>NC_136061.1:1997225349-1999625349 GCF_964261635.1 Lissotriton helveticus | reverse complement strand
CTTATGTCGCTGATGCGCCCCGCGTTGGGACGCCAATTGAGGAAAAACAGCCCAAATTACAACCGATGCCCAGGCTGCTGGCACAAGACGCCTCTTAGTTCCCATTTTGATCAGTTACCAAATGAAGAGACGGGCGCTGGAAGCGGGAGTGCAAGAACAGATTTTTATTTCTCATGAGGAGAGCCTGTCATTTCGGACACGCGCACAATGTCTTCAAGAGGTGCTCTAACAAGTTTCTCTGAGGCTCCGTCTTTTATACACAGGTTTATGATGTACAAACATTCCTTACTGCAATAAAGAAACTTTGAAGTACGAAAAGGCACGTTTGGAATCCCAGCTTCAGGCCTATTCCCATACCTGTCGCTCGGATGTAGTTTCCCCTCCCAAATGTAACATGTGATTGTAATCTTGCAGCCGGACATTCCAACAGGACACGAGGGCAAGGGGGGGGTGGTCAGATCTAAGGTTGGGCAGGCGATAAGATCGGGCACTTCAGTTGGTGTATCATGTTTTGCTATGCGGGGCCAGGGGGGTACATCCATGAGGCTCGGTTTTATGACTTGGGACCGGGTCGAGAGGCCAGGTGTAGCCGGGGGGGGGGGTCATCAGAAGAGGGGAAGGGTGTTCCTGGGAGGAATGCAGGGGGTATCGGTCAGGCAGGGGTGTCACTTTTAGAGCAGGGTCGCGCAGAGGGAGAGGGTTTTATGGCCTATGCATGAGAGAGCGGGGGTGTTCAACGGGGGGGGTGCTGGGGATTTAACAAACGGGCAGAGAGGCCTTGGTGCTTAAAATGGCTGTCGTGTACGTGCGTGCATAGGCCTATGCTGGCGGGATGATGCGGTCAATGCTTTGTGGTATTCGTTCTGCTTACAGCGAGGGGTATGGTGAACACAAATGAACGCCGCTTATGTACATATACATTGTCATTTTCCACAGCCTCTTTCTGCACTCCTGTTGGTTCTTTCTGCATATTTATTGCTTTCTTCCTGTACCTTTCTTCGTCTTTCTGCACTTCTGTTGCCTCTTTCTGTATTTCTCTTGCTCATTCTGCGCCTGAAGGTTTTTGAAGGTAGATCAGCTGGTTCTACCCACATTCTACCATCTACAAAAAGTGTATAAATACCAAATAAGACCACCAGGATGCACTATGTTTCATCTGTAGGAAGTCTTCTGGAAAAAGCCTTGATTTATGTGGATTATTTCCTATTCCCTATGGTCAAGGAATTGAGCTCATACATTCAGGACACCACTGACTTTATCCTATTGATATATGTGGAATTGTGTTGTGTTAGTGATGAGTGTATTGGTTAGTGGTATATGATAGAGTTGTGTATTGTTTGTAAGTGTGGCAGCTGGGATAGAAGGGTGTATAGGTGTGATTTCTGGTGTTTTGTAGTGGGTGCTGAGACATTGAACTTTGTCCAGGGTTGGTTTTTAGTAAATTAATAGAGTACATGTGTTGTGAGAATGTTAATCTGGTTGTGGATGGGGTGGGATGGGTGGTGGTGAATGTACATTTGGCCAGTATTACCAGCCATAGGGCCGACCAGGTTCGAACAGGCTCAAACAGGCAACTGTCCTTGTCCACTCTGCCCTTAGCCTAAACGCCTGGGCTGAGACTCCCTGAACCCTGACCTTAAATAGCCCTAGTAATCAGGGGACCCCCTTTGGCTGATGGAATCCCGAGACCTAACCCTAACCAGTCACAACACTAGCCCTAAACCCTACATGATAGGACACCAGCCTTTTACAGCCAATCACATCCCTAGTTCCAGCAGCCAATCAGGCATGAAACCCTAAGCCCTACATCCAAAAGAAACCCTAGCCCCAGCCCTGGATTCAGCTGCAAATCAGACATGAAACCCTAAGCACTAAATCCAATGGAAATCCTAACACCAGGAACCAATCAGAAACCCTAAACCTTTCGACCAATCATATCACTAACCCTAAGCCCTACAACAAATAGACTCAATGACCCGGAAGCCAATCAGAACCCTCTAATTATCAACCAATAAGAACACTAACCCTTAACCAATAGAACCAGCAGATACAGACACCAATCAGTACACATATGTAGCATCCAATAGCAGCTTATATGAGGAGTTTGTGACCTAAAGCACAGGTTGCTAGGCAGGGGGCTGGAAGCTGCTCCTCAACTCAGAATCTCCTAGGAGTCAGACAGGCTCAATCCACACTCTGGAGTTCTGCAGTGAAAGATCTACATTTTGCCCTCTCACAATACTGCTTTTTCAACACTCAAACAACTCACTCTCCTGGTCAAAAACTATTGTTACAATCCCTTTGCAAACACAGCTTAAACAACCAACAGCAGATTAGAGCAGTCTCAAATCACACTCTGCTCTGAGGTATAATATGTATGTTTCTTGGGGTGTTTCATTTGGTTTCACTCACTTGCTAAGACAAAAGGGGAGCTGGGGTGGATTGCTTAACACACAGGTCTGAGCACAGATTTAGGAGAAACTAGGAGGGAAAATCAGATAGTTATAGGTAATTGCAAAACAACAGATTTTGAGCTATAAAGCCCACAATACAACAGGTGAAATGAAGAAGTCACGGACAGGTAAAAACTTCAATTTGTAAACTGTAACAATCACAAACAAATCAGGTTCAAATAATGCAGTCACTGATAGAGTAAAGTTGCTTTTAAATTTCAGGAAAGAGACAGCACAAAGTCTGCCTTCCTACTACCTCCTGGTCCTTGGTTCACTGCAATCTTGGGGACAGGGAAGCTGCAGCTAACAAATGGAGGTGAATGTTTTGGGGTTCATTCACTAAACCCTTAAGGGGCCTGGCAGGTATGAGAGGAGGGCTCAGGGTTGCTTGGGAGCTAAGGAGCCAATCAGCAAGCTCAAGCTGCTGGGCAGGGAGCTGGAAGCTGCTCCTCAATTAAGAATATCCTAGGAGACAGACAGGCTCAACCCACACTCTGGAGTTCTGCAGGTGACGCCTAAACTTTGTTCTCTAACAATACTGCTTTTCCAACATTTAAACAAGTCACTCTTGTAGCTAAAAAGCGAGTGTTACTATTCCTTTCCAAACACAGCTTAAAAAACTAACAGCAGATTTCTGCAGTCTCAAAGCAAACACTGCTCTGTCTCTGAGGTATAATACGTCTGTTTCTTGAGGGGGTGTTTAATATGGTTTCACTCACTTGCTAAAACAACAAGTCACACAAAGATCTTTGCAGCAAGAGCCTTACTCAACCTTATAAAATATTCATAAAATATACACCCTTTGTGACCAGTTTAGGCCAGAACAAATTTGCTGTGATGTTTGTCCTTATTGCAGTTTCTTTCAGAACGGTTTTTAAACAACTAATATATATATTGTCTGTCAGCCTCTGCCCCTCGTAATTTCACCCCCACTCTGTTGCCATACCCTGACCCCTAGATTATGGGTTCCCAAAATATGTTTTGCTCCAGATCTAGCTCTTCTCCAGGGGCCCTCACGTCACCGGTAACGCTACCAAACACACAAGACACACGCCTCACACCTCACACCCAGCAGGAGGCCCAGCACACTCGGTGTCCCATATGCTCATTCCACCTGTGTAGATCGCTGAAGCGCACTTTGCACAGCAGGAAGCCCTCCAGATACAGGTAATAGATCTGGAATCAAAGGGCAGAACCGGGTCAGTGAAAACATAGGGCTAGACGACACCATGCACGTTTAAAGTTCAGATGTAGTGTTTGTGGTAGTTACTTAACCACATAGCGGGATCCGAAGGAGTCCACCAGGTCCTGTGTGGAGGAGATGCTGTAAAGCATGGTGCCGGTGGATGTAGTCTGGGTTGCCGCTGACCTCTGCCCCTACAAGTGGATGCTACCACCCTTTGGGGGAAGCCAAACTCGTACCCTGAAAAATACATTCCATGGGCTCCAGCACCCATCCTGCTGTTTGCTTGGAGGGAAATATCTCGGGTTAGAACCTGCAGTGCACAGTTCTCAGTGGGACCACAATGTCTGGACTACGGTGTAGACGCCCATCCATGCAAAAGAAACAAGCCCGAGGGAGGGGTGGGCATGGGGGTCAGTCTGGGATGTAGGAAAAAGAAAAAGAAGTTGTGCTCCTGAGGGCACTCCTGAGACTACTACTGCCCTTAGCCTAAGCAAACATTGATGGCGGGCCACATGGAACTCCCCAGGGTTCAGGGACCACCACCTCCCCAGAGCTAAACAACACCTAATGGGGAGCCCTATGGACCCCCTCCCAGGGAGCACCACTTGCCTCGAACAATATTTGAAAAAATACACATAGGGCTGTGTGACTCTCCGGCTCCGAGGACCACCACCTCCCTGGGGCTAAATTGCACTATTTCATTGTTCAGCACTCCTCTGTATACTACTACACTCTACGCCACTCCAGTGTATGCCACTCCACACCACTCCACTATACGCTAATGTATTGCTCACCACTCCCCTCTATGCCACACCACTCCACGCTGTTCCACTATATGCCACTCCTCTATATTCCACTCCACTATATGCTATACCAGTGTATGCTGCTCCACTCTACGGCACTCCCCTCTACTCTATCACACTCTATATCACTCCACTATACGTAACTCCACACTACGCTACTCCACTATATGCTAGTCCACTGTCTGCCACTCCATTGTACCACACTCCACTGTATGCCCGTCTATTCTACATGATTCCACTGTTCGTTATTCCACTCTATGCCACTCCAGTCTATGCCACTCCACTGCACACCACTACACTCTACACCATTCCAATCTACTCTATTCCTGTGTACACAACTCCGCCTTACTGCATTACTCTCTATGCTATTCCACTTTATGCCACTCCACTCTATGATATTCAACTGTATGCAACTCCACCCTATGCCACTACGCTCTACTCTATTCCACTCTATGCCACTCCAGTCTATGCCACTCCACTGCACACCACTACATTGTACACCACTCCACTCTACTCTATTCCTCTGTACACAACTCCACTCTACTGCACTACACTCTCTGCTATTCTACTTTATGCCACTCCACTCTATGTTATTCAACTGTATGCAATTACACCCTACGCCACTACGCTCTCCACTATATGCTGGTCCACTGTCTGCCACTCCATTGTACCACACTCCACTCTATTCCCGTCTATTCTACATGATTCCACTGTTCGTTATTCCACTCTATGCCACTCCACTGCACACCATTACACTCTACACCATTCCACTCTACTCTATTCCTCTGTACAAATCTCCGCTTTACTGCACTACTCTCTACGCTAGTCCACTTTATGCCACTCTACTCGATGATATTCAACTGTATGCAACCCCACCCTGCACCACTACGCTCTACTCTATTTGACTCTATGCCACTCCAGTCTTCGAAACTCCACTGTACACTGTTCCACTATACACCTCTCCACGCTACGACACCTCACATATGACACTCCACTGTACGCTATTACCCTGTACACCACTCCACTCTATGTCACTCCCGTTTATGCCACTGCAATGTACGCCATTCCTGACGCTACTGTACTGTATGCCACTCCACTGTGTGCCACTACACTCGGGACTATTCCATTCTACACCCCTCCACTCTATGCTACTCCACTGTATGCCACTCCACTCTAAGGCACTCCACTCTGCTTCACTAACCTCTATGCTATTCTACTCTATGCCACTTCAGTCTATGCCACTCCACTCTACATTATTATACTGTACGCCACTCCACTGTGCACCAATACACTCTGAGCTCCCCACTATATTGTATTCTAGTGTATGCCGCTCTACTCTACACTATTCCACTATATGCCACTCCACTCCACAAAACTCTACATACACTCCACTATATTCCACTCTACACCACTCCACTGTATGCTACTCCACTCTATGCCACTTCACTCTATGGCATTCAATTCTACACTACTAAACCATACATTATTCCACTCTACACCACTACACTCTACACCACTCCACTCTATGCCATTCCTCTCTACATTATCACACTGTTGGCCGCTCCACTCCACTCTACGCTACTCCACTCTGCGCCACCGCACTCTACGCTGTTCCACTCTATGCCACTCAAGTCTAGGCCACTCCACTACATGCCACTTCACGGTATGCTATTCTACTGTACACCACTCTACTATATGCTGCTTCACTCAATGCCACTCTACTCCACATCATTCAACACTACACCACTATACTCCATGCTATTCTGCTCCACGCCACTCAATTCTACACCACTCCAGTCTACACCCCTCCACTATATTCCACTACACTCTATGTTTCTCCACTGTGTGCAACTCCACTTCACTTAATGCTTTTTCTCTTCATGCCACTGTACTCTACAATACTCTACTCTACGCCACTCCTCTGTATCCTATTGCACTCTACTTCTCTTCACTGTACACCACTGCACTGTATACCACTCCACTCTACGCATTCCACTGTATACCACTACACTGTACCTCACTCCACTCTGTGCCACTCCATTCTATGCCACTCCACTCTATTCCACTCTACTTTACCCCACTACACTTTACACTATTCCACGGTACGCCACATCACTGTTCCACACTCACTCTATGCCACTCCACTTCACACTACTCTACTGTATGCAATTCCACTCTACGCCACTCCACTCTACACCACTCCACTCTATGCCACTCCATTCTATGTTATTCCACTGTACGGTACTCCACTGTACCACACTCCATTTTGCGCCCCTGTCCCTCCACTCTGCAACACTCCACTGTACACCATATCACTATATCACACTCGATTAAATGTCTCTCCACTCTACACCACTTTGCTGTACGCTATTCCACTCCACTGTACCACACTCCACTCCACTCTGCAACACTACACCCTACAACATTACACTGTATTACTTATAACTTACCCCTTCTCCATGCACTGCTTTTACCCTTTTATATTATATCACTTATCCCATCTAAAATAATAGCATTTACAATATCACTTATGACAAAAACCATATCAATGGTGACAACAGTGCATAATAGAGTGGCGAGTTATGGTTAATGTAGTGTGGCTACCTAGATGAATACACTTTGTATGAAGGTGCACACATTATAATAATTTGAAAGTGTTTCATAAATTATAAATGAAAGGCATAAGTATAACTTTAGAATTTCACATTTTTGGTGTGGGTTAAGTTTGGTTTGTATATAAAAAATAAATAAAGTTATAGCAATTTAAAAGTGCTGGATAAATTATAAATTTGAGGTATGACTAGAGCAATAGGATTTGTAATGTGTGTGTAGTTTGTTTGGTTCGTATAGAAAGAATAAATACATTTATCCTAACTGTAACAAAGGTTTAACCATTGTTTTTTTCATTGAATATATATAGACACAACCATCCACATATATGTATGTATGCATCATCTATCTATCTATCTATCTATCTATCTATCTATCTATCTATCTATCTATCTATCTATCTATCTATCTATCTATCTATCTATCTATCTATCTATCTATCTATCTATCTATCTATCTATCTATATATCTATTAATCTATCTATCTATTCATCTATCTAAATTCTGATTAGAAGGCTGTAATTCACAGGTAGCACATTTTTTCAATCTTTCATGGTATCCTGTGAAATATAGTATTATACTTATTAATTGTGTGCAATAGAAGTACCAAATGCATGCCTATATGTATGTCTGTATGCATGTGGGTGAATATTTGTATTTAAATATGTGTGTGTGTACATATATATGTATATGTATGTATATCTACAAACGTGCACACATGTATACATACTTTTGTATATACACACACATATACATGTATGTGTGTATCAATAATATATTTATATATATATATAAAAATTTAGAGACACATATTTGGTAATATATATTTTTTAGAGTTATATATGTATGATATGCACCTGTACCCATAAGTCCTTGCCATTTCGTGTTCGGGAAGTCATTTATGTATTTGTTTACGAAAACGCATGCATAGTTTGGAAGTAAATCTATTTCCCAGTAATTAACTCGGTAGTGCAAACTGCCTGCTTGGCCGTGCCCCCCCTGTCTTAATGGCAAAGGGTTTTGATAATGTGCACAATACTATAAATATTTCATATTAGCAGTGTGTATGGTGAACTTTGTAATGGGAAATTCAATAGAGGCTGTAAATATTAATGGAATATGAAATGAAGCCTCAGCCTCTGTGTAGCACTGACAGTAAAACAGAGTGAACATGTGGTGGCCCTGGGGCAAGATAGGCCTTTCCTCTTGTCTCTTCTGCTTTATTGCATTACCCCTAGCCTCTCTCCTGCAGCTCCCAGCTCTGAAGCTGAAGTTCACAGGTCAGCCATGACAAATGTCCCCACGTCTAGCCAAACAAGACCCCATTGGCCCTGCCATTACATCTGCCCAACAGGACCCCTGAGAGTGCTTGAGGGTGTCTGTTACAGGTGAAGAGCCTCTTTAGCAGCAACTTTCTTATCAGACAACAGGAGCGCGCACTGACCAGGCTCTGCTGCACGAGCCCCTCCCTTCTACCCCTCCCCTTCTTCACAGACAGCAAAGCATCCGAGTTACCTGACAAGGTTTCCTGCCTTTGTTGAGCTATGGGAGCGCCAGGGCGCACCCTAGCAGAAACACCGTGCAATATGTGATTATCTTGACCCTGAGACTACTGCACAAAATATACGCGAGCGAAAGTGCGACTGAAAGTAAGGGAAATTAATGGATTTAATGTCTATGCTTCATCTTTGAGCTAATGATACGGGTTTATAAGGTTAAAACTACACTGAAGGCCGCAAGAATCTCAGGCTATTTTTTGTGTTTATTAAAATATTAATGATATCACCAAGTAAGGCGAGTATAATTTTATCCGCCTGTAGAGGATAACATGTTGGGTAGGTGGATTTGAACATGCACTCCCCGAGAGACAACCCACCCTTTGCAAGAAGGGCGCCCACTTATTTGCCTTAAACTGATTCTTTTTCTCGCTCTTGAAGCCTAAATCCAATACTTTCTCTCCAACCCACGTTATTTTAATACTTTCAAAGCTCACATTACAGCCTGTTTTTTTTTCGCCTTTCACCATTGCTGAAGCCCAACTTCACATAGATGAACCAGCTAAGAGGAATACGTGAAGAATAGTGTGTTATAGATACACTTGTCCCTTTTTTTTTAATCGGAGTCGGGTGTTGCAAATTGAGAAATGTCATGAACATTTCGTGAATTTACTTTTAGAGCAAAATGAGAGTTTTCATACTGTAAACGAAAAATCCCACAAGATATTGACATGAGGATGCTTTGAGCAAAGAATATCTCTCAGTAAACACATTTCAATCTTTTATGAAACGTTATGCAAAATCACATAATGAAAAATCTCGAGAGTTAACACAACACATAATTCTGGAATCTTGTCATTTCGCCATCTACTCTCACACACCTATATCTTCTTTTCAGATGGAAGCACTATAAGGGGCCATATAGTGTATCTTTGGGTGTATGAATGGCAGGGGTATGTTTGGAGAATGTGACTATTGATTATTTCAGAGAACTTCATAATAGGACCACAACTAGAGATGGTAAGTGAACAGCGTGAGAGATGCTGCCCGAGCCCCCTGATAGTTAGAACTCTTTCAACTTTACATAAAGTAGAAAGACCTATCCGAGAACGTTCTGCAATATTTAGAAATCTCAGCCTGCCTGACAATAGCAGCTCCTTGTTCAGGATTGAAGGTTTGCCTAGTACACTCCATGTTTAAAGCACCCATATGGCATCCTTATTTTGTACAGAGACAACAAACTCCTATATCTTCTCTATTTTCTTGCCCATGTCTATCTTTTTAGGAAAAATTAGTGATTGTAGTCCTTCTTTCAAAAGAGTGGGATGACCACAATTGTGATCATGTGCCACTTTGGTAAACGGGCGTCAAGTCAAAGGTTTACATTGGTGGCGTCAGCAGGAGCTCTATCTATAAACTAAGCCTTTTCCATGACTCTAAATAGAACTGGAAAATCAGGAGATTGACGGGGCAGAAACACCGCTGATTTGCGTTGGTGCCCCTGGTCCACCAACCTCTAAATGAGACTCTAAAACTGAATTACGCCACAATATAATTTTAGTCACTTGAGCCTAACTTCTTAACTGCCTTTACACTTCTGGGGAATGTTTCTTACATTATGCTGTGCATATTCCACTGTGTTCTTAACATTCTTCCCGCCCCCCACTTCCTGCCTAACTATAGTGTCTGTGACATCCTGCTCTGTTAGGGTCCTAGAGTCCATAATATGACATAACATTGCCCTCATTGAAGAGGGACATCTTCTCCTCTTCCTTGATTTGCCTTTATACATTTAGGGGCAACAATAGGATGGCAGTCGGACGAGCGCCTGACTGCCATCGCAGTTTGATGGAGACTGCCTTACAAGTAGTAGGAGGTGCCATACGCCATATTATGATAAAACCGCTGTGTAGGCGGTAAGACATTTATTTTTTAATTGTGGCTTGTGCTGAAGCCTAGAAAAGGGTCGCAGCACAAGCCGCAATAGATAAAGAAAGCTTTTCAAACATGCATCCACCGTGTGCCAGACCCATGTGCAGCCTGGCACATGGTGCAAGGGTGTTTTGGGGGGGCAACATCATGCACTGTCATGCAACGTCATGCCCTGTACTCATAGCGTTGGCCCACGGGGGACAGGGGCCCTGCTAGAGGCCATCAAAGACTCTTTCCGACTACCTTTCCATGGCAGTGGGACTGCCATGAAAATTCTGTTGGAAATGGACATCATAATCCCTTTGGCAGTGCCTACACAGGCACCGACTTCATTGTAGGGATAACTGTCTGACCGTCACCCTGACAAGCTCATTGAGTCTCTCAGAAGTTATGTTATGTTATGTTAATAACACTTCTATAGCGCACAGCTGCCCCAGCCAAGGTGCGTCCCGGCGCTTCAGAGAGAGTACCCAAACACAACACAGCAGTACAAGGGCAGAAGCGCACAGATCAGAGTACTAAGATGTATGAGGGAACAGATGTCTTTTAATAGCCCTCCTAAACTTCAGAAGCTCATCCATTTTACGAATGTGGGACGGAAGAGAATTCCACAATTTTGCAGCCAAAACCCGGAAGGACCGACCTCCAGCCCTGCACAACCTGAACCGTGGGATCACCACCAAGTTTTGACCCAAAGATCTCAAGGAACGCGAGGGCACGTAAGGCACCAAAAGATTATCAAGGATCTGGGGAGAGGCCAACTTGAGGATCTTGAAGGAAAGGCACAGGGTCTTAAAGTGGATCCTCTGTGCCATAGGCAGCCAGTGCAGAGAACGGATGGTACTTTCCGCAGAGCAGAACCTCGGTAAGCCTACCAGGGCTCTAGCTGCGGCATTCTGGACACGTTGCATCCGGGCGATTTCAGGCAGGTTGGCCCCCAACAGGAGCGAACTGGCATAATCAAGCCGGGATAGTATGGATGCCTGTATGACCAACTGCCTGGTAGGAGCATCAAAGAACCTCAAAATAGGTCTCAACCCTCGTAAGATGCCAAAACAGGTGGCCGCCACTTTTTTTGTGTGGCCACAAAAACTGAGGGCAGGATCTAACCAAACCCCCAAGTTTTTTATCTCTGAGACTGGAATAGGAGTTGCACCCAGCTCAGGGGGCCACCATATGTCACCCCAGAGATCCGTCCGCTTGCCCACAATCATGACCTCAGTTTTTTTAGCATTAAGCTGGAGACAGTTGGCATTCATCCAGCTAGCTACCGCCAAGAGTCCATCCCGGAATCTGGGGGCGTCCAGGTCGGAGTCCCCGCTCAGGGCGACTGCCAGCTGCGTGTCGTCAGCATAAGAGCCCATAGTCATGCCCCAATGCTTGACGACAGCCGCCAGCGGTCTCACATAAAGGTTGAATAATGTGGGACTCAACGACGAACCCTGAGGCACACCCAGCTCCAACGGGTAGGACTTGGACTCAAAAGGCGGGGTAGCTACCTTGAAGGTCCGATCAGAAAGGAAGGAGCTAAACCAGTCGAGTGCAGTGCCCGTAACACCCGCCTCTCCAAGACGTTGGAGTAAGATCCTGTGCGAGACAGTATCAAACGCGGCACTAAGATCAAGTAGTACTAGAGCCGCAGTCTGACCAGAGTCAAGCAGAGAATGGAGTTGTTCCGTCATTGAGAGCAAGGCTGTCTCGGTGCTGTGACCAGCACGAAAACCATTCTGGGAGGGATCCAGAATACCTGCCCTCACAAAATGTTCAGACAGCACCCCATTCACATAGGCCTCAGCAATTTTAGCGGCCCAGGGGAGGAGAGAAATCGGACGATAGCTCTCGAGTTTAAGGGGGTCCATTGTAGCCTTTTTCAATATGGGTGTCACAACAGCCTGTTTCAATTTAGATGGAACAACACCCGAGGCGAGAGAAAGATTTATCAGGTAGCGCACTGGAGGAAGACAAATAGCAGCAGAGTCTCTGAACTGAGTTGGTCTCAAGGGATCCGCTGGCGAGCCAGATTTTATCTTATAGGCCAGCTTATGAAATGTCTCCATCGACAGACTAGGGAGTGAGGCTAAGGCCTCACATATGGCCAGTGTAGGACTAGTGGGCTCAGCTACCGGCTCAGTGATGGGAAAGGCACGATAAATAGCTTGGACCTTTTCAATGAAAAAAGCGGCCAGATCTTCGCAATGAGCCACTGCACAGATTTCCGCCGCAGGAGCTCTTTTGGCCGTCTTTTCCCACCCTTTGCACTCCGTCTGCTGGTATCTTAATCTTAGCAGTCGGACTGTTGCCCTGGATGTCGGCCTGACCGCCACCGACGGTCTGTAAGTGGCAGTCCACCTGACATCATAATGAGGGCCTTAATTTGGTGCAAAAGGTTGATTCCCTGAATCGGTGCTAAAGTCTGAATACATTTAAAGACAGATTTTTATTTAAAAAAATCTTCTAATATCATTGGCGACAATCTAGCCTCTTAAAGACGTCAATGGAGATGTAGCTGAGGAGGAGGATGATGATGCCCATGATGAGGGAAAATAAATCATAAAACAACATTGTATTGACTAAGAAGAGAAAATCACTTCCTCTTCCAGACCGCTACATATGTGCACCCTTCATTAATGGGCATCAAAAACACCTTAGTCTACATTAGGACAAATGCACCAAGCACTGTTCACATAGAGGAAGTTGCTTCCTATTACCATTTCATTTCCAACTAATGCAAAGGGAAAACAACAAAGCATAATATATTTTGACTGTTGAAGTCTATTCTATGATGAGTGATGTGGACAACCGTTCATAACTAATAGTTGTGGACGGACTTGTTTTCTGCTAAATCGTTTTGTAACACCAGCATGAATTCACCACTGGGTTGATGGTAATTCTGGGAGATAATCACAAAATATTATGCCCAGTCTCACTAAATCACTTTTACAAATGGTAACAAAAAAGAGATTTATATAATTTATTGATGCCTCTGCTGGCAGACCAGGGAGAGTTAAAGTCATTTGGTGTCTTTGCTTAGTTGTATTGCAAAATAATGAACAGATACTACTGCCGAAAGGCACACAAGATCTTGAGACTGCATACAGTGGAATCTGGTCTAAATGAAAATAGAGAGACACAACACATGTACATTTTTTCACTAGAAAATGACATTAGAGTTATGTAATACAACAAGAAAAATGCAAAAAGAACAATTGATGGACAGAATGCAGAACAATGTCATACATTGTACTGTACTCCAGTACAGAGATCTGGGCCTATATCCATTGTTTTTTTTCTCACCATGCCATTCCAGTTTGGACCCAGCCATATGCAAATCAGTCTTGACCCTGCACCTGATGGGAACAGTCCAGCCCGAACAGCCAGACCGATGGATTTAACCCAGATCTTTTGACTGGGGGATAATGTTTGCATTGTCAGCATTCCGTCCACCATTTGTTTGCTGTAACACTTTTCATCCTAAGTGGGATAGGTATGCCCAGACGTGGGTCCCTTGCTCACTGTGCCACTGGATTCAAGCTAGCCTGGCTGATAAAGGGTGACATACCCTGAAAACGGTCCCAGGATGCTTGTTACCGGTCCAGGGAGGACCTGGCCTGGCAGTTTGGTCTGGGCTGTTCCCATGGGGCACAGGGTCAAGACTGATTTGCATATAGCTGGCTCCAAACTGGGGTGGAGTAGTAGGCAAAAGAACAATTGATTTAACCCAGACATTTTGACTGGGGGAGAATGTTTGCATTGTCAGCATTCCGTCCATCATTTGTTTGCTGTAACACTTTTCGTTCTAAGTGGGATGGGTATACCCAGATGTGGGGCCCTTGCTCACTGGGCCACTGGATTCAAGCTAACCTAGCTGATGAAGGGTGACATCCCCTGAAACCGTTCTCAGGATGCTTGTTTCCGGTCCAGGGAGGACCTGGCCTGGCAGTTCGGTCTGGACTGTTCCAATGGGGCACAGGGTCAAGACTGATTTGCATATGGCTGGGTCCAAACTGGGGTGGCGTAGTGGACAAAAGAACGATGGACTTAACCCAGATCTTTTGACTGGGGGAGAATGTTTGCATTGTCAGCATTCCGTCCACCATTTGTTTGCTATACAACACGAAAAAGACAATCCTTTAGACCCCACCATTTGTAGCAGTGACTCGGTTAGATCAAACGTAATATTTCATGATCATCCTCCAGAATTATTGTGACTCACATCAAGTTGGTCCATCCCGCAAAAGGGTTATGCACAACTACATAAAGGTAGACCCATTGGTTCAGATTGGCTCTTCAAGCCACAGCAAGGGCCCAACTAAAAAGGATGAGAGTTAAGCCTCCAAAGTTGCAAATTATAGTGAAGACAGCCTTTTCACTATGACAATGCCTGACGAAGATCAACACAATATATTGCAATGATTCCAATAATTATAATGAAGTCATGAGTCATCATCATGATAACACCTGATGAACAGCACAACACAAGCCAATGCAATGTGGGCCATCATATGAAGAACAACACAATGTATGCTAGCAAAGTCACTAATTTAAATGAAGGCATACATCATCAACATGACAATTCCTGATAGAGAGCAACAAAACATATACCACTAATGAAAATATTACAGTAGTGTTATGCATCATCACAATGACAACATCTGAGGTAGAACAAAATAATTTAGAAAGTCAATTAATCATGCCTGACAAGGATTACCCCAAGCCATGGGCAAAGCGTCTTCCTATCCTTGATCTCCAAGGTACCACACAGATGTGTGGCTGACACTCCACTTATGGATTTCACATTTGTACTTGAAACACATCACTCTCTTTTGAATGTCTAACAACAAGCTCTTGCACTAGTAGCCATATACCAGGAAAACTCCTTCAATTAACTTGTAGCTTGATAAAGGGAGTTCACTCTCAGTACATACCTCAACACTTGCCATACAAAGAATATAAACTAAAGCACTAGGCTTATTCTTTCACACCCCAGGGCATGCACCTATGCTGCTTTGTTCTTCTTTAGAATTGTGTCACGGGGTCGGTGACACTGACGGACGGGGTGTGGACTTTAACGACTGTTCCTTTCCACCCCGTCCGCAGGACTCCGACGGCCCCTTTAATGTAGCCTGGATTACTTCAGTGGCCACACCCCCCTCCCTGACGTCGCCTACAATGGGTGATGGTCCCCGGTGATCCCCTCACGCCCCTTCCCTTCTCGTTCTCAAATTATATCCCAGAGCCCCACCAGTAAATTGGGGTATTTCTTTTCTCTTCTTTCCTGAGCCCGAGCTTCGGAGAAGTATCCGGAACCCCCCCCCCTCCAGGAGCACCGCTGAAAGTAGAAGACTTCAGAGGAAGCCAGCGGATGGCCAATAACCCTCCTCATTTTTCTTATAAACCTGACTTCTGTTGCTACCAATTTGAATAAATCACTACTTAAGATCCTATTCTCTGGTGGACCTGCTTTCTTCAAAGCCTTCGTATTAGTGACATTGTGACAAGAGGCGAGCCAGATAGGAGCTGAAGAACCACCATTCGATACAGGATGGAGCAATTAATCACTCAGATGAAAGAGGGACAGGCTAAGTTAGAATGGGCCATGGAACAAAGTACTACCCAGGCCGCAGCTGACTGGATGGCCTTCACTCAGGCCATACAGAATCAGGCTGATAACCTCATGAAATTGGCCGAAGGACAAACACAACTCTTGACGGTTCTGGGACAAGGACGGACCAGTGCTCCACCCCCTGGCACCGTAGTTCCCCTTCAGAAGTTTTCCCTTGGAGAAGATCCCTTGGCTTTCTTCTTGAATTTTGAAAGAGCCGCCAGAGCCAGTTCATGGCCAGGGGACAGGTGGCCCTTCTACCTTGCTCCCCTCCTAACGGGAGAAGCCCAAGCAGCCTACCAAATGGTTAACCGAGATGGGACGACTGCCTATGCTGTGGTCAAACAGTACATACTTGACCGATTAGGGGTAGATGAGGAGACCCATAGGCTTAGGTTTTGCCAGGAAAGAGGAACCCCCGGAGACCTGCCCAAAACCTTATTCTTCAAACTCAAGGAAGCTGCCGATTTGTGGCTGAAACCTCAAGAAGGCAATATAGACGACGTCATGAACAAAATCTACTTAGAGCAGTTCCTCGAGGCTCTCCCCTATCGCACCCAACGATGGCTCAAACAACACGCTGGCCTGACTTGGGAACACGCCATAGAGATGGCCACCTGCTATGCCCGAGCACATGGTAGACCCTATGTAAAGGAGCCTGAAAAAACAACGAACAGCATGATGCCATTGAGAAAAGAAACCACAGAAACAGATAGCCGAACCACCTCGTCCTCGTTTTCAACGACTGGACGTTTCTAGTGTTTCTGGGCCCCAGTGTTACGACTGCGGAGAGTGGGGCCACATAGCCCGGTACTGCAGGAAGAAAAAGGAAAAGGAAGATGAACCTATGGATGTGAGCTATGCCCCACGGTCCATTCTTTATGCACAGGAAACAGGGACTGTCTTCTATGTGAGTGTGACTCTAAACGAGGTGTACATTAGGGCTCTGTTGGACTCCGGTTGTAAACACTCGGTGGTGCGACAAGAGTTGGTTACACTTTCCTGTGTTATACCTGGAAGGTATGTCCATAACCACTGTGTCCATGGAGACGTCAAGGAGTACCCTGTAGCTAAGGTCACCCTATACAGTACCACAGGAAAGGGGACTGAAGTGCTAGTTGGGGTTATGTCAGCTCTTCCAGAGCCTGTCATCATAGGGGTGGACAATCCTTCCTTTAACACACTCATACTAGACACACTACAACACCTGCGAAAAACACACGACTCCTTCCTGTCCTCAGAACCCTGGGCTAGAGACACCCATTTCCGAACGGCCCAACTAAATTATGCAAGTCTTACGAATGCATGGCAAGCCGCCCGGGCTGGTCAGACGTCCCTAACAAGAACGTATCCCACATTTCTTGAGAAGAACGGGCTCCTCTATAGACTAGCCAAAGCAGATGCTGAACCCCAATTGCTGGTACCTACAGGATTCCGTGATCAGATTCTCTTCTTTGCACATGTACATTTGTTAGCTGGCCATTCCGGAGCAGAGAAGACAAGTCAGGCAATATTACGTCATTTCTTTTGGCCTGGCATATACGCCCAAGTACAGAAATACTGTCAGGAATGCAAGATATGCCAAAAACGCAATCCCCACACTCCCCCTCAAGTCCCCTTGAATCCCTTACCTATCATAGGCACTCCCTTTGATAGACTGGGGATGGACCTAATAGGTCCCTTACCCAAATCAGGAAGAGGACACCAATATGCCCTAGTGTTGGTCGACTACGCTACTCGTTATCCGGAGGCCTTTCCTCTTAGAGCAGCTACCTCTTCAGCCATTGCCCAGAGACTGGTAGAAGTCTTTTCTCGCATGGGATTCCCTCGAGAGATTGTCACCAATCAGGGCACCCCTTTTGTGTCCCGTTTAATGCAACAGGTATGTGGGCAATTAAAAATTAAACACATCAAAACATCCGTATATCATCCCCAGACAGACGGGTTGGTTGAGCGCTACAACGGCTCCCTGAAACTAACACTAAAAAAACTACTGTCTGGGGACGGAAAAAATTGGGACCAGCTTTTGCCTCTTGCCCTTTGTGTTCTCCCCAGCCAGACACAGTCTAGTCTGGGCACCACTCTGTTTGAACTTTTGTTTGGACGGAATCCAAGAACCTTACTAGAGATCACTAAGGACAGTTGGGAAACCGAGGGAGCTCATGAAGCCGAAGCTTTGTTAGACTATACTCGACAATTAAAAACACGGCTTCACAAGTTACGAACCCTTGCTCATGACCATTTGGCCATTGCCCAAGCGAAACAAAAGACATTTTACGATAGAGGTAAAAAGTGGAGAGAATTCAGTGTGGGGAATTGGGTGTTAGTTTTACTGCCCACCTCTACCCATAAGTTAAAAAAGGAGTGGCAGGGACCCTTTAAGATCGTTAGGAAGATAGGGTGTACCACCTATGTGCTACAATTGGCTGGGGAAAAAGCCAAATGTATCACATAAACATTCTAAAAAAATGGCTCGGAAAACCCCCACAAACAATCAATTCCATCTCCACAAAGCCGACATCACCACATACCGTCAGAGACCCCTCGATTAACACAGACCTCTCACAGAAGCAGAAAGAAGAGATTCTGTCTCTCCTCCTTCGCTATTCCGAGGTCTTCTCGGACCAACCGGGAAGGACACCACTGGCCGAACACACCATCCCAAAAACCATACCGCATTCCTGAGGCAAGACGCCTAGCCTTTCAGAAGGAGGTACAAAGCATGTTACAGGCTGGGATAATAGTGCCCTCTCACAGCAACTGGTGCTCGCCAGTAGTCCTTGTGCCTAAACCGGAGGGCAGCATCCGGTTTTGCATAGACTTCCGAGCTGTTAATCGAGTGTCAAAACAAGACGCATATCCGTTACCGAGGATTGATGAACTGCTTGAGCGTCTTGGTGAGGCCCGATATATCACGACCATCGACCTCACCAAGGGGTATTGGCAAATACCCCTAGCTCCCGCGGATAGAGAAAAGACAGCCTTCTCTACCCCCTCAGGTCACTTTCACTTTACGGTCCTCCCCTTTGGTCTGCATGGGGCCCCAGCGACCTTCCAAAGGGTCATGGACACTGTGTTATCCCCTCATTTGGACTATGCCTCGGCCTATTTGGATGACATCGTAGTCTTTAGTAAAACCTGGGAGGACCACCTTGAACACTTGGGGAAGATACTTACCAGTCTACAGTCTGCCAATCTCAACATTAATGCGAAAAAATCCCGAGTTGCCTTTAGAAAAGTCAAATATCTTGGCTATCTTCTGGGAGAAGGCCATATTGAGCCACAGGTTGAGAAAGTGCAGGCTATAAAATCCATTCCCTACCCTGCCACTAAAAAGGATCTTCGAGCCTTCTTAGGCCTGGTGGGTTATTATCGCCGATTTATCCCCCAGTTTGCTAACCTGGCAGGACCTCTCACCGATCTGCTCCGTAAGTCCCACAGGTCTTCCGCATTACCTACTCCTTCTGACAAAGAAACCTCTGCCTTTCAGGCCTAAAAGTCGGCTATCACCTCATCCCCTGTACTTGTCTCCCCTGACTTCCAGAAACCCTTCATTTTACAGACTGACGCCTCAGGGGTGGGTATAGGAGATGTGCTTTCTCAGCAGCATGAACAAGGGGCCGAGAGACCAGTATTGTACATCAGCAGGAAACTCTTTCCCCGAGAATTGGCTTACTCAACCATAGAAAAGGAGTGTCTGGCTGTTAAGTGGGGGGTGGAGAAGCTTCGGTATTACTTGGACGGAAGGCCCTTCATTCTTTATACCGATCATGCTCCCCTGACGTGGCTCCAACGTAATCATGGCCATAACGATCGCATACTGCGCTGGTTTTTGGCCTTACAACCTTTTCAAATTGACGTCCGACATCGTAAGGGCTCGGACCAAGGGAACGTGGACTTCCTTTCCCGCTTTCCAATTTCCCTCGATCGGGAAAATCTCGGGGGTGGGATGTGTCACGGGGTCGGTGACACTGACGGACGGGGTGTGGACTTTAACGACTGTTCCTTTCCACCCCGTCCGCAGGACTCCGACGGCCCCTTTAATGCAGCCTGGATTACTTCAGTGGCCACACTCCCCTCCCTGACGTCGTCTCTGGGGAGGCAATCCGAAGGAGAGAAGGCGGATAAGGAAGCTGGACGCAGCGACGAAAGGGCGAATGCCGGAGGAGGAAGTGCCCCAGAAGAGAGGAAGACGGAAGGCGTTGCTGCTGTGGCGGAGCTGAACGTGGAAGGGGACCCGACCGGAGAGATCGTCAAGCCAGGAGGCCACCGGTACCGCGAGCCACCCCGCTGCACTTCTGGAGAAGTGTGGCTGGACAAGGTATGGGCCGTTTAAGGGGACTTCTTTATTCACGGGGTGGGACTGGGTAGGGGAGGGTGAGGGCGGTCACGGGGCTTTTTACGTTCTCCGTTTTTTCACTTCCCTATCACTCGATATAGCGAAGTTTGTTTTTGAAGTGTCTACAATGGGTGATGGTCCCCGGTGATCCCCTCACGCCCTTCCCTTCTCGTTCTCAAATTATATCCCAGAGCCCCACCAGTAACTTGGGGTATTTCTTTTCTCTGCTTTCCTGAGCCCGAGCTTCGGAGAAGTATCCGGAACCCCCCCTCCAGGAACATCGCTGAAAGTAGAAGACTTCAGAGGAAGCCAGCAGATGGCCAATAACCCTCCTCATTTTTCTTATAAACCTGACTTCTGTTGCTACCAATTTGAATAAATCACTACTTAAGATCCTATTCTCTGGTGGACCTGCTTTCTTCAAAGCCTTCGTATTAGTGACATTGTGACAAATTGCTCACCATCTCTTCACCAGGAAAATTCCACCAATATTTAAATGACATTTCCGTTGATGCTCACACCTTGAAACATGGACATGCTGAAGTCATACCAAAGGCAAGACCTTCTGCACCCGTCTGTGCTTGTGAACGCAGCACCAGAAACCCTGGTCCTAATGCATCCCACAGCTACACCGCCAAGGAAATCTACCTGCTCAACCCTGGATGCCACCTTGAACTCTGCTGAGCTGCATCTTAGTTCAAAGTAGAACCATTTGCCTGCTCACATTGCCACTTCACCTTCATCCACACATCTGTTCCCGCAACCCACACAAACTCAGCACCCCTCACCAAGTCAGAACTCAGGAACAGCACTCACATAGCATTAAACACCCACCCCTCAAAACAGCACTCAATCTCATGCATGCTCCTCAACACTCACTCACAAGCACGTCACTGATATTTGGGACCTCATTGACTCCAATGCAACGGACCTCCTCTTCCTCACCGAAACCTGGTTCAACTCCACATTGGCACTGGAAATGGCCACAGCCATCCCTACTGGATACAAAATCCTGCACCAGGACAGACCTCATAAACCAGGAGGAGGACTCATCATCAATCCACTCAGAGGCTCCACAGACCCATACCCCCAACATATCTACACTCTGGGAAGAACCATGATCAGCGCTGTATTCACTTGCATCACCAACACCTCCCTGAAGACAGCCACCTTCCCAGACAGCTGGAAGCATGCCGAAGTTACAACCCTGAAGTACTTTGCCACTACTGACTCAAGTCATCAAAAAAAACATCAACAGACAACTCTCTGACCACCTAGAATGCCAGAAACTCCTTGATTACAAGCAATCAGAATTCTGAAACAACCACAGCACTGAAACAGCCCTTATCACTGCCACAGATGACATGCACACTGTTATATCCTAAGGTTTACATGCATATGTAAATCGGCCAACGTCTTCCTAGCTGCTCAGCCAGAGTGAGAGATGGTGACGGAATGTTAGTGTGACTGTGATGAATGGAATGCCTGGGTGCCTGTGTGGGATGAGTGGTGACAGTTGGAGATGGACTGAGCAGCTAGGCATGCTGCTCCTGGTGGGGCTGGTGTAGGACCTGGTACATGGCTGATCCTTGATTGATACCGCTTGACTTGGACTTAATAAAGAAGACTTAAGAACTTACAACATGGCTACCAGTGTCTTCATGTACAGAGTACAACATATATTTGGCGACAAGCGGACTTGAACCCAAGCGTACATATGGATTGAACAGAAACTCAGAGACTACAAAGAAACCATTGTAACCAGCGCAACTACAAAGAAAAAAAAATACATATTGCAGAATGGAGTAAAAGGCAAGACAGCCCCACCAGTGTCCTGTTATCATCGGACGGCCCCAACCACCGTGTGTGTCCTGCCTTATCTTACTCCATGGACTTGACCACAGGTATGGTCTGTTTGTTAGGGTATGAATGATTTAAGATTCACCCTTCCACTTCCTATAGTAGCTGCTGTATGGATGTATCTACAGCATGAAGGAATAGTGTTTGGTCAATTGAGAGTTAGGGCCAGATGTAGGTGGCCATTTACCGGCCGGTAACGGCCGATTTCGGCCGTTACCGACGGTAAATGGGTTTTTGGGATGTAGGGGGCCAATTTTACCGATTCGGTAAATTTACCGAATCGGTAAATTTACCGAATCGGTAAAAATACTGATTCGGTGACTTCTAGATGTAGGTGGGACTCTTCTGAGTCCCAAAGGCCTTTCAGATTCGGTATTTTACCACCCAATCTAATTGGGTGGTAAAATACCGAATCCTGGTGTGCTTGCACATGTGTGCATGCACACCTATGCCATGTGACAGACAGACATGCCCTTAGGGCATGTCTGTGTGCTACATGGCACACATGCCTGTATTTGGGGTGCTAGAGGGGGTCAAAGTGACACCCCCTGCACCCTTGCTGGAATCGGTATTTACCGATTCTGTAAATACCGATTCGGTAATGCCCATTGATTCCTATAGGCTTCAATGCCCATAGGAATCAATGGGCATTACCGAATCGGTATTTACAGAATCGGTAAATACCGAATCTTAACGATTCGGTATTTACCGAATCTGTAATACCTACATCCCCCCCCTCTATTTTACCACTTCTTAAATACCGAATCGGTAAAATTCGGTATTTAAGAAGTGGCAAAATAAAATTACCTACATCTAGGCCTAAATGACTAAACTCTGTGAATGATTTCACATGTACCACCGGAGCTGTGAGTTAAAGTCTAAATGCTGTGAATGTATTCACGTGTGCCACACAGTTGCGGTGTGGTTCTTTCAAAATTGGTGTCAAGGTGACACATGGGAAGCACTACTAAGGAATTTCTCTTCAAATGTATAGAGGTGTACAAGTACTGTGTTTGCCCTGCATCTGATAGTATCTACAATCTGCTGCAGTTTCTGCTCAAATGGAGAAGATGTAATGTAATTCAAATGAAGAGACCCTATTTTACTGACAGAGCGAGAATGTGCTTGTGGATGTTCACTTTCCAAATTTGGTTTAATGTGCAGCTGTGGTGAATCCTAGCACTGATGGGGGTTCGCATTATACACGTTTCACTTCTGAAGGATGCATTTATTTTAATCTTGTTATTCCCTCCTGAGGGTGGCTCTGGTCTTGGTGGGTGGTTTCCATCTTCTTATGTTGTGTTGGGAAGTCGTCTTGTGCTGCACGTTCTATATGTTTGTATGAGTGTAAGTCGCCCTGCGCCTCATTTGTTGTCCTGTGTAAGTCGCCCTGCGCTTCAGATGTGTTGTGTGTAAGTCGCCCTGCACCTAACATGTTGTCCTGTGTAAGTCGTCTTGCACTTCAGGTGTTGTCGAGTGTAAGTCGCCGTGCGCGTCACATGTTGTCCTGTGTAAGTCACCCCGCGCTTCAGATGTTGTCGTGTTTAAGTCGCCCTGCGCCTCACTGTGTGTACACTCTATGTGGTCCATATTGTAGTACACGTTTACTTGTAGTGTTGGTTCACCTTTGTTGTATGTTTCTGGCCTCGAGTGTTTGTTGTGGGGTGTGTGCACCCTTCACTACATTATTTTCCTTTGTGTTTTTGGGAAAGGATGGGGCTATTGCTAGTTTGAAATGTAATATTGCTTGACAGTGTTTTTTCCTTCCCAAATTGACATTGTTTGATGGTTTAAAATCGAATTATTCTTAATAATTTTCATGAGGGAGGATGGGGGATTTTGATGCATGTTTTTAATATGTCGTTTTCTGCCCATCTTTTCTAGTTTTCACTGTTCTCTCTTTGGTGATGTTTTTAATTCATTTTCATCCCTTAGTTATGAACATTATCGCCTTTTTGTATATAGTTCTTTTCTTTAAAATTGTAAGTTTTGTTTTCAATTTAAAAGGAAAGGGATAATGTTATATCCTAAGGTTTACATGTATATGTAAATCAGCCTAGGTCTTCCTAGCTGCTCAGCCAGAGTGAGAGATGGTGACAGAATGTTGGTGTGACTGTGATGAATGGAATGCCTGGGTGCCTGTGTGGGATGAGTGGTGACAGTTGGAGATGGACTGAGCAGCTAGGCAGGCTGCTCCTGGTGGGGCTGGTGTAGGACCTGGTACATGGCTGATCCTTGATTGATACCACTTGACTTGGACTTAATAGAGAAGACTTAAGCGCTTACAACTTGGCTACCAATGTCTTCATGTACAGCGTACAACACACACCATCCTCGACCATAGGCAGACCGCTGTCCTCATCCTCCTCGACCTCTCCGCAACTCTTGACACCTTCTCTCAACTTACACTCATCTCAACGTAGCAGGAATACAAGGACCAGCACTCAAATGTATAGCTTCCTTCATCTCCGGAAGAACACAATAAATCAGACTCTTGGCGTTCACTTCAGAACCCAAAGACCTGATCTGCGGAGTACCACAGGGATCATCACTGAGCCCCACACTCTATAACATGTCATATAGCTACTATATATCTTTATAATGCGTTAAGTTAGCATAGGCACATTATATGTTTAAACGCCATTTTTCCTTTTGCTGCTTCTGCACACGACACTTAATTGTTGATTTAGCTTTCAACCTAGTAGTTCGTTGTGGTTTACATGAGAATAATATGTTATTACTCTGATATCAGCTTTGCTCAATAAACTATGTCTGTACAGGGAGTGCTGAAGCTTCAGGAACAACAAGATACTGAATTGTTATGAGGTCTGATCTTCGCGCCTTCTTAGACATAACATAAGTGCAGCTTCTGCCAACTTTGGCCTTTAGGCGGGTTTTATATTGCTTTGCATGAGGCACACACACACACTTGATGCTGTTTGCATGCAGAGAGAGCTGGTGTATGCTGATGTGATCTCTTCATTCTAGGATCCTGAGGTATGGGCCCGCCCTATTTCGAACCCAAAGAGACCTTCTTAGCTATTAATATAATATGTGTGTTAGGGAGGGTGAGAAATAAGTGTTGTTAACTTTTATTCATTACAGCATGTTAACATGCTGTCACCATTTGCTTTCCATGGACTAGTAACTATGCTGATAACTTTGCTTCTGATAATATGTTTCCTTGTATTATCTAAGATACTGCGCCTGAGAAGACGGCATTAGTAAATAAATATTTCCTCATTTACTCCACGTTCTGGTTTGAAATGATTGTATAACGAAAGAGTGCTCATGTGTTCCACGTAACCTGAGGTATTGTAAGCTCATGTTCTGGTTTGTCTAAACATTGGGAGTTTGTTGTGACCAATGAGACACTGTAGCTAGCTCGGTAAGGGGTTTGTTGGGTACTAAGGTGAGTTTTGGGTCACCCTAATTCGCTGAGGTTCCAATCCTCTGTGCACAGTTCTGTGGGAGAACAGAAACCCTGCTACATGGCGCCCATACGTTGGTGGACTTATATCATGACACTCGAGTAGTATATCGTTCAAACCTTAACCCCTTCACTGTCGTTTCCGGAAAACGGTGGTGTCGGTGAAACCTACCTATTTTTTGAAATAGGTCTTTTCAAGCTTGATTCTATCTAAAACGGTTTCTTTTGAATTACTACCCAGTTGTGCTACAAAGTTTCCTTTGTTTTTTCTGTTATTCCGGTGCAATCATGGCGCAGGCTGTGGTCATCCCGCAGCATAGTCGCATTGCGGTGCGCAACCATTTGCAGGCTTACCAAGTCCCGTTAGATGGCTTGGCTGTGATTTTGGTGGTGTGTGCAGATCCGGCGTACCCTTTCAAGCTGTTTTATTCGTGGGTAACGTTTCCGGAAGTGGACGCTAATTCTAACGTGTTCCACACCTACACACCCTCACCTGTACCGGCTGAATATACACCGTACAGGGCACTGGAAATACCTATTGATCATTGGCAGCATCGCGTTTGGTTTGATGGCGCCCTTCCCCACTCTTTATCCGCTGCGAGGTTGGGTCCATTGTCCATTCCAGGCACAAATTGGCCTGCGTTGGGTGGATTCACCCCGCACCCGAATCACGGCGCTTGTCCCCTTGTGGATATTCGCAGGCTGCATGTTGTCTCGATTGCCGTGATTCGTGCATTAGTGCAATACATTGGTCGTCATCTCCCGGGAGGTCCCCCGGGGGGTCCGGCCGTTCAGACGGAACATGGCGGTTTAAGACTTAATCCGGTTATGGTCAATTCGGTTTTTGGTAAGCGTCCCGATGATAAAGATGATTTCCCTTTCTGGCTTGCCGATAAATTTGACCAACTGGAGGCTGTGTTTCCGAATTCTACTCCTGCTGATAAACATAGAATGTTGACGATTACTTTGCCTAAGGATTTAACTCCTGAACTCGTTGACTGTGAAAGTTGGGGGAAAACTTTTGCGGCCGTTTATACGAGGTGTTTCGGCACCCCGTCTATGTCCGTACTGCCTACGATCGTTAAGCGTGTTCAGGATGATCACGGACCAGAAGCAGCGGTTGAATTGGGTATGCGCCTGTGTGGTTCTTTTGAGATTGTTAGCGATCTCATCCTCTCCAATATAAAGGGAGATGCGGTGAACTTTCAGGTGTCGAATGCTTTGGCTGCTCTACCCGATGCCGAAAAACCCCGACAGTTAGCGAAGATTGTTGTGGCCGCATATAAAACTATAGGTCGCACAAGTAAAGGTCTGAAATATTTTCCTGTCAAGGAGAAAAAACAACCACAGGGACAGTCTGCAACAGCAGATGTCCAGCCCAAGTCCAATAAACAGAATTGGCCTAAAAAACAGAAACAGGGGAAGCAACAACAGCAGACTCAGGATTTATATCCTGCGCCGCAAGTTCTTGCGCCAACTGAAAGAGTATATGATTTGCGCGATCGCGCGATGATTAAATCACCTGATAGATTTCAGGTTTCTGAACAACGCTCTCCTCCTTTCAGGACTCATCATCCCGAAGACCGGTGGAGGAGGAGGCGGTAGGGGACGTGGTGGCCAACAAGGACGTGGCCAGTCCCGCCAGACAGACGGCGCAGCGAAGCAGGAGGATTCTACGCCTAAAAGACCGCAGTTTGCGAAAAAGAAAGTCGCGGCCTTAACAGCGCATCGATATGCCACAGATAGTGAGAATGCGGCTTCGGAATCTGACGTGGGCTCTGACCTTGCTGGACAGCGCGGCGGAGATTACCATAGTGAGAGAGGCGCTGCATCCACTACTGAGGGTGACAGCGACTGATGTCTACGTTGTAATGGAAACAGCCGATACGAGACTTGCTCCCCCTGAAAGACTTTATGAAATTATCCTATTAATTGAAGGTGACATACAGCGTACCGTCAAAGGGGTATTTTGGGAAAATCTGTCTTCTACGTATGATATTTTGCTTTCGGAGGCTGACTGGCCCCCACCTTTTGTGCTCGTGGCGCCGCGAGGGGAGGAAGTGATCCTCCCCAGTTTCGCGAACACTGTCTCGAAAGAGCATGCGCAGCATTTTGCAGAAGAGTGGGCTCGGGCTCTCGCACCGGCTCTGTACCGTAACCAATGTGGTTGGGACAAATTATCCCCTTGCCACGAAATTCCGTTGCGGTCTCAGCCGCAGCCTCAACTTCAATATCCCATTCGGCGTGAGGCAAAGGCTTCCGTCGCGGAAATCCTTGAACAATTAGAATATCAGGGAGTTATTGAAACGTGTGTGTTACCGATGAATAATCCTCTTTTTACTGTGACCAAGCCTGACGGATCATATCGTTTGGTATTGGATTACCGGCATTTGAACTCGCATTGCCGTAACTGTGCAGTACAGAATACTCACGGCTCTGCCCTAGTGGATAGTCTAGTGCGTAAGCGTTTTAAAACAACGCTTGACATATCCAACGGTTTCTATGCCCACAGATTGGACAGCTTTAGCTCCCAATGGACCAGTTTTACATGCGCTGGGGTCCAAAAACAATTCCGGCATCTCCCAATGGGCTATAAGAATAGTCCTGGTATATTTACCGTACGCATAGTCTCTATTTTGGAGGCACTCGACCCGGATGCTTGTTCGTATGTGGATGACATCTATCTCACAGACGACAATATTTGGGAGCATCTGTGTCGTGTAAATTCTATTATTTGTAACTTTGCAGACATGGGTTACAAATTTAACTTTGCAAAATCGCACATTGCTGAGCATACAGTGTTGTTTCTGGGCTATGAGCTCAACAATGAAGGTAGAGGTTTGGCTCCTCACTTCTTGGAGAAATGCGCACAGTTGCGCGCTCCTACAACACTGAAAAAATTACAGTCTTTACTGGGCTTTTTGAATTTCGGGAGGACATACATTCCGGAATATGCCCAGCGTATCAAGCCTTTGTATGCTTTGATACAACCAACTTTTTCCAAATCATGCTGGCTGCCTGAGCATTCAGCCATCTTGCAGTCCTTGCAGGCTGATCTGCTCGCTTCTAAGTTCTTACTGACTCGTGATAACCATACCAACCTGGTGATAAGAATAATACCGGGGACAGTGGGTTTCACGTACCTCACTTTTAATGAAGGAGACACAGTACCTATTGCTTACAAGTCACACTTGTACACTTCGGCTGAGATGCGGTTTCCCACTGTGGAAAAGGTTTTAACAGCTGTGCAGATGGCTTTTCTTAAGGAACGGGCTCTGTCACAGGGGAAACGCATGTTGGTTGTTACACCCTGTCCTCATTTGGAGGCAGTCACGAAAGCCAGTGTACCAAATTCAAAAGCTTTGCACCCTCGGTGGATTCAGTGGGCTGCGTCCTTGACGTCCACGGATGTCACGTTTATTTTTGATGCCTCATTGCGGTCGCAAGAGTACTTGCAGTATGAGTTTGTTCATCCTGCTCCTCTAGCTATGCGACCTTTGGAGGATTTCCATTGTATCATTTACACTGATGGTTCGGCGCAGGTTGCGCATGGCTCTAAACATGCCTACGTTTCCGCATGCGCCATTGTGGTCAGTGCTATGTTGAACGATGAGTTCATCTCCAGGGAAGTGCACACGTTGCCACTGGGAGATTGCACCGCACAATTAGCAGAGCTTCGTGCTCTCTTACTAGCGTTGGAGTACACAGATCCTAGTGTTACTACTCTTATTGTAAGTGATTCTTTCTACTGTGTCCAGTCTTACAATGAAAACTTGTTCTTTTGGATGCAGAATGAGTTTCGTGATTCCAAGGGTAGCACAATAAAACATAAGATGATCTGGGTTTGAGTGGCGGAGCTTAAGGCTATGTTGCCGCTCGTTTTTGTTATTCATACTCTTGGCCACCAGCGTGTTGGAGTCCACGCTGTCGGTAACTCGCTTGCTGATGAAGCAGCGAAATCAGCAGTGTCTACATACTTAGTTGCAGCAGTTACACGGTCCAAAAGTAAGATTGATAGTGACATCTTGGCGGCAGTTGCTGCCACTGAGAAGGGAGGTAAACATCCTACGGGGTTCCCTTCGAAGTACACGTACCACTTAAGTCCCGAAAAGGTTCCTTTTGTGAAAATTCCTGATGTTGGGGAACGTTTGATTCCCAACTCGGATCGCAGGGCTGACTTGATTACAGCGGCTCATGAAGGTGTGGCGTCTGCGCATGCGGGCGTCTCGGCCACTGTAACTCAATTACAATAACGTTTCTGGTGGCGGGGACTGTACAAACAGACGCGTGATTATGTCCTTCTTTGTGACATTTGTCAGCAGATTAAACCTTCGACTGCTGCGCGTCCGCCACAGACACAGTTGTACATTTCTAATAAACCGCTAGGTTGTGTTTATTTAGATCACTGCGGTCCTTTTTCATCTGATACTGCGTATAAGTACATCTTAGTTGCAGTTGATTCATGCACACGCTTTGTGTGGGTCTGGCCCCATCGCAGCGCTGATTCACGGACTGTCATTAGAGATTTGCGCATCTTTGTAGGGATTTTTGCCTGTGGTACCTTCCATTCGGATCAGGGTCTGGCTTTCGCCTCTAAGGCATATAAGGATGCCATGAATTCGATGGGGGTCCAAGTCAAGTTTTCGTCTCCCTACAGACCTGAGGGTAACAGTGTAGTGGAGCGCATGAACCGTGATTTAAAGCAATCTTTGACAGCTCGAGTTATAGGCACTGGCAGAAACTGGCTAGCCCACCTCTATGGCGTGCAGCGTGCTCTTAATAATCTCCCTAGAAGGTCTCTGGGTGGGCGGACCCCATACGAAATGCTCTTTGGCATCAAGATGTTCGTCCCTGACCTTGACGGTCTAGACTGCGTGGCTTGCGCCACAACCTTTGACGTAGATGAACATTGTACTGTTTTACAGAATCTACAAAAGACCAGAGACAGTCTTGCAAAGGAACATTTGCCCTCCACGTCGGATGTTGCGTTGCAGATCCCGGTAGTCGGCTGGCTACCCCAAGTTGGAGAACTGGTTCGAGAGAAGATCAACAACAAGAAAGAATTTGGTCCTTCCTATCGAGCTCCGGTTCCGGTACTTGGAGTGAAGGGCACAAGAACAGTAATTTTACCACCACTTCCTGGTCGTAAGGAAAACAGGTTTATCTCAATTGACAATGTCAAGATCCACAGAGTGGCCGATTCTTCTTAGCATGACACCGGCTGTTTCCTGTCCTTCCATTGTGAGAAATTCGGTTTTACCCACTGCTTCTAATCTTGAACCTGAAGTGGCAGTCGAGTTGCCTGCTATTTCCAGTCCTTTATTAAGTACTTTGCCCGGTACAGACCTTGCTGAAATAGACTATACTTACCCCACTGACTTGTCCATTATTATTATTATTATTATTATGCATCTTGTACCGCGCAAACTAAAACCCGAAGGTGTCAAGGCGCCTAACAAAAAAGATCAAAAAGCTAGCACTCATGCACTTAAATTATATGCTTGAACAAAGAGACGGGTTTTAAGAGCAGCTCTAAAAGTTTGCAGAGAGGGGAGGGACCTGAGCTCTAATGGGAGGTCGTTCCACCAATTAGGAGCCAAGATGGAAAAGGCCCTGCCACCCCATCTGGCTTTCCGAGTGCGGGGGACATGGAGAAGAAAATAGTTGGAGGAGCGAAGGTTCCTGCCAGGATTGTGATAGGTCAAGATGGATCTAATGCCTGTAGGGCTGCTTTTTGCCAAGGCCTTATAGACCATACACATGGACTTAAAGACAATGCGCTCCTTCATCGGCAGCCAATGAAGCTGCTTTCTAGCCAGCGTTGCCGAAGAGCGTCGGGGAAGATCAAGAACAAACCTGGCTGCCGCATTCTGGACCACCTGCAAGCGCTGCAGCTGACTCTTATTCAGTCCAGCATACAGCGCATTGCAGTAGTCCAGACGGGACCCCAGAAGGGCGACAGCCAGTTGCCTTCTTGCCTGCAGGGAGAGGTAGGTCCTGATTTTTCTAAGGACATGAATTATACCCCAGCAGGTAGGGACCGTCCTGCTGACCTGTTGATGCATATTAAGCATAGGGTCAATCATCACCCCGAGATTCTTGGCCGAGGAGGTGGGTTTAGGGCAAGAACCAAGCAAGTCAAGCCACCACTCCATGGACCAAATGTCTTCCCTTCCGCCGAACACCATCACCTCGGTCTTCTCCCCGTTCAATTTAAGTGAATTGTAAATCATCCACTGGCCGACGGCCTCCATGCAAGATCTAAATCTGGAGGCCGTCAGCTCTATTGACTGGGAGAGAGACACGAGGATCTGAGTGTCGTCCGCGTAGGAGACTACCTCCATCCCAAAAGATCTAATAAGTCTGGCAAGGGGGGTCACATAGATGTTAAAAAGGGTGGGACTAAGCGCCGACCCTTGAGGGACCCCACAATGCACAGACAGGGATGGAGATAGAAATTTTCCCAGCATTACCCTCTGCTCCCTATGATCTAAAAAGGAGGAGAGCAGGCCCAGGGCTGCCCCCCGGACCCCAATCTCCCCCAGACGAGATGTTAAGACCCGGGGAGATAGGGTATCGAAGGCAGCCGTAAGGTCCAAAAGGATCAGGAGGGATGTCCGACCCTCGTCCACACTCATACGAATGGAGTCGAGGACCAGAGTGAGGGCGGACTCTGTGCTATGTTCCCTCCTGAAACCATGCTGGGAAGGGTCCAGGCAGCCCGACTTCTCCACAAAGGCAGCCAGATGCCCATTTAAGTGGGATTCAAGCATCTTTGCAGGGGCCGGAAGCAGTGAGATGGGGCGAAAGTTTTTTAATACCCCGGGATCTAGGGAGGGTTTCTTAAGGAGAGGCCTTACCACAGCATTTTTCCACTGCTGTGGAAAAACACCCTCCCTCATGGCCCCATTCATGATCTCAAGTAACGGGGGTAAGAGAGATCCTCTACACTGCTTCATGATCTTAAGAGGGCAGGCATCTAATGGAGACCCTGACTTCGTTTTCTCAAGCAACATGTCAAGATCTTGTAAGGAAAGCGGGGGAAAACATTCTAAATAGTCGGCCACAGGAGGCTCCGCCACGGAAACATCCGGGGCAGCGATGGCCGGAGGCTCTGCCGTTAGGAGTCTCTGTGACTCCAGGGAAGTATAGATGTCCGATATTTTGGACTGGAAGAAGAGGGCAATGTCATTGCAGAGCTCCTGAGATGGAATAACAGGATCGGGGACCTGAAGAGATGTAAGGGAGTCCACGATCCTGAAGAGCTCTTTGGGAGATGAAAGAGAGGAAGTCAGGGTCACAAAGTAGTCTTGTTTGGTCCCAATGACTTCCGCTTTATATCTCTTGAGCAGGGCTTTGTGAATTTCCCTGTCTTTGAGATCCCAATTTGCATGCCATCGCCGTTCCTGCCTCCTGACTTCCTGAATTAGAACTCTAAGTTGTTCCGTGAACCAGGGAGCTGAAGGTCTTTTCCTGGCTGAGTGGCACGTTCGAGCCGGCGCCAGTTCGTCTAAGGCCTCTATAAGAGTATTATCATAGTGCGCAGCAGCCGAAGAGGGATCCATCTCCCAAATAGGAGACAGACCGGGAATCCATGGGTCAAAAGAATGTTCCCCGATGTTCTTAAGATTCCTACGTACTTCAAAAGTACTTGGAACTTTCCTAGGAGTGTCATGGCTAGAGAGAGACACGTTAAAAGGAACAGCCAGGTGATCTGACCAGGAGAGGGAAAAGGGATCCGCAACTAAAAGTCTCTGGTCGTTGGAGAAAATCCCATCGAGCGTATGTCCCGCTCGGTGGGTAGAGCCTTTCACCAATTGGAAAAGTCCGCAAGCTGAAAGTGCTTCCAACAGCGTGGAGGTGTCATGCGATTCCAATAGCTCTAAGTGAAAGTTAAAATCGCCCAAAATTGTTAAGTTCTCCCGACCAAAGTAGGGCTCAAGGAGTTGAAGCAGTTTTAGGCTAAAATCCGCTCTTGGCCCGGGCGGACGGTAGACCAAAATCCCATTAAAAGGAGAGTCAGAGGCATCCTGTAATGAGAAATACAGGACCTGGGTGGCATCCTTAAGGTCAGACAAAGGCATAGTATGACATTGAACATTGTCCCTATGAAGGATGGGTAATCCACCACCAACTCGGCCTACTCTGTCCTGCCGAGTCAGGCAGTACCCATCAGGGACCGCTTCAATAAGGTCTGGGCCCGAGGAGTCCTTAGCCCACGTTTCCGTGATAAAAACCCATGTCGGATTTTTCTCCAGAACCAGCTCCTTAAACACAATATTATTTTTAATAAGTGATCGCGCGTTAAGGAGCAGGCCCTTAGCACTCAGTTTACTCAGAGGTACTGGCGCGCGAGGCTCCCGGGAAGGAACAGGGAGAACGGAATTCACGCCGGCCAGATCCATCTTAAAGCAGCCACATACCTTAGACACGGAAAGGTCCTCAGGGGTAAATCTGTGGAAGCATGGAGCAGTGATAGGCCTGAGGCGCAGAATATCCTGTAAAGAATATTTTAAAACACCATGGCCACCCATGACCGGCTTATGGGCCCAGCCGTCCAGCCCGTCCTCAGTGCGGACGGGCACAGACGGGCTGGACTCTGGCGTGACTCAGGCGTAGCGACGGCTTACACGCTGCGCGCACACGCTGCGCGTCATTGCTCCGGTTTAAATAGGGCTCTAGTTACTCTGCCTGCCTGCCTACTAGAGCGCCCAATAGCGCAGCGCTTCCCACACCCACCCAAGATGGCGCCCACTAATCCCAAGAAGCGAGGGTCAGGGCCGCCCAAACAGCGGTGAGGACACAAATTAAAATGCAGAATTGCGGAGGGTGAGTGACAACAAAGGATACTATGCTCAAATTAAGCAGAATTAAAATGACAAAAAACAGGTAATTTAAAAGCGCTAGGAGCGTCTCAAAGCTCGCGCATAACAAATAAAAATGCTGCCAGCAAGGCAGTCCATGCCTGACCTGCAAGCCCGTTTGGCCACAGAATCCAGATTTTCATTTGACACTGTTTCCAATGCCTCAAAGAAACCCTCACGTTTTGCAGTTTATGCCAGCTTGTTTAAAAAACATTTTTTGATTCCTCCTTGGACATATATTTGGCTGGTGCTTTTTTCAATTTACCTTTTTATGTCAATTGGGTTTGTGTTTTATTTTTTCCGACTTATGAATGGACACTATGTCGAAGAAAGAACATGCATTCGACATCTAAATGGAACTTTGGCCCCCCTTTCCTCTTCGCATTCTGCACACAGATTGAAAAGAGACTTGACATTTGTTAACATCACTGCTTGGCCTGTCCTTGATGGAATAGTGTGGGATGCCGTTAGGTTTCAAATTCATGGCCCTACCGAGGTTGTTAATGTCCCCAATGTGCTTAGGGTTAACATGGGGGATGTGGTGAAACAAAACTTTCGTTCTGATGATTGGGATGTTCAGGCCGTAGAATCTTTGTTTCCTGATTTGAAATACTATGCTGCCTTTGTTGCTGAGGATTTGTATTTAGAATCTGCTAATTATGGTGATTTGTTTTGCTTTCAACATTTTGGCAATCACTTCTTACATAAAACGTCCTCTAGAAGGAATACTGTAAATTATACACAATGGGAACATTGCCCAGCTCCTAAACAAGGCAGTTTGAGTACTTTTTTGAAAAAGTACACTTATTTTACTGACTTCGATCAGTCTAATCCCGAGTCCTTTTATTTCAAAATGACACAGAAGCCTATGTCCAAGGTTAGACTTACCGATACCAAAATGTTGTATTCGAAGTTCTTTCTTGATCAGCTGGCTATTGGCGGCTATGAATTATGGAAAGAAACTATTGACTTAAAATCTGTTTGGGGTTCTAAGAGTTGGCAGGTACAAGGCACTGAGGCTTTGCACCGTGCTTGTCTCATCCCGAATCAAATGTTGTTTTTGAATTCCTCTATTTCACAAACTACGTGCTTTGGATTGGCTACTTCTAAAAAATTGAATTCTCCAACCATCCCAGAGTTAGAGGAATATTCTGGCTGGAGTAATTATACTCAGTTTTCGATTAGGGACTTGCAAACCCTATTGCTGAATTCATCCTTTAACATATCCAGTATGGATCCAAAAGGTTGGCTAGTGTGGCACAGAAGTGCGGATTCATGCCAGCACCGTTTGTTGGGTTTATCTGATGGCTTTACACAGGTTAGACCTGATCCCCGTTTTGAAACTGAGCATTCTGTCACGACTTACTCAGTGGGCAAATTGTGTCAGAATTGGCTGAAACATTCCACATTGTCTGCTGTTAAATTACATCTTGCAAAGCTGACTGATGATGTAGATTTGAATGATTTCATAAAGGGCCCGGCTAGTGGTAGATCAAAAAGATGGATATATGCTGTTTACAATGAAATCTGGAAGACATCACAGATTGAGGCTGCGACACGCCTTAGGGCTATAGATCAAGCAAATCTAGAAAAAGTGCTTGCTGTGGTAGATAATAGTATTAACATGCTTTCTTCCCGCATTTACACTTTAGATAATATTGTGTCTTCTGTAGTGGATATTGTGCATGATGAAGTGTCTGTGTTGTACCATGGTCAGAATCAATTACATTCTATCATGCAATTTGCATGGGCCCTTCAAACGTTGAAAACTGGCAAGGTGCCATGGAGCTACATGAATGTTTCTTCTCTCTTTTCCCCCTTTAATTTGACTGACAAGCAGCGCTTGCTTTCCATGCGAGATGCTTAATTTTCTATGTTACATATTGAGAGATTGGAGTCCTTGCCTTTTTCGGTGGCAGAGGCCAACGATGCAACGTGGCTAATCCACGGTTTAATAACTTTACCTTTTGCATTGTATAAATTTACAAATTGTATGCGATATGTTGCCATAGGTCGCTATGAGCCCTTAGGTAGTGCATTTCTCCATGAAGTGTGGTCCCTTCCTTTCACTTATAGATGTTTGAAAGACGGACAGGAAGTTTATCTGAATGGGGAGGAGTGTACAGAAACACCAGACCATTCGCTAATGTGTAGGCATATACAATTGCACGGTTCCTGTAACCAAGACCGGCCGAACTTGGCCTGTGTTTTAAAAGGGACTCCAGTTCCTGCAATCACCCCGACTTTCACCTTACTGGGGCACGGAAGTTATTTACTTTTAAATAATGAGGATTGTTGCGGGTTAATTAAAGGTGTAGCTTATGTGGTAACTGTAACTGAGCGTGTCGTTTGTTGCAGAAATATCCTGTACCCACCCACACATGAAAATAGGGAGGTTTCCATTTGGCCACGCATCCCAACCTTGAAAGCAGAATTCAGCGGCATGAGCAGAATAAGGGCTCTATTGTCCCAGAAAGAAGTGGCCTTGAGCTCGGCTAGGGAAACTTTCGTTCTTCACATAGCTAATACCCGGACAGAGGTTCAGGCCCTTTTAAATACTGATTTACCCGTTGCATTTCAGCGAGATGGTAATTCTATCTTCAACGTGTCCTCCACAAATGGGTTGGCGCATTTTTTTAAGTCTGTTAGCAGTGGTCTTGTACCTTCTTTGAAAAAATCTTTGGAGTCATCCCTGCTTTCTTCCATTCCATTTTTTCGAGTTTATTTGGTGGATTCCCGGTTATCCTGGCACTGGCGGCAGCCGTTCTAGTGGTTGTTTGCTTCCTTAAATATGGATGCCCCACGTGTGGAAGGAGCAGCCCAGCCCCTCCTAGCGCTGTTTCGGGACCGAATGCTTGAATATTATGGCACGCTGCCGCTTGCGATTTTAAGCACGGCATATGGATTATCGTTTCGATTTTCCTACTTCACCTGTGTCCAGCCTGTATTTCACTGCCTAAGCTGTGACTTCGATTGGGCCATTGATTTGTGTCTCTGCGGACCAGTTTCTCCTGAAGTCGACTTTAATCAGCTGATGAGTCCCATCGTTACTCACGAGTTGGTTTGTACTGGAGACAGGATTATGGCCTTAGCAGCGATGCATAGACTAATGGGTCCTTGGAACGTTCTTACAGCAGCGCAGGATTTCTTGGCAATGAGCTTTCTTGAAAACCCTCCGAGTTGTCCTCTGATGGTAATAGAGGCTCCAGTGTTGGGAGAACACGTTTGCTCTTTTCCTCTTTTGAATTGGATGGCTGAACTGTTTTCGGATGAAGACGGTGATTTCCTGTTGGAGGCTGTAGCTGCATATTTTGCATATTCGGTCTTGCCTTGAAAAGACTTCTTGGTTTATGATGATGCCCCACTTTTTTGCATTTTTTCACCTCCCCGTCCTATTGGCTTGAGTGCTTGTGACATTTTTATATTTTGATTTGTTTGCTGCAGTTTTTTATACTTATAAGGTTGTTCATGGTTCTTCAACTCTGCTTTCATGAAGTTGCCCTTATCTTATCTTATCTTATCCGTCCTCGGATCATGGGGGGGTGTCATATAGCTACTATATATCTTTATAATGCGTTAAGTTAGCATAGGCACATTACATGTTTTTAACGCCATTTTTCCTTTTGCTGCTTCTGCACACAACACTTAATTGTTGATTTAGCTTTCAACCTAGTAGCTCGTTGTGGTTTACATGAGAATAATATGTTATTACTCTGATATCAGCTTTGCTCAATAAACTATGTCTGTACAGGGAGTGCTGAAGCTTCAGGAACAACAAGATACTGAATTGTTATGAGGTCTGATCTTCGCGCCTTCTTAGACATAACATAAGTGCAGCTTCTGCCAACTTTGGCCTTTAGGTGGGTTTTATATTGCTTTGCTTGAGGCACACACACACACTTGATGCTGTTCGCATGCAGAGAGAGCTGGTGTATGCTGATGTGATCTCTTCATTCTAGGATCCTGAGGTATGGGCCCGCCCTAATTCGAACCCAAAGAGACCTTCTTAGCTATTAATATAATATGTGTGTTAGGGAGGGTGAGAAATAAGTGTTGTTAACTCTTATTCATTACAGCATGTTAACATGCTGTCACCATTTGCTTTCTATGGACTAGTAATTATGCTGATAACTTTGCTTCTGATAATATGTTTCCTTGTATTATCTAAGATACTGCGCCTGAGAAGACGGCATTAGTAAATAAATATCTCAAATGTTCACGTGTCCTCATTTACTCCACGCTCTGGTTTGAAATGATTGTATAACGAAAGAGTGCTCATGTGTTCCACGTAACCTGAGGTATTGTAAGCTCATGTTCTGGTTTGTCTAAACATTGGGAGTTTGTTATGACCAATGAGACACTGTAGCTAGCTCGGTAAGGGGTTTGTTGGGTAATAAGGTGAGTTTTGGGTCACCCTAATTCGCTGAGGTTCCAATCCTCTGTGCACAGTTCTGTGGGAGAACAGAAACCCTGCTACACATGACTTCTCTAGCAAACATCATTAGATCCCACAGAATCAACATCATCTACTATGCCAATGACCCAGTCGCCACCAATACAAACTTCAAGCAATGCATGACCAGCATGGCCAATTTGATGAAAGAACACTGCCACAAGCTCAACACCGACAACATTGAAGTGCTGATCTTTGGGAATAAGAACTCACCCTAGAAATCAACCTGGAGACCTATCAATCTTGAACCCACACCCACCCCAACAAACTATGCTTGGAACCTAGGCCTCATCCTGGACACCAACCTTACCATGAAGTCTCAAGTGAACACCTTCACTTCTTTATGCTTCCACATCCTCCACATGTTATGCAAAATCTTCAAGCAGCTCCCACTGTACATCAGACATATCATCATGCAGGCCCTTATCACAGATTGGACTTCGGCAATGCTCTCTATGCCAGAATTCCAACCCATCTTCTTCACAGACTTCAAAACATCTAAAATGCCATCACCAGACTCGTTCATGACCTCCTGCATCAAACCCACACCACACCACGCCTCAGAGAGCTCCACTGGCTCCCCATACATAAGCGCTACCAGTTCAAACTTCTCCCACATGCATTCAAGTCTTACGCAACATGGGACCTGCATACCTCAAACACCGGCTTCACCTCCACCAACCCATCAGTCAACTTCACTCATCATCACTCTCACTTGCAGGCACACCCTGCATCCACAGAAGCAGAATATGAGCATGATTAATCTCCTACCAGGCCACCAAATCCTGGGACGACCTCCCCCAAAACACCAGGGCTTCCTCCTCACTTCTTGCATTCTGCAACAGGCTGAAGACCTGGCTATTCAATTACTCTTCTTGCGGGACCTCCAAAACTGCATGTTGTCAGGCACAGTCTCACCACATTCCCACAGTCACCTACTCAGCGCCTAGATAGCTTCACTGGTGACAAGCAGTGGTCTACAAATCCACCTTACAGTACAACTTTCCATATTTCTTGAAAGGTGTGCTGTTATCTGTAGGGAATGTAGAGGTACCAATACCAAATCTGTCTCCTAAGCCTTTCTTTTTTTTTTTTAAATAGAACCTCTACTAAACAACTACCCTCAACACAATCCAGAATAGCAAAACCATTTTTGGCAATCCAGCAATAATGCTCCTTTACTGTGACTACTTTATGATTTAAACCAGCCTTTTACACTTCCCATTCCAATGACATAATACACACCCATGTACCTATATCCCTTTTATTTCTGTTTGATTAATGTGTGTTTTTCTGCAGTCTTTCCACATCAAACAAGTTGCTAAGTTGTGTAGTTGGGTGACAGAATTGATAATTTTACATGGCCGTCAACTGCAGTAGAATTCCAGCATTTGGGGATCTTTTGTTGAAGTGTGCAACTCATTCAGAGCTACAAGATTTATCAAGAGCACAGTGGACAGGGCATCCCATGACAAATATATAAAATCTGCAGTTTCTCCACTTTATTGAGAGTCAGGCCTCTGCTAATAGAGTCTCCCCTGGTACTACTGGTGCAAATGTATGACTGGTCGTCTGACTAACATCAGGCCTTAAATCAAAGCACATGAGGACCGCCACCCTATTTAGGCAGAAGGTATGGCACATTTTTTCCTGTTGAGGATCATCAAGACAACCACTTTTCTGCTCTCTTCTTATTGTATCTTGGGATTTTATATTTCTTTGCCTAAAGCCCTACTACATCTGGAAAGTTCCGTGACAGGGAAATCTTGTGGATTGTGACAACATCCTGAAATAGACTTGCTTCTATGGTAGATCCAGTGGAAAAATAATTCCTCTCAAGGAACATATGCAAAGTGTATGAATCTTCACAGGAATCACAGGCAGATGTGATGTCAAAGTACTCTTAGAGACTTAACAGAAACGTGGAGTTCTGCGCAAGCTCACAGATGTTACTTTTGAAGATATATACTTTTTTCTCTGCTTGTCAATCTGTCTACATTTGTTTCCACTGTACGGTTCACACATATCTGAGATGAGTTCAGGGATAAAAAATGAAAAGAAAAGGAAAAACTCAATTTTATTTTTAAAAACAACAGGAAAATCAAAACTATCCATTACTAGGTAAATCAGGATGAAAAGGCCAGATTAAAAAAGTTAGGGCCTTAGAATTTAGCTAATAGGATGCTCATCACAAATGTGTGTACAAGTGATCTATCAACCAATCAATCAACCATTGAATTGTAAGTACTCTACTCACCCAAGAGGGTCTCAAGGTGCTGAGGAGGGGAGGTGGTCCCCAGATCTGTTTAGCCGAAGAGCCAGGTTTTGAGGGTCTTCCTGAAGGTGTTCAGGGAGGGCCCGCATCTGATGTCTGCCGGTAGCTCATTCCCGGTCTTGGCTGCAATGTGAGAGAAGGCTCTTCCGCCTGCTCTGGCTCTGTGGATGCGTGGGATTTCGCCAGTGCGAAGTTGGAAGATCGGAGGTTTCTTTTGGGTACGAGGTAGTTGATTCTGTCGTTGAGGTATTTGGGTCCGTTGTTGTGTAGGAATTTGTAGGCATGAGTGAGGATTTTGAAAGTGACTCTTTTATCCACGGGGAGCCAGTGGAGGCTTCGTAGGTGTTGACTGATGTGGTCGTGTCTGGGGATGCCGAGAATGAATCTGGCGGCGGTGTTCTGTATTGTCTGGAGTTTGCGGAGTATGGACTTATTAATGCCGACGTAGAGTGCGTTTCCATAGTCCAGTCTGCTGGTGACGAGTGCGTGGGTGACTGTCTTCTTTGACACAGAGGGGATCCACTTTAACCCCTTCCCTGCGCATGATGGAACCACGCCGTCATGAGCCATAGAAACATTAAAAGCAAGTAACCAATTAGTAATTGAATCTTCAACCTTAGGTTTCTTTTCCTTTGAGGAAGGATTCTTCCCATCAAATTTTTTTAACTCTCCCTCTCTTCTTAGGGACCGAATCAAAGAGAAAATATCCACAAAATCACACTTTAAAATTTTTCCTTAACTTCTGATGGGACATGGAATGCAAGCTTTCCTAAAATGGATAATAAAGTGTAGTGCCCACCAATCCCTCTCAGTGCTGTGGAGGATTCATTGACTAACCCGTCAGCCCCTTTACCTGATGTTGCAGTGGAGTGTTCCTTGTTCCCCAAGAAGTTCCCTGTGGCATTTTTTCGAACAACGTATTCCTTTCCTGGCCCACTATGCGATTTCGCAATAATATCGAAGGGTCCAGTGGGAGGTCTACGAAGTGGACTCTTACTACTCCGCTGTGGGGTTTGCTAACTGAGAAAGCAGGGATGCTACTAAAGAAAGCACTCCCGACTGTAGGGTCTGTGGCATCATTCCCCGACACCCCTGCAGCACCAGCCGATGCCACTGGCTGGGTTAATGTTAAAGACTGACTAGAAGCCACAATTTGGGCCTGCAAACTAGGGACCGGTGCTGGCTGCCCTGGGGAAGACCTCTTTTGGCTCTTAGAGAGTGCTCTCAATGACTACCTCATTTCTGCCAATGTAGACAAAACTTCATTGGAGTCTGAAGTCGGAGTGGCATGTGGCTTGTTAGGCATGGTGGCAGGAGGGTATCCATAGGAAGAGGCAGAGGGGCCAGACTAATGCTGTCATCTACTAAGGTACCTGTATTGGGTCCCTCAAATAATGCAGGTCCGTGGCCTAAAGAGCCCAAAACCTCTTGGAAGGAAGAATTCAGTGGCTGTTTCTTCACCCTTCTCTTCACTGGAGGAAAGGTGGTTCATGGAGGAACATTGGACCGCTAAGGGTGATCTGCTCTTATGCAGTTCCGGCTTTGGCTCCGAGTCAGAGGCTGAACAACCAGACTCACCCCTCATCCATTATGGCAAGAACAAGTTTTAAAAATTGGGCTAATTTTGAGTCATGTCCCTTCCTCTTGCCCACCCTACTACCTTTGGCTGACATTGTTCTCACAAGTTTCAATACCAAAACAGAACAATCCAACAATCAACCACAATGACGTGCCCCTGCACGAATTGACCACTTAAACTCTGGTCCCGGTTGATGTTCTTGGCACAGCGCAGATGTTGAAAGGTGAATAAGGGGTGGAATACTGTCCACACAAGTACTGCCACCAACTTAAACCAACTACTGGGCAGGGAAGGGGAAGGATGACCCCGCTGAGGTGGAGAAGGCCAAGGCAACGAAGTAAGCAAGGAGCGACCATGCAAGGTGATACAGTGCTACTATTGTGGCCCATACTAATAATGAGGGCCAAAAGCAATCTTGGCAAATAAGGGGTGAGGGAATATGTGAGGGGAGTGGAGCACCTCGCTGATGTGACCCTCTGGTTACTGATATCCAGCGCTCCCTTGTCGAGTGTGAGAAGGCAAAGAGGGCGTTAATATGAGCCCAAAGGGAGCAGAGGTTCAAGCCACTCCATTGGGACCGGTGAATGATTGGGCGCTGAGAGTCCTTGCGCTAGCCCTGATGCATCCGTCGATGCTGAGGAGTCCATGAGCTGTGATGTGTACGAACCGCTCCTGCTGCTGCGATTGCCTGTGCTGAAAAGGATGAGGCCAGGGCAAGCTTGTACTAAATATGCCCCTCATCATGCCACAGGAGCAGTACTGAGGCGCCAATCCCGACCACCACTTCCTGTTCTCGTTGCCGGCCCCGCAATCTGCGGGGCCGGCACCAAGAAGCCTACCCATGACTCGGATGAGCTCCCCTCCTCCCTGTCACAGTCAAAGAGTCATGTGTGGGTGAAGGGGCATGGCCCTCGTTGCCCAAGGTCCTAATGCCACTCCGTGGTGGGGCCTGGCACTTTGTACATTTGCGATTCAAAAAGATCTGCAAATATGTCATTGCTGTTCGGAAAATTCATACACAAGTCCCCAAGTTACTATGGTCAAAAGTAAACAGAAGTGTGTCCAGTAGCACCACACATGGCCAACCACTGATATTGGAAAACCCTCCTACCGAAAATAATGGAGGTGGGGACTTAAAATAAAACACGATAGGAAATAATGTTCAATTAAATTATATTAAATAGTTAAAATTATCAATAAATATATTTTAATGTTAACAAATCTAAAAATATAACATCTATCCTATTTGATTTCTGATTTTTTTTTAATTCTTTTTATTTAAGAAACATTGGGACACCTGTACAGTTTTATTGGAAAACCGTTTGGGCACATAGCAATATATTTTGGCCATCACATTCAATTTTACATGTCTTCAGTCTTTCTCATGGGCTTTGTTTTATGCGTATTCCTTCCCTTGAAAGCCATTACTGCGTTCATATCCCCTCCCAATATGAGAAGCCCTTGGGGCATTTTCAAGCAGTATTTTATTAATCACTGGAAAGGTCTCTGAGTGAGGTTTTAGCAGTATATAAATGTAGCATACATTGATGGTTCTGCCCTCCCATGTCCCGGTCAGAGCTACGTATCTACCCTCAGGGTCGCGCCATATGCGGCCCACCATAAAGGGGGTTGTATTGTTTCTGAGTATAGCCACTCCCATTGAGCAGGATGTGAATCCTGCATTGATTTCTAACTTTTTTCATTTGTAAATGAATGTATGTAACATTAATTCTTATAAAAATCTAATTAACCTGATTTTAATTGTAATAATAAATAATGCATGATAAATATGTTTTTTACTTTAGGTATACATTTATTTTTTATGTAATGCTTTTTTATGTAATCCTCTCAAAACATATTTTATTCAATTTAGTATATTTCAATTAAATAAGACTTGTATTTAAAAGTATATCAATAGAGCTGTAGAATTGTCTTTTTTTGTTATGCATTCAAAACAGATCTATAAATAATTAACAACAATATTTAACATAAAAATAATTGTACTGATATATTATAAAGCGCAAGAAACAATGTTATTTTTCCTGAGTCTCACTTTGGTAAAGTATAGAGAAAAGTAAAAACGTTAATTTAACTCAAAACAAATTAGTAAACATATTTGTATGTTGAATAGTAATGTTAATGGCTATTTTCTATATATTTTAAGATTCAATTGAGAGGAATACTGAGACCAGTTTCTCTTGAAACTTATAGCTGGAGGATTTGCTAACTAAAAAGCAATGGAGGACAGCAAAAAACTGCACCTCTCACAATGTTTTATAAAGTAAAGTTCGGTGCACTCCTACCCCAAAACCCGAGGTTGAGTAGTACTACTGCAGGGCAGAAACATATAGAAAGAGCAATATGGGAACGTGTACCCAATGATAAATAATCCAAAGTATTCAGTTTTAAAGATTTTTCTTTATTTAGGTTTCTTTACTCAATATTCATTAAAGCATCCTCTAGTCAATGCATTCCGTTCATGGAAATAACTTCTTCGAGGGTTTCGTATAGTTTTAGGAAGTCAGGCGATGAAATTATGAAATTGCTCTGTTTCAAGATTAATATAATCCCATTCTCCACATACCATGATAAATCATGTAAATGGCAATATCCAAAGACATATGATATATAGTGTACCCAGTAGTGACACCTGAATCCATGTCTAATACGTAGGTCAGGCGCTGTGTGGTCCGATGACAAAGGGCCTCTCTGTAAATATATCATATAATTAGATTTTAGTTTTTTTAATGAAATCATTTTTATTAATATGTGTAACTATTTTGAATTTGTTAATTTAATATTATTTCCTATGGGGTTTTATTATAAGTTTGTGCCTCAATTATTTTCTATGGGAAGGTGTTGTAATGCCAGCACCATGTGTGCTGCTGAACTTACTATTGGAGCTGTAGTAATTTACTACTCTTTTGAGTCCCTTTATAACTGTAGTATCTTTAGAAATGCAGTTTGTGAATGCCATTGGGCTAATTCTTTTGTGGGTGGGTGCTTGTACCTCTTTAAACCCCTCCAACACCCCCTAAACAGTTCCTTACTCTTTCCTAACATATCCCACTTAGTAGCAAGTATGGTCCCTTTTCCAGCCAGCCCCTCCCACATTTACTAAGTAGTAAGCATACATGTAGGAAGATCTTTCCATAGAAAAGCTAGGAAAGGTGGAGGTTTACACTCGTAGGTTTGTGAATAGCATTTTGTAGCACTTTAGTAGTACTACTAAACATTCTTAAAAATGAAGTTTGTAAATAGGCCTCTTCTAAATCCATGATCTAAATAAATAAAATCCATGCATTGTGTAATTCAAGCACAGTGCAAGCCAAAGGGTTTTGTCAAATTGTTTCTCTATTCTATTCTATCCCAACAGCAAGTGCACCATTTCTTATAGCTATTAGTTCTTCTTCTGACAGAGAGTGTGAATTTTTAGGGCTGCTAACACTTCTTTTGCCAGGGAGCTGGGCATGTAAACACATTTTATGGTAAGAGAAGCAGTCAACATATACCAAAGGGATAAGGATAGGGGAACTAGGGGCCATATTATCAAGGATGCTGCGGTAGTTTATCGCCGCTTTACCGGCAGGAAACTGCCGATAGAGCGGCGATAATGGCCTTGATAAGATGCGATTCGAATTTCAATCGATGCTCAGGTTAGATGTGTGAACAAGCATTTGAATTGAAAACAACATGTGTGTTTACTTTTTTTTAATGTATTTTTATTTTGCTCGCAAGGGTCTCCTCCCTTCTCGCCTTCTCCCTTTCCCCATGGCCCCCCTTCTGCTTTGCACACAGCTCCAATTGCTGCGAACTGAAGTCTGCTTTACTTGTTTAGGAAACAGTAATGCAGCCATTTATTCCACCACAAGGGGTCCCCGCATCCTGGATTGAAAGGACAAAAACTCCAGGTTTCGAAGTGTCTAAAATTAATGGAAACCTCTCCAGGGTCATAGTTGTTAGGCCCCAAGAGATTTGTGGGAAGGTTTCTCAAAAACATTTCTGGGTAGTCTGCTGCACCTCCTGTAGCCTTCCCCCCTATACACGTTTAAACGGTTATTGACAGTGCTTCTTCCTTCTTTAAGGCAACCATAAGTAGAAGAATATGTAAAGTTTTCCTGCGTGGGGCTTTGCATGCATAATAGAAAAATGTTTCGCTCAGCTCTTTCGATTTATGTTGCAGTCTTGCACCACCAATATACGCTTTAGTGCCTTTTTTTTATTCTGGGTGCCCAGTCTCACCAGAAGCACCCACATCCTGGATTATTTGTTAGAGCTGTGGGAGGGGCCCCAAAGTCCACATGTCCCTAGCATTTCCCCACCAGCCTTTTTAGGTGGCACATGAGCCACCAAGATTATTCTTCTGCTTCCACTGGGTGAGAGCGGCTTCTTTTCCTGGCTCCTGCTCATGGTGGGAACAATCTTTGAGTCCTACATCCACGAGGAGTGGAGGCAGGGAGGAAGAAGGCCAGCTGGTCCCACACCTCCCCCCCCCAGACACAGGATTGTCTTCATGCCTGGCTAGTTATGTAATATACAGTCCACAGGAACTGGAGCCCACTTGGGACCTTGATGATCTGTGTAGTGTGGCCTTTTTTAATGTGTTTTCTTTGTGCCATCCCGTGGGAAAATGGAGAACCCCTGGGTATCAAATAATATTAGGAGGGGACCCCAGACATGCCCCTCCCCAAAGAGAGAAATGCAAATAAAATGCATGTTGCTCTGACCACCTGAGTCCCGGCCCATCCTGGGAGTATTTTTAAGAAATTACAGCAGAGTGTCACTCTCGATTTTCCTGTTTTTTTTTAACAGGCAAATCTTTGATGTGGCACATCTCTGGCTCTATTGGGCCGATTTTCTTAATCTTTCACTTGTTTTCCCATGGGGTCCAGGCCTGGCCACCAGAAGTATTTTAATCTGGTCTCCTGGCCTCTAACACAATGCTTTTTATGGAAATCTGGATTCGCTGGCTCCCTGCACAAGCTTTCTCCTCTGCTGGTCTCCTGCTGTGATTCCATTCCTAGTGGGGGCATCTTGCACACGTAAACAAAACATCCTCCGGGCCACACTCCCCAGGCATCAGCACCTTCTGGCTTCTTGAAAGGCAACTTGGGGAGCAGTGGAGTTCAAGTCCTTTCACTCAACTGATCTTCAGGGGCATAAGAGGACAAAGACCACAAACCCTGGAGAGACCCATTCGAGTCCTTGGGGTCAGCTGGAGTAAGAATCCTTAGTCCATCCTTGCAGTGCATCAGGTGGCTTCTACTTTCAGCTGGGCATTCTTCTGTATGTCATCGCCTCAAGGTTCTTCTCAACTCTCTCTCCCTTGTGCAGAGGTTTCTTAGTGTGGCTGGAAAGTTTTAGGGCAAAATCATCCCCTGACAAATCCTAAAATGCTTCGCACTCACTCCAGTCCTCTCTCTACTACCGTTCTCTTGCATCCCATATAACGCCGCTCACCTGTAGGCGTTCACTCACACCACTTGCGTGTTTCATTCACGGAGATCGACACGATTTCACTTGGGCTAACAGTTGCGGTAAGACCCATGTTTTGGGGCATATTACCAAGGGTGGCGATAGGCAATTATCGCCGGTTTAGCGGCCGTTTTCAGCCGCTAAGCAGCGATAATTCTATTGCTCTATTAGCAAGCTGTCGCTAACTGATGTTAGCGACAACTTTTAGGCGATAGCGAGCGGTTTGGGGCCTGCTTTGCATGTCAGCGATAGTTATCGCTAATGACATGCAAAGTGGGCGTACCCAACCTGTTAGCGACTGAAAGCAGTCGCTAACGTCGCTATCACCTATTAGCAAGGCAGGCGTAGCGATGGAAATATTCCCGCTATCGCCAAAAACCAACGCCTGCTCAGACCAGTTCTGAACCATGTTATCCAATGGGAGGTGGATAACATGGCTAAGAGCATTTCGTCGCTAATGCGGGAATATCGCTGTATTCTCAGCGATATTCACGCATTTTGCCGCTATCTCTGGATATTTTAGCACAATGGAGAAAAACGTTGCTAATAGCATGTTTTCTCCGCTAACATATCCAGCGATAGGCAGCGATAAAAAAATCATCGCTAAGCCTATTTAGCGATAATTATCGCTACTTGTTGGTAATATGCCCCAAAGTCATCGGTCACCTACTCCAGATGGGTGTTCAAGAGACGGGCAGAAGGCACCAAGTGGTTACAGTAAGAAAATGCCAACGTTCTGAAAGTGGCATTTTCAGAATTGCAATTTTAAATCCAACTTCACCATAAGTTGTGTTTTTTAATTGTGATTCCAGAGGCACCATATGTGGGGTTCCATTCTCTAGCCAATTGGAAATTACACTTAAAATGTAAGAAGGCAATCACAATTGTATCCTATAGGAGTGAGAGGCCTTGCAATAGTGAAATGCTCATTTAAGAGTATTTTACTTCCAGGACACTTACAATTTAAAAGTACATGGCCTACTTTTTAATACAGTGCACCCTGCACATGGGCTGTCCAGGGCCTACCTTAGGGGAGACCTATATGTCGTAAAAAATGAAGATTTGGGCCTGTCAAAAGGTTTAGTTTGCCAGGTCGAAATGGCATTTTAAAAACTGCACACACTGACTTCTATGGCAGGCCTGAGATATGTTTAAAGGGCTACTTAGCTGGGTGGCACAATCAGTGCTGCAGGCCCACTTGTAGCATTTAATTTGAAGGCCCTGGGTTCAAGTAGTACTACTTTTCTAGGGACGTACAAGCAGATTAAATGTGCTAATTGGGGATAAGCCAATATTACCATGTTTTAAAGAGTGAAGGCATGCACTTTAGCACTGGTAAAGGAAGAAGGCAAAAGGTTTGGTGGAAGACCACCCTAAGGCTGACAGACCTATCACTCCTCTATTGGCTACTTCCTCTGCTTGGCTGGCTAGGTTATCCAAGTATGCCTGCTTGTCTGCTCTTATCATTTTTTGACTGCTTTGTATACTTCTATGTGCAGTTGCTTTCACTTCTCTTGCAGCCTTTCAAATTTGTCCTTCATTAGTTTCTTTTTTGTTGCACTCCTGTTTTCAGTAGCTTGTCATGTCTCTTATCCATTCTTCCCACTTCCCTTGTCTTGGACCCTAGGCATGTTTCACTGCATTGAAGAGACCGGTTTCTATTTCTTGTTGACTGCATCAACAGCTGGCTCAGAATGATCTTCCATATCTGCCAAGAGTTGGAACCTATTTTTGATCTGTAGACGAATTGCCGTCTTAGTCATGAGTGTCTGTAATTTTGCCACAGCGAAGTGCGGTTGGATATGGCCCTTTCTGCACGGTCACCCCCAAACCTTTTGCCTTCCTCCTCTTCTTTTTCTTACCTCATTCTTTTTGGCTTTAAGAATCTAAAAAAAAAAAAGAAAAAAGGTTGCTTCGGAAAAGCAGCTTCATTTGATTCTGACATGATGTGTATAATAATGTAGCATCTCCATCCTTAATTTAGACTAAAGACTTTGTTAGTGTGCGCAGCTGACCTCTTAATTTGGAGTGTGCAAAGTTAGCTAGACTTACAAGGTGTAATTCTGTGTATTTTTTTTAAACTGTGGGTGTTACTTAAACTGTGCAGCACTCGCAGGATTTTTAACAAGGAATGTTGGGGTACCGTTCAGGGCAATGGGTAGAGTGGTGCTAGTAGGCAGTCATTTACTCCTCCCCATGTGGGAAGCACGGTACCGAAAGCTAAGATCAGTATTCCTGGAAGTCTCTCCCGAAAAAACTGGATCCCTGTTGCCGCTTTCATACTACACCATACCATGCCCATCCACACACAATATCTACACGCGATCCAGAGCATCATCTTTGCAACTCACTTATAGTGGTTAATTTGTACAAAAATAAGTGCTGGGGCTCTCGTAAGGAGTGAGAACCTAAGGACTGGACCTGATCCCACTTGTACCCAGAATAAAGAAGTGGACTCAAAGAATCAGTTGGCGCCATCTAAAACAGAAAATCTCAAACGAAAATTCTCTATATAATTTAAACAAAGCACTAAGTCACTAATGTAGTAGCACAAGAGACAGAGCAGAAAACAAAAAAATATCTAAATACAAATATAAGTGAACCACAAGGTAAGAAAGAAATATAGCAACATATTTTCATTACATGAATAAGATAATTAAAGAATCAAAACATAATGCATCAAAATATCAGTAGCACATCCCAACCACTCATTCATTCAAATCACAGGCAAACCATCTCGAGAATTCACATTCTCGCACATCCATCAAAGCAAAGCATCCAATCAGAACAAACATAAGGAGAATGCCGGTCGGTCAAAGGATAAGGGTATACAGTCATGAAAAGGAATTTCATATATCCAATATCGGGTACAATACTCTATGTACCTCACTCATAAATGGTTCATAAGGAATTCATAAACAGTGATACAACACAATATAGAGGTACATAGAGAGAATTAGGTGGTCTATTGGCTCATAACATTCCAGCAATTGGAGTCCAGCGCCGACGCGCGTTTCTGTGTTTGCCCAACATGGGGCATCACCTTCCTCAGGGAATAGGAGTCAAGGACAAAGGAGAACAGTGGGATGTGCCTGAGGGAAGCAGGCAGAAGTACCCGGAATTGGAAACGGGGGTTAGATAACAGGAGCCAACAATGTAAGGTAACACACGCAGCAAGAACAGCCAAGGTGCGGAAGCTCTGAGCACTCTATCCGGAAATTAGAGAAGACCAGCTTCTGGCTGACCACAGAGACTTCCTCAATGGGAAAAAATGGAATGCCAGGTTGGCAGTACAAGTAACCTCAAAGCGATAAAAGTGCCTACTTTAACAGCGAAAGAGGTAAGAGCTTGATCACGCAGGGTACAGGGCTGATGAAATGCAGCAAGAGTCGCAGATAAAAAGCAGAGAAACGGCAGGCCGGGATGGCACCTGGAATAAAGATGTTCCTGGATCGGACTAACACTGAACCAACTACTAACCATGAAGGTGGGGAGAGGATGTGAGATAATGGACAGAGCTTCAGACTTCGAGGTTCACGTCTCAGCGTCAGCTCAACATCCTGTGATCCTGGGCAAATCACTTAATCTCCCCATGCCTACAATAGATGAATGTGTCCTTAACTGGTGCTCATGAAAAGTGCGGGTGTTGGTGATTAATTGCTGGTGCCATTCATCGGGAACCACTGGCTCAAATTAAGCACTGCTCACTTGCCCTTGCTGACACAAGCAGTAGAAGCATGACTTTCATTTTTCAATTTTCTGCTCTCGGTCGTCCCACCCAAGACATACTGCAGCAGAAACTATAAAAACAAAATGGTTGCTATTCATATCTATGAGCAGAAAGTGAAACAGAATGTGGGTATTGCTCTTAGATGAATTTTGTCTAATTTGTGCAAACTACTTATGTGCAGAAAAAACACACACTCCTACTCTAAAGGAGGATTTCACGCAATCATAAACATAATTGACCATTGGAGTAAAAACAGCAACATTTCAAGCAATATTTCTAAAACACCTACAGAAAACCTGAACTGTGTCCCATATGCTCACTTTCTGTGCCTAGGAAAACTCTCAGCTACCAATCACATGATCTTCTGTTAAAAGTAGCAGGAGAAAGTAGCATGGGTAAAGATAGTGGTGGCGAGTTGAGATTATGGCATAACACCACTCCTCCTAATTTGCATTCTATTTTTTTTCAATGGCCCTTTTGCACTCCTGAGACTAAATAAACAGTTTAGAATATCTCCTAATTCCCATTCGATTGATTAATCTAGCAATCGATGCGATTTTAAAGTCACACATAATAAGCTATAATGACATCCCATTTCTTTTACTGACGTAGATAGATTTTATTTTGGGAAACATCTCAATTTCAATGAAATTCTTTGCCCTTAACTAAACCTTCCTGTGTTTAGTGACACATTACAATTTGGTTCGACAGTCTCCATTGCTTAACATCGTTGGTTATTTGTACAGCGCCCACAACCCCCACAGGGCCTCTGTGGAAGCTCAAAATGAAATTGCAACTACAATACCCATCCATTATCCCTGGAAAGGGAAATACTTTCTAAGGATTTTTTTTTTCATGAAAGAAAGAAAAGGGACACGAGGTTTCTAAGTGTTAAATAACTTTCCCAGCATGTATTAAAGCAAGATTGTATTTTATCTACAGCTGATTGATGCTGCCTTGTGATTCTCTGGTACTGTCTTTAGGATCCTATTTATTTAACCTGCTGGGGGACCATGTTCAGGGGCAGGCTCCACATGCTGACAGGAACACACACATTACACACTACCCCAGGTATCCGGATTGATTGTTCCCACCCCAGAGCCTTTGGATCATAATTTAACACAGCAGGTTCTACATCACAGACTCCATTTCTAAACTCTGGTGTGTGTGCGCCTGCGTTCAAGAGACTGGGAAACGGAAAGCTGCTGAGAGCACTGCCGAAAACTCGATGCCAGAATGAAAGCTCACTTGAAACAAAAATGCTTCTTTCAATAGTATCTTGTGCATGAAAACTGAATATGAGCCAAGCCAAAAATATATAACACGCCAGGATACCCTCCCAGGTGAGTCGTGCACTATACAAATGAACATAACATAAAATAACATAACATAACATAACATAACATACCATTGTTTTCTACGTTCATGTTTGTGGAATGGAGCATAGTTGTAAAAAACCATTGGTCCTGCAGCATGGACAGTGTCATACATTATTATTATTATAGGATGCATATCATTATATTACATATAATTGTAGATATGTAGATCTTTTGAGTTAGGTATCATAGCGCTGTAATACTAATTTCCTTGTATTGTGTATCGTAAAGAATGTTAATACTTTAGGGCGTCTTTGTTATAAAGCATAGTACTGCACTAATTCTAGGATGAATCCATTAACATGATAATTTTACAGTGTCTTCTTCATGTAAAATATAGAATGGCAATATCAATGCCCCTGTAGGTTTAGCTTTTACCATCATGACACGCAAAAACTGACTGCCACTGGAACCAAAATATGAATTCAGTGATACTTCCCTGTTTTAGGATGGAGGTCCTCACCTACTTAATAGGTAACATGCTTCAACCTCGGGCCCCACTTTGCTCCAGCCTAAATGGTCAATGTGCATGCTACAGCCCACTGCATTGGTGGGGAGCTTCAGCAGGTTTTGATTTCTGATGGGGTGTGACTGTATGGCAACCTACAAAAGGGGATTTGGGTATGAGAATAGTGAGCAGAGGGAACATATTCACCTGGTGGGTGTGTTGTATTTTGTTTTTCACCCCAGAGATAGGGGTAAGGAATATGAGGAATAATTCTACCCACTTGTGGAGGTCAACCTGTTTCTGCCTAAATTAATCCAACTCAGTGGCATTCATCAGGACGAAGTGCTCTCTCTGCTAAAAAGTGCACAAGAATAGAAAATTAACTGTAATCTCAACCTGCATCTGCTTGAGATTTAATGATGTTAGGTGTGTTTCTTATAGGTAATTTATCAGTAATCAAGAGCAAGCCTTAATAGTTTCCCATCTTGTTGTTGGAGTCAAGGATAGGGGCTCTGCATCTTCTTAAGGTTTACAGATGTCAGGTGTGTTCCTAATAGTTTCTTAATCTGTAATCAAGAGTAAACCTTAGTAAGTCCCCACCTTCTTGCTGGAGTCAAGGATGGGGGCTCCCAGTCTCTCCCGTCCTGTCCCGTCAACATGCATGGAGGCGCCACACGCTGGAACAGGAACAAATATGAGCCTGATCATTCTATCTGTGTATGAACAATGAAAGTGCCTATAAATTAGTCAGTACGACTATATGAGCCATTAAATCGCCAATATAAGACTCACCAATTTGCCTCAAAATTAGCCAAGGAATTCCCCCACTAATAACCCTAATAGATTGTGTATGGATTACATTAACTGTCCCAATAGAACATAGATCTGGGGCCACAAAGGCCCAAAAAGCCAATAAAATGAGGAAAGGCTTCTTTTTGCACAATCACCCCAAAATGTGTGGACTCCTGCAGCTGGTGTTTCAGTTCTTTTGCACCGTGGCCTTGCTAACCAGTACCCAGTGCAGATGCTCTGGCCTGTAAAACGTGTACAGTTGACTAATTCCTGATTGGCTTATTTAGCTAATCTGCAAGTGCACCCAGGGACTGTAAATGAATTAGCACTGGTGGACTGCAGCTCTTATTTTGCTACCAATAAAGTGACCATGTAAAACATGACTCTAGGCCTGACACTGCAGCCTAAGCTGGGCAGTTTTTAAACTTCCCTATCGACTTGTCAAAATCACCCTTTTCGCCAGACCTAAACTTTCCTTTTAAAAGTGGTAGTAGGTCAAACCCTAAGATAGGCTTTGCCAGCGCTAAGGCAGAGTGCACAATATTTAAAAAACGGACATATGCATTTTATGTATTTACATGTCATTACAGTAAAAAAGGGTCCATAGGCATTTTTCCCTGTAGCAAAGCGCACTGTGCTATAGAAAACGCCGTGTTACTTAATTACACCCAATAACCTAACTTCAGTTTGGAACTAGCTTGAAAAATACTTCAAACACTCGTTACACAAAATCCAACATAATGCCAAAGTCCAATGTTGTCTAACATTTCAGAAACAGTGACTTTATAATGTCAGTATTTTTTGTGCCAAAAACCGCAAATAGCCTTTTCAGATCTAATCTCTGTCACTTGACAGCCTGTAGGTGTTAATGGCTCCCAGGAAAGTGAACAAAAGAGCCTTGGGTGAAAGGAGGTGTGATCACCTCCGGACATGATGGCCTGGAGGGTGCCTATCAACTGTGCTAGGGTCAAAGAGGCATCCCATGCCACAGGAAGATATCACTCACACCAATACCTGCCCATTCCATTGTCCAGGTAGTCAGGATGGCACCAATCCCAGTAGGGGGGGGGGGGGCTGTTTCAGATCTGGTTTGCAAGGGGAGGTTCTCTTTTCCCCAGACAAAACCTCATGGATGCGCCAACAGTTCTGCCCAGGGAAAGAAAGTTCAGCCTAGTTAGATTCTGGCAGTACAGTGAACTGTGAGATTATTTAGGGTCAAGCCCACAGGAAATAATGTCAACGTAGTTAGGGTTGCTTTTGGAAACGTTTTCTCCCCCACCTACAAGCTAGTGTCAGGCAAAAATGTGGCACATCATTCTTCAGAACACCTCTGGACCTGAAGACAGAAGAAGGACTGCATCTGCTGTTGAACCTGTGGAGAGAGAACCTAAGGACTGGACCTGATCCCACTTGCACCCAGAATAAAGAAGTGGACACAAAGAATCAGTTGACTGACTTCCTGTTAAGCTACAGGGCCACAAAAGCTGCAAGAAGCCTACCTTTTTCAAGAGCCCAGCCGACAATTTCCAATTGGATCTGCCCTGGGACCTGCTGGGAGCTTCTGGGAAAGTGAGCCCTAATCCCCAAGCGGACCTTTGATTGGGGTTTAGAATCTACTCCTGTGATGCTAAAACCTGCAAAACAGGTGACTTAGAAACTTTTTCAGAAATTTTCCTCCAGAGAACCTGTGGAGACTGGTACCGAAACCAAAGCTGAAGCCACTGATGTAGAATCACTGGTTTCCGCCACTGAAAGGATTTTGGCTTCCATTAAAGTCTCTAAGTAGGCAGACATCATCAAGGCCGACGTCGAACAGTGCCCTACCATCGACAAGACATTCACGGTTACTGATTCTGGATTTCGCCTGACTGGAGCTTCCTGCAGTCATTGATGAGCACACCAATTTTGCAGAGGGAGGAGACTCACACCACGGACCCACAATTCACCAGGCTGCTGTCATTGAACCCTCCTTCAAACCCAGTCTGCATCCCGATAAATCAGCTACCTGTCAATGAGGACTTTTCTCCAGAAAATCTTTGAAGTCAGACGGCAAACTTTCCACCAGGACAAACCTGGTCCCTATACGCAACTGGCAGTAACTTGCGGTTCGTTTTAACTTTTGACTTGGACTCGGTCTAGCATGACCAGAGAACCACGATCAGTGCTTTTTTTGTGCTATTTTTACTTTAAACGCCTAAAACTCATAACTCCTGTTCCCTACGGCTGGGGTTTTTCATGCTGGTGTCTATATCTTCATTAAATGTTACTATATTTTGAATATATGACAATACTTAGCATGCCATTACTACGCATGCTTTTAGTGCAATGTTTTTACATCGCAAATGCCTTTACTTTGCATAATTTTAATCGGCATTCAATTACTTCGCAAATGCATCAATAAGAGAATATTTTACTTTTACATCGCCTAACCTTTCTACGCATACCACTACTTTGTGAACATTTTCAATTATTTCGATTTTTAATTTTATGTTACCTACCCCCTGGGACGGGATTCCAGGGAAATGGGTGGGGTCGTAATTTTAAATGTCTTTTAAAAAATAATACTCGTGTATGAAATCAAATGCACCGCCTAGTTTTACATCTCTTTTTTGCTTTTTTTAAACACCACAACACTTTGTAACGTAATAAAATATTTTACAAACATAAAATTAAGTAAATAAACACCCCAACACTATGCACAATTCTAAATGTAAATACACTACACTACAATAGACAAACTTCACAACACTACTCTAATCCCTTCAACCCTACCCCCAGCACGACCATAACCTGTGTCCCAGTCCTGCCACTACATGTAAACACTTCCCTACACGACCCCCTGACACTACCGTAAACACTAAAACACTACCATACACTACACAAACACTAACAATACCCCAGCACGACCCTACCCCTACTCTCAGTCCATCCCCTACACTGAAACACTACCCTACACGACACCCTGACACTACCCTAAACCTTAAAACACTACCCTACACTACACAAACACTACAACACTAAACTAAACCCTAAAAAACTACCCTCAGCATGACCCTACACCTACCCCCTGTCCATCCCCTACACTGAACCACTACCCTGCCCAACCCCCAACACTACCCCAAACCCTAAAACACTACCCTACACTACACAAACACTACAACACTAAAATAAAATATAAAACACTACCCCAAGGACAACCCTGCCCCTACCCCCAGTCCACTCCCTACACTGAATCACTACCCTGCACGACCCACCCGACACTACCCTAAACCCTAAAACACTAGACTACACAAACACTACAACACTACCCTAAACCCTAAAACACTACCCCCAGCACGACCCTACCCCTACCCCAGTCCATCCCCTACACTGATCCACTGCTCTTCACAACCCCCTTGCACTACCCTAAACCCTATAACACTACCCTACACTACACCAACACTACAACACTACCCTAACCCTAAAACACTACCCTAAGCATGACCCTGCTCCTATCCCCACTCCTGTATGCTTCACAACCCCCTACACTACCCTAAACACAATTACACTACGGTATACTACACTACACAAACACAACACTACAACCTTAAGCACTACCCCCTGCACGACCCTGACAGCTGCACAGCCCCACTTACCTCTCTCTCCTCATGGTCCCTCTCATCTCACGTGGTTCCTCTCTGCTCCGGCTTCCTGCCTCGTCTGGAAACGGACGTGTCTGGAAACGGATGTGCCTTAAAAATAACTATAGGGATAGCGCATACAATTACTACGCATGCTTTATAACGCTTGCGAAGTAATGGCATGCGTAACAGCATGTGTACTAATAGTATGTGTGGTTACATCGCAAGCATAGTAACGCTTGCAAAGTAATGGCACGCGAACAAACAGCCGCGTACTAATGGCTGTTCACCCTCTATTTTTATTAATTTGAGTGGGATTTTTATTGTATTGTGTTTTATATTTTTTAACTGTTTTGGTACTTATAAATGTTTTACACATTTCACCTAAGTTAAGCCTGTCTGCTCTGTGTTACAGCTACCAAGGGTGTTGCTCAAGTTTAAATTATTGAGACCTAGTTGAGCCTGGTAAGGAATTGTTACATTATTAATTGGTGAGGACTCGCATCTCCTCCAACTAATACTCCACTTTGTTACAACCATAAAATTAGGCACATCTATTGTAACAAGACAATGACTTCACCTTTTGCCATGAAACTGTTCCATACACTCTTACAAAGAAATGTTTTTCAATGTGTAAATCTAGTTCAAAAATATCTGATACATATTGTTGTACTAATAGGAAATAACATATTATGATTAAGATAGGACAGATGGATAAACCCTTAAAGATGTGAAGACTTATTCTGTAGATACCAGTAATACACTCAACTGAAGGAAGAACATTATTTCAAAGTAGTGTTGAAAATAATGATGTAAATGCATGTACGTTGCATACTCTCAGAGGCCTGTGGAGCATGCACATTGACACCTAGATTATTTCAAGAAACAAGGGTCCTGAGCAATTTCAAGGAATACCAACAAGTACAATATATAGAACACGATAGTAACTATATAGTTATCCCGTCCAGCCGGACCGGGGATTTATTGCCATAGAATGACACAATGAAAAATTAAATACAAAACAGCAATTATTGAAGGTAGGGCACAATCCTGTACTGTACTTGTAAATAGGGACAGAGTGGTAAGGAAAAGTAGAAAAGAGAAGTTTCACAGGCAAAGAAGCTGAACAACCTGGACACCTATTATATCAGTGCAAAAAAGTGTTCTCCAGAGTAGATCATACAAAACATTAGCCAATGGTTACATGTATGTCCACATATAGAAGTCGACGACGTTTCGATCCATGGCTCTAATACATAAGGATCATCTTCAGGACTAGAAATCAAATTATTTGACTGAGTTAATTAATGCGCCTGTTTGGAAAAACAGGAGAAAAAGAACAAGGTTTTATTTAGAGAATTAGAGTTTAGAAAGGTCAGCATTTTACAAAGTTGCAGTATTCGGAATCGCAGTGAACCTATGGATATTGTGCCGCTTCCATAGTCATGTGCAGAAGTGGAAAGCCACGAGAGGTGTCTGACAAATCGCGGTACATGTCGAGTTGTGAGGGTAGTGCTAGTGAAAATTAGCAGCGGAGCGAAGTGGGTGCTCACCGTGTGTTTACTTCAAGGATAACATTATTTACGAATAACAAACTTGTTTTATTTATTTATTTATAACTTGTGAATAAAAAGGGGGATTGCCGCGTGCTTACTAACGTCACTGAAGGGAACCCGCACTGTGAGTCATGGAGCTTATCGAAATTAGATGTTAAATGCGGACATCGGCTAGATACCATACGGACAGGTCTTAACAGGAATGAGGACTGGACTACTTTACTGTAACCTAAACACTTTAAATGAACTGTAATGGACTAAATGTATGCTGCACTTGATCCACCGCTACTTAGACGGGCAGTTACGAACTGTTACCGACTACAGTCTTGCCACGAATAATCGACAATTTTTTTAAAAAAGTGTTTAATTCATGTTTTTTTAAAAATACAATCGTATGTCACTGTTTAGTTCTCACTCACTTGCGCCGTAAGGTTAACCCACTTAGTCACTCACAATCACTCCCAAACAGGCCACTTTTAACCACTCCAAGATGTCTGCCACGGATCCGTGTCGCTGCAGTTAGACCCAGCGGACACCCAGCACGTGACTAAGGTTCTAGATTAACATTCCAGGCTTCATAATATGGCCGCCAATTAGCTCCACAGGCGCACCATATGGCGAGTGCACACTGGCGGATTTCCGCGGACCGTGCTGAGACATCCTGACATTGTTCAGTTGATTTGGTAAGTCCTTGACTCCCTCAAGCTGCGGCCGCGATTGTTTGCCTGCCGCCCCCTTGGCTTCTCGTAACTTTTTTCCTCTCCTTCCCCCCCTATTCACAGCGGATTTTCGAATCCAGAAACCACCAAGGGACGGGTAATCTCACACCCTAAATTGATCAACCCAGTGACTGCAGACTGGAATTACTTTTTGGTAGGTTCCGACGCCAACACTGTCACCACCGCTGCATGCCACCCATGTAATTCGTGGTTAACGATTCCCTTTAGTTTTCACAGCGGAAGTTTGATCGAAATTAATCCGCATCCCACGTCCTGGAAAAATCCCTTGACCTCTTGTATTGGCATATGCTATATTCAGCAATTACCTCCCTCCACGCCGAGGTAAGCATCTAGCCGATGTCCGCATTTAACATCTAATTTCGATAAGCCCCATGACTCACAGTGCGGGTTCCCTTCAGTGACGTTAGTAAGCACGCGGCAATCCCCCTTTTTATTCACAAGTTATAAATAAAGAAATAAAACAAGTTTGTTATTCGTAAATAATGTTATCCTTGAAGTAAACACACGGTGAGCACCCACTTCGCTCCGCTGCTAATTTTCACTAGCACTACCCTCACAACTCGAAATGTACCGCGATTTGTCAGACACCTCTCGTGGCTTTCCACGTCTGCACATGACTATGGAAGCGGCACAATATCCATAGGTTCACTGCGATTCCGAATACTGCAACTTTGTAAAATGCTGACCTTTCTAAACTCTAATTCTCTAAAGAAAACCTTGTTCATTTTCTCCTGTTTTTCCGAACAGGCGCATTAATTAACTCAGGCAAATAATTTGATTTCTAGTCCTGAAGATGATCCTTATGTATTAGAGCCATGGATCGAAACGTCGTCAACTTTTATATGTGGACATACATGTAACCATTGGCTAATGTTTTGTATGATCTACTCTGGGGAACACTTTTTTGCACTGATATAATAGGTGTCCAGGTTGCTCAGCTTCTTTGCCTGTGAAACTTTTCTTTTCTACTTTTCCTTACCACTCTGTCCCTATTTACAAGTACGGTACAGGATTGTGCCCTACCTTCAATAATTGCTGTTTTGTATTTAATTTTTCATTGTGTCATTCTATGGCAATAAATCCCCGGTCCGGCTGGACGGGATAACTATATAGTTACTATCGTGTTCTATATATTGTACTTGTTTGTATTCCTTGAAATTGCTCAGGACCCTTGTTTCTTGAAATAACGTATACCCTTGGTCCTTTGCTACCTGATGGGTCCCCCTTGTTTTTCTTATAAAACATTGACACCTAGAGCCATATGTCGCCACTGTAGTTCTAGTAACAGAACATAGTCAGTTAGATGTTAGGTCATGTAGAAAAGTAATTTCCAAATGTATTAAACTAATTTCCAAATGAAGAAATAGAGAAATGAAATCACCCATGAGAATAAGATCACAACTTCCTACATAAAATCAGCAGTTGGTGTGTAGTGTTTACAAATATTTTAGGTAAATCATGCCTCTGATAAGATGGCATCCACTAACAACATTTCCCAAAATGAAGCTGCGTTTAAAGGAAACCTCTATGTGTGTTTTATGGTACAAATTCATTACACTGCTATGTCTTTCATGTTTTTTTGGCTGCAGCTAAAGTCTCATGTGTTTGTGAAAGTGGTGTGGTGTTGTCTCTATTTACCCAACTAAAATTACTATCTCTAAGTATACCACATGTAACTTTTAAATATCCTGTGTCGATCCATTAAATCCGGTCCAATTTTCCACAGCAATTTCAAAGTTTAATTAAAGTGAATGTGAGACATGCCCATCCCATGGACAGCAAGCTGTCCAGTTAAAGGTTACTGCAAAATCTGTGAACTTCTCAAGCAGTGTATGATGAGTAAATGCAGTCATGGTTAAGTTAGCTGCCCTTTTCAATGCCCACTCATTTCTAGGCTTTGTGGCACGGAGGCTTCACGGGGATGTAATTTAGCATTGCAACGTGCTGCTAAGTGATGTGCCAGTTGTTAAATTTCCTCTCACCAAGATTTGAGGTTGAGCCACAGGTGAGATCTAATACCTGGGTTGGCAGTGCAAACAGGACATTCCACACACATTGATCAGAATGTTCTGAATTCAACAGATGTCCCTTCCTGTACAAAAACGATCCTGAGAGGTATTTTCCTTTTTCTACTTAAGCTGCCAAATACAGCATATGCAGAAAGAGAAAATAACAAAGAGAAATGAAGATATTTCTCTTTGTTACACCTCTTTTGGGAAGGCTTATCATTTTGCACAATCCCATGTTTACTACTCTTAGTAAATCTGGGATTGCTGCATGGGAACAACAATGCTACACCCATGGAAGCCTTACCAAAGCAGAATAACGCTAGACAGTGATTTGCCCCACCTTGTGTTACCCTGGATTTTCTAAGCCACGCAGAGCCACACAATGAGGTTTTGCATGGGTTAGTAAATTTCACTTAAGCCCTTGATTTGCTGTTGGAAAATGTCCTTCTCTAAAGTGTCACCCGCAACCTTTTGCCATCCTCTTTTTTAGTGACTTTCTTCGAGGCCTCAACCGTGAGGCTCAACTCCGACGCATCGACCCCACTGCATGAACTGAGACCAACACATTGCCTTCACTGTGTGGAAAAGATCTACGCATTTCGCTGCTTGCAACCAGGAAAGGTAGTTTGTTCACCCAGGCCTGCGTGGATCCTGTAGTCAACCGGAACTTCCACAAGGTCAGCCTGAACTTAGACTTTGTCCCCCGACCAGCGGGACGTAAAGTAACGTTTTTAGCACTACATGCATCAAAATGCTTTACTACATTTGTTCCTTTAAAATTCAATATCTCAACTTTGATACATAGGATTTTTGTCGTTTTAGTCTTGTTTTGTTTATAATATAATGCCATATTTATTTACACCTGTGTGGAGTCTTTTTCTGGTGTATTCATTGTGTTACTGTGTGTGTGTGTTGCACAAATACTTAACACATTGCCTCTTTAGATAAGCCTAACTGATCTGGCCCATGCTACTAGAGGGTGAGCACAGGTTATCTCTTAGTGTGTATCTAGCTTACCCTAACTAGAGTGGTGCTTCCTGCCCGGCTTGTGTGAATACCTCAGCCAATGTGGAATTCCTTTTCTAACAGTTGCCTTAAGTTCACTTGCATGACACAAGGGCAACGCAAGGGCGTAGTAAAGCTGCCTCATACTGTCCAGCTACACTCATAGCTTTCTGATTGGAATCAAAGTACAAAATCTTCAAGTAGTAGGAAAATATAAACAAAGGATTTCACCCTTATAGTCCGTATAAGAAAAGCAAGGGGTGGACACAGAGAGATGACAGTGCAGTAGATACATTGCAGAAGTACCTGGGACTGTTTTAACATTTCTTACACCCTATGGCTAGGGTTGTTAAGAATTATAAGGTGTTGAGTCCCATTGATGTTGGTCTGATGGCATTGGCAAGTTAGGTCTCTGTCAGGGCGATTTTAACATAGTTGTCATACTTGTGCACACATAAATGATTTCCGTAGTGGGATCCATATTTAAGCCCTATTTTTTAGAACCATCATTAGCAAGTACTTGAGCTCACAAGTTATTTGGTGATCACATCTTTAAAGGGTTATATGTCAATAACATGACAGACAAATCCATTGGTGTGTGCCCAACCCATATGATAAATGTATACCCTGCTGCTTCTATTTTATGAGTTGACTTTTTAAACCTGCATGTATGCCTTTTTTAAAATTAAGTTGCGGGTAATTCACACCAATGTATGCCAATTTTGTGGCTTTTTTGGTTCACTAAATATCCCTTGATTGTGTATTATTGGATATTGTGTTTTTTTTTATAGAGGATTCTGAGCAGATATGCTGCCTCACTTTGGCATCTGCTAGCATACTTAATAAATCATCTTGATAATCAATGCTAGGAGAAAATAAGACAGAAGAGCCATGTACAAAGTGGTTGTGCTGTTTTCAAAGAACAGGTAAAACAGGTATAACACAGGTGTTCAGTGCAGTAAGTGATCACGTGGTGCAAGTGATATGAATAAGGCTGCCCAAAAGTCAATAATTAAAAATGCATGTCGTCAGAATGGACAATTATTGTACACGAGGGAGTGAGAGGTGGGCAGTGAAATCAACAGGATTTCACTGGCAGTGCTCAACAGACACCTACACAGGGCCGGCGTTGGGGGAGTGCGACTGGTGCGGCCGCACTGGGCGCTGACCTGTGCAGGGGGCGCTGTGACTTCAGGAGTGCGCTGTGTTTAGCAATGTCATATGATAGGAGAGATGAAGGGCACTTTTGCATGAGGTAGTGAGAGAATCCGAGGAGGCGGTCATGGGACGTGGGGGCGCCAAAAGTGATTGTCGCACTGGGCGCCACCAACGCTATAGCCGGCCTGCACCTACACCTTGAGCTCCTTACAGTAAATTCGAGTCATTTGAGGTACTGGGCCCATTAATAACTGAAGGAAAAACATCAGACAGAAAATAGTTACTTTTGTAATCTTTTTTTTAATGTGGCAACGAAAACCACTACAGTTACTATATTTCGCGACAGCAGTAATATGTAGAGGCAGAAATTGGCACACACTATGATGGACAACCGCTGCCATGTTCCAAATAAGATGATCTAAAAATAGTACTTGAAACCCCAGGAAGTTTGCCTAAGCAAATGATTCTGACACTAAATTGACACCTTAAACTCTAGCATTTCCTTCTAAAAACTGGTTCAAAATCTCAAAAATATTTTCAAGCCGCCTCCAGCTCTTGTTATCATTCTTAAATAGCTGGATTGGTATTTCAAGACATTCTCCCAAAAAATAGCTTCAGGGCTGTGTGCATCCTATATCTTATCCCAACTGTGTTGTGCACATGTACCTGGAGATAAATGCAAATGAACAACACACGGAACAAAAAATCTAATTAGTTAGTATTGTAATTCAGCCCATAAAATATTGGTTTGGCCGGATAAGCCATATTTAATTTAATTTTAACAACGTTAAACATTTCTGCCTCGGTATTTCCTGTTAAAATATGAGAAGGCAACCCGAGCTTAGAAGCTAATGGTAGATCATAAAGCCGGAGACGTAAAATAGTCATTCTTGTGGTGCGTTGACCTTTTGCATGACTGAGGCACTGTACTTGCCTGGGCCATGGCACTTGCCGGCCTCACTGTTTGCCCTGTAGATAGAGCCCCACGGCGGGACAATGCACTTGAATGGACATGTATTTGCAAGAGTCCAGAAGGTTCATCTCTCTGCTGGGGAAACATGTCGCTATCTCGGTGAGTACACACCAGGCCCAGAGGGAGAGAGGGCGGTCTGGCATGGCCAATATTTACTCTCGGTGACTCAGCTGCAACAAAAGGGTACAAAGTCGCGCCAAGGTGAGGGAAAGGGCAGAGCAGGTGGCGGCTGATAGATCTACGGTAGTCATGTGGGTCAAAGGAGTGTTGACAGATCATGTTAATCGGTAATGTCGCTCATTGTTGCGATCTGTAAAAATGTTTTATGAACCATTATTTTACAGTTTTAGCCATATCATGTTGTGCTTAAATATACATGTAGAAAACCTTGTTTAGGGCAGGTGCACGAACTGTAAAGAGCAACAGAAAATGGGAGGTCAGCAGTCAGAATTGCCTGTTACTGTAGTTGTACATGTTTGTTCTGCTTTGTTGTCTTACTGGTTTTCTGATTGGTGGTTGCAAAGTGAATGTAATTAATGACGTACTTCACTGCTCAAATGGCAAGCAGGTAGTGAGTGAGAAACACAGGCGCTTGAAACAGCTGTAGCACACATACACATGTCAAAGGCCTTGATTACGTGCATGCCTTGGCGTGGTATCGCTATTTATCGTAGCCGACATAGTCAGAGACTTTAGGGTTTGAAATTTATCGGGTGCAATAAATAGCACTACTCATAGTCTTACCCTAAAAATAGGGCATAACATGCAGATGTTGGTGCTTTCCACACCTAAAAAATAGATGTCCCTAATTTACAGCACCTTTCTCCCTGTTTAAGTACTGGCAGGTTTGGCCTGCTGAAATGTATCCAGAGAACACGAACTTAATCACACCTACTAATTACTGGCTGGGGTAATCTTCGCAACACTTGTCAAAAGATCCCTGGTATTCGTACATACATCGTAAGATAGGGGTGCTGTTGAACCTGGACCTTTCTGCAGGGTCACCCCCAAACCTTTTGCCTTCCTCCTCCCTTTTTTCTGACCTTGTTTTTGTTGGCTTTAGGACTCTAGGCACTTTACCACTGCTAACCAGTGGACAGAGTGCATACCTCTGCCAACTGATGACACAATTTCTAGCAGGTGCTCATAATCAAGGCCAATATGTTTTTATGTTAAAGAAAAATAAAGGGTAAATCTCTACAATATGGTGATTTAGAACAGTGCATTCAGTACAAGCAAAAACACCCTCAATGATAGAGAATAAAAACCAATTCCTGTGCTCTTTTGTACACGCTACCATTAGAATGTGGGACTTATTACTTTTTTCTCGTATAAAAGATAATGTGTATTTTTCATGTGTAAGGATATACAAATACACATATACAGACTGTCACAAATATGGAATGCTCCCAGGGGGTCGTGGCTAGCAGCCGACAGGAATGGCCGCACACTAACGCGGCTCCGGAGCCCTCATTCGCTATCCGGCACAGATCCTGCATGTAATCTGCCACAAATGACCCAGCCATAAGAGGACCCCATTCCCCGATCTCAAGGGCGAATCGGACAGAACAATTCCCTGCCGTTAGAAGCAACGGGATAAAGAAAAAGACTGTGCGAGCAGTCGGCGGTCAGTGTAAAATGGCGGCAATGTATTGTGTTGCTCTCTGAAGATTCCGGATAGAGAGACATATTACGATTGCCCTGGCCGCCAACAACAAAGTTTGAGTGAGACTAAAAAGTGGAGGTGGCGCCGAGAACAAAGAATTGCTGACCGGCGGTGAGCGACTCTCGGCCCTATACGTAGACGAGGTGAGCTCTGAATCGGTGATCCAGCTATGTGGAATCCAGCGTTGAAGGCCCTAAAGGGGAAATTTACCTGCAGGTAACGGGCGAAAAATGGCATTCTGCATCTCTGAGGCGATGAATGAGAAAAGAGACTGCTGGGCCCTGGGTGGGGTCACCGACAAACCTATTTACAGCGGGAGGCCAGGGCTTGCAAGCACGGCTGTAGAGGGGCGGCTGGCCCTGGGCCCTGGGAGCGGCTGTGAACCCCCGTGAGGAGGGAAGAGGTCTGAACGAGTAGGACTGTTAGTCACAATCTACAGGGACAGTAGCTCACCATATTGGCCGATTACCCATAAGGAGCAATAAATTGCCGATCGTGAGTCAATGATCTGGGACCTCCTCCAAGGTATAACATTGAAGTGGCATATCGCAGCGTACAGAATGCTCAGGAGATGAGAGGGTGCCCGCGTGTTTGCAATATCAATAAGGTGGATTCGGTGTGCAGCAATTAAAAGTAAACCTGTAATCCATCCCCCGCCTACGAACCGGAGAGGAGTAGGGGGGGACCAGGTGTGACCCTACAAGACAGGCAGTATATATAACTGTTGCACTTATAAATCCGCCTTACAAAAAAAAACCACATCTCCTACTCTTTTGAATCATTGGGTGGTGACGATACCAGGAAACCTGACAGGCCGCTGGAGGCGAGTGTCCCCTGGGCAGGCAGCGGGCACTACCGGGTCTGGTCCCTGGTCAATCAACTATCTCCCATCAAGTGACAACTAAAAATGGCCGGAGGGAAAGGAAATAAAATGACAATGCAAAGTAAACTTGATAAATATGCATGGACTAAAACCAGAGACGACCAAGATGCCGCCCAACCTGAGGTCCAGGATAAGACACAATCCCCCCCAGACTCAACAAGACTTAACACTTCAAGACATTATGGTGGCGATTTATGGGGAAAGCACTTCTCTGGAACACCGGCTTGACACAGTGAACATCAAGGTCTCCCTCATAAGAGCAGACCTTTGGAAGATGGACACCAAGTTAAGGAGGTAGAGGAAGCCACCACAGAACTCACTAAAAATACCTCCTTGCTTAAACAACAAGTACACAACTGCAAGACAATCAGACCAAAATGGAAGCGCAACTTGATGAGTATGAAGGAAGGGCTCGGAGAAATAATGTGCGCATCCTAGGTGTTTCGGAACGTGCAGAAGGCCCGGCAGTGGATCTTTTTGCTGAGGACTTAATTTTGAAACGTTTGCAACCAAAGAGACCCTCTCTACTTCTACTTCTCTATTGAGTGGGCCCATCTAGTCCAAGGGGAGAGACCAAAGCCGGGAGCTCCCTCTGGACGGATAATAGCCTGAGTCTTTAACTTTCGAGATCTCAAAGTTATACTTCAGGCCGCACGTGCCAATCCACCAGTCAAACTGGAAAATAGTAGGATTTCCTTTTTTCCAGACTTTGCCATGAAAGTCCAAAATCAACGATGTAGCTTCCTTGCAGTCAAAAAGGCGATACGAGAGAAAGACATAAAATACACTAGGATTTTTCCAGCAAAACTACGAGTAGAAGCAGATGGCAAGGCATGGTTTTTCTCCTCCCCTGAGGAAGCATGGGAATGGCTGGAGGGCTGGAATCGAGTGGACAAACCCCATAAGAAGAGACACAAGGGACCACGAAGCAACAGAATGGAACGCTTCAATGGGCCGCGCGCCGACTCTACAAACAAAGAGATGGACTCACATCAAGAAGCTGAAAAGACAATGATATTGGTTCAAAAATGGACAACACAAATTACATATAAGTGACTCTTATGGGATTATGTAGTACACTATGAGACTGCAGGGAACTCTTCAAAGGGACAGTTGTGCTAAGTATACTCACGTAAGCATTCCTAGAATAACGGGCTATGAACACATGAGAGGACTGGGGTCTAGCCACATAATAAATCTATTGAAATGTTTAGATCTGGGCGGGAGGGGGGTGACAGGCTGTAGACCAGGCACCTTTCAAAAAGGGGGGGAGACATGCACTCTGCCTTGTTGGGGAGTGGGTAGTTCAAAATCCACTGGCAGGAGGTAGTGAGGGGGGCTGTTGGATGGGGGGGTATGTTTTGTTCATTTACCCAAGTCACAAGGTTTGAATCAATACAATCAGCCACAGACTATATCGCCACACTTGAACGGAATGAGGCCACGTTGTTATTTAAGACCTGTATGCCTGAATGTCATTCAATGTCTAGAATTGTACGTGAAGAATCGGTTATCGTAGTCAGTTCTCCATACGATTTGTCCCAGGGCTTATTTAAACCTCATCTAAAGAGACAATGGCGGGAATATCTGTAGAAACATCGCTCCCCGTCGAGATATGGAACGTCAATGGGATGGGGGATAAAATAAAACGGGGCATTGTGTTACAATATCTTACAAGACAAGCCCCTGATTTAGTCATGCTACAGGAAACACATCTAGTGGGGAATAAGTGTAAAGCCCTGACGTGATGAGGATATAAACTTCTGGTTCACGTGGGGATACAACTCAGGATCTAGGAGAACAGGTATGTTAGTAAAAATAAGTCTCGTACTCACTCTGATACGTACATGGGCAGATCCCCAAGGTAGATTTGCTGTCCTAGAGGCAAGTTGGGAGGGAAAAGCGCTTAATGTAATCTCAATATACATCCCACCAGCGCTAGGAAAAGAGGCGCTTACTGACCTGGGGAAAATCGTGGTGGATGTCCCAATAGGAACCTTGATTCTGGGAGGGGATTTTAATATGACCCTTGACGACCACATAGATAGACACCAATACGCCCCCAGACTTGCCCAGTACACATATGTCAGAGATTACTAGGGCCATGGAAGTCATTGATATATGGCGATACTTTCAACCAGACCTGACCCACTTCACCAATTACTCGGGTGCCCATCGAAGCCTATCCAGTATAAATTATTTTTTGAAACACTTGGCAGATATTGGTAATTTTCAGAACCCACGCTGTCTACCACGAGGCATCTCTGACCCCTCTCCGGTATGGGTGGAGCTTACATACTATAATCAAAGACAGCGTAACACAATAGTCATTAATCATTGGCTGCTCAAAATTCCAGATATAAAAAAGAGCTTACAATCACACTCAGAAAATTATTTTAAAGAAAACGTTGGTTCTGTGGATTCAGCGCAGATAATATAGGAGGGCTTTAAAACAGTGATGAAGGGGCAGGGGCTGGCGCTCAAAGTGGGTTTCAATAAAAACCAGCAACAGAAACTAGAATAGCTTGAGAGAGAGCTTCAGTAGCTCGAAACAGAACACGCAGGGTCACCTAGCGAAGCTACCGTACTAACCATTAAGCAATTAGAATATAAAACCCTGGCTGGAGAGCGGGTGAGAGACCAATTACTTACTACACGTCAAAGGCTTTATGAACTAGGAGATAGAGCTGGCAAAATGCTTGCAGGGTTGGAAAGAAGGGAACAGGCAGAGCGCTGGGTACCCAGATTAATACTACACAGCATCTCTTAGACCCCCAGGCAATTGCAGATGCATTTGCGTATCACCTAGAGAAGGTCTACACATCCTCGGTTACTACTACGGCAGAGGACACCTGCCGATTACTAGATGATATCCATATGCCCACCCTGTCCACTGGGGGCAGATATATAGTGGAGGAGGATCTCACAAATGTATAATGAAAGTTATGAAAAAGGGGTCCTTCCGGAGGACCAAAGATCGGCTTCTATTGTTGTTATTTGTAAACCGGGGAAACGCGCTGACAGCTGTGGATCCTATAGGCGATCTCATTAATTAATGTGGAAGCGAAAATCCTTGCAAAACTCCAGGCGTCTCGCCTGATCCCAATGATCCCGTCATAGGTTCATGTGGACCAAACGGGCTTTGTGCCAGGCCGGAATACCGCACTAAACATACGCTGCCTTCATAATGTCCTGGGACACAAACAATTAATAGAGGAAGATGCAGTGGTGTTATCCCTGGACACCAAAATGGCATTTGATTCAATGGAATGTCCATATCTCTTTGAGGTGCTTCGGCGTCTAGGGTTTGGCCTGGAATTTCTGGGCTGGATTAAGCTGCTTTATACGGAGCTAAAAGGTCAGGTCAAGGTCAACAATCACCCGTCCAGAACCTTCTCACTGGGAAGGGGTACAAGGCAGGGTTGCTCCCTATCCCCCTTGATTTTCACACTAATGTTAGAACCACTGGCCACATGGGTCAGGGGAGATCCACTGTTTAGGGGGTTGAAATGGGCAGAGGGGCAGGAAGATACGATATCACTCTACTCCGATGATATCCTGCTTTCACTGGCGTCATCTACAAAATCACCAGTGTATATAATTTTAAACATCTTCACAAATATTGGCAAATATTCCGGATATTCGATTAACTGGTCCAAATCTGTGATTTTTGCTATTCAGGGACCAATTCCAAAACTCCCATCAGGATGCGAGGTGGAGATAGCTGTTGACAAATTCCGCTAGCTCTGGATCTATAGATACCCCAGATCTTCTATGCCAGAAATCTAGCCGTCCCTCTGGAGAGACTGCGTAATGATGTTAAGCACTGGAGATCCTTACCCCTCTCCTTACTGGGTCGAGCTGCCCTATTTAAAATGCTGGCTCTCCCCGCTTCTTGTACATCCTTCAAAACTACCCCCACAGGGTCCCTGACCCGTACTTTAGGAATATTCAGAGTGAGGTTAGAACTCTACTGTGGGATGGAAGAGCGCCCCTTATCGCTTTACATAAATTAATCAAAGGTTGGGACGATGGAGGTATTACACTCCCAGATAAGCGTCTATATTATTGGGCTTCGCAGCTGGTAGTAGTGAACCACTGGGTGTATCACTCCCCGTTGTACCCTGCATATCTGTTAGACAAATATCAAATGGGCAGGGAGGGTTGCCTGGGAGCCCTCTACTCGAAAGTCAGAAAGGGTCGATTCCTGGGCCCAACAGCCCATACGGTGGAGATCTGGCACCAAGCTCATAGATGTCTTGGCTGGTCTGACGTCCTGACTCAGGCCACCCCATTATGGTCAACTCAAACATTAGGACTACTATGTAACCAACCAGGCTTTGATTGATGGGACACTATTGGGATTTCCACGATAGGCCACCTAGTGAAAAAGGGAACAATACTAACATTTACGGTATTAAGGGAGAAATATGAACTGGCTCAGGGGGAGGTCTTCCGCTATCTACAGGTCCGTCATGCCCTTAAAGCAGCACTCTTAGGCTGGGAGAACATACCAGAGTCATCCCCCCTAGAGGACTTACTCCTTTCGGAACCAATGTTAGCGAAAGCTGTATCATTAACATGTCGGAAACTATGTAATAATTTGCCTGACCGTTTCAAACCCTTCGCGAACAGTAACAACCCGATATTGGGCAAATGGAAGATGACGATTGGCAAACGGCACTGATGTCCCCAAGGGAAGCAGCTATCCCTCTTAGGCTCTGTCTTACCCAATTACAAAATCCTGCATAGAACCTATCTTACTGGGGTTATGCTAGCAAAGATGGGGAGTAGACAAGATACTTTGTGTCTCCCCTAATGTCATCAGGATGCAACCTTTTACCACACTATATGGGAATGTCCCTACTTGTAAGCCCTATGGGAAAAAGTGACAAGACATGTGCAGAGAGCACTAGGAAAAGAGGTTAAACTAACACCACAATTAGGGCTCCTTAAGATATGGGAGGCGACAGACTTTACGGAGGTGGAGCAACAATGGGCTACTCTGGAATATACGTTTGTGAAACGTGCAATTGCAATGAAGTGGGGGGCGGCAGAGAGGCCATTGTCGAAGAGTTGGGCAAAGGAACTAGGCAAATGTATGATAGCAGAAAAGGAGGTATTGAAGTCCAGAGGTTGTCCTAAGAAATGGAATAAAAAATGGAGCAAATGGAACACGCACCGGGGGGAATTGTGTACCTCGCCTACCAGGGAGATGGAGATGAAAGAGAACCGTGGGCATATTGTGGTAAATAAATAAATAATACCCTATTTTTGACTAGACTTATAGCATAACAGATAGCTCAATAAATAAGAGTCAAGATTCGAGGTAGTAGGAGTTTCTGCAGGTTTATTACAGCATAAGGACAGGATCAGGACAACCTGCATAGGAATAGGACAATAAGGCCCGGCAGCTGCCGGGGCTTGGTCTGGGATGAGCGCGCTAACATTTAATAACAAAACATTGACTTATATACATAGCGCAAATACATAGCAGTACATTGCAATAGGCGTAACAGTGGGTGGAGTAGAAGGCGTGACGCGTAGCAGTCGCGAGAGATAACAGTAATAAGAGGTGTAACTGGGAGTTTACTTAGACATGTGATGCAAAACGTAACAGAATATGTCATGAATGGGCGGAAACATTGGAGGGGGCTACCTAAGGAGCCGGGACCTCTAACCTAATGGTGCGCGAAAACTAGCAATGACGTGTTACTAGGAGAAGCTGGGGGCTACGAACTCTGTGCTAGGAGCAGAGACTAGAGTCTGGAGGGTCGGAGCGACATGTACCTAAACCCTATCTGGTATCTGATGTTTAGGGAACATGTTGATATAAACTAGAAGTCATGAGGGGAAAAGCTAACTTGATTCTAAGACTGGACCATGCATTATTCTACATGTAGTACGTGATGAAGAATATTGAATGACCATTAAATACAGTATTTCTCTAACGTGGAGACGAGAAGGCTAGACAATGACGGAAACTATTGATGCAGTTCAGTAGCTTAGGAATGCAGAGGAGGAGGACTGAACTGATAGCAGGAACTATAACATACTTTTGGCAGACTCAGAGGCAGAGCCGGGGTGCACCGGGCACTGCGAGGCAGGAAGTAAGTGAAGTGTCGAGGATACAGGTGGGGGCTGTATCACTCCTCAGCGAGGCTTTCAGGAGACAGGAGCTGAATCTGTGGTCCGGGCCCTTTTGAGGCCTGGAAACGGGGACTTTATAATTGAATAACGTGCACACTGAGAAACGTGGCAACATTACTTACATAGGCCTGATATTCGTAGTATTCACGAGGACTGGAAACTAACATACTAGAGGTGGACACAACTGGAATTGCGTCTTCAATCAGAAATGGGGAATAACATATGCATATTGGTCATGCACACATAACACATGATGGATGAGGCGTAGGGACACAGAACATGGCAAAATTTACTTTTCCACATTCCCTCCTTGTCACTACGTTTCCATCAGGAAACATCAATATTCATGATACCGTCTATCATTTCATACAGTACCATTTGCTCGTCTCGAATTGTCTTGGAACGGGATTTAGAACGGGGCTTGGGACTGGGAATACAAGAGGTAGCACACATGCTGCAAATCGCAGGGCCACATTGTATACAGAGGCAGCAGCTAAATATGATCGCTACTGCAATACCTAGAAAGGACAGGACTTTCCATCCCCATGCGGAAATTACATTCCAGAACCAACCGGACCATGTCCAGGTGCCTGGATCTTGGTGTAACAGATGGGCAATTTTATGGAGTCTGGTTATAGCTGAATAAACAGACGGCGCGTTATTTGGAATGAAAATGCAACAACTGGATCCGAGAATTCTACAGGCCCCGCCCCTATCGGCCAGTATGACGTCAAGGACGAGACGATTCTGTAAAACGACAATTCTCATAAAGGATTGCTCTTCAGTTAAGTTACCTAGAGCGGAGGCAGTCTCATCTACTACTGCTTCAAGGGTTCTTGTTAACCTACGGATTAGCTTACTGTTTACAACTGTGCCTAAATAAGGGAAAACACCTTTATCTATATCAATGAATTGCTCTGCGGCGGTTTCAGTATAATCGACAATCGGGAGATTTCTCTTGTGTCTAGTGTGTACTAAGAAAGAATTCCTATGATAGTCAGGTGGGGCTAGAAAAACAGGTGGCAGTAGGAAAGCAATGTAACAGGTTCCCTCCCAATCGAGGGGCAGACGGACATATGCAGTTTGACCACAAACAAAATAAGAATGACGTGAAGCTTTGAAAATAGATTTCCTACTGTCACTATACTTGATAACAGTAGTACATTCACTATGACCTATATGTACAGAACCATAACTACGGACACATAATTCGCCTTTGACTGGTAGTACTGAAATAGCGGGTGAGTCTGGAGTAGTATCAGACTGAACATTCAGAACCATGAAATTCGACGAATAATTTCCTAAATTATATACTTCATTTTCTAAATCTAAACCTGTTCTGTGGGGGAAACCTTGCTTGTCTGGGAAACATGTACTGTTAAGAAAAGACATATCTGTTGAGGATGACGTTAACGTGGACCATGCTCCACACGAACCATTGTGTGAGAATGGATAAGGAAAGAGTGGCAGAACTCCCTTCGGTGTCTGGAAAGGGGGGAGTCGACCACACACCCAACAATTTGTGGCATTGTTGGTCTGGTGTGAATAATGTAACATACGGATAAATGTGTTATTACGCATGGCGAGGCGGTATGAATATTCGTGAGGAGGCAGATCACTAAACGTGTGCTCTACTGTAGCATGAGCAGACATATTTACATGAGGAACTGAAAAACACAGATAGAAAGCATAGCTGGTGCAAGAAACCATTAGGCTGATGAATAATACGAAACTCAGAAAAACGATACATTGAAGTGAACTTCGACTGACTCTCTCACTATGGGGGTCTATTTTATACATGTCAGAAACAGTCTAACCGTTTCACCTAGGGGAGGACTTATACAATCAAACTGGCTGACTTATTAGACCTGAGCTTTAACTTATACTCCTGTTGCGGAGTTTTCTCTAACAAGGGAGGGGTTGTAATAATGTCTTGTGCGGGACAGTCCTTTAAAACAATGTTCTGCCATCCTTCGAATCCTGGGAAATGTTCTTGGAAATGTTTTTGAAGACTGGTTTCGGTCCTTTGAAAAGTTTTACATGAGAAAGGTGGACCCACCCCTTCCTGCCTTCCAACTTGACGGCAGTTCGGGTGGTCAAGAGGACCTGGCGTGGCTCCTTCCAACGTGGTTCCAGCGGACTTGATCTGTCGAAATTTCTGATCATCACAAGGGACCCTGGAACGATCTCGTGCGGTGCCACCTCGGTATTGTCTGGAAATGCGGCGGCAACCTGTGAACGACATGAGTTGAGGGCAGACATCAAGGAAGCTAGGTAATCTGTCAGCATATTACATGAAACATCGGTAATACTTCGGGGTCTAGGAGTACCCCACATATTAGGGGGGCGGCCGAAAACGACCTCATACGGGGACAGACCTGATCTGGAATGTGCGACCATACGCATGTAAAACAAAGCGACTGGCAGAGCTACTAGCCAGTCCACACCCTTGTCTTTACAGACTTTAGCTATACGGATTTTCAGAGTCTGATTATGCCTTTCAACTAGTCCAGCTGCTTCTGGATGGCGTACACAATGGAACTTCCACTGGTACCCTAACAAAAGGGAAACATGTTTCATGAGTTCAGATGAGAATGGCTGGCCGTTATCAGAATATACGACTCTAGGGAGTCCATATCTAGGGAAGAATTCACGAACCAACTGCTTGGCAGTGGTCGCGGCTGTATAATCTGGAACTGGATATGCTTCTGTCCACCTGGACAAAGCGCATACAACTACAAGGACATACTTGAAACCTCGACATCGCTCCATTTGAATATAATCCATCTGGAGGACCTCAAAAGGGTGGTCAGGGGGCTGGAAACCACCTTGTTCCACCGGGACACTTTTACCTGGATTAAACTGACAACATATCATACAGGTACGGACTTTCTGCTTGGCTGCAGCTCGTAAATGCTTGTTGAACCAAATGTTCTGGATACTGTCTAACATAGCTTTTTCTGGCTTGTGCTGGACTATGTGCGGTATTGATAATGACTTGAACCATAGAATCGGGGAGAAACCATGTGGCTCTACCCTTCGTTAACCATCCTTGATCTGTCTGGACCCCTCCTTGTACAGACCATTTCTTGATTTCATCGGGAGTAGCATGTAACTGGATATCTATGACATCTTGAGTAGGGTCCTTAACTGTCATGCATGTAGTCAGATCTGGAATATGTGTCAGATTAACTGGAATGTCTGGAGTCTGTGCTGTAAGCTTGGCTGTGCGGTCTGCTAAATCATTACCTTGGGAAATAATGTCAGTGACTTTCGTATGTGCTTTGCACTTCATGATAGCAATAGATGTCGGTAAATGTATGGCATCTAACAGGGCTTGAATAAGGAGACCATGCTGAATCTTGGTTCCATGAGAAGTCATAAAACCTCTCTCCTGCCAGAGCACTCCGAAGTCGTGTACAACTCCGAATGCGTAACGTGAATCTGTGTAAACATTAACCTTCAGGTTTTTGGCATGTATACAGGCTTGTGTCAGAGCGACTAGCTCTGCTGCTTGAGCGGACAGAGTATCAATACGGTGTGTTTCAATAACTTCAGTGTCAGTAGTCACTGCATACGCGGCGACTAGTTCTCCTGTACTAGTTCTCATACATGAACCATCCACATAAAGTGTCAGGTCAGGATCTGGTAACGGAATGTCTGTCAGGTCTTGTCTTGGCTTTGTCGTAATGTTAACTACTTCCACACAATCATGTGGGTCTGGGTTTGAACTAACTGATGGTAACAGTGTAGCAGGATTCAGGACGTTGCAGCGTCTGATTTCTATGTGTGGCTGGAACAGTGTCAATTCATAACCTGTTAAACGTGCAATTGTCAAGTGCTGAGTTTGTGTTTGGTTTAAAAGAACTTCTACTGAATGTGGGACTTGTACTGTCAGGGAATGTCCTAAAACTATAGAATCACTTTGTCTGATAGCTAGTGCTGTGGCTGCAACTGACTTGAGGCACGCAGGCAACGCCTGGGCGACTGGATCTAATGTGCTCGAAAAATAAGCACAGGGCTTGTATTGACCTGCTTGATCTTGTGTGAGAACAGATAATGCTGTACCTTCGCGTTCTGTAACGAAAAGTGTAAAAGGCTTACTGTAGTTCGGTGTAGCTAGAACTGGAGCTTGACATAGGGCTTTCTTTAACTCGTTGAAACTAAGTGTATGGTCAGATGTCCAAGGGAGGACAGTCGATACGGCTGCCTCCTGTGTCGTTAACTGTATCAGTGGCTTGGCTAGGAATGCATACTGGGGAATCCATTGTCTACAATAAGAAGTAAGGCCGATAAAAGCACGTACCTCCTTCTGGGTTCTGGGCTGGGGAAGACTCGCTATTAACTGGATACGGTCGGGTGTCAACTGCCTACCCCTCTTGGACAGCAAGTGTCCTAAGTATACCACTTGCTGGACACAGAATTGAAGCTTCGAAGGTGACACCTTGTGCCCCATCTCGGCTAGAAAATACAGAACTGTAAGTGATGCTCGTTCGCAAGCATGTTCAGAACGGGCCGTGATCAGTAGATCATCGACATACTGGAGCAGGGCAGTGTCAGTTGGCATGTGAATGTTGTCTAGTTGTCTCTTGAGTGCTTGACTGTAAATACTAGGGCTTTCTGTGAAACCTTGAGGAGCGCGTGTAAACATATAGCTCCTTCCATTTAAACAAAATCCGAAAAGAAACTGGCTGTCTGGATGAATTGGAACACTAAAAAATGCATTCTTGAGGTCAATAACAGTGAAAAACATGGCTTCGGAATCAATGGCTGTTAACAGGGAAGAAATGTCTGGGACAACTGGGTACTGAGGAACAATACATTTATTAAGCTCTCGTAAATCAATCACTAATCGATATACTGGCGGTGCATTTGGATCAGTACGTTTCATGACTGGAATGATCGGAGAATTACATACATTGGAGTCAGTTTCTACAACTACTCCTTGAGCCATGAGCTCGTCAATAATTTTGGATAAGGCTGCTACGGCCTCAGGTGGCAATCTGTACTGCCTGATTCGTGGTAACACTACACCTGGTTTGAGAGTCACACGATAGGGTGTGATTTGCATGTAACCTACATCAGTTGGACCTTGCGCCCATAAATGCTGCGGAACATTAGACAATCTTGAATCAAAATCTCGTAATACATAGTGACCCTTAAAGTCACGTAGGAACAGACGTATTCCCTCTGGGGAACAGCAAATAACTGCACCTAACTCTTTCAGTGTCTTAATGCCTAATAGATTTTCTGGACATGACTTAGTAAGTAACAGATCAGTAGTACGGGACAATGGACCTACTTCTAGAGTAACTGGCTTTGATATCTCATTAACTATGGGTTTTCCTGAAAATCCAAGGGAAACATTTCTTGAGCCTGAGAGCGGAGCCCCTGGAACTTCGGCGTGACTAATTGTGGTCCTACTTGCCCCTGTATCGATCAAAAACTTTCTGTCTTTCCCTAGTACTTGACTGTGAACATAGGGACCTTCTTGGTCTACAGGTATCTCGATGAGAGGCAAGCCTACCTCCCTCTCTAGGCTGTTTCATGAATATGACTGGTACTCTGGATACTCGGACTGTGCATACTGGTACATCTGCGATGTAACGTGCTGTGTTGCAGCAATAGGCTGCGGTACTGTAACTGTCTGTGGTGCATTCTGTGACTGAGGAGTCTGTGAAACTTGTTCTTGTCTCGGCGGACGTGGTCTTTCTTTAGTCTTACCAGTAGCTATGTTGTGCTTCAGAACTGCACACTCGTTTATAAAATGACCTGGCTGTTTACAATAGTTGCAGTTCCCTTTAACGGGAGCTGCAGGATGACTGGCTTGATTCGGACCCCTCTTCTGACTGTCTTGAGGAATAGATTGTGCAACTAGCACTTTCATTTTCGTGTCTTTCATACGTTTTCTTTCGTGTTCTTGCTCTTCTCTAATTCTGTTCTGGTGGTACTGGAGCATCTGGAGCATCTGGGACGGAGTATTTGCTTGCCAGGTGCTTTCGACTTTCAAAACTCGGTTTTTAATCTGTGGACTTGAATTCTCGACTAATTTGGTAACGAAAAGATGAGGGTATGACTCACTACTTGTCTTGAGACCACTGTTAATACTGAAACATTTCTCAAATCTAGAATAAAAATCACTAATATCCTCATCTTGTTTCTGTTTACAGGCTGAGATTGCATCCCAGTCTTCTTTCCTAGTTGTCAATAATCTGGGTAAAACTTGAATCAATAATTCTGGTAATTCTTTACATTTATCTCCAAGACCGGTACCTGGTACTCGTGCCTTGTCTTCAGCTTCTAGAGCTGTCCAATCGATCTTTTTCTCTCCCACCTCCCATTCTTTTTCCTTTAACTTTTCATACACCCCTGCGGGTAGCAGGACCTTTAACATTTTAATGATATCTGGGTAAGTGTATTCTCCCATACGGAGCATGTCTTTTAATTCTCGATGGAACCCTGCTGGATCTTTGTCATGACTGGGAATTAATTTCTTCATTTCAAGAAGTTCCATCTTTGATATCGGAGTGTATACAAACACTCGTTGCATTACGCCACCCGCCCCTTGGACTGGGTGGACTTCTCGTAGCGGATTCTGTCTGTCTATGTAGAATGGTTTACTTTCTGGCGGTGAAACATGAACAAAATGCGGGTTCAGGAACGTTCTATACTTGTGGCGCTGTTCTAGAATGACACTAATTAAATCGGTACCTAGACCTCTCCATCTGTACTGGAGTAACTCGTTCAGGATATCATGTAACGGGCCTGGATCAGAATGTTGACCCTCATACAGGGTAATGAGGTGCTGGATCATATACATACCCACCAGTCGTTGCTCGGCTGGGGGCAGTTTCAGAAACATTTGTGCCACTATTTCGTCTGGAAAAGTGGTAGAATCAGTAATCCATCGGACTGCTGATCGGGCTAGTTCTTGTTCGTGCATGGTACTTAATTCGCTATAACCGACTCGTGATTTCAGAATGTGATCGGTAGCTTGAAATACTTGTTCTAGAGAGCCTCGTTCTGGTGCTGGATGATGAAACATAGACTTGGGTTCTAGACGTAAATGGCGATCTGGAAATCTGGATTTTCCTACATACGCTATTCTGGCGGGATTCTCGTCTTCCTCTTCAGGATCAGAGATACTTTCTTTCTCGCTTACTTGTGCTGCTTTACGCTGTTCGTGTAACCTTATTACTTCTTTACGAATTTTCTTGTACATACTTTCCATGGCACTAATGGTCTTGTGCTTACCCTCGGCTATATTATCACTCCACCTTGTCAGGATTCTCATTTCGGCGGGATCTTTAGACGGGTAATCTTGTTCTCTTATTAGACAATTGATCAGGAACTTTAATATCATGAGCTGAATCTCGGCTTTCCTTTGAGACATAATCTCGCCAATACTTTCTGGATCATCCCCTGTACGGATGAAACGATATATTCTGTCTAGATCTTCTTTCATATTTGGTAAGGTGACTAGATACTCGGTCACCCTTCTTACGCGTACGGAATATAAAACCATATTATACTCGCCTGGGACTGTGTCATAGACACATTCGGCAAGGGCTTGTCTGATTTCTGTAACTGACTTATTACTTTTAGGAGTACGCTGTGATGCTTGAGCATGTAATTCGAGTGCTGACAAACGCTTGTGTGGCGGCGGGGTTTGAGGAGGACCTCCTCCTGCGGCCCCTAGACTAGAATCGTCGACTGACATTCTTCGTGCTTGCAGGGTCGGTAATTGTAACGTGGGCTGAACTTGTATGGCTGGCTGACCCGGGGGTACCGTAACAGGTACTCCGGTGTCTGGAGAAACGGGAAGTGCCTGATTTACAGGGACAGGCGGAGCGCGAACAGGATTGGCATATTCTGGAACTGTGTCGTCCAAATAGGACGAAATAAAAATATCAGCTGCGGTCGGTTTGTGACGTAACTTGGTCGGAACTAATGGCGGCGGGAAATTACTGGGTGCCTCTGGGGTCGCTTTTGGCAAGCCTTCGGCAAGGAGAGGATACATACCCTTAATAAGGGCATGCCTCTCTCTGTCTGACTGTTCGGCTTTGACTTGTTCACCTATCTCGATTAATTCTCTTTCTTGGGCTCGTTCTTGGGATTCTCTACTTAACTCTGACTTTCTGACTTCCTTTTCCGTTCTTCTATGCGCTTCCTTACGCCATAACTCGATGGCATCTTTCTGTGACTGTCTGGCTTTCTTTTTCCATAATGCTTCTTCTACTCGCATGATACATTCGGCATCCCATGTACCCGATACGGGCCATCTATACTTTTCTTCTAACTGTTTGGTATACTCTACCCATAAATCTAGATACAATATGGCGCTTATGCCATGTTTCTGATACATAAAGTGACCTGGACTGTCCCTAGGCGGAACAGGAACTGCTGCTTCCAGCAGACCCTTTCTAGTTTTTAACTGACGTAACTTGGAAAAGAGCGGCATTCTAAACTTGAATCGGAACACAATACAATACACGAAAAACAATAACAATTGGGAAAACAATTCAGGCATACCACGACATTGGAAATACATTAAACAACATTATAAATAACAGTTCGAACAGAATACTTCCTGAAAATACTGAAAACAGAACAGAATTCTCGAGAACGGAACAGACTAGAGTTACTGGATGCACTGCTATAACAGTACGGAACATACCGGTCCCATAAAGGAACGCATCAAGACCCGTATCCACCTAGGTGAACACTTCGTTTGTGGGCTTGGGTACCACCAACCCACGGACCAGGAGTCAATTTAGACTGACCCTGTCTAGACACTACCCCAGCAATGGTACTCACCGGGCAGCACGGAACGGAAGGCCTCGAACGGGACTGGACTATGACGACGAACTTCGGACTTCGGACTTCAGTTACGGGTGGGCCTCCGGATACCTCGGACCTTGGACTCTCGGCTTGGGCTCTGGTCGGGACTCGCCGCGTTCCTCCACCGTCTCGTTCGGATGCTGGACCGCCTCCTCCGTCTCCTCCGTGGGCCTGAGGGATACTTGAAGCAGAAATATCTGCACTTGGCCAGTATGGTTCCGTCACGACTGCAGAGGGTCAGGGGGTCGGCGTGGCTTCACCGACGCGTGGGGAAAGGGCAAGTTCCTATTCGGGCGCCATTATGTGGTAAATAAATAAATAATACCCTATTTTTGACTAGACTTATAGCATAACAGATAGCTCAATAAATAAGAGTCAAGATTCGAGGTAGTAGGAGTTTCTGCAGGTTTATTACAGCATAAGGACAGGATCAGGACAACCTGCATAGGAATAGGACAATAAGGCCCGGCAGCTGCCGGGGCTTGGTCTGGGATGAGCGCGCTAACATTTAATAACAAAACATTGACTTATATACATAGCGCAAATACATAGCAGTACATTGCAATAGGCGTAACAGTGGGTGGAGTAGAAGGCGTGACGCGTAGCAGTCGCGAGAGATAACAGTAATAAGAGGTGTAACTGGGAGTTTACTTAGACATGTGATGCAAAACGTAACAGAATATGTCATGAATGGGCGGAAACATTGGAGGGGGCTACCTAAGGAGCCGGGACCTCTAACCTAATGGTGCGCGAAAACTAGCAATGACGTGTTACTAGGAGAAGCTGGGGGCTACGAACTCTGTGCTAGGAGCAGAGACTAGAGTCTGGAGGGTCGGAGCGACATGTACCTAAACCCTATCTGGTATCTGATGTTTAGGGAACATGTTGATATAAACTAGAAGTCATGAGGGGAAAAGCTAACTTGATTCTAAGACTGGACCATGCATTATTCTACATGTAGTACGTGATGAAGAATATTGAATGACCATTAAATACAGTATTTCTCTAACGTGGAGACGAGAAGGCTAGACAATGACGGAAACTATTGATGCAGTTCAGTAGCTTAGGAATGCAGAGGAGGAGGACTGAACTGATAGCAGGAACTATAACATACTTTTGGCAGACTCAGAGGCAGAGCCGGGGTGCACCGGGCACTGCGAGGCAGGAAGTAAGTGAAGTGTCGAGGATACAGGTGGGGGCTGTATCACTCCTCAGCGAGGCTTTCAGGAGACAGGAGCTGAATCTGTGGTCCGGGCCCTTTTGAGGCCTGGAAACGGGGACTTTATAATTGAATAACGTGCACACTGAGAAACGTGGCAACATTACTTACATAGGCCTGATATTCGTAGTATTCACGAGGACTGGAAACTAACATACTAGAGGTGGACACAACTGGAATTGCGTCTTCAATCAGAAATGGGGAATAACATATGCATATTGGTCATGCACACATAACACATGATGGATGAGGCGTAGGGACACAGAACATGGCAAAATTTACTTTTCCACAATATTATAGACATAAGTGGCTGATCTAATATTGAATTCTGTTATATATATACGACTGATGTAACTGTGTTGAGATGTATAAATACTAAGATATTTGTGAATGATATGTCTTGCTCACACACTTATGTATGCCACAAGAGCAGAAATAAAAGTATTGTAAGAAAACCTTTTATCAGGAACCAGAGTGCCAACATAAGTGCATTAATGAAAATACTTTAACATGTGCAAGAGTCAGCTTAGCAGGGTTCCTTCTAACAAACTCGAAAAATCACATTACCATGCCAAACTGTGACCAAAATGTACCAGGTAACATACTTCTTTCATTCACACTTTGAAAAAGTACATCATAGAAACTATGGGCCTCATTTATGAGGCCCTACCGACACTATTGCGCTGCCGGAACGTAACTTCTCTAACGTTCCAATGGGCCTTATGCCACTGGCATATTTATAAGGCCACGTAAAGCCACGTAGTATGGCATTTCATGGCCTTATGTGCCCCTTTTACGCAGAAAATTGTGTGAAAGGGGCATACCATGGGTGTTGCTGGGGGCATTCCCAACAACATCCATGCCTTTTTGACACTGTCCCAGATTTACAAGAAATTGTAAGTCTGAGGAAGCGCCAAAAACAAACGCCTCCCTATGGGAGGCATAAGGGAGGCACAACGAGGAGAAATATATTTATTTCTCCTCGTTTTTCCTCTTTCTGCAGCACACATAGAAAGAGGAAAAAGTCTCTTGTGATTGTTTTTGTGCAGGAAGGCTTCCCTTCCAGCACAAAAATATTCATCCTGCAACGCAAAGCTCTTGCACCATAGTGCGAAGGTACCTGCATTGTCGCACTGCCGCCCATTGTGCACCAGCGCAGTGGAAACCGATAGGAATGCACCATATCCAATAGATACGGCCCATTCCTGCCCTTTTCTTTTGCCGTTGGGTAGTGCAGCAGCAAGGCCTGCTGCACTGCCCTATGACAAAAAAAACATAAATGAGGCTCTATATTTGTAGAAAAAATCGCAAACTGTTGTTGATGGTTCATATCGTACATAAACAACCTTTTACATGGTGCTTGTAGTTACACTACTTTTCTCTTTTTTGTCTTATAGATGAAAGTTGTTGCAGTTACTGTCTTTAAAAGTATTCAGTTTTTAGAGGTTGTATGAATGAAAGGCCCTGCCTGTGTAAGGGCCAAAGCACAATTTAAACTCATGATATTCAGGTTTGCAGCAACCGGTTTCACATTTCCCAGCATTGACAGTCTAACTTGCTGACCGGTCTCGCCCGCTGTAGACTGCCCTGTGTGAGCTGTGAGACCAGACAAGTCCCATAAATCATTTCTCTTTTCATCCCTTTTGTGCTGCTCAGGGAAATTGTCTGTATAAATCGAGAGGACATTTTCAGGGAGGTTGGTTTCCTTCTTCTACGACTTTGTATGATGCAAGTGCGACATAGATTTAATGTTTCTGTGGCTGCAGTTGCGGCTTCTCCGCAATGGCGGACGAGTGTCGCCTCCCTGCTTGGCTCAAAGCAAGCAAATGTAAAATAAAATGATGCTCCTGCATCATTTTATTTTACATTTGCCGGCTCTTAGGCCTCATCAGAGGTTAGAGTTATACTAGAGTTTTTAAGAGCGATGACCACTGCACTGCAAATCTTTTTCTCCATAGCATCATTTTACTTACTCTGTCCTTCCAGTGTAGCAGTAGTCTCTGGTGCTGAGGCATGTTGGTGTTCAACTGACATTCCTATTTTAGATTCTGGCTTTGGATCCAATCTCAAGTAACCTGGATTCTGTTACAGTGACTTATATTTTTTTTAAATGCTAGGAGTAACCAACTTGATTGTTGCTGGAGTGAGGAATTTTTGTTCCACAATCTTTGGTAGGTTTTAAACTAGAGGCAGGAGGAGCTTTCATGAAGCCCTTGGTTTTAGTCCCTCCTTTATGATTATTGCTCCCGGTTTTATAGTATTTATTTTTTTAACATTTCCGTCTGTATTCGCTAATGTTATCTGTACTTATCCATATTTATTTTGGGGTTTGTGAAAAAATGAAGTTGAAACTAGTATATATATCCACATTTATGTAACTGATAAATATGCATTCATGCTTGAACACCTGATAGGTTTCAATGATATGAACACCCACAGATGATAAATCAATCTACATATATAAAACATGAAAATTTTAATATTAAGGTTGTGAATATCTAGTATTGTTTAAGCCTCTTTACTAAAATTCCTTTCTTTTTTAATCCCTTACCTGTCAAACTGCATTACTCCTGACAGCATTTATATTCAGATTACAAGAATCCTATTTCTGTATTTATCCACATTTATAAATAAATACAGACAGAAAAATAAATGTTTTTCTGTCTGTAGTTTTCTGTAAAAATCTGTAAAAATAGAAAACAGGGAGCCTTCATTTTGATAGAATCTTCAACTTATGGGGTTCCCACTTAAATGTTCAGTTTAGTAGCACCCCTAACGAGTATGTCATGGAAGGTCGCAATATAATCAGCCGATAAAACTCTTGAGGATGAAGTTGCAGAAGACACTGATGTATACGTGAAATAGAGCCATCACCATCGAAATGGGATTACAGAGTTTTAAAGTATGACACTCACCAATCAAATGTCTTCGCTGTATCGCGTTTCTTAAACTGCATGTGGCATACTCGGCGGGCATACCTGAAGTAGATCCCTGGGGGTTGAAGACTTGTATGAAGTGGCGTAGGACGAGCATGACTCTATTGATTGCACCCCCATAGATATGGGATATGTCCCCCGGGCTCCAATAGATCCTCCTACATGGAAGGTTAAATGAATCTGTACAATACTTTATCTGTTTGGAACTTAATGTTTATTCCATCTTGTTGTCATCACATAGATGTAAAGTTCATAGCTTTTCACTTTAGTTCATGAGCAACATTTTAACTTTCCCAATGCATTTCGGCAAATGAACTGCCTTCTTCCAGGGGATATCTCTATAACAAAACAGAATAATGCAACATTCAATGTCGATCCTACATACTATATGTTCACAGTAAATCGTGTTAAAACCTGTTTATCCACAACCTACGCTGTTAACCATTGACTCATAGCGTAACCTTTAAACAATATACCCAGCAAAGTGTTAAAAAAACATTATTAAACCCCAATAGTTCTTGACCAAATACCCATTTCCTATACCATGAATAAATTTACTCCACGTGGGTGTTTTCCGATAATTTACAACAGTGCGGGTGTGTATTCTAAAAAGTAATACTCGGGTCTGTTTAAACTATCTGTAATGGTGAGGCGTGTAAACGCTGCTAATCAAAGTACCGAGGCGGTTAGGCTCTCGACAAACGGGCTTACCGTGAAAATGTTTGTGTCTCCCGTACTTCTCTCATATACCGGAAGCACTAGGGGTAGTGCTCCGGATGTATTAGTAGCGGGTCGCGTCTGTTGCTAGGCGACGCTTGTGTGTTTGGTAAAGACGGCAAAATATACAATTACTGCAGGATTTGAATCCTGCAAATATGGCGTGTGGAAAATATTTAAAGAAAGTTATTTGTGGGTTCTGATATCGAAAACAATATATGAAACGTAACATGTCCATTCTGATGTGTCTCAATAAAGTTTTAAAAAAAGGCTGTGAGGTGTAGTGTAGATTCAAAGAAAGCTACGGTCATTGGATGTTTTTAACAAGCATATTTGTTATATACACACTAGGATTAATAAATTAGGAAGCCACTTGTCAGATTTAAGGAACAAAAAGCATAATTATAGATAGCAAGTAAATTCCATACGGTCATTAAGGCCGTATGGGGTCATGCTGGTCAATAAAGAAATCCAATAGTTCTCTCTGCAATAGTCTCTTTTTGAGGTCTTGTCCTTCCATTTTTGATACATTCTCAAGAACACAAAATCTCAGTCTTTACCAAACACTCGAGAGTCGCCTAGCAACAGACGCGACCCGCTACTAATACGTCCGGAGCGCTACCCTTAGTGCTTCCGGTTTATGAGAGAAGTACGGGAGACACAAACATTTTCACGGTAAGCCCGTTTGTCGAGAGCCTAACCGCCTCGGTACTTTGATTTGCAGCGTTTACACGCCTCACCTTTACAGATAGTTTAAACAGACCCGAGTATTACTTTTTAGAATACACACCCGCACTGTTGTAAATTATCGGAAAACACCCACGTGGAGTAAATTTATTCATGGTATAGGAAATGGGTATTTGGTCAAGAACTATTGGGGTTTAATAATGTTTTTTTAACACTTTGCTGGGTATATTGTTTAAATGTTACGCTATGAGTCAATGGTTAACAGCGTAGGTTGTGGATAAACAGGTTTTAACACGATTTACTGTGAACATATAGTATGTAGGATCGACATTGAATGTTGCATTATTCTGTTTTGTTATAGAGATATCCCCTGGAAGAAGGCAGTTCATTTGCCGAAATGCATTGGGAAAGTTAAAATGTTTGCTCATGAACTAAAGTGAAAAGCTATGAACTTTACATCTATGTGATGACAACAAGATGGAATAAACATTAAGTTTCAAACAGATAAACTATCGTACAGATTCATTTAACCTTCCACGTAGGAGGATCTATTGGAGCCCGGGGGACATACCCCATATCTATGGGGGTGCAATCAATAGAGTCATTTCGTCACAGTTTGCATTGGAGAGTGATACCTCGGAGCACAATACAACCATAAAAACTTGCAATAATTGTGTAGTGCGCCCCTACCAACCTTTTGTAGGACGAGCATGTCCATATCCAGGCCTTACGCCTGGCACCGCTGTCTCATAGTCCTTCTTTCAGTATATCATTTTAGATTTTTTTTAAACATTTGTATATTTTTATAATGGTTGGTTATTTTTTAACTTTTTGTATATGGCTTGTTGGATTTTTTTTGTTCCATGTTATAATATATATCTTTGCATCCCTGCTGTACTTATGCACTGTGCGCCTTATTTCTTGCCAACTGTGGGTTAACCATTACACTTGAAGAGCTTTGTTAATAGTCAGTGTTTTTTAAACCAGATGTGTATATGCTTGTTTTACCTGACGCACTTTAATGGCCCTAGAGGCCGAAATAAAGTACCTTTATTAGAATGCAGTAGTTAAACCATTTTGGGTCCTGATCCCTAAAAACCAGATTGCACCATGTGTCAAGTGTATTTTAAATAATTCATAATTACAGCATAGTCGATAGAAACTACCTCTCAGCAGTAGTTCCAAAATAGTTCAAAATTGTATATATGCATATTTTATCCCTCTCTTTGTATAGTCCCCATCTCTCACACTATGTGAGAGATATTTTATTTTCTGGAGAAAAAAACATGCAATGGTCAGATTAGATGTGCATGATTAATTTTGAACATTCTCACTGATGGAACACATTGCTTCCTTAGAAAGTTCTGCTTTCCATAGTTAGCCAGGTTAGTCAGACGACATTGTTTCCGAGCAAACCAGCAATGCTTAAGCTCTGCTTTGTCTGATTAAATTGTTAACAGCTACACTGGTATGCAATAGAAAACGTATTTATAGAGGCCCTGTTTTATCTAGCTGTTGAGCATGCTTTAAAGAAATATGAAGCTAAAGGAGCTATACAGGAACGCACCGCTTTGAAGTTCCTACTCAGCATTGGCATTGGTGGCCTGAAAACAAAAGCCTCCCTGGTTAATCATATATTCTGAGATTAGGAAGTATTGGGAATTTTGTGCAGTCCGAGAGTCCGCAGATGAATAGTTAAATCAGTTTACACAGTTGGAGTTTCAGACATTACTTTGTGTTTCCTTTAGGTATACTTCCTTAAGTGAGCACACACTCTAGCCAGCCTTTCTGCTAAACAGCCCAGAACACATTGCCTTTTCATGGAGTTCCTATCGCACATGAGATAACGACAAAAGAGCTGTGGCTCTAATCAGCTTTGTAGCTGACTTTAAAGAGTCTGAAATCGGTTTAAAGGTAGCTTTGGTCATGTTTGCTAGCTGCCGGCAGTGTTTGCTCTAGCACATTATGATGGAGAGAGTAATGGGGTCGAGAGATAAGGAGACAAGGGGCGGACTAACACAAATCAAGGTTATGCATGATAAAGCCAGACACTTAGTGATTTTTACAGGCAGTAAAATGCTTAAAACAGGTACACGGAAGAATAACATGGACCACATCCAAAATGACTAACTTTCATTAATGGATTGTCAATAAAAGAGCCTTAAAAGATATCACACTCAGTGTCATGCATTTGAAGCACCAATTATTCCGTTTGGTATACTTGGAACAACAGGCTTTATATAATATATTCCCAACTAAAAGTCACTTCTCATCAGTATAGCTCCCCTCCGATCAAGCTTGTTGGGAAGGGAATGCCCCAATCATGGGGAACAAAAGTGCACCCATGCCTTGGCACTTGACTGTTGGTGAAACTGGTATGCTGACTTTTTGTTTGGTCATGGCCACATGCTATTCTACCATGTGCACAGAGGTCTAGGCCTGTTCCTGGTAATTCATGGTCAAGAGCATATTCTGTAACCTGCGCGGGTGCACCAAGTGTGACCTCATAGTGAGCACAGCATACCAAGTAATATGGACAAAAATGTGATCAGATATTTTTTCTGTGAAATCCACATCATTGCGTTGACATTCCATTTGTGTATCATGTGCGTGTATGTGCAGTAAGTGTGTAGGACATTATGAGAAGGATGATGATGACTCCACAAGAAAGATAAGTACAAGTTTATTCAGAACAAAATCAAGTGAGTCTCCAGTCTCATCTGACTGGCACATCTACATTCTATTTCATTTCCTGCTGATGGTTCTAAAAGATGTTTCCTAAGTATCTGGGAAGGAGCAGGGAGGGAAAAGAAGGACAGGAGATGGGAAAGGAACAGTCCAACTTGAGGCTACCAGGTGCAATTATAACACACATGTATGGCAGTATTCTATTCTCTTTTCTATGAACATTTATAATACGCATAGCTACCCGTAGGCATCCCAGTGCTGATAGTTCGGCACAGAGAATAAAAATGCATAGACTGAGAGCCCTACTGGAATGGTCAGGTTTTCAGTTTTTTCCAAAATGAAAGTTCATTCTCTTCTGCTCCTGGCCATGCTGTAGGAGCACATTCGCCTTCCATATTTGACTTTTTTTATACGAGGGTTGTTGGCCAAGTAGGCATTTAGTGAGTGCAAAGATTCTCCAAGGGATATAAGAGGAAATCAATGACCAATAAATGAAAGGTCCTCTGCCTCAGGACGCCCTATATGCAATGCAGAGGGACTTAAATTGTATCCTCTCGGAGACCAGTAGCCAATGAAGGTGGTGAAGTAATTGAGGGGCGGATTGACAGCAGGACTCTGGGATGTAAAGTTCTCAGTACTGGCATAAATCTTGGATGTCCCCATCTTTAGCATGGCACAAGTTGAAGGATGGATACAGCTGCCCCAGATTCTTGAAGAATATTGACTGCATTCTTGCCTCTCGAATGTGGAGACCCACACACTGGGGTGAAGGATGATGTGAAGTGGAGGCTCACCCTAAAAAATCAATGATAATTTTATTAGCAAAGGGTTGCTGATTAGTTGTTTTTGAACAGTATCATTTGGCGGGTGGTTTGAATGAGAGGTAGGACTGCAGTTTCTGTTATTCAAGATGATAAAGTATGTAGGCAGAGTCTATCCTTTCAATTGTCTCTGATTACTGCTTCACAAATGTTGATGACAGCCATGAACTGACATTTCAAACTTCACTGTGTCATTCTTTTGGATACTGCTGCTTGAAGCCAGAAACATTGCTACCTGCTCTAAGAGCCATCACTTTGCATAAGGACAATGTCTGAGGAAGAGCCATTAAATGACATTTGAAAAAAGCCCACCTCAAATCAATCCTGAAAACTAAGGCAGTGGATCCACATCCCCTGTCTGAAAAAATGTGCATAAAAGTGGGATACAAGCCACCCAATTTGGTTCCAATTTGAAGGTCTTCCTGACCAAGGATGGGAGTGCTCTGCAAAGAACTCTAAGACCTGCTTTGTGGCCAGGGCATGTGTCTACATGGCAGTCAGTTCCCCAGGAGCGAGGAGACATCACCTGAACTCTGCACTATTGAAGGTGCTAAGGGCGTACAAAAAGCCTAGAAGCCCCCTGCTTGTTGAGAGAGGGAAGGAGACCCTCCAGGAGGAAATTTCAAGGAGAAGAAATGCAGAATGTTCCCAGCAGGTGAAATAGATAGGAAAACAAGCAACTTTAAGTGCTCAGGGTGTGGAAGATGTAATCCAGTCTCTCTGAGTGGTACCTCTCTAAAATGCAACAAATTAATGCAGGTAACTGTGGGGTTTAAAACCGTGAATGAAATCAAAGGCTGAGTAGCAGACCCAGGTCTGTGTAAAGAACCTACAAATTTCACTAAACTTAAAGAGGTGAAAGCCAACAGAATTGTAGGGAGCATCTACACCTGGATGGGGATTTGTGGTAACAGAACCTGTTCCTAATCATCAAGGATTGGGGAGGGGGACTAATTTCCCCTCTTCCCCTAATTTACACCACAGCCCCGGTTATGGGGTCTCTGGGCATCCCTTAAGTTTAGGCAAGGGGGCAGCACTTTTCTTTTTAGGGCAGATTAGCAGATCCTCCACAAATTTGCTGCAACATAAAAAAAAGCATTTGTCCCCACCACCAGGCTTTGGGTCCTGAGTCCTAAGATGGCTGCCACCACATAATAGTTGATGTGGTTGCAAGTAATCAGCTCTCAGCTTGAGATCTGTCACCCACGTGGATCCTCTGCAGTGTGAATTAAACAAAGTGTTTGAGAATGAGTTGCTCAAAAACTACTGAACTGTTTTACATCAAATAAAAAAAAGCACTCTTTCTGGACCAAGTTCTTGCCTTCTGCCAGATTTGGTGTAAATCCATTCAGTCCTTTGGACTGAGTCTGGCTGTGTCTAAAGATCCAATGGAAAAATGAATGGGAAAAACGTATTTTTTGACCCTCCTTTTTCTTGGCCCCCACTTGACGGATCACTCCCAAACTTCCCAGGAAGGAGTTGAGGTGGAAGATTAGCGGGGCATGGCTTAGCAGTCATCAATTGCAGATGCGTGAGCGAGATGCTCAGCACCAACCACCCATTTGTCAGCTGAAAAAGACTCCTCCCATCATCGTGCATGCTCCTGGGTGTGACCGATCTCCGCCTGGGGTCCGTTGGCCCTGGTGAGACCCTGCACTAGCTGCCGGCGATGAGTATTAGCTTAAGATATAGAGAGCGGCATGGAAGGGGCGGGCTGGGCCCACGAGGATGAGGATCGGTGGCATTGGGAACCCAGCTGGCCCTGGGCCGTGGAATCCGGGAGACCGACACGTGCAGTGAGCTGCACTTGCGCTAAGGAGGTAGCAGAGTTCTGCTGACGAAAGCCTGTTTGCCTGCGACAACCTGGAGGTGGCTCCAGTGAGACAGGGTGGAGCTGGTGCGGCCGATGATGCTGGGAGCGCTCGCTTCACCGCGGCTGAACAAGGGGGTGACCTGGGAGCCCCCTTCCCCTTGAGAGCGGCGATTGTGCGGAGATCAGATTCGAAGGCTGACCTGCCTGGGACAAAGTGAGTGCTCGTCTCCTCCCCCCATGCAGACAGTAGTGAGTGGAGTGCTGCCTGCTGCCATGCCAGTCTCCCTTTTTCGACGGCTACAATGCACGGAAGCATGAAACAACACCCACCCATAAGATCTGGGGCTGAAGGGTGCTGGCTGGCTTGGCACTGAACTGAGAGTGTGTGGGGCGGCGGTGGCCCGAATTCTGCCTCTGGGGACTCCACCTGGTCTCTATATAAAGGATGTTGGCCTTTTCTGCCCACCATGAAGTCCCACCCACCCTAGCCCTGGAGGGTGGACTGTGAATAAAGAGTTCCTTCTGGGATGTGAGCCAGAGGAGAGCAATGGGGAGGGGATACAACCGAGGCACCTGTAACTTGCTTTGTGCTCTTGCAAAAAGCCCTGGTTGCCCATTTGTCTGTAAGGTGAGAGTGGAGTGTGGTGGTGGTGTATGATCTTAGTAAGTCCGTTCGAGGAGGACTCCCCCCCTGCAACCGCCGCGCCTACAGTGGTGTAGCATAGCTGGTCCCGGCTGTGGCTTCGGGGAGGCCTGCCTACTATGGAATGCAGACCCTGTGAGGTGAGAGACGCTGAACCGCACAGAAGCTTGCGCAAGTCGCTTGTTTGTTTCTACAGCTGCTGCTGGTGGTGAGGGGCCCCCGCTGGAGAGAACCTGGGGCTGTGTGAGATACTTGGGCCCCAGAGTGACCGCCAAGGGCAAAATCAGGATGAAGCAGCAGGAAGCTTCCCCGGAGTGGGATGGAGATCAACAGGAGCTGGCCCAGGTTGCTTCTGGGGAGCCACCTCCTGAGGACCCCATACAGCATCAACTAGCTTGGCCATAACGGACATGAAGGAGACTCTCCACCAGGACATAATCATGGCGTTCGTGAGGTTGGGACTATTGCATGCTAGACACCAGAAACTCAGTGACAGAGTGAAAGTGGTGGAGACCTCCCAGGAAGAGCTGACCCCGGCACACCAGGCGACGTTTAAACAAATGATAAACCTAAATGACAAGGTCAAATTACTGGAGCACAAAGCAGACAATAGCAAAGGGCGCTATAGGAGAAACAATACCTGCATCCTTGGCCTGCCGGAGGGGATCGAAAATGGTAATATGATATCCTATTTAGAATCATGGCTCCGCACAGTGGTATATTGCTGCAGAGAGCTCGTTCAGATAGCCCATTTGCAGTGGGTAATAGCAAGGTCTCGATATTTCCGGACTATACTCTCAAGGTGCAGCAAAATCACGCCTCCTTCCTTGAGATTAAGAAGGCACTGAGAGAAGAGGGTCTCCAGTACTCCCTTATCTTCCCAGCTCGACTGCGCATCATAGAGAATGGTAAGACATACTTCTGCGAAGATGCGACGGTGGCCTGAGAGCGGTTGGAAGAGTATAGGACTGGGGTCCCTGAGTGACGCGAGAGCAGGCACCGCCTCGCCAAAACCGACAGACCGGAAAGTGCACCAGGAGACGAAAAACGAGGAGTGCCCCCAAAACACCAAGCCCTTCACAGACGGAGCAAAAGAGCAGCAGCACTACAGGCGGTGGCTGAGATAATGCAGGATGATTGGCAGCAGTCGGGGCAGGGTCAAATTCACCAAAGGGCTCAATGGGCTCAGAATCAGACTCCTCCAATGTGGACAGCTTAATCATGCCGCAGATTACCCTGAAGACGGCGGCTAATATCATATAGCAAGGACTGTAAGGTACACAGAACTTGACCACGCATCTGGGTCCACTGGGGCCAGTGGAGGCACACATGAACACCAAGGTAAAATGGTTCAGATTTGATTTATTTAGTGGTCGGACCCGGCACGGTTCCAGACACCATACCTAAGGACACAAGCCTTTGGAATAAGCCACGGCCCCCTGTAGGACCTCACCATAGTAGGTTTGGTCCTTGCTTGTCCACTACAACTGTATGAAGGGTTTGGAGGGTGGCCGTTGCCACACTGCTCTGGGGACTGGGGAGTTGGTCCATGTTGGGATCTCTATATTTCTTGCTTTGGTTTTGTTCTACCCTTATATAAGCCCTGTCTGGACTACGGTGTGGTGATTGAAATGTTTGTTGCTGGGGAGGAGCTGTGGGGAGGTTTCGAGGGTGGTGGGGGAGTTAGAATACTTTGCTGATAACAGCAACACACTGTCAGACATTAAAACTACTCACGTGGAACATTAAAGGGATGGGCTCCATGACCAAGTGCCACAACATACACAACTACCTTAGGAGGCGAGAAGTGCAAATAGCCGTACTCCAGGAGACACACCTGCTTCAACCAGAAGTGGACAGATTACATAGGCGGTGGAGGGGACAGGTGCAAGCTACCTCCTTTTCGGCATATGCCCATTGGGCGTTAATCTGGATTAGAGCAGGAGTGCCCTTTGAACTAATAAGGTTTGCTATTGACAGGGAGGGCAGATATGTCTTCCTCCTGGGGAGACTGTGGGAGCGGGAGAGCACGTTGGGCTGTGTGTATGCCAATAATCAAGACCAGATGGCCTATATGGCTGCACTTTCCACCCAATGGCGGACATGATGGTGAACTCAGTACTAATAGGGGGGATTTTAATGGGGTGCCGGATGTGGAGTTAGATCGCTCTCATCCTCCCCTGTCGGGGGCCCAGACCCACAGAGTGGCGGCTGGGCTCCGAGACTGGATGTCCCACTGGGGTTTGCAAGATATTTGGAGGATCCAACAAAGGAATGCACAAGAGTACTCCTTCTAATCCCCTATTTACCAACTCCACACAAGATTGTACACTTTTTGGTGCTCCACGTCCTTTGGTGCTTCCATTGGACATACGGAATACCTAGGACAGACTCTGTCTGACCATAGCTCATTATTATTGATCTACCAGCCACATTGAACACGACCCCCAATACCTACGTTGCGCCTTGATCTGAAGTCCCTAGAAGACTAACCGTTTGCAGAGGCTCTGCATTCCCTTGTCAGTGATTATTTTGTTACCAGTGATCACTCTCCATCCTCTGCTCTGATATAGTGGAAAGCCATTTAGGTAGTGGTGTGGAGTCACTGTATTGGGCGTAGTGTAGGGGTATGCAGGGAACTCTACTGCGAGCTGTTGGCCACCGAGGGAAAACTGCAGACACTTGACAATCTCCAGGGACGGGACGCGCAGGCTCATCTGCGCCTCCTGGAAAAACACACACAACACAGCAACATTTTAGAGTGACTTAGGTCCTTTGATTATAGGACTTATATGGACAGAGTCCATGAGGAGGAGGGCCGAGCTGGTTGTCTCCTAGCCTGGTTGATTCGGCTGGAAACGCATGGTGTCCCAATTATGCGCGTACGGACAACTGCCAGATTTACTCTGTTTGACCCAGGGAAAATCAAAGCCTTGATTAGGGATTACTGCAAGACCCTTCATGCAACCCCCTCTGGGCCCCCAGGTAATACTGTTGATGTTTTCTTGACACCATTAGGCCTCCGCACACTAGATGAGGATGCACGTGAGGAGCTGGGTGGGCCGGTGACCTTGGAGGAAGGGCAGGGGGTCAATGGCTGTTCTGGCTAATGGGAAAACATCAGGCCCTGATGGTATCCCGGGCGAGTTTTATAAGAAATATCAAGCTGACCTGGTTCTCAGACTGGTGACCATATATGCAGAGGCGCTCCAACTTGGCCACCTGCCGGACACCACACGAGATGCACTAGTGATCCCAATCCCTGAGACTACATCCCCGGATGCTGAGGTGATGGACTATAGACCCCTCCTCATGTTAAACACTGATTTTAAGATAGATACTCAGCAAGGTATTGGCGCTCCGGTTGCTCCCACACATGCAGGACCTAATCCACCCGGACCAGAATGGGATTATCCCATCCTGCAACACCTCATATAATCTGCACCAGTTGTACTCTGTGTTATACCACCCGGAGGAGCGGACCTTGCGATTGGCTGCCATTCTCTCGATTGATCTAAAAAAAGACCTTTGATCCCGTGGGATGGTATTACCTGCTGGCTGTTATGAGGCGCCTGGAAATGGGTCATAATTGGGTAGCATGGGTGCGACTACTGTTCACTCGTCCTACAGCCAGGGTCAAAACTGGCAGAACCATCTCCCCACAATATCTGGTTGCATGAGGCACCCGACAAGGTTGTCCCTTGTTCCCACTCCTTTTTGCACTGGCCATAGAACCATTAGCCGAGTGCTTTTGACAGGCGGGGGAAGGCATGGGGCTGACTATAGTAGGCTGAACGCAGACTATCTCACTCTATGCTGATGATCTACTAGTCTATTTGTAGCAACAAAGAACACTAGGTGAATTTGCTTTCTGAGATCAGCACATCATTAAGAAGTATTTCCCTTGTTAGAAATATATACAATATAAATTTGATCACTTTTCTAGGAGTGCTGAACCGGTATCGTGCTTATCCACCCTAAAGCACCCATTCACAATATCCTACCCACTGAAGGTGTGGCAGAGTATCATAAGCAATTTCTGAAAAATACCAGTGCACATCCCTACTCGTTACTTTTATCCAATTGGCATTCAGCCACGACAGTCCAATAATTCCAATGTCCTTGTAGTCCACAAAAGTATTCAATAAGTACAATGTCCATTTGTATTCAGTATTCTTTATTATTGATTCCTTTCTTGCCACATCGTCACAGCCGACGCGCGTTTCGCCCTCTGCGGGCTTTTTCAAGGCAACAATATGGTATGGTGAACGGTGTATATTCGCACGAATCAATAATTATAGCCGAGCCTTTAAGCAATAGTCCTTTAAGCCTCTAGTATTGTACATCAAGGAATTGTCAGTATGATTTCTATGTGGATGATCCATTCAAGTATCGGTGATCAAGTTACTACGCGCTTTCTGGAGCCTTGATAAGTTCCATCGCCAAAGCGAGTTTGTTGCGTGTTCACAGGGCGTCCTTCCTCCGCGTTCGCCTTCCCAGAGACCTAGTCTATTTGTATGACGCTGCTCTGGGAGCTGAAACAGCTTTGCAATGCTTGGATACGTTTGGGGTAATATCAGGTTTACGAGTTAACATGCGCCAAACATACTTGTCCCACTCGCTGCTCCGCTGGCATGCCCGCAGCTGTTAACTAGACAACAGACACTTTCAAATACCTAGGTGTTCAGATCTTCCACTCGTTGGAGGATTTGAAGGAGGGAAACTTGGGTAGAGCACTGCGGTCACTTCGATCTAACGTACAGTTCTGGGGTACACTACGCCTCCCTATAATGGCCAGAATATCTTTGGCGAAAATGGTTATTCTCCCCTGAGTACTATATTATTTTTCTAATATGCCGGTGCTGATGCTTGCGGCTTGGTTCCGCAACTTGGACTCCTTGGTGAGAGATTTAATCTGGGGACAGGGTAGATGCAGAGTCTCACTCCAGATATTAAGACACCCTATAGACGCAGTAAGCTTAGGGGCTCCTGACTTTGAATTATACCAACTCGCTGCTCAACTGCAATGGCTGGCCCAATGGCTGGAGGGGGTGCATGCTGATGGGACCTTCCTAATGGAATCGGACCAGAGCCCCAATCTTTTGCTGGCAAAGATCCTGGTGCCCGCAACTAGGGTTCCTTACACCTCAGTAATGCAGACTACAGCCTTGCAGTGTTGGCGGCATAGCCTCAGAAGAATACCTGACACTCCCAAATACTCACTAAAGTTACCATTGGTGGGACTGCCCCATGGCAACCCACAACAGGTCACTACTGCAAAACAACTGGCACCTAGGACGGCGGTGGGCCTTCAAAACGTGGAGGATTGCTACCATGAGAAACATCTGCTCCCCTTCTCAGCGTTGGCGGAGGGCTGCGATTTGCCCTTGTGCCAGTTCCTTACTTATGAGTCACTACGGACATGTTTGCACACCTCTGGGGTCAGAATAGGGAGGAACTGGAGATGCGTGGTGTGTTGCACTCGCTAATTACTCTTCATAGAATCTTTGTCACCTTTGGAGGGGAGCCGAGGCGATGCCCGAGGTGCAACTTAGAGGATATAGATTTCCTGCATATGACTTGGGAGTGTAGGGTCACGCAAACATTTTGGCAGGAAGTCCTCTCCAAACTTAATGTCCTACTGGGGCGGGCGCTTGGCCATGTTGCGGACGTCTGTTTACTTGGACTTTTCCCTAGATCTCCTAAACGGAAGGTGGGCAATAGATTTATAGGCTTGGAGCTGGTGTTGGCTAGGAGGCGTGTAGCAATTACATGGAAGGCAACCACGGGGCCACAAGCACATCTGGCAAAGGGAGATGTCCACCTGGGCTAGCGCAGAAGAAAGAGCGCTCCATAGGGAGGAGTTGAAAGGAATACACCAACGCCCTATAGCGGACCAATGGAGAGACATTTTACACGCTTGGGAATACCCGCCTTCCTCAAGTAGCACTGATGGAGAAAGTGAATTTCCCTCACCTTAATACAGAACGCTGCTGAGGCAATACTCCAGACCATTAGATTATACGGCTGCGATTTTTGGGAACCCTCTTCCCCCTTACATGATAGCACGGGAGCCTGAAGATCAGCTGCCGGAAGGCCCCAGGCTGAGACGAGGCTAGATGTTGACGGAGCCCTGCATTACAAGGGTCTGAAGGGTTGTCCCTTTCCTTCTTTCCTTAACTTCTTCCCTGTTCCTCCTCCGCATGCATCGGCCCACCTGCCCCGCTGACCATCCCCTGGTTGCCCAATCACACGCACAATATTTTACTCAAGATTGGGACTTAACCGAGCCGGGACAGGCAATTTATTACCAAGTTCTGTTATCCTGTTTGACAGCATGTTTGTAAATACGATTCTGATGTGGCATAGGCACCACGTACCCCGACATAGTTAACCTAAGTGACAGACATAGCAAGATATCCACTGAAGCCATATAGAACTGGGTGATGTTACCAAGAAACTATAATGTTGTAATAATTGCAATGTGTACTGCTAACTAACATGAAATACGATGACTACACCCCACCTCAAAGATATACTTAGGACATGAAGGGGTCGATTCCGATTCGGGAAAAAAAACATCCGTACGATTTGTATCCGGAGCCCTCTCCGTACGAATCGTACCCGTCCGTCCGAGTCGCGAAGTACGATCCGTATTCTGTGAATCCGTCCGAATTGTCGCGATCGGTACGTATTGCAAGGCTGAAACCGTGAACCGTACGACTCGTACACATACCGTACGACTCGTATACATGCCGTACGACCCGACGAGTACGATCCGGACTGGGGTATGAGGACGCGATTCGTACGGTCCACGTCAGGTAAGGGCGAGTCGTATGGAAAAGCACACAAACACATACACACTGTACGGTCCGTACCCCCCATAATCGCAGGGGTACGCACCGTACCCCTGCGATCATGGGGTGTACGAGCCGTACCCCCATTGTACGATCGGTGTACGAGCCGTACCCCCATTGTACGATGGGTGTACGAGTCGTACCCCATGTACAATGGGGGTACGGCTCGTACACCGATAGTACAATGGGGGTACGGCTCGTACACCGATCGTACAATGGGGGTACGGCTCATACACCGTTCGTACATGGGGTACGGCTCGTACACCGATCGTACAATGGGGGTACGGCTCGTACACCGATCGTACAATGGGGGTACGGCTCGTACACCGATCGTACAATGGGAGTACGGCTTGTACACCGATCGTACAATGGGGGTATGGCTCATACACCGATCGTACAATGGGGTACGGCTCGAACACCGATCGTATAATGGGGGTTTGGCTCGTTCACCCCATGATCGCAGGGGTACGGTGCATACCCCTGCGATCATGGGGGTACGCACCATACCCGGGGGGCCGTTCCGTACCTGTTTCGGCGCAAACTCTGCTTTTACGGCTGTTTTCAGCTCCCGTAGAAAAAGGGTCGTACGGTGCATACCCGACACGTATCGTACTTGCTGGGTCGTAAAAACCAGCCGTGAACCGTACATATGTCGCGTACAGCGGGTTCCGAGGGAGAATCGTACGGAGATTAGAGTCGTACGGTGTCTTGTATGACTCGTACGGAGTACGGCTCCTGGTACGAATCGTACTTCGTCGTACGTACGGGATGTTTACAGGTACGATTCGTACGGGGAAAAACGCTCCGTACGACGCTTTGGAGCGCTTTTTACCGGATCGGAATCGACCCCGAAGTGTTTAGATGCTACACTAAACTCTGTAATACCCTACTTGAAAGAGACTGTATATGATGTATGCTGAAACATTAATGTAAGCCACTAACTGTATAACAAAATACCAATAAAAATGTGTTAAAAAAAAGAGATGGAAGATCATTGTTTTGTAAACTTTTGTGAAGATTCGTCAAATGGCTTCAAAGTTGTTAGCAAACCCCAAAAATATTTTTCCATGGAAAGCTGTTCCTAATGATAACTACCCAGTGGCAACCACCACTAGGGAGTATACATGGCCCTCTCTGCAGCGTGACCCTCAAACCTTTTGCCTTCATGCCTACAGTTTTCTGAACCCTTTTTTCTTTGCCTTTTAGGACTCTCTGCACTTTCCCACTGCTGACTAGTGCTTAAGTGCTTGTACTCTCTAAGCTAAACATAATGAAATTGTCCTACACCTAATTGGTATGATTAATTCACTAGTAAGTTCCAGTGAAGTGGTATTACATGCACCTAAGGGCCTGTAAATTAATTGCTAACAGTGGGCCTGTAGCACTCATTGTGCCCTTCACTAAAGTAGCATTTCTAAGTATGTCTCACACCTACCATTGCACCATGTGTACAATTTGTCACTGTCATTTTCAATTTCACCTGGCAAAATAAAGATATTGCCAGGCATAAACTTTCCTTGTTATTACATATACGTCACCCCTAAGGTAGGCCCTAAGCAACCCATAGGGTGGGGTGCATTGTATTTAAAATAGTGGACATGCACTTTTGAGTTTTAAATGTCCTGATAGTGAAAAACTCTCAAATTCATTTTCACTTTTGCAAGGCCTACCTCCCATAGGATAATATTGGGTTACCTTATTACATTTAATGAGGGATAACTTTTGCTTGGTAACAGGTAGAAATCTCATGTTTGGCCTCTAGAGAAATGTAATTTAGATTCTTCCTTCATGGTAAAGTCACATTTTAAGTCACAGGTCTGAAAATGCCACTATTAGAAAGATTGCAATATCTTATCCTAACCATTTTGTGCCTTTACCCTGTGTCCTTGGTCACAGGACAACAAGATATAGTTGACATTTAGCCTTTGTGTATTCTTCTCAAACAGTGTGTCTAATGGGGACTGGGTGTTGGTAGGATGAGCCCTCCTGGCAAGATTTCAAGATGTGACCTACCACACTTGCACTTAGGGGCTGCTTCCTGTGCTCATAAAAAACTTCACACTAGCCTTTTGTTGTTCCAGGCATCTTGGGGCCTGGCTTGGGTAAGGAAGACAATTCCAGAACCAGATGTGGGGGGGGGAGTCTAGAAGTTTCTCCCACTTCAAAGCTGGCACCATGTCTAACTATTGGATCATGAGGTCCACTCTTCAGAACACTCCTGGACCTGTGGATACTACAGATGAAGAACTGCCCTGCTACCAGAGGATTTCCCTGTTACTGGAAGTCTGCCCTGCTGTCTGAGAAGGAATACTCGACCTGCTCCCTTCCTCCCAGGTCCCTGAGTGACTTTAAGGGTCAGTTGGCTGACCTCCTGTTTGAGTCACAGGAACACAACAAGATTCAGAGGCCTCCCTGCAACTGCCCAGCTGACCTGAAGCAACTGGACCTGCAAATTGGCCTGTCTGAGCGCTGCTGGCCTCTGCAATAATGAGTCACTGTCCCCCAAGAGGCACCTCCCCAAGTCCTGGGACCGTGGTTCGCATCAGATTTCAATCCTCTGGACACAAAAGAGATATCCTGGGGTATTGTGCTCCTTACGACTACGAACAGACTTTTTTGTGCTGAGATCTTGCCAGCTACACAGACCACCAATGCGGAGCTCTCGTAAACCCGACTCTTTGCACTGTAGTGACAACCAGCAACTGCAGGCACGGGGAGATGTGCACTCCACTATAGCAATGACAGTCCGTGGTGACAACCAATGTGAAGCTCCAGCAATGCCCAACAGGATCTTCGCTCTACGGTGATGACCGGCTGCTGTTTGTGCTACATTGAAGACCATCTGTGACACTCTCCCTGATCCATGCAGTCTCTTCCACCGCAAACTGGGCTCTTTCCACCAGACTTTGAGAACGTTATTTATCAGCGAGTCAAACGTGGTCACTGTATCCCGCCCATGTTCAATCATGGTCGGCCTGAACTTGTAACCTTCCTCTGGTCTAGCATGACCATATAACTGTGAGTGGAGCTTTGTGTCTTTAGGTGCTACATCCATCAAAATATTTATAATTGCTCATCTCAGGTTCTACTTTTTGGATTTTTGTTGTTTTGGTATGATTTTATTTATTGAATTTATTCTATTTTTCAAAAATTGGAGTGGGATTTTTCTTGTGTTGGGTTTTCTCTTTATTACTGTTTCAGTGCGTCATAAATTCTGTACAACTTGCTCCTAAGTGAAGCCTGATTGCTTGTTTGCCAAGCTGCCAAAGGGTTAAGTACAGGTTAATTTAGTGACTTTTTGTGATTCACCTTGATGGGGATTGTGGTTGTTGCTTGAGCATGGTTTCACTCTCTCCCCAAGTCAATAACCCAATTTCTCACAGTGCCAGGTATAGGGTTTCTATTCACGTTGAGCCAGGTCTCCCTAGGCTTAAATTGATGTACAGGAAATGACAAGGACAGTCCGATCTCAAATGTATTAGTCCTCTGTTGCTGGCACAGTCTACATATTTGAGAGTTGCAGTGGAAGATTGGTGAATAACTACAAATAGATTTAGTGTGATGTTAGTAACACATGCCATAAGTGGAGGAGCAAAATCATTTGTAGCAAAGATTTGTTGTACAGATAACTTTTTTAGGGCAAAGATTCATGGGGGTATAGGACTGGTTAGTCAAGAAGTAGATCTTTTGTGTGTAACTTATTAAATGTGCTTTACAAATGTTGTAGACAATTCTGCAGGTTAGTGTCTTCCTTTTCTTTCATCCTATCAAGACCAGCAAAGCACAGCCTCTTATGATGGGAGCTCATGCTACTGCTGGAACAAGAGGTAAGAACATTTCCGTTCTCAATTACAACTGCTGTATTATTTCGGTATTTATTCCTTGCTTCTAAATCAGGTCCCCAATCCATTTCAAATTAGCCACCTTCCAATGTTTCTGTCTCTGCTCCCTGAATTTAAATTATTTGTTAGAAGAAGTGTATTGCCCTCTACTCCGCACTACCCACCCTATTATATCCGCGTCAAGGACTATCACGCCCCATCCCAGACCATTGCAACCCAACACATGCCACATTTCTCTCACAATAACTTCCTAAGTGTTTTTAATTTCATGCCATCTCTTTCACCGGTCCATCTTCTTTCATCTATTAACTACTAGACCCAACCTCTATATAGCCAAACCTAACACTAGCTCTAGGCCTAAGAATTGACACGTTACCTAACACTTGCTTGCTCCCTAACCCTGGAAATTATTGTTTTGTTGTAATGTAATGAATTGAAACAAAATGTGTAGTATGGTGGAGTAGAGCTAGGGTGGGACTTGAAAAAAGGAAAGTGCAATGCCATTGGAATTAAATGTGCCATATTTCTCTATAGCAATGAATATGTATTTGCAACTCAGTCATTTTTATATACACGTGTTAAAGTGACTGGTGAAAGTGTCATGTCATGAAATGTTTTCATTTATTTACACTTTTAATCCAGTTCAGCATTTTATTTTTAATAATGGAAATGGTTGTGGATTAATTAATTCCATGTACTGCAAATAGTAGAGTAGTGTGTGAATTGTGTTTTGTATAAAAGAAATATTCTCAGGGACACAGAATCACTGAAAACTAAATTCCAGTGACTTTAGAGAACCAGCATCAATGTGTGGCTATGCAAACGTGCTTGCAGTCGATATAACAAATCATGTTCTTGTCTTCTTTCCTCAGATCATACAGCTATTCCTGCCAACATTACTGCACCAGAGTCCAAGAGCAAAGAAGACGAGCACAGGCAGGAGATAGCCATTCCACTGTGCCCCCAAAAGCAATGGCCTAAAGTTGTAGGTCATTGTGGTGGCCTTCTCTTGGATGGTGATCATTGAGGAGCAGGAGAAGGAGGAATGTGAGGAGGCAGTGTAGGGGGCAGCAGCAACACAAACGTCTTCAACTTTAAATAGCTAGCTGACACGAAGGCATTACTGCCAATGATGACAACACAGTCAGCTGAGCATGCTACCTAACATGCAGTCCAAACCCCACGCCCACTACAGAAGTTCATCTCTCAAAGGTGTTAAAGGGCAAGGAGGAGATCACGGAGGCCCAGAGGGACCTTGTGGGACAGACTGACTGTTTAAGGGGGTATTTTCAGTAGGGGAAGGGGTGGGCCTGTTGCGGGTGGTGTGTGTGGGAACAGTTTGGAATGGTGTAAGAACTTGGGATCAGTATTTTTTGAGTTTATGGTGGGTGGACCTGTTGCAGATGGTGTGGGAGGGAACAGTTTGAAAAGGAGTAGGAAATAGGCTTCTCTGATTCGTGTTTATTAGGCTGAGGGTAGATTTCGCGTTTTCTAAGGTTTAGGGAGGGAATGGGCCAGTTGCGAGTGGAGTGGGTGGTTTTAATTGTATAAAATACATGTTTATTTTTTCCCACCTATGTTTTTTAATGATTATGGCTATACTAGTTGTTTCCTACCTTATTTTACTTCACTATATCCTTTAACTGGATTCTCCACCTACATCCCATGAGAGCAGCGGCTAAGCCCTAATCCTGGCCCATCACTAAGAAATTACCCAGCTGTTCACTCTCATCATCCTATCTCTGGTGTACTCTCTACCTCACCTGAGCTACCTTACCAGACTAACACCATTGTGGGTCTCCAGTCCACCCTGCTGCAATCAGTGATCAAAAAGAAGGATTCTCATTATGCAACATAAAACAAAAAGAAAAACAGAATAAGAGGAAAATCCAAGACAAAGACCAGTATAAATCAACGAAGTTTAAGATTTAAGAGTCATTTACTAAAATAAGTGTACAGTCAAGTCAGTGGAGGAGGTTATTTCAGTACTGAAGAATCTTCAAGTATATTGACTCTTTGTGGGATCGTGGAAAATACTAGGCACTTTCTGTCCTTGGCTTATCACTACTAAAATGTATTATTATGGTGTCTTTGTCTGGCCTGTGTAGGGGGATGGTGTGAATGTGGGTAACCTTCCGCAGTAACAGTTTTGCATTTCTTACACTGCAAGCACCTCTCCAGTGTGAGATCTGTTGATGGTGGAAACAGATATTAGCGCAATCGATCTCTCAACTTTGGGAAGTGGGTAGGGGCGTCAATTACCTGATGAGAACGGGGAATTAGGGGGACCTTAGAGGACAAACACAGCATTCTGCAAGTTTTTGAGCTAGACACATCTGTCTTTGAAGGAAGATGACAGTTAAGTTAACCAACTCAAACAGCCTTTAGCAGCCAGTAGATTCCCAAGTTGTTTATAGTTATCTAGACTGGATTTGCAAATGGTGACAGTACACAGAGTTCAAAAATATTCATAATAAAATTATATTTTCCCATCATCTATCTAAATAGAATGTGACATCACTGGTTTCCTCCTAAAACCATCTTAAACAAAAAACAAAAAAAAACATCATCCATCTGCACAGGTAGTGACATCACTTCCTGCCTTTTTCCTTCTTCAATCAACTCTTTAGGGCATCCCATTATGCAGTTATCTCGAGCAAAGGTCGGGCAATGTCAAGAATACATTTAGTTTATGGAGAAGAAGATGGGAATGAATAATAGGATGACATATTACTAAGGCAGAAAATACATATTGATTTCACTTTGCTCTGGATATACAGAAACTAAATTCATTTAAAAAGCAGTTGTTTATCTCTACTAATTGCAGCAAGTTCCAAAATTTAATTCTTCAATTTTTATAAAACGCCACTTTATACCAGGGGTCAGCCATTTTCAAAGGGCTCCTAATGTTTTGACAAAGTAGTAAAAAAAGCATCATAAGATATAGCAATCTGATCATGATCTCATAGTTTGTTCTAGTGGGAAAGCTGTCAATAAAATCCAAGATTTGTATTTTACAATTCAAAAATGTGATTGCTGAAGAACACAACAAAACCCAAAGTCGACTGGTTGTCATGTTATACTTCATAGGTAGGTAAAAAAAGAATAAATAGCTAAGAAATGTAACCTGTGCACCAACAACAAAAACTCCATCTCCATATGCTATACTTATGATCAGCAATAACTAAGGAAATTTAAAACACACTTTCCAGAGAGTAAGTTTGCAAAACTAATTCAGTTAAGTACTGTTTGCTAAACAAGAAAATAAACATAAACACAAGCATATGTGCGAGCCGTAGTCACTCTCAAAGTAAAGGTTGTAGTCTGGAATATCGAGGAGGGAATATTTGTTTACCTTATTATCGTAGCCAAAATATCAAGGACAACATATTGAAGAGTGAGTGCAGATGGGGGAGTATTGATTAACTGTTCTTTACTCCATGTCTACATACCTGGAGGACATCTATATTGTCAAGACGTACATGAGGCGTTAGGTATAGAAAATCTATGCATACTTGCCTGTTGTATATTTGTCTAAAATATTTTAGCTAAGGTATAAAGATATTTCCTACACAATATTCAGCCGCCCCCTCCATAGTAAATGATTGCATTAAAGTGGAGCAGGCCAAAAGGTTTAAATGTGCTCTTCTATGTAAAACTCAGACGTATGTTCAGGTGTATTTAGAAATGCGCATGAAATCTTTACAAAGGATTTCACCTTTAGCCTTTCTTATGCCTAATTTTAACAATCTATATCAATGTTGGTTTTTAATGAATATAATGTCAACCAAGGATTAATGTGAATTAATTAAATTGACTGTATTTTCTCTAATGAGCAGAAAAGGATTTCTTGTTAATACTGATCATCTTAATAAGACTCCTCTGTCCTTATCTGTATTTCCTCAACATTCTGAAATATTTGATTAGAAAAATTCATTAATTCAGTCACAGTTTACTACTAAAAATATAAAACACATAAAACATATTAGGTGACTGAATGATTGTTTTGCCACAGAGCATAAAGAAAATCAAGATATGTTAATTGAACTTAATGTTTCAGATTTTGTTGTGATTAAAATATAATTTATTCACTAGCTTCTCTTTTCAAAATAACTTTTTTTAGGAAGTAAAATTGCATTTTTGATTGAAGATAAAAAGCTCTGTACTTTTCACATTCGTACATAAACAGGACTTTATACATAAACACAAATGCATATGTGCGCGCATGCTCACACGCACAGACACATACAGTGTCACGTAAGTCTGCTGACGATGTGTCAACCTGTTATATTTTGTGCTGGTGATGGATATGGAGTTCACTCTGATATGGTCTTCTATCAGTCTTGCACATCTATCTATCTATCTATCTATCTATCTATCTATCTATCTATCTATCTATCTATCTATCTATCTATCTATCTATCTATCTATCTATCGATCTACCTATGTATCTATCTATCATGCTTTTTTTGTGCAAGGTGCTAAAATAAATGCAGAAGCTGCGCTTCCGCGCTGCAATTATTATTATATCAAACACCAAGGTACCTCTGCCATCATTGTGTGTTATTTAATTGATGCCTGACCTATATGTGATCAATCTAGGGGAACATTTTCTAATATTTCACGTAGCACAACTCAGCTATCAAAGGTGCTGTGCTGCATTGTGTGAAAGGGAGAGAGCATTAATGCTCCATATTTACAAACAAAATTAAGCATTTTTGATCTCTCCTTGTTCTGATGACTGTGTGCTGCCTAGCGCCAATGCAGACATCCTTGCACCTTAGTGCAAGGGTGCCTATGTTACAGGCAGGATTGTGTTTGTGCACAAAAATAATCCTTAGAGGAATTTTCCTCTTTCTAAATGTTCTACTGAAGAGTTCAGCACACGTGCAAAGAGGAAATAATGAGGAGAAATAAAGAAATTTCTCCTTATTAAGCATCACTCTGGAAGGTGTAGTATTTGACACATTCCCACTTTTTCTATCTTTAGTAAATTTGGGAATGCGGCAATATCCATGGGCGGATGCATGGAAACACCCATTCTCCACCCATGTAATGGCCCAAGTTGAAATGTAACTTATCGCAGTGCAAGCAGCTGCATTGCGTTACAATTCTTTACAAAGCCAAGCAAGGCGGCGCAAAGCACCACTTTTGTGGGTATGTAAATATTACTGAAGCATTTGCATCGCCCTTGCACGACACAACAAGAATGCAAAGGTTCCATAAATCTGGGCGCTTGAGTCTGTCCAGTTTACATTTTGGCACCCACTTTATGCAGCAGCGTCACGTTTCACTACAGCAACAGTGTGCACCCTGCCCTCGTGGCACGACTCACAGCACATTACAAAATACCTAAATGCGTGACCTGATATCTTTACAGTTGCTCCAAGGAAATTTCAACAGGGAAATATTGTACCTAGAAATGGCAGTTTTATCCTCCTTGCAAGCTAAACGGTTGCTTTAAGACAACATCGCTGATTAAACTAGCCATCCACAATAACTACATACAAACATAGCAAAAACAGAAACAACTTGAGGAATAACAAAAACAGCAACAGAAATAATAATAAAAACAACCATAACGAAGATAGCACGCACTGGGGTATAATTATTATTGTTGGTGTTGTTTTGTTGTTGCTGCTGTTATTATCATTATTGTCGCTATTTAAATAATAGTAATAATCATAGACAAAAATAGGTTGTACTTACACCGTCAGAATTAATGTGCAATAAATAAATTCTAAAACTGAATTTCATGTTTTTGTTTTTTCTCCCTGCAAATGAAATATTCTGTGAAGATCTTGCTCGTTTAAGGCAAAGCTTTAGTTGTTTGTAGCATAATATAAAAGACTGTAGAAACAAGCCATCGATTAAAATAGAAGCAGTTAGGGTGCTAATTCCTTGGCTTCAATATTAGATCTTCCAAAAAGGGAAATGGAAAAAAGTTAATCTAGGATCCGTGCACAGGTGACACAAAGGTCTGTTCACACATTACAGTTGTTTGATACCATCATTGCTCAGGAATGGCTTCATGTTCATTTTTTTAACAAACATTTTAGAGGTTTTACAATTATTTTTAATTATATGATTAAATTATCTGAAAGAAAAAAAATTCTCGTATTATTCAGATTGTTCTGAATGTTGTATAAAACTGGGGCAGTATCATAGTGAACAGACACTCGAGCCAGAATCCACCTCCTTCCCTTGCCCAAAAGGCCTTATCTTCTGTGTATGATTATGAAGTTTGCCTAATAGGGAGCAAGCACCTTTGCTGCCTTGCAAACCTTGCTTCAGGAGATAAGGTGCAGCATTCAGTTGCGGGAAATGGCCCTGTGCTGCTCACAATAGTACAGAATTAAAGCCAATTTGGTTTAGAGCTGGGTTCCCCTGGCTCCTCTATGTGGAGGGTCACAAAGATCTGTATTTAACATGGAAATAGATGCACCCATTCCCTCTTCCACATAAACACACTCTTATTTCAAATAACATCTGTCGTGCCTTCTTCCCATTCCATGGATTTTTCTGTCTGCTATCAACCAGGGTTTTTTGTTCCCCCCCCATCCCTTCGGAATCCATTCGCTGTTATAGTTTCAAACCTTATCATTAAGAGGCCTTTTGCTTTCCCGAAACACTGAAATTTCACATGCAATGTGAGATGATGGGCCACTTTAAAGCTAATTACTCTGTAACAAGTAATTATCATTAGTCTATTTTCTTGGTATTGTTTAGTTAAATTGTCTAAAATTTCGCACAATGTGTGCTTTTCGTTTAGAAAAAAAATCTTTTCTTGCTGACATTTTTTCTAAACACCGATCTTTTTAATACGGTGCTTTACGAGGGGGGAAAAGAGATTTTGAGAAATGGGGCCATTTTAAACAAAAATATATCTTTTCAACCGTTTTTTGATACAACTATTACTATCTTGGCATCCAGTTTGATTTTTTTGGGGGGGGGCATGGATTATACAATTGCATTAAGTCTTTTGCTGAATTGTCAACACCTGAAGGAGGCCACTGAATACAATACACTAGGCCTAACAAGGACATCCTAGTTGAGTGGTTCGCTTTATTCTTCAAATGTATGCACATCTTGTAAGCCTTACCAATGATTCTTCAAACACACACCTGCTGTTTCGAATAAAAGGTGGTGGGCGGGGTTTGTACTATTGCCCTTTGACCTCCAGCATTGGCTCTCTTCACTTGACCCTGCAAACAGCTACAGGCATATTTGTAGTCAGCGTGAGCTCCTCGTAACATATCATTCTAATCAAATCACTCTACTTTCTTCAATGACTAGGATCCTTGAACCACTTGCCCTGCACCACATCACTATAATACCATCATTTGCATTAAGCTCTTATACTGTGCTAGTAAAGTTCGGCTTATTTCACATTCTTTAGCAGAAACATCACTTAAAATCTGTTTCATTTTATAGGTATTTTTTTTCAACGAAATAGCAAAGCTGAATAGAGTATTATCTAGCCTTCACCTGCTGCTTCATATTTTTGGCATCTTGGCACTTCAGTGGTTAGCTTTTAGTATCCCCCTTTCACTACACTGCGTCTCCTATCCAGCAGAGCCAGTAGCGTCAAAAGGGTTTATTTCTCCAACGTGTTGAGTATTTCTTATAAACAGCATCACTTATCAGAAGCCACGTTATTAAAAGCACAATGAAATTGGCGTTACAAGGCATCTAAAAGAGAATACATCTTTAAATCATTGTTTGAGATTATCCTTTCTGCAGAATACAACACAATGTATCACTAAATAGGGAAAAAAAAGTACATTTACATATACGCAATCCACATTGAGTGGCAAGTCACTTACATGCGACAGTGCATAATATTTATTTAAATTTTGGTATTTTGTATATTAAGACATTTTCTTTGGAACGTTAGAGAACAAAATGGAGTGATAGTAAAAATATTTGTGAAAATGAATTAAAAAGGCTAGTTTATGGTGCTTGAATAGCATTTTTTTTTACATGGAAATCATTATGTACAGACTGCATTTAGTAATAAAATATCTTCAATTTTTGCTCCATATCTTACACTTCCATGTATTTTTTTGGGAGAAGAGTTTTGCAGCTCAGCACAAATTCGTGAACATGGAATCTTCATATTTTTTCATTCGAATGACCACATTCAAATATGGATAAACGCATTCTTCAGTGTGAATTTCCAGAAATCATTGCCAGTGACCTTCGTCATTTTTTTCCACATTTTTGACAACACAATGGGTTTCCATTTATTGTAAGTAAGACGGTTTAATTACACACACTGTCAGCATCTAAGAGTCCATTCATTAGGTGTTCTGCCCTTTTGATTTTAAAATTCTTTATCCATATTGAGAAGCACCGGTATGTGATGCAGTGCTGCATCACTTGTAAAAATTCAGTATTGCGTGATTGTTAAGTACGCTCAATCAACATAAAACATATTGTTGAGGCAGAAACATTAATTATTTTTCCTAAATTATGTATGTTTTTAGTAAGTTAATCAATACAAAACAACAACAAAATACCTATGCCTGTTCTGATATATGTGCAAAGTTACAACTAAGTATTAGGAGTGTGAGAAATCAATGTAATTTCTTTTTCTCATAATTATGCAAATTCTCTGAAAAATTGCACGAATAGCAAATCTGACCCTCGGCATTATATTATAGTGCAAAATCTCACATCCAAACTGGACGCAAGGATGCATTTCCGCACAATGCCCTTCGTCCAACCTACCAGATGCAGGCAACCTCAGCTATGGTTGGACAAAAGCTGTGCCAACCGTGGGTTTTATGCACGGCCTGGCCTACATGAGGCATTACACCTAACACATCAAGGACAGTTACTCCAGGTGGGCATGACGTTCAGGTAGCCAAGTCGAAGCTGGATGAATTAATTCATCAGTTTTTGAAAACTCTATTGAAAGAGAGTGAAAATGTAAATACATATCAGATGGTTTACCAACTAGGCAGATGACTGAACTTTGAATCTAAGTTGTCATCTCACTGGCTGCAAGTAGTTGAACATATTTGTTTAGTTAGCCTTTTTGAGATCTGTGGAACGCAAACCAAGATAATGTACACATTAGGTAGACAGATACATCTGGAAAAGGGATGGCCAACTAACAATCCAACTGGTCAACTGGGCGATTTCTTTGTAATGGACCAGGATCAGGGCTCAGCCTTTGCTCTTATGGGAGGCAGGTGAAGAATCCAGTCAATGGATATAGTAAAGTGAAGCAAAGTAGGAAACAACTAGTAGAGCCATAATAAAAAAATAAAAAAATCACTCACCTTCAGTAAGGCAATTTTTATGCAACCATTGACCACACTTTTGGTTGAATTCCAGTCACAGATATACCACCACAAATGGTGGGATATCCTTTCAAACAAAACATCTATACTACCCTTGGGATGTATGGTAGAAAGGAAAATGTGCAGCTGCATTCCCAATCAACAGGAAGTCCACTTCTTCGGGTGCAAATTTCAGTTCTTAGGTACTATCTGGTGCATTCCAGTGCATAATTTGCCTGCAGCCTTTCAACGTTAAGGTTTCCCCAGATTGACTGTAGGGAAAACTCTACTTATGGGAAAACTGATTTCCTGTAGTCAAATTACCAACTCCTCTTGGGAAGGTCATCAGTTTGCAAAAAATGGTTACCAGAGAACTTAAATATTAATTGGCAGAATCAGGGAGCCGTTGCCCCCCTTCAAAAAAGGGGGGGGGTCTCCAACTTTGCATGTGATGTTTTAAATTTGAAGAGGCCTTCTGGCAAGCAGCCATGTCTATTTATTTAAGTACCAGTAATGTCTCAAGATAAACTCACATAAATCATGAATCACGCCATTGAAAGTTGCTCTTCAACTGTAATTTCTCATATCAATTTACAGATTGCATTACACAGGGTATCAAAGTGACATAATCTTGGCTCTCAATATCGATTTCTTTGGTGACTTCGCCCATCAATCTATAGCTGCATTTTAGGCTCTCCAAAGTGTTGTAGAAGACTATTTTGTTTATAACACAGAGAAAGGGGCTATTTGTTTTCCTGAGACTACTGTCTCAGGCGAAATGTCAGGTATTGAGCTGAATTACATTTATAGGAGTTGTGCTAATAACACAGGCCTCGAATTGGATATGTAGTGTGCAGGGAAAATCAGTGTGCAGTCTGCATTCTATGTGCATCACTGAGTCCCATGGTCCAGGAGAGATGTTGCCTATCTTCTCTCAGCTGCATAACAAGTGTCACAGATAAGCTGAGTCCACAGGAGGAATTACCTTTGTACATTGCAGCTTTCTATCTTCACTCTAGTTTCAAATGTTAGAACCACTAATAGCATTACATGTGTTCATCGCCTCTCTTTTCCAGGGTAGCCATGAGTCGATTAAATAATCTCTCCTCTCAGCGGATGAATCATCGTGTTATTAAACTCAATAAAATGTCCTTGTTAAAAAAAAAATCATCTATCTTGTCCACACACTAGTTTTGTTTCGCACCCTTTGCCATCTTCCTCCTATCAAAGGAAGTGCACAGCAAAACAGACGAGAACATTCTGGGTCAAGGGTCCATTTATCATGAGAAATGGCGGAGTGTAGAGGATATATTCGACATGCCGACAAACCAGCAGATTTTGCAAATCACACATTTCATTAAGCATTTGGGAGAGTGAGATCAGAGCAAATACTCTATGTTGTAGCACTTACTGGTCGAACACTAGCAAAGGAAGGGGCAGAAGGCACGCAGATGCCTTGCTTCGCAGTGGCTAATTAAACATATTAATCAGCACAGTCTGTCTCCTCTTTTGCTTACTGATTTTTGTGGTCTCTTCCATCCCCTTAAAGTGTCTGAATGCAAAAAGAATTCAGCCAGGAATAAAATACATTCAGGATGGCTCTGTGAGTGAAATACCGCTATTATCAGCTGTGACCTGCAGGTCATGATTGCGAATGCCAGCTAGGTCATTTCAGCCAGAAGACGGTCAATTGATTACCAATAACTTTGGTAATATAAACAAATCTGTTATTTACTCCTTAACGAAGGGAAGAAAATGTAGTTAGAAGCATGATGTTAGAAAATTAATTTTTTATAACATAAGACCATTCTGATTAAATTGGTATTTATAAAGGGTGGGCAAAATATAAATTGTGACCAGTAAATGTATGGACTATGTGATGGTTATGAACTTTGTAGCCATTACAAAAGGTTGCCTCCTTGAGAATATTCCAGGGAAAAACGTCTTTTTATGGAAGAATTGCCTTTCTAAAACATTTTGCAAAATATTTCTTCCACTAAAAATGGCATTTGAATACACATTTTCGGAGAGACTAATTCAGTATGATTTGTTCCCAAGCCTTAATTATTTTTAGCCAAATGTGCAAAATGTGTGTTAGACCTCTCAATTTTGCCGTGGTCTTCACCACGATTTTTTGCATTCCTCCTCCATTTTTCTGAGCTTGTTTTTGCTGGTATTAGGACTCTGAACACTTGACCACTGCTAACCAGTGCTAAAGTTCTTGTGTTCTCTCCTCTATGGTAATATTGGTTTATCGCCAATTGACATATTTAATTTACTTATACGTCCCCAGGAAAATGGCACTACCTGTGCCTGGGGCCGGTAAATTAAATGCTACTAGGGGGTCTGCAGCACTCATTGTGCCGACCACTTAAGTAGCCCTTTAACCGTGTCTCAAGCCTGCCATTGCAGAGCCTGTGTGTGCAGATTTAAACTGCCATTTTGACCTGGCAAAAGAAACATTTTGGCAGGCCCAAACCTTCCTTATTATACATATGTCACCCCTAGGGAAGGCCCTGGACAGGGTGCAATGTTTTTAAAAGGTAGGACATGCAGTTTCAATTTTTACATGTCCTAGTAGTGAAAAACTCTTACATTTGTTCATCACTACTGCAAGGCCTATCCCTCCCATTGGATAACATTGTAAGTGTAATTTCCAAATGGGGAGAGATAACTGTTTCATGTTTTGTGTCTCTGGAATCCCAATTTAAAGTCCTAACTTATGATGAAGTCGGATTTAAATTCTGAAAATTCCACTTTTAGAAAGTTGACATTTTCTTGCCTTAGCCATCTGGTGCCTGCAGCCTGTTTCTGGTCACATGATTAGGTGTAGGTGGCAGCTGGACCTTGTGTATTTCTCCTAGACGGCCACACACAGTGGGAGCTTAGGTGAGATTGGATGGGCCATCACTGGCAGGATGGGAGCGAGGCGCTGGACACAGACTCATTACACCTGAATAGGTCTGTCTCTACACAAAGGGCCTATCGACCCTATAGCCACTCCTGCTGGTTTGAGTCAGGCCAAGGGAGGCAGGGAATTCCTTACACTTCAAAAGCCACTGTCTAGAAACTTCTCCCACCTTCCAGAAGGTGGAAGGGCACAAAGGATGGACCTCAGACACCATCAGTTCAGTACACTTCTGGACCTTTGGATATTCTGCCAGGAAGAAGGACTTCTGTGCTGCTCAAGGACTGCCACTCTGCTGGACTGCACTCTGCTTTGCATTGCTGATTTGCTGCTTGCTGCCCTCTTGTTTGTATGACAAGGACTTAACCTGCATCTCTTGAACCCAGAACTCAGAGGTTTAGTTGGCTGGGCTCCTGATCTGAAGCCTCAGGGAGGTAACAGGCTTCCAACAACGTTGCGTTTGCACCTGGACTCTGCCATTTGTGAGTCTATCCTGCCAAGTGATGCCACCCCAGTCCTGGACCCTTGGTAGTGGGATAAGATGCTCTGCCAGCCTCTTTGGATCCAGCAGAACCAAGGCATCACCTCTGCTGCGTTGCACAACCCTGAGCAGACTTGACTCATCTCTGCTGCATGCATTGGACCTGTCGCAGAGACTGTCATTGCTGCTGCAGCCTGCATCGCCTTTGGAACGAAATGCCCGGGCCTCTACATCTCTCATCGATGACAGCCTTAATGACGGTGACAGCAAACTCCGCATTGCAGCCTCGTTGCTCTTTGGAACCAATAGTTCACCCTGACTACGTTTTTCATCCCCGACACCGGACTTCGCATCACAAGCCCCATCGACGGGATCCTCGACGTCGGTGCAACAGGCACTCACACTACAGACTCGCTGCATCTTGGTACAGCATCACCTCAGCTCTGCGATGCATCTTTGATGCAGATTTACACAGTGTTCTATAAAATAGGATTGAAAGTACTTCTGTTCACCGGGCCAAAATGGATCCCGGTAGCTAGCATGCACTCATTGCAGTCAGCCTGAACTTGTGACTTTCTCCTGGTCTGGCACGAGCATATATTCACATTGGCGCTTTACACCTTTTGGCAGTATTTTCTTAAAAAAAATTACAATTCAATATCTCCAGTTTCACTAATTGGATTTTTTGCGTTTTGGACTTGTTTTATTTATTATAAGCTAGACCGTTTGGGCTCCTTTTGTGGTGTGGTTGCACTGTTACTGATTGAACTGTTTCACAGATACTTTACACACTGCCTCTAAGTTAAGCCTGGCTGCTCATTGCCAAGCTGCCAAAGGGGGAGCACAGTTTAATTTGGGATTTGCTGGTGCTATACCCTGATAAGGGTTGTGGTTGCTGCTTGGCCAGGGCTCACAGCTCAGTAAACCAGCAACCCAATTTCTTACAGTCTCGAACTCTTGTTATGTCTTACTATAGAAAAACTTTCAAATCTTAATCAGTAAAACGCAGGCCTGTATTTCTTTGCTAAATTATGGTGCATAAAAGGCTCTAACTCTGCGAGTGACTTTTAAACACTACATATTAAAACGTTCTTCCATGGGCACTGGATTAGAAACTTACCTTGTTAGAAACACAGTTTTGACTCTGCGACAACTTCATAAATTTCTGTAAAGTTTTGCTTAGGGAAAGCTTTTTCCTAAACAGTGTTTGCCTATTGTCTACTTTTAGCAATATCTTCTGTAATCAATGCAAACCAACTCATATTTTCATAAACAAAATGGTTTAAACCCTTTCTTATTCTGCTACCTTTGTACTAGACTTTTTATTGTATTTCTACAATTTTGTAGTGCGATAAATTGCTCTGAATTAACCAGATCATATTGATGCAGTACAAATACTATTCAACACTTTTTTGACAATGCTTTTCCGATTTGACAAAAAAATATACAAACATGCTTTTTGATAATGCTGAGTAGCATGGATGAAAAAAACTGTGATCATAAATACACATGTAGACATTGTCACATATATATCATGATAAAGACCAGCATCACTGCCCATGTGTCATAACAAGGCAGTCCTTTTGTATTTGGTTTTAATTTTCAGTTCTAAGATGAAACACCTTCCAGATGGCATGTTTTTTAAAGTAGGTCTCCAGCAGCAAAATGCAGCTCTTGGGTCCTCCTAAAAAGAAAAAAAGGTTCAAATATCAAGATTGAGAGGGTGAAGCAACAGAGGACCTGGAGGGGGGTGATATAAGTGCATTGTTTCGTAGACACACCTAATGCAGAGATCAGTAAACACAGACTAAACGTGTTATCTGCTAATTGATTTTAAGATAAAACATCAGTCACATTTAGTTAAATTGTGTACCTTGGAACAACGGTCTTGTAGATCCATGGAAGGAAAAGTAAATGGGTTTTAGTTCATCATTCAAGTATTTTATATTATGTTTCCACTGAAGGGACAATGGAAAAATATTGGTCGATATCTTTTGGTGGCAAAAGTATATTGCAGTTTTTAAAGACCATTTTCATCATTCTAATGAATCTCTCCTATTTGAATAATACAGATTCAGGAGTCATAGTTAACAAATCAACTCAGGCTAACCTCTTTCATTGTCACTTGCTCCGTTTTGAGAAAGTATGGGGCATGTATGACTATGTGTTTCATCAATTTGGTGACAATGTACACTTCTCTCAGGGGAGACGCAGTAATAGTCTTTACCCCATCTCTCCAGCTGGGGCCATAACCTGATATTAATGCAATATGGAATACATTTTTTGCAGCCCCGACTTAAACAAGCATTTGCAGTGCCATTTGGTTTTTAATATGATGCATGCTGCACTATTGTAGGCATGCTGTTCACTCTGAACTCAAAGGGGGCAGAGGCTTTTACCTGTGGTGAATTGGGAGAAGGAGCAAGAACTGAAAAAAAGAGTGTCTGCCTCTCTGACTTGATGGAACATGGGCATAGCCAAGAGTGCACAAGAAGAGGAAAAAAGCATGTGAGAGGTACGTAGGGATGATGCAGGAAATTGAGATACTGAGTGACAAAGGTGGCTTGTGCATCACAGAGACTCTAGGGGCGGGGGTATAGCCGTTATATATCGAACTATATATAACTGCTCCTTCACGAAGGAAGACATATGGGGCTGCGAATGTGCTCGATTTAAGATCTCCATTTGCCCCCAATTCTCCCTCTCTGGTCTGTACATCTACCGACCACCTGGCCCATCTGCCAGATTCATTGACGAACTTCTTGAAACATCCCACACGTTGGCAGTCTCCTCCCCCAATTTCACCATATTGGGAGATCTTAATCTCCACTTTGACTCCGTGACTGAAACGACCATTAAAAATCTGTTGGCCGACCTTACGGCCCTGCAACTAAACTCCCTGGTCCATTCCCCCACTCACACTGCTGGGCACATACTAGATCCCATTTTTTCCAACATTTTGGAAGCTAGTGCCGAGTCCCCTGAACCTATGGGTTGGACCGATCATTTTCTCGTCAAACTTATCATTATGGCAAAAAAACTGTCCACCAAAGTTGCAGCTAATCCCTGCCACAAACGACCATGGCACAAACTTTCTTCTGTAGACCTCATTAAAAAGCTAGGAGATTTCCATCCCCCTGACGACAACAGAGACATTAATACAGCTTACGCTGCTTTTCAGGACTGGATTGTTACAGGGCTTGATGCCTTAATCCCGGCCAAGTGGACTAAAACTCGCAGCTCCCCCACCAATCCGTGGTACAATGAAACGCTCAAAACCTTACGGAAGGATTGCAAGAAAGCTGAGCGCAAATGGAGAAAAAACTACCTAGACAGTGACAAAGCCCTTTACTTGTCTAAACTCCGCACATATCACAGGGCAATACGTACCACCCGTGCCTCCTTTTATGCAAAGGAAATTAAACTAAGCACCAACCCCACCAAAACGATCTTTAAATTAGTTCAAAACCTACAAAAGGCCTCCAACCCGGTCTCCTGTATTACCTCCTCGAAACAGTGCGATGACCTTGCCACCTTTTTCACTGAGAAAGTGAGGAAAATTTATACGTCCTTCCCCCAAGATGAGCCTGTGCCCATTAACACTTCCAAATCTGTGACGTACACGTCGAAACTGTCAAAAATACCTGACATACCCCTCGACGACCTTGCTAAACTTTGCAGGCAGGTTAAGTCTGGTTCCCCCATTGACCCCATGAGACCAGCTAAATTCTTGGATGCACTGGACTTTTTCCTTCCCTCGCTTTCTAACCTACTCAATCTCTCCTTTTCCACAGCTGTGGTCCCCACCTGCTGGAAATCAGCTTGGGTTTCCCCCATTATTAAAAAACCCACACTAGATCCCACTAAACCAGAAAATTACAGACCCATCTCGCTGCTCCCCTGGACGTCCAAATTGGCTGAAGCCCACGTTAACAAAGTGCTATCCCACCACATGTTGTTAAATCACGTCCTGGACCCCTCTCAAAATGGCTTCAGGCCAGGACACAGCACTGAGTCAGCCCTGCTGACCACCACGGAACACCTTCGAGGCATCCTGGACGCTGGTCAAAGTGCCGCGCTGATCCTGCTGGATCTCAGCGCGGCCTTTGACACGGTCTCACACAACATCTTGCTGAATCGACTTGAGGCCATAGGGATTAACTAACTCGCCCTTGACTGGTTCCGGTCCTTTCTTAAGGACAGATCCTTTCAAGTTTCAGCCCCTCCCCACATCTCCCAACCCCATCCCATCGACCAAGGAGTCCCTCAGGGATCGGCGCTTAGCCCATCTCTTTTTAATCTGTACGTCCAGCCTCTTGCTGCAGTGGCTAGAGAGTGGGACCTTACGCTTGTGTCGTACGCCGACGACACACAGCTGGTCATCTCACTCACTGAAGGCCCTTCTACCTCGGCCACCAAATTTAGGAATGGGCTAGCGGCAGTTGCACAGTGGATGACACGCAACTGCCTGCAGCTGAACGCCGGGAAAACGGAGGTGCTTTTCCTTGGCAAGAATCCCAGCTACTGGAGCGATCACTGGTGGCCCTCCTCGCTTGGCCCTACCCCTGTGCCAAAAGAGGTCGTGAAGAACCTAGGTGTCTGGCTTGACTCTTCTCTCAACTATCAGTCCCACACAAAGAAATTGGCAGCAACGTGTGTGGGTCTAATGAGGAGTCTTAACCCGATACTCGGGTTCTTCGACCCCAGTACCCGCCAACTCATTATCCAAGCCATGATACTTGCCCGGCTGGACTATGCCAATGTGCTATTCCTGGGGGCAAATAAAGCAGAATTAGCGCGGCTGCAACGCATTCAGAACTCGGCCGCCAGAGCGGTGGTTGGCCTCCCACGAAGGTGCTCTGCCAGAGCTACCATCCGTAACCTGCATTGGCTCCCAATTGAATCTCGAATTCACTTTAAAACTCTTACCACCGCATTTAAAATTCTGAATTCTGACTGCCCTGAACTCCTACGCCCGCTCCTTGTACCCTACACCCCTCAGCGTAACTTACGCTCACTGGGACAACACCTCGTGTCGATCCCACGATTCAAGCTCTGTAGAATGGGTGGTCGTTCCTTCAAAGTCTTGGGGGCTAGACTCTGGAACTCATTACCCCTACATATCCGCACTTTAACCAACTTGACTGCCTTTCGGAAATCACTAAAAACTCATCTCTTTTCCCTCATCTAGTTCTCTGTGGCCATCCCCCTCTCCCCTCAGGTACTGGTTAGGTCAGCGCCGGGACGCTCCGTTGCTGAGGCAGCTGTTTGCGCTTTAACAATCATATAACATAACATAACATAGAAAAAGCCTTAAAGGAGATCTTTTAATTCACTGGTAACCAGTCGAAGAAGTCCAATTAGGTTTTAACGAAAGTGAGCCGAGGTCTGTGAAGTATACAAAAATGAATGAATGGAATGCTTTTTTTTTATTTTAACAATTTTATTAAAATTGGAAGAAGAGAGTCATCATTACAATACAGTATTACATTTCAATTTCAGTAAAATACAGTGCATCAATACTCATAGACTACATATGTTTAGTGGTTTGGGAGATTACTGTTCCGGTCGTCTCCACATCGCCATATCTTCTGTCGGTGAAGTACAAATTTCCCCCCTAAAGGCAATCCACCCCCCGATTTCTTGTCCAACTTCTTGGGGCAGCCCCATAGTTTGTAGACCTCCTTCTCCGCTATCATGCATCTATCCATCTCTGCCACCCATCCAGCCGTCAAAGGGCGTTTAGTGGATCCCCAGAGCATTGCTATAGCCCTTTTCACCAGAAGGTACCCCAGTGCCACTCATTGTTGCTCGATTTCCGTCATGTCGGTGGCCTCCCTTATATTTAGAATCCTCAACTGCAGTGACAATTGGAGCTGCTTTCCCAATGTGTCCCTCGTTTTTTTAGTTGCATTGTTCCACAGAGGACTTATCTCAGGACAGTCCCACAAAATATGATAAAATGTGCTGTCTTGGCCTCAGCCTCTAAGGCACAATGCATCCGTACGGCTGCCTATTTTGGGCCGGAGCACCCCAGGAAGGTAGCACCTGTGTAGAACTTTTAGTTGTATGAGGCGAAATTGATGGTTTATCGCCGTTTCCTTGGAGGACATTAGTGCTGACTCCCAGTCTTCATCATCTATTGACCCTATGTCCGTCTGCCAGCGGTCCTGAAGAGTCTGAAATAATGGATGGAATGCTTTAATTAATCTCAGCCACTGGTAATTACTCGGGATGCATCCCAGTCTATGGTTATTTTGCACATCATGTCACTTCATTTTGGACCCAGCATATGCAAATCTGTCGTGACCCTGCTCCAATGGCAGCAGTCCAGCTAGAAGTGCCAGGTCAAGTCCTCCCTAAACTAGAACACATGCAACAAAAGGCTGGTTTCATCTTATTAGGGCCTCATCAGTCTGGTATAGCTTGGTTCCAATGGCACAGTTCAAACAGGACACATGTCTTGCCATATCCATCACGCTTGGGTGTCATAAAGAATATACAAAAAAGTGATGGATAGAATGTTTGAATTAATATCTCAGATGCAGGTAAGTGCTCCCTGTCCTTTGGTATTTTGCACTCCAATCCAACGCCATTTGGGGGTAATTTAAGTAACAGATGTGGCAGCTATATTTTGCACATACTGAATCACAATCTAATGATTGTGGCTGGGAATATCGAATCCCAAATGTCGATGGGACAGAATATCATCACAACAATATCGAGGGACAATATATCGAAAGGTAAGAGGGAGGTAAACATTTACTATTTTCAACTCCACATCTCTGTACCTTGAAAATATATATATATATATATATATATATATATGTATATATATATATATATATATATATATATATATATATATATATATATATATATATATATATATATATATATATATATATCATATATATATTCCAAGAACTCCGTTGTATCATCCAACCATTACAGCCAGGATAAGGAACGAACCGGACCCAATAAGGTAGATTTGCAGGTTTTTATTTGTGCGCTTTTCTCTCCGCCATGACGCGTTTTGGGCCCTTGAGCCCTTGATCACATGGCAGGGTTAGCCTATTACCAAAATTGCATAAGGAGTGGCTTACATGTTTGTTTAAATTACAATATGTATAGAAGGAGATTATACCCTTGTAAATAACACACCACTCTAAGATGGCGCTGGTATAATGTTAACTAGCGAGTAGTCCTTCCTTGATTGTGGGGATATTGTTTAAAATCATGCCGGTGTCTGGTGGCTATCGACATCGAGAAAGGCTGAGTGCCGAAACGCGAGGGCGTCTGTCTTGTCTGTTAATAAAAACAACCTTGGAAATAGCAACCCCATGAGTGTGGGTAATTCTTCAATATTGCGACAGAATTGGAGCATAATATATATATATATATATATATATATATATAGATATATTCCAAGAACTCCGTTGTATCATCCAACCATTACAGCCAGGATAAGGAACGAACCGGACCCAATAAGGTAGATTTGCAAGTTTTTATTTGTGCGCTTTTCTCTCCGCCATGACGCGTTTCGGGCCCTTGAGCCCTTGATCACATGACATGGTTAGCCTATTACCACAATTTATTTAGTGTAACAACAGGTCAGCTGACCACCGGGCCTGTAGACATAAAAAACTTACTGCTGCCTTGTCTCAATACCGATGTCGTTAATAAATAACACAGTAATAGTTTACACATGTAATTTTTCATCAATTTTATGAATTCTTCCACCCCCACCTATTTCTCCCACCCCGGGCATTTAAAAAACAAGTTTATACGTTTTTTTGCCGAATTTCTCATTTGAGATGAACAGTCAAGGTGCAAATATTCGCAAAAAAAAAAAAAATACATATATGTATATAAATATTGCTAAAACCAATTCATTGTACTTAAAATGTAAAACTCATTGTTTAATAAAATATCCTCATTATTGGTTCAAATCTGCTCATAATGTGCAAAATTCGCAATTAAATAAGTGCTGACGTTTTCTTCAAAGAGAATGGGGGTTTGTTGTGGGTGGTATTTGTAATAGTGCCCCAGTGGGCTTTGACCTGTGGTGCTGAGACAACTGCGTCTACACTGTCCTTCATGTTATGGTCAGCCCTTGTTACACTTTTATAGGAATGAGACACCAAGGATCGGGGCGAAGAAATTCCCCCCAAAATTCTGTGCCTCACCATCACCCTGTGAAAAATAGATATATAAAAAACAATATATAAATGTGTTTCATGTTTTTTCAAGCGACAATCTTTAGTTGCAATGACTCCCTTCTTCCCATTAATATCTCTTATTTCTTGAATCTCATATATTTGCTCAGTTTAGCTAGGTCTTTTACAGGCAAGTGTAAAGGTCTTCGGTGGCGTTTAACCCATGCGGTGTCTTAGAATTGAGCTCTATGATATATTTAGTTTCTAGGACTCACAAGCGCGCCTCTCTATTGCCACCGCTGCGTAACGGTGGGACCATATCTATGGCGAAATAGCTTAGACATCCCAGAACTCCATTGTGGCCAGAGTTTATATGTCTCGCCACCGGGTAAGCATCATCACAATTACTGATCGCCCTCATGTGCTGGAGTATGCGTTTGTGGACCTGCAACTTGGTACTGCCCACATACTGCAGGCCACATGTACACTCCAGCACGTACACGACAAATTCAGACTTACATGGGATTTTCTTGGTAATCGGTATTGGGATCTCACTGAATGGGGTCACGTATGAAGTTTTATTTTTCCCCATTTTGTATGCCTTACAACTTGCGCATTTAATGAATCCTTTGCTGGTCTGCAGCCACGTATTAACCACTACTTCTGGGCTGCTTTTCACCAGCATGTCACTCATTGATCTTGCACGGCTGTATGTTATTGCCGGTTTGTCTGCAAGTGATCTACCGATTACAGAGTCTCCCTTTACTATGGGCCAATTTCTGCGTATTATTTTTTGTAACTGCTTATGCTGTTTGCTATAAGCTGTTACTAGCCTGGGTTGGCTCATTTCGATTTTTCCCATTTCTTGGCTTTTCCCTGATTTGTCCTCTGAATCTTGATTGTTACTCTGCTTGTTGGCCCTTATCATGGCTCTTTCTATCACCGACTGTGTAGCATCTCTCCAAGAACCTCTCTTTGCTGTCAGTTTGTGCTTGCGCACAGAATTCCTCTGTGCTGCAAATTCTCCTGATGCTCAGCATCTCCCCAAAGGGGATGCTTCGGATCAGGTGCATTGGGTGGTGACTGGATGCATGGAGGACTGTATTGCCTGCAGTCTCTTTGCGGTGTAACCTAGTTTGTAACTTGCCTCCCTCGATGTACACTTCGACATCTAGAAAATTGACTGACTTGCTGCTGATTTGCCCAGTGAAACTTAAATTTAAATCATTTATATTCACATCAGAAATGAATTTCTCTACCTCACTGACCGACCCCCTCCACACTATAAAAAGGTCGTCAATGAACCTATGCCATGATACTATGTTGTTAGTCATTATTTCCGCATAGGCGATTCCTAGGACCTGCTCCTCCCACAACCCCATGTGCAAGCACGCGTAGCTGGGGGAGAAGCAGGCCCCCATCGCAACTCCACTTAACTGCTGGAACACTTGATTTTGAAATAAAAAGAAATTACTAGTGAGGCAAATCTCTATCATTTCACTGAGCATAATATTGTGTTCAAACATGCAAATTGGTCTGTTACGCAAGAAATGTCTTACTGCCCGCAAACCATCCCTGTGGTTGATACTACTGTAGAGGGCTGTCACATCTAATGTGATCAGTAAATAATTTTCATGCCACATTATCATTTTGATTTTCTCCAAAAAGTCACCAGTGTCTCTCAAATAAGACGGCAATGTCCTTACATGTTCCTGGAGGAAACGATCTATGTACCTGGAAGTGTTTTCAAATGTTCCCTGTCTGGCCGAAATAATTGGCCTCCCTGGTGGCTTGATCAGGTCTTTATGAACTTTAGGGATCATATAAAATACTGGAATGACAGGATAATTAGTTTTCAAAAACTTGAGTTCATCTCCACTCAAAAGCCCTTTACTCTTCCAGGTATATAGTTTAGAGTTGAAATCATTCCATGCCGTCTTAGCGGTCTGCCAGTCACTCCTACAATAACATTGTCTGTCATTAAGCTGTTTTAAAGCTTCTTCCAAGTAAAGGTGCCTAGGCCAAAGGACAATATTCCCCCCCTTGTACGATTGTTTGATGATTATTTTGCTGTCACTCTGTCATTTTTTCATCAGACTCCCATAAGCACTATTACGTTTCCGGTTTTTATTGTATTTGATCACTGATGCCTTATGTAAATCTTTAATTTCTGCGGTTACCAGTTCATTAAAAACCTCAATGTTATCATGAATTAATACCGGATTGAATGTTGACTTGGGTCTGAAGTGTGTCTGCCCCGGGGCATTAGTTCGTAATGGGCTATCATCATCTGAGTTGTCTTCTGTGGCACCCTCCCTGTGTAGTTCTTGTAGATCACAATGTAGCTCATAATCTCCAGCTGAAATTGATATTGCATCCGCTCCCCCTGTGCCACTACTGGTAGGTGTTTTGCGCAGTTTGTTCTTATTGAGGAGATAAAGTTTTCTTAACTTTAATTTTCTGACATATTTAAATAAGTCCATTCTAGTTCGTGCATAGTAAAGGTACTCGGAGGGCAATATGTTAAACCCAATGAAAGTGTCTTAATTTCCCCCAGACTTAAATGCATATCAGTTAAGTTAATGACTGTCATTGTATTCCTTACTTGTATTGTTAACGGTGATTCCATCTCCTCTGACTTCTTTTTTTCGGTGCTTGACTTGCCGCGTTGTTTTGCTGTCCTGCATTGCCTGCGCCACTTGCGCTTGAGGTTTAGCCTTTGATTTGCTTTGAGTTTGTCGTATGGGATCTTAATGTTTTTTGCGGTCGTGCCTTAGGCAATCCACTTCCTGCGCCAACGACCGTTTTGTAAACCCCAAATCTGCGCCCATCGCTTGCTGTTCATTCTCCGAATTGCTGGCAGGCACAGAGCTTAAAGATGACTGTGATGTTGAAGCCATAGTTGTATTGCCAATGTTTGAGACCACCATTGTTGTTTGGGGAGTGGATATTCCTTTAGGCGGATCATATTTTCAGGAAAACGTGAATATCCGCCCATTCTGATAATCCAGCTTGTCCCGCTGGAATTTAAATGTTTTTCTTTTTTTGATGATATCCTCCTCCTTGGCGAGTCTTACCATAATTTCCTCTCTGTATTTTTTCTCTTGGGCTGGCTCGTTCAGGGCTTTAATTTGTTCCTCCAGATCTGTTATTTTCTTCTGGAGACTCTCCCCCATCACTCTCTGCATACTTTATTAATAACTGCAATAACCGACTGGAATGATCCAGGTTGAGCTGTGCCCACTCTTGCAGCATATTCGGATCTGGATTCTCAAAGCTCGGGGCCAATAGGATCCGCAAGCCGCGTGGGATACGTCCGACCTCCAGATATCGGGAGAGGGATTTCTCATCCCACCACTTGGCTTGCTCTGTCCTCATGGCTTTTTCTAACTGTTTAAAAATGTCCTTTATCTTGCTGCCTCCAGCTTCTATTTGTGTGGCGTGTTTTATAGACTCAGCATTCGCTTTAGGGGAGTCTTCGAACATATTGACTGCCGCTTCCTCTCGGTTCCTAACCACGTCCGTGGCGGTCATCATTTTGCACTTTTGAAGTATTAAGCACCCAGACAAAACAAGCGTCTTCCCTGCAGTGGTACTGCTCGTTTCTCTGGCCTTACTCCTGCACCGACACGACTTCCAACGCAATCACTCACCGGGACCAGCTGCCGCTCCAGGTACAAGCTCAATCACAGCCGTGAGAGCCCGTTACCTCAGGTTTCTGATACCGGGTGGATGTTGCAGGCCGGGGGTTTGAGGCGGTTGCTCCTATCGGAGCTGTAGATGCTTCCGGGTCACCGGGAGCTAGCTTCCTTCCGCTTCACCCAGAATGCTAGGAGGGGTCCGTTGTACACCAAAAAGCTTAACGGTGTAGAAATACTCCAAGAACTCCATTGTATCATCCAACCATTACAGCCAGGATAAGGAACGAACCGGACCCAATAAGGTAGATTTGCAAGTTTTTATTTATGCGCTTTCCTCTCCGCCATGACGCGTTTCGGGCCCTTGAGCCCTTGATCACATGACATGGCTAGCCTATTACCACAATTTATTTAGTGTAACAACAGGTCAGCTGACCACCGGGCCTGTAGACATAAAAAATATACTGCTGCCTTGTCTCAATACCGATGTCGTTAATAAATAACACAGTAATAGTTTACACATGTAATTTTTCATCAATTTTATGAATTCTTCCACCCCCACCCATTTCTCCCCCCCCCGGGCATTTAAAAAACAAGTTTATACGTTTTTTTGCCGAATTTCTCATTTGAGATGAACAGTCATATATATATATCATCAATCACCAATGTATGTATGTGAGAAGTAATATATAGAAAATGCATAGAAATGTACTTTTCTATACTTTGTCCCGCGATATTGTTGTAACAATATTCTGTCCTCTTGATATTCAGGACTCAATATTCTCAGCCTACACCCAATCTGAAGGTGACAGGATGATATTTAGGCAAGTCAGGCAAAGCTGCATTTCCAAATTCCAAACAACATACCTGCACCAACCTTCTGCCTTGAACTTGGAGGCAAGCAAATATTTTCCATAAGCTCTGAAAAAGGAAATAACATGTACCAGCAATTTTGTTGAAGTACAAGCAGAAGGTAAGACCAGGGTTTACACACCAACCTTTTGGGTCATATAGAAGGGCTAGGCTGGGGTGGGCCAAAAGTCATTGATTACCAAACCCAAGTTCAGGTCAAAAGATGATTCCCTAGAACCAACACATCTCCTTTCACATTCAACTTCAAAATAGTATTGCCACATTGTTGTATCAAGAATTGAATATCAAATACCATATTTAAAAAAATGAATAAAAGTAATTATATGGGTTAAATAAATGTTAAGAAATGCCTCAATGTGGACAATACATTTTCAAAAATGAATGCCCAGTGTTTTACTTTGAAAAAGAAAAAGTACTATAATGAACACACAACGGAATGCTAAACACAGTTACAAATATGCACAATGAAAACAAGACCTCTCCAGCAACACCTGAACTAAAGATCTGCATCAGAAGATCTCTTAGTGATAAACAATATATGCCCCCTCCCTATGGTGTTTGTCAAGGAGTTCATAGTGGGAAGTTCTTTATATTGTAGAATGTTATAGGGAGCCTGATTTAGAGTTTGGTAGACAGGGGTACTTTATTGCAAACATGACAGAGTACCCTGTCCACTAAACCCTTGGCCTGCCTGCCTCATTTAAAGATGGGGGGAGGTTACAGTTTCACCAACTGAGCCCCTGTTGCATCCGTCCAATGAAATCTTCTTCCAAAGGCCCAACGAAGCCAGGTATTACACTGCCTGCCCTATTTAGGATGGATAGTGTGATGTCTGTTTTTTCCTGTCCTTCATCGCCAGGAAAAATCTAGCAGTGAAGGACGTAAAATAAATAATGTCCCATGAACCCTGGGAGAAAACTCCCAGGATGTGGGGGTTACTCCTTTTTTTATTTTTCTGAAGTAAACTCTTGCTTTGAGAATTTGTTTAAAAAAAAAAACTTTTTGGAAAAGTTTAGTGAACAACCATTAAAACTGAAGGCCGACAGACACAAAACATTTTGTACATTGATGAGAACTGACAAGACGGCAGTTCATTTTAAAATAAAGTGGACCACTGGGTCTGTGGTCATCTCTAAATTTGAAGGATGGCAGTTCTTCAAGTTAGCAATGGTAATGTCCTCCGCAAACCCTGATGGACAGAGCAAGGAATGCCAAATAATAAATCAGGCATAGAGTTCTCAAGGTAAAGACCTTTTATTCTAGCATTTGTCGAGAGTTCACAATGTAAACCCCTGTAAAGCCTGCCTCTCAGGGTATTAAGGCAGAGCAGTCAAATGGTGAATCATGGAGGTTTTGTGGGCTAGTAACTTGAAACTGGGCAACACACAAAAATAGTATTCAATACATCAATGTTTAGCCAATGCTTTTAAAAAAAATAGAATGGTACTTAAATACACAATCAGCTAAATGTTATATTTAAATTGTAAAATATATATTAGATGTTATAAATTGTGTTACTCGCTGAGGAGGGGGTGTGAAACCCTACTCAAACAACAACCACAACCTCTGTCAGGGTGAAACACATGCAAACCCCAAATTAACTTGTTCTTAACCCTCTGGTAGCTTGGTACAAAAACAGTCAAGCTTAACTTAGAGGCAATGTGCAAAGTATTTAGGCAGCACTTCAAAAAGTAATAAAGTAAAAACACAACATAAGAAAAATCCCTAACTAATTTAGAAAAATAGAGTAAAATGTAATACATTATTTAAGACCAAAATGACAAAAGTCCACTCTGTAGAACCAGAGACATGCACTTTAAAAGTTTTAAATAAAAAAATAGTGCCTAGAAGAACAAAGAGTCAGTGGTGGTTATCTGATCGCATGGGACGGGGACAAAGTCACAAGTTCAGGCCGACCATGATCGAGTGCAGGCCAGATACATAGACTAGATTGGGCCGGCTGAACAACGTACCTTAAATCCTGGTACAGAGCATTGAAAGAGCTTGCATTGAGGATGTGTTATACAGCGGTAGTTCCAAGGAGCTGTGAGGCTGCTATGTGGGGTCCTGCATCATTGTGAAGAATGCTGTCAAAGCGGGCTTGCGATGTGAAGTCTTGCATCAAAGATGCATCACGCACCAGCTGGTCCAAGGAAGGTGCCGGGCTGCGATGAAGAGTGCTGCATCATTGTCGAGGAGGCCATTGACAAGGGACATGTGATACGAAGGCTACATCAAGGAAGTATTGCACAGTGGTGGTTCCAATGAGACTGAAGGCTAAGATGAGAAGACCTGTGTCAGAGATGTGTCATGCAATGGAGGTTCTGAAGTGGAGCTACAAGGAGATGAATTGTGCTGCATTAGTTCAGCCCACAGGGCCACAGCTGGGCTGGCAGAGCACCTTTAGGCTTACTTCCAAGGTTACAGGACTGGGGTGGTACCACCTGGGGGTAGGATGCACGGGAGACAGAGTTCAAATGCTGGGCTCAAGGTGATTGGAACGTTTTTTGTTCCTAATGCTCTGATCAAGAAGTTAGCCAACTAGCCCTTGGGGTCACTCTGGTGGTCCTGGGTTGAGGATGCATGCCCAGTCTCTCACTTAGGTAGCAGGGCAGCAGGCAGCAGTGCAGCTGGCTGACAGTAGCAATCCTTCTTGCAGAGCAGCACAGCAATCCTTCTGAGTTTTCCAAAGGTCCAGAAGTGTATTGAGGAGTTGGGTCTGAGGGTCCAATATTAATGCCTGTGTCCACTTTGAAGTTGGAGAAACTTTTGGAGATTTCCACACTCAGAGATGCTTGAAATTTCCTGCCTCCTCGCCTCGGCTCCAGATTCTCTGGGGTCTCAATAGACTTGTACCAATCCTTTATTGAGTGTGCTCAGGTAGAGCCTTTGTGATGTGCAAGTGTGGTAGGTGACAGCTCCTCCCCCTGACCAAACCAGAGATGGGACATCCTGCCAATACCTGTGCTCCTTTGTCTCACTGCCTGGGAACAATATACAAAGACCACATGCACTACACTTAGTCATGTAATTCAGGAAATAGGCTGTTGACATCAAATGGTTAGGACAAGAAAATGCCAACTTTCTAAAAAGTGAAATTTTCTGAATTGTGACTTAAAATCAGACTTTACCATTAAAGAGGGTTTTAAATTCCAATTCTTCAGATACCAAATTGGACTTTCCTACTTGTTCCCAATTGAAAGTTAGCACTTTTCAAATGTAATAAGGTAACCCAATATTATCCTATGGGAGAGGTAGGCCATGCAGTGGTGAAAAGCAAATGTAAGAGTGTTTCACTAACAGTACAAATAAAACTTAAAAGTACATGTTCAACTTTTTAAGTACACTGCACCCTGCCCTATGGCTATTTGGGGCCTACCCTAGAGGTGACATATATGTATTAAAAAGGAAGGGTTCGGCTTGGAAAAAGGTTTATTTTGCGAGGTCGAAATGGCAGTTTAATACGGCACACACAGGCTGCAATGGTGGCCAGAGACATGTTTAAATGGGCTGCTTAAGTGGGTGGTACAATGAGTGCTAAAGGACGACTAGTGGCATTTAATTTACAGGCCCTGGGTACATGTAGAACCACTTTACTAGGGACTTACAAGCAAATTAAATATGTCACTAGGATGTAAGCTAATGTTCCCAACTTTAAACGAGAGAGCACAGCAATTTAGCACTGGTGAGCAGTGGTAAAATGCACAGAGCCCTAAAAGCCATCAAAATGGCCTCAGAAAACAGGAGGAAGAATACAAAATATTTGGAGATTACCCTGCAGAAAGGGCTAAATCCAACACTAAATTTCAGTAGGAATTACAAAATGTAAACCCTCCTACATGTCACAATTCGTGCATTGGCAGGGTTTTATCCTAACGGCATACAAAGTTCCTATATGTGTCTATTGTGAATCGTGCAGATTTTCACACTCAGTGGTTAACCCTACAGTTACCCTACAGCTTTTGTCACCTCATTCAAACTGTAAAATTAGAGGAAAAATGCTATTGACACCACAACAATAAAGATAGCATTTTGGCTTAAAACTTCCCTTTAAATATTAAGACATCACCCCTATGTAGGTCTTGTCACCCACAAGGCAGGGTGCATGATATTTAAAAGTAGGAAATGTACACATTTTACAATTTAATGTTCACATATCGTTACAGTGACTAGCAACCAAACACAATTTTTCACTGCTGAATGCCTTGATCTATAGATTAAAACTCCTAATACTGCATCTCAAGAATGGGACTAGCAAGAAATATAGTTAAACAACTATTTATAATTGTTATTAAAAAAACACTTCAATGGTGACATTTGAGTTTTAAGAAATATTAAGGAAAAGTAACTTTTAGAACGTTACCTTTTCCCTTCCTGAAGTTCCTGGAAGCTAAATTTGCGTTTGGTCTCCCACTTCCAGAAAGTAATCAGCATTTGAACAGGTGTGAAAAAAGAACAAAATGCTTCCTATTAGCAAACAATAAGCTCACTTGAATGGGAGGAGATGATTCCTCTGAATCTGACAGAATATGAAGGCGGGCTGTGAGCATCCTTTTGAACTTAAAGTGTCAAATTCTGCTTGAATGTCAATCCTTCTTGAAAGGTCATCTTGATTTTCATATAACACTGGAGCACAGCTGAAAGAAAGGAAGGCGGGATGTCAAGACAACTCTTGTGTATACACAGTCTGGTTGTTGGAAAACCAGACTTTTGTTCTATCAAACTTCTGTCTCTGGGTTTATTGGGGTTACAGTGACTTCCCCAAACTGGGTTCTAGTGCTGGTTGTAGAAGGACACCAGGATTAGCCTAGTACACTTTCAACACACATCTAGACTTCAGAGCCCAAGTTTAGTGTTGCCAAAGACTTCTGCCATCTAGAAAATGCTCAAAGTGGGTAGGCCTGAACAGAGAAACGTTTACTCAATTGGCTAGGGCATGTCCAGGAGTCATTCCCACATCACAAGCTCATGCCAAGCATAAATGTAGCCTCTCCAGGCACCTTTTCAGACCACCACTAGATCTGAGGAACATCAGACGAGGACTGAATCTGTTGTCTATGACCTGAGAAGAGCGCTGAAGAACTGGCCCTGTCCTGTCTTGTACCCAGCGAATAGAAGTAAACACCAGGGGTCATAATGCTGACCTCCTGTTATAGCCACAGGGACACAATAAGCTACAAAATTCCTTTTCCCTGTATCTACCCAACTGACCAGTGGCAACGGGACCTGGACTAGACCCTGTTGTTTTGCATCAGCCTTTAATCCTGTGAGTCTCTAAGTGCCTCCCCACAGGTCCTGGAGAGCTTTAGAAGTGAAATCCTGCAGTGGATTGTGACTTAAAGGACTAAAGTCAGAAGGCAAAATCTTTCACCAGGATGAACCTAGTTGGTGTATCTGATCTACACTCCATTGTGGTCAGTGCCAAATTGTGCTTCAGTACTGGTCTACCATTACCATTGATTATCACTGGCACTTTATATTTCTTGGCACGTTTTCTACATTAAATCTTTAAAAATCATATATCTGCTTTCCCTTTTTGGATTTTTGGATTTTGGTGTCATTTTGTTTATTAAACTTTACTCTATTTCTCTGTTCAGTCTCGGAATTTTATTTTGTTGCGTTTTGACTTTATTACTGTTTTGGTATTACATAAGTACTTTACATGCTGCCTTAGATTACGTCTGTCTGCTCTGTGCCATAGCTATGAGGGGGTGGAGCTCAGGTTAATTTAGTGACTTTGAGGGTTCATCTGAACAAGGATTGTGACTGTCCCTTGAGGTGGGTAGTCACCCACCCCAATAAAAAGCCAATTTCTTACAGCATATAAGAAGATCAACATATGGTTGGATCCACATCCCTCTCATTACTAACTCTTACAGCTCTTTTTCTGGTGATCACACATGCTCTCATAGCCAGCAGCATAATTCAGCTAAAAACCACTGAAATAAAAGATAAAAAAAGGGTTTGTCTTAGAGGGTAACTTATACTCTTGTCTAATATGATAATCACAGATAAAGGAGTCACAGAACACCAAATAATAAATAAACTGAGAGAATAAAAATGTAAACCAAGTATTTTTGCCCTAGAAAGAGGCATGCAATTCGATGTGTTTTTCACAGCTAAAAAAATAGTTTTACAGCTTTATTTATAATGCAATGTTTAAAAGTTATAAAAAGGTAATGACATCCACTTTCCACTGCGACATATACTGTTAAAATTCCATACATGTTCATTCTTCATGATATTGTTTTTTTTTGTAGTTCTATATGTATTAGAATGTATATTAATTTATGAAGGAAGGTAGATCTACTGAATGTTTTCCCTAAGATGTGTGACCTTGATGTAAATAATACTGTGGCCACTGGCCGCTACTGTTATGAACAAATGGGAGGTTTGAGCAGCACAAATGGAGTATACTCGAAAAGCAGACAACGGGATCAGTACAAATTCCACAGTGAACACAATTTGGGCACAAGAGGGAGTTTATGATCAAACTGGGATTGTTGCTAGATTCACCACAAATTTTTTACCAGGTAAACCTGTCTGAATTTGTGTGGAGAAAATCACAACATTCTGATATTTTGCAACTTGGAATGGAGAGTACCACCCAGAAATACCACTTTATCCCCTGTTTCGAGAAGCAGAACTTAGAATCATGTGATATCGCTGCTCCTAGTAAATACCACACCAAAGTGTATTAGCATTTACCCAGTGTAGTACAATGCCACTAGATGAGTGCTCATAGACTCCCTGTTTATCTCATCCAACGACTGATTACTGAGGCTAGGAATGTAAAATTGTAAATAGATATAACTGTTAATTGACCAATGATGAAAGTCGTGGACTGCAACTGGCAGAGTTCAATTTGATGTTCAAACAATGGTGATCTTCAGCAAGAAACCCCAACATGATAGTTAGGAAGCCCATAACTTTTGGGACTTTATTACAAGTTCTTCAGAAAGTTATTTATGCATGTTTTCTTTATTAATACCACTCTGGACTCTTACAAGATGTACCGAGTGTGGTATCCTACCTTACATTACTCCGTGAGATTCTGCACCCGGTAATATTGTACAAGGTGATACACCCACTTCTCCAGTCATATATTCAACCTAATAGAAACAGCTGGAATGTGTGACAAGAAAGGGTCCCAGAACCCAGGAAAATGAACATGTAGTCCTACATTTACTAGCGCCCATTGGGCACCCATGAGGCACTGCTCAATGTTGTGCTGTGCTGGTGGGTCTTTTTAATTCCAAGTAAATTGCTGCAATGCGTTGCTCTGCTTTGCACCACACAAGCGCTCAGCAAAAAAGTTAATCAATAACCATTTGCCCGAGGGAGTCTAGTTTAAATTTATTTCTTGGCAATGGATTGTTCATATACGCATTTTTGAAGGCCTAGCGTTTTCTGCAGGCTTTCCTTATAGGTTTTATTTGTATGCCCATATTTCTGATCAAGTTTGTTTGAAAAACAGCCTCTGTGAGGCAGATGTTCTTGGATGTGGCACCACTAAATCTGTGAGATCACACTGCTGCAATGTCTTATTTCGAATTATAACTTGAGTTATTAAAATGACAGAACAAATTATTTGACTTAATAATACGCAGTTCTCTTTTTTTTTTTTTTTTACTGATTCCAGGAATGTCACAGGTCTGCTTGCAAAGTTCTGGCCAAGACTTATACCAGCACGGGAAGGTAAGTCTACTGCAGACCTACGAACATATGGACGCGCATAGCTGTTACGACTGCATCCGCTTTAAAGGACTTTCTAACTGCATGTGAGTTCTTTCCTCTATCTTGATGCAGAAATGTTGAGAAACGTCAAAATTGGCGCAAATCCCTAGGATGGCCAAAGGAGAACGTTTCGCGCGTGAGTGGAGAACCTGACAAATGTAAGATGCCGCCTTTTTCGCCCCGAATTTTATTCACGTCGTATTCTTGTATAGACCGCACTCGGTACCACACAAATGGCTGGTGCCTTTTTCGTATTGCTCGCCTACCCAAGTTACATTCATGATGGCGTTCATCCCTGAGGAGTCGTGAACTGCATTATACTAAAAAAAACTACATAAATAAGTATATAAAAATGTCACTGAATTTGAAGAAACTTTGATGGGAAAACCTGATACATTTGCTGAGCGATTCCTTATGTATACATTTTCCTTTCATGCTAAAACAATGCAAAAAAACAATTTAAGAGGCACCAATGAAAGTCACGAAACAGATCGTTAATAAAATTAACTGTCAGTACGTTAATGCAATTATTTCCAAGCTGGGTATTTCACGTGTTCCATCTGCCCATATATTGTGTTTTGCCTCTGTGTAACCTTTAGTCTTTTAAGTGACGCTCTGGGGGCTTAGACTGGAGAGCAAACAATAATTTATACCACAGATGAGCAACAAAGGATGGGTTAAGCATGAAATATTCCACCTTGACCACTGATCTCTCTTTATCTAGCACATCATAATAGAAGATCAAAAGTTCCCCCCTATTATCTTATTTTCCCTGCTTGTTCTACAGGCCCGGGCCCAGACTAGTTATGGATTAACACACTCTGATCAATAGCGTGCTTGCTGTCTCTCGCTCGGCAGGGAAAATGAACTCAAAATGCAGTCAAACTCTTATTGATCAAGGATATAGGTCTCACTTTCATTACCTCTGTCTCCTGATAACCCACAAATAATGTGATGAGAGCCTAATCTCTGTGATTTTCCCTGGACCCTTCACCCTTTCGTTCTGCACACGGGAGAGCGTTTCGTCTTGAAGCGTCGCCTCGAGTCACGTCAACAACAGCTGCTCTGCCCTCCATCAAGTCAAACGAAAACACCGTTTTGAGTGTCAGCGAGACTTGTTTGTGAAAGAAGTGGACCTTGGATTCTTGCAAACCACTTTTGCATGAATATTATTGTTGTATAAATTGGAAAACAGTTCAGGAGCCTGTAAACGTCATATGGTGGGCGTGTTACCTCATCACTTAAAATTGTGCTAAACTGAGCAGAAAGGTGAGACAATATTTTTTGTAAAAGTCAGACAGTTTTCACTGTAAATTCAAGCTCGGTGCACGTGGATTGATGCACGAGTGCAAGCGAGGGACAACAGTATAGTTTGCATTCATGAATTGATTTACTTGTGCATAAACTTGTCCCCGTCTGAGCTAACATTAAGCCAGTGTAAAATAGGTAGCGCAAAGTTTTATTTCCGGTTGTGGGGTTGCAAGGAAAATTGAAAACTAACTCTGGCCCATCACCAGCATGGGAAGAGTTTCAGATGAGGGGTCCAATGTACAAACCACTTTGCAAAATGACCCCCCAACATGGCATTGGGCCATGTACTAGACTCCTTTTGTGAGCTAGATGGGCTTCTCTGACTTATAAAATGGGGTTTGGGAATCATTACGAATCACAATTTGAAAGGGGTGTGAAAGAGTCCTCAGCTCCTAATTACGGGTTATGATGGTATTTATCAATGGCTTGCAAGGCAATTAGATTGCAAACCATTGAAAGTTACCAACACTTCAAATTAAGTGCTAACTGATTCACAAAGTTGAAGCTTATGCGCAGGTTACCCTTTAAGAATCATATCGGACTACGTCAAGAGAAGTAGACAATAGACTAGGGGCCACTGCCTGCTCCCCCAGAAGACTTCCTGATATAGAATTGTTATTCATTTAGCAGAGTAGTTCGCAATCCCCTGGAAATGGCATATTTTTATGCGATCTGATAGGTGGACCTGGCTGAAATTTTAATTACACCTGTATGATTGGTCTAAAGTTTAAATTTTGCATAACGAAATTTACACAAAATTACAAGAATACTCCATGACCCACATCACTAATTTTGGGAAGAAATTTATGATTCAAGATGTACCGTTTGGCTAATTTTTGAACATGAAGCTACACATCCAAGCATGAACAGCAGTGTTTTGCACAACACCAGCAGTTCCTTTAGCACGGGATGTCAATAAACATTTTAGGCAGATTTTTTACTTGAGGGTACCCTTTGGGTAAGTTTTAAGCTCATAATTACAAATCCAAACACGAGCGGCAATGTTTTGAATGTGAGCAAGTGGAAGTCAACTTGAAATTAAATTTTTACCCCAACGGACCGTTGAGTAAAGTTTTGAGTGTGAGATGCATTTTGTGTAATTTTGCTTAATTTTGAAGTAATTTAATGTATTTACCCTCCAGCAAATTACACAAGTTTTACACACCCCTACCAATGGGTCACATTACAACATGCCAGGTACGTCAGTTAGACATGTGAAATTATTTGCAAGCTGGCTGTTTATTGTCACTTGCAAATGTAATTCTATTAGGAAGAAGGGTTTGGGAAAGGAGCACTCTCACAATTGGTGGGTTTATAAGAGAAGGTGTTTTTCAGCTGGAAACATATTTTACCCAAGGAGAAATACAACAAATACAACAAAGTACAACTACACTCAGCAAAAACATTTCGCTTGCATATGTTCACACTATGTACCATTAAACAAATGCAGAATTGCTTTTGCGCAGACATAATTTAGAATTCACAAAACATTTCCACAAATATTCCTGGAAATTGTGACTTTCACTGGTTTCCAGGAGTAGTCTTGGTTTGATACAGTGAGAGGTCACAAGGAAGGGGCCTAGGTACATTTCGGGAATGGGATGGGGTTGATAAGAGAATCACAAAGAGTAAGGCTGGGAGTCCTGGGCTTTCCTTTTGATGCACATATCACTGTGTCTTACATTCAGGTGTGACCTCTAGTCATTAGCATGGCTTTTGTTGTGGGGCTATCAGCTTCTGAGACATCCCAGCTGTGACAGACTGCTTTTCAAGAGGAAAAGAACTTTGATATGAATGCACAAAAGAAGCAGCACCCCAACAAATAACTTCAAAGACTCAGATCCTGCATCACATTTGGTGTCTGGAAATGGACTATGAAAAGAGGAGGCTGAGACCCCAAAAATGATCATCTGCCAAGCAGCTGGTCAGGCTGTGTGAGGAGGGGAAGCTCTGCAAGACTTCTGCCTGTGACCAGGACTGGGGGCCAAGGTCTATTTGTCTCTTAGCGGGGTGAGGACACATCACCCAGGGAATCCAAGACAACCTGTCCTGGAGCCTGAAAAAACAGTGTCTGCCTTCTTGCCAAGACTGGTGCGCCCTGTGAGGAAGAGGAAAGCACTGGAGCGAGGTTGGGCCAGTGGGGAACCCTGTTTTGTGGACATCCTGTGTGAAGTGTGAGAAAATGGCTACTGCACCAATCGGGTCATTGGTCATGTGCAGGACTGAATCAGTGACCCCCAGGTGCCAGGAAAGTGCCTCTGTGTAGATAGCTGTTTTAAAGACTGCGGTGTGAGAAGAGCTGAAGCCTTTGCAGTGTGGCAACCCTGTTTGCTAGAAAGGGCCATTATGGGTAAGATTGCGGTGCAGTAAGGACTGAAGTCTTGCGCAATAGTGGTGTGGCAACCCAGTTTACCAGGAGGGGGCATCGTAGATAACTTTGCCATGTTGACTGGGCCAGAGCCCATGGCTGGCAAACGGTGATGACCCCGTGTATCGGAGTAGATCACTGGAAGTACCAAAGACTGCAACTTGTTCTGCTCCATTGGATAAGTGAGGATCCTACCAATGAGAGCACCATCACATGAGAGTGGGACCATATCTTGATTGTCGTAGCCACCACTCCGCACAGGGAACATGTGAACACACCCTGCAGGAGCAGTTGCAGGATTATGACTGCAAAGGAGAGGCTGGGCCTGCCGAGTGTAGCCACTGAGTCCTAATGTGGCTGACTCATCTGATTTGGGCTGGTGCCACTGCGAGCGCCTGCGTATGAGGCACCCTCCAGGACTGCAAATGCCTCTCCTTTGCCGGAACGGTTGAGACTTGTTTCGGCGCCTTAAGGCCCCAGGGGAACCTGCTGCTACATTGAGCATGTGTGCGCTGGAACACTATTGATTTAAAATGAAAGTTGTAATGAACTCTTAGGACACAGACTACCAGTAGGGCATACCCTGGATGTTACCAATAGTGAATGGGGAATAACCACAATTGCTAATGTGAAGAGTGAGTGGGACAGGGAAATGCCAAAGAAACAATAGACCACAAACCACAAGGGAGGGCAGTGTAATTGTTTGTGAATGTTAAATTTTCATTTTGTGCAGTATGTGGTAGAAATAACATACTACTTTCTTTTCCTAAAAGTTAGTCGTTGGCCAGACAATGAAATAATGCTGTTGTGAAAATTTTGAGTTGTGAGTCCTTGTTCGCTGATTAGTATCCACACCGACTTTCAAACCCCAAAGGGAGCCTTGGACTGCTTGACCACATTTACTACTTAGAGTCAAGTGCAGAAGAGGTACTTTTTCTAGTTGCTCAGAATACATAGTTGGTGGGGGCCAGGAACATCAGGAGTAAAAGGCCTCAACCCCCACGGTAGAGTTCAGTAGCTCCGGCTTTCCCCGTGATCCTTTGAAAGGGGTTCTGACACTGCCCTATCACCTTACTTGTAAGGACTGCAAGTGTGGTAGGATGCACCCGGCTTGTGAAAACTTCTTAATATCACAGCTGGGCGGTGGGCCTTTTGAGATTTGAAAGAACTCAGGATATTTGCAAGATAGCGTACTGAACTTTTAGGGCCAAAGTGACACTTTGTTGCTGCACATTGCTAGTGCGAGCAGCACCTGTGGGCTTGCCTCAAGTAATAGTCCTGGAACACGTTTGTTATCATGGAGGAATGAGAGAGAGGACCTGGGGTACACTGCCTCGAAAAGCACTAGATTGCTTTCCCTGAGAGACTGTAGAGTGTTATTTAGTGTGGTGTATTATACTTTACGTGTGTAATAAAAACATATTTTCTTACCAAAAGTATGTATTGGTCTGGATAATCAGATTATTGGGGTACCTGTTTGTATTGTGAGTCCAGCACTTTTGATTACCTTGCACCTACATTCTCCCAAACAGCCTTGGGGTGCTCAACCGACGCACCCACTGAGAGACAAGCATTTAAGAAGTAGGACTTGGCCCAGTTGATTATGACCCATTGTATTTCGGCCGCTGGACATCAGTAGTAAAGGCCACAACCCCCACAGTTGGGCACAGTAACCCCTGCTTGCTCCGTGGCTCTCTGAAAGGAGTACTGCTAACAAGGGATTATACCTTTTCAAACAGCCTGCTTCTGAGAACTGTCAATGTGCTGGGCAATACAGTTTGTTAACAAGCCTCTTTTTTTAGAGGTGAGAGAGTATTTGCCTTTGCATGCACACTTCTGTGAATGAAAAGCCATTGCTGCCATCTCCACCACTGCTCAGAATCACCTTTTCAAAATACTGTGACTGCGGGTTTCACAAATAAAATCAGTCAAGCAACCAAAAGGTTCCATATACTGTATGACACCTTAATCCAGGTCTAGGATTTTGGTAAACAGCTTGTATTGTGTGACACGTATGTTTTTTGTCGTAGCTATTGGTTAGTGATTGCTGACTCTCATGCCCACATTCTATTGCCATCACACTCCCATCTCCACTTCCAAAGTTTTGTGTCCTCATGACACTTTCTATATATTTATTTTTGCACTTAGACTACTGATTGTGAATCCTACATTTTTAAATCTGCACCCATGTGAGAATTTAAAAATGAGAACAGAGCTTTTTTACTGTTTGTGTGAAATAGATCCTGTATATGGTTGTTTGGAATTATAATATATGTATACGTAATATATGTTGGTATAAACGTTCCCTGTGGGTTACTCACTGTGTCTTCAAGGTGATTTGAACCTTTAATGATAGCCAGTGCAGATGTTTCATGGTGGAAGTCATGTGGATGTGAGATTTTAACCATTTAATGATCCACTCACTGTAGTGCAGGACACTTCCATCACAGAAAGTGCCTGTGATATTGGTGAGTCAGGTGATGCACTGTAAAGATTTTAGGGAGAAGTTGCTGTTGATGATGAATGAAAGAAATACAGCATTTAGGTCAGTCAGCATGCGTACGAGTGGGGGTTTTTCAGATAGAAGTGTTGTTGTAGTATTGTTAATCATCCATTTGTGATTGTGCAGATGAACTCCAATGAGGTCTGTGTATAGGTGGAACATCGTAGGAAGGAGGAAATATCCTCAGATTTAACTTCTAGCAGTGGGGTTGTTTGTATACTTTTAAGTGCATCAAGTAATTTGTCTTGTGAGAGAGCTATTGTACTAATTTGGTGTGGTGGTGATGAATGGAACAAATTCTTCTTGTATATGGTGTCCTATGATGTGTGAGAAGTCCATGAAATTCTCCTCATTGTGGTGTGTAATTGTGTACCGGTGATGGGATATCATTTGTTCACTCAATGCCATACCTGGCCCTGTCCGTTCTTTTGGAACAACATTGATTGACTGAGTTTGCTGTTTCTGCTGACTTGAAGTGTTAACGTTGTTTTCAAGATGTCATTAAATGATTGGCCATTGGCTATTTTGTATGTTGTGGGCACCAGAATAGTCATAATTGCTTTACAATATCAAATGCAAAGTCCATAAATACATTGTATGCTTGTTTAAAGGAGATTTGGCTCATGAAGATCGGTGATTGGTGCATTGTTGTGATCAATGAGAAACCAGTAGCATATGTTGATGCATCTGAAGAAGCACCAAAAGGTCATGAAGACCAGTCTGAGAGTGTTGACATTGATAGTGGTTGCTTTGGTGACACGTTGCTTGATAGTCACAGCATTGGGGAGGAAAAAAGTGTTTCTTTTATTGGTTTGGTTTCAGAATCATCCAAGAGGGATATATTAATTTATGGATAGATTTGTAACCTGGTAGGTGATTCTTTCAGCAAAGGTTTTGTTGTTTCCAGTAGTCCATATTTCAGCTGTAGAGGAGGGAACTGAGAAGAGAAACATTCCAGGACATTCGGGAAATTCATTTTGGATCTTTCATGAGGATTTGGGCACAATGGCAAGGTGTCTTTCATTATGTGTTTGCCATTATTCTGTAATATGTATGGACCTTGATATCCAGTATGGTATTTCTGTAAAATGAAGAAGAGTGCTCGCTACAGAGCACGATATTAAACCCACCAGTGTTCTCATAAATATTACAAACATAAATCGACTGTTGCATCTATGCAATTTCCAAATTGGTAATATAAAAACATCAAATGTCCATTCTCTACTTATTTTGTAATTTGTTAAGTCTAATTTATTTGAAGTGGTGACAGCGCCTTATGCCTGCTGCTGATCATCAGGTAGATGCAATGACCTGTGTTGCATTTGATAATGTAATGGGATAGCTGATATGAACAATGTTGCCATCCAGAATAGGGAGATAATCAAATGTTTTGGCATATCTCTCAGCTTTGTTGTTGTATTTATTGTAATTCTCTCCCCTTCCCGTCTCCTGTTTTGATCACTTACAGGATCAAAATACTAAGAGCAGTACTGTGTATTTTGGGAAATTTGTTTTTCTTTTTGTTATTTTCCATTTGGATCATTTTGTTGTCTGTATTGAATTGTACTCTAGTCCTACAACCTTTTTGGGTAGCCACATAATTTCGTAATTTGCCCATTTTCACCAGCCCATTTAACACCAGTATTTTGGAGGTGGTAGTTGGCTACCATCTCCAAAATGCAGGTGTCAAATGTGCTGGTGAGAATGGGCAAATATGCCTCTTTTTACCCATCCCAAAAATATTGGAAGAGACAGATAAAACTAAACAGAAGCTATAATGCCCATGAAATATTACCTTCCAATTTAGCTCTGTGTGCTAAATGAGAAAAATTGCAATTCTTTTAACTTTGAGATCTCAGATTACTCCACAGCGTTTCAGTGTTTTATATGTTATGATAATTTATTTACCTATGGTATTAATCTTTGCCCTCTGTTTGAAACACAGAGTCATTTGCACAGTAGGTGCATTAATCCACTGAATTACTGCACCCCTATGTGGTGCTCAATTGCTCACTAGAAGTTGGCATCTGATATTTCAGATCAAAGATGTAATACATGTGTTGTTTCTATAGTAAAAGAGTGACAGTAATATACTATTACCCTAAGTAGACTACACAAACCAAATTACCACCTCCTTTTTAAAGTTTGGTCATGGTAATTATAGAAAAAGAATAACTGACACACTTTAATAAATATAGCAGTCCAACGACAAATATTAGGTGACCACAAATAACCAATTTTATTTTAAATAAAAGCAAGCTAGTAAAATACCAAGTGCTGAAAATGCCACACACAACACATGTGTGCTATAATATTTTAACACACATTTATTCAAGTGGGAGATAGAAACACTATGTGGGTTCATGAGGGGCATTCTAGATTTAGATCACCTGCTCACTGGGGGACCCTTCACCAACCTATATACTCACTCAGACATTTGCAATGACAAGTCCTGGTTAGGGTGCAGTGTGAGGAGTTTGGTGAGAACGCTTTTTCAACACATGCCCTAGGCAGAAATGGGTATGATCTCATTCTGCAGTGTTAGAGATAAGGGTGGTAAATGGCTAAATGTCAGTAGAAAACCACATTTCCCCATCTGGTCTTTCATTTAAGAAACAATTGAATTCCAAAAGCTGTATTCTTCATTTGCTTTCAAGAAAGTCAATTTGCTCTCCCTCAATCTCAATTAAGCTGGCAGTCAAGTGGTTATTTCTGATAATTCAGTTAAACAAGATATCATTTTGTTTATCCCACTGATTAGGTCTGGCTCAGTGGATACACTCACTCTTTTTCTATTACTATAACTTTTCATAATCTCTGTGACTTCTCTGAAATTACATCGTTGACAAGCACCAAACTGAAAATGGACACACCACCCCTGATACTAGGAACACAAGAATGTAAATGGGCTTAAAAACACAGCTCTTGTACTTGAGCATATGAGTATATACTGAATATATAATGGTTTAAGAGTGGAGTGCTGTGTCACATAGTGGAATGGAGCATCGTAGAGAAAAGTTGAGTGGTGTGTTGTCAAGTGTCATGCAGTGTAGTACAATTGTGTAGAGTGGATGGGCACAAGGGAGGGTAGAGTGCCATAGAGTGGAATAGAGTGTAGTACAGCGTTGTAGAGTGGAGACGCATACAGTGGAGTAGAGTGTCAGACAGTGGATCGGCGTAGAGCAGGGCGTAGCACAGTGGCATAGAGTGGGATACATTGTAGTAGAGTGGAATATAGAGGAGTGTAGTACACTGGAGTGCGGTAGTGTAGAGTGGAGTTAAGTGTCATAGAGTGGAGTGGTGTCACTTAGACAGTCTAGTTGATTTTTGTAGAGTGGAGTGGTGTACTGTACAGTACAGTGTTGTGGAGTGTGGTACAGTGGATTGGCATACAGTGTAATAGAGTACAATGTCATTAAATGGCATAGAGTAGAGTGGCATACAGTGGAGTAGTGGAGTAGAGTACTGTGTCAGAGTAGAGTAGGGCAAAGTGGGGTGCAGTGGCCTACAAAGAATTGTGAACAGTGTTTTTTAGTGGACTAGAGTACAAGAAAGTTGAGTGGAGCAGAGTGTTGTACCGTGACATATAGTATAGTACAGTGTAGTAAATGGGGTGTGCACAGGAGCAAAGTATGGCAGAGTGGCATGTGCTGTAGTATTACGGAGTTGCATAGTGCACAGTAGTGTATAACGTCCCTGTCACCTTTGGTTTTTCCGCTGAATTTCCAAGGTATTTTTAATTCTATTTCCTAACTATAACGCCCCTGTAACCGTTGCTTTTTTCAGTGAATATATAATATATCATTTCTATATTTGTCGGTATCCAGGATATGTGTTTTTATGGTTAATTTATGACTATCCAAATCCTATCATGAGAATGTCAACTTGCTTCTATCGTCAGGTTAATTTACATTTGTGACGAGTGATTATTTGATATCGGAGGCAAAATTGTAGCCGTATTAGAGTGACTTCTGTTAGCATATGTACTTCAGATGTGTGAGTAATATAAACTTGACTAGTTGCATCTTCTCTCGTACACCAAGTGTTTCCTTTTTGTGATGACAAACTGTGACTTTCAAAGCACTGCCTTTCTCATGTGTCACTTCGCTGCAATTTCGTCACAGTCCTTAACAGTGTAAAATCCATTTCACATAACACGTGACAGTGTTAGAATGTTGAGTGGTACACAATCTTTATTTTGGTTTCTGACCATTGTGTAAACTTGTCATCATTTGAAAGGGGCAAAGGGTAGGTGAGCTGAAAATAGTGTGCCAAGTTATGTGACAATTTTGTGGGGCTGGTAGGAAACAAAAAACATAGTGGCAAGTGTCCTTCACTTGATGGGTGTGTTGGGTTTCAGCACAGACCACCAAAGTAATAACCAAAGTGATTTTGACCTTCCTTATAGTATGCGGTCTGTACACTGTTTTGCCACGTCACTGGATGGATGCACCTCACTTCCCTGGTGGAGTACCTCCCTCCCAATTTAGAGATATCCGCCAGGCAGGAAAACTCTCTGCCTTCAGCAGTGCTGCTGCCACTGTGGCATTGCTGAAGGCACTGAACTCAAGCGGTGCAGGTTCTATGATCAATGCATTCGTACAGAAAAGTTATTTGTTTTTCAAAACCAAATTCCCAATATAGCAGTTTGTTGTTCAAAAGCAAGCAATTAAAGGCCTGCACTTAGATTTTTTGGTGTGTTAATGAGAGTCATTTATCCTATTTCCTGTCATGCCATGTTGGTTTACCGGAATATAAATAGAGCGGAGAACCGAGAGTTTAGTGGACAAGGTTCTCTGCTAAGTTTCTGGAGGAGTACCTCGTCCATCAAACTATCACTAAGACCTTTAGTCTCAATGTTGAGTGGATGAGGTCCAGGTGAAAAATGTCTCAGTTTCACTTGTAAGAAATACTCACCTTTGATGCTGTTACATCAGCGGATGCCAGTGCAAGCAAAATGTCCGAGTGAGGATCACAGTTCTATTGTGGAGGACCACAACTTAAAGGTATGACATTAGCCATTCATGCATTGTTGGCCTGAGAGCACACGGATAAGGATACATGGCTTTTTCTCAAAATTCCTGCTCTGGGAGAGTAAATATATGATTCACCATTATTAATCATGCTTACTGTATACATTTATGTATATTATATTTTTTTAAGGAATAAGAGGTTGCATCAGTTGATGTTTGTTTTCATTCTAAGACGTTCTGACTAGAGTGAAAGGCAGTAAAGAGACAAGAAGCTCTTGCAGCAGGGAGTGACTGGTTTTGAAAGTAGTAGGGACGGGCTTTATTGCATTAGCTTCTGACTATTAATAGGCTGAGAGAAATTTTTCTTACGCTGGAGAAATTCACATAATTCCAAGGATTTTGCATCATGAAAAATTACGGAAATTGTTTGAAAACTTTTATAGATAGTTTTGTGTAAAATTTGCCTGAAAGAGACTTGTTAGCGCATAAAGTATCTCATCAAGAGCTATTTTTGTTCAAATCTATGTCCCCCTGGGGTTGTAATACATAGGTGCCCCGGGGACGCAAGAGGCGTTAGCACCCACTTAGCACGCCGCCGGAGCACTTTGGTATTATAGAAGGGGACGCAGATACTTGTGCGTCCCCTTCTATAATACCGATAGCGCTGGCGCTACCTCAGAGGGTGTCCCCTCATTTGCATAGGGGCATGCCCAATGCCAATGAGGGAATTCCTTTGACTGCGCCCGCGCCATATTACAGACGCGAACGCAGAGTTAAAGAAGCCCTCAGGAGGCGCACTGACAAAGGTGGTGCAGTGTCAGTGCGCCCCCTGACAGCAGCCCTCTGCAGGGAGTAAAGGACCCTCCAGACATCTCCTTGCAGGTAGGTGCAGTCACTGACTGCACCCGCCTGCAAGGGGACCTCTAAACCCCTTTGAAAGTGCACGATGGTGCTGCCTGCACTGAGAAAACACAGAGCGGCTACTCTGTGTTTTCACAAATTTTGTTGCGTGCACTGCATCACATTTGGTGATGCAGTGCGCGCAACGAAATTCGTTTTATTTATTTAAATGTTTACTTACCTGTAAAACTCAGTAATCCATACATTACTACCCCCCACCCTGCCCCTCCCCCTGCCCACGTCACCGCCCTGCAGTAACTCCTACTGCTGACCGCTACTGATTCTCACAAATGTAGTCAGCATGATGTGCACATTTTCAACAAATGCTGCACATCGTACAAATAGGTTTTTGTTCTTTGAAATAATAAAATCCAGTAATGTTTTCAAAATGATTTTAAAAAATGCTAACAATCCCAATTGAGATTCTTAGCATGAAACTTTCTCTTCAAGGTGTTCATTGTGTATATCCTGAAAACCTGAGTTTTCTATTTGATGGGTAGTGTAAATTTAATTTGTAAAGCGCCTGTATCACCCCAACAGGGGTATCACCGCGCTATGACTGCCATTACCAACCAAGGGGGGAGGAATCGAAACAGTGTGGTTTTCAGCAGCTTACTAAAAAGCAGGAGGTTTGTGCATTGCCGCAAGAGAATAGGAAGTTGGTTCCAATAAAGTGGGGCAAGGTGGGAGAAAGCTGTATCACCCATGCAAGCTTGTTTAAAGCAAGGAATATGGAGGAGAGCTTTGGATCCTGACCGGAGGGGCCTAGAAGGTATATATCTGACCAACTTATCTGTCAGATAGCTGGGGCCTAGGTTGTTTAGGGATTTGTAGACCATACAACAGATCTTGAATTTAATCCTCTTTCGCACCAGAAGCCAGTGTCGTTTTTGGAGTAGAGGAAAAGAGGCAGTTCTGGGAGGGGCATTTGTCACCAAGCGGGCTGCCGTGTTCTGGACTACCTGCAATTTGTTTAAGGAGGTTTCCTTAAAGAAATCCCTTCCATAGTAAATTCTTCTTCTTTTTCTTTTTCTTCTTCTTCTTCTTCTTCATCGTAATAATAATCAGCCTATTAACCCCTTCCCCGCGAGGCTAATTCCCCCGCGGTGCGGGGGGAGGGGGACCGCGCGCGGTGCTCGTGACAAGCTCAGCACATCACGCTGCACAGCAGAGCTGTGCTCATGACGAGCTGAGCTCGTCACAACTCCGCCCACTCAATGGAACGCCCCGCACAGGAGGGGAATTATCCCTGCGTGGGCGTTCCGCGGCGGTTATGACGAACTCAGCTCGTCATGAGCACATCTCCACTGTGCCTCATGACGAGCACCGAAAGGGTTAACATAAAAAATGGGGGCATTTGTTAGATCAGAGTATTAGATAAACACAGCGACCAAACAGAATTAGAATTTCTGAGCAGGCAAGGTCATAATAAGGAGAGGTGACTGTTATGACTGTTCTATATTATTGAGGTCTATGTTATGCTTAACATAACATATTTCAATAGGAATAGCTGAGGCATGAGTCTTCCTATACATTAATCTCAAGAAATGTAAACCATAAGAATATGTTTCCCATGAGGGGAATCATAATCAGGGGAGGGGTGTTTGAAATCTGCCCAATTTACTTTTGTGCAATTAACCAACAGTTTGGGAATATTGCATGAAATCAGCCATAGTCATGCAAAATGCAGAACTGGCATTTGGTGCTATGATTTACCACGAAATGCATCATTGTGCACATTTTGGATGCAAAGATGTACATAGCATTTTTAAAAATGCGGACAAAATACAGGTGTTGCAGATGCTCGTGTCCTGATTGTTCGCTTTGTTTCTGCTCATTTTTATCACAAATGGCCAGTAGTTACATGACATGGCGTAATTTTATGGATTTTGCATAACAATCGTATTACGAAATTGCTGAAATTACACTAGAACACTCCCGTAGTTTGGACATTTTATCTGGGCCTACTTTAGAGCCAACAAGGACCCCTCAGTCAAAGATACCTGGGTATTTCACGGACGCAAGTTCTTTTTATATTTTGCAATGCTGAGATATTCCTGTCCTATTTTAGATCCTCGGTTTAAGATGAGAAGGCATATCAAAGCAAACAATGCTTCTCGTTTATGTTTTTTAGTGATTTGAAGGTTAATATTTGTGTCAGACTCAGACCTTAATGATAGCCCGTCAATTGATGTGTCAAGCAACTTTTTGACTGAAAACATTAGTTAGAGTTGCAGCCCTGCAAAGAGCTAATAACTGACACTGGAAGCAGCAGATCTAATAATTAGAATATTTGCATTCTCGATGGTGGTTGCCACTGTGTGATCCCAGCCACAGATGTCACAATTTTTATATTTTTAGACACGATAATATCAATCACAGTGACTTTATTTGCAGACAAAGAGTCATAGGTGCATCAGTCATTAAACAGTCGCGCTTCTTCGAATGAATACAACTAACAATGAAAGATAATAATGAAACAAACGTGTCAGATGTTCTTAACGACGGTGTTAAAGGCACAGAAAGTATCCCAAGCTCATTGTCTAAGAAGGAAGTGTTTTGTTGAGAGCGGTTGCTTGATAATGCAGCTTCCACCCACAACTCTGAACAGACTTGTGCACATTATAGGACCAATCTGCTGTGATGGAGGAAGGGGGAGGGAGGGTGACCAGAATTTTAAAGCCAAAAACCGGGACATTTCACGAAAATAGAAGAAGGTTCACAGTTTTACTTCAAGCCAGCGCACAGAATGACCACCTCCTCAGCAGAGAATTACAGAACAGCCAGTTAGAACATACATAAAATGCAATTTGAAACCCAGTGGCTTGCCTGTTAATTAAATTGCTTCCTTTAAACAACTGCTAACTATCCCTGCTTTGTAAAGGATAAAAAGCACCTCCCATAGTTTTCAGTCGCCCCTCTCTAAAAACCGGGACAGAAGCTACATTTCCTGAAATCTGCCGGGACAGCAGGTGAAACACCGGGACCGTCCGGGCAAATCCGGGACGCCTGGTCACCCTGGGGAGGGGGATGGTCAGAATCTCTGCTGGAGCCCTAACTCTCAGCACATGCCTTTAAAGTAACGTCATGGACGTGTCCATCTTGCACCGAATGCGGGGGTGGGGTTGGAAAGTTTAAAATATCTCAGTAATATCTACGGTACCTTCATGTGGCATTTTCAAAGCGCAACCCTTTACATTTTTTGTCAATAAACTGTGTCATTTGTAAGGAAACTCCTCATCGTCTGGGGTCTCTATCAGAGTGCCTGCAAATCAGGTTAATTGCTGATCAACACGGCTTTTCTGCCTTTAATGAGGCCTGCTCGCCCAAGGCAAGGACTAGCTCTTGATAAGGGACTACCCCCTTCCTCATACCGCATTCTTTGATCACTTTTTTGTGTAAACCTGGAGAACAACCGCCGGGAAAGTCATTGTTTTTTAATTGCCTGATTAACAAATGTTGGGGATAAAAGATAGATGTCCTCAATTAATAACATTTACATAGATTAGCATTACTAACAAGCCTCATTAGTGGCTGCTGACTTTTGCTTACACTAAGTCCCATGTCATTTGCTCCCTCTGATTGTTCAATGGAAAGTTCTTTTTTTGTACAACAAAACATTGCTTTCTAATCTGTTTCCATTAATCAGGCTATCTAAAGCATTGCCCGGCAGAAAGATTTTTGTTAATTAAAGTTGGTAACATTTCTTTTGATGAAAGAACATTTTTATCTGAAAAGGTGTTAGCTTTGTGACTCGGAAGGTCCTGTACTCCTTGGGCGTTCACTAAGGTTGGCACATTGTGAGCCATCCAGCAGGGGTTTAGCAGCCTCATGTGCGAGCAGTACAATAATTCCTCCCCGAGTTTAGTATCCTCCTGCAGATGAGCTTCTTGTAGAAGATCTATTATAGGTTTATCAAATGATGATTAACAACACTGCCAGCTTTGAGTTCAGGTAACAGGTTGACCTTTTAACCAATATAATTTCCAGGTTGTAGATCATTTGGCAGTGTGTGTAATCAGATAGCCACTATCGCATGGACATCAATTATTGGTGGGCTTAGGTAGCAATGTGTATCCCAGGTCTACCCTTTAATATCCTTGGAAGTGTCCTTGTAACCTTGGCCTTAGGGCTAGCAGGGTAAGCAGTATGAACAAAAGGTAAACGGTTCTGAGGTCAACATTTACCTTCTGTTGCTCCTGCCCATTTTTCCATCCCTATCTAATCATGTAAAAGCTTCCATTCAGAACAACATGTTACATAGGGATAGTTGAGGCTACCAGGAGACCGCTCACGATAAAGCTTTTCCAGGTGCTGCTCGAAACCTGCCAACTCACACTGTCCCACCAGAAAAAGTGAGCTGGAAACCCATACTGAGAGTGGGTTTCCACCTCGTATGAGAAGGCTTCTGCACAGCCCATATCCACTGTGTGTGTTGCAACCTCCTGAGGACATTGGCAGCAGTCTCAGAAGCTTGTTTTCATTTTTTTATTTGGGGGGATGGGGCGTGGTTGCGTGTGACTCTTGACCAACTCTTGCATGCCTCCTCGCCACAGGCCCTCCACAATTGGTTATACTTAAGGCCACTGGAATTATGTGAATCTACTGCTGTGGCATTTTCCACATAACAATGGATTTGCCACATGATCCCTTGTCTGCTGCCTAATCTGCAGATTTTAACAAAAAAATTCTTTCTACCTCAAACCGTTCAAAAAGTTTCTAAAATGCAGCTGCACGTTGCTGTGCAGTGGAAGGCCCTTCTTAGTGCTGTTTTGGGGTGTTATACTGGTATTACACGGATTCTGATCAAGTGAAACCGTTCATCTTACAGTGTTAACATGAGTAAAAATGACCAAATAATACTATCACAAAATATTCTACATTACGCTGAATAATTTGTCTTTTCTTGACACATGATTTAGTGATCCCTTCTGCAAAATTTGGTACTACCCTGCTGCATAATTCCAGCCATACTTTAACAGACTTGAGCGCCGTACTTTCACCAGGCCATACCTCCTCCTCTCACATGGGATATATATATTTTTTTTTTAAGTAGAGCGGTCTGTTACTCGCCCTTGCAAGCTCTCTCACTTTGGTCGTTATGGTGCACACTGCCAGCACCACACCACACGAGGTATATGTCTCTGAAGAAGTTGGACCAGTAGCACACTCACCATTCAATATGGCCTGCCCTGCCTCAGGATATTACAGGTAGTGTAAACAATTGAGTTTTAGGCAAATGTTTAGGTCTTTAGCAGCATGAAGAATTACTTGCTGAGTGCCATGTAACACAATTATTCAGTGTCCAAACCAGGATAAATGAAGGAAAGGGAAAAGGATGTAAATAAAAATGAGATATAGCAAAAACGAGCATGTGATCTTCGAGCACTCCAACAATCTGATCATATTAACACATTGTGTGATTTCAACTACCGGGTTACCTATGTGGAATCCAGCATTTGTTTCAGCACTTTTTGTGCTCTTCCAATTGATATCTACAGTTTTTCTAACTAAAATGACATACACAAACTCAAGTATTTTCATCCCCACAGATTGTTTAAATGACGTAGTCGACGACAAAATACATAATCAAAAAAAAAATCAGCAACTATATCCAACTTTTTTTTTCAGTACCCTTCAGACACTTATTGGTTCCCTTGCCTTGGGTAATTTGGCATACGCTATCGGGCCAAAAAATGCATGTGAAGTGATTTCTTGCTTATAATAGGTGTTAGAAGCTCTAGGGTATTTGGGGAGAAGAATGGACACTTAAAACAGAAATTTGGCATTTAAGGCAGTGTCTGCGAATTTTGAGCAATGCCGGTGCATATGATTGTTGCATCTTTTCACATATGAACTGTATCTTGAATTTAACACTTTATTTTGAATCTTTTGGAGCTGTTAACCTGTATTTGAGCTCCCCTTTGAGTTTTGAGACTGTGCCTGGGCATTTGAAGCAGTCCAATATCTAAGATGATCGTGTCTGGGTACATTGTAACTGCCTCAGCATTTTTTTGCAGATTTATATAGCACAAACTCGACCCGAAGGTATTGGAGCGCTTTACATGAGCACCGGTTACGTTACACAAGGACACATCCATTTTAATGATAGGCACGGGGAGATTAAGTGATTTGCCCAGAATCACAGGATGTGGACGCGACCCCAAGGCGCGAACCTTGGTTTCCCAGCTCCAAAGTCGGAAATCTAGCCGTCAGACCAAATCCTCTCCCCATTTGATGCTGCAGTTGTGAGTGTGAGTTTCTAAGTCGGGCGGTGTTGTAAGTAGGAGTACAATAAACATGCCTAGGTATTTGATGGCTGAAATTGAGAGATTTCATGGCAAATCCCTTGTCCGAGTTTGTGCGGTCAATAACATTTAATAATAAGTTTACACTTTGCAGTCACATTTCATGGGAAGTATTATCCTGTGGTCAAATATCATCTGAACGCTTCCTATAATTGCACTTGCACCAAAAGTCCTCTGATGTCACTTATTGTCATCTTATATGGGTCAAAGGTCATCTAATGACACATCCTGTGATGTCATTGAGAACATGAGGTGCCACTTCAACTACTCCTGGCAATTTGATGACTTAATGTCCAAGCCCAATCACATAATCTGCGAGGCCTAGCCCACACCTTGCATTTGCATGGAATAGCAATGTAAGTATCATCGTAATCGGTTGGGTGGAACCGCAGAAAGCCAGTCGGTCAGTTCCCGTATCTGAGACTGTGTCAGACAGAAAGTTCCCGCCCGACATCATAATGAGGCCCTTAGTTTCAATTTGAGATTCTCAACGTTTTTAGGGATTCCACAGATGGAGACAACAGCTAAGATTTACAAAGATTTTGCGTCGGGTTTGCATTGCTTTTTTAACGCAAATTGTAAAAACTTTTTGGGGATTTACAAACCAATGCAAATGGGTATTTTCGTCAGTTTTTAAGGAAAAGTAACAGAAACCAGCGTGAAGTGCTGCTTTGCATCACTTAAGATCCCATGCAACTACCCATGTTTTTTGATAAAAACCCCAATCTACTAACATTAGTAGACAAGGGTTTGCGCCAAAAAATAACGCTGCTGGAAAGCAGGCATTAAAAGGAGATATGTTTTAATTTATCCTTTCTTTTCTTACTGTGCACGTGTGCTGCATTGTACACCACACATGCAAAGTAGAAACAGTTCTAAAACTTGTCTAGTCATAGCATTTTGTAGGATAACCTTGCAGTACAAAACCAATGCTAGACTCACGCACACACTCTTTCACCATGGCACAAAGGTGTGTTCGTGACACTCTGCTGCAAAGTTCTGCGCCATCTCTTGGAAGAGGGGAGGAGATGCCATATCTCTGTAGATATTGCACTCTCCTACTATCTAGCTGTTACGAAATGCAGCACAGTAACTTTGGGGGCTGTGCTTCGTTGCGTGACACCTTTGTAAATCTGAGCCCAGAATTCATGCCATATGTGTAATTTCTCACAATTTTTGCAGCAAGAAAATAACAAAGTTTTGCACACTCCTACTTTCTATACTACTGGGGAATTAAAGCAGCTGCTCTACTCCAGAGCATCATAATACGGCACAGTTACTAATGATGCAAATCGACCACAGCCTGATATGCTATCTGGTGATGTTCCGTGAGTATATATTGAGAGTCTGTGTCCCTACCTCCATGAATCAAGAAATGTCGTGTTACAGTGCAAGATTTGGTCAGATCATTATTTGTGCCCATTGCTGGTTTCCATGCGCACACCTTTCTACGCTCATCTCTCACGATCATGAACTGACTCAATTGTTAAGCAGTATCCTGTACACATTTAATTTCTACCAGGGACTGTGTCTGATAATCCCTGCTCTCTTTCTGCCTGCCCTTCCACATTTCCATAGATATCTTCTTGACTCTTGGTTCTTTACCATATTAGGTAAACCGACCTCCTTGATGAGTTAGCAAGTCTTGCACACTTGGCATAGGCGGTATCCTGGAACTAGGTTTTCACGCTGCAGATTGATTACACCCATAATCATTTATATCATGCGCCTACCTTCCCATACCCACCTCAATGACATATACGTGAGCATGGTCCTTCATGGTTTCCCAGTACCCATGAACATGATCTCACTAAATGGCAATGTTTGATTGGATATATTAAACACAAAAATATATCTTCTATTATCTAGCCTCCAAACACCTATATAAAGAACTTCTACAGGAGACACTAAACGTAGTGGACTAGATGGTCTACGTCTTTTTGCCAGCGTCATTATCATTTTGCACCTCTCTAGTAAAAAGGGTGCACGAAAAATTAGAAGTATTGTTCTGTTGGGGTAGTTTGGATCAAATTCCAGCAGAAATATCCAGCCACATACTTTGTTGATTGCACTACAAGGGTCGTCTAATCTTACTATGGCCTATGTGCAAAGTAGGGGAATAAATGGGGTCAGCCTCCAGTATCTGGACCTTCTGTGCTGGTCTCTCTGCATCCTCCGTGCATCACTTCACCATATGCATGTTAGAGAGGAGGGGTCTACGCACAAACATGATGCTTCGTGGGTTTTTAACGGGGTGTATAAATCCCCGTAGCACTGCTCCCGATCCACCTTCGATTCTCCATTTGTGTTGTGAAAATCCAAAAACCTGGAGCTCTTAAGAGCATCACTCCAGAGTAGCCATTTTGTTTGTGGCCTAACTTCCAATAATCCTCACTGGGGGGTACTACAATCAATTATGAAACAGTCTTATGCTGAAGGATCATCACACATCCCTGCATTTGGAGGTCCTATCAGCACACCATCTGTGCCATTTACTATTTAGTTGGTATTGATCTTAATCCTTGGTTTATGGTACCCTGTGCTCCCCGTCTTCACCTCTTCCTCTGACCATAAGAGTTAAACTTTGAAGTATGCACTATAACAATACAACCTGACCATGGCCTGGCCATATAAGTCCACGGTCAACACTCACTTGGACTTAGCAAAAGGAGTCTGCCTTCAAATGTGATTGGCCTGTGGGGTCCTCACACCGTGGATCTTTTACAGAAACATAAACTAAAAGGAGTGATGGACAATTTTCTTAAAGGGTCGTTCATGATTTACTCCTGCGCTGGAAGGCTTTGAGATACAGTCCAGACCATGTGTAGTGGAATAGTTCATCAGTTGTCTCCTAAAATGCCCGTAAAACATATGTCTTCTACCAAGTGATCATGTTTGGAAACGTGTGTTTTTATTTACAGTCTTTGTCTGGTTTGAAATAATTAAAACACCTCTCCAGAAGGAAACCCGTGGCCCCTACTTCGCGAAGATGGCCACACTCAAACATCACTTGGTCACGAATGGTATCAAAAAATATTCTGGAGCTCAGGTGCCAAGATACTGGCTTACATTAAAATAGTAGCTATCGATAAATGTCATGCAGCGAGACATTTCAGTGCCCACTGCAGCCGTTCACTCAGTGTCTGAGTCCTGAAGGGCTCAAAACAACGTCTCCATCTTTCTCTGAAATGCCTATGATATTTTACAAAGTTCTTAGAAAATGTTTTGAACTATACTACTTAAGGTTGTGAAATGTTAATATATTTTGCATTGAACTGTACAGTGATTCAAAAATAGTACCCTCAAATAATGAGATCTATTGCTAATATTAGGCAAAATATAATATTTGTGGCTTGAAAAGCTGCCACTGCTTCGTTCATGTGGACGGACGTGCGAGATTCATCATCCCCGTTAATCTAGAGCTAACCATAGACAATAGTGTTATGTACCATCGAGGCACATACTAATTGCAAACTTTCTGAGTGACAATTCCATTTTCTCAGCCTGTCAGAATGTAACCCTGTAATTAACCCATGGCATGTATTTAACAGGGCCTTGGTTAAGTGGAGAGCTCTGGGCTGATATCAAATATATTTTCAGATAGTAGATGATGCTTTCAATGGGAGGAATTGACACCATTAGGGGCATCTGAAATGTATGCAGAGCATTATTCAAATTAGCACTACCAGCCATTGCTGAGATGAATCCTGGCAGAACAGCAGCGAAATCATGGCATTGAAAGGGTTCCCATCCATTCACACAATCTGTTCACGCACAGAGTTCTGTGTATCCATTCAAAGCCAGTTTTCTTTTGTTTCTTCCTACACTAATAACTGCTGGTGGAAGCCGGGGAGCTACACGGGCTACTGTAGGAGCATGTATAGTCTTTGTCGTCTGAAATTTATTAAATATAAAATCGACGTATTTGGTGGCATGTTCGATTTGCAAATCTTTTGTTCTCCTTTCCTTGCTTTACTATGGCAGAAGGGAAGTGCTGCTGCCATCATTTTCAGCAGCAAGATGCTCAGAATATGCAAATGGCAGTACTGTGTGGGAGGAGTTTTCCTGGCTGTACACTAATACATGGTTTACAGATATTGGCACCAGGGGCTTCTCCACGGCCTTCGTGGATTAAAAAATGCCAGAAGGAAGAATCTATTTCGAAACGTTTTCTTTTTAGAATTAAGGAAAAAACATCGAAAAAACAGATCTTTCAAACGACTCGAATTGTGAAGAAAAAAGATCAAATGCATAATTGTTAGACATATTGCAGAGCAGATGTCGAATTTCTAGAACTGGACATTGTTTCTACAAGGTCCCATAGCATTGCTTCGGAGCCCCACCATCACTATGTTTAAAGAAGCTGTGTTTGACCCTCCCCCCATTCCATCAGCTTTCTTACAGTGTTCGATGCCTAGCAATTCTATAATTGTGAGAAATATATACATATATATATATATATATATATATATATATATATATATATATATATATATATATATATATGTACAAAGGGGATCTCTCTTTCTCCACCAAGAACGGGAACAAAAAGGAAGAAAAGGGCTCCGCGTCTTGCTGCAGGATATCTAAGTAAGTTCCAATCTCGGGTTCGACAAAAGTTCACATTGAGTGATCTTGGTCAAATTATTCAATTTGCCTCAGATATATAGCTTCCAAACTAAAACTGTTTTGTATGTCCTAAAACTCAATATTGAGTACTACAAACATATATATAATTTAATTATCATTCAAAATTCTACCTGAAAATGATTTCCTATAATTGTGTGTATGACTTATTTTGAAACCTGCAATAGGAGAAGCAGCCGTTATCACCAATCCTTTACTACACATGACCTTTACCATGCAGCCTTTGCCATGCAGGTAAGTGCCATGCTGGGAAGTAGTTGTATTTTTCCTGTGCAACACTTGTCCACGCAGGTAAGTTTTTTTTAATTAACATAGTTTTTATTTTATTTTCTTTTAAAATGCGGCCTATGTGCGGGTAGACGCAAATGGAAGTAATGGTAATTTTAAGGGGTGGGGCGGGTAGAAGAGAGGGAGATAAGGGTGATTTCAGGGTAAACTAATTGATAGGAATAAAGGAATATAAGGGTGATTTTATGGTTTGGGCTCGGTAGAGGTAACAGGAGGTAAGGGTGATTTTAGGGTATCGGGGTACGTGAGGTATCATTTATCATTTACATGAATATGATGTGTTGGAGGTGTATGGGGAATGGTTTCCAACTTTGCAGATGACACTCAGTTGTAACTCCAGCAAAGCAAGTGGTTTCAGATATAACTAAAGTGCCTTGTCCATCCTGGCCAAAGTGAATGAGGTTTGGATGCAAGAAAGATAGCATGTGCCTAATGCCTATTAAGTTATTTAGGTGGGGTTTTGGGCGAGCACCAAAAAAATGAGCCAATCAGACATAAGCTAGCAGGTTAGGTGACACAAAAACCCCGATATTCTGTTCAACTTGGAGATTTTGGTGAGTGGTCACAGTAAGTCATTCTTATCATATTTATCTACTCTCAATACACTAACCCTATCTTCTAGAAGAAAGTACAATAGCCATCACTAAGGCTACTGTGTGTTTAATGCTTAATTATTGTACTTTGCTGTATGCTAGTGCACTAAAAATATCCTGATCCGATTACAAAAAACTGAACACTGTGCAGTTTGGATTGTGGTTGGTTTGTACCAGCACAATCATGTCTGCTCCACACTGCAAAAATGCATAGACTCCACTGTCTCCAGGGTGTTAGTCCCTCAATATCATTTTTAAGATATGGCATCCAGAGGGTTTTAATTAAAAGCAAGGGTAAAGACTTAACCTAAAGACCATGATGAACTTGCTTTAAAGAAGGTACCTTCTTTTATTAAGTTATGTATTATAATACACTCCAATTTACCTGGATGTATAGCAGGTTAGTACAAGTTCCTATACTCTCTAAATGTTTGAAAGTGTGTTTGTTTCTCTTTCCAAGTTCCAGATCCTCCAGTAAATTGAACATTTGACCCTGTAGCCATCATAAGCATCATCAATATTAACTGCTAATCGACAAAAATATAAATTTAGAGTTCCAACGGTGACCCAACTACTGGTTTTTATTATGGCTTTGTTTGGCTGGGTCTTCTCAGAAATAGGCAAGCAATTGGAAAAAATAAGGATACTTGTTTGGTTTCTGTTTGGCAGCTAATTATGCATGCTCCCTCCGGGTGCGAACAATATGTGGTCTGTTTCCTTCCCACTTCAGTGCAACCATGGCAACAGAACGCAAGTGTTCACTCCAATTTAGCGGGAGATTTAAAAATACTTCTGCCAGACGGAAGCAAACACGTTTCCCTGCCCTTGCTGGTGTGGGCAGGGTTCTTACTGTGTCCCAGGGGTGGACTCCTCAGGGCATAGTAATTGACACTGCCCCAGGGGGTGGGGTCCTTGGTACCTTTAAAGCATCAGGTAGGGGGGAAATGTTGCCTGCCTCCTTTGTAATTTGCAACACAGCCTTGGGGATCAAGTCCATAGGGCCTTATTAAGGCATGGGAATGAGGGGAATGCAGATCTCCTTTCATTGACATTTTGGCCCGAGAGATGGGGTCCCCAGGGCCTCAGTAGGGGCGCATCCCCTCCCTTCCTTTAATTCCTCTACCCTGGGGTTTGGGCAGTGGCGGCTTACCTAGGGCGTGCTGCGCGGAGAGACGGGGAGGGGCAGTGTGGGGGTAGTAAACTTGGACATACAACGTAACTGAGGGACGTAATAATTATTTTCATCCATTCCATTGTATGTCTGAGTTTACTAGCCCCCCAGCCTGTCCCTCCCCTGCCCCACTCCACTGCCCGCAGCCCGCCCTATGCGAGCTGCCACTGGGTATGAGGTCCTTGGAGCCTTACCAGGCTCTGGGAGGGGGGCATGTGCCATGGGATGGGTGTCCCCGGGGCCTAATTTGACTCCGGGGGGCCGTTCCCTAATCTGGGAGGGGGCCATGTGCCATGGGATGGGAGTGCCTGGGGACTATTTTGACTCAGTGGTGCTGTCCCCTCATCCCTTTTTTTACATCAGTCCTGGGGGATTGGGTACCTGGGCATCTGAGATAGCTTAGGGGCCTCTGAGATAGCTTAGGGAGGGGGACCATGCAGCCCCCTCCTCTAAAATAGAACCTAACTTTGACCCCAGCCCCTTACCCACCCTGGGGAAGTTTTAAAAATAAGCACAGGAACCCGCACTTCATTTTTTAAAAAGTTTGCTACAGATTCACTAACCCTCCATGAATTCATAGCAAAATATATTTTGTCATGTGAGATGTCATCAGTGATGTCATCAATGATGTCACTGACCATGTCATGAGTGATGTAATATGTAACATCATCAGCAGTTCATTGCGGGGTGCGAGTTATAGCTCGCTCTACTAACTATAACGGTCGAATTGCTCTGGTTTTGTACAAGCGAAATGTTCAACTAACTAGAACATCCCTGAAACCTTTGCTTTTTTCAGTGAATTTGTAAGGTTTTTAAAATGCTAATTTCTAACTATAACATCCCTGAAACCTGTGTTTTTTTTTGTGAATTTGAAAGGTTTTTTAAATGATAATGCCTAACTATAACGTCCCTGAAACCTCTGATTTTTTCAGTGAATTTCAAAGGTTTTTTACATGCTAATTTCTAACTATAACATCCCTGACACCTATGGATTTTTCAGTGAATTTCAAAGGTTTGTAAATGATAATTTATAACTATAACGTCCCTGAAACCTCGGTTTTTTTCAGTGAATTTCAAAGTTTTTTAAAATGCTAATTTCTAACTATAACGTCCCTGAAACCTATGTTTTTTTCTATGAATTTTGAAGGTTTTTTAAATGAGAATTTTTAAGTATAATTAAGGCTCCCTGTTTTTCATTTTTACTGATTTTTACAGATAAATACAGCCAGAAAACTATTTATTTTCTTGTCTGTATTTATTTTTAAATGTGGATAAAAACGGAAATTGGGTTGTTTTTAAGTGATTCTAAATGCTGTCAGTCATGACTGCCAGGCCAATAGCTGTGCAGATTGACAGGCTAGGGAATTAACACAATATAGGGATTTTAGTAAAGAGCCTTAAAAAGCAATATATTTGTACAACCTTTTTACTATTTTCTTACAAGTGCATATTTTACCATCTGAGTGTGTGTATATATCATTGAAATATATATATTACTTACTGACGGTAGCCAGTAGGTAGATATATTTAGGACCTATTATTCATAGGAAATCCACACTATTCCATTTGGAATAACTTTGGCACCGATTGACGAATCTTCACGAAATTCTCAAAACTTCTGGCCAGCTCCTGTCCGCTCCTATCCTGAAAGATTCACGGTAATTCGTCAAGCGGGGGCCGAGAAAAAGGAGAGTCCCAAAACGCATTTTCCCCATTCAATTTCCCTTAGGACCTTTAGCCACAGATACAGCCCGAACTGCTGAACGGAAAGAGGTAGTCCTTAGTTCAGACTTATGCCTTTTGCTTAAATGGTGCAAATCTGTTCAGTAGTTCCTGAGAAAATGACAGTTAAAATTATTTATATATCTTTGGGAGCGAGGGATCCGCAGAGGGATCCGCGTACCCTAAGCGAAGCCTACGCACACCCTGCCATGCACAAGCTGTATTTTAATTGGCTGTCAACACTCCAAACCAGGTAGTGTTGGCAGCCATCTTGTGCCTCGGTAGAACAGAGGCACAAGAAACCCCCCAAAAACAGAGCAAAACGCAAAAAGGAGGCAGGGTAGAAACACCCTGACCACCTAGGCCTGCTCAGGAGGTCCCACAAGGACCACAAAGGCCAAAAAACGGGAGGATGCGCGCAGGATACATGCATCCTGCCGATGGAAAAAAAAGAAATGTGGTCTCCCGTGCTAAATAAATATGGTAATTTGCCACCGGGGGGGCCAAATCCCGGGGCCATTATCAAAAAAATTCTGTGGGGGGTCTCAATGCCCCCCACACTGCCCCCCGGACCACCACCCCCCGGGGCTCTAACTTAATATATGCAGGGGCTCACGGCCCCCCACAGCCCAGGGGACCGCCACCCCCGGGGGCTTCAAAACATGAACTGAACTCTCGCTTCAATGAAGCAAAGCAGAGATTGCTATGGGAGGGCGTGAGCTGCACGGCTCCCGCCCTGTCATAGCAAACAGCAGTGTCCTGGGGAGGTGGTAGTCCCTGGGGTTTGGGGGTCCATCACGGACCCCTGAATTTCAATTTTAAGTGTGTCCCCGGGGCGTTTAGGGGGGCTCTTCCCCCACACACATACTTTTTGAAACAAAGGCCCAGGGAGGTGGTGGTCATCGGTGTTGCAGGGGGGACGGTATGCCCCCCGCAGTTTATTATAAAAGCCCCGGGGATGTGATGGTCCCTGGGCCAGCGTGTGGAGTTTGGGACACCCCAAGCATTTTTTTGTTTCAGCCCCGGGGAGGTGGCAGTCCCCGGGCCTGCAGGTGGCCTCCGTGGGCCACCACAAATTATTTCCTCTTGGACCTGGCCCATCCGGATGCTTTGAAAAACAAAACGTGGTAACCCGCGCTTGTTTTTTTTTTCACGCAAGAATCACACACCCATCGCAACTTCGAAATTTTTTATAAAAAAATTAAATAATTAGGAGGGTTCTGGGGGACCTTATGGGACCCCCTTAGCAGGCCTAGGGGGTCAGGATGTTCCGACCCTGCGCCCTATTCTTGTTTTCTATCCTTTTTTCCACAGTTATCTTCTGACTCGGTAACCGAGTAACAAAATGGCTGCCAACACTTCCTGGTTTGGAGTGTTGGCAGCCAATTAGACTGTAGCTTGTGCCTGGGAGGGTGCTCAAACCCTCCTCAGTGTTCATGTATCGAAACTTTTGTTTTCTTATTTCTCAGGAACTACCGAACGGATTTACACCATTTAAAAAAAAGGGCTCTTTCTGAACCAAGACCTACCTTTTGCCAAATTTGGTGTAATTCCATTCAGCAGTTCGGGCTGTAGCTTATTCTAAAACTTTCAAAACAGAAGCTGACCGGAGCGGGCCACTTTAAAAAAAAACAATTTGTGACGATTCATCAATTGGTGCCAAAGTTATTGGGAAAAGAAAAAATGCTTTTCCTATGGAAACTAGGTCCTAACTATAACTACCTACTGGTACAAAACATAAAATAATTAACATAATAATAAATTAGCATTAACCAAACAACACAAACTTTTTATTGAAAAATGTATTTCATTATAAAACAAATAACAAAAAGAGTAAAACAAAAAATATTTTAACTAACATACATTATTATATGATTAAAAACGCAACCCTCCATCTTCGCCAATAATCCCAACAATAATAATTAAAACAACAACATTTTAAAAGTAACAATAATAATTTGACTGTAATATAAAAATAAAACAATACAATGAAACGCCATAATAAAAAATTATAATAAAGTAGGACAATACTTTCAGCTATGATATATACAGTAAAACTGTTAAAACCAATACCTTGTATATTTCGGTTGAAAATATTTATGTAGTCACGTTTTTTTTACCACTATACTGAAGTCAACCATAAGTTTGAGTCAACAGTTTAATTGTCAAACACGTTGATCATGTAAAGGGTTACAAAATATTGACCTCAAATCTCGCAATAGTGTGTGATTTATAAGGCAATGATGTTTGTTTAATTCATATTTTTTACTGTAATACTATGTGCAAAACATATGTGATTTTATGATTTTTGAAACAGAAATCGAATAAAGCTTTGTTTGAATTTGAGTCAACAGGTAAGGGATGATGTGTTTCTGCCCAGAAGCGGAAAATGAGGCATGTCTGGGACATTGTGTTAGGGTTAAGGGATTAAATGACCGGAGGCAGAGTCACATAACCTCTTGCAAACCGAAGTGCAACTTAAAAAAGAGACATATTCAGAAAAAGAGTGGACAATGAATGTGCCCATCATAAGCATTAACCGAAGTAGCAGAAAACTGATGAACCGGATAAAAGGTGCTATTAATAACTAACTTCTATCCTAGAGAAGTCACCTTGCCAGGGTTCAAAAATGGCTTTCTACCTGAATACAATTGGATGTGTGCAAGAAGAGTTTGAGGGTAACTACTTCAAGAAGTATAATGGGCTTTTTGCAGGGAGGTAGCCTTGAATACGATGATAAGTTGGAACTAGACCTTGGTGAATTAGTCGTTGCATTGTATAATGCCTATGAAAGGCGAATGAAGGAGAACAAGTCCTTTCTGGCTGCTCAGAGTATAAATGAAAAAAAGAGTATATGCTTGGCTTTCAACAAGCGAACTTGCAAGCAGCCGACTGGTGCATGCAAGTTCAAGCATCATTACTCTTTCTGCGGCTTACCATCCCAAGTGAGTCCAAGTGTTTCAAGAAGTCAAGGAATAGGGAGGTCAAAAATAAGGATGGTTTCCAAGTAAGCAGTAAAGCGGGTTCACTGGTCATCCTGCATTTTATAACCTATTGAGTAAACGCTTACTCAAATGCAAGGGTGTTTTGGCAGTTGTATTTTGGTTTTGGGTATGGCTTTATAAATGCTTGTCTCTGGAGATGCCAGAGGTATTGTTCGCAGACATCAACAGTTGATGGTAGATAACAAGGAACTGATCCTTAGAAAGATACAGAAGAAGCTGCAGTTGGACGGGGTAGTGGGCCCATTTCTGACACCAACTTTCGAAGATATATTCTGTATACCCCTAGGTATTCTACTAAAAAGATCCTCATGAATTTCAGACTAGTTCACAACATATCGGCACAGATGGTAGTCTTCGTTAATGATGCCGTAGACACAGCAATTTGGGCAGTAAAGTATGCATAGATATGCAAGTCACTCAAGATCGAAGGAAAGGAGCCCTCCTTGCTAAAGTGAAAGGGAGGCTGTGTTCAGACTGCTGTCTGTACACCTAATTAATTTCTGATCTCTTGAATTCCATTTTGAGGGGCCATTTTTCTCTAACAATTGCATGAACATCGGATGTCCAGTACCCAGCACCAACTTTGAACTTTTTATCATCTTTTTGAAGGAAGTCTTCACACAGGAGGTGGGTATTAGCTGGGTCATTCATTACTTAGACAATGCTCTTTTCCTAGACTCCAAGAGGGTCCGCATCTTTGCCATCTTTAGCTACATTGAGAAGGTGGATGGGGCTCACCTTATCAGCAAAGAAATACCATTGTTCAGATCATAATTGTATGACAAAATAACAATGACAACAATATCATAGGTCAAAGTAATAGGGCCCAAATATTAGCACCAAAATGAGGAGAAGGTAAGTGCATATAGGTAAGTGCAAAATTGCTATTCTTAACTCCAAATCTACGTACTTTGTGGAGTTAAATTTAGTAAACCTATGCCTACCTATATAAACTATACCTATATAAATTCACCTTCACAATTTTAGACCAAGGTCATTCTACAGTCAATATTTTGGTGGAATATCCTCACCACTAATCTGGTTTATTTGGGTATTCAGTTAGACACATTGGAGGGACGGTGCTGGTTACTGCATAGCAAAGTTGGGTCCAGAAAGACCTCATTGGTTAGTGCTGCAGTGTGCTGCAGGGGATCCTGTATATGCTGCATGTTTTTAATGGCCAGCTCAAGTTTGCTCTATGCATTCCAATGGGCCACCATTTATGTCAGCCTCTCGCCAGGGAATATCAGGTTTGAAAGCTGCTCATCATATGACAAGACTCCCAGAGAATGTGACGCAGGTTTTGGCCATCTGGTCAGATATGAATGCAAGACTTTTAGTGCCTAGCCACCTTCCAGAGTAGATAGTAAATAAATGGGCTTCTGCACTGTTGCAGCTGGAAGAGTTACATTGGGGAACCATTCTTGGAACCAAGTGGTGTGGTTGAATGGTGAAAAATGTAACAAAACATTTTTACTTCTAGTGGCTTTGCAGATATGGATTGATCAATTGTGTGACCAGTTGGTGGTATTTTGGTCAGATAGTATATCAGTGTTGGAATCCACTAGTTAACAGAGAACCAGCTGTCAGATGTTTTTAGGCAGCTGCAGCACTTGGTCCTCGTTTGCTCGAAGAACATGCTGTGTAGAGTTAAACATGTGCTAGGCATATAGTGGATGCTTTACCTCATGTTAACATCAATGATTTCAGATGTTTCTACCTAGAAGCAGCAGCAGATGAAACACCAGTGCTCTGTGATCTCTGGAGGCTAGATGCTCAGTCCTATCATATTTCATCTTTACTAGCTTAGCAACTAAAGCCAGAAGAACATACAAAGGACCTTAGAACATCTCTTGTCTTCCATGGAGGTATGAGATAGGAGTGAAAAGTACAGTTTAGGATTTTGAGTTGACATTTTGCAGTGGTTGCAGGGTGAAGGAAAGTCCACCTCCTTTATGCCTGCGGTAGTAGCCATTTGTGCCAAGGTCATCGCAGCCAGGAGTTTACATTAAACATCAAAATTCAGAAGCCATTAAGGGCTGGGAACAAGCAAAGGGTACAAAGGCAGACATTCTGCGTGTTCATCACAATATGAGTCGGTTTTCTTAAAGGCAACTATTTCTGGAGTTTTCAAACTAGGGGAATTACATGCAAAGTCCAAGGTCAATTTAAGGGGTGGCATCCACCTTATCAAAATGTTTGTGTCTGGAGCGTCTTCTATTATTAATATCCCCTCCTCTAAAATAAATTATGTGGAGAGGACATCACATAGTTCTGGGAAGGAAAGAGGGTCACCCATAGAGCTTCATTTCAGCCTGAACTTTGTGTGTGTGTCACAGTTCCATTTTAGAAGGATATTGACCAGATCCCTGTTTTTGGCATTCATTCTAGGTGTGTGTGAAATATGAATAATTCCCCCTTGTGTAATTAGACAAAGTGTTGGAGAAATTACAGGAAATTATGCAAGAAGTTAAATCTGGCATTTAGCACTATTTTCTTAGCGTAAAAATAGCACCTTTAAGTCCCAAATGGATGCGAGGATGCATTTAACGAAGAGCTCTGCATAAAACAGAACACAAACAGTAGCTGCTCATGCTTGGTTCATTCATTGATGCTGTGTTCCCTTGTTAGGATTAGTCCCTCCAAATCACTCTTAATTATGCAAGCAAGTGTAATAGCGAAATTTGGTATTTTCACTTAGGTAGAGCAATGCAAAGTTACTGAAATTATGTCAGATAATGCTGATGTAACAAAAATTTCTCCGGCCCTTGCTTCATTCCCAACAGTGCAACCACATTAGCCACGAGCTGGGGGTTGGGAGCTATCCAGGTCAAGCATATTGTTAGATAGAGTCGAGATCGTGCGCCCAGGTTTTGATGTAAATGGGGCCTATGCCTGGAGTGTCTTCTTACACTTCTTCTTTAGTAGTCTTTTTTTCCTTCCATAATGTTTGTGTGTGCAACAGGGCCAATGGCAATGGTATGTTTCTGAGTCTTTGGACACTCATTTCTGCAATAGGCTGGCAAATTACTTTATGCTGGTGATTTCAGACACAACACAAGGTGGTTTGGTGTTGGCGGTCTATGAGTTGAACAACAGAGGAACATCATAGCTCGGGGGCGGGGTCTAGGGAGAACATGGCGGCCAGATAGAGAGATTGGTCGGGTGTGCCGATCCTAGCGGCGTGCTACAACCGACTGAATGGGCGAAAAGATGCAGCAAGCGGGAAGCGACAAGTAAGGTAGACTAGCTACACACGCCAAGCCGGGAATCCTAAATTTGTGCGCAGGGAGCGGATGAGAAACAGCCCCGACGCTAGCGAGTGAGGTTGAGGCACTGTGGGGCGAGGTCTCAGTGAGAGCGGAGGAGGAGACACGGTCGCCGGGTCGAGAGAGACTCACGGTAGGCGCTGGCGGCAGCCTATGGAGGACGCGGTAGTGGATAATGCAAGCTGCACCGCGCTAGTGGCGGTGGAAACAGCTAAGGAGGACGCCGAGAAGGGAGTAGCTGACCCGACGACGGGGCTACCCTCACTGAAGGGTTTCGAGCGCTGGAGCAGCGCAGCGCTAGAGCGAGGAAGAGGTAGGCGGGCGGCTGCAAGGCTCCAGTTCTCTGCTGGAGGGGCTGTGGGGAGAGGTACTGCGCAGGAGGGGAGTAGAGCGCAATTGAGTGCTGTAAAAATACCAAAAATACCACAGAACTCAGTGGGGGGTTCAAAAACTTACAGGGGGTTAGATACTCGGCCAAAAGAGAAAAAAAAGAGCCCGCAGAAATTTAGTTCCGGTTATGCTTTGAGGAGTACAGGGAAGCCTATAACGGGAAGCCTGACCCCTCCCAATATACTACAGAAGACCCCCTTGAATCCGAGTTTAAAAAGTAAAATAAAACTACAAACAGGAAGGTCAGGAGCTTTTGGAAAAAAATCTTTAATTCACCCATCGCTAAACTCCTACTTTAAACCTGTCCCTAAAATATTAGTTCTGGCAAAAGACAGCAAGCAAGGAGAGTCAATAACTGTGGACTGGTCAGATCATTTGAGTCCAAACCGCTATAAGATTTTGGAGGTGGAGGAGGTGGGGGAGGCTGCGGCCACAGAAACAGGTGAAATAGGAGAGATGGAATCTGAAGCGGATAGTCAGTTAGGAGGCCTAATAGAAGGGGCCTCACCAGACAGTCCAATAGAACTAGGAGAGAATAAAAGAAGAGGCAGTCAGAATGGGGGAGAGGTTGAGGGGGGTGAGGAGGAGGGGGCAGCCGCAGGTGATGGGGAACTACATTCAGATAGCATGGTTATCGCCCTTTTGAGAAAATTAGACCTAGATGTACACAGGGGGTTTGAGGAATCTAAAAGTAAGCAAGATGGTATTAGGGAGGCAGTGGGTGTACTGGAGGCTAAGTTTGACGAGTTAAATACACGGACAGGGAAACTGGAACAAGAGGTTAAGGAGATGCAGGAAGCAGTGGAAGATAACTGTAAAGAGCTCGAGGAGATTAAAAATAGAGAAAGAGTATACGAAGAGCGGTTAGAGAGGTTGGAAAATATGCAGCGAAGAAATAACCTGAAGGTTTTGAAGTTACCAGAAGGAAAAGAGGGGGAGGATTTAAAAGGTTTTGTAGTTCATTTATTAAAATCGGAGCTGCAGTTGGAGGAATCTGAAGAGGAGATTGCTGCTGACATACAGAGGATCCATCGCGATCCCTTCAGACTGAAGCCAAATCGCTCTAAGCCTAGAAGGGTGTTGATTAATTTTCTAACCTACAGTCTAAAAGAAAAGATTCTTGCTATGGCATTGAAAAAGGGCTCGCTTACGGTAGGAGAAGTAAAGATTGAAATTAGATCTGATTTATCGGTAGTCACGGCAAATAGGCAGTGGGAGCTGGGGAAGCGAATTGAACCCCTAAGAAAATTGGGGGCGACTGTGCAGTTAAAATTCCCTGCTTTTCTAAAAGTAATGTGGAATAACAAAATGTACTCATTTAGATTTGTAGAAGATGTAGATAACTTTTTGGAGTACTGCCAAAGTGGGGGGGTCTAGTTAAGCGGTGCAGTTCGGGCTTTTGGTTTGTGTAGCTTGTAAATGTGTAATTTGAAAAGAATAACAAAAAAAAAAAAAACAAAAAAAAAAAAAAAAAAAATGTATAAAAACATTTGTTGATACATAGAAGCAAGTAAGGGTGGCGCGTCTGCTGGTGGCCGGCACTTAAAGGGCCTAGGTTTGGGCCTTAGAAAGCTGGAAGGGTTTTCCCAGGGAGGGGGGGGGGGAAGGGGGGCGGGGAGTTGGGTAGGGCTTAGTGTTGGGGGGGGAGGGATAGGAAGAAGGGGGGGAGAAAAATATAAATGTTCTCATATGCCAAGAACCACCCTGAGGGTAAAGATTTGGAGATTAGTTTACGATGGTGGAGGGTAAAAATGTTAGGGCAAAAACACAAATAGTGAGATGGGTGTCATGGAATGTAAATGGTTTAAGGGTTAAAGCAAGAAGGGACAGGATCTTGAAGTACTTAAGGGACACTCCAGCTAATATAATGATCCTTCAAGAGACTCATTTAACCGGGGAGGAGTGTAAACAATTCTTGGGTCGAATGCGGTGGATAAGGCACTTTTTCAGCTCACCACAAACTAGGGTAACTAGAGGAATACTAGTGATAATTAGGCATGGGCTGGATTGTCAGGTAATGAACAGCATAGCTGATGAGAAAGGGCGATGGTTGATAGTGACTTTAAAGGTATCGGGTTCTTTATACAATATTATTGGTTATTACGGCCCTAACCAAGACGATGCTACTCCGCTGCTAGAACTTTCACACGAGATGTCTGGGCTTTCAGGATATATAGTTTTTGCTGGAGACTTCAATACTGTTTTGGATGCTAAGCTTGATAGATCTGTTAATAGCAGAGCCCAGGGAAATTGTAAGATGACGGCTAGTGTTAAAAACATAATAGAACAATTTGGGCTTTGTGACATTTGGAGGAGGCGGGCCGGGTCTGGGCTTGGATATACATATTATAACAAAAAATATAACCATAGATCCAGAATAGACTTTTTTCTGTTAGATGCAAGATTAATTGATTATGTGAAGGAGGTGCTACATATAGGGGTTCATCTATCAGATCATTCAGCGGTTTCTTTAGAGCTGGAAAATGTGTCTTGTGTTGTGGATTCAGTCTGGAGGTTAGACCGTTCAGTTTTGTATGATCAGGAAGCAATGCAGTCCCTTCAACAGGAGCTCGAGGTATTTATAGAGCATAACATAGGATCTGCTAAACTAGATATCGTTTGGGAGACAACCAAGGCCTTCCTTCGCGGCAGGTTGGGAGCTCTGGGGGCCAAGAGAAGGAGGGCATACTATCAGGAAATAAGGACTCTGGAACAGAACATCCGAAAAAATGAAATTAGGATTATAAATTCAGGGGACGCTCCTGTGGGGGAGATCCTTCAAGAGTTGGAAGGGTTAAAGGAACAGTTGACTGATGTAATTAATAAAAGGGTGAAAGAAAGATGGGAGGCTGCTAAGTTAGATCACTTTGAATACGGGGAAAACGCAGGCAAACTTCTAGCTTGGAAGGTTAGGAAGGATTTGGTTAAAAATATGATTAAAGAGGTTAAGGTGGGTGTAGAAGGGAAAGTAGCCTCAAGCACTAATGAGATTGTGGAAGCATTTCATAACTACTTTTCAGAAGTATATAGTGAAGAGCTACAACCAGATAAGGAGGAGATCAAGAAGTGGGTTAAAATTTTAAAATCTGCTACAGAGGAACACCGAAAGATTTTGAATAGAGAGATCAGGAAAGAAGAAGTAGAGGAAGGGATTAGGAAGGCAAAAAAAGGCAAAGCACCCGGTCCCGATGGCCTTCCTGTAGAGGTATACAAGACTCTGATGCAAGGTCTGGTACCATTATTAACAAAGGTGTTAAATGAGGTGTTCTCTGGAAATTTGAAGATTCCGGCATCATGGGATCAGGCAAATATAATCATTATACCCAAACCTGGTAAATCTCCTACAAATATGGATTCATATAGACCCATTTCGCTCTTGAATAGTGATTACAAAATGTTCACCAAGATCTTGGCAGATAGGCTAGGTAAAGTGATCCCGTACTTTATTCATGAAGATCAAAAGGGTTTTGTCAAAGGTAGACATTTAAATGAACTAACTTTTTCCCTGATAGGAAGTATAGATGTTGCGGTTGAGCAGGGGCTTCCCCTGGCGGTGGTGGCCTTGGATGCTGCCAAGGCTTTCGACCGGGTAAATTGGGAGTTTTTGAAAATTTTACTTGAACATCTTCAGTTAGGGAAAAATTTCCTTCAAGCGATATCACAACTATATTATACGCCGTGTTCTAGGGTCTTGGTGAATGGAACACTCACAAAGTCTATTAGAATTGCGCGAGGAACCAGGCAGGGATGCCCCCTGTCCCCACTGTTGTTTGATCTTTATATTGAACCATTGGCCTGCAAAATAAGGGAGTCAGAGAATATTCCCACTTTCAGCTTTCAAGGGTGGTCAAAGAAGATAGGGTTATATGCGGACGATATCGTGGTTTTAACATCAAACTTGACAAAATCATTGGGGGAAATAGAAAATCTTACAAAAAAGTTTGGTGAAGCTTCAGGATATCGATTAAACTCGGACAAGACTGAAATTATGGCCTGGAACATGGTAATAGGCCCTGGGATCGCAAAAAAGCAGATGAGATACTTGGGGGTACAAATTACCCAGGATATAAAACAGCTAACAGTAGTAAATCTGGCCAAAACAAGGAAGGATATCACAGCACTTTTGAGAAACTGGAGCTCAATATCACTGTCTATGATTGGTCGGGTTAATCTGGTTAAAATGATGGTGCTTCCGAAGTTGACTTTTTTATTTGATTCTGTCCCTCTTATGTTTGAAAAAGAAGGTTTAGCAAAACTACAGAGCGAAATTGGTTCATTTATTTGGGGTTCCAAGGGGTCAAGGCTATCATGGAAAAAAATTCGAAGAAGATATGCTAAGGGTGGGTTAGCAGCCCCAGACTTTCAGTTTTATTCTTGGGCCTTTTTGCTCAAGAACTGTAGAATGCTTCTTGGAACGCCCAATGACTCATCAATTGGGGAGCTCTTTGCGGCCATGCTGAAAGTAGAAAATTGCTACAAGCGTGGCTTTCTATATGGATTTGCAGATCCGAAATACTTTAAAAAAGTCAGACTGAAGATATTAAGAGACCTAGCCACGGCATGGTATCGTATCAGGCGCACGACAAAAATCCCATATTTTAGCATGGCTGCACCAATTTGGGAGGGCCCGGGGGCCCCAATTTGGACGAAAGATGCTTTAGCAAGGGCGTTAAAATTAGAAGGCCCTCAGGTCTGGGGGGACTTGTTTTCTGAAGGCGCCTTGATACCATGGGCAGTTTGTGAGCAACTCTGGGGTCATAATTTTGCAAAATTCAAATATCTGCAGATACAAAGCTGGGCAACAGGCAAGGGAAAGTTATTGGGACGACATAACGAGTTTGAAGAAAAGCTGGCCTCGAACATTCGAATGAAGAAAGAAGTGGCAATGTGGTATTGGGAAATAGTGGAAATGGAGGACGGTCCCTTTTTACTTCCTGAGTTCCTGTGGGGAGAGTGCTTGCCGAGGATCGCAACAGAAGAACAATGGCAAGTAGATATGTTGATTCTATATAAAGTGGTGAAACCTGCGAATTTAAGGAGGAATCACTTGTTCACTCTCCATAGGGCATACTGGACCCCAAAGAGGCTTGCGAAATTCAAAGAAGGGGGCACGGTGTTATGTCCAAAGTGTAAAAGCCCCAATGAAGATGACATTCATATGTTCGTGACATGCCCAGAGATTCAAGAGTTTTGGACAGCCGTAAGTGAAGTGCTTTCAAAAATACTGGAGCTAGAAATTACGGTAAGCCCTGAACAGATCATCTCGGGTAGATTGGATATACAAGGTAAGGGCCTTAATGACAATACGAAGCTGTTTTTCTATGCTATCTTGATTGCTCGAAGAGAAATATGTAAACTTTGGATTGCGTCTGAACCCCCGACAGTATTAATGTGGACTAGAGCTATGAGAGCAATAGCTAAACTGGATATGGCTGGGCAAAACAATAGGAAGCACCAATTTTGGAACATATTTTTAAATCACTACGGGTGAGGGAATTGGGAGTTAGAGTTGCGGGTTTCAAAGATGGGAGTGAATAACGTTCGATGATTAAGTCACTTCGGATGCTCTTGGAGGTTTAATGAAGCCTATATGCTTCCCTGCAACAGATATGGCTGCGACACTCCACCGTTATCAAACTTCTTAAAGTTTGCAAGTCTGTAGCATAAGCAGTAGGAATCAACCTCTCACAGTGGAGTTTGAATACCACCAATGGGCGCTATAAGATACGAAGTGGTGGGAAGTGGCGTATGAGGAAAAAAACAAAAAAAAAAAAAAAAAAAACAGAGGAACATCATTCAAAAGGCATGAAACAGGGGTTTTATGCCGCAGGAGTTGATAATCCACATTTGGGGCCAGTGATTTAGCAGACTGTGGAAAGAGGGACCATATCAGACTGAAATGGCAGATATTTCCTGGATTGCACTAAGGATCTCCCAGATAGATTGGTCTTACAGTGTTCCCAGGACTCATTGGAGATGGGGAGATGTGTGAAAGGACTGAATAATTCAGCGAATATTCTAAATAGGTTCATGTTAACCTCCTCAGCACAACATGGAGCTTGTGAAATGTGTTCCTCGTGGTTAATTAAGGAAAGAGTGATTTTTCCACAAATATTTCAGAATTAAATAATAAATATGTATTATTTCTAGACATTTTCAATATTTAATTATATCGATTCATATTTTAACTATTTTACACCATTTAAATTAACACTATTTTCTATTGGGTTTACTTTGGAGTCCCTACTACTATTATTTTCTGTTGGAGGGTCATAATATCATCAGAAACATCTTTATTCGATTCATAGAATCGTAAAAAGAAAAAGCAAAATCATACAGTGTTCAGATACCTCCAGTTCATATAATATGTTCACAATTATAGATTGCCAATTTATAAAACATTACATTTGTGTAAATACGCAGATCCAGAATAAAATGCGATCGAATCAGTACAGGAAGGAACACGGTCATTGAGTTATAGGTACAAGAAAAGTTGTTCAATCTTCACATCCTTCGAGTCCATTATAGTAATATTCACAATTATGGGTTACCGATTCGTACAACATAGCATTTGTGCAAATACGCAGTTCTAGTCTAAAGTGCGATCGCAGTTAAAATATAAAATATAAAGTGCAATTAGGTATATAAGCGCAATCCTTTTTTATCGTAATAGGTTTTCCCCAGAATTACTGAGCATGCATTTCATAATAAAATATTAAATACTATATACACAAAAAATGGTCAACTACGTGATAAAAAGAATACATGCTTAATATTCTTAAGTCCACTATTACAACATCCTGGTTAAAATTTCAAACCCTTCTTCATTCTTATATAGTTAGCAGCCAGTAAGAATCTCGAAACTCCAAAAACAACAAGCTGAGTGTTGTCGGTTTTTAAAATACATAACATGGCCATATATCTTCTCACACCCATTTTCCTTCCCATCGGTGCAATCCATTTCTGTCTGGCTTTCATGTAGATAGGGCAAAATAAAAGGACATGTGCTATATTTTCCTTCATAGACAGCTGGCACATTACACACTTACTATCTTCTTCCCCATTGCGGAGCTTTCCCCACTTGGCTGTAAATGACCTAACACATAGAGTTCCGTATCTAAATTTTAAATACAGTATTTTTGCAAGTTGAGGTTCTATTTGATCAAGGAAAATCTCAAAGTGAGGGGCGGGTTTAAACATCAGGTAATCATTCGTGAGTGAGCCAGCGCTACTATTCTGAAAATCTTTTTGTACAACCTGGTCATAATATGAGTGAATGGCTATGTGTGGTGCTGCACCTACTCCAATTCTTAGCTAGAGTAATCTGCTAATGTTTTAGGTCCCTTTTTGTTGGTAGTAATTTTAGAAGTGCTGTTTGTGAATAGCAATGGGCTTACTCTTTTGTAGGCGGGTGTCTTTCCCTCCTTAAACTCCGCCTTAGCACTCTTAAACTCCTCCTTAGCGCTGTCTAAACCTCTCCTTCGTTCTCCCTAAACCACTAGTAATAAGTGGGCCCCTTTCCCTAGCCACTCTCCCTCCCCCTCTGATATTTACTACTAAGTAGGAAACTTATATATGTCAGGACCAGGGAAAAGGAACGCTAGTGTTTGCTCCAATTTGGAGATGATTTAAAAATGCTTCCACCAGATGGAAGCAAACACATTACCCTGCCAACGCTTGTGCGGGTAGGGAGCCTATTATGTCCCAGGGGAGGACTCCCCAGGACACAGTTAGTGGCACGTTCCCAGGGGATGGGATCCCCAGTGCCTTTAAAGTCTCAGGTATGGGAGCCGCATAGCCTGCCACCGTTGTAATCTGAATTACGGCCTCGGAGGATTGGGGCTGTCGGGCCTTATTAAGGCTCGGGGAGGGGGGGCATGCAATCCTCCTTTTGTTGACATTTTGACCCCAGAGTCGGGGCCCCTCTGGCCTCATTAGGCCCCAGGAGGGGAGTCATGCATCTCCTCCCTTTATTTAATTACTCTGCCCTGGCATATGGGGTCCCTGGAGCCTTTTCAGGCTCTGGGAGGGGGCCTTGTGCCAGGAGATGGGGTCCCGGAGCCTCATTAGACTCTTAGATACTTTGAGGTATCACTACTATCGGCATTCTATGTTGTGGCTCTAACCATCACGCTTACCTACACCTAATAATAGCTTCGTGCAGGCCGCCTGGCTGATCGGCGTGGGCTTGCCGAATTGCATTATGACCCCCACCTAACTGAGCCAGCAGCCAGACGGGCCACTTCTGCTCTGGCATCCTACGAAGGCCTCACTATCCGACACATCTGTGGGGCACTTCGCCTTTGTTTCCTGGCACACTGCCTTACAGTCCTCTCTGGGTATCTTCTGCAGCTGCATGCCTTGGTGGTGAGTGCCATTGGCAACCTCTCTATACACCGATGATCAGGCCTGCCTGTACAGCCTCCAGTGACTCTGCTTTGCTGGCCTATCCCAGCTTCTCAACATCAATGCTGCCCAGCAAGACCATGCACAGGCCACACCCCTCCAGTAAGACCCAGCGCTGCTCCACCACACTGCGCATCAGCTGTAATGCCTCATGCCTTCAGCTGTAATGCCTCATGGGTGTGCATGTAACCCGTTACCACCTTTCAATGAGCTCAGTGAACCGGCGACTGTGGTCCCAAGTTAACACACGGGTGACACATCTGAACAATTATTTTAAGGTCATCATAGAGACAGCTGATGAGTCTAAACGATCTTTGCTACTATACAACACCAGGGAGGAAATATTCAATCTGTTTGGCAATGATCCTGTACTGGCACAGATGATGGCTATGATGGGGTCATCACAGCCCTCAACACACACTTTGAACCCCTGTGAAGGACTGGTCTCACACACCAACTGGTGTCATGCTTCATCATAGACCAGTCCTCACCCTCTAAAAACTTGCTTTGATAGAGGGCGGGAATGCACCTGAGGACAGGGATGCACTTCTAAACTAAGTGGGGGCCCTTACAGAAAAAAGTGAGTTTAAAAAGGAATTACAGATGTCAAATTACATTTTAATATTGCTGGCATCCATATGGTGTTTAAAAGATATAGGGTAATCGGTGTGTTGGGGATGTTATTGTCCCCCCACCGATGTCAATAGGGTCGACATGTTGCTGCCAGGTGGCCCAATAGGGTCCATGGCATTCATCAGGACCTAAGTGAAAAAACTACGAGCTCTGCTCTTACCAAACTGTGGTGAGAGGGTATCCACTATGTGGGGTGACCAGTGCCCTTCCGCTTGACAAACTTTTTGTCACCTCTACAGGCTCTGAAATATTCCTCAGCGGTGACACTGACAAGCACCTGCAGCTGGTCCATTTTACGTTGCTATTGAGTATTCTGCCAGTGACATTGATCGCATGTTTTTCGAGTTCCCACAGGTATTTACAGGTATAGGCTGCCTGAAAATGCCCCTGGTGTCACTCCACATTGATCCTGCAGTTCGTCTTGTGGCACTGAGACACCGCCGTGTCCCATTCCACCTTCGCCTGCCAGTGAGCTCCAAAATGCGAAGATATCGAAGTTATCGGAAGAGTATCAGGACCTACCTCTTGGGTGCCTCCGATGATGGTTGCAACCAAACCTAAATAATCCAGGTGCATCAACATTTGCATTAACATTTACCTTCCCAAGAAAGCCATAAAACGAGAATGAAATATCTTGTCCACCATTGATGACCTGATTGCTGACATCAATGGGTCACAGTGATTTTTGAAGCTTGACTTAAACTCTGGATGTCATCAGCTTGACTTCCTCGAAGACAGCAGGTACATCATGACGTTCTCTACCCATATAGGCCTCCACCACTACGGCAGGCTCAACTTCTGAATATCTTTGGTGGCTGAGATTTTTCAACTACCATTTGTGAAGTTCTCTCAGACCTCGAAGGAGTCATCAATGTCAGTGATGAGATCCTCATTCATGCCCCCCTCGGGGGCCTCCACCATCATCTGCAAGTGACTCTCAGAAGATCCGAACATAGTACGACAGCCCCAGGCTCTTGACCCCCTATGTTACAGCAGTGCCAAATAGAGATCACCCGTACCGATTGAGACCCCTCATCATGAACCTCAAGAGACTTGACAACTAGGTCTGTGAGTGGACATGTCAGGCCCAAGTGGACCTTTAAAAGTTTATCATAAGTTGTGTGTATTGTGTTTTTCTTTTTTGCTAAAGGTTTTGGAGGAATGTAGTATGTTACAGGACCAGCCCTGCTATGTGACGCTAACTCGCACCAACGTCACGACCTAACGTTGGAGGTCATGGATGAGTTAGTAAAAGGGGAGAGATCCCGACCTACATAGTATGCATAGAGAAGTAAACAGCATCAAACGCCTCTGGGTCGTTTCTTCTTCTGCCCACCACTACTGCAGACTAGCACTGTTATAATACAGATAACAAAGAAAAAAGTAATGCCTTAGTAGGACAAGTGCGTGAGTGTGCTTGTGTGCCCTTTTTTTTGCATGTGTTTCATACCACTTCTTAAGGAAGTGCCTTGAAGCGGTTGGATTTGTACTTAGCACTGTAGAAAAATGATCTTTTCCTCACTTATTCTACTCCTAAAAAGGGCCTTTGCCAGTGATGGCAATAGTGTGAGCTAGCAGCCCAGCTGGAACTGCAACTTCAATCCAACATCATCATGTGTAATGTGTTTATTGCCTGTTACACACTAAACATCTCCACAACCAACCTCCGTGTTAGATTGTAATTGAATGTTCCAGAGTTAGTATCTGTACTAGCCTCCTTAACATTCACGTGATACAGTGTGTGTACACGTTTGCGTGTGTGAATGCATGCACGTGTATGCACGTGTTAGTATGCGATTGCTCTGTTGTGAAGTTCATCTTTCATTCAGATTCGTTTTCATTAGTGTTTAAAAAGGACTTGCAAATCCCTCGTCGCAGGTGGCCAGTCCAAGGACTCATTAAAAGTTTTCTCCACTTTCTAGCTGATAAATGGGCTAGGATTACAGCACCATACTCTTCAAGGACTATTAAAGCGCCACCCGCCACATTGCACAGAAATCAAAAACATGTTTTTTTTTATTATTTCATGAGATTGGGAGCCTTCTCATTGTTCTGATATTTTTCAAGAGCGTTTATAAGAGGCCCCCTGTTGTTCATAGTTTCTGGCTATCTTTTTTGTCTGCTCATTACTAATTCTTTTTATTTCTCTCCCAGTTGATCAGCTTGAGTGGCCTTGTTATTGAAAATGTTTTTTTTTACTCCAGTGTCTTTTTAAATCCAAAGGTTGTTCTTAGACTTTTGCCCAAAGAATCTGTGTCCGCAGTCCAGGTCCAGGCTGGTCTTGCAGAGACTGCGACTGCAATATATCTGCGTCAAAGTGCACGCTGGAAGCTCTACCACACTCCAATAAAGTAATGTGCAATATAAGATTAGAAGTGGTCTGCACAACTCAGTGGATATGTTTCATGATAAACTCCCTCTGCCTAGGAAGGATTGAACCCGTGCCCTAGACGTCGAAGCGCCATTCGGCAAGCAAACAGTTAAGGTTAGGCAAGCTGTTTTGATAAAAACGAAAGAAAAAAAGACTGATTTTTGGACTGCAGCCCATCTGCAGAAACTGGTAATTCTTGTGGAAGTGAAATGAACCTCATCGTATTTCAAAACAAGAAGCGTGTCAAGAGAAGAAGCGTGTCGAGAGCTATTAATTGAATTTTTCTTTTAAGCCCTTTGTAGCAAACCAGAGTGTAATTGACAGTAGCCTCTAAAACTTGCCAAACTTGTGTCTCTGAAATCAACACATCACTCACCAACTTCCCATTTAGCATCTGTTCTCTGGCTAAACTGCCCCGAAGATAGATTTTGCACGTATTTACTGTGTTTTCACAAATTATCTCATTGAGAGATTATACATGTTGTTCTGAAAGCTATGATTTCACATAGTATTACTGATTTAATATGAAAAGGTATAAGCAGTGCGTCCTTAAGGTGCGAGCTGTAGTTATGAAGCTGGGGCCCGATTCACAAAATCCTAACTTCACAACTTTCGGTATACACAAAGGGCATTTAGGAGTAGTAAAGTTAGGAATCATAACTGTTCTACTCCTAAAAAGTTAGGATTTCTAACTTTCCTACTCCAAAATGCCCTTTGTGAATACCGGAAGTCGTAAAGTTAGGATTTTGTCTCAGGTTACTTTTGTGAAGCGGGCCCCTGGTGCGTAAATTATAATTTTAAGGAACAACTATAACTCTAGAATTTGTAATGTATGTGTAGTTTAAGTTTTGTTTTATAGAAACAATAAATAGTTTTTATAACCTTTGTTTTTTTTCTTTGAATTTTATTGGTTCTTATTTTTAATAATAAAAGGCTTTCACATCATATAGTTTAGTGTTGTTAAGTGGAGTGTTACAGAGTGCAGTGGAGGACAGTGTTTTATAGTGTAGTGTCGTACAGTGTAGCGACATACTGTGGAGCAGAGTGAAGTGGCATACAGAGGAGTGGCTTAGAGTTAAGTAACATAGAGCGGAATAGTGTAGATTAGAGGGGTGTAGAGTGGAATGGTGGAAAGTTGAGTAGCTTAGAGTGGAGTGGAATAGAGCAGCATGGAGTAGAGTGGGGTGGCGTAGAGTGGAATGGCATTGAGCAAAATATTGTAAAGTGGAGTGCTATAGATTAGTGTAGAACAATGATATAGAGTCTAATTGCGTAGAGTTGTCTGTCGTACAGTAGAGTGTCGTACAGTAGAGTGGCATAAAGTTGAGTGGCATAGAGTAGAATTGCATAGAGTCCGGAGGAGCCGAGTGGTGTGAAACCAAGTGGCGTAGAGTTGAGTGGAGTGGCATAGACTGCATTAGCTTACTCTGGAGTGGTGTAGAGTTGAGTGGTGTAGAGGGGAAAAACTTAGAGGGGAGTGGTGTAAAGTGGAGTGGTGTAAAATTGAGCGGTGTATAGTAAAGTGGCATAGAGTGGAGTGGTGTACAGTGGAGTGACGTAGACTGGAATAACGTAAAGTGGAATGGTGTACAGAGGAGTTGGGTAAGGGGGAGTGGCATACAGTAGAGTGGCGGCAAGGGGAGTAATGTGGAGTACAATCGTGTCCAGTGGAGTGGCATAGAATGAAATAGAATAGAGTGGAGTGGCGTAGAGTGCAGTGGCATATAGTAGAGTGGAGTGGCATAGAGTGAAGTGGCGTAGAGTGGAATATCGTACATGTGAGTGGCATAGAGTGGTGTGCCATAAAGTGGAGTGCCATAGAGTTGAGTGGCATAGAGTGGAGGGGGTAGAGTGGCATACAGTCAAGTGGTGTAGAGTGTAATACATAGAGTGGAGTGGCATGGAGTGGATTGGAGTGGTGTGGAGTGAGTGTGACGAGATAAGTGGTGTAGAGTGGAGTGGTATAGACTAGAGTGGGGCAGAATGGAGAGGCGTAGAGTGGAATAGTGTAGAGTGGACCGGCATACAGTGGAGTCGTATACAGTGGAGTGGTGTACAGTTGAGTGGTGTACAGTGAGTAGCATGCACTGAAATAGCATCGAGTGGTGTAAAGTCAAGTGGCATAGAGTGAAATAGCTTAGAGTGGAGTGGCGTAGAGTGGAGGGCGCACAGTGGAGTGGTGTACAGTAGAGTGTCAGACAGTAGAGTGGTTGACAGTAGAGTGGTGTACAGTGGAGTGGCATAGAGTGGAGTAAAGTAGAGTTGAATAGTGTAGAGTGTAACTTTGTACAGTGGGTTGGCATAGAGAGGAAGTTGGCATAAGTCACTTCAGTGTACACCAATGGAACATAGTGCACAGTGGAATAGGATAGAGTAGATAGAAAAGAGAAATAGAGATAGAAAAAAAGCAAATAGAAAAGGGAATACATCAGTGACCATTTACTCAAATGGCACAGTTTTGATACAGGCCAATAATGAGAACCTAGAGCCCTTCGACTCCCTCTTCCCTACCCTTTGCTCAGCACACCTTCAGCCACGGCATCCTGCTCCACCCCATCCCAATGCCCCGATCAATCTGCCTCTGCAGGAGTTGGAAATATATTCCTCCCCCCTGTCAAGACCCCCCAGTCCCCCCCTCAGAAACTCCTCTCATCACGCTGTCCCTGCGAACCTTATCCTTCAGCTCTCTAAAGATGACCAGTGCCCGCAGCCTCGATATCTTATCCTCCTCGTCACCTCTCTAGCATCCCACGAGCTCAGCCCACTGACCCCCATCAACCTATTAGAGAAGACCAAGCCCCACCGCCCAAGCAATCCTACCAGCTCCAACAACATAACACCCTCCCTAGAGCCTGGTCTACTGACCCCCGCATCACTCTAGCCGAACCACGGAGGAAGAGCCCAAGACCTAACCCCCTACAGAGGGCTTCTAATACTGACAGCCAGGTTGACCTTCCCTGCACTAAACCTCTAATGGGGACCTGGCCCCACATTCCTCGAGATGCCCTTATCCAAAACTGCTCGTCACCAGCCCCGGAAATTATGGTGCACCAGTTGACCTTACTAGAGAGTCAGCTAGAAATGATATGCAGTGGCCTGGATGACATCCTTTCCAACCTAGATAAGACTCGTAAGCCCCAACATGTCCAACACAGGGCCTCCGGTCCGACTGACTCTTTTCCTCTTAATTCCTGTTCTGGAAACTCACCGACCCCCGAGAACAGACCGCCAAGGCCCCCTAGAACAGACGCGGGGATCTCACTTCAATCTCCCTCAAGAACTAAAGCCCCCGCATCTGAAGCTCAGACATACACTAGTAAAGATGTTGAGATCCAATCAAATAGGCCTCTCAGATCTACAGCAGCTATGTCAGATGAAGAAGCTATGGAACTAGCCTCCACCTATGCCTCCCATCCCTCAATTGCCACCAACGCCAAGATCCAAGTGATCACGGGCTTTGGAAGAGATTTCACACCTGTGATGCTCACGAGACCTCCCCCGCCCTCACCTTCATACCGAGGGCCCCTTTAGAAAAGCAGTCAACCAAAAATAATATATCTACCAACTGCATGCTCATTAACTGAAGATCTGCCCCCAAGCGTGCAACGGAACTTGCTGAAGCCATCCTCTCTCAGGACTTAGACATTGCGTTCATCACGGAGACTTGGCTAAAGGAGTGCTCCCCACCTTGCTTCGACATGTTAGTGCCTCCTGGTTTCAAACCCATCAATAAAGACAGGATAGACCAACGCGGAGGAGGGGTAGCCATCATCCATAAAGAGGATATTGCCATTACTGTAATGGACCCTTGCGAATATAGCTCCTTTGAATGTTTATCGATCACCATTAAGCTTAAGGACAATAGCTCGTTAGTAGGTCACCTTCTTTACCACCCACCCGGCAACTCCTCTACTTTTGGGGAACATCTTTCTGACCTGATTGTTCCACTGCGCACCCAAAGACACTAACCACGTAATTCTGGGGGATCTCAACCTACGTTGGAATGAATCCAACAACACACTAATCCAATCGCTTAATACTCTCCTTTGTGACAATAACCTTTCCCAACATTGCTCAGAAGAAACTCATAACAAAGGAGCGACCTTGGATGCCATCATTGCCCAACAAGACACAATTACAATCAACAACATCTTCCCAGTAGACTGGTCGGATCATCACATGATCTTATTCCACATTAACCAAAGAGTCTTATCCCTGCCTCCTGTGCAGGATCCCCCCAAATGGTCCAGAAATCTCTCCCAGATTCCCCTGGAAGTCATGGAAGATAGGCTAAAGCTGCTCCTTCCTAGTGACAAAGATCTATCCACAACCGATCTTAACTCACTCTATAACATTAATATGGTAAACCTTCTCGACCAACTAGCACCACTGAAACAAAGAAAAAACCGAGCCATTCCGTCCAGATCTTGGTTCGACTCTGACACTAATGAAGAAAGGAGACAATTAAGAGCTGCAGAAAGACAATGGAGAAGCGTGCCCACTATCTCCCACCGAGACAAACTCAGAACTATTCAGAAGAAGTATAATAACCATATTAAGAAAAAGAAATCCATGTACTTTCGCTCTGCTCTTGACAGCGCAAAAAATAGACCCAAGAAGCTCTTCAGTATTATTAGACAACAAACTTCCAAACCGGATTCCTCCCTAGGGCAGGCCTCCAAAGAACGCTGCGACAACTTCGACAACTTCTCCAAAGACAAGGTCTCCAAGATCGAGCGCTCTCTGGTTATCAACTGCTCTCCCCGTCCCCATAGCAGCATGGGGTGGGGGGTGCTTGGTAGCGCTCCACCACCAATTACTAAACCATGGTCTCTCATCCAGCCCATTCTAGAAGAGGACATAGTCAAACTTATCTCCACCTCTAAACCTTCATCTCATACCCTAGACCCCCTTCCTGTTCTACTCACCAAAAAATTGAAACTCTCCCTAGCCCCACTGTAGTGCAGGATTATTAACAGCTCCTTAAAAACCAGAACCGTCCCAGATTGCATGAAAGTGGGACAAGTCACCCCAGTGCTAAAAAACCAGGCCTTGATACAAATGACTTAAACAACTTCAGACCCGTCTCCAACCTTCCTCTCCTTTCCAAAATACTAGTAAGATGTATTCTCCAACAATTAACACAGCACTTGGACAATACCAACCTCCTTGACTCACATCAGTCAGGATTTAGGAAACAGTGTAGCACGGAAACTGCAATCCTCAACATAATTGATGACATACACAAATCACTGGACTCAGACCAATGCTGCCTCTTCATTTTTCTCGACCTATCGGCAGCATTCAACACAGTTGACCATATTCTTCTCCTCAAAGCCCTTGAAGAAAGGGCTGGTCTAGATGATGTGGTCCTCAACTGGTTCTCCTCATTCCTGCATAATCGCTCCCAAAGAATTAAAATGAGAAACTTTGAATCCGACCTTCATCCAGTCAAAAGAGGAGTTCCACAAGGTTCAGTGCTCTCCCCTCAACTCTTCAACATCTACATGGAACCCCTCTCCACCCTACTCAGGAAAACTAACATTCCCTTCCACCTCTACGCGGACGATATCCAAATCTATCTGGAAATCTCCTCCGCTAACGACATTCACAGACTCAACGAAACACTAAAGAAAGTCCAACGCTGGCTGTCAAGCAACCATCTTAAGTTGAACCCTGACAAAACTGAATTACTCCTCATCTCGAACAAAGAAGAGAACCCACAAATGATCGAATTGCTAAAAGATATAGACGCGTTCAATGAGAATCTCACGCTAGCGGACTCCGTCACATCACTAGGCATCACACTTGACTCCAAACTAGACCTGACCAAACACATCAAGATCTCGGCAAAGAGCGCCTTCTTTAATCTGAAGCTACTAAGCAAAATAAAACCTTTCATCCCACCCAATGATCTCAAACAAGCTACCCAAGCATTGGTGCTGTCAAGACTTGATTATGGTAATGCAATCCTCTCTGGAATACCCAAAATCCATCTTGCTCTTTGACCACATCTATCCGGCACTCAAACGGTTACCAATAGAATTGCGGCAAACTTTAGAACAGCCTGCCTCATCCACAATGCCCTTCACACAGGCAAACTCGAATATCTGGCATCCAAACTTAAAAAAGCAGGCCAGAACGGGGACTTTAGAAGCTCTAACACCTTACTTCTGATCCCACTAAAAACTCTAAAACAAAAAACAAGGGACCGGTCCTTTGGTAATGCGCCCAAAATTTGGAACTCTATCTCCCCCCCCACATCAGAACTATTCCTTCCTTTTCTAAATTCAAAAGTCAGCTCAAAATCCTTAACTATCAGATAGGATCAGCCTGGAGTGTCTTAAGAGATTCTGCTCCTCGCCCGGATGGGGACGGCCAAAACCCTGTAATGGATCTCTCCCTCTTCCTCCTACTGTGATTCGTACCCTGAATGTCTCGGACTGTACTGTATTTTGCTCTGCTTTGTTTGCTTTCTTTTGCTCCGCTCTGTAATTATGTGAAGCGCTCTGATACCTTACGGTCTGGCTAGCGCTATATAAAACTTCCTAAATAAAAATAAATAAATAAATAAAGTAGAGTGGCATGCTGTGGAGTGGCACACAGTACAGTAGGGTACAATGGGGGGCCATAGAGTTGAATGACAAAGGGTAGAGTAGCTTAGAGTGAAGTGACCTAGAGTGGAGTTGTGTAGAATGGAGTGGTGTACAGTGGAGTGCCATCAGTGAAGTGGCATAAAATGAAATAGCGTAGATAGGAATGGCATACAGTGTAGTGGTGTAGAGTCAAGTGATGTAGAGTGGAAAAGCTCAGAGTGGAGTGGCATAGTGTAGAGATGAGTGGTGTAGAGTTGAGTGGCGTAGAGTGGTGTTGCATAGAGGAGAATAGCAGAGTGGAGTAGCATAGAGTGGAAGAGAATAAAGTGGAGTGGCGTAGAGTGGTGTACAGTTGGTGATGTATAGTGGAATAGCGTAGAGTGTAATGCCATAGAGAGCACTGTTGTACAGTGGAGTGGCGTATAGTATAGTAGAGTAGAATGGAGTGGAGTGGTGTAGAGTGAAAGTCATAGCATAGAGTGGCGTAGAGTAGAGTGGCATAGAGAGTAATGGGATACAGTGGAGTGGTGTAGAGTGGGGTGTTGTAAAGTGCAGAGGTGTAGAGTAGAATAGAGTGGAGTGTAATAGTGTAGAGTATAGTGGCACAGTGGCACAGAGTCGAATGGTATACACTGGGATTTCATAGAGTGAAGTAGCATGCAGTGGAGTTGCAAAGAGTGCAGTGGTGTACAGTAGAGTGGCTGTACTGGAGGGTCGTAGAGTTTAAAGGCGTACAGTGGAGTGGCATACAGCCATGTGGCGTACAGTAATTTGGCATAGAGTGTAGTAGCATAGAATAAACTGGCACATGAACCAAAGATGTCATTTGTGATTCCTTATTAGCGAAAAATAAGGATTCGCTAATAAGGAATCGCAAATGCCTATGCATGTAGGCATTCCTAAAAAAAATAGCGATTCCTAAACATTCCTTAATTGCGACTCGCAAATAGCGAGTCACAATTAAGGAATTGCTACACATTCATTCCTATTGGCCTAGAGACCCATAGGAATCAATAGTAATTGCATGCGCAATATGCGAGTCCCCATTAGGTACTCGCAAATTGCGCATGCAGTTTGAAGGGTATAAGGGTGCCAAAAGGACACCCTGTTGCACCCCTGAAATTGATATGTGCACACATGTTGCGTACACACATGCCCCAAGGGCATGTGTGTGTATAACCTGGAACTTTAAAAAATGCACTTTAGTACATTTTTCAAAGTTTCCGCTAATTACTATCAGGTATAATGTTACGGTAATTAGCGGGCCCTAACAGTGAAATCGTTATTTTAAATGGCAACTTGCAATGCATTCAAGGCATTGCAATTTGCGATTCCTTAAATGCAATTGCAATTTGCGATTTTTGCATTTGGGATGATGCATCCCGAATGCAAAAATACTGGTCGCAAAGATTCTGAGAATTTGCCAGTTTGCAGCCAGTTTTTTCCTTGATGCATGTGGACCAAAGTGGTGTTCAGTGGAGTGGTGTGCAGTAGAGTGGCATGTAGTGGCATAGAGTGGAATAGCGTAGAACGTAGTGGCATAGAGTGTAGGGTGTAGTGGCGTAAAGTGGGGCAGTGGCATATCATACAGTTAAGTGGTGTATAGTGTAGTGGCATACATTGGAGTGGCATGTAGTGTAGGGGTGTAGTGGTTTACAGTAGGGGTTTACAGTGTAATGGCGTAGAGTGGAATAGAGTGAAGTGGCATAGAGTGGACTGATGTCGAGTGAAACAGTGTATAGTGAAGCTGTGCACGTGATTTAGAGTTGAGTGTTGTACGGTGGAATAGTGTACAGTGGAGTGGTATACATTGGAGTTGTGTACAGCTGTGGGGCTTAGAGTCGAAGAGCATAGAGAGGACTTGCGTAGAGTAGAGTGGTGCAGCGCAGAGTGACATAGAGAGGAGTGGCACACAGTGGCAAATAATCGAGTGACGTAGAGTGGAATAGCACATAGTGGAGTGGCGTAGAGGGCAGTGGAGTATAGTGGAGTGTCATACAGTAGAGTGGTGCAGAGTGGAGTGGCATACAGTGAAATAGTGTAGAGTGAAGTGATGTAGTGAGGAGTGGCTTAGAGTGTAGTGGTGTACAGTACAGTGACCTACAGTCCAGTGGCGTACAGTGGAACAGCGTAGCGCAGAGTGGCATAGATTCGAATGCCGTAGAGTGGCGTGTCATACAGTGGAGTGGTATAGATTGCAGCAGCATTCAGCAGATTGGCATGCAGTGGAGTGGCATAGAGTGGAGTAGCATAGAGTGGTGTAGCATAGAGCAGAATAGCATTGAGTGGGGTTGTATAAACTGGAGTGATGTAGCGTGGAGTTGCATAGAATGGAGTGGTGAGAGTGGAGTTGCGTAAAGTGCGGCGTTGTAGAGTGAAGTGGTGTAGAGAGGTGTGGCATAGAGTGGCGTGGAGTAGTCAAATAGCATAGAGTGGAGTGGTGTACAGTAGATTCTCGTAGAGTGGAGTGCCGTAGAGTCGAATAGCGTAAACTTTAGTGGAGTAGAAATGAGAGGCGTAGAGTGGAGTAACATGTGGTGGAGGAGAGTGTCATTTAAAGTGTCATGGCATGAAAGTGTCTGGAGGGATGTAGATGACATTAGGCAGGACTATAGATTAAAGGATGGAAATGGCAATTTTGGTATTAAATGCCCAAACCAGGTAAATATTTGGGTAATAACGGCCCTCCGAGACGCAACCCACCAAGTAGATAAAACCCTAGAAAAATAACCCTAGGGCCAAAACGTCATGAACCCCTGTAACAATAAAGGTCACAAATTGGTGGAGAGTTGAAAAAAGGAAAACATAACACTGTTTGAATTAAAGAACAATTACAATAATTTGTTGAACATCGTAATACAATATTAATTTAATTCATTTTTCATTTTTATTTTTCAAGTTTCTATCTTCATGCAGTATGTAACAATACTGCCAAAATTCAGTGTTGCTAGTTTAAATGTTCTTGATGTAGTACCGTCAAACAATTTCAAATTTTAATAGAGTCACTTTCTCTTCATATCAAGTGCAATAATTGGTGTCCTTTGATGGGGTACAACCAGCACGTGTTTCGCAGCTTAAAGTGAACTACCTCTTCTTCAGGGCTATTAAGAATTAATATTTGCAAAATAATTAAAAACTCACATTAATTGATAAAATCTAAAAAAGCACAATCTCAAAAATAGACAGCAATGTTCTCAAATTCATGCACATTTATTTACTCAATATTAAAAATTGAAACAGAGATCATAAAAGCAAAAAAGAGTGAACAGCAAAGGCATCATTACAAATAAGCATTCACTCAATTACCATCTAGCTGAAGGAATCACCATTTTTTCAGGTTGTATTTAAAAAACAAACCAAAAAAACCCAACTACATTCTAGGTTTAGGGTGCTTTTGTCCCTGACTACTCTAAGTATATCTGTTGTTTTAAATCAAATCTCCTTAAATAAGATGCCTGGAATAACAGGGAATTGAACTCCAAATTCATTCAATCTGGAGTGCTTTCTTGTGTTTAACCATTTCACTCAAAGCATTTCTGATAACACAAAATTAATGTATCTAAGTCACCAAATTTTAGGTTTCAGATAATGACATATTTTCTGACCAGTCACACTTTATCAGCTTACTTTAATCAAATCTCATCAAGAGCTAATACCAGAAGAATATCCTTTTAGCTTTTCTTTATGTTAAAAAAGAAATCTAGAAATTTGCTGAAAACTTTTAGTTAAGGGTGGTAATAATGTGTTCCTTTATGTTAGAAAACCCTAAAAAGTTACTGAAAAAACAAACTTTAAAGTGATGTTATGGTTAGGTCTGGAAATAATATCTAACTTTACTTCTGACATTTTTTTTTAATTTACTGAAAAAGCCAAACGTTAATGTGATAGTTTGAAAATGTCAATTAAAAAATACCATTTTAAACACTGAAATCCACCTGTTATAGTTTACGGTGATAACTATAACTTGCACTCCTGCAATGCACTGCTTATAACCTCACATATTACAAAACTCTGGACATGTTCTATGACATTATTGATAACATCACTGGTGATATCTGAAATTACATCATTGATGACAATACTGTGAATGGTGTGAGTGCGAGTTATAGTTACTTCAACAACAACTGGTAAATCTCAGTGTCTTTTTTAGTTTACAATTTTTTTACGTTGCAACTGACATTTTCACCTAACTATAAGATCACTTAGGCCTTTGTTTTTTTTGAGTGGATGTATATATTCCTATGGGTTCAGCTCCTAGAAAGGTTGGTACCATTTAAAATGTCAACAGTGTTGTCATCAATGTTGTCATATAGTGCATTGATGTGATGTGAAGCAGTTTACTTAAAATTCTGTGTCAGATGAGCTTTTATACAGGTACATCTTATTAAGATAAATATTCATCAAAAACTCTTTTGAACGGTATTCAAGGTTTAATAAATTGCTGATTATATTAATGGCTACAGAGATATTAGTGGGGCAATTCTCAAATGTAACTTATACTTGTGAGGAACTTACACCTGCAAGTTTACTTTAACATAAATTGTTGATCGCATTAATCTCTATAGAATCATTATATTTCTTTTTTGTAACACATTTTATTGAATTATAATACATTAACACTATCAGGAGGTTTACAAGCAGATATTGCAATTATTTACATTCTTTAATATGACACAATCGTACAGCACACACTTAGCAAATACCATTAGCATGTAAATAAGATCTTCAATTACCACCATTCGTTTCTATACCTTCTTTTGTCCCCTTGCATTGTGTTTGCCTATTTTTAGTGCTACTGTTTTTCTCCCATCTGTGCATCTATTTTTAGTACTTTTTACAGGTTTCTTCCCCTGTTTTTGCCTCTAGCTGTGCTGCTTTTGCTTGTGCCTAATTTTTCTCACTCTTTTTCCCCACAACTCTCCTTACTTCCTTTCACATGCTCAAGCTTGCCTGCACTCCCACTATCCCGGTTCCTATCCTGTGTACTTCTCTAACCCACCCACCAACCCTTGTGCTCCTCTCCAGAATTTAGTTAACAGCCGTGTGGACCAGCTATTAAGTAGGTGACTGTCCTAACCCCCTAGAACATACCAAGCTTGAGCCTTTGTCTAAACATGCCCTTTTTGGACCTGGTTCCTGTGCCTGGAGGCCTCGACTCATTCGTCTCCTGTTGGCTCTCTCTCTTATTCACTCTCAAACCCTCTCTCTCTTCTGCCTCTCTCCCACTCGATCTGGGTCATCTTACTTAGTTTTTTGATTCTTGATTCTGATCCTGTTTCCGTGCCTCTGTTTTTTCCTCTTCTGGCTACCTTCTGCGAGTTCTCATGCACTCTCACTCGCCCTCACACTCCATACCAAGAACACAAACTCAGAGACCAACCATCATCTATTCACGTCACCACACTTTCATGCATGTTCCTCAACATCTAATCACTCACCAACCACGCCACAGAAATATGGGACCTGCTGCACAACCACTCTCTGGACTTGCTCTTCCTCAAAGAAACATAGCTAAACCCATCCTCGGCATCAGAAATCCCCACAACCTTCCCCTTAGGTTTCAAGATCATCATATAAGACCGTCAGAACAAGCGTAGACATGGAATCACAATTATTTTCAAGGACTCCATCAGCTACATGGAGCACCTCATGTTCAAGTTACAAAATTCTGCAAGCTTCCCCCTTGGCAGAATGCTTGTATACAGACCACCGCAATTATTTTGCTAGTGACTTCACAAACGTTATCACGTTCCTCATCATCAATGCCAGCACCTTCATCCTCCTCGGGAACCTAAACTTCAACATAGAAGACTTCACTGGCCATAAATCTCAGGCAATTCTGGAAAACCTCAGAAAGCTCAGCCTCACCTAGCATGTTACTGGACCCACCCGCACTGCTGGACACTTCCTCGATCCTATTTTCTCCTCCATTAACAACATTTAGTTGACAAGCCATCCCCCATGGCATAGACAGACCTCACCCTCATCAGCTTCAACATACCCATCCCACACCACTATAGACCTACCACTAACAAATCCACCTGCCGCAGCTGGACAAATACCACAGCGTAACACTAGGCCTCTGCCATATCAGCACAGTAGCCCATGCACACCAACAGAATACTAGAAGTCATCAAAAAGTTCAAGAGCGATGAAAGGAGGCCCTTTTCAAAATGATGTCCCTCCCTCGGTTTCTCCATGTCCTCCAAAAGTCTGCTGATCCTGTCCCTAATGCATATTTCAAAGAAATCGAGGGACTCCAGAGAGACCTTTTGCGGGCGGGGCGACCGCGCATAGCCATGAAAAAAATTACACTTAGCTGGTATGACGGCGGTATTGAACTGCTGGACATCAGGAAGTACTACTGGGCGGCACACATCACAGCTATCAACCACTGCACCTATTGTCGCCCGGATGATCCCGGTTTTATTATGGACCGGTGGATGCTCCCAAACAGATCTTTTGCTCATGCATTATACTCCAAGCCAGATAGATTCCCACTTACCGACCCTACGCAGCACACAGTCAAAATTTGGCATGCTGCAACCAAATCTCTTGGCTAGAATGATAGGTTGACTCTTGCCACTCCATTGTGGGACTCTCAAAACCTTGGAGACCTGCAACAAACCAGGGGTTTCAACAAATGGGACCTAATTGGTATCTCCCATATCAAAGACCTTTGGAGTACCGAGGGCGTGAAGTCATTTGCCATACTGCAGAACCAATACTCCCTCGCGAACTCGGAGCGCTTCCGCTACCTCCAAGTCCGACACGCACTAATCACAACACTGTCCCGTGGTACAACCCCTCCGGACAGCTCCCCCTTAGAGGACAGACTACTAGATGGCCATCTGCCTGAGAAAGCCATCTCCCTTACCTACCGTGAATTAATAAACAATATGGATGACCCCCTACTGACACTCCGTGAGAAATGGACCAACGGCGGGATCGAACTGAATGATGAGGACTGGCAAACGGTGGTTTCATCTCCCAGGACGGTCGCTATTCCGGCGCGACTCCGCCTAGTGCAACTAAAAATCCTTCACAGGGTATATATGACAGGGCTTCAACTAGTGCACATAAGTGGACTGACTGATGACATATGTAGGTGGGGATGCAATCACATAGTTACTTTTATGCACATCCTCTGGCACTGTGACACAATCCAAGAATACTGGCATGCAAGCCATGCGGTTATGAGCGAAACATTGGGTGTCGAAATCAAACTGCTAGCATCCCGTTGCCTCCTCAATATCTGGGAACCTACCGATCTCAACACATATACAACACAATGGGTCACTCTCGCTTGCATGCTCGCTAAGAGAAACATAGCTCAACTCTGAGAGGCTGCACATACGCCTACTGTAACTGACGTGGAAAAAGACCTCAACTGGAGTATGTTGCGTGAAAAAACTGTATATGCAGCACAGGGGTGCCCCCAGAAATGGTCTAAGATATGGGCCCATTGGAACGGTTCCCGAGGAGAAATCTGTTCCCCCCTCAAGAATTAGACAATGAAGATTCTCCCTCCCCGTGATTTCCATCAAATTCGCTCACTGTAATTCTACGCTATTTCCCTTGTAACTTACTGTACCCTATCTACTGATCACTGTGACTATGTACCATCATGTCGAGATTGTTTAATTAAAAGATTTATAAAAAAAAAAAGTTCAAAAGCTGGATAATTGAATGCACCAACATCCACACTTCCCTCAAATTCACCCCAAGATACAGAGCCCGACCACAAGCTAGCTGGTACACAGAGGAATTCAGGCTGAAGAAATGCAACTAGAGTGCATGTGGAGATCAAGTCAAGGCATCACAGATAAGGATGTCTTCAAATCTGCCCTAAGATTTTACAACCAGCAGATGTGAAACACTATGCGCACAGCTCTTGTACACCTTATTGATGCTAGCAAAAACAACAACAAAGAAATATTCACTGTCATCAAAGCATTCACAAATGCCTCTGGCTGCCTCGATCAACATCATGCTCTCTCAAGATTTCTGCAACAATCTCTCACAATTCTTCTGTAACAAAATCACCTCTGTATAGAGCAACTTTGACCCTCAACCAGACGCCGTCACCTTCGCAAGTCAACGTCCCACTACAGCCATAGAACACACTCTTACCTCATAGCCCAACATCTCCACTGACAAAACCTATGCAGCCACTCAGGGCCCCATAGGACCCCTGCCTCTACCATGCCTTCACTAAAGGACTCTGATCTATAGGCAAAGTACTAACGCCTATCCTTAATGCCACCACTGACTCAGCCACTTTCAAGTGTGAGAAAGGGTATTATTAGTTTGAGTGGTTGTGAGACCTCGCCATATAATCAATATTACTATTCTGTTTCAGGTCCAGTTAGGCTTCTTTAAATCAAACAACAGATCACAACTCGGTAGGTGAGACAGAGAGCAGTCAGCCTTAACTCAAAGGTAAACAGGTGTAAAAAATGTATCAGTATCAATAAGTAAGAGAAATGACACAATAAAATTCACATTCCAAGGTATACAAGTACTACATGTTTTTTTTAATCTTAAATAGACATCAAAATAAAGAAATCTAGTGAAATGAGCCATAGTTATCATCTTTTAAATGTTTGTACAAATCACTGCAATTCGCTGCAAAACATTTTACAAATTACTGCTTTTGACTTGCAGCACTATTCTAGGAGCCTAGAATATGAGGGTCTTGGTCAAAGTAAAAATTTCAGACTGACCTCTGTAGTGTAGTTCCAATATCCCTGATAGGCTCTGCGCATTGGAATAATATACACTATAGATTTGACATAGGACTGAGGTCAGTATGTCTCTATCAAGTACATTAAACTTAATTACTTGTGTGTGCCAGCTAACTCAGAGGTCACTAAAAACCTTCTCGAATGAACAAGAAGGGATTCGTTTCTGACAACCGCATAAACATGACAACTTTGTTGCCTTTAGAGTCGGAACAATATCTTCAGAGTCGTGGAAACAATAGATTACAGTTTCACTCAGTCAATCGTGCATGCTTCGATTCTACAGAGCTGCACAGAAATAGAGAGAAGGGCGTTTCAATAAAAAGAGCTTATTGAACAGTCTTCTTTCTCATGCAAGAGATTTGCACTGCTACAATCGTAAGACAGAATGCGAAGTATAATGCGTACAGTGTAAACAGTAATATAAAATAATACTGTAATAGCATGGTCTGTAGCTATGACATATACAAAAATACATACATAAATAACACAGGCTAAAAATACTCAACTGGTGCTTCTAAAATAATTCTACCCCAGTGTACTTAACCTAAGTCGAGTACAAGGGAAGAAGTAGGTGCTATTTTAGCTTAAGTTTAGTTTAGTTTTGCCAAGAATTGCCAAAAGTTTATCTAGTTTCTAATCAGCTCCATACCTTAGAATGAGAGAGGTTGGTATCTCTTTCCCGGGACTCGATTCTCTAACACCCTGCAAGGGGAGTCAGAAACACTGGAGCTGGATTCTCGGCAAGTAGGATGACAGCGTCTGGTCAGTGTGTCAGTTGGGGAGATGACTTCCTTCGGGACTTGCTGTGGTGAGCCGCATCGTGCAAGTAGGTAGTTGAACCGCACCATGCCTTGCCATAGCAAGTGAAGGTATATTTATACCTTGAAGGTGTTTAGGAATGCCTGTATTGAAGTACAAGTCGGGCATATGAACATCATGAATGAACCCCTAAGGAATAGATGTTCATGCATAATAAATGAGTACTTGGAGAAATCAATATCCAGGAAAGGGGAAGTCCTAAAGTCTTAAGAGTCTAGTTTTCCAAGAACTCGTCGTGACAAAGAGGATCGGATGTAGTTGACCACGCCTGTATTTGGTTAGCATGAGCAATGGCTAAATGAGGGCTGGATTTCTATGCCTAAATAAGGGCAATGTGAATTATACCTATAAAAGGGCATAAATCGGGAAACCTAAAGACGGTATCTAAATCGACATACAACACCCACTCCACTTTCGTATGAATGACATTACTAGATCCTAAACATGATAATGTATCTAAAATGTATCTACACACGAAGTACTAAAAGCATGTTTCAAACACATTGTAAACAATGCATCAAAACTAGTTGTAAGCATAAAATTGCATAGGTGCTGTACACATTAAAGCAAGTATTCATTCTAAGCACATGTTGACATTTTTTAATGCTAAGTGAATGAATCATGAAAATATACATTTATGAAATGGCTCGTAAATCCCGAAGAAAAAGGGCTGAAACCATTACATGTCAGATTACATAAAACTGTTTTATGTGGACAAGGTCATATATTGTCTCTGGAAGTATTCAAAGAATTCTTGTTCTCTATGAATAGTTCTACTATAAGCAGATTACTTGTGCCAAAAATGAAAAATACACATTTGGCGAAAAACAATTAATCATAAGAAAAAAGTTCCAAAGTTAGTACCTTGTTTTGAAAAATGAAGGTCAAATTCATTGTCTCTCAGTACACTGTGTGCCAAAATCAAAAGTCAGTGTTAGGGCTTGGAGAAAACATGAAATCTTCTATTTCTGTAGACAGAAAGTAATCTATCATTGTAGGTGAAAGTTGGAATACCTCGTTGAGAAGATTAACCGCACATGGATGTGAACTATCGCCTTCAGCATTGGTACATCAGCAATGTTTGAATTGGATGTTACCTGCGCGCCTCTTGATACCTCTCGTAACTTAGCAGTTGCAATTTGTGTCTGTGAGATCTCAATAAATGCCGTCATCAGAATTGGTAGCCGCTAGGGACCACACAGAGCATGGACTGTTACGGGGTCCGGCAGAGTATCAACATCTGTTGGCATGACTGATGGAAGTGTTAGACAGATGTCTAACATGCATTCTTCACTGCATAGCAGGCAGCGTAGAACAGGTCAAATGCAATCTTGCCAGATTGGTCTGAATGACAGAAACCATGTGGTATTTAATTCTAGTAGACGAGGTAACCCAAAAAATTTGGACGATGTGCTCACGACACTTCATCTCCTGCAGAGCTCTCTCCACAGCGAATTGGGTGTCGCTGGTGATTTGGCTAGCCATATCGCAGCAATAGGAGCAAAAATAGTATCCCTGCAATGAGACCCAAAAGGAGGGGCAGTCCGCCAAACATAGAGTGCACGAAGTTTGGAATGATTCAGAGAACTGCTTGAAAAGGTGCTAACAGTCCTGAAAACACGGTGAATGAATGAATGAATGAATGAATGAATGAATGAATGAATATTGTAAAGCGCGCGATGGCCAAAACGGCTTCCTGGCGCTGGGAGCTCTAAAGAACCGGACAGACAGGGCCAGGAGGATTAGCGGGGGTAGGCCAGGGCAAACAGAAAAGTTTTTAGCGCTTTACGGAAGTGTGAAAAAATAGGGATCGAGCGCATAGAAAGAGGAAGAGAGTTCCAGAACCGGGGGGCAAGAACAGAGAAACCGGTTCCACCAGTGCGAGATTTGTGAAAACGGGGAACAGTGAGGAGGGCAGAAGATGATGAACGGAGAGTGCGGGCAGGGGTGTGAAGGGAAATCAGAGAATTGATGAAAGCCGGTGCAGAGTGATCAAGGGCCCGATAGACAAGGCACCCCAATTTGAACAAAGATCTCTGAAAAATGGGCAACCAATGGAGGGATTTGAGGACGGGAGTGATGTGATGGGTTTTGGGCAAGTGAAAGATGAGACGGGCAGCCTGATTTTGGATAGCTTGTAAGCGGCGGGATTCATAGGCAGGAATGCCAGCGAACAAGCTATTGCCATAATCAAGGCGGGAGGTAATAAGGGCAGAAATAATGATTTTAAGGGAGTCAAAAGAAAAGAAACGAGAGATTTTCCGGATCATCCGGAGGGAGAGAAAACAGGAGGACACCACGGCACTGACCTGGCCATGCATGGACAGGTCCTGTCTGACCTTGATGCCCAGAGTTTTAACGGAGGGAACGGGGGTGGGAGGAGGGCCAAGAATGGAAGGCCAGAAAGCAGGGGACCAGGGGCTGGATGAGCCGCCAATCAGGACAAGCTCAGTCTTATCTGGATTGAGCCTGAGGTGGTTGGCGCTCATCCACCCAGAAATAAAGACCATGGTGGAGTGAAAAAAGGATAGAGAGTGAGAAGAAGAGGAAAGATCAAAGACGAGCTGGAGGTCGTCAGCGTAGTTATACACAGAGACCCCAGCTCAAGAAGGGAAGAGATAAGAGGGTGAATGTAAAGGTTGAAGAGAAGGGGAGAAAGGGAGGAACCTTGGGGAACCCCACAGGGCACCGGGAGGGGGGAAGCAGAAAAGCCAGGGAGGTGGACGGCTTGAGAACGACCTGTTAAAAAGGAAGTGATCCAGGAGAGGGCAGAGCCTCGTATGCCCGCTGCGCTGACACGGTCCAGAAGAATGTTATGGTCGACCGTGTCAAACGCAGAGGACAAGTCGAGGAGGATCAAAGCTTGGGGAGAGTTGACGTCGGCCTTGGCTTTAAGCTCGTCAAGGACGGCTAACACCACGGTTTCGGTCGAATGACCCGAACGGAAACCGGCTTGGTGAGAGGCCAGGAGCTGGTTCTGTTCAACATAAGCAGAGAGACAGGAAGTAACGTAAGATTCGAGAATTTTAGAAAGATAGGGAAGAAGAGAAATAGGTCTAAAGTTAGAGAGAAAAGAAGAATCAAGACCAGGTTTTTTAAGAATGGGAGGGACAATAGCAGATTTAAATGAAGAAGGGACCAATCCAGTGGAGAGAGAGGCATTAAGAAGGGAGAGAGGGGTATCAGGACAGGAAGAAAAAAGGATTTTGAGAATGCGGGCAGGGGCACAGTCAGTGGGGGAGCCAGACTTAATTTTAGTGAGCAGAGCTAGAAAAGAGTCCAAAGAGAGGGGGGGAAAAGAAGAAAAAGAAAACTTAAGCGCAGAGGGGACAGAGTGAGGAGGAGTAAAAGGAGTGATCAAGATGGACGGTCTTAAATATATGTACAGTACCTCTCGTATCAGACATGTTTAAGGTACGACTTAACATTTCTGAGAAATGTATAGGGCAGTTTGTAGTCCAAAGGGCATGTATCTAAGCAGAAGTCCTTGCGACTTGTAGATCACAGGTTTCTTTGGCCGAGGTCGGTGGCACAGTTTTTTGCAAAAGAATGGCTTTCATTCTGCTTAGAGTATCAATTCGTATAGAAGAGATGTTCAGTGAAGGCCATAAAGGTGACTCCCTGGCTGTCTTGGTTTGTTGAAACAATACCTGCATACAGCAAGTGACCTTGAATGACACAGTTACTAGATATGGAATACCTGGCAACATGCCACCTCAGCTGTGATCGTTCAACATGAGGTAACTTCCATTTGAAAGTTGTCCAAAAATTGGATTAATCACTGCAGCTCGTGAAGCTTGCAGGTGACAGGATAAGTTGTTAGAGGAACCATCGCAGGCCCCGTGTAAATTAATACTCTGCCAAAGGAGAGAACCGATCAGTACGTTTTCACAGATGAACCACTAAGAAACACTTCACGCCCCCCACTCCAACATCTGTGTATGTATGGTAAATCCCAGGATGTCTTGATGTATTCTTTACTCAACCTTTCATATTTGCCTGCTGATATGTGTTTTAGGCAATACTAAAATTGGAAAATTGTAACTGGCAGAGTGATTGTTCCATGTATCATCCACTCAGTAGCTGGTTTTTCTGCCACTGTGAATGGCAATCTTTCCAGTTTTTCAATGCTCAGCACCGTATAGTCTGCTCCCCTTTGTGCCAGTTTGATCTGTTTATCAGTGAGATTGAATTCTGAAAACAGTGATGTAGTATTTATTAAACCTCAAGGCACACAGCCTGAACGCAGGTTTTGGAGCGTCCAACCTAATAGCATGATAGAACGTAACTGAGACTGACCATGTTGCAACATGACCAAGTCTTGTTCCATGATGTCTATGGCAGAAGACATAATGCTGTCCAATGAATATATCCTGGACGACAGAATCATTAACCCATTGTCTACTACATAGAGAGATTTCTATAAATGAATACGATCAATTTCTCGTATTCATTCTGCAGTCTCTGCTTGCGTAATCTTTCATATTTCGTTATATGCATCATATATACCCGCATATATGAAATGTTTTTGACGCGGATTTCTTGGTCCTAACAAGAATTCCCTAAGGTCTGCGCCATCTTTAAGTAAAGATAAGTGATGTTTTATATCCTGTAGTGTAGCTTTCTGTAGCCAGTCAAGGCATTGCTTCCCTACACTGTATGTAGTTATTACCCCTGGATGCTGTCTTTAAACACATCTTGGGTCAGGCCTATTGACTTTGAAACCTTGAGGTTTTTTTCAGGAGTCGATCTTGACAGCTGTTTGTGTCTATGGGCCAGAGCAACCATTTGTTCCAATCTGGATCTGATCTGTTGTGTTGCAAAATATTATGTATGGCAACCTCCCCCCGTGTAGAGCTATTACTGGCCGGTGTGTTCATGTCCTTGATCTTGGCTTACCCAAGGCAAGACGTTTGTTGGACAGTGTTATTCAAAAACATTATTTGCTCAGGAATTATACAGGCTCTAAACAAAGCTTCTACCTCCTGCACTTGCCAATCTTTTGAAACCCAGACAGTTTTTGTCTCAATGTTGTTTCTCCAAAAGTCGAAAACCTGTCTAGACAGTTGGGCATAAAAGGCTGCACAATAAATCTGTTTTGTATTGGTTAATATACTTTTCTTTCCTGTTCTGTTTACATTTCTAAAGTAAAATGTTTCAGCATTGGATACATTGTACCCTGAAAAATATGGAAACTTATTTGCAAACGTTTTTGAGCTAGCCTTTGGAGGTGTAGGACAATGTTCCCATTGGTTATACATATATTCATTTCTAGGCACTGCTGATTTGTGCATGAAATGGTGACCAAAATGGTCAAACCAATATATTTGTTCATAGTCTGATGAACCCTCTAGATATTCACGATTTGTGAATACTGCAGACATCTCTAGGTCAGACATCATATTATTAACAGTCTCGAAGTCCCAATCATCAGTAAAGGTACTAGAGGTAATAACGTCACTTAATGAAATCTTGAATAAGTGTGGAATCTTCAACAGCTCCGACGGGCCAAAAATGTCATATTCTGTTTTGTCCCAAGCTATACCATCAGGTATAGGAACGGCTGTGATGTTCACTGCTGACAAGTCTCTTTGTTCACGATGAGATGATTTGTGTGGCTTGAGGAGTAAGTTGACTTTCTTACTTGCTGCGTCTATTTTTACATATCTTCCATTTATCAGCATACCCAGAGTTATTACCAGAGCTAACCAAAGTAGAAGAAAAAATATTCCCAACACAATCCAAAGTTCATTCCATGGTGAAACCAGATAAGTCTTTTCCAAGTGATGAAAAAAGTCAGTTGCTTGTTCTTTGAAAGTTCTTTTTGCTGGCGTCGTTTCAGGTTCGCTGGGATCCTCAGAAAACGTATCAAATTTAATGAAATAGTCAATGGTTGGGATTGCATCCAGATTTATTGAAATCGCTGGAACCACTTGATCACTTGTTACTTCATTGTAGACAGGTGTTACTTCATTGTAGACAGGTGTTTCATGATAAACTGTTATTTGGGTCTCAAGAGGTACAAGTTCCATAGCTGTGTTGCTTAGTCCTTCTTTTCTCACTGCAGATTCCTCAATGGTGATGAGTCTCTCAGTTTCAACCTCTTTGATTGTGGCTAGAGGAGTGCGTCTGCTACATTGTCCACTTGGCCTACCGCTTAGTATCGGCCACATAGTGTGGTTTGATCACGCCGATAGACACAATCCTGTTTTCATTTTTTCCAGCTATGGGCGGCAGTATCACTGTTCTTGTTCCGTGGATTGCTCGGACAGGTACTGGTTGTCTGTAAGAAGGCCCAAATTCCTTGTCAAGCGATCTTTTCTCTGACAAGATCACCAAGCTTTGGGATCCAGACAGGCCTTGCTGGGATGGTTGGTTTTTCCCCAGTGGTGGCTGGCTTCAGGAACGTGTTGCTTTGTTTCGTTCTTAGTTCATTTAAGTCCTGTAAAACGGCCAAACGATCTTTGATATCAAATTTCTTATTTTCCACCACTGATGTGTGACAATCAAGGTCCGGTACCAACATTCTTGTCCCAAATAGGACCTCATAAGGAGTGACACCCACTAGAGAACTTCTTGGCAAGTTGTTAAGATTAGGTTGGACCCCAATTAGATGTTTGACCCAGCCGTCACCCGAACCTAATACCCTAGCTGTTATAGACTGCTTTATGTCCTGGTTTTTTCTTTCCACATCCGAATTTCCCTAAGGATGGAATGGAAAAGAGTACCGCAATGCAACGCCCAAACTGGCTATGGCATCTTTGTAAACTCGAGAGCTAAATGTGAGAATGTAACGTGCCAATTGCTTATGTGCCGATAAAGACTCGCAAATCTTCTATAACAGTTCGGGCGTCAGCCGAGCGCTGAGGCCACATCCAAAGGGACCTTCACTTAGTGTTTGTGGGACTGCATTCGTCCACAGGGACGTCTGCGCGTAGATAGTCTAATGCTGTCAAACAATGGTGTCTGTACTGGGCTGGCTATGCTGTCAGGTATCTGGTGGCGCTCTGTGCTGCGATCTCTATTGCAGTCTATGCAGTTAATGACAAAGATGTGAATATGTGTATTCACTCCTGGCCACCAGTATATCTCTTTTAAAGTTAATATTGTTTTAGAGATCCCTGATGTATCAGACCCTCTCCCAGATGTGCTTTGTAAATCAAAGCTGCTCTTCGTTCCATGTTTGGAATTACTCTATCCCCCACTCCAGGAATTTGAGCAAATGGAACGCTGGTCACATCATTTATGTATGAGTATTTGAGTGGAAACTTTTTAGGTAAAGCTGCACCGCTGCCTTTGCTTGTAGCATTGACAGACAGTATTATTTCACTGTCTATTTTTGTTTTTGAACAAATGATTGCAGCTATGGAAGCTGTTTGCACAGCCCCCTTTGCGGCTTGATCAGCCAATGAATTCACTTCAACGTGAACGCCATCCCATTGATGACTCAGCGTGTGTATCACGTGAATGTTTTGTAGTCCGTTTCGCAACTGAACCACTTATTCCCAAAGCGTTTTATGCTTGTTTGTGTCACGTTTTGCATCCTTGAAACCATCTTGAAGCCAGTTTTGTAAATATTCATTATATGATTGTACGCAGTAGAAGGAATTACACACTATGAGTGTGGGGAATTCACGATCCCTTATTTTCAAGTGCCATTGTGAATGCTTATAGGTCAGCTCGCTGAGCTGTACAATCTCCTAGAGATTGCGTTTTTGTGACCATGGGTCTAAATTTGCCATCGCGCATACGACCTTTAACGATTGTGCATGCTGCACTATAAGCTTGTTTACCCCATAGTGGGTTGTGCAGATCCGTCAGTATAAATTATACATGCATACTGGTCTAGAGGTAGGATTTCAGTAGGCAGAGGACATTCTTGTTCGTATTGCAGGAAAGCTTGTGTTTTCAAATAAGGATCAAAAATGCATTCAACATCAGTTGCAGTAAGAGAATTAACCCCTTGTATCCATCTCGGATGTAAAGCTTTAGCATTTTGAATGCTCGCTTTTGTCACTGCCTCTAAGGCAGGTACAGGAGTTACGACCATAATGCGTTTCCCCTGTGCTAGGGCTCTTTCGTTTGCTACAGCGGTTTGAACTGCTGTCAGAATCTTTTCTGTAGAAGTAAATTTCATTTCTGCTTGTGCCTACAAATGAGATTTGTATGCGATTGGTACTTTTTCACCTTCGTTAAAAGTTAAGTAGGTGAATCCGCATTGACTGGGAATGATTCGGATTACTAAATTGCGTAAGTTTACACGTGTTTGTAAATGTTTAGTTGCTAACATGTCTGTTTGAAGTGAACGTGAAATTTCTGTATCCAATTTACCATTTTAAAATCAGGTTTGATTAATTCGTAGAGAGGTTTAACCCTTTCTGCGTAATTTAGTTATTCAAAAATTCTGGAAACCTAGAATCGACTGTAATTTTTTCAATGTTTTTGGAGGTAGGAGCAGGGCACACTTTTCTAAAAAGTTGGCTGCTATGCTTTTGCCCTCACTTGATAATTCATATCCTAGAAAAAGGACATTGAGATGGGCAATATTTTGATGTTTGAAGTTGAATTTGTACCCTTAAGAGGTGAAGCCCAGTATAATGGTCTTCACCCTGTTCAAGTGCCTATCCAGGTCTCGTCTGCCAGATAGATATCATCAACATATGACAATGCCTCGTCATCATAAGTTTGTAGTAACTTAGTAACCCCGGACTATTCTTGAATCCTTGAGGGAGACAACAGAAGTGATGATGTGTCCCCCTTATTGAGAAAGCGGTCAAATACCCACTCTCTGGTGCAATGTTTTGACAAAAGAAACCATTTGATATGTCTAATGTGATTTTATATTTTTTACGCACAATCTTATTAATTAATGGGGTACTGTGTGCATTTTGCACTGCAAATGTTTTGCAGCAAGATTTTAGATGTCTGTAATCCAATACTAGACGATATGTATTGTCTGGTTTGGAGACAGGAAACAAAGGATTGTTCATTGATGAGGTGCATGTTTCAATCACCCCTTGATACTCAAGTTGATCTAAGATCTCCCAGACCTGTTTTTTAGCTTCTTGCTTAACTGCAATGTATAATGCTGGGGCTTGGGCATCTACCCATTTCCTGGCATAAGTATATTTTAAATGTATTGGAATATGATTAGAGAAGGCTGGCATAATGATGTGTTTGCCACGTGGGCACTCCCTGACAAATTCTGGTGACCAGTCTTGTTCAGGCAGAAGTATATTATAGCCTTAAGAAAGTCACTCCCAAAAGAGTGCTTTCACTTTTCTTGGTATGTCTCCCTCCATCTGGAGTGTTATTTCACATAACCTATGTGGAGAGCTAACCCTACGTTTAGAAATGTAAATAACTCTGGGTCGTCTGTATTTGACCCATATATCGTACATATAGATAACGGTCTGTTATTGACTAATATTTCGGCTATAATCCGTCTGGCCATCCTGTCCTCTCGGACCTTAGTACAGACCCCCACTCCTTGCTTCAGTAAGATAGCCACGCCTCTAATCATAGAGGTCTGTCTAGGGCAAGCAATTAGGTCATATCCAGGCAACTTCAAACACTCACGCCTCCCACAAGGTATATGCGTCTCCTGTATACATAATAAATACAATTGCATAGTATGAACAATTTTAGCAAATAATTCCCGTTTTTTAGCATCGTTGAGACCACAGATGTTCCATGAACTTAAGATACGTTTACCCTGCCCCATCAACACCAAAAATAACATTTAAGCCCTACTGTACATTTCCCGGAGTTTTAGACATGTGACCTGATATATGACAACATTGATCAAATTTAGAGCCACGACTGCCACGATATCCAAAACCAAAGTGAAAGTGAACCCTCCCCTCCCCCATATCCCACCCCTACCCCCTGAAGAATACCCTACCCTCATCCACCCCTCCCCTACAACCCTCTTAAGTGGCAACATGACCTAGGTCCTTGTGATGGGATGAACCGGTTGCCCGTTCTCCCCTGGATCCACCCACCCCCTTATAACTAATGACTAAGGGTTAGATACGATTGTTTTCCTAAAACAATTAACAAAGATAATGAAGAGTAGATAGGGGTGAACACCCCATGCAATTGACTGTCCCCACCTCTAGTTCTAAGACCCCCTAGAGATAATGATAGAAAACATGTGAGAGAAGCTACCTCCTTCTTAGCTATATAGTGCCCAGAAACTCCTTGGCCTGAATTTCAGAGAGGAAAAATCTAGTCTGTCCCTAATAAATAATTTTCAGTTTGGAGGGAAAGAGCAAAAAGGCTAGGGCACCCTTTGACAGAAATGGAGAGATCAGCTGATGGAGCTGCCACCTCCGCTCAACTGTTGCTGGACAGAAATCTGGCCGGACAAAAAATTCACAATCTTTCCCTAGCTTTTTTCTGTCAGGTCTGGCTAAATCATAAATCCTTTCCCTCGCCGGAAAGTTATTAAGGCATATCAAAATTGCTCGAGGTTTATCCCCTAATGTTCCCGACTTTTGTCTCTGCCTAAAAGGAAATCGATGCACTTGTTGCACCTCGAGCTGCCAATCCCACTGCTTTACATCAGGGAATGCCTTGGTAAAAAGTTCAACGACAAATTGCCTGACATCTCCTCTTTCACGGCCTTCCGGGATCCCTAGGAACCTAAGATTTTTCCTCCTGGCCCTATTTTCTAAGTCAGTCAACTTCCACAGGATGTCATCTTTTTGTGCACCAATCGTATCAGTTACGCCCTTCTGCATTGCTAGGAAGTCCTCTAAATTAGAGATCCTCCCCTCGGCCACTCCAATGTCCGTGCAGGTATAGCAACTCTGCGAATAGAGTTATGGACTCTACGACACACCCCCTGTGTGTGAACATTCTCCTGACAAGACTCCTCACGATGAGCCATGGTAGTCTGGTAGGTAACAGCAAGTGTAACCTCTCCGGGTGGCAGTTCAGGCTGGTTAAGTGGTGTGGCCGAGCCCTGAATTGATCCACTCCCCCCTGGGCCAGGCTGCGCAGAGAAAGAGTTATCCCAGGACGGTAATCCCGATACGCCTGCAACCTCTCTTAAAGCGCCCTGGGCTTTTAAACCATTAACTTTGCAAACAGTACGAGGGCCGCAGGGTGAGATCTCACCGCTAAGGACTTCGTTTAGGCACCAGTCTCTAATATCACTACAATCATCAGTCCATTCTCTGTCCTGATCATCTTCTTCATCTATCGACGAGCCAGTGTGTTCCGATAGGGAGAATTTTTTTTTCCCCCTTTATGCTCCTTGGAGGATTCATTACCATCTATAGGGCAAGTAGTAAGCCTTGTACTCAGGAATATTTACAATTGGTAGAGGATGCACAGGAATTGAGGTATTCTCCATTTGATGGACTACAGTTCCCATAATCCCATTCACGGGAGACTAGGCAGAGCCTGCGGAGATCTAATTACAGAATCCTCTTCGTGGGTAGCAACCACTGGGCATTCCGTGATGGGCCCCTGCTGCGAAGGATGACATTGCTCGGTCAAGGATGCCTGCATGGGCCCCCCATTTATGCAAAGAGCGTCAACCGCTCATGTGGAGTCCGGTAAGACTAATACATCTCCTGCTGAATGCACACCATTAACAGTTTTTGTGGGACTCAGGAATGCTTGCTTGCTCCCCCCGACATCAGCCGGTATTTTAGTTTTAGCAGTCACATTTTTTAAAAGAGCCGGTAGGGTCTGCTTGGTCTTTCCGCTAGCTGTGGGGGATGCCCGGTTGCTGCACAAAACTCCTTCTCCGGTAACTTCTCCCCCTTGCACTCACTGCGGCACTTTAGCTGAATCAATCGATTCCACTGGACTGTTGGCTCGAGCTGCGATAGCAGCAGATCTAGCCCTTGCAGCTGCTGTCTTAGCTGTGAGCTTCGGGGCCATGTTCCCGCAGGGTGCCTCCAGGAGCTGCGTGCACAGAGGGGTGCAGCGTGGTAATGGAAAGCTGGTAGGTACAGAACCGGTGTACACCAAACCCTGAACGTGCTGTCAGATACAGCGCTCGGAAAGCACAAAATAATTCTAAGCATGACACACGGGCCACTTCCCCAGCCCGAATCTTACAATGGGGGGTAGCCGGCAACTGGAACACTTAGAGGGGGTGATTCATCCAGGTGAGACACGCCAGCTCACTCGGCCGAGCACTCGGCTGCCATCTTGCCACCCGCCTGTAAGTTGTTTAAATTTCTAAACCTAGAATTAGCCGCCTGGTCGCAGCCACTGTTTGTCTGTGGGGATAGGAATATCAACTTATCTAGTAAGTTCAACTTGGCAGGGGATCATAAGTATTCTGGTAGGAAACCCAGAGTGTTTAAGGCTCTTCAAACCCTAGTACAAGAACACGGTGTGATTGACTTGTGGTATCGGCATAATATAGCGGATGATGGGTATACATATTACTTTGCCCCCACAACCAAATTGTCCGGCTGGACTATTTTTTTTGTTTCTGATCAGGTGACTGAATCAGCTTCTATCTCTGCTCCTCCTAGAATTTTATCGGATCACAACTCGTTGATTGTAGAATGCCCCTGGTCTCGCCTAAGCAGAGCCCCTAGGGCCTGAACCTTTGAAAGGAAACTTTTGTTGGATGAGGCTTATCAGGCTCATATGAAAAAATGGTTAGTTGAATTTTTAGATGTCAATAGGGGAACCGCATCTGATCATATGGTCTGGGACGCTCTAAAGGCTGCAGTCTGTGGAGAGACTAAGAGCTTTTCTTCCTTTCGTTGGAGGGCAGAACAAGAGTTGGTGAAGAGCCGTATTGAGGAGCTTAGGCTCGCAGAGCAACAATTAACTTCCAAAATTAAGTATGGCTCTAACATAGAGGAGTGTCAGCAGGCGGTTGCTATAATAAAGGCTAAACTCTTGGAGGATTTTGGGCAGGACCTTGCTACTAAGTATCTCCAATATCGCACAATGATGTTCGAATATGGAGAGAATCCCGGCAGGGTATTGGCCAAGAGACTCCAACAGAAAAATTTACAGAGTCGTGTTGTTAAAATCCAGGACGAAAACGGGGTAGTTCAGGATACTAAGGAGGGAGTGACTGATGTGTTTCAAAGGTTCTATGCTTCACATTATACTGAAGATTTCGGGAGTACTCAGGTGGAGTCTGAGATCGAGGATTTTGTATTGGGTTTTGGATACCTCTAAGATTTCATATGAACAGAATGAATGGCTGTCAGGCCCAATTTCATGGAAGGAGGTTGAGTTAGCTGTTAAAGCTTTAGCGAATGGGAAGGCCTCTGGCCCAGACACCATGCCTTTGGAGTTTTATAAGACTTTCCTCGGGTAGATTCAACAGGATCTTTTAACGGTTCTCAGGCCGCACAGAGAGGTATTGTTCCTGACTCATGGCGTCGGACCACAACTGTCCTGTTAAAAACAAGGGAAAGCCTGAGCTGAGCCCATCATCCTTCAGACCAATTTCCCTTTTAAACAGCGACAGTAAAATATACTCAAAAATGTTAGCATCTAGGCTAGCAGAGGTGATTGTTCCAGGTGAACGGCGAAAATATAGAATCCAAAATATAGACAGGACAGAGTATCGACTCCAAAATATAGATAGGACAGAATATCGAATTACCAAAATATAGTTAGTCAGAATATCAAATTCGGGGCCAGGAAATATCGATTTCCATAATATCTAATTTAAAATATCGATTTCCATAATATCGATTTTTTTGTGTGTTATGTATGGTAGAATACGTGTTAAAATTATGTATTAATTTTGTAATGTACATTTAATTTTTTTAAAGTAATGAATGTTTTGTAATTACATTTTTGCCTAATTCCGTAGCGGGTTGGGGGTTTACAGGGGAATAGGGTGGGAAGTAATTTAATTATAGTACATTAAATATGAATTTTTATTTCTATGTATTGATAATTACTAATTGGTAATTACTTTTTATTAATTGGTAGTTAATTTGTATTAATTGCTAATTCATTTTTATTAATTGATTAATTGATAATTATGTTATTTGTAATATTTATTTGGAGCGGGTTGTGGGTTTATAGGGGAATAGGGTGGGAAGTAATTTAATTGTAATAAAGTTAATATTTATTTTTATTTATGTGCATTGATAATTAATTATTAATTGATCATTAATTTGTCTTATTTGGTCATTCATTTGTATTAATTGGTCATTATTTTTTTAATGGGTAATTAATTTTTATTAATTGGTAATTCTTTTTAATACATTTTTTATTGGTATTGATAATTAATTTAATCTTCTTTTAATATTAAATCATTACTTAACCTACTGTTACACTCTCAGGAGTGGGAATAGTAATTTTTACCCCAATGCTATCCAAAGTTGTCCCTACTGTTGCACTCACTGGAGTGGGAATAGTAATTTTTACCCTCCCGCTATCCAACGCTCTCCCTACTGTTGCACTCCCTGGAGTGAGAATAGTAATTTGTATGCTCCCGCTATCAAACGCTTTCCCTACTGTTGCACTCACTGGAGTGTGAATAGTAATTTTTACCCTCTCACTATCCAATGCTTTCCCTACTGTTGCGTTCTCTGGAGTGAGAATAGTAATTTGTACCCTTCCGCTATCCATAGCTTTCCCTACTGTTGCACTCTTTGGAGTGGGAATAGTAATTTTTACCCCTACGCTATCCAACGTTTACCCTACTGTTGCACTCACTGGAGCGGGAATAGTAATTTTTACCCCTACGCTATCCAGTGCTTTCCCAACTGTTGCACACACTGCAGTGGGAATAGTAATTTGTACACTCTAACTATCCAACAAAATCTCTACTCTTTTTATATTACATTTATTATTTTTACTTTTTAAGCTTTTTTACGTTATTTTAAGTATGTTTTATTTAATTGTTTTTAATATTTAATTACCTTTATATTTTTTTTATTACATTTAAAAAAAATATATATTTTAGTTAACTATATTTTAGCATTCTATATTTTGGATTCAATATTTTAGTACTTACCTGTTTGTAGATAGGGATTCTACATTCTGTATTTCAATATTTTGGAGTCGATATTTTGGGCATTCTATACTATGTCCCTCGATATTTAGTCACTGAACCATTGTTCCATTGGTCTCCCTGTGTCAACATGGGTTTATCCCGGATAGGGACACTGCGAACCATGTCCGGCGTGTCATTGCCCTATTGGATTGGGCCCAGGTCACGGCCTCCCCCCTCTGGGTGATCCTGTTGGATGCCGAGAAGGCGTTTGACAGGGACTCCTGGGGTTCTTGTGGGCCGTGCTTCGGTGGAAGGGTTTCAGTACCGAATTCGTTCAGGCAATTCGAGCATTATATACTTCTCCAGTAGCAGCACTGCGCAGTTCTGGTCAGGAGTCAGGGCACTTTAACATTAGTAGAGATACTAGGCAAGGGTGCCCTTGTTCACCCTTGCTTTTTGCTCTGTACATCGATCCGTTCTTGAGCAAAATTGAAGGACACCCGGGTATATCACCGATAAGGATCGATGGTACAGAGTACCGGGCTCTGGCGTACACAGACGACATTGTCGTGTTAACATCAGATGTTTCTTCTGCATTCTTGGCCCTCAAAGCTTCTGCTGAACAGTTTGGGTTAGCATCAAGGTATAAGTTAAATGTGGCAAAAACTCAGGTTGTACAAACACCCAACATGCCATACTCTGAGGCTCCAGTGGTCAGCGAAGCAATTTATTTAGGAGTTAAGATCACGGCCGCAGTAGAAATTATTCCGGACTTGAATATTCTTCCAGTAGTGGATGCGGTAAACACCAAGCTGGAATGGTTGGATCATTTACATCTTTCCCTCTATGGTCGCAGCAGTGTTCTTAAAATGCTGGTACTCCCAAAGTTTTTGGACCTTTTCAGGACAATTCCTCTAGAACTTCCACAAAGTAGTTTGGTAAAGGCTGATAGGATTTGTTATAGGTTTCTTTGGGGGTATTGCCGTTCCCGCAGGTCTGCTAAGTGGATGTGTCTTACCCGGGATCGGGGTGGCTGGGCGGTACCCAACTTGGTATTATATTATTGGTCTATGATGGTGCAATTTCTGGGACTGCCACTGCTGGGAGATAGTGTTTAGGTCGCGCCATGTAATAGACCTATTTTTGAGATTGGTCTTGGCTCGGCTGCTAAGGGTATCTTGACGCAAGTTTTGGAGCTGAGTTATTTTAAGAAGACCAGGTCTAAGGTGATCATTGCCAGTTCCTAATTTGGCAGAAGATTTGGCATAACTGTTTATTCCCAATGTTAATATTTATACTCCATTCAAAGCCGCTCAGCTCCTACCCTCTATTTTCCAGGATCAGACTGTGTTTAGATGGCAGGCACTTGGTATTCATATTATAGGGGATTTAGTGAAGTGTGGAAAAGTAAATTTTGCCATGTTATATGTGCCTACGTGTTCCCCATCCTATGTTATATGTGCATGATTAATATGCATATGTATCCCCCTATGATCGATTAAAGACGCAATTATAGTTGTGTCCAACTCTAGTATGCCAGTTTCCAGTTCTCGTGAAAGCAACAAGTATTAGGCCCATGTTACCACGATTTACAGTGTACACGTTAATTCATTGAATTGTCCCCGTTTCTAGGCCTCAAAAGGGGCCCGGATGCCAGATTCAAGCTCCAGTCTTCTGAACCCACTCCGAGGAGTGATACAGCCCCCACCTGCATCCCTGACCCTTCACTTACTTCCTGCCGCGCGGTGCCCGGCCCGGCCTGGCTCTGCCTGCCTGTCTGCCAAGAGTATGTTATGCTTCTAGTTATCAGTCCAGCCTCCTCGTCTTTGCATTCCTTAGCTACTGAACCGTATAAACAGTTTCAGCTATGGTCTAGTCTTTCTGTCTCCATGCAGGAGAAATACTGTATTAAGATTCATAGCACACACATTACACGAAGAATATATGCATGCACCAGCCTTAGAGTCAAGTAGCCTCTGCCCTGATAGCTTTTAGTTTCTATCAACATGTACTCCAAACACAAGATACCAGATATGCCATAGGTACATGTCGTCCTGACACCGCAGACTTTAGTCTCCTCTTCTAGTGTAGAAGTCATAGCCCCCAGTTCTCCCTGGTAACACGTCATTGCCCGTTTGCGCGCACCACTAGGTTAAAGGTCCCAGCTGCTCAGGTAGCCCCCTCCATGTTTCCGCCCCATTTATGACACTTCTGTGACGTCTACATCACATGTTCATGTACACGCCTTCTTGTTACACCCATTTTGTCCTTATCTTTCGCGACTTCTACGAGTTACGCCTACTGCTACGCCTATTGTATGCAATGTAATGTAATGTATTATACTATATATATGCTGCACTGTCGATGAGGCATTGCAGCTGCCATCCATTCTATTTCCGTGCAGGTTTTCCCGTTCCTGTCCCTTCCCTTATGCCTGATTAAAGCCTGTTAGACTCAGATACCTCGAATCCTGTCTCTTATTTATTGAGCTATCTGTTTTATTCAATGTATTCAAAAATAGTACCGGTAATTAATTATTTATTTACCACATAATGGCGCCCGAATAGGGACTTGCCCTTTCCCCACGCGCCGGTGAAGCCACGCAGGCCCCCTGACCCTCTGCAGCCGTGACGGAACCATACCGTGCACGTGCAGATATTTCTGCTTCAAGTATCCCTCAGGCCCACGGAGGAGACGGAGACTGCGGTCCAGCATCCAGACGAGGCGGTGAGGAATGCGGCGAGTCCCGACCAGAGCCCAAGCCGAGAGTACAAGGTCCGAGGTATCCGGAGGCCCACCTGTAACTGAAGTCCGAAGTTCGTAGTCCGACGTCGTAGCAGTCCAGTCCAGTCCGAGGCCTTCCATTCTTGCTGCCCGGTGAGTACCGTTGCTGGGGTAGTATCTAGACAGGGTCAATTAATTTGTCTCTGGTCCGTTGGGTTTGGGTACACAGATCCAGTCCGAAGTATTCACCTAGGTGGATACGGGTCCTGACGTGTCTCTTTATGGGACCGGTATGTTTCGTACTGTTTTAGCAGTGCATCCAGTAATTCTAGTAAGTCTGTTCTCGAGAAGTTCAAGTATTATGTTTTAAATGTACCAGGTAATATTCTGTTCGAACTGTTATTAATGTTATTTAATGTGTTTTCAATGTCGTGGTATGAGTGATTTGTTTTGCTATTTCATTACTGTGTTTATCGTGTATTGTATTGTGTTTGGATTCAAGTCTAGAATGCCTCTGTTTTCCAAGTTACGTCAGATAGGAACCCGGAAAGGGTTACTCGAAGAATCAGTTCCTGTCCCGCCTAGGGACAGTCCAGGACATTTTATGTATCATAAGCATGGTTTAAGTGCCATATTGTATTTAGATTTATGGGTCGACTATACCAAGGATCTAGAAGAAAAATATAGATGGCCTGTATCAGGTACATGGGATGCCGAGTGCATCATGCGAGTAGAAGAGGCATTATGGAAAAAGAAAGCCCGACAATCCCAGAAAGATGCCATCGAGTTATGGCGCAAAGAATCTCATAGAAGAACCGAAAAAGAAATCAGAAAAACAGAGTTAAGTAGGGAATCCTCAGAGAGAGCCCAAGAAAGGGAACTTCTAGAAGAAGGTGAACGAGTTAGAGCAGAACAGTCAGACAGACAGAGAAATGCTCTTATAAGGGGCATGTATCCTCTTCTTGCCGAGGGCTTGCCAAAGGCAACCCCAGAAGCATCCAGTAATTTTCCGCCACCATTAGTCCCGATTAAGCTACGTCATAAACCAACCGCAGCTGAAATTTTTCTTTCATCCTATTTGGACGATACAGTCCCAGAATATGCAAATCATATTCCGCCTGTTCAACCTCAGCACCCTGTCAATAATGTAATCCCTGTTCCTCCAGCCACTGGTCCCGGGGACCAAGTTAATGTACCCCCGGCCCAGCCTACAGTAAATGCACCCGTTTTACCAGTCACGTTACCAGCACCCGCACGTCCGGTATTACCTGACGACTCTAGCCCAGGAGGGGCGGCGGGAGGCGCTCCTACCACCCCGCCTCAAACGAAACGAATGACGCTGAGAGAAGCAGCGTTACAACGTACACCGAAAGTCTCTACTTACGCAGCCCTCAAGAAATACCTTACTGATTGCGTATATGATTCAGTACCAGGTGAAGATTACATGATACTGTATTCAGTACGTTTACGACGAGTTACCACCTTTTTGGTTACTCTGCCAGACATGAAGGACCATCTAGATAGAATATATCGTTTTATCCGTACAGGGGAGGATCCAGAAAGTATTCACGAAGCTATGGCACACAGAAAAGTCGAGACTCAACATCTGATTTTACAGTTTTTGATTAACTGTTTAATAAGAGAACAAGACTAATCCTGAGAAAGATAAAGATAAGATGAAAGTCCTGACAAAGTGGAGTGACAATATAGCTGAGGGAAAACACAAGACACAGAATTGTATAGACACTATGTACAGGAAAATCCGTAAGGAAATTCTAGACATACACGAAAAAGAGAAAGCAAGGAAAATAGCCGAGAAAGAGAATGACTCTTCAAGTGAAGAGGTAGACAGCGAGAATCCCGACAGAATAGCGTATGTAGGTAGAACTAGACTTTCACGTTCAGATTACAAGAAAAGTTTTCCTCCTCCAGTGCCAGAACAATGTTCTCTTGAGCAAGTATTCCAAGCTACCGATAAAATTCTGAAATCACGAATAGGTTATAGTGAACTTAATACCATGCATGAACAAGAACTAGCCCGATCAGCAGTCCGATGGACTAGTGATTCTACCACGTTTCCAGATGAAATAGTGGCACAAATGTTCCTGAAACTGCCCCCAGCCGAGCAACGTCTGGTGGGTATGTATATGTAGCCGTAGCCGTACTTGTAAATGTAGCCGTACTTGTAAAGCACACTGATACTCCTGAGTGTCCTGGCGCTGTACTCATACCGCCAGGGAACCCTTCCTGGTTTTTCCCCGTGAAATGTCCACTCCTGGGCATCCCCAGGGTGCAACCAGGCATCCCTAGCGCTGTAAGGGGCCGTTTTGGAGACTAAGCAAGCTATTGCCCAGAGTTGCAGCGTGCAGCGTGGGACCCATGCTTAGAGTAGGCACCGAGGCGAGAAATCAGGTCCGAGGAATTATGAGCCCAAGATCCGCCGAGACCATCCAAGGCAGGAATTGAACCCTGGTCCCAGGCCAGACCTCTGCATCAGGGTCTGCCGCTCTAACCATTGAGCCACACTTCTCCACCATATATGATCCAGCACCTCATCACACTGTATGAGGTTCAGCACTCTGATCCAGGTCATTTACATGATGTATTGAACGAGTTACTCCAGTACAGATGGAAAGGTCTAGGTACCAATTTAATTAATGTCATTCTAGAACAGCGCCACAAATACAGTACGTTCCTGACTCCGCATTTTGTTCCCGTTCCACCCCCAGTAAGGAAGTCATTCTACATAGACAGACAGAATCCGTTACGAGAAGTACATCCAGTTAGGACAACGGGAGGTGGTCTAGAACGAGTATTTGTTTACACCCCCATCACGAAAATAGAACTTTTGGAGATGAAAAAGTTAATTCCCTGTCATGATAAAGATCCAGCAGGGTTCCACCGTGAACTAAAAGACATGCTCCGTATGGGAGAATACACGTATCCTGATATCATTAAAATGTTAAAGGTCTTGTTGCCTGCGGGCATATATGAAAAACTCAAAGAAAAAGAATGGGAGGTGGGAGAGAATAAGATAGATTGGTCCGCATTAGAAGCCGAAGATAACACACGAGTACCAGGTACCAGTCTTGGGGATAAAGCTAAGGCTTTGCCCGAACTGTTAATACAAGTCTTGCCCAGATTACTAGCCACGAAAAAGGAAGACTGGGATGCCATCTCAGTCTGTAAACAGAAACAAGATGAAGATACTAGTGACTTTTATTCTAGATTCGAGAAATGTTTCATTATTAATAGTGGTCTGAAAACAAGTAGTGAATCGTACCCTCATCTTTTTGTTACCAAACTAGTCGAGAATTCAAGTCCACAAGTTAAAAATCGAGTACTGAAAGTCGAGAGTTCTTGGCAAGCTAATACTCCGTCACAGATGCTCCAGATGCTCCAGTATCACCAGAACAGAATCAGGGAAGAGCAGGAACATGAAAGAAGACGTATGAAAGACACGAAAATGAAAGTATTAGTTGCACAGTCTGTTCCACAAGACAGTCAGAAGAGGGGTCCGAATCAAGCCAGTCATCCTGCAACTCCCGTTAAAGGGACATGCAATTATTGTAAACAACAAGGTCATTTTATAAACGAATGTGCAGTTCTGAAACACAACATAGCTACTGGTAAGACCAAAGAGAGACCGCGTCCGCCTAGACAAGAACAAGTTTTACAGACTTCCCAGCCACCGCAGAACGCACAACAGACAGTTACAGTACCGCAGCCTATAGCTGCAACACAGCATGTTACCCAGCAGATGTACCAGTATGCACAGACAGAGTATCCAGATTATCAGCCGTATTCATGAAACAGCCTAGAGAGGGAGGTTGGCTTGCCTCTCATCGAGATTCCTGTAGATCAAGAGGGTCCCTATGTACACAGTCAAGTATTAGGGAAAGACAGAAAGTTTCTGATCGATACAGGGGCAAGTAGGACTACCATCAGTCATGACGAGGTTCCAGGGGCTCCGCTCTCAGGCTCAAGAAATGTTTCCCTTGGATTTTCAGGAAAGCCTATTGTTAATGAAATATCGAAACCAGTTACTCTAGAAGTTGGTCCATTGTCCCGAACTACAGATTTGTTACTCACGAAGTCATGTCCAGAAAATTTGTTAGGCATTAAGACATTAAAAGAATTAGGAGCAGTCATTTGTTGCTCCCCAGAAGGGGTCCGCCTGTTCTTGCGAGATTTTAAAGGTCATTATGTATTACGTGATTTTGATCCAAGATTATTGAATGTACCACAGCATTTATGGGCGCAAGGTCCAACTGATGTAGGTTGTATGCACATTACACCCTATCGTGTCACTCTGAAGCAAGGTGTTGTATTACCACGAATCAGACAGTACAAATTGCCACCTGAGGCTGTAACAGCCTCATCCAAAATTATTGACGAACTTATTGTTCAAGGAGTAGTTGTAGAAACTGACTCCAATGTATGTAATTCTCCTATCATTCCGATTCTGAAACGCACTGATCCAAATGCACCTCCAGTTTATCGATTAGTGATTGACCTTCGAGAACTCAATAAATGTATCATACCACAGTACCCAGTGGTCCCAGATATTTCTTCCCTATTGACTGCCATTGATTCCGAAGCCACATTCTTTACAGTTATTGATCTCAAGAACGCATTTTTTAGTGTCCCCATTCATCCAGACAGCCAGTACCTTTTCGGATTCTGTTTAAATGGAAGAAGCTATAAATTCACACGAGCTCCTCAAGGTTTCACAGAAAGTCCTAGTATTTACAGTCAAGCACTTAAAAGACAACTAGACAATATTCACATGCCAACTAACACTGCCCTGCTCCAGTATGTCGATGACCTACTGATCACAGCCCGTTCTGAACGTGACTGCGAACGTGCGTCACTTACAGTTCTGTATTTTCTGGCCGAGATGGGGCACAAGGTGTCCCCTTCCAAATTACAATTCTGTGTCTAGCAAGTGGTATACTTGGGACACTTACTGTCCAAGAGGGGTAGGCAGTTGACACCTGACCGTATCCAGTTAATAACACGTCTTCCACAGCCCAAGACTCAGAAGGAGGTACGAGCTTTTATCGGCCTCACTTCTTACTGCAGACAATGGATTCCTCAGTACGCATATCTAGCCAAGCCACTGATACAGTTAATGACACAGGAGGCAGCCGTATCGACTGTCCTCCCTTGGACCCAGGAACATACACTTGTTTTTAATGAGTTAAAGAAAGCTTTATGTAATGCACCTGTTCTAGCACCACCAAACTACAGTAAGCCTTTTACACTTTTTGTTACTGAACGTGATGGTACTGCATTATCTGTTCTCACACAAGATCAAGCAGGACAATACAAGCCCTGTGCTTATTTTTCTAGCACATTAGATCCAGTAGCCCAGGCTCTGCCTGCGTGCCTCAAGTCAGTTGCAGCCACAGCTCTAGCTATCAGACAGAGTGATTCCATAGTGTTAGGACATTCCCTGACAGTACAAGTTCCACACTCCGTGGAAGTTCTTTTAAACCGAACACAGACCCAGCACTTGACAATTGCACGTTTAACAGGTTATGAACTGACACTGTTTCAGCCACACATAGAAATCAGACGCTGCAACATTTTAAACCCAGCTACACTGTTACCCTCAGTTACTTCAAATACTGCCACACATGACTGTGTGGAAATTGTTAACACCATGACAAAGCCAAGACAAGACTTGACAGATATTGCATTACCTGATCCTGACCTGACACTTTATGTGGATGGTTCATGTATGAGAACAAGTACAGGAGAACTAGTAGCCGCGTATGCAGTGACTACTGAAACCGAAGTTATAAAAACACACCGTATTGATACCCTGTCTGCTCAAACAGCAGAGCTAGTCGCTCTGACCCAAGCCTGCATACGAGCCAAGAACCTGAAAGTTAACATATACACAGATTCACGTTATGCATTCGGAGTCGTACACGACTTTGGAGTGCTCTGGCAAGAGAGAGGTTTCATGACTTCTCATGGAACCAAGATTCAGCATGGTCTCCTCATTCAAGCTCTGTTAAATGCAATACATTTACCGACAGCTATTGCCATTATGAAGTGCAAAGCACATACGAAAGTTACTGACATCATTTCCCAGGGTAACGACCTGGCAGATCGTACAGCCAAGCTTACAGCTCAGACTCCAGACATTCCAGTTAACAAGACATCGACACACATTCCAGATCAGACTACTTGTATGACAGTTAAGGACCCTACACAAGATGTAATAGATATACAGTCACATGCCACCTCTGATGAAATCAAGAAATGGTCCGAACAAGGAGGGGTCCAGACAGATCAAGGATGGTTGACAAAGGGAAAAGCCATATGGTTTCTCCCCGACTCAATGGTTCAAGTCATTATTAATACCGCACATAGTCCAGTACACCTAGGAGAGAAGGCCATGTTAGACAGTATCCAGAACCTTTGGTTCAACAAACATTTACGAGCAGCCGCCAAACAGAAAGTACGTACCTGCATGATATGTTGTCAGTTCAATCCAGGTAAAAGTGTCCCGGTGGAACAAGGTGGATTCCATCCTCCCGACCACCCTTTTGAAGTCCTCCAGATGGATTATATTCAGATGGAGCGATGTCGAGGTTTCAAGTATGTCCTCGTAGTTGTATGTGCTTTGTCCAGATGGACAGAAGCATATCCAGTTCCAGATTACACAGCCGCGACCACTGCCAGGCAGTTGGTTCGTGAGTATTTTCCCCGCTATGGTTTGCCAAGGGTCGTGTATTCAGACAACGGCCAGCCATTCTCATCTGAACTCATGAAACAAGTATCCCTTCTGTTAGGGTACCAGTGGAAATTCCACTGTGTACGACACCCCGAAGCAGCTGGTCTAGTAGAGAGACATAACCAGACTTTGAAAATCCGCATTGCAAAAGTATGTACAGAAAAAGGTGTAGATTGGTTAGTAGCACTGCCAGTTGCCCTTTTTTATATGAGAATGGTTGCACACTCTAGATCAGGTCTGTCCCCGTACGAGGTCGTATTCGGCCGACCTCCAAACATGTGGGGTACACCTATGCCCAGAAAGATTACAGACGTTTCCAGTAATATGCTGACAGATTACCTAGCTTCCTTGATGTCTGCCCTACACTCTTGTCGTTCACAGGTTGCCGCTGCTTTTCCAGACAACACCGAAGTGAAACCGCACGAAGTCATACCAGGCGACTTCGTCCTCGTGAGAAACTTCGATCGTTCAAGTCCGCTGGAGCCCCGTTGGAAGGAGCCCCAGCTGGTGTTATTAACAACAAGGACCGCAGTCAAGCTAGAAGGACGCAAAGGCTGGGTGCATACCAGCCACATCAAGAAATTCCATGGATTACGGCCAAAGACATTTATCAAAGACTGCCCCGTTCTTAAGGACTGTCCAGACACAGACTCTAAACTTCCCCTGTTAGAGAAAACTCCGCAGCAGGAGTATAAAGCCAAACTCCGGTCTAGTAAAATAAGTCAGCCAGTTTAATTGTTTAAGTCCCTCTCGGGTGAAGCGGTTAGACAGGTTCCTGACATGTATGAGATAGACCCACACAGTGAGAGAGTTAGTCAAAACTCTAAGAGATGTATTATCGTCCTATTCTTTTTATTATTCTTGAGTGTTATGGTTACCTGCATAAGTTATGCTTTTCATTTATGTTTTCCTATTTCACATATACATATGTTTCCTAATGTTACAGTAGAGCACACATTTAGTGACCTGCCTCCTCACGAGTTATCCTATCGTCTTGCTATGCGTAATAACACATTTATCAGAATGTTACACTATTCACACCAGACCAGCAATGCCACTAATTGTTGGGTGTGTGGTCGACTTCCCCCTTTCCAGACACCGAAGGGAGTTCTGCCACTTTTTCCTTATCCGTTTTCACACAATGGTTCGTGTGGAGCATGGTCCACGTTAACGTCATCCTCAACTGATATGTCCCTTCTGAATCGAACATGTTTCCCAGACAAGCAAGGTCTTTCCCATAGAACAGGATTAGATCTAGAAAACGAAGTATATGATTTAGGTAATTATTCCTCGAATTTCATGGTTTTGAATGTCCAGTCCGATACTACTCCAGATTTGCCTGCTATTTCAGTACTACCAGTTAAAGGCGAATTATGTGTCAGAAAGAATGGTTCCGTACATGTAGGACATAGTGATTGTACTACTATTGTCGAGTATAGTGACAGTGGGAAATCTATTTTCAAAGCCTCACGTCATTCTTATTTTGTTTGTGGTCAGACCGCATATATACGTCTGCCCCTCGATTGGGATGGAACCTGTTACATTGCCTTCCTACTGCCACCAGTTTTTCTAGCCCCATCCGATTATCACAGAAACACACATCTAGTACACGTTAGACATAGAAGGGAGACTGAGTCCCCAATTGTCGATCAAACTGAAACTGCTCTAGAACAATATCAAGACTTCAATAAAGGTTTCTTTTTCTTCATAGGTCCGGTCCAGAATAGTAAGTTAATACGTAGGTTAACCAGAACCCTTGAAGCAGTAGTGAATGAGACTATTTCCGCTCTAGGTAATTTAACCGAAGAGCAATCTGCCATTAGATTTGTCGTGCTCCAAAATCGTCTCGTCCTTGACGTCATACTGGCCGATAGGGGAGGAGCTTGTAGAGTCATCGGATCTAGTTGCTGCATTTTCATTCCTAATAACGCACCGTCTGTTTATTCAGCTATAACCAGACTTCATAAAATTGCCCATCAGTTACACCAAGATCCAGGCACCTGGACATGGTCCGGTTGGCTCTGGAGTATCATATCTGCCTGGGGATGGAAAGTATTGTCATTTATAGGTATAGCAGTAATGATCATATTCAGTTGCTGTCTCTGTTTACAATGTGGCCCTGCGATTTGCGGCATGTGTGCTACCTCCTGTATTCCTAGTCCTAAGTCCCGTTCCAGGACAATTCGAGACGAGCAAATGATGCTATATGAACAGATAGATGGTATCATGAATATTGATGTTTCCTGATGGAAACGTAGGGCACAAGGAGGGAATGTGGAAAAGTAAATTTTGCCATGTTATATGTGCCTACGTGTTCCCCATCCTATGTTATATGTGCATGATTAATATGCATATGTATCCCCCTATGATCGATTAAAGACGCAATTATAGTTGTGTCCAACTCTAGTATGCCAGTTTCCAGTTCTCGTGAAAGCAACAAGTATTAGGCCCATGTTACCACGATTTACAGTGTACACGTTAATTCATTGAATTGTCCCCGTTTCTAGGCCTCAAAAGGGGCCCGGACGCCAGATTCAAGCTCCAGTCTTCTGAACCCACTCCGAGGAGTGATACAGCCCCCACCTGCATCCCTGACCCTTCACTTACTTCCTGCCGCGCGGTGCCCGGCCCGGCCTGGCTCTGCCTGCCTGTCTGCCAAGAGTATGTTATGCTTCTAGTTATCAGTCCAGCCTCCTCGTCTTTGCATTCCTTAGCTACTGAACCGTATAAACAGTTTCAGCTATGGTCTAGTCTTTCTGTCTCCATGCAGGAGAAATACTGTATTAAGATTCATAGCACACACATTACACGAAGAATATATGCATGCACCAGCCTTAGAGTCAAGTAGCCTCTGCCCTGATAGCTTTTAGTTTCTATCAACATGTACTCCAAACACAAGATACCAGATATGCCATAGGTACATGTCGTCCTGACACCGCAGACTTTAGTCTCCTCTTCTAGTGTAGAAGTCATAGCCCCCAGTTCTCCCTGGTAACACGTCATTGCCCGTTTGCGCGCACCACTTGGTTAAAGGTCCCAGCTGCTCAGGTAGCCCCCTCCATGTTTCCGCCCCATTTATGACACTTCTGTGACGTCTACATCACATGTCCATGTACACGCCTTCTTGTTACACCCATTTTGTCCTTATCTTTCGCGACTGCTACGAGTTACGCCTACTGCTACGCCTATTGTATGCAATGTAATGTAATGTATTATACTATATATATGCTGCACTGTCGATGAGGCATTGCAGCTGCCATCCATTCTATTTCCGTGCAGGTTTTCCCGTTCCTGTCCCTTCCCTTATGCCTGATTAAAGCCTGTTAGACTCAGATACCTCGAATCCTGTCTCTTATTTATTGAGCTATCTGTTTTATTCAATGTATTCAAAAATAGTACCGGTAATTAATTATTTATTTACCACAGAAGGGCGAGCAAATACTTTCTTTTTCGCTCCTGAGGGATGAGTTTCAGTTGAACATTCATGATTTTTTTAAATATCTTCAGGTTAGAAGTTTCATTCATAAACGTCTTAGTGAAACCTCTTCAATGTTAGATAAGCTAGTCATATGTGTACTGATTCAAAAGAAAGCCCGAATAGGGACAGTGTATCAACATTTACTGTCTAGTCTTCCAGATGATCTGGAGGTACAAAATCTAAAGTGGTAGGCGAAATTTGGGAAGACTGGGGTTGATCTGAGGCCTGCACTGGAGTTAGCCTCCTGACCCAAAGTTACATGGCAGTGTTTGAGCTTTATTATACGCCTGCAACAATAGCGAAATGGGGTTGTAGAAAGCGTGATCACTGTGCAAGGTGTGGGTTGTAAGAAGCTGACGCTATTCATTTGTTTTATTATTGCCCGAGCCTGCGTGACTTTCTGTTGGATGTGGAGCGTTTCATTAACCTTACACTTAATATTCCGTGTTCATTGTCTTCTGAGATGGTAATAATGGGTTTTGAAGGCTCAGCAGCAATTAGGAAATCGCGGTATGTTTCCCCATTTCTGTTTATAGCCATGTCTATGATTCGGCTGTGTATTACATCACAATGGTTAAGCCCAGATGCACCTACATTTGTTAATTGGAGAGCTAGGTTGCTTGCTATTTATGACTTGGAGTTTTCAGTATTCACATTAAAATGTAGGCAGAGGCGGAAGCTGGCCTGTAAGATCTGGGCCCCGGTCGAGGAATGGCTAAAATAGCATGTGTGCCCACTACATCTAAGTTGTTTATGTGTAAGTTGTCCCAGTTCTATGAACTATTTTATTTTTGATGTCCTCTCCCTTTTTTTTTCTTTGCCTATCACACCGTGATTCTGATTTTGTTTCGTTTCCCTCTGCTTATGAAATTTGATGTATGTAATTGTATTAATTGCCACGACTGCACTGTTTGATTTTAATTAAAAAATCAATTAAAAAAAAGGAGAGCTAACCCTGCTGTCTTTAGTTTCAAATTGAATGTCTTCATTCAAGTCCACTGTCTCTAGAAGTCCCTTCAGGTTCTGGCGAGCTATTGTTACATCAGCTGCGCTGTCCAGCATTGTCTGAGCCCATTCTCCGTTCTTGAGTTGTGTCCTCAAGATCCTCGGCATGTCTGATTTTTAGACCTGCTACCTTCTTTTTGGTGTATTGAGGTTTTGGTTTGCTTTTCTGAACTTGTTGATCATCTGTCACTCGTTCTTCCTTGTTGTTTGACCATCCTTTTCTTTCAGATGTCTGTGACGAGATCTGAAAGATACGAGAGGAACGTGTATCAGTATGTTGATACCTGTCAGGTTTTCTCAAATTATCCCTATTCCTGAGGTTGTACCTACTTTCAGAGGGCTCCTTTTGATGAGATCTACCTCGTGAATGAGAACGCTTCTCTTTGGAAGGTTGTTTGCTATTTTCCCACTTCTTTTCAAAAGATGTAGGAGTGTTATTAGAAAAGACCTTTTCAGGACTTTCAGACAGTTGTGGTTTAACTGAATTTCCACCCAAACTGCCTCTGCCTAATTCTTCATAGGATTTTTCAATTATTCTGGCTAGTTCTTGTGGTTGTTCTGTTACATTGAATTCCTTTAATTTCTGGCGGTTCGCCACTGATGCTGCTTCTCCTTTAATATTAGATAATATTATTGATGAGACCTGGCTAAAAATGTCCAGTAATTTCACACCCAAATTTAGAGCAGGCTCTGACCCATAACCGTTATGAATCTGTTTCAGGACGTCAGGTATTAACGCCATGGAAGGAACATCATGAGTTTTAGTGTAGATTACAGCGAAGACTGTACCCCAAGTGATGCAGTCCTCCAGGTGTGGTGTGATCCCCATTGGTAAACAGATTGTTAGAATTCTGTGTTTCTCATGAGGGCTAGTATTAGGAAATACTGCTTCGATTTGAGTAATTTTCAGAGCTATCCAGAACAGAATTTGTTCACGTTTTGCGGGTAGTTTACCCATGACTGCGTGTAAAGTCTGTGGTGTAATTTTTAGTGTATTCCCCTGGTGAGAGGTTTGCTGCGGGATAACTATTGGAGGTTGGACTGTCAAAGCCTGCATGACCTATTGAACCAATTGTCTAAAAATTTTGATTAACTCTTTGAGTTGGGCTAGTAACTCTACGTCTGATATGTCATTAATATCAGTTTCAGGTGTATAGCTGGCTAAAACCGGCCATGTTGCTCCTGGCCTAACTAATGGACCGAGCCTGGTAATGTGATTTAAATGTTTGAGGGCACCTTTAAACCAGAGATTATGCTCCTGGTATGAGAGTGGAATTTTAATATCATTGAAAGGAATATATTCCTCTGGTGGATCATCTTCTTTGTAGAAGTGAAACATATGTGTTACTGGATTTGATTCAGGGAATACTATCCATGAATAGAATACCTCTGTCTGGTGATATTTATGTGCCTCTATCACAAAAACTGCTCTACCACCTCTTGATGCTAGGCCATGTTTTATAAGTTTTAGAGTGATGGCTCTCCTTAAATTTGAAGGAATGATTATAGCATTCTCATCGGTTTCTTGAACACCTGAAAAGTTAAAAGCTGTTTCAACTGGATAAGCCGCAGCTCCACTGTTTTCGGTGTTGTTATCCCTGTTTAGGGACATTTTTTGTTTAATGAAAACTGCAGAGCAAGTTTCAAGGGAACAAAGATACGGTGCACAATATTTTGGAACACTGTATCCTTCAACATTGAACAAACCAAAAAAAGCTAATACATAGGATTTTTCATCCAACTCAGCTATGGCAGATATTATCCGTTACCCACTCCAGACGTCTATTGGAGTTTTACGAGTACAGGGGTCTCTGAGAAAAGCACGACTGAGTTACTTCAGTATCTAGCGTGAAAATAGTGCCTTACCAAATCGTTAGGCGCCATGTAGTGTAGTTCCTATATCCTTGATAATCTCTGCGCATTGGAATAATATACACTATAGATTTGACATAGGACTGAGGTCAGTATGTCTCTATTGAGTACATTAAACTTAATTACTTGTGTGTGCCAGCTAACTCAGAGGTCACTAGAAACTTTCTCGAATGAACAAGAAGGGATTTGTTTCTGACAACCGCATAAACATGACAACTTTGTTTCCCTTAGAGTCAGAACAATATCTTCAGAGTCGTGGAAACAATGGATTACAGTTTCACTCAGTCAATCGTGCATGCTTAGTTTCTACAGAGTTGCACAGAAATAGAGAGACAGGTGTTTCAATAAAAAGGGTTTATTGAACAGTCTTCTTTCTCATGCAAGAGATATGAACTGCTACAATCGTAAGACAGAATGCGAAGTATAATGCCTACAGCGTAAACAGTAATATAAAATAATACTGTAATAGCATGGTGCAATAGCTGCTGTGTGTATGATTTCCTCCTGAGGCGGAAGCCGGGAGGTTGCTGTGCTGTTCTGCTCCGCTTTTATTCTGTACAGCCTGCTTGAATCACTAAGCTTTTTAAAATTGTATTGTACTCTTTGCCTTGAATTACTAAGCTTTTAAAATTGTACTGTACTCCTCGCTCGATCTTAGCCTTGATATTTCACTCTTCGCTTGACCAAAAAGCTTTAACATTGTTTTCCCCTCTCCCCCTGCTTGAACCAATAAGCACTGAATTTGTAATCACCCATCCCCGCAATCCTAAGCTAGCCAACTCAGGCGCTGAGGTCTTTCTGTCCCGGGCGGGCTAGAAATCGTAGCGGCCTTCTTGGATGGGGGAAGCGTTTGCACGCATTCTAGTGGCCAGCATAAAAGGGGCACCCTGAGCAAGGCGCTGACTCTGCTGTGTGTATGATTTCCTCCTGAGGCGGAAGACGGGGGGGTTGCTGTGCCATTCTGCTCCCCTTTTATTCTTTACAACCTGCTTGAATCACTGAGCTTTTTAAAATTGTATTGTACACTTTGCTTGAATTACTAAGCTTTTAAAATTGTACTGTGTTCCTCGCTCGATCTTAGCCTTGATATTTCACTCTTCGCTTGACCAAAAAGCTTTAACATTGTTTTCCCCTCTCCTCCTGCTTGAACCAATAAGCACTGAATTTGTAATCACCCATCCCCGCACTCCCACGCTAGCCGGGCCAGTCTTCAGCCGACTCAGGCGCTGAGGTCTTTCTGTCCCGGGTGGGCTAGAAATCGTAGCGGCCATCTTGGGTGGGGGAAGCATTTGCACGCATTCTAGTGGCCAGCATAAAAAGGAACGGGCATGCCTCCGCGCAGCGGACACGACCAGCGGACGCGCCGGACCTGCGCCGGAGTCGTGCCAGAGTCCTGCCCATCTGCGCCCGTCCGCGACCATGAGGCGGCCGCGGCTATTGACCTTGCTGGCTTTGGCTCCCCTCCCATCATTTCTTACGGTAGGGAGACTCTATTCTTGCTAAAGCCCAAACACTGTGCCTTTTCACATAACATGCCACCGGACCTTATTACTTCTTCCTTCCCGTGCATGCCCTGTTGCGCTGGACAAGAAGATGGTAACCCTGCAAACCAATGCCCTCTCCTACAGGCACCTACTCGACCCGCCCCTGCCAGCAAAAATGTAACTCTTAAAGCGGGTCTAATCAATTGTCGGTCACTAGTAAAACACTCCTTAGATATAGCTCAAACCCTGACAGACAACAAGTGGGACCTCCTTTTCCTAACAGAAACCTGGTTGGGGGATGAATCTAACTCAGCCTTATGTCTAGCCATCCCTCCTGATTATAACATCCTGTGTGCCAACAGACAGAACCACAAGCATGGTGGAGGCGTAGCCATAATTTACAGATCGCAATGGACCATTTCCTCTTTCCCCTATGCTCAAATTGAATCCATCGAAGCACTACCATTCTGTATCAAACTTGCCGCAAATATCACATTCTCAGGCTTACTTGTTTACCGTCCACCCAAATCCAAGGTATCCTTCCTCCCCGTTCTCTTGGACTTTGTCCTTCAGGCTAGCTCCCGCTATGCGAACTTCACCCTGCTTGGGGATTTTAACCTTGTGGAGGATGCTTCTGACCCTTCCAACTTTGATTTCCTCTCCACTTTAAATGATGGCGGATTAAATCAACTGGTCTGCCGCCCTACCCATAGGGCTGGACATACACTTGACCTTATCTGCTCTAACCTGGCGGACATTTCTATTAGTAAACTTTACCCAGTGATCTGGTCAGACCATTTTTTATTCCTTCTTCCATTCTCCTATGTCATCTAGACAGACCCAGGCTTCCGGCCAAATTGGTTGGCCGAAACTGGAGTAAGATCTCCCCAGATAGCTTAGCCGCACATCTTCCTACGGCTGCACCTATGGATGCTCCAAACTTGGATTCTAGGCTGTCTAATTTTAACAGCTGGATCTCCTCCGCCATTGACTCTCTCGCCCCTATTAGGCCCATTATAACTTTCCGAGCTGCCCCTTCCTCACCTTGGTACACTGACGAACTCCGTAAGTGTAAATCTGCATGCAAACGCTTGGAGCGCCATTGGAGATATTCGTACTCTCCAGATAGTAAATTAAATTACAAAACAGCTCTTAAAAATTACCGGAAGAAGATAACCGACCAAAATAGAATCTATCTGGAGGAGAAAATAAATAGAGCACAAGGCTCTACCAGGGAAATCTTTAAGACAGTTAGAACTTTCACTGATCCTATGGCCCTCAAACGCCAATCCCCGGTGTCACAGTCCCTCTGCAGCCGTCTCTCCGACTATTTTGAGCAAAAAATTGCCTCCATCTATGATTCTTTCCCTTGTAATAGCAGCCCTGGCACTGATGGTAAACCTGTATATCATTCAGATTCTGCCCCTGTTCTCTCAGATTTTGAAGAGATCACCTTAGATCTTTCTCTGGCAGAACTGTTAAAATGTAGATCAGGCTCGCCAATTGACCCCTGGCCGGCCAAACAATATAAAGTACTGGTCCCTTTTCTTAACCCCACACTTAATTGCATTTGGAATGACTCCCTCAGGACAGGCACATTCCCGGACGCTTGGAAACATGCCCAACTACTTCCTATTCTTGAAAAAGTTAATGCAGACCCAGATGAACCTGCTTACTATAGGCCCATCTCCTTGTTGCCCGCCCCAGCCAAGATTCTTGAAAAACTTGTGCATCAGCAACTAGCGGGCTTCTTTGAAAACCACGGTTTATTCCATGATTCACAACACGGGTTTCGACCAGGCTACAGCACCGAGTCAGCCCTGATAGAGATGGCTGACTCTGTACGTTGGTAGCTGGACGGGGGCTCGAGAGCGTTGTTGGTGCTGCTTGATTTATCGGCAGCTTTCGCCACCGTCTCTCACCCCATCCTACTTGATCGCCGTGTTTACCCCCCCTAGACCTCTGTTAGCCGTCCGCTAAAATGGGGAGTCCCTCAGGGCGCCTCACTGAGTCCCCTCCTGTTTAATGTTTATTTTTCCCCCCTGGCTGAGCTCATTGCTCAATCAGGAATTAAGGCAACCTCATATGCTGATGATATTCAGTTTTTATTTTCTTATGACACTCCCACTCAGACCACTTTTGATCCATTAAAAGACTGTCTCCGTAACATCGCCCGTTAGATGGACAATAACTTCCTTCGGCTAAATGCTGGAAAAACCGAGGTCCTCTTTTTTCATCAACCCTCTCGACTGGACTCAAACCTTTGGTGGCCACTCGACCTGAGCATGTCCCCCTCCCCCAAGTAATCAGTAAAAAACCTGGGGGTTAGATGGGATTCTAGCCTCTCCTTTCATAATCAAGTACAGATGGTGTCTGCTGCCTGCTTCTCAAAAATTAGGATGATCAAAAAATGTATCACTTTCCTCCCTAGTAACACCAGGAAAACCATTGTCCAGGCATTAATAACATCCCACTTAGATTACGCCAACAGCCTCTATATTGGACTCGCTTCTGGCCTCTGTCACAGACTACAGACAGTCCAGAATGCAGCAGTCCGGCTGGTCTGTGGCATCTCCCTCCGAGAGCACATCTCACCACATCGACGAAGGCTTCACTGGCTGCCAGTTAAAAAAAGGGCAGGATTCAAAGCCCTCACCCTGGCACATTGTGCAATCAAGGGAAAGGGCTCTGCATACCTCTTTTCCTGTCTTCGCCCTTACAGCAATGCTAGACACCTCCGATCCAGCTCAAAAAAACCTGCTGTGCACCCCCAGATTCAATAAAGTCCGCTCTGGGGGAAAAACCTTTCAGGTATGTGCCTCCTCTCAATGGAACAAACTTCCCATCTCCATTCGAATGATTCAGGAGGAGCTGCCCTTTCGCAAAGCACTGAAAACATTCCTCTTCTGCTAAATTCACCTGAGTGAGATCCACCATACTTACAGTAGCGCCGGGACACCCCGTTGGGGTAGCTGTGCGCTATACAAAACACACTAAATAAATAAATAAATGGTCTGTATCTATGACATATATAAAAATACATACATAAATAACACAGGCTAAATTACTCAACTGGTGCTTCTAAAATAATCCTACCCAAGTGTACCTAACCTAAGTCTAGTACGAGGGAAGAAGTAGGTGCTGATTTAGCTTAAGTTTAGTTTAGTTTTGCCAAGAATTGCCAAAAGTTTCTCTAGTTTTTAATCAGCTCCATACCTTAGGATGAGAGAGGTTGGTATCTCTTTCCCGGGACTCGATTCTCTAACACCCCACAAGGGGAGTCAGAAACACTGGAGCTGGAATCTTTGCAAGGAGGATGACAGCGTCTGGTCAGTGCGTCAGTTGGGGAGATGACTTCCTTCGGGACTTGCTGTGGCGAGCCGCGTCGTGCAAGTAGGTAGCCGAACCACACCATGCCTTGCCATAGCAAGTGAAGGTATATTTATACCTTGAAGGTGTTTAGGAATGCCTGTATTGACGTACAAGTCGGGCATATGAACATCATGAATAAACCCCTAAGGAATGGATGTTCATGCATAATAAATGATTTCTTGGAGAAATCAATATCCAGGCAAGGGGAAGTCCAAAAGGCTTAAGAGTATGGTTTTCCAAGAACTCGTTGTTACGAAGAGTATTGGATATAGTTGACCATGCCTGTATTTGGTTAGCAGGAGCAATTCCTAAATAAGGGTTGGATTTCTATGCCTAAATAAGGGCAATGTGAATTATATCTATATAAGGGCATAAATCGGGAAATCTAAAGATGGTATCTAAATCGGCAAACAACACCTCGATGAAGAGCAGTTCGGGATCGGGGGCTGCGATGGTCCCAGTCATACTTTTACCTTTGCACTTAGAAATGTTTCTGTTTCTTTTTCTCATTGATGGGCTCGTAGACTGGGTTCTCAGTAGCTTGAGTCTGGTGTTGGGTTCAACATCAACAGGCAGGGGAAGTGAAGCAATCCAATGGGTGCCATGGTTGTTGAAGGTGTTTGAAGCTCCTGACGAACTCATACATAGAGGCAGTGCGTGAGCATCGGAGTCTGTACCAAAAACTGCTATCATACAGCTTTAGGCTCACAAGTGGTGAGAAAGAGCACACTCCAGCACCAGCCAAGGGTATAGTACCTGAGGGAGACCGATTGTGGAGCTAGGACTTGATCCCACTGGTTACACCAGTGTGGTACAGGGCAAGTCCAGTGGTAACTGGTCAGCGGCATACCATGCCGGTTAAGGGCTTCTATACATTTTGTGTTCTTGAAGCTTAACAGGAGACTTTTTAACTTGCCCTTGAAGTCCACTCACTGGTCCTTGGCACAAGTGGGAGAAATTCCAAACCTTGGGGTCTCCCATGACAGGTTCATCAATAGGAGTAGCGCTTTCCTTGCTGAAGCCCTTCTCCAAACTCATGACCACGCCATTGCTCATGCTGTACCCTTGGTCAGGGGGAGTCACTGACCATCAGCCCCCCAAGATGTGATACTTTTATTCTGGAGTTTTGGGTACTCCTCCACACAGTGCAGCTTTTCCCACTGCACCAGCCTGAGTGGAAAATGTGATCCTCACATAAGGTCTACTCCTCTGCACCCTTGAGCTAGGCAAGGACAGGTTGATCACTTGGCCAACCAGGTTGATCAGCGCCCTCTGGGGATGCTGCTCCATCACTGGTCCCCTACATTCCAAGAGCACACTGTTGACTGGTTACCAATTTGTGAGTCACCAGCTCCTCCACAGCGTTTTGGGCCTTTGGAGAACCTTGCTTTCCCCCCTACTTGGGCACCTGTCCTGGAGAGGCTTTCTGATAAGTCAACTGGTAAGCCCACTTGTCAGCTGCAGTTCTTGGAGGCAGTCTCCTAGCACCTTTCCATGACTACCCCATAGGGATCGTCCAACAATGGGCCCACTGTAGTCCCTTCCTGCCCGCAACAGGATTACACCAAGGAGTGCATCCTGCAGGAGGTCACAGCAGTCAGCCATCACCTGAAATCTCCGACTTTGTGAACAAAACTAACATTGCAGACATTAAGGACTGGGTGGGGAGATGGAGCAGCAATTTGTAGCCATAGAGGTCCGCCTCAACACCACACCGGAATGGAACCAGGGGCTCTTGTACCTATGGAACAAGATCATTGATCTGGAGGACAGATGCCGCAGGGTCAATGTCCGTTTCTTTGGTTTCCCCGTACGTGCCTAAGGCACAGAAGTGAGGGATTTCCTCAGGAGCCTCCTCCCTAATCTTACAGGACTTGCCTTCGCTCCCCTCCAGGATATCCAACGGGAACACCGCATGGGCCCTCCACACCAGTTACCATGGAAGGAGTCACTGTTCATGCTATGGACCTCTCCCCCTTGGACTCACAGCCTGTCCCCTGTTCCTCTCCCTTGCCTTCTTTTCCTCTTACCTCTAGCAGTCACTGCTGCAATGGCGGGAACTGAGACAGGGGCACAGAAGGCGAGAGACTGGCCTAATCCAAGGAAGAAAGGGATTTGGCCTAAAGGTGGTGATGTCTTCAATCAGGACAAGGGACGCAACAAATCCGGCCTCCGCTGAAGCTCTGCCACCCCGATGACTGAGACACACTTCTGGCTGCATGGTTCGCTGCCTCCCTGCCTTGCCTGCTGGAGGCCTGGGGTCCTTGAACTCCCAACATTAGACGGATGAGTACAATGTTGCATGCCTGTATCTCTCCTCAGTGATGTTTGCATTGCCAAGATATTTTCAGATTGTTCCTGAGCAGTTGTGCTCTGTTGTGTTCTCTGTTGCACTTCTTTTTCATACTGTGTATCTGCCTGCCCTGGTGTCATTTTATGCTGTGATGTTTTTTCTGTATCATATTGTTAGGACTGTTTGTTTGTGGCTGCGGTGTCCCTGGCGGACGTGTTGTTCCAGACTGGCAAGCTGCCATTACAGGTTAATCCTTTTTGCTTCTTTCCCTCAATCTTTCCCCTAGCTGTGAACCCCTTCCTATTGTCTTTAGCCACTCATTGAGTCAAAAGCCCCCTCCTCACACCAACCTTTCCCTCCCCAACCACCCTTCATGGCCCCCTACACCACTGTTTCCAGGACACGCTTGCTTGGCACATACTGACTGCCTGAGTTCATCAGCTGCCCCCTTCTCACCCCTGCATTGCCGCTCGGACATTCTCTGGGTGTACGGCCCGACCCGATGCCAACCAGCCTTCCACTGCTGCTTTGTCCCATTCCTGGTTTTCCATTACATTCCTTCTGTCCCTGCCCATCTCTTCACGCTGGCACCGCAAACCTAGATCCGCAGTCTATAGTCTCTGACCTTCCTCGAGGCCAGCTGAAAAATGCAAACATTCACCCCGAGTCACAAAGATCTGGGTTTAATCCATCGTTCTTTTGCTCACCACGCCACCCCAGTTTGGACCGAGCCATATGCAAATCAGTCTTGACCCTGTCCCTCATGGAAACAGTCCAGCCCGAACTACCAAGCCAGGTCCTCCCTCATCAGCCAGGCTAGCTTGAATCCAGTGGCGCAGTGAGCACTTGGTATTTCTTCTGTATGGTCTGCTGATACCATGATGGTGCATGTTGTGAGTGAAAGTCTAGTGGTATAGAGAATTGTACTGGAATAAAAAATTCCTCCTGTATGGTCCTTCAATACCATTATGAGGCTTATTGTGAAGGAAAGTATACCGGTATAGGCATCTTCTCATCATACGTGAGTCCTAAACATTTTCTTTTGTATGGTATGCTGATACTATTATGGTGCATGTCATGAGTGAAAGTATAGTGGTATAGAGAATTATGCTGGTATAAAAAAATCCTTCTGTATGGTCCTTGAATCCCATTATGGAGCTTATTGTGAAGGAAAGTATACCGGTTTAGGCATCTTCTCATCTTACGTGAGTCCTATACATTTCTTTTGTGATCTTCGATTAACAATATGGGGTTTCTTGAAAAATTGTTTTTTATCTTAGTATCTCTCCTAAGTAAATACCATTCTGGGGTTCATGTGAAAAGACTGGTATCAGTACTAGTTCTCATGGTACCGTTTTGGGTAGTAGGCGACCTGATTATGATCACCTCACAAAACTGCCCATGGGATATTGTCGTTCAGACCCTCAGCATTTGTTTTGAGTTTAAAAACCCACAGTTGTTCTTTCTCAAACAGGTTTGACTCAACAGCACCTACTCCCTCTCAAATTGACCATTGGAAATCCTATACTGTATGCTTCTTTTCAATGCAGTGTGCTGACATGTTTGTTGTTGTACGTTCGTAGACTGCTGCGATGCTCGCAGATCCTGGTCTTTATCTTCCATGTTTTCATCCATGTAATAGAGACCACAGGGGCATGTAATCATGTACACTACACTTTCATGGTTGCAGTTCATGAATTTCCTCAGTTGCAAGGACATCTTGTTACTAAATGTCAATGTCTTGGTTGGTTTTGTCAAATGGCAAACACCTCTATTACTGCAAGGGTAATGGCCCATGATTGGTGCCAAAGTTCCTTGGGTGTTTAATCAATTGTTCAGGTTCCTGTGAGTGTATGAACTAGTATATCTTTGAGGTTTTTGCCTTTCTTATGAGAGAACATTGGGCGCTGTATTGACAGAGAGCCACTGTTGAGAATGCGCCAATGTCTGTTGATGATTTTGGATACTCCATTCACTATTATGCTGTAAGTTGTTATGCAGTTAGGTCTGTTTTCCTTTTCTTTCACAAAGGGTGGTTCCAGAAGGGCTTCCCTGTTTTTATTCTGTGCCCTTTTCTTTGCTTGTGATACCATCTTCCTCAGATACTTTCTTGCCTTCAGTTTGTCTGCCAAGTGGTTTTCTTGAGTCTTGTAGTCTCTTAATTTAGAACAGTTTCTCCTGAGCCATAAGAACTCTCCAAATGGCAAGTTTGCCTTCAGGTGTCGGGGTGGAAGCTGTCATATAGTGGGAGACAGTTCTTAGCCATGGATTTCTCATGAATGGTGGTCTCAGACCTCCGTGCTGTTCCATTATTATATTGAGGTTCAGGAACACCAGTTCCTTCTTACTCATGGTGCTGGTGCCTTGGTGCTTCTTTTAGTGTTATGAAACATGCTTGGAGGACGGCCCCAACTCTTATCCTCTTACTCTCTCTTTATTCATGTTTTCAGCAGAAGGGACAGCCATGGATCGCCACCTTTGAGGTTACTCATGAAAGAGGCAGTGCCTCGCTCTTGTCCCAGTTCACCAGATACCCTGACAGTGACAAAAAGTCAATGATGATATTCAACAGGGCGAGAAGAGAGCAATGAAAGTCTGTGAGTGTGAGTAGCATATCATCTACATAGGGATATACTATGGATGTCTCGCCTGGAAGAGGGACACCAGAGAGGTGTGGGGATTGACGAAGAGTGGCGCAAGGGGCTCAATGGCCTGGAAGAACAGCAGGGACTATAGTGTGCTGCCTTCGTGTGTCCCTCTCCAGATCGGGAATGGGTCAGACAAGAATGCACCACAGTTAACCAGAGCGGAAGAGGAGTAATAGAGCCAGCTGACCTTATTAATGAATTCCTCTCCTAATCCAAATTGGTGCAAGTTTGTGAAGAGGTACCCCTACTCAATCCTATTGAACTCCTTCTCACCGTCTATTGGGAGAGAGGGCATGATCCTCGTCCGGTAGGTTGTTGACCGCCCATAGGGTATTAGCAAGGGTCTAGAGATGGTTCCTGGACGAGCGGCCAGGAACAAACAAAATCTCCGTGTTGTGGATCAAGGACGGAATCCCCTTATAAAGACGGGCCACCAAAACACCGGCAACGATAATTTTTATGTCCCCATTGAGTAAGGGAATGGGTCTGCCACATGGGGGGATCCTTCCCCAGTTTGGAGAGGACCACTATCACTGTGCATTGCAGGGCAGGTCCTAGACTGGGAACCATGGCGAGCGGCTGGCATCAACAGCCTAGACTAGGTCATTGATGACTGTGCCCTCAAATGTTTTGTGTTACTCCATGAGGGGTTTGACCTACCACCTCAACATTCGTGGAGGTACTGCCAATTAAAACACTGCTTTCAGTGCTGTTTAGGTGCATGTCCCTGGGCCTTCCAATCCTCTCTGGTAGTTTACTACCTTAGGACATGGTGCTGCTCCGGCGGGGTTATGTCTGGTCTCTACCACCTTTTCAACTGTCTTCTTTTTTCACTTCCTCTCCTCAACAACCTCTGTGTCAAATGGCAAACCAGGCTGCAGGCAGAATACAAGGAAGGTGACTGGGCTGACCCCTTGAAGTGCTTGACCGTGGGAGCCCCATTTGAAGTTCTGCCTCTTCAAGACACTGCCTGATTAGCAATTTGTGATCGGTAGGCATGTTGCCCCATGTGACCTGCTGGTGTTGTCTTAATACCTATAATCTATTGCATGCCCTCTGGGATTACCCCTCGATTCAGCCCTTTTGGCACGCGATGTGGTCCACATTGTGTGAGATTATGCTGATCAAGACCCCTCTCCTCACCCTTTGATCTTATTACATACCCTGTGGACTCCCCAGACCATTCCCGCCTCTAGCGTCACCTATTAAATACAACTCTTGCCACACCCAAGATATGCATTCTTCATCACTGGCACTCCCCCATACCCTCCTCCCACGAGGAGTGTCTGGCAGCAATATACAAAGCAGCCTTCCATGAACGTATCATCTATAATCTCCAGGACAGAGCAGGCACTTACCTCCCACGCATTAATTCTTAGCCCTTCACACAACCCACTTCCTATGGACACTCCACCTGATGGCTGTGTCGAGACTCGTCCATTGCTCCTGATTGTACGGCTCCCTTTGGCTGTTCCCCTACCTCAAAGGCTATTTTCCCCTCCCCTTTCTCTTTTTTCCCCTTCCCATCCCTCCTCTCCTTTGGCTCCCCCTCCTCCCCTTACACATGTCTTGCTACAATCCCCGAGGTGCCCCCCTCCCTATGGTTTGGCTCCGTCCCATGGGCCGCCCGCCTTTTGAGAAGCTGTGGTCTCATTGTATGACATGTGCCCTGTATAGTTGTTTAATTTGTGCCATTTTGGTCTACAGTTCTTCATTGCTAATGTGTAGTGAGCTTGTTTTCATTGTATGCAATGCCCTGTACCCTCCCCATCTGCTCCTCCTCTGTATTGCTCTCCTTTGTGTAATGTAGGTTTGTTTGCATAGAAATAGTGATAGAGTTATATGGGTATATGCATCAAATTTCGGTAAAACAAGTCCTTATTAGCGAAAAATAAGGAATCGCTAATAAGGAGTCGCATACCGCGATGCATCAATATATTCGGTATTAAATACCGAATCGCAAAAAATCGTTAAATAATTCAGAAAACACGTTAGCGAGACTCCAAATCAAAGATTAGCAAATACCGAAGTAGCAAATACCGAATCGGTAAAAAAATAAACGTCGCATCGGAAGCAGGTTGATGACATCACAAGCAGGAAGTAACACAGCCCATGCTTCATTCAGTGCCCTGAGGAGCTCAGAGGAGTAGGCAGAGCACAGGAGCTGAGGAGTGAGACAGTGATAGCACAAACCAGCTATTGCACAGACATCCAGCATGGAGAAGGATGCACCCCAGGACAAGGACACGCCCAGGAAGAGAAAGCGAAAGTTTTCTGACAAAGAACTTGAACTAATCATCGAGGGGGTGAACAGTAAACATGACAGGCTTTTTGGAAAGCTGTCCCTAAAGGTGCCTGAGGCAGAGAATGCGCAAAATCTGGCTGCGCATCAAGGAGAGAGTAAATGCTGTAGCAGTCACCCACTGCAGCATAGACGATCTGAAGAAGAGGTGGTATGACCTCAGGAAGAGGGCAAAGGAGAAGATTGCAGAAAGGGTGAAGGATGCAGCTGGCACAGGAGGCGGAACATCCAACGTCACACCAAACACAGCCCTCGAGGACCTCATTGAGGCTACCATTGAGCCAGAAGCTGTTGTGGGGTTCACCCAATTGGACACTTCCGGCGCAGCAGCAGGAGGAAAAGGTAAGATGCATGCCAGTGCAGATATGCAGCGTGTTGTCAACCCCTGCCCATTCCCCCAGGCCAAACACAGTGCATATGTAGCCGTGCCTAACGCATATCCCCTCACCAGAGTGTTGCATCATGGGAGTTGTAGTCATATAATGAAAGAGTGCATGTCTGACCCCTGATGTTAATGAAATGAAACCAGCAGCACAGGGCCAAATGTCAGTCCAAAAATGTCCTTTATGTAGATGAAAGTATGCAAAACAGATACATCATGACAAAATAATAACAATGCACTGTTTCACACACAAATGCATCACCCCTTGATTCAGATGACAGCAGATGCCTCTTCATCTCTGAAACCCCAGTGGTGACCGATGCTGAGACCCCGCAGGGACGTGAACCCACAACACCACCATCACCACCGCCACAACCATCACCACCAACACCACCACCACCACCGTGGACAACCCCACCACCACCACCGTGGACAACACCACCACCACCACCACCACCGCGGACAACTACACAAAGCCACAGGGCAAATGTCCCCTCCCTGCAGGTGATGGAGACAGAGCAGAGGCCAGCAGCCACAAATGTTCCAAGGCAGACAGTCGTTACTCCGACCGCCCAAACACCAGCACGTGTCCGAGTCCGACAGCGGGCCAGGCCCCTGGGTAGAGCTGCAGAGAGATCTGATGATCCAACACACGGGTACGGAGTGGTTGAGACACGGATGCTGCGTGTCCAGCGCCTGTAGGGGAGACACATTGGTGCTATTAACATTAACATTTCCAAATTGACAAACAAAATTGGCACCATGACTGACGCTGTGCGTGAGATGACCACAGCCGTTGCTGAGGGCAACAGAGACATTAAAATGTGCTTGCAGGAACTCACACGTGCTGTCATTGCAGACCAACAGAGCGAGCGCCGGAGGCATCGGCAGAACATGCTCCGTCCAATGCCTCCATTAGGGCCATCACTAAGCTGTGCAACAGCACAGCTGTGCTTTCACGCAGATCTGTGTCCCTGCAGGTCGACTTGGGACATTATTGCGGAGATGTGGCAAAGTCCTTAGAAGGAGTGACCACTGCAGTGTAGCATCTGCAGTCTGGGACTTTGAGTGCCAGCAGTTTGGGAGGGGAGGAGGGGAGTGAGGCTGCTCAAGCGTGAGCAGCATCTCTGTGCCGGAGACCAGCAAGAGGAGGCGCAGTGCTCGCAGCTCCACAGCCACTGAAACACATCGCGGTGATGTGGAGGAGTCACGAGACAGGAGGTTGGGGGTACGTGGCAAGCGCAAATAGGCATGTTTCATTGGCTCCCTGGCCATGGTGACGTAACCATGGGCCAACTATACTGCCACATGATACACCCGTGATGACAACGGACATGTATCCCATTATTTTATTGATTCTGCGTCATGTTGGCGTCTCATTTATATGCACCTGACAGGTGCTCATGTGCATTAAACATTTGCAAACAAGATCATGTTGTGATGGCTCATTCAGACCTGTCTCAGAAGTGATGTTGTGTGATGTATGTCCGCCTCCTTTGGCCTTCAGCTGTGTTAGGCATGTGTGCCTGTTGGTGTTGGAGGGGGGGGGGTTGCTGTGCATGTAAGTCGTCCTCTCCGTCCTCCTCTATTGGTTTCCCCTTCTTGTGGCAATGTTGTGTAGCATGGCGCAGACTGCTATTATCCGGCAGCAGGTCACTGGGTCATACCGCAAGGCACCTCCTGTCTTGTGTAGTATCTGGAAGCGACTCTTGAGGATGCCAAAGGTTCGTTCTACCACATTCCTGGTGCTGATGTGAAATGAAATGAAATGAAAATGCGTTTTATAAAGCGCGAAGTAGTTGCCCGGAGGCGTCCAAGCGTCCAAGCGTGCTGTGTTGTAGCGCTGCTCCTGAGGTGTTGCAGGGTTGAGGTAGGGAGTGAGGAGATATTCATGCAAGGAGTAGGTTCTGTCACCTGCAGGGTGGGGAGGAAAGGGTTAGCTGCATGAATACATTTACATATGTGAGGATGGAGTTAATTTTGAGGCATTTATATGTACCTAGTAAGTGTCGCTCTCCAAATTCACCGTTGATCAGACGCCTGTGGATGCCACTGTGTCTGAATATGTATGCGTTGTGTGTGCTTCCTGGAAATTGGGCTACGATGTCCGTTATGATGTGCTTGGCATTGCACACGACCTGCACGTTGATGGAATAATATGACTTGGTTGCGGAAGATGTATTCGTTGGCTGCGGGGAGACAGATGGGGACATGGGTGCAGTCAACGCATCCTATCACATGGGGAAATTGTGCCACCTGGTAGAACTCCTGTTTGGTGCGGTTCAACTGCTGTTGGGTTGTGGGGAAGGTGATGTGGGGATGTATCAATGTCAGCATGGCAGCTAGGAATTTGTGGAAGAAGCGTGAAAGTGCGCTTTGCGACACGCCTCCGGCTTCTGCTATGACCCCCTGGAAGCTCCCTGACGCCAGCATGTGCAGGCTGCATAGGACCTGGACATGGGCTGGGATGGCGTTGGTCCTACGGGTCTGGTGCTGCAGTAGTGGTTCCAGGTCAGCAATGAGGCGCATGATCATAGCCCGGTTCAGCCTGTACTTGTCGTAGATCAGTTCCTCTGTCTGGCCCAGCAATGTGATGTGCACCCTGAAAACCCTGTCCTGGATCATCCTCCTGCGCTGTGCAAGAGCCTTGATTCTCCTCCTCCTAGCAAGCACGTAGGGAGCAGGGGAAACATCCTTTACAACGCAACTTTTACCACGCAGTGCTATTACAACGCAACTTTTACAACGAAAACCATTACAACGCATTGCGCTGGGGGGCACTCTACGATAGGGAATAGATTTAATTTACTATCCAACACCTTCCCTAGTGTCCACGGGGACTGGAGTTGGAATAGTAAATTAAACTATTCCCTATCCAGCACCCCAAAGCGCTAAGCGTTGTAATGGTATGCGTTATAAAAACCGCGTTGTAAAAGCATGTGTGGTAAAAGCATGCGTTGTAACGTCATACATCCCCTGTGGGTTTTTTTTCTTCCTTCCAATGACTTTACCTCCAGTTTGTGATTCCCCTTATTTTGCTCATGCAAAATAGCGATTTTGAAAATTTTCGGTATTTGTGTGTTTTGATGCAATTCGTTGCGATTCTTTAATGGCGATTCGGTATTTCCGGAGGCTGATTTCTTTCTCGGTTTTACCGATTGCCTAATTTGCGATTCGGTAATTTACCACAGGGGTTATTTAGCGATTCTTTATCAGCCTGCTTTACTGATTCGCTAATTTACCGGGAGGTATTTTGCTTGATGCATCTGCCAGATATTGATTTAAAGGTGGTCTGCAAAATATAAATGTACGGTATAAGTATAACTTTATCATAGAGTGCGGTACAGTTTTATAGAGTGGAGTGGCATGGACTGTTATAGAATTGAGTGGCATAAAGTAGCGTACAGTGGTGTGGCGTAGAGTGCAGTAGTTGAGTACAGTAGAGTAGAGTGGAGTAGTGTCTCATAGAGTAGACTATAGTGAACTGGGGTGGAGTGGCATAAAGGAAATTGTGTAGAGTGTCATATAGTGGAGTAGAGTATCATACAGTGGTATAGAGTTAAGTAAAGTGCTGTAGACTGGCATTGACAGAAGTACATTGTTTTACAGTGGAGTGTTATGGAGTGGAGTACAGTGTGATAGTGTGGAGGGGCGTAGACTGTCATTGAGTGGAGTACACAGTTGTTGAGTAGAGTGCAGTGGAGTGACACAGAGTGTAGTAGCATAGAATGGAATAGTGTAGAGTGGAGTGGCATACAGTAGAATAGCGTACATTGGATTAGCATACATTGAGTGGCGTAGAGTGGAATTACATATGGTGGAAAAGCATGGAGTTGAATGGCATACAGTGAAGTTGCAATGATGGGAGTGGCGTAGTCTGGATGACATACAGTGGAGTGGTATAGAGTGGAGTGGCATACAGTGGAGTGGTGTACAGGAAAATAGCGTAGAATGGAATTGCATACAGGGGGATAGTATAGAGCAGAGTGGCATACAGCGGAAAAGCATACAGTAGAGTATTGCACTCTGAAATAGCATACATTGGAGCAGCATACATTGGAGTGGTTTAGACTGAAGGGGCGTAGAGTGGAGTTGTGTAGACTGTAATAGTGTAGAGTGGAGTGGTGTTGTGTGGTGTGGTGGACAGTTGAATGGCATACAATAGAGTGATGTACAATGGAGTGGCATACAGTGGAGTAGTGTACATTTGAAGGGCATACAGTGGAGTGGGGTACAGTAGAGTGATGTAGAGTCAAATAGTGTAAACCTGAGTGAGTAACGTGTAGTTGCATAAAGTGTAATAGAGTGTTGTGGAGGGGAATGAGGTTGAGTGGAGTGGAGTGGTGTACACAGAAGTAGGGCACATGGACGTAGGGGAAAGTGGAGTGGCATATATTGGAATATCATAGAGTGAAGTGGCATAGAGAGGAGTGGTGTTAAATGATGTAAGGTATAATGTAGTGTCATACAATGGATTGCCGTAGAGTGGAGTGGCATACAATAGAGTAGCATACTGAGAAGTGGTGTAGAGTGGAATAACATTGAGTGTAGTGGCATACAGTGGAGTGACATAGAGTTGAGTGTCATACTGTGGAATAACAGAGTAGTGTGGCTTTTAGTGGAGTGTCATACAGTGTAGCAGCATAGAGAGTAGTAGCACAAAGTGGAGTGGCATACATTATAGTGGTGTGATGTGGGGGGTGTACAGTGTGATAACGCTCACGGGTGGGTTGTAGAGTAGCTTAGCGTATAGTGGAGTGGTATAGAGTGGTGTGGCATAGAGTAGAGTGATGCACAATGGAAAAGCATACAGTAGAGTGGTGTACACTGGAGTGGCGCAGAGTGACATGTCATAGAGTGGAATAGCGCAGAGTGTAGTGTCATAGAGTGCAGTTCTGCACAGTGGAATAATGTTGAGTGGAGTAGCGTAGAGTAGAGGGCCATACATTGGAGTGGCGTAAGGTGTAATAGTGTACACTGGCGTGGGCTAGAGTGGAGTGTCATAGAGTGGAATGGGATAGAATGGAGTGACGTGCAGTGTATTACCATAGAGTGGAGTGGCACATACTAGAGTGATGTAGAGTTGAGTGGCAAAGAGTGTAGAGTGGAGTTTCATAGAGGAGAGTGGAATGGCATAAAGAAGAGTATGATGCTTGAATCAGATGTAGCACGAAAGTTGGTGAATAGATGTAAATGTAATGTAGCAGGAATATTGATTATGATGTGTAAATGTTAATTTTTGGTAGTACGTGTAAATAGTGTAAGTAGTTTTAAAGTTATATGTTAAAATACTTAGTTATATGCTGTGCCACGGTATACCATGGTAATTATGCAGTATACCCCAGTATATGCGGATGCTAAGGCAGTATTTGATTGGCTAATAGCTGTCACTACAAAACTACTGCTTTATGAAAGCGGTAATAGCTAGAGAAATGTATTTATATTTTTCAGTTTATTTCTACATCACTTTATGGAGAAACCTGATTTAGAAAAAATTGTAAGTATTGCATTAATTTTTTAGGTATTACTGTGATCCTCCACTGAAAATTTTTGTAAAAAATTAAATATGTAAAAAAGTAGAAAATACACCGTAGTACACCTTTTTTGCAAACAATAATGTGGTATGGTGTATGTTTAATTTATTAAATAAAATAAAAAAAGTCAATTCTAGGAAGTACTGCAGTACACTGCACATTTTTTTTTAAATGTATAGAAACTTATACATAATATTCCCCACCTGTTACCACTTTCGTAAAGTGGTAACAGGCTGGGAAAACAATAAAACCTAATACTTACCTATACCAAGGGCATTACACAGAACACAGACAAAGTCTACTGTACAGGCAATGGAATTGGCCAATCACGTAATGCCTTGTCATCCCTATGTATCGTGGTACTTGTGCAAAAATTTGAAACATTTCTCGAAACTACTGCAACAACAGATATCACTATGTTAAAATGCCTTATAGCTTAAAGAATACTTACCCTACTCACCTGCAGTATTCAAAATGCTTATCTACACACCATAATGTATAATACTGTCAAATTTCATAGAAAATTCTAGGGAAAATGCTTGGGAGGAAAACCATTTTTCGAACCCCCCCTTTTATCTTTCAACTCCCTTGACCGATAAGTGCAAAACTTTCCATCCTCCACCAATGTGGAAAAAGGTATTGGTGTGGAAAGTTTTGTGGAGATTTGCAAAAAGGGAGCAGAGGCATTAGTAAGCAAATGTCCTAGGAATTGCTATACCTGGGAATCCTAACTATAACGACAGTCTTCGCACATTATGTCCGCTTCTGTTAAAAAAGGCCATTGGAGAAGGGATCCCTAGAGCTGAAAGTTGCTTGGGGAGGGGGCCAGAACTAATGGGTTGGATACAGGCTGTACGCTGCTTGGGGTTGACTGCCTGTGGCTAACCCAACTCTGCTAACAGCAAAAGACCATGGGCAGCATGGGGTTGGCTGCCATGGGTATTATTCGCAACAGGGCCTGGGCTTGACCCCATGCCATGCCCTGCAGCCAACCCCCTGCTGCGCACGACCCTAGGACCCGTGCAATGTGGAATTGGCTAAGTCTGAGGTGGTTGTGCACAAGGCCTGGCTGCAGGAAGATATTTGAGAACTCATGCAAAATGTGTCCTCATTTTACCTTCCCAGAGCATTAACCATTATTTCTATGATATAATAACCACCTCATGTTGTTAATTTCTGGAGGAAATGCTTTATGTTTTACAGCGGTGCCACAAGTTTGTCATAAATACAGAATTGTAGTGCTCCAGTTGTTCTTAGAAGTGGTGTAGTATCAGTACCATCGTAAATCACCATTTCTCCTCTCAATTACAGGCTCAGCATTTCGGCCCCATTCAAAGGTGGGAGAAATGTCAGGTTTGCACTAGCAAGCACCTGCTGGCTCTTCCGATGCAACCTTTAATCTGTCCGCCCGTCCACCAAGGCATCGCAGCTCCTGGCAGGGAAGTCAAATTAAGGTTGTGATTCTAAGGGAGAAAACACCCTGCACATCAGGGCCAATATGTTTTTGGTTTGCCAGAAACAAACCCATGGGGGATTATTGTTTAAAAATAGCATGCTTTGCTGAGTGGGCACTATGATCATGGCCCCTGCTTGGCAAAGTTCACAGGAGCTTATTTACAAGCCCCTTGTGCCGCTGGTGCGTCACTTTTAATATAGGGAAAAATGACATACTGGCAATGCAAGGGGCTTTAAATAAGCTCCACAGTCTTTACAGAAACAGTTGCACTGGTAGTTCCAATGAGTGCTTTAGAACAGTGTTCTTACCCTGAGGTCCTTGGACACCTGGGGTCCATGACTGCTTAGAAAATTAAATCTTATTAAGATATTAAAAAGTATATGTAAATAAAAGGCACAATGTAAAATGTAAAATTTTTAAACATTCTGTAAATGTGAAGAATTTCAAATCGGAGGCTAAAAATTAAGTTAGTAACCTCAGATTGATTTGTGGGAGCAGTGAAGAAGCAGCAAAGAGAATATAATATGGACTATGATTGACCTCAATTGAATTTAGAAAAGCTCCAACTAAGGGTGGGTGCAAAATCCATTCCGCTTGCGGATTTTGCAGATTTTCGGCATTTTCGCGATCCGCGAATCTCGCGAAATTGCCGAAAAATCTGCAAATCCGCTCGCGGGAAGATTTTTTTTTTTTGCATTAGAGGTATCAACACGGTGGCATCTTCATGGATAAATATGCAGGCAGGATTCATTCTGGCACGATGCTCCTGTCACAAAAATTAAACCTCAACAGGAAGCACTTACTGATACACTTACTTCTCCTGACTGCAACCGGACTGGACAAGCTACCGCGGGGATCTGCTTCTTTGACCGACCCGCCTGAAGAGTAGCATTCCAGGGCCGGTTTTGCCGGGCAGCTCCTCCCCCAGCCTGCACATAAGCAGAGTGGCTGGTTCAGCGCGGCAGTAAGGTAACGGGGCAGGTGTTAGGTTTATCGCCTCCGTGTTTTTAAACAAAAGCCTGTTTATTTTCTTTTTCTGCGCACATCAGTCTGAGACAGCTGCTTTTTAATTGAAACCTCTCTGGCACTTACTTCTCCTGACTGCAACCGGACTGGACACGCTACCGCGGGGATCGGCTTCTTTGACCGACCCGCCTGAAGAGTGGCATTCCAGGGCCGGTTTTGCCGGGTAGCTCCTCCCACAGCCTCCATATATACATTGATGCATCGACCGCGCAGCGGGCGAGCGCAGCGGGCACGCCGGCAGCGCGCCGAAGGCGTGCCAAAGGCAAGCCCGTCTGCGCCCGTCAGCACCCGGATGGCGCCTGGTGCCAGACCCTCTGGTTCAACCCCTATAACAACCTACACGAAAGACGGTCTTTTAGCACTCAGGACAGAGCGGGGGATGCGCTATGATCCAACCAGCGACGAGTGGATAGGGCTTGATAGTGATACCACTCGGAGGGTGGATTTCAGGCAGGGACGGAACATAGTGCCTTGGGTACGTACGGTCACTCCCCCTCCGATTGAACCAACGGTTGGCTCGAAGCCTGCGATTGAGAACAGCAGGGCTATTAGCTGCTTGCTACTGAATGTTAGGTGTATGGTTAGACATAAGTACCAACTTGAATGTCTCATCCAGACTGAAGATCCGGATGTACTGTTTCTTACCGAGACCTGGGCCAATGACAGTAGTGACCCCGATTGGAATATCGCTGTACCTCTGGGCTACGCTGTTGCTAATATCAATAGAACCAAAGGAAGGGGGGGTGGCTTAGCCATCATTTACAAGTCCTTTCTTAAGTTGCAGGTCGCGCCTGAAAGACTTGAAGGTGCGGAAGCTATGAGCTACACATTAAAACTTGACAATACTGCTTTGTTCTCCGGCCTACTTATTTACAGACCCACGGGCCCAAGAACTCAGTTCTTAGCAGCAATCCAAACATATCTTGAAAATTCTTTTGAGCATGATCACTACACCATCTTGGGTGATCTGAATTTTCATATGGAGGACATAAATAACTTAGATACGATCAAGGTTCTTGACATACTCTCCTGCCACAATATGGAACAGATTGTCAATGAACCCACCCATAAGGCAGGTCACACCCTAGATGCCATCTGTACCAGCATGCCTCATGTTGCTAAAAACAAGATAATTCCTATGGCATGGTCCGACCACTATGCGATTTTCTTTACTGCCCTGCTTCAAAATGCCCCCCATAGAAGACGACTTAGGTCTCCCACCAGGAAATACCGAGCCTGGAAGTCAGTCACAAGGTCTGACTTACTAGGTGCCCTCGAGGAAAGAGTAGGAGCTTGCCCAGATGTTAATGGGGCGGCTCTGGCTCTTCATCCCAGCCTTCTTAAAACCGCCAACCTGGTAGCACCGGAGAAATCACTTAAAGTGCGGCAAAAACGGGTGTCCGCGCCTTGGTACTCACCAGAGTTAAAATCCGCTAAAATTATCTGCAGGCAGAAAGAGCGGACCTGGAGATTGAATTATGATCCAGGTCATAGAAAAAGTTATTGCGCTGCACTAGAGGATTATAAGAGCCTAATTATACAGGCAAAATCCTCCTACTATTCCAGGAAGATACAGAACGCCGTCCATTCAAGCAGAGAGCTATTCTCCACAGTCAATACTTTATTGAGTTGCCCCCAAAGTGAGAGTTTTCAACCTGACAAGGCATTCATTGACAAAACGGCGACCTACTTTCAGAATAAGGTGCTAGTTGTTTATAATGATCTGTCCACATCAGCAGATAAGACACTGCCAGAGCAAAGCAGGGGCGACGGTGTATGTAAAGCACAAGGTGCTCTCTCATCGTTTTCCCCGTTGGATGCCAACATGCTGGCCGATTCACTGATGAACACCAAGTCAGGCTCTCCATTGGATCCCTGTCCATCTTTTGTGCTCCACTTGGCACCGGCAGAATTAAGTGCTCTACTACTGCCGGTTTTGAATCAGGTCCTGAGCTCGGGAGTTTTTCCACTATCCTGGAAAAAGGCCTGTATTCGGCCTTTGTTGAAGAAGCCCAAGCTAGACCCCTCAGAGGAGAAGAGCTACCGTCCCATCTCCTGCTTGCCACTGTCAGCCAAGCTAGTGGAAAAAGCCATGAACACTGAATTATCCGCATTTCTAGACATGGCATATTCTTGATAGCACCCAACATGGCTTCAGGGCAAACCATTCCACGGAAACTGCCCTGCTGAGGGCAGCGGAAGAAATCCGGATGGGAATGGATGAGGGAGGTAGGGTCACGTTGGTTCTATTGGATCTAACGGCGGCCTTTGACACCGTAAACCATGAGGTACTTATCCAACGGCTGCAGGATATCGGTGTCAAAGGACTAGCGTTGGATCTCCTCTCCTCTTTTCTGTCGGACAGGGAGCAAGTTGTTTCCTGGAATGGCCATCAGTCAGACATCTTTACTCTACCGCGAGGAGTTCCTCAGGGCTCTGCGTTATCTCCTACCTTGTTTAATATTTATATCTCCCCTTTGGCCAAGATAATAAAGAACCTGGACTTTAAGCTGGTGTCATACGCTGATGACACTCGGCTGATTGTCTCCATGTCCCACTCTGTAGACGTCAAGCCCGCTGATTTCGCCGGCTGTATGTCGGCAGTCATGCAGTGGATGAACTCTAATTTTTTAAAACTGAATACAGAGTAGACAGAAGTCCTAGAATTTGGACAGAAAGCCTCCATCTGGAACCACAACTGGTGGCCTACGACGGCCGGAGCCTGTCCGGTACCAGTGGTGAAAGCAAGGAACCTTGGCTTCATTTTTGACAAAGATCTGGCTTGGAAGTCCCAGGTGAACCAGGTAGTGTCTGCATGTTTCTTTGTGCTTAAAGGGCTGAGAAAGATCTTGCTGTTTATCCCTTACCATCTTAGGAAATCGGTTTTAATTGCCACTATCTTTTCAAGAATAGATTATGGCAATGCCCTCTATCTGGGAGCAGGGTGTGCACAACTGGCCAAACCCCAGTCTATCCAGAATGCCTCTGCCAGATTGCTACTCGGTCTGCCCAAACACCATTCTACTTCACAGGCCATCAGGCAGCTACACTGGCTTCCAGTCCAGAGTAGGATTGACTTCAAAGCGCTGTGTTTAGTGCACAAAGCATTGGCGGGAGGGGGGGCCTCCGATCTCCAACATCTGTTTTCAAGGTACACGCCAACCCGTCCGCTGAGGTCTGCCTCTTGCGGGCTGGTTGCGGTGTCTAAGATTAACAGACAACGTTGGGGAGGGAAGAGCTTCTCACATCTGGCCTCGAAGCTTTGGAATGCATTACCTCAACAGCTAAGGCAAATCCCCAATCATTTGCGGTTCAGGAAGGAAATTAAAACATGGCTCTTTACTAAATAGGATGGTGGCAAGTTCTTCTGCATGTTACCCTACACAGCGCCAAGACGCCTCGGCATTAGTGCGCTTTACAAATACCAGCACTCACTCACTCATATAAATAAAACAGGTGCCCGAGTTGAAGCTCAAATTCAGAAACGCATTATAATCAGCCCAAACAACTAGTGAGCATGGTCGAGGCTAGGCAGGTGTGCTTTCTCCCCATATCTACGGCCTACAATTAGATGTAATCCTTGATGGAGGTCTTTGCATCCGCGAGTTTCTCTAGTGCAATCCCCGTGTATTTCCTGTGACCAGGAGGCTGCTTCCTTCTCATCTGCTGCTCTGATCGGTCTCTGACCCTTGCAAGAGGCATGTGAACTCGCATGGAAGCCCCACCCATTTGGCCCCACCCACACACACTAGGGTATGCAACATCTTCCCACCCTTTCCTCACTATGATGGGCAGCTCGCTCTAGGGACCTCGGCGCCTGTCGGCGCAGTGGCAAAGTTACAGACACACGTGGTCACTGGATACAACTTTTCTGGGCCTTTACACAGCTGTAGTGTAGCAAAAGCACTTTACATTTACCCAATGAGGTAGCACTTACTGATTAGCCAGTAGAAAGTACTCCAGTTGAGTAGAGGTATGGCACAACCGGTGGCATCATCATGGATAAATATGCAGGCAGGATTCATCCTGGCACGATGCTTCTGTCACAAAAATTAAACCTCAACAGGAAGCACTTACAGATATAAATAAAGCTGGTGCCCGAGTTGAAGCTCAAATTCAGTAACGCATTATAATCAGCCCAAACAACTAGTGAGCACGGTCGAGGCTAGGCAGGTGTGCTTCCTCGCCATATCTACCGTCTACAATTAGATGTAATCCTTGATGGAGGTCTTTGCATCCACGAGCTTCTCTAGCGCAATCCCCTTGTACTTCCTGTGAACAGGAGGCTGCCTTCTCCTCATCTGGTGCTCTGATCTGTCTCTGACCCTTTAAAAACAAGAGGCATGTGAACTCGCATAGAATCCCCTCCCGTTTGGCCCCGCCCCACAGATGTATGACGGTTTTACAACGCAAGTCGTTACAACGACTTGTGTTGGGGGGCGCTGGATAGTGAATAGTTTAATTTACTATTACAACTCCAGTCCCCGTGGATAGTAGGGAAGGCGTTGGATAGTAAATTTAACTATTCCCTATCCTAGAGCGCTCTCCAGCGAAAGTCGTTGTAACGACTTTCGTTGTAAATCCTGCGTTGTAACGGTACCGCGTTGTAACAGTTCCGTTGTAAAGGATGTTCCCCCGCCCCACACACACTAGGGTATGCAACTTCTTCCCGCCCTTTCCTCACTATGATGGACATCTCACTCGAGGGACCTCGGCGCCTGTTGGTGCGGTGGCAAAGTTACAGACACACGTGGTCATGGTCACATTATGCAAATCCGTGAGTTCGCGGATTTTTTTGCGAATTTGCGGACCGCAAATCAACAAAATTCGCCTATGGTTAGCTCCAACCTTCCAAAATAGATTATTTTATTGTTTGTGAATTCAACGAAATATTCCATCTTTTGTGTTTGTCTGGAGAATGTTTGTTTTTGTATTGTTGTGTGTGTTGTTTTTCAGTTCAAATCATTGTAAGTGCTTAGGCCAAGGTCTCTGGCTTCCAGTTATAACTCAGCAGGTTCCAGTAATGATTACATAGGAGGCCACATATTTCAAAATATTAAGAACCACTGCTTTAGGGAACCTAGCACAGCAGATTGGGATCTTAAATTATGGCGGGCGTCCTCTGCCAAGGAAGACCACCTGTTTTCATAGTGTTTTCTCACTGTAGAGTTCACTTAATTTCCTTCTAGCCTTCCACTTTCGCTGCAATAAGGATCCACTCTGTCTGTCCATCCTGATTTAGGACGACCCCACCTTTAAAAGGATGCTCTATTCATATTCAATAGAAGACTACATGCTGTCACAATGAAAAACCTACAAGAAATGTAAAAACGTGAATAAACATATTATTTGGTGGAATTAATCTACGGCAGTGAATTGTAAAATGTGGTACATTCTTTCTGTGAGCCAGAAAAGAAGAAGGCAATCACCTCAGAAATCTTCTTAGCAATTTGAATTGTAGCTCCTCTAATCAAGTGGCCACATATTTTCGGTTATGTGGAGAACAATAATGCCGCAGTTTCAACAATCGACCTATCGTATAAGATCTTTGGGGTACTATTTCCCTGTTTTGTGAGTGGTGTGCAGGGTGCCGGTGGATTTAGAAGCAAGGCAGGCTAGTAGAATCGCAGCATATTCCTCCTAACACTGCTTGAGATAGCTGTCCGTCAGTGCCAGATGCTGCTGTTGCTACTCTGGTTGCGGTGCATGTGTCATGTCACTGAAGCCCGAGATGATTATGACTGATTATACAGTTCACTATGTTGCTTAATCATATCACTTACATTTCTGCAGAGCACCACTGACAGGGGTTTGAAAGGAAAAGATCACAGCTGTCTAATAAAAATAAAATCAGATAAGAGAGTCTGTGTTTGCAGACAGAAGATTGTATGAACCTGAAAAGAAATGCTTGAGCCGTGCGTTTTTCACACTCCCCCTCTTCTATTCCGTGTCAATCCAGTGTCAGATGTTAAAATTTGAGACAACAGACACAAATGTTTTCAGAAGCTGGACACAGCTGGGCCTTATTTATGAAGGCCTTGCGCTGCCGGTGCGTCACTTTTTCCCATTTTAAAAGTGACGCACCGGCGGCGCAAGGACTTCATAAATAAGGCCCAGCTGTACGCAAAACACATGAGCAACTTTATCGGGAGTTGAGGGCGATTGGCAGTCTAAAATCAGCCAACACCAAATTAGCCAACATCAGAAGACAAAGTACCCGAAATTCGCAGAACAGAGGAAGACCCAGTCACAGCTAATTAAAGCACCAGGGCCGGATAGCAAAACATTTTTGAGAGTTGCTATTTCATGTCCTTGGTGGTAAGTTAAGGAGATGTTTGCACAAAACACCTTTTACCAGCGCGTTATGAAAGCTGGATTCTGAAGGAGGTAATGTGTGACAATAACATTAGTGTACATTTGCTGTGTAGCATTTTGTTGAGATGGTGAAGTGTTCTGCTTTTTGGTGCTCAGTCTTTTTGTAATGAATTATTACATTATGTTTTAGTTGTGTTGTACTGCCCTTGATGTGGTCTCTTCCATTTTGATTGTTTTGATGTGCCCTGTTACCTTTTAATTTGATTTTTCATGTTGTTTTGTATATCTTATTGAGTTTTTTTTTAGATGTTTATTTGAGATATTTTAACACATTTCTGGCCAAAATCAGCACAGGCCCTGAAGGTTCCGGTGAAAGCAACCATTTACCACTGTTAGGAGAATTTAAATAGCTCTTTTCCAGCTTCATCTAATTAAGACAACCAGTCAGCACAAAACTGGCAAAAACTATGCCTTAACCCCTTCTTTGCGGGGGAGGGGGGCCGCGCGCGGCGGCGCTGTACTTGTGACAAGCTCGGCTCGTCATGAGGCACAGTGCAGCTGCACTCATGACGAGCGGAGCTTGTCACAACCACACCCGTTTTGGAACGTTCAGCACAGCGGGGAAATTATCCCCGTTTGTGAACGTTCCAACGGTCATGACAAGCTCAGCTCGTCATGAGTGCAGCTCAACCATGCCTCATGACGAGCTAAGCATGGAAGAGTTTAACTTAGCGCATCAACGGTGTAAAAAATGTGCCTTGTTGCACCATATTTACAAAGTGACGTATTTAGGTAGATGCGTCACTTTGTAAACCCATGCGCCACATTATACCTGCGCCAGGTATAATGTATGCAGTGGGGGTCGTTCCGACACAAGTAAGGGTCTTGAAATCTATAAGGTTTCACTGCACCACTTCTAGGACGCAAATGGGTCAATATCCAAGGACTGACGGAGGCACATTTCACATGGGACTTGCCCATGTGTAATGACCCATGCTAGAGTTGCATCACTTTTGTGACACACTCCAGCAATGTGTCATTTTTGCGCCTACAGATACGTGAGAAATCCTGATGTATCTGTAACACCTTGAGACATGATGCATCATACTGTAAATATGATGCATCATTAGTGTCGCAAAGAGGGCACAATGAAAAGTTACGCTTCCCTGTTTTCTCACAGCGATGCGTCACTTTTCATAAATGAGGCCCAGAGTGTTTAATTTATGTAATAGGCTGCAAGTTTTTTGAAGGAGAAAGTCCTGTGCACTGTGACTTCTTTGTCTTCCATTTTCACAAGGATCTCCAAATAAAATCTAAGAATTCTCTCTCCCCTCTAATATGGTACTTAATGCTAGAAAATGTACACCGGTTTAACAAATTGTGACTGGATGCTTATTAATTACATGTTAAAAATGGGGTTATCAAGGTGGGGAGGGATTGCCCCTACCAGCTCAGTAAACCCGCTCAAGTTAGGTCAAAACACAGTTCTGAGAGAATCTGTGCTCAACCCCTGGTAGCTATGGCACACATAGCAGGCAATCATCAGACAAGTATGAGCTAAGTTCAATCAGTACCAACAATGTTAAAGTAAAGAACTGAACACAATGAGATTCCCAAACCAAAATAGAGAAAAAATGAAAAAAGACCCCAGGATCATTAAAACAGGTTAAGGGGAATCCTAGATCTGAATATTTAGGGGCATATGTATTATTATTTCAGGCACCATGGTGCAGCAGGGGAAGTTGCTGCATCGTATGAAAGGAAGAACACAGATATGCTACATGTTTCCAAGGGTATGGCGTATCTCTGCTCTCTCCTTGTGATGGTGCACTGTTTGCTGCCAAGCGCTAATGTAAAAACCCTTGCACTATAGTGCAAGGGTGCCTGCATTACAGACAGGATTGTTTTTGTGCAGGAGAGAACCCCTTAGATGCATATTCTTCTCTCCATATGTGCTGCACAATGCACCACATATGAAAAGAGGAAGTAACACCTCATTACACCTCTGTCAGGTTGCCGCTCCATTTTGGCGCAAACCCAGGTTTACAAATCTTTGTAAATCTTGGCTTGTATGAAAAACATGTTTTGATGCCTGAGAATGCTGATGTTAAGCCTATGTGACGCAAAGTAGTGCAAGACTATGTACTGCATTGAATTACTTTGTATTTATCAAACCACGCATAACCTCGTAAAGTGGCTTTGCTGGCATAGTAAATGTCATAAATGATTATGCATCAGAGCTGCACCACAAAAGGGACGCAACCCTGATGCACAATCTTAGTAAATCTGGGTCTTAATATTATAGGGCAAACAGCACCAAAAACAAGAAAAACACCAATCAGAAGTCATTGCTTGCAGTTGACTGGAACCTAGGTGCACTTTCAGAGCAAATTTTGGTTGCCCCGGTCAAAGATTTTACCCTATCTCTTTGTCTCTGAAATGCACATCTACACCTGCCAGCAGGGCAAGATTCAAGTCTGCGGTGGTGAGAATCTCTCAACATCACATACCTTGTTTTTGAGCTCCCACTGAAGCCATTGGTTTTGGTAGCAAATACAATCCTCCAGTTGAACAAGATTGGAAGTCATTAATGAGAAGGGCTTTATGAGGCAGAAAACACTCATCGTGAGATCCTGGTGAACCAGTTTCCTGGATGTCAAAATGTTCACAACAGGTGAAGCAGGATTTTGTATCCACTTGGGGTGTGGCCTTCATGGGCAAATCTCAGCACCTTGTCCCAGTCCTCCAAAGGTGGCAACAAAACACTAGGGGCCACATGAATGACAGAAACATTTTGCGAGTTCCTAATTGTGACTTTTTTTAATTCGCTATTAGGAAGTCGCAAAATGCGATATATCAATGTGTCTCAGACACATTTAGCAATTTCCAATGGGACCAAAATTGACCTGCCTCATCAATATTCATGAGCCAATTCGCAATTTGCAACCCATTGGGAATGGCTTGTAATTACAGGGATGGTGACCTCCTGGGGTCAGGAGACCACCATGTCTGGTATTGCTTTTTAAATAAAGCAACTTTTTTTCTGAAATGAAGCCCTTTTTTCTTAATGGAAAACAGGATGCATTTAAAAAAGAAAAATGTTAAGTTCCCTTTAAATTTTTTAAGATTAAGCAGTGGTCTGTAAGATCACTGCCTTCTCTTAAAAAACTTTGGCGCCCACATTCACAAAAGGGAAAAGGTCCCATGGAGACTCCTTCACGGAGTCTGAAAAATCGGAATGTTTTGTTACTGCTTTCCAGTCGCAAAACATTCGTACATCCCCCTGTGACTCACTATTAGGAAGGGATGCCATTGACACGCCCCTTCTTAATTCTGGCTCGCAAACCCTATTTTGCGAGTCGGTAATAGTCTTGAGCTATGGGGGTAAGAAGGGGCATGTAGATGTTAAACAGAGTAGGGCTTAAAGTCAAGCCCTGAGAGACCCCACAACGCATTTCTCTAAACTGAGAGGTGAAATGTGAGTTAAAAAATGTATGGTGCCTACCAGAGATATAAGAACTGAACCAGTTCAAGTCTTTGAACACAAGCCCAGCCTTCTCAACACTCTGTAAGAGTACTTTGTGGAACACAGTATCAAATGCTGCAGACAGATCTAAAAGAATGACCCCCTGTTTTTTTCCTAAGTCAAAATTGTATCTGATAAACTCAATGACCCCCAGAAGTACTGAATCTGTGCTAAAACCAGAGCTTCTTGTGCTTGAGCATTTGTCATATTTCTGGGATGTAGCTTCCAATGAGATGCCAGGACAGGTTCCCAGAATTACTCTACTGGTCAGTTGGAGGATAAAAGATCTGCCTACACAGTAAAGGCACTTGAAAGTGCTTGGGCGTCCTCCTGAGATAGGAAAGGGTAGGAATGGAATCTGCATGTGGTAATTAAGTTCACACTGCACCTCACCTTGGAATGCTCATGCCCAAACAAAGAAGGACAGCCAGATCTCTGGAGCCAAACACAGTAGGGGCTCACATTTTAGGTTTTGGAGGGAAGGAACCATGTAGCTGTGGCAGTTATGGTTGTAGTTTCAGTCTCTTAGAGAGGTCTTTCAATAGACCGCTTCATGTTGGCACGTGGGACTGCACCAAAATACTGTGTATGAGTGTTGGGGCAAGGGTAGATTGATGATTTGTCACCCTAGGTCTGGAGAGACCTGGTTACCTTCTCAAACTTCCCACCTGCACTTCAAAACCCCTGCACAAGGGAGAGATTATAGAGTTTGGATCTGTGAGAAGCGGAACTGAAGTAATGCCCTGCTGGAAGAGAGAAGACACCTGACCCCAACTCCAAGGATGATTTAAGGACTTCCGACTATAGTTAGCACCCTAGAACCTGGATGTCGTTCTCAAGGGCTGGCGGCACTGGTACCCCCATAAACTCTAGAAGATAGTATTGGATAGACCTGTTGAAGAGGGTCCTGGGAGCTTCCCTGGATCTGCTGTTGACTTGCCTTGCAGGAGTGTGACCTCCAAAAGGAGAGGGCCTGATTTCCGCTTCCCCAGATGCTGAGCAAGAGGCCAACCAGGAGGCCATGGTACCTGGAGGGTGCACACCAGGAGGGAATGTTGCCTTGGGGGTGCTGCTGTGGTAGACCCCAGACCCAAGAGAAGTACCAGGTGCACAGTCAAGAGACAGGTCCTGCTTAAGGAGGAAGAGTATTGGAAAACCAAAATCCAGAAGAAAAGGATAGCACTAACAACCAGGAGCATACTAATACCAAAACCATTGCAATTGTCCTAACAGGGCCCATGGAAACCAGTGAAGAAGTATTATCCCCACTTCAGGCGTAGGGAGCAAGCAGGGGCCACAAGAGCTCTGATTTTTCTCCATGGCCCAAAATGAAAATATTGATGGCCTCATTTATGAAAAGTGACGCATCGCTGGATGAAAACAGCGATGTGTCACTTTTCATTGCACCCTCCTTACGACATGATGAATGCCTCATATTTACTGTATGACGCATCATGCTGCAAGGAATGACAGATACATCAGTTTTACTGACGTATCTGTTGGAGCAAAATGACGCATTGCTTGTGTGGTGTCGAAAGCGTGACTCAACTCCGGCAATGCAGGGGGAGGGCTACGGATAAAGCACTGCATCACCCTCACGCCTGCCTCGAGGTAGGTGTAAGGTTTTGACGCATTTGCGTCCTAGAAGTGGTGCAGTGAAATCTCACAGATTTCACTGTGTCACTTCTACGAGGCTTACTTGCGTTGGAACACCCCCACTGCATACATTATACCAGACGCAGGTACAATGTAGACAGGGGTGATGACACTGGGATTCTCACCTTGATTTTTACCTTACCACTCCGAGGAATCCCCAGGTCAAAGGATCTCTTTAGTCTGCATGGAAGAGTGAAGGAAGTTCTTTAAATTCAATATACTTTTGCCAAATTTTCCATAATCAATACATTTTAGTCTGAAGGACCACTGACTCCAAGAGAAAGTTTAAGAATTTATTACAAAGCCAAAAAACACTGAACATACAAGCACCTCAGCAAGAGGTTCAAGAAATAAACAGGCACTAATACAAACATAATCCTATGCAAGAGTCTCAGACGACTTAAAATGAAAAGCAGAGTTAATTCTAGAAGCGTTAGACACGCAATCACCGCGCCTACTGGAAAACTGGACTGCATCTATTCCGGTGAAAAAAAAAGATTAGTCTGTCCCTACACTAATTCTAAAGTGACATCCCTACTTAACATACCTCCCAGGCAAGAGAAAAAGGTGTCAACTGTGAAGGCTCCTTAAGAAGCACATTCACTTTTTCCAGGTAAGTATCCCTAACTACCGAGCTCGTTCTAAGATGCTCCTTAAAAACTCCTGCCTAGTCCAAACTAAGACCCATGTCTAACTGCACATCCAGTTGGACTGCCTTAGACAGGACCCAGTCTAAACCCATCTGACCCTAACCCTAGCTTCACTAAAACCGAACTAACTCTCCACCCTCGGGGCAGTTTCCCTAATACAAAATCCCAAAGACAATGAGTACGCCCATGACACTCCTCCTTCAGCAGGTACAGCCCCTCGTACTTTTCCAGTGTCGAACCTTCTTCTTCCAGAAACCCTTGCTGTGTCCTTGGATCCCAGGCACCTTCTCCGCCTAATGTTGCAAACACACCTGCCAGCACATTCTTTACGTCTTCACTCCTACTAATCGTACTTCTAAACACTGGCTTATTCTACCTATTCTACCTAACAAGCTACTCGGCCTTGCACCTGCAAAGGAAATGCATGAGAACGATCCCTCTGCATGCCCCAAGTTACAATTCGAAATTCAACTGCAACCATAAGTTTCTTTCCCAAAGCATTTTTTCAGCTCAACATTTCTAATCATGCTAAGAAAATCACAGTTAGGCCTTTATTAGCATTTCTTCTCTCAGGCCTTTACTGTTTTAAATGCATTTCTAATACGACAACATAGGCATTTCATTAATAGATCCTAACATTACTCTCTATGTTAACAAACATCCTCATATTAAAACATTTCATTTCTCACTAAGCCAACTTACACGTGCAACTTTAATATGGCACGTTTAATCTCGAAGCACATTACATACACAGAGCAATTAATCCGAAATTACTTAAAGCATTATTCTCTCGATTAAGCACTGCATTAATCAATAAATGATATGAGCATAATTCTATATGTTGCAACACTCTCGATTAGTCCAACATTTCTAAACCAAACATTAGTAAGGTCCTCTAAATATGTGGGTGCTGACTACAGGCGATTATGATGCACCCCTACAATTTTTCATACAACATGGCGCTCTATCAGGGATTTAAAAAGTGATGCATCTGCTTTGATGCGTCGCCTTGTAATTAGGGTGAAACAGGGGGCATGTTTTACACCGCCGATGCATCACAAAAAGTGACGCAACAGCAGCGCAATACTGTTCAGAATTTGGGTGCCCCAGGAGGCCTATGACATAATAAAAAAGAAAACAAAAAAGAACTTAGCTGAATGGCAGGGGATCGCACCAGAGGCCTTGAGGCCTGATCAGCTGGGCCCGGAATGCCGATAAATCCATTCAAAAACAACAGTTGATGGACAGAATGCAGAACAATGTCATACATTCACCCCAGTACAGAGATCTGGGCCTAAATCCATCGTTTTTTTGCACTCCACACCACCCCAGTTCAGACATGGTCATATGCAAATCAGCCTCGACCCTGTGCCTCATGGGAACAGTCCAGCCCGAACTGCCAAACCATGTCTTTCCTGGACCGGAATCAAGCATCCTAGGACCGGTTTCTGGCTATCAGCCGTCTTCAGCCAGGATAGCTTGACTCCAGTGGTGTGGAGAGCATGGGACTCACGTCTGAGCATAACCATCCTACGCGGGGTGACAAATGCAAAAACAACAGTTGATGGACAGAATGCAGAACAATGTCATACATTCACCCCAGTACAGAGATCTGGGCCTGAATCCATCATTTTTTGCACTGCCAAACCATGTCTTTCCTGTACTGGAATCAAGCATCCTAGGACCGGTTTCTGGCTATCAGCCGTCTTCAGCCATTCAAAGCATTAGAAAATTTCCATATTCATTGTAGTGCCTCAGGGAGGACAAGGGACCACCAATGTAGGAGGGTTGGGGGGCTATCAGGAGTGTGACAGTCCCCACAGGAGCCCCCCACTCCTCAAAGCTTTAGTTAAAGTTCTCCTCAGTCTCTTAAGGGGCTTATATTAATCTCCCTTGGAGAAGTCCCATTCTGTTTCAAAAACTCCTGCAGCTTGGGCGTAGAGTGTTGGGAGTGTGGGGATCTCTGTTGGTGAGTCTTAAGGTTGCACTGGCAGCATGTTATATGTAGAAGAAAGACTCATGAGCAATGCTATTGTAGTTGAAATGCTTTATTGACAAACACAAAGTTGACATTGAGTCAGTATATTTATTGATGAAGGTCATAGAAATTCTTTAATGAAGGTCACAAAGTTGACAGTGAGTCAGGATATGTTTTAAAAAAGGTCATGGGAATGCGTTAAATAGCTTTTTTGACAATCACAAAATTAATAGTGAGTCATTACATTCCCTAATGTGTGTCATTGTGAGATGGGACCATCCTTAGTTATTTTAATGGTGTTTCATTGTATTAGTATGGCATATTTCACTGTTATGAACACTTTCACACCCTGACAAAGCCAGTAGGCCTACCTTTGTATAACTACACCCCTGATTATATGTCTACTATATGTGGGAACTATTGTGGTATTAGGGTTTGGGCTTGCTAGAAGTATGAATTATAAAGGGGTTAGCATACTAGGTAGTTCCTCCTAAATTAATGCATAGTATTAGTGTTTGTGTAATAAAGTATTATTTCCTTTTTATAAGAGAGTGCTCTGACTGGACAAACATTTATTAGATGTAATTTGTTGCGCTCCTACCTACATCATTTCCACTGAGTAGGTCTTGGAATGCTTTGACTTGCTATCCTACGAGAGTCAAGTGCTGCAACTGAGTTCTTCGTTCTCAGTAGACTGAAGATTGCTCACTTACTTGTTGTGAAGGACCCATATCCTTCACAACTAAAAACACGCTTTCTTACACTACCCACTTAAGAAATGACAAATGGGGGCTTCATTACCAGAGCCCTCCTAATTCCATTTCAGATGGTAGCAGACTAAATCGGGACTGCAAGATCTATGGTAACCCACGGAGGTGTGTATTTTTTTTCTTCCAGAAACTCCACACACTGGAAGACTGTGAAACTGTAAAGCAAAGAATGATGATTTGCTAGGACAATTGGGGCCAAATTTACTAGTTTCCCCGATAAGCCTTTATTTCCAAGGGGATCATCAGGGTCCCACATGTAATCCCAGTAGCAACACCAGGTTAGGCCCATTGGCCTTCCAAGACATGGTGATCTCGCTCTTTTGGTATAGTAGGGCAAGGTCCACAAATCTAGCTAACACTATATGTCTTTTTTGGGCTTGCGAACATGCCCCACAGACACCTGGATCCGAATATGACAATATTTGTCCCCACCATTTATGCGAGTCGAGTCTTCTATAGCTCCTTACCAAAAGATAACTATGCATAGACATTCCCATAGCATATGTTTCAGGTCTGCTGGAGGTAGTTCGACAGTGAGAGCACTCTCAACGGTCCACAATTTAAATCTTGTTAATCTTATAAAGTGTTAGGTAGGCCTTATACAAGATGTAAAATTAACTGAGTTTAAGGCGAGCATTATGAGAACCTTTGTTTAGATAATGTAGTATTTTAAGACAATCTTTGTCAATAAGCACATGGTCTAAATCATGTTCCCACCTCTCTTTCACTGGGGACAGCGAGGCCTTTGTTTGCTTTGGTGTAATTTATAGAGCCAAATGACTAGTTTTCGCTTATCCCCCATTGGATGGTTTGTTTGTAAGACAGAATTTGTTGTAGACTTGGCATCTGTTATATTCCAGAGAGCTTTGATGGCTTTAAGTAGTTTCCAATGTTGTAGGAATTTCTCATTTGAAACACACTCGTGTTATTTAGGGGCATATTTACAAGAGGATTGCACACCGGAACGTCACTTTATTTGATGTTCCGGTGGTGCAATGCCCTGCACCATATTTACAAAGCAGCATTAAACCACTTAGCGTGGCTTAACGGTGCCTTGTAATTATGATGCCCTTTCACACAGACTTCTGCATGAAAGGGGTGTCCAATGGGTGTTGCTGTGAGCGTTCCACCTCAACACCCATTGCTTTTTGAAGTTGCTCCAGATTTACAAGGATCTGTATATCTTAGGCATTGTTAAAACCAGTGCCATGTAAAAGCAGGTGTGTTAGATTGGCGCAACAAGGAGAAATACTTTTATTTCTCTTAGTTTTTGCTCTTTCTGCAGCACACATAGAAAGAGCAAAACACTTTTATAGATTGTTTATGTGCAGGAACGTATTCCTTCAATGCACCATCGTGCAAGGGTGTCTGGGTTACAAGGACGATTCCCTGCAGTGAAGGCACCCTTGCACGATAGTTCAGGGTGCCTGTGTTGCAGGAAATCCTCCCTGGAATGAAAGCACCCTTGCACTATGGTGTAAGGGTGTCTGTTAGCACTAGGCAGCTATTTTTAGTAAAAGTGTAGGGGAAAACACAGGGGGCACCATATTCTTATATATGTAGCACGTCCCTATGTTTTTGACATATCGCAGTGAGGTGCTGCAAAAATGTCCTCAGTGCCGCACTGCACCATTGACTTATAAGTATTCCCCATAGTACTTGGAATGTAAGCAGCTACCTTCCCTGATTAAATTTCCCACTGTGGTGTTGCCTACTTCTTCCCAGTTCATCAGTTGCTATATCTTACTAGATATGAATGTGTTCTGCTCACTCCCTTTTATGCAGCACAGCAATTTGAATTCTGTGATGCATTGCATCAAATGTTAGAGAAGCTTCTCCCAAAAGTGTAGGAGTTGGTGCTGTCATTATGACTTTCTAAAAATGATGACTTTATCACAAATTAAAATGATTCAGCAATACCCGCAGAGCCAATCCAAGAGTGTAACTAAATCAGAATATTATTCAAAGCATTTTTTATATCCAACAAATCAAATCTAATTTTCTATTTATGGAACTGCTTCTGAAATGTAACTATTTGTAACATGGGATATTAAATATTACACTGATGAATGTCCATGAACTGAGAATATCAGTGTCTGTGCTCGCTACACACTCTAGCCACAGTTATGTGCATGTCCATTGAGTCGCACTTGTGCTACAAATGACTGTCAAAACATGTATGCTTAAAGACAGTGTACATGGCTTAAATGTTCATGGTGTCAAGGCAATATTGAAAATTAGTGGCTCTGCCATTGCCATAGCAACATAGTTCTCTTTAGTCCATGATAGTGTTGCCTAGTTTTCCCAGGACCTTTCTATACTGTTTCTAGTGGTGTAATCAGGTACATTCAAAGAGCTATGGATGCTTGCTTCGGGTGTGTAGTAAGTAAACAAACAATCATTACCACACTCATCAATAGCCCATTCCTCCCACGCTTGTCAGTTCCTCCAGTGCATCTGTTGGCGAAGAATGTAGTTGTCAATGCCAGAGCTGCCCCCATCACCTGCACATCACTTGAGCTTAAAAGCATTTCAATAGTATTTAAAGATGTAAATATGCAAAAAGTCTTCTGTCTTATCAGAATGATTCATTACAGGATAAAGTCTTCTTTAGTGTCAATATCAATGCAAAAAGATCATTAATGGATACTTGTGTATCCACTTCAAAACATTAGATGTTTTGACTGATTCATAACTCAATCTACAAAATCTAGGACCGTATGTTAGGTTGTGCCCAGCCCCGTTTATTGACCCTTTGTTTTTTTTTTAAACATAATCGATCCTGAGGATCAGTGGGATTTAAAGTGAACTTGAAACTGAGCGAAAAACAATTTACCAAAAGGTTCTCCCTTAGTCTTTTTATCATTAGATGTATTCAGTGAATATAATTAAACTTACATCGGAAACGTAGCCAAATCAAAAATAATATAGAACAGAAAATCAATTGTAGGCTCTCTGCACATAAATGTGTCAAAACAAAACATACATGATTCAGTTTAAAGGTAAATAATCAAATAAACAGGTCATTTAGAATAAGTAAAAAAAGTCTCTAAATGCTCTGTGTGGGTTCAGAGAAAGTGCCCTCAAATAGTGCACATGTCAAATAAGTTGATCTTAAGTTAAATAAATAAACAGTAATTTGTGCTGTTAGAACTGGGAGTTTCTAGTTGGCAGAGATAGGTACCTTTGTCCAAGTAGGGACCCTTGCTCCTAGTTAGGGTAAGGGGGATACACACTCTAGACAACCCCAGCTCACCCCCTTAGTAGCTTGGCATGATCACAAAGTATTACAGTGATAACAGCACAAATGGACACCACACCAGGTTAGAAAAATAAAGTATCTTTATCTAACCTCAACAAGACCAAAATGACAAAATCCAACATACATGTGGTAAAATAGCACTCAAAATAGTTATTTCCAAAATAAAGCTTGTAGAAAACAAATAGCTCCACATGGGGCTAATACAACGCTGTGACAACAATAAATACAAAGTACTGTACAGAACACGCTCTGTACTGCATCGGGCATGGAGTCACATGGACCCCAACAAACAGTACCTTGGAAAACAAAGTCTATGATGATGCACAGCATTGTGAAGTTGAGGCGTCGGCTCAAGGTTGAGGCCGGCTCCGTGGCTGCCATGGGCAGAAAAAGTTGGGTGCGTCGGCGATGAAGCATTGGTTCCAGTGAGGAAGTGCGCTGTTGGCGACTTCGTGGAGTCACCCATGGCAGTTATCGGCACCGTGATGACTGGATGCAGGTGCTGGCGGTGACGGAGTTGGTGCGAGCACTGGCAACGGGAAGGACGATAACTGCAGGCATTGTTAGGTGTCGAAGGGTGTCAGACCTCTGGTGCAGGCCGGACGGTGTGTCGTGCACTTCATGAGCAGTGCCCCTGGCCTCAGTGAAGGTCTCGGCATCACAACGGCATCGCTGAAGGTGTTGGAGAATGTTTTCTTGCTTCTCTTAGGTTTCTTCCAGCTCACAACAGCAGGAACACACTCCAGAGGCCCAAGCCTGGAACAGGCACCTCCTGGCAGGTCAAAACCCTCAGCAATAGAGTTCAGGGAAGCTGGGGGTGAAGTCTTTGGGTCCCTGAGACTTCAGAACAGGAGGCCAGTACATACAAGCTCTTGGAGATTCTTCTTAAAGCAGGTTTCTCAGCAAAGTTCCAGTCTTTGTCCTTTCAGTGGCAGAAACAGTCACTGCAGGCCAACTCCACATAGCACACAGCAAAGGGGCAGTACTCCTCCTCACAGCTTTCCAGCTCTTCTCCTTGTCAAAGGTTCCTCTTGAGTCCAGAAGTGATCTATAGTTCTGGGGTTTAAGGTCCACTATGTTTACCTCATTTTGTCTTCATTCTTCTTCGTGCAAGGGTCTCTGAGCCCAGTCCAAACTATTCCGTCCTGTCTGGTGTATCATGACTACAGGAGGTGGTGACAGCATTGAGCAAAAGGGGCACAGCCTATCAGGTGTAAGTTAAACTCCTCCCACCACTTTAAATGCTGCCATGGCCTATACAGCTCACCCAGGAAAGACAGAACACACCTCAACCCCCCATGTGGCTGTCTACAGTGAATGCACACCCCCAGCTCCTGTCACTCCAAAATGAGACAGTCAACACCCAAATAGCAGAGGCACACAGAATGGTTAAACAAGAAAATACCTACTTTCTAAAAGTGGCATTTTCAATCACACAATTTAAAAATCATCTCCCTAAAAAGATACGTGATTAAATTCTGAGTTCAGAGAGCCTAAACTCCATTTCTCTGTCTTGTCCCAATGGAAAGTGACACTTGTAAGATGATACAAAGCAACTCCCATGTTGGTTTATGGGACAGATAGCCTTTCAATAGTGAAAAATAAACATTGCCAGTATTCCACTATCAGGACATGTCACACACACCAGTACATGGCCTACCTTTTACACACACTGCACCCTGTCACTGAGGGTACCTTGGGCCTACCTGAGGGGTGTATTTCATGTAAGAGAAGGGAAGGTTAGGGTCTGGCAAGTGGGTGCACTTGCCAGGTCGACATGGCATGTCAGAACTGTGTGCAGAAACTTCAGTGGCAGGTCTGAGATACTTTTTCAGAGCTACTCGTGTAGGTGGCTCAACCAGTGCTGCAGGTTCACTAGTAGCATTTGATTTACAGGCCCTGGCACACTCAGTGCACTTTACTAGGGGCTTCTCAGTAAATTGAATATGCCAATCATGGATAACCAATCACAATAGTAATTCATACAGGGAGCACTTGCACTTTGACACTGATAAGCAGTGACAAGGTGCCCAAAGCACCTAAGCCAGCAAAAACGAAATCCAGCACACCATCAAAAATACTCGAGACAGAGGTAAAAAGTCAGGAGAAACCACACCAAAGATGCCAAGTCTAATATGTGCAAATAGGTTCAAGGGAGCTTGCAGTCAATAGACACCTAGAGCAAATATAAAGCAAATTATAAAAAATACGAGCAACAGCAGAATGAATTATCCTAGCAAAAATATTTCCAAATATAAAAAACCAGCACACCACCCGGGATCCGATTAAAAAGAAACAAAAGAGCTCCAGACAAGAACCTCAAGCCCTTTTATAATGTTCTTAACAATATACACGTTATACATGTATAATGTGTGTAGTTATACATTTTTCTACCATTTTAAAATATATAACATTCTGTTAGCAACAGATTTAGGAGCAAGAGGCTATGACAAATGAAATACATTTCTCTTGCTTTCCAACTGGACATGTGTCATTGATTATAATTCCATAACGAATAATGGGTGCAGCCATTCATTATTCATTTCACCTTTTCAGCCAAAAGCAAAGTAATGATTTAAAATACATTACATGAATAAATTCCTTTGTATGTCGTCACATCATTCACTCTGGATATATTCATGGAGAAAGAAACTTCATGCAATAGACAATGAAAGATGTCACTGCTACCAACAGGCTGAGGAGTTTCAGCCTTGGGGAATTACATTTTGTTAGATAAGGAAACGGTGCACAAACAAGGAAAAGCAGTAGCTGGAAATTAATAAAGGCTATTTTTCTGATTTAAAGTGAAAGACTAATTGTGCACATTTAGCTGGTGTGCATACTTGAAAGGCCTTCTATTAGCAGCTGAAAAATGACGTCAAGTATTAAGTAGCTTTCTCACTGTCATCTAAGAAAGCAGTGAGTTACCCAGTCTGATCAGCATCAATCTCTTAACTTTGTTTGGTCTTTAACTCGTTATAGTTATTAGTAAATGGTTCATGAGCATGAATAGCACAACATAAGCTATATAATCTTCTTTGGTACATATAGATCTAAACTCAACCTCTATTGACACCTTAAGAAAGCCTTTTTAGCATTGTAGAAATATGCTGTGTTTGAGCAAGTCATCAAATAATGCATTTATGAGAGAAATAATTTATTTCTATGTAAAACAATATGAATCATATGGAAAATATCATTTTGTATTAACAATTTATTAATAAATCGCTAAGTTAATGGACATGTGGTTTGTAGGAAGCTGGCTCTGTATACAGTATACCAAAATGAGGTATAGTTTGCATTGAGTTCAGTGGAACCCCAAAGGCAGGCAGAGGTAAAAGTAGATAACACCTTACTCTCTATTTGTGGTAGTGTGGGCGAGCAGTAAGGCTTTATCAGAGGGTAGTGTTAAGCTTGAAGTCAGACCAATTTGATATGTATGCAAATATTATTTAGTTATATTTATTTTCTAGAACCAAGCAAGCCTTTTATACACAAGTGTAAATGGTACTTTTCAAAACAGGTTGAACAATACAAGCATGTTGAAAGAAAATGACTTTGTTACAGGTTTGTATATGCTTTCAATACAGTGGAAATTACTGTTAGATTACTTTTGATTACTTTATAGATTACTTTATGGGTTACTTTTTCTACTGAGTGTGATATGCCTAGATATCACACTGGGAAATTTCCTAGAAAAACAAAAGCAGTTTTTAGTCATTTGCAGTGTTTCAATGTTTCATACAAAAGCAACACCACACACACAACAATTTTTAGGAAAAAGCAGTCAATGCAATCCTATGAAAGGAAATTGAAGTATCGAATTAAAGGTAAGTACAAGTTTGTGGAAGTTGGTATTCTGGGGTAAGAACCAGGGTTCCCCAAGGGTCAAAAATGCACTCTTAAAGCAACCTCAGCAGCACTAGGGCAGCCAGGTGCAGAGTGCTGAGGCCCAAAGTTATCCAATCGGGGATATGAGGCCTCCGGTTACTGGCTGCTCACGAGCAGCCCACAAGGTTGTGGGAGCAAAGCTCCAGGGAAAAAGGGGGATCTGAGTTAGCACCCAAAATACACCTGCAGTGGCGCTGGGGCATCTGGGTGCAGAGTGATGTTTTGGGTTCGGGTGCCCTGTTGTTTGCAATGGGGATTCTCTGGTTGCAACAAAGACTGCAGGCTCGGGGACAAATATCTTTCTAGAGGTGCCCACAGGTTGGAGAGGTAAGTTGGGATGCTGGAGATGCTAGGACACTGTAGTTTGGGCCACCCAAGGCCGCAGGACGTCAGGTGCAGGGGAGTCTTTAGGTGTTGGGCTTTCCTTACCAGCTCCGATCGCGGCTGGGGGGGATCCTCCAGAAAGAGGCTGCAGCTTCCCTTGGAGATTCAAGGCAGGTCAGAGATCACCTGATCTCAGGGCAGAATCGCCGGGGAGACCCCTTCATGGTGTTGGGCCACTCGAACTCAGGCCGTAGGCGTCGGGTGCACAGTGGTGCAGACTCATGGATTTGGCCAGAGCCAGAGTCTGTGGGTGAGCAAATCTGGTGCTCACGGGTGACAAATCCTTTGGCTTGAAAGGCAGGGCAGGTCCTTTGGGTTCTTGAGGCTGCTGGCTGCAGGACACACTGGGATTTTTACTTCTGCAGGTTCGAGGTGGGGACAGGCCGATGGGCTGGGGCCAAGTCAGTGGGCGTCCTCCTCTTCTAATCTTTAGCACGGTTTCTTTGGTTCTTCTTCTTTTCTTCTTGGTCGGTTCTTGTCAGAGGAGGCAAAGGTGTGCCCCTAAATACAAAAGTTAGGGGAATTACAGGTAAGTAAAGGTTGGATCAATGGGTCCCCTCCTTGTGGTGGGTACACCCTCTATTATGCCACCCTCCAGTGGGAGGGGGACATAGACCTCACTCTGGTTGGCTGGGTCACCACAACTGCAAGATGGCAGGCACTGAGAGTTGTGCTTCACCTTGCCTCCACCACCTGAGGGGTGGGGTAGGCACCGGAAGGCGCCTCCCTTCCTCACTTAGTTTTCCCACTGATTCTCCCACCCAAAGTGGGATCAGAACCATGGGGGACACTTTCTGGAAGCAGCAAAAGCCTGGGAAGCTCACAAAGGCAGCAAACCTTTAAAGCTTCACCTTCATGGACCCTGCCCCTCCTGGGGGAGGAGGCTTGGTACCTCGTCCCATGATGCGCATTGTTTGAGACCCCAAGAGCAGCAGGCTCTCGACCCAGGGGTCCAGAAACATGTGTGGTGGTGTCAGCTGGTGAACAGCCACTCAGCCTGGACACTAGTGTTAGGTCGTTTTTCAGGGGTCATCTCTAAGATGCCTTTTGTGTTCATTTTTCATTAAATCCCACGCTGGCATTAGTGTGGATTTAATTTGCTGAAAAGTTTGATACCAAACTTCCCAGTTTTCAGTAAAGCCAACTGTGGAGTTCGTAATGGCAAACTCCCTGCACCATATACTCTTAATGGCATTATTGCAATTACAATGTCTCAGAATTGGCTTAGACACTTTAGGGGTACAGGGCTCATGCCCATGTACCCTCACCACTAGTATAGTGCACCCAGCTAGAGGGGTGGCTGACCTATGCCAGTGCTGCAGCCCTTAGAGGCCTTCCCTTGCCGCAGTGCCCTTGGTACCTGTGGTACCATTTACAACGGACTGACCTGTGGCCATAGAGTGCCAATTGAGTTTTGTTTTCAATACAGTTTAGGGGAAGAACATAGGCCCTGGGTACCTGGTTGGCAGTCAGTCAAAGTACACCAGCAGTTTAGCAAAATGTGGGGGGGCATGCAAAAAGAGGGTACTTTCTTACATGGCTGCTCTACTCAGTGGTAGATAACGCACTAAAAATCAGCTTTAAATACACTGTTCAGCTTGACTTAAGAGTTGATGGATGAGCTCTAACAGAGTATTATTTGGTAGCTCCAACAATTTTTTCAAAGTAGGGCCACGCCGATTTGATATAGAAATACTGACAACTAGTAGCTATGCCTGAGTGCCAGAGGCCAGCAAGAGAGTGACTTTGGCAAGATATACATCAGGTAGTCGCTGTAAAAAATTAGCCTTGCTACTTAAAATTACATTTTTGCAGTGCATTAGTCATCTTATTCAAAGAACGTTACTTGGATCATATGAGAAACAGCAACTTATTTTACTGTGGAATACAAAACCTGAGTATTTATAACAATCGATTTGAGGTAGCGATTATCTCTCTACTTGCAAGTAAATCGATAAGTAACTTTTTACCAAAAGCTGTATGTTGAGTGTTGATACAGTTAATTTTCAGTGGTTTGCATAAACTTAGCATTCCAATGCTTCAGGTTTCCTCTGCACCCTGAGCTTTGCTGTGTCTCACACACACTTGCTTCCATCTCAGTTTGGCACTTGCTTCCATCTGAGTTTGTCACTGTGTGATGTTTGTACATCACTGCTGTCTCTGCGGTATGGTACTAGAATATTGTGAACTAAATATAATTTGCAAAATATATTACCCCTTCTAAATAAATGAGAAAACACAGTTACAACTTTGGAATTAATAAAACAAACTCTAAACGTAATCAAACAACATTTTGTAAGTGATATTTAGGATGCAACATTTAAGTCAGAAGATATTTTTGTCAATGATATTCTTATATTGAGAACCAACTCTGTTCAATGTATCTTTGCTTTGCTTTAATAAACAAGGTTTTACCTTTGAAAATTCCCTGGCCGGGTGATGTGTATTTCCTGGATGATGTTCTTCATGGATGGTATTTATTGCAGCGGTGTGCTTATAAGACATGCTTTGGGAGCATTCAGTGTGTTTGGCCCATTTTCTGTGATGTGAGATCAGGATTATGGATATTGTGCACCGGGCACTGCTCTGTCAACCACTGTCTGTTTCGGGCACGTATTTAGTGTGGCCCTGTTTTAATTGATTTGTGGTGGATGCCATCTCAGGTCAGTTATCATTGTGTTTTGTTTCTCATGCAATGTTATAACTGTGGTTTATTTATGTTGCCAAAAATATGAAACTTCTTGAACAACATAAAAAACTGCTTCTCACCAGCTTTTCTCTTTGCAGAACATAGAAGAATTCATTCTCTAAGTAGCTTCTGTAAGAGAAAATAAGTGTGGATTCCCATGGGACTTTCTAATCCTATGGGAATCCTTCAGTTTTTGAGTTTCAGTGAGGTATTGCCTTGCAAGAGGAAACGTTACATCCCACCAGTTCTGCCTCATTAAGCACAGTTTTAATTGTCACACCATGAATGCCATCCAGGCAATGTAGCCCATCATGCTCCACATAGCACACTAATTAGTAGTAAGACGTATGACTTTTCAGTCATCATACGGTAAGGTTACATGCGTATTATGTTTCGGTCTGGTTTTGCCAAACCATTTTGCAAACATCGTTACAGTGAAAGATTGTAAATTCTGGTCACCACTCTGTTTCTTGTGTTCCAATCCATGGATTGGTTGGTTCATTCCTGTAAAACTTAGAGTGCATCATTTTTTTTGAGACATGTATGGTATGGAAAATATCGCATTTACAAGCATACAATAAACTGCTGGTAACTTTAAGGGAGCAGAAGTGTCCGGAAAGTAAAAAAAAAAGTGTCGTTGGAAGCATTAGAGTAAACAAGCATTAGTAAAAGCATTATGTTTTGCCAATGTGTTAAATATTAAGCATTTTGTTGCTGAGATGTTGTGCAGTGTAAGTTACTGAAAGTCTGTTAAAGTGTTATGATATGTTTGTGTACAACAATGTGATATAGCGTGCTGTATCTAGAGGTATTATGAAGTGGGGAGATTAGGCAAATGGCGGGGGGCAAAAATAAAAAACATGTCCCAGCTAAGTAGGCTTGGAAGTGGTGCAGGTATGGGGAGCATAGGTAAATGGTGGATGAAAAACCATAAAAAGTGGACAACCCTCCTCCGCATCCTGACCACCATTGTACACAGGTTGACGGTACCAACACAGAGCACAACCAACATCCCACCTCAGACCAAGCTGCTGTCCGTGATGCACCTGTTGGCCACTGGTACCCTCCAACCAACATCCGCACAAGTCGGGGGAGTCACACAGCCAGCCCAATCCAAGTCCCTCACAACGGTCATGGATGACAACATCAGTTTGGTACACCACTATCTATACTTCCCACACTCTGCGCAGGAACAGCTGGAGACCGAGCAAGGCATCTATGCCACAGCTGGCTTCCCACACGTGTCAGGGGGCAATTGACTGCACACATGTCTTACTAGTGGCCCCTGGCAAACTGTACACAATAAACGTAACAGAAAGCGCACAAATCCCACCAATTTGCAAGCAATATTGGACCACAGAGGAAACCCCGCCAACGTCACCGCAACACCCCAGGCAGTGTGCATGATTACTACACCTTCCGACAGTCCATCATCAACCTGCACTACCGGGATGGCACCCACGGAAATGCACTGCTCATTGGCCAATACCAAATGAACACCACACACCTCAACTCCACAATCATGCAACTCACAACTCTGGGGATGCAAACGTCACAAGCTCACATACAACACGCACACCCACCAGACATGACAGCACAACTTTCTGCGGCAACCTGGGCTAGCCATGTACATTAGCCATCAACCGCATGTCACCTCAGCCACATAATAGCAGGATGTGAGAAGAGGTGGGGACCAGACATGTGTGAAGGAAGCAAGTGACATTGAATATGAATGTACACAATGACAAGTGTGGCGTGGTTGTGCTGGACAGACTGCAGTTTGCAGACCAAACACATATCCATGTCGACAGACCCCGCTGGTGTATGGAGTGCAGTGGACAGTGGACGCAACCATGTCCCCCAAGCAAGGGGAGATCAATGAAAAGTAGCTTGTTACGTTCCCCCCATAAGCGTGAGCAGAGTGGGCTGGCCCGGCGTATGCAAGGCCAGCTTAGGGGTGTGAAGAAAAGGCACGTAACTCTGGGCATGGTCATCTTCCGGAATGCCCAATGTCTCTGCCAGGGCAGCGCTTCTCACCCCACCACGAGGCCTACACCATCGCCGTGAGCGGAGTTGCCTGCGAACCTGTGCGCCAGCTGCACCCTGGGACACTGGTCCCCAAACCAGTCCTGCCCGCCTCTGCGCACCCAGGCCTCAATGCCCACCTGACAAGACTGGTGTGTGTCGAAGAGGGCTCACCACGTGCCAGTGCCGTCTCCAAGCCCGAGAGTCGCGACCTTGGCAGCCTCCTCCGACCATCACGGCCTCAGTGAGCAAGGCCCGCAGTTCACGTTGACATACTCTACCGGCAGACACAGCGGACAAATAGGTCACACATTTGGAAATGAGTCTTGACTACACCATGGCAAAGTACATTCATAACGGATGAGTTCATGTCACTATACTCCCTTCAATGTGGTGACACCAAGTCTGTGCGTAACCTCACAACCACACCTGCATGAGGGCCCACGCGGACTACTGCCCTCGGCCTATGCTTCGCACGAGTAGGTCACACATTTGGAACTGAGTCTAGATATCCTTATGGGCGAGTTCATATGTACATGGGACGTTTGATGTCACTATACTCCCTTTGATGTGGTGCCACCAGGCCTTAGTAGTACATCACAACCACAAGATTCTGTGGGCCCATATGGATTACTGCTCTCGGCCTAGGCTGAACTCGAGTAGGTCACAGATTTGGAACTGAACATCGATTATGCAAAGGCAGATTACATATCATTGCACGCAAGTAGAGGAGTCTAATATGACACATTGCATCTTAGCGAAAAAAAAGGATCATCGTTACGGAGGTGATGGAACACTACCAACAATTGCCCTGATGCCACTAACTCTGTGCATCGCGAGACAATGACACGTGGCTGTGGGTCACTGCTAACTGCTGCCTCCGGCCTACACTGCAGTGCAGCAGGTCACAGAGTCTTGATTGAGCAATGGCAGACTTCATATCAGTGTACCGGCATCAGCGCAGACTGCATCCCCTCCCAGCCACGATGCCACTAAGTCTGTTTCCTGACATTCAAGGATACTCACTGGTCGTACATTGGTGGTGTCTGAGTCTATGGACTAGGGGGTAGTTTTCATCCTCATGTAGCTGATCCAGATTTGGTTCTGGCAACGAGGCTGTCGCTTTCCACACCACCATTTGCTCCTTCCGGATAACATCAGACCTTCTGCATCATGCCCTGGAGGACACCTCCCACTGTACCCCGCAACCCTCCGCAACATTCACCTTCGACATCGATGAGGACCCCCCCAGTCCGCGTGGCCCTACCTCAGTGCACCACAAGTCACCGTCCCGTGTCAGGGTGCCTGTGTTGCCGCTGTGAATCCGGGGTCAGTAACTCTGTGCTGGTCAGGACCGGGACCCCTTCTTCTGAGATATTGGATGGCCTCTGAGACGATGGCCTTGGGGTCATCAATGACATGTGTCTGTGGCCTTGGGCTGTCTGCTGCCTCCTGTCTCAACTGCTGTCCACCAGGGCTCACACATCAAATCGAGCCCTGACCGACCCGGATGTGGCATCACCGCAGGAGTCACACGCCACCACCGCCAGGACCAATTCTAACTGCCAATTGCCAGTGTCAAACACTGTCATTCTGGCAGACTGACGGATTTGCTCTCACCTGTCGTGGATGCCATCTTATGCCAGATCCCCTGCTCAGCACTCCAGGTGCCACTAAATCAGTGCACCATGAATCATCGTCCATAACTGTTTCGGTTATGTGCTGTGTAGAGCTCAAGCAGCAATGTCACCTCAGGCAGTGTGGGAGACCAGGGATGACGATGGTGGAGATGATGCAGGTGTGATACCCCCCCCCACACTGCATCTGCATTAGGAGTGTCCAGAAGGGACACAAACCTAGACATTCTCTTCACATGGGCGTGCTCAGCTCTAGTGCCCCAACCTCAGCACATTGAAAATCACGGACACTTCAGTTTGTATGTTGGGTGACCTTTGTACTTGCTCCGGCTCCCACCATGTTGCTCAGCAGTTGACTCTGTTATGCAAGTGTTTTCATTTTCCATTGCATTGGTGTCCACTGTTCAAGTTGTTGCCAGCACATGCGGGCTGGCTTACACTCACCCCACACACATCCAGCACATGCATCACTGTACATGTGGCCCTGCCAATAAAGGGGCAGGGCGCACGTGCCGGTAGCCAGTCCAACCAACTATATAAGTGTGCCCCTGTGGTCCTGTTGTATGCATGAGGGCCCTGGGCCCTGCAACATTACATTATGCTGTGTACAGCCGGTGCAGACATGTCACCGCATGCTTGGACATGTAGCTTTGTGGTCACCCACTCAATTCATAAGGGGAGTGGCCTGGGCCGTCGTACGCAGAGCCAATGTGGGTGTGTGACTGCTTTCTGCGTGCCCCTGGATATGGTTCTGTACTGTGAATGTGCATCTGCATATGTCTCTATGGCAGTGTGGGTCTCCTATGTGGGGTGTAGGTGGTCCTTGACGGATAACAGGAAACCTATTATGTGATCTAGTTCGCCTTCCACGGGTTCAGACCTCACCCGCACCTGTTCGGTGACCTCCTTTTGGCAATCTGACACCAGGCATTGGGGTGCCACGTTGGTTTACTGATCCACCTGTACACCATTGTAGTGGGATCAATGACTTGTGCTGCTCTATACTACTCCCTTACCTGATCATATATGGATTGGTTTTATGTTTGTTTTTATCATCCATGTTATTACCATGTTACTGTCTATTATACTGTTCCCATTATCTCTGTTTACTCCTATTGCCCCTTCCCTGTCTTTGTGAAGCGCTCTGATATCTGTAAGGATCCTGTTCGCGCTATATAAAACTTTGAATAAATAAATAAATATGTGGGTGGGTGAAGTGTTGTGAGCCAGCTGTGCTTGCAGGTTCTGTGTTCTCCTCTAAGTAGCTCGGCTGCCTGGGTCCTGGTGGTGGGTTGCGTGGGATGTCCATGGGCTGTTGTAGGGCGTCAGTGTTGAAGGTGTGGTGGTCCTCTCCGGCATCACAGATGTGTGGTCTTCTGTGCTCTGCTGGAGGTGTTGCGTGCCCCTCTGCAATGTGAAGGGGAGATGCATGTTGATATTGTGTTGACATGTGTGTTGGTGCATTGTTCTCGTTTACATGCAGACAGTATGACAATGTACATTGTGACTGTTTGGGAGGTGCAGGATTTGGATGCGGGACCGTGTACATTTGAACTACATGACGGATGTGAGGTTGTACATGTACATTCCCATCTCAAAGTTTCCTGCTCTGTTGGATGTAGTTGGCCTGTTTCTGCAAGTGTGCTGAGCCAGTTGTGTCCTCTGTTCTGCAGTGTCGGGGTTGCACATTGTACCACATTGTTGTCAATGTTGGTGTGCTGTTATTGCTCTGTGTGTGTGCTGCAGTGTGCCACCGGGATCAGAGACATGATCCAGGGTCATTGTGGGTGTGCAGTGTGCTACATATCGTTGTGCATGTGTGTCATTGTGCCCATCTCCCCCATCTCCCCAGTCCCTGGCCATTACTCACCCTGTGGATGTTGTGTCTGGTCCTCTCGAGCTGTGTCCGTACTCCCTACTCCTTGCACCGTCTCCATACTGAAGACTCTTGGCCTTGGTTTCCCCCAGCTCCTCCTGTGGCACAGGACTCCCACCTCCTGTCGTCGCTTGCAGCCTTCCTGTTGGCAGCGGGTTTGTGCCTGGTTTAGGTTTCCACATCATGCCAGCGCCTCTTGGCCTCCTCGATTGGCCTCCTCGACACTCCGTCTGCATTCACGGTAGTGTAATTGTGGGTCAGTTGATGGTAGTGTTCTGTCACCTCCGTGATGCTGATCCTGTTTTCCTGCAGACTGCACCCAGTCTTCCTCTCCCTCTTCTCCCTGGCCTTCCCTGACCCGTTGTTCCTTGCTGGTGGTCTGTGGGGGTTGTGGGGTTCGCGTCAGCCTCTGCGCCAGGTCAGGATGCATCCACGTTGCTACACACTTTAGATTGTTTCTGGTGTGTTGTATTTGCAGCTTTTATAGTGCATTTTCCCGCTAGACACGTGGGATTTGCATGCCTGTTGCTGGTTTTCGCTGCTTTTTGTACCTTGATTGGCCTCATCGCAGGATTTTTTGTGTCCGCGTTTCGCATTATAGCGGTGTGGCATTGATTTTTACGCGGACATTTGACGGGTTATCTGGAGGCTATTGCATGGTACCACCGTGTTGAGAATGCTTGGTTAACACAGCGTAATTTTCCCGAGATAGGCTGCAATGTTGGAAGATGCGTTAAGTAACTTATGCGATGTTATCACATGTTCTTGTGAATATGCCCCTGTATTTTTAAATATAATTGTATTCCCAAAAATTAGATACCTTCAGAAAAAAGTACAGGAGCACAAATCCCATACAATCACCAAACACGCTTGCTCACAAAGACAAACTTTGAAGCAACGCGACAACAATGCCCAGCAGCTGTAATTTTGAATTCACTGATCTTGAAGCTAAACAGCCTCCCTTCCTAGCCAGTAGAAGGAACAGGCGGTAATCACAAGACTAGAGGACTACGTTTAGAATATGCACGATACTGTGTTACACAGAAACTGCCTTAACGGTTAAAGTAGGTTAAAACATCCCTTTAGAGTCCTTTGGAGCATGCTTATGTAAAGCACTGCAATACATTTGTTTGGGTTTTCGTTAAATAATGCGGCAACAATAAAGATGACAGAGAAAAAAACAATTTTACAAGCGGACACAGCGGACAAGTAGGTCACACATTTGGAAATGAGTCTTGACTACACCATGGCAAAGTACATTCATAACGGATGAGTTCATGTCACTATACTCCCTTCAATGTGGTGACACCAAGTCTGGGCGTAACCTCACAACCACACCTGCATGAGGGCCCACGCGGACTACTGCCCTCGGCCTATGCTTCGCACGAGTAGGTCACACATTTGGAACTGAGTCTAGATATCCTTATGGGCGAGTTCATATGTACATGGGACGTTTGATGTCACTATACTCCCTTCGATGTGGTGCCACCAGGCCTTAGTAGTACATCACAACCACAAGATTCTGTGGGCCCATATGGATTACTGCTCTCGGCCTAGGCTGAACTCGAGTAGGTCACAGATTTGGAACTGAACATCGATTATGCAAAGGCAGATTACATATCATTGCACGCAAGTAGAGGAGTCTAATATGACACATTGCATCTTAGCGAAAAAAAAGGATCATCGTTACGGAGGTGATGGAACACTACCAACAATTGCCCTGGTGTCACTAACTCTGTGCATCGCGAGACAATGACACGTGGCTGTGGGTCACTGCTAACTGCTGCCTCCGGCCTACACTGCAGTGCAGCAGGTCACAGAGTCTTGATTGAGCAATGGCAGACTTCATATCAGTGTACCGGCATCAGCGCAGACTGCATCCCCTCCCAGCCACGGTGCCACTAAGTCTGTTTCCCGACATTCAAGGATACTCACTGGTCGTACATTGGTGGTGTCTGAGTCTATGGACTAGGGGGTAGTTTTCATCCTCATGTAGCTGATCCAGATTTGGTTCTGGCAATGAGGCTGTCGCTTTCCACACCACCATTTGCTCCTTCCGGATAACATCAGACCTTCTGCATCATGCCCTGGAGGACACCTCCCACTGTACCCCGCAACCCTCCGCAACATTCACCTTCGACATCGATGAGGACCCCCCAGTCCACGTGGCCCTACCTCAGTGCACCACAAGTCACCGTCCCGTGTCAGGGTGCCTGTGTTGCCGCTGTGAATCCGGGGTCAGTAACTCTGTGCTGGTCAGGACCGGGACCCTTTCTTCTGAGATATTGGATGGCCTCTGAGACGATGGCCTTGGGGTCATCAATGACATGTGTCTGTGGCCCTGGGCTGTCTGCTGCCTCCTGTCTCAACTGCTGTCCACCAGGGCTCACACATCAAATCGAGCCCTGACCGACCCGGATGTGGCATCACCGCAGGAGTCACACGCCACCACCGCCAGGACCAATTCTAACTGCCAATTGCCAGTGTCAAAACTGTCATTCTGGCAGACTGACGGATTTGCTCTCACCTGTCGTGGATGCCATCTTATGCCAGATCCCCTGCTCAGCACTCCAGGTGCCACTAAATCAGTGCACCATGAATCATCGTCCATAACTGTTTCGGTTATGTGCTGTGTAGAGCTCAAGCAGCAATGTCACCTCAGGCAGTGTGGGAGACCAGGGATGACGATGGTGGAGATGATGCAGGTGTGACACCCCCCACCACACTGCATCTGCATTAGGAGTGTCCAGAAGGGACACAAACCTAGACATTCTCTTCACATGGGCGTGCTCAGCTCTAGTGCCCCAACCTCAGCACATTGAAAATCACGGACACTTCAGTTTGTATGTTGGCTGACCTTTGTACTTGCTCCGGCTCCCTCCATGTTGCTCAGCAGTTGACTCTGTTATGCAAGTGTTTTCATTTTCCATTGCATTGGTGTCCACTGTTCAAGTTGTTGCCAGCACATGCGGGCTGGCTTACACTCACCCCACACACATCCAGCACATGCATCACTGTACATGTGGCCCTGCCAATAAAGGGGCTGGGCGCACGTGCCGGTAGCCAGTCCAACCAACTATATAAGTGTGCCCCTGTGGTCTTGTTGTATGCATGAGGGCCCTGGGCCCTGCAACATTACATTATGCTGTGTACAGCCGGTGCAGACATGTCACCGCATGCTTGGACATGTAGCTTTGTCGTCACCCACTCAATTCATAAGGGGAGTGGCCTGGGCCGTCGTACGCAGAGCCAATGTGGGTGTGTGACTGCTTTTTGCGTGCCCCTGGATATGGTTCTGCACTGTGAATGTGCATCTGCATATGTCTCTATGGCAGTGTGGGTCTCCTATGTGGGGTGTAGGTGGTCCTTGACGGATAACAGGAAACCTATTATGTGATCTAGTTCGCCTTCCACGGGTTCAGACCTCACCCGCACCTGTTCGGTGACCTCCTTTTGGCAATCTGACACCAGGCATTGGGGTGCCATGTGTGGGTGGGTGAAGTGTTGTGAGCCAGCTGTGCTTGCAGGTTCTGTGTTCTCCTCTAAGTAGCTCGGCTGCCTGGGTCCTGGTGGTGGGTTGCGTGGGATGTCCATGGGCTGTTGTAGGGCGTCAGTGTTGAAGGTGTGGTGGTCCTCTCCGGCATCACAGATGTGTGGTCTTCTGTGCTCTGCTGGAGGTGTTGCGTGCCCCTCTGCAATGTGAAGGGGAGATGCATGTTGATATTGTGTTGACATGTGTGTTGGTGCATTGTTCTCGTTTACATGTAGACAGTATGACAATGTACATTGTGACTGTTTGGGAGGTGCAGGATTTGGATGCGGGACCGTGTACATTTGAACTACATGACGGATGTGAGGTTGTACATGTACATTCCCATCTCAAAGTTTCCTGCTCTGTTGGATGTAGTTGGCCTGTTTCTGCAAGTGTGCTGATCCAGTGGTGTCCTCTGTTCTGCAGTGTCGGGGTTGCACATTGTACCACATTGTTGTCAATGTTGGTGTGCTGTTATTGCTCTGTGTGTGTGCTGCAGTGTGCCACCGGGATCAGAGACATGATCCAGGGTCATTGTGGGTGTGCAGTGTGCTACATATCGTTGTGCATGTGTGTCATTGTGCCCATCTCCCCCATCTCCCCAGTCCCTGGCCATTACTCACCCTGTGGATGTTGTGTCTGGTCCTCTCGAGCTGTGTCCGTACTCCCTACTCCTTGCACCGTCTCCATACTGAAGACTCTTGGCCTTGGTTTCCCCCAGCTCCTCCTGTGGCACAGGACTCCCACCTCTTGTCGTCGCTTGCAGCCTTCCTGTTGGCAGCGGGTTTGTGCCTGGTTTAGGTTTCCACATCATGCCAGCGCCTCTTGGCCTCCTCGATTGGCCTCCTCGACACTCCGTCTGCATTCACGGTAGTGTAATTGTGGGTCAGTTGATGGTAGTGTTCTGTCACCTCCGTGATGCTGATCCTGTTTTCCTGCAGACTGCACCCAGTCTTCCTCTCCCTCTTCTCCCTGGCCTTCCCTGACCCGTTGTTTCTTGCTGGTGGTCTGTGGGGGTTGTGGGGTTCGCGTCAGCCTCTGCGCCAGGTCAGGATGCATCCACGTTGCTACACACTTTAGATTGTTTCTGGTGTGTTGTATTTGCAGCTTTTATAGTGCATTTTCCCGCTAGACACGTGGGATTTGCATGCCTGTTGCTGGTTTTCGCTGCTTTTTGTACCTTGATTGGCCTCATCGCAGGATTTTTTGTGTCCGCGTTTCGCATTATAGCGGTGTGGCATTGATTTTTACGCGGACATTTGACGGGTTATCTGGAGGCTATTGCATGGTACCACCGTGTTGAGAATGCTTGGTTAACACAGCGTAATTTTCCCGAGATAGGCTGCAATGTTGGAAGATGCGTTAAGTAACTTATGCGATGTTATCACATGTTCTTGTGAATATGCCCCTGTATTTTTAAATATAATTGTATTCCCAAAAATTAGATACCTTCAGAAAAAAGTACAGGAGCACAAATCCCATACAATCACCAAACACGCTTGCTCACAAAGACAAACTTTGAAGCAACGCGACAACAATGCCCAGCAGCTGTAATTTTGAATTCACTGATCTTGAAGCTATACAGCCTCCCTTCCTAGCCAGTAGAAGGAACAGGCGGTAATCACAAAACTAGAGGACTACTTTTAGAATATGCACGATACTGTGTTACACAGAAACTGCCTTAACGGTTAAAGTAGGTTAAAACATTCCTTTAGAGTCCTTTGGAGCATGCTTATGTAAAGCACTGCAATACATTTGTTTGGGTTTTCGTTAAATAATGCGGCAACAATAAAGATGACAGAGAAAAAAACAATTTTACAAGCGACAAACACATGACAGAAAAAATGCTATTTTATTAGCGGAACAATATCATAAAGAATGTGAACATTTGTTACAAGTTCCACCCGCTAAAGCAGAGTTAAACAAGCATGTTTTAAATGTGTGCAGCCAGGGAAAGATAAGTATCAGTAAACAGTAAACGCTGTGAAGCCTTACGGTAAAAAACAAATTGCACTACTTTTGGGCCCTGTGCCACTGCATCTGCTGCACCATTGAAATCATGACCCTAGTGCCTGCAAAACAACTGTACTTGTGACTGTCTCTTTAAATGTAAAATATACCAATAATTGGTGTTTAGTGGGGTAACTAGAGACTTTGGTCCCGGTTCCACTGCACTTGCAGCACTACTGAAATTGTGGCCCTAGTACCTGCTAGATAACTACACTTATGACTGCATGTTTAGTAGTAAAATATAGCAATATTTGGTGTTTAGAGGAGTTATGACAACTTTTGGGCCTGGTGCACTGCACCTCTTGCACCATTCAAAACATGACCCTATTCCCTGCAAGGTAACTATACTTGTGATTGCCTGTTCAGCAATATTTGGTGTTTAGATGGCTTGCTAGAGCTTTGGACCCCGGTGTAAAAGAAAAGGTTCCAAAACGGCTGGCTCTGGTGCCACTGCACCTGCTGCACCATTCAAATCATGGCCATATTGCCTAGAAGATAACTGCACTTGTGACTGCCTGTTTACCAGTAACACATAGCAATATAAGGTGTTTAGTGGTGTGCCTCAAGCTTTTGGTTTTGGTAGTACTGCACCAGCTGCACCATTGTAATCATGACCCTAGAGCCTACTAGAAAACTGCCTGTGTGGCTGTCTGTTTAGCAGTAACATTTTGTAATAATCTGTGTTCCATGGGATCCCTAGAGCTTTTAACCATGGTGCCGCTGCACCTGCTGCACCATTCAAATCATTCCCCTTTTAAGTGACATCTTTTAAGTCCGGTGCCACTGCACCTGCTGCACCATTCAAAACATGACCCTATAGCCTGTGAGGTAACTGAATTTGAGACTGCCTGTTTAGTAGTAAAATAAGGCAATATTGGTGTTTGGAGGGGTTCATAGAGCTTTGGGACTTGGGGTAACTGCACCTGCTCCTCAATTCAAATCATGACCCAAGTTCCTGCAGGATAACTTCTTTTGAGACTGCTAGTTTAGTATTGAAATATAGCAATATTTGGTGTTTAGAGGAGTTATGACAACTTTTAGTCCAGGTGCCACTATACATTCGGTACCATTTCAATCATGACCCTATTACCTGCAAGGTAACTGCATTTATGACTGCCTGTTTATTAGTAAAATATACACTGAAAGCGGGACCCTCCACTGGAAGGGAAAAGGTGTCACCTGCCTATGAATAGCACAGAGCGTCTCTAAATAACTAAAGGTAAATCTCTCGTCCGGGGAGCAGAATCAAAAATACAACAAACACCTGAGAATGTGACTATCTAAATAAACAGCATAGTTGAAGGTACAAAAATATTCTATTCAATGTAAGTATTTGTAAAATATAGCAATATATGGTGTTTATTCGTGTGCCTAGAGCTTTTGGTCCGGGTGTCACTGCACCTGCTGCAACATTGTAATCAAGACCCTAGTGCCTGCTAAATACCTGCACTTGTGACTGTCTGTTTAGTATTAAACTTTTGCAATAATCTCTGTTTAGTGGGGTCCCTAGAGTTTTTGACCATGGTACCGCTGCACCTGCTGCACCATTCAAATTATGCCCCTTTTACCTGCAAGGTAACTCCAATTGTGACTGCCTGTTTAGTAGTAAAAACAAAGCTATTTTATGGGGTTTAATGGAGGACTAACAAAATAATTTGGGCCCATTGCCACTTCATCTGCTGCACCATTCATATCATGACCCTGTTGCATGCATGGTAACTGCACGTGTGACTGCCTGGTTAGCAGTAAATTATTAGTAACATTTGGTGTTTAGAGGGGTTCCTAGAGCTCTGGCCCTCGGTGCCACAGCACTTGCTGCACCATTGAAATAATGGCCCTGGTGCCTGCAAGGTAACTGCACTTGTGACTGCCTGTTTAGTAGTTAAATATAGCAATATTAGGTGTTTAGAGGAGTGCTGACAACGATTGGGTCTGGTGCAATGCACCTCTTGCACCATTCAAAACATGACCCTCTTGACTGCAAGGTAACTTTACTTGTGATTGCATGTTTAGCAATATTTGGTGTTTAGAGTGGTTGCTAGAGCTCAACATCTTTCCACTGCAAGGCAACTACTATTGTGACTGTTTGTTTAGTAGAAAATATAGCAGGATTAGGTGTTAAAAGTAGTTGTGACATATTTTGGACCTGGTGCCACTGCACTTGCTACACCATTTCAATCATGACCCCATTGCCAATGTAACTGCACTTGTGCCTGCCTGTTGAGTAGTAAAATATAGCAATGTTTGATGTTTAGAGGGGCTCCAAGGAATTTGGGCCACAGTGTAACTGCAGCTGCTGCACCATTTTAATCATGACCCTAGTGCCTGCAAGTTAACTGAACTTGTGACTCCCTGTTTAGTAGTAAAATATAACAATGTTTGTTGTTTAGAGCTCTGGTCCACGATGTAACTCTATCTGCCGCACAATTGTAATCATGACCCTAGTAAACTTTAGCAGTAATCTGTGTTTAATGGGTTCCCTAGAGCGTTTGGGCCGGTGCCACTGCACCTGCTGCATCGTTTAAATCAAGGCTCTTTTAACTGCAAGGTAACTGCAATTGTGACTGCCTGTTTAGTAGTAAAATATAGCAAAATTAGGTGTTTGAAGGAGTTCTGACAACTTTTGGGCCTGGTGCACTGCACCTTTTACACCATTCAAAACTTGACCCTGTTGCCTGCAAGGTAACTATATTTAGGATTGACTGTTTAGGTGTATAGATCGGTTGCCAGAGCTTTGGACCCAGGTGTCACCGTACCTCCTACTCAATTCAAATCATGACCCTAGTTCATGCAAGATAACTGCATTTGTGACTGCCTTTTTAGTAGTACAATTTAGCAAAATGTGGTGCTTAGAGGAGTTATGACAACTTTTGGCACCAGTGCCACTACTACTGCTGCACCATTTCAATTATGACCCTATTGTCTACAAGGTATTTGCACTTTTGACTGCCTGTTTAGTAGTAAAATATAGCAATATTAGATGTTTAGAGCAGTGCCTAGCGCTTTTCGTCCTGGTGTAACTGCATCTGCTGCACCATTTAAATCAATCTGGTTTTAACTGCAAGGTAACTCTAATTGTGACTTCCTGTTTAGTAGTAATATAGAGCAATATTAGGTGTTTAGAGGGAAAGATAAAAAAAATGTAAACAGCAAACGGTATGCGTTAACCAAAAGTAAAAAAGTTCGAACCACCAAGCAGATGGGAATGATTAGTTATGCCACGCAGAACTGATAAGAGATACACAAAAGGGAGAACAGGTTACAACCAATGAAAGCGGAGGAAAGTGAACTGGCAAGTATATGCACCAATAAAAAGTGAAGTTGGGATGTAAGTCCCTTCTAAAATATATTAAAAACAATAGATTTCACAAGCACAGCGCAAGTAATGTGCAGGCGAATCCTAAAAAGCAAACGACGGATCAGTGCAAAGGCCACCACAAACAGTCTTATACACTGCCCCAAATAACAAAGTTGACCAGGTTACATTCCAAGAGTAGAATAACAACGGGGGTGGGGAGTGAGGAAAGACATGGGGGCACAGGACTAAAAATAAAAGCTTAAAAGCATGCCGCAAACAGTAGAGCTGGAGATTAATTTCATTTCCAATCTGAGGTCGCGTTAAACCACTGTAGAAATTAGAACAATAAGAAGCTAGCACTATATTGTGTGTCTGGCACCAGGCATCCCACCTCCAAAAGGGCTGCAACGGATGTAGGTGTGTGAGGTAGAACAGAGTATTACCAATGGTAACAGTTCCCAAAGTTATAAAATCCGCAGCCGTACTATGGTTGCGAGTCAACGCCTCAGTGGGCGACTATTTGTGAGAGAGGAAGAAAAAGAAAGGGGTGAGAAAAGAGGGAGTAGAAATGTCTCTAAGTGATCAGGTTGGGATTGGATGAAGCAGGGGAATTTCTCCTTTAGAGAAATCATGCTTCATCATTGGGTGTTGCTCCTCGTGAGGTGGCGTTACAGTCCTCCAGGGCCATGCGAGAAGGCTCTTTATCAGAGTTATTTTAGGAGATGCTGCAGTTGTGCACGTGGTTGTGTGGGCCTATAAAAAGATGTGTATGTAATTTCTAAAAAGCAGGGTTTACCCTACTGGTACCTAACGAACATACTTTTAGTCAGGGATCCAGGAGGTAAAGGTTATGGATATATATCACGCTGGATGTGAAGCACCCCCAAGAATAAAATTAAATGGACGGGAGAGTGTTGCTCTGCTGCTTTCTTTAAAATTCAATGCGTCTGTGCGGTGGTGAAAGTGTGGTCGACATGTTTCGTGCAGTGTTGGTCCCCAATAGATCCTAGTGCGCTTCTTCAGAACTGTGTGAAAGTGAGATAAAAAAATGAAAATAGGGTTGAGGGACGACAACACCCTGTAGCCCTATAGTACCTATAATAAGGTAGTGTTACGCCTGGATTGCGCAGTGGAACATCAATTGTATGTTCTTTAGATCAACCTGAAAGAGAAATAAAGGGATAGAAAATACAAGAGAGACATATCAAGCAAAAAAAAATAGGTATATGTTGCCCCCATAGGTGCAACTTTATTCCTGGATCGTGCCCGATTTTATAGGTGGAATTAGAAGGGTGCATGAGGTAGTGCCCCTGTCATACCACCCGAAGAGCATGCATCTGCTTCATAACCACAGCTGAATATTGTGGTCAATGCGTACATGTGCGTATAGATGCTGCGAGCTTTCATATTACATCTGGTGAAGTGACCAGAACAGAAAATATAGTTCCTAGTCGACACCGTGATCTGTCCGACAAACATTATTGCTGCCATGGTGGAAGTGACCTACAACCACACCAGTCATCCAACCCACGCTGTGGTCTCTTCCCCCTGTTGTGGGCCACTACCCCTGTGGGTCATGTACAGTTTGCCCACTCACAATAGCATCCAAACAACTCGACCTGGGTCTGCCTAGACCATGGGTCCAGAAAAAACACATCACTTGTAACACGAAGAACTGTGTCTATTTAATAGAATGCACATGTAACAAGAAGTATGTGAGAATGACTACAAGACCTATTAAGATCCGCATTGGCGAGCACAAGAGCACAATACAATGCAAAAAAACCAGCACAAAACTACTGACTAATTTCTTGGAATTGGGTCACACACCTGAGAGCCTAAAATGGATCATCATTGAATCAAATCCTGGCTGGACTCCTCGCACGTTGTTCCGTCAGGAACAAATGTGGGTTTTTCGTCTGAAAAGCAATACTGTGGGTCTTAATGATGAAATACCATGGTCTGACCTCATTGTCTGACGCAACTTACAAACACTATGAATGTAGATGTAGGGAGCCTTGATCATCATGCTGTTGACAAGAAACTCAGGGTTTGTGCTGAATATACTATCTTGACACTATACCTGGGCCCTCCAGTGACACCAAAGGAACATTATCATCACAATCCCCTGACACCATTGCCTCATTCTCACTAATCGTCACTGTACTTGAGTCATGTACAGATTACAATTACCAAGGACTCGCGTGAAAATATTTTCTACCTTTTTATCAGCCGTCACTCCATTTATGTCACTTGAAAATGATGAGTGAATCAATGGTTATTTTGCTATTTTATTTTATCTACCTTGCAAAGCAGGGTGAGAGGGTGGTAAGAAGCACAGTAGAGGGCCCAGCGAGGTGTCGTTCAATTGGTAAACATGTTGGTGCCCTATTGGGGTAGCAGAGGTAGGAGACAAAAAGAAAGAGGTGACAAACTAGTCTGTAGGAAGACAAATGCAGTAAACAAAAGACCCAAAGTCCACATTCTGGGGCATCGGCCACTGCAGAAAGGATGTCCACCTGTATCCCCAGGCAACTCTAAGGGGCAGCATACAAAAGATATAGTTATATTCAATTGCCACTGTTAGAACTGGCTATTTCTGGTAGGCTAGGGCTGACGCCAAAGCCAGGCAGAAACCACCATTCTAGTGAGGGCAAGGGAGTCAAACGCCAAGATAACCCCTGCACACCCCCTTGGTAGCTTGGCACGGGCAGTAAGGCTAAACTCGGAGGCAATGTGCAAAGCATTTGCGCCAGCACACAACAGCAACAACATCCTAGGCACACCACCAAAGGAACTCCACACAAGATTATATAAAAATAACTTCTGTATTGTCAAAATCACATCAGATAGAAATTACACATGTACATTGTGGCAACTGTCACGGGCAATATTCACAAGGGATTATGTACAGGACAGGGCCACATGGGCCACTGTCAGAATCAACACTTTTAGAAATAGCACTTCTAGAACATAGAATATAGGATATAAAATCACTGTAGCACAAATTAGCAAGTATAGCACACAACCAGTAACTACTGGTAACAGGTAAGTACCACCTACGCAACCCTAACCACCTTAGGAGAATGTCACGCAGGGGACCAGGACCTCACTAGGACAACCTGTACTGGAAAGAACAACCACCTAAGAATAAAATACATTTAGGGGTGTAAGCAAGAACACATTACACATGATGCATAAAAACATTCAAAGGTGCAACACAGGAAAAACACATGATGAATAAAAACACATTCAGAGGTGTAAGGAAAGAAAACACATGATGCATAGAACATTCAGAGGTGTAAGAACAAGGGAGACACATGATGCATAAAAACATTCAGAGGTGCCAGAACACAATCTCAATAGCGCAAAAACACATGATGCCTAAAAACATTCAGAGGTGTAAGATCAAGGTGCGTAATAATATTAAATGCATTACATTTCCTAGCACCACATCACATTGCACAAAACTCACATTAGGCAATTACCATCACATAGATAATCACATTGCGCCTAAATAAAATCACATACCAGCCCCATCTAATAAAGGGACTAAAGAGCCCTGTGTCCAGAATGTCAGGGCGCGCTGCCAATGCAGCGCCAGTCAGGGGTGCGCCACCAGCGCAAAACCTAAACGTTGCAGGTGCCCACTACTTGCTGGGCACCTGTGGACAATCACAAGACCTAAACGGTGCAGCTGCCCACTAATTGCTGGGCAGCTGTGAAACAAAACTGTGACAGGGGCTGTCACTAGCCCCTAGAATGAATCTGCGCCCTCTGTTGGAGCCCCACTGGCTCGGAACTGCGCCCGTTGGAGCCACACAGGCTCTGGACATCACACATGGCCAAATGCTAAAACAACGTTGGGGCGACCCACTGCCAACCGGGGCCGCCCTTAATGCACCACACTAAAATATGCCCCTACGTTGGAGTCCCCCTCTCTGGGGACTCGAAACCACAATGGCGCCACGAGCCTCTCATGGCTCGCTAAAACCGGTGCGCCGCTTGAGGCTTCTCGCAGCTCTGGGACATGGTGGGGCGGCCCACTGCCATCCGGGCCCGCCCGATTCTGGCTTCCCTGGCTTCTTCTGCTCCCACGGGGAGCAAAAACAGATATCCCCCACTCTGCCCGGCCCGGCCCTGACTCACCGGAGATAGGGGAGGCGACGCCTCCGTCGGGCTGCTTCAATCTCGGGCGGCGGCTCACTCTCACCGGCTGCGGGGCTCGCCCTCCATTCTGGGAGCCTCGCTGCCCTCGCGCCGGACTTCTCTCTCTCCCCGGGGCTCTCCCTTCACTCGGGAGCCCCGGGGGACCCGGCAGGCAGCTTCCTTCCCTCCTCTCGCGGCTGCGGTGGGGCGGGACTTCCGGTCCTTCTACCGGTCGGGCCTCAGGAATTGGCTGGCCAGGCACACACTTCCGGGTCATCGCACGCAGCGCGGCGGCCCGCTTCAGGCACTTGCAGGCGGGGTCTCACTATCCGAGGGGTAGGCTCCCTCGAGATAAATTAATAAAAAGTGAATACGCGGTGTGGGCAGCCGCGGACGGGCATAACCACGCGCTGAGGGGATAATTACAGCGCTCTTAGCGCTATAAGTGAAATAAAGCGCTAGCACCGGAATAAAGCGCTCCCAAGCGCTAGGGATAGAAGTACAGCGCTCCCAGGCGCTTTAAAGCACAGGTAAAGCGCTTCCAGGCACTTTAGAGGCCAAAAAGTCCAGCAAAGTCCTTCAGTATCCAGGACAAGTCCATCAGGTATCTAGGGCAAAGCAAAATCCCCCTATCAGCCCAGGCAAGGCAGAGGGGTCCCCCAGAAATCCTCCAGGCATCCAGGGGCTGGGCAGAGCCCGCCCCTGGCAGATTCAAGTCAGAAACAAGAACATTTTGGAAGGGGACACAGCCCCTTTTTATACAGAGAAATCCTTTGTCTAGCAGGGTGCAGGCAGTGTGGGAACCAGCTAGAACTGGTTATAGGGAATTCCTTTCACTGGCCAGGCTAGGGACATCAGATGCACCCCAGGGGGTGGAGCCAGCATTGTGTGGGGAAAACCCAGCCTCACTCAGGACCCTCAAGCCAGACAGACAATCCACAAGCAGGCTAAGGCTCACTCCTCCCCTCACATCAGCATGCTACACACTCCATTCACCACTGGGGCAGACCCTCCCAGACTCTTGGAGCCAGGCTTACCAGCCAGCCTCAGCCAATCACACGCCAGACACAAATTACACAAATATGCCAACTTCTAAAAGTGGCACTTCTACACTAGACACAATAATGCCGCATATACCATTGCGCAGCATTCAATCTCACGAGTTCGCACATACCAAATTCGACCCTGCACTCCCCACACATCAGGAACTACCATGGTCACACAGATTCCCCATGCATTCCTATGGGAGGGCAGGTCACTCACCACACATACACAGAGAGCTCACGCACTTTACACTGTACCACAGTGAAAAAGTGCACAGAGGCCTAAAATCACCAACACCAGGTCACAGAAACAGGCTAGGAAAAAGCAAAAAGTTTCGGGGTGAACCTGCCAAAAAGGGCCAGGTCCAACAGCCACCATCATACTTTATGGTCTGCACCCTTCACCAGAGTGAAAGATTAATGTGCTGCCGCCTAAGAAAATCTTGTTTGGAATGCACCAAAAGGGGGAGAAGGTTGTTCTCTACCATCTGTGAGATGTCCATGGGCACCCCAATGCTAAGGTATCAGAGACCCTTAGGTACCCAACCCATGTCACAAGCACAAAGAAATGCCCTAGTAGTTTCTCTCAACAATGAGAGGGCCTCACATTTAGTCATTTAATCTTATTATGGTTGGAAAAGTTTTTTATAATGGACATAACAGCTGTCAGTTAGAAGTCGGGCAGGAGAGGAGGAGAAGGATATCATAAGCATAAAGCAATGCCTTCACCCCTGTACCTCCAACTGATATCCCTTGAACCTCTGCCGAGAGGCATATATTGGGGGACACAGGCTCAAGCGCTAAGAGGAATAACAGTGGGGAAAGTAGGCAACCTTGTAGAAAACCTCTATGTATCTAAAATGTGTTAGAAAGATAACCACAGCAGTTGCCCTCAGCTGTAGGACACAGGAGATAGGGCCACTCCATCCAGTCAAACACATTCTCAGCATCAAGGGTGAGAGTGAGTCTCTTCTCTGTGTTGTCATTCACATGTCACAGAACATGAGCCAAGGTTCACAGTTGGTTGCAGGAGGTTTGGCCCGGAAGAAATCCAACTTGTGACTTATGTATGAATCAGTTGGGGGGTTGACCTTCCACAGCCTCTTCACAAGAATATTTAGGCCAATGTTGATCACGGAAATATGGTGATCACTAGTGCATTCAAATGGGTCCTTGTTTTCTTTAGGGATAAAGATCATAGTATCCTTATTTGAGATCGCTCCCAAGGACCCCTGCTCCACAGCTTCTGTACAGGCTTGGGTAAGGAGAAGGACCAAGTGGGAATTGCCCATCCTAAAAAAGACTCTGGGGAATCTGTCCTTTCTGGATGAGTTACATATGGGGAGCGCAATTGTGGTTTCCGCCAGCTTGTCCTCTGTGATCTTCCTCCTCCAAAAATGCCCAAACCTCAGCTATCAGAGAGGGAAAGTGAAATGGCATGAGAAAGTCTTCAATTTGTTCCTGGAGTGACAGTGGATTCTGAGTGAGAGATCGTGGAATGGAATGCAGCAAACCACCCAACTATCTCTAGTAGGGGGTTTCAAAAGGGTACTGTTTTCATCACGAATGGCAGAGACCACCAGCTGATATTCCCATTGGCGCAGCTGGGCAGTGAGCAGTCACCTAGCTTTTTCTTCCTGATTGTATTTGCACAAATGTAATGTTACACGCGCCTTTTCATCAGCAGTGGTGCACAAAGCGTTTAAGCCCATCTTAGCCCGCTATAGGTCCCTACAGTTGGCATCAGTAGGGAAGGCAGTGAACCAGCGGTGAAGGTGACTCACCTGCTTCTGCATGAGCAGGAGATATGCTCCGGTCTGGCACTTTGCTATTGCAGAATCGTGCATCAGAGCAACCCGCAGGGTGTCCTTCCCGGCTGCCCACAGGGTCCAGCAAAAGCCAACAGAACCCTCATTATCTGCCCAATATGAGCAGATATGGCCACGAAGGTACTTCTTGGGCTCGGAGAGGATATAAGCCAAAGCCCTCATATGCCAATGCGCAGGCGGAAAAGAGTTGGGTACAAGTCCAAATCCATGCGCACTAGGCCATGATCCATAACAGCTGCCTCCTGAATGGCGCAACTGGTAACAAATAGGAGTAGCAGGCCCTGTGCAGGAAATGGTCAAGGGAGGATTGAGTGCCATGTGTGAAGGAAAGAAAGGTGTACTCTGTCTAAGGGATGTAAGAGGGGCAACATGTCCTCCAAAGGCATAGTCCAACATAACTTTGCACAGGGCAGCCCTGTCTGATGATGTATTCTGCACAGGACTCCCAAACACTCTGCAGATGGATCTGAGGCTAGGTTTCAGTTGCCTCCCAAGAGCAGGAGGGTACGGACACATTTTCATGAGTGTCTGAAAGAGGTGGACCATGAAATGTGCCCTATCTATGTTACGATCATAGATGAAGCTAAGGACCAAATACCTGTTGGAGAAGCAAATGTTTGCAAAGGCCCATGTGTCCTCCTTGTATGACTACGTCGTGATTACCCTGCAGGGGAGATTGCTTTAGAGCAGGATGTCCACTTTGCACCTCTTAGAGTAGCAACAGAAGGACAAAAGTGTGCTATCAAGTCCAATCGGTGGACTACTGCTGATTACAGTACCTACCCAGTCCCATTTAACTTTCAGGGATTCATCCAGAGAGAGGTGGGTTTCTTGAATGAATACAATATCAACTTGTTTTGTTTCTAGGTAAGGTAAGTCTGTCTTACATTTAATGTAGTGTGACATATGTGATGTAGGCATCGCTCTGCCAGTGTTGGGGGAATCAGACAGTGGTGAATTTAGGTAGTATCTGACCCTTTGCAGCAGGTTTGCAGGCGGCTCTGCGACTCACAGTACGTCAGCTGGTAGAGGATATTGGGTCCGCAAGATCATGGGTTGGCACCTCGCAGGAGGGGGTGGGATGAAATGTGAAGCATTAGTATGACCCCACTTGGGGGGAAATGCGTGGTCCACCGCACAGATCCCTCTGGAAGCATCGCAGGCATTCCAGCAGGGCCACGACTCGATAATGTCCAAGTAACCAAATCTCCTCCAGACACGGTCAAGGAGTGAGAACCCTAGCCTCCCGTAGAGGCTGTGGTAGCTGAGCCAAAGTCCCCCCACAGTCCCTGGAGCTCGATCACGCTATACTGTGTCTATGTACAGCAGGCGGAATGGTCTGGTATTCGGACAACAACGTTTAAAGGGGAGAAAGCAGGCCTCAGGAGAGATTATGGGTGGTGCCTGAGTTGGAAGCAGGATTGTTTTTGTGCAAGAAGGGCACCTCCCTGCATAAAAATAATCCCCTGAGGCATTTTGTGTGTGCCACGAAAAAGAACTGAAGATATTTCTCCTTGTATAGCATTTTGGTACATTCCCAGTTCTACCAGAAATTGTAAATCTGGAAATGTGTCAAAATTCATGGGTTTTGCCTAAGAACATCCATGTACCCCCCATGGAATGCCTCCCTGGGCAGGGTAGCGCTAAGCAACTATTTGTACTCTGTTGAGGTATTCTGGATTTATGAAGGCACTCGGGCCATGAAAGGGGGCCTTGTGTTGCTTGATAAATTGGATCTTCGGTGTTACGCTGCTTTTGCACCATGGTACATGGTGGAAAACTGAAGCAACCCCTTGATAAATATGTCCCTGAATTTATATTTCTATATCTAAGTACATTTCAACAACCTCTAACTAAAAAGTGGTGGCATTTTGCAGAATAATGATAGTGCCAGAGAAAATACTATCAAGTGATCTTTGACCCTACCAAGGCATCACTTGACAGGACACAGGCTAGTTCTGCTAACGTACCGATCTAACAAAAAAGTATGTGATCGAGTGACACTGATATATTTTGTAAAAGCATGGTGTTCAATCAGTGCACTTTACAGCACCATTTTTTAAATACATTATTAAAAGCTTAGTTCTAAAATAGAAATCTTACAATATTGCTGCATAGTCTCTTTCCAGTTCTAAAGAGACGTTTGTCATAGTAGCTGCAACTCAGATGCTGACCTTTTTGTAACTTTGTGCTGGGTGTAGCCTTAGAATTGCAGAGCTCACTCATGATATCTGTGACTCTGCCTGTTGGTTTGCCCAGCTTACTTTGCTGTACAGAGCAGATGGGTGAAGTTGTCCACATATAATGACAACCCAAGAGAACAATAAGAGGTCTTATTTGTGTATAATGTTTATTTTCCAAAAAGCTCTATCCACAGTCTTGAAATTCCACTTGTGGAATCTCTTGGTCAGCTACATCAATGCATTTCGATGGTTACATCGCTGGTCAAGAGAGCACTAAATGCCACACATCTTCCCCTCAAAGGGGCCTGGTGAAGTACTGTGTGGTTTGGATTCTTTACATTTAATTGAAGGATCTCAAGCTGACTGGAATGAAGATTTGGGACTGTGGGAATACAATCATCGAATTATGATGATAGAAATTAAACAATCTGATTAGCATACATGCAGAAGAAACTGGTGAGGCGTGAGCATGAGGTAGTTGTTTCAGGTCTTCATATTACAGAAGAACCAGAATGTGCAAGAATCCTCCACATGCTGTGGGCTTCTGTGTAGTGTGAAGACCAGTGCCATCTGCACACCTGAGCCTCTTTCAGGAAATGAACATCCTGGGAGCCATCAATTAAACTAAGAAGCCAGACTAAAATTATGGGATGTGGCAGAAGGCTAAACATGAGAAAGTCTAGAGTCTGTGGTGGACAGCCGTAATGTGCTCATTATGGAAGGAGATTTAATCGCCACATTTTGATTACCACTCCCTAGTTAGAGGATCCTAGAAGTATTTCAGTCAGCCCTCAGCCCACTACAGGAAGGGGATACTTCTATGTATATGTAATGCGGATCCCTGCTCAAGAGTACCCATGTTGCTACCAGTGAAACTCTGTCAGCTAAAAGAAGTTGTAGGAAGTGATGCTGACTTTTCATTTATGGAAGTTATATCTGATGTTTTTTTTGTTCTTGTTATAGCAATGACAAGTGTTTCCCATTGAACTCCATAAAATGTCTTCAGATCTGTACTGAAGATCACAGATTATTTTTATATGCTCTGATACTGTGCCATTAATAGATACATGTACAGGTTCACTGTAACGCTGAGCTTCAACTTTGTACAATGGGTTGCACCGGTTTCTCAACAAACCACTCGTTGTTACCCTCACAAGGAATGTGCATTCGCGGGCGCCTGCGCATGCTCAGGTTTCAAGAAGAAGGCGCGATGGAGGAAGAGGGAAGCTTGGGAACACCGCTGATAAGGTAAGGTGTTTTAAATTGTTATTTTTGAACGTTTTAATAGTGTGGGCGGACGGCGCCTACAGGGCTATGCGGAGTGTGCAGAGATTGGTTCGGTCTCGGTGGTACTCTGCTTAGCCCCGCTATGCCCACTACGCCCACCCCTGGCTGGAATGCCTACAGGTAGCTATACACTTTATAAGTGACAAATAGAATACAATAGTATAAACCATTTATGACAGAAAAAAACTTTGTTATAAATATTAATAAGTCACCTTTTGTGGGCCTTGTAACCCACAAGTCAAGGTGTATGGTATTTAAAAGAATAGACATGAAGAAAGTTAAACTTAACATGTTCTCACAGTAAATAGTACCCGGAAGCTATTTTTACTCTAGCAAAACTGACTGTTCCATAGAGAAACACTGGGATGCATTATTACATTTGATAATGTTATCTGCTGTTAGGAAACACTTAGTAATGACATTGTTGGAATCTTAGTAATATTTATTAGAATCCCAATTCACTGGTAAAGTCGGATTTTTAATAAATAGTGAGAAAAGGTTACATTTAGAAAGTAACTTTTTCCTACCTAAAGTTCCTGGAGGCTAATTTACATTAGACTCCAGCTGCAGCTCTTATGAGTGTTCAAGGTCTGAATGAGTTGTGAAATCTGCTCTCAGAGCGAAAACAAATCGTTGGATGTAGGGAGGTGTGTCTATTCCTCTGGCAGGATGACCATTTGGACAGTGCCCAGGAACTTGATTGTCTGCAAATGGGTCTCCGCTATAACAGGAAGATGTCAGTTGACATCAGTACATGCCCATTCTTTGGTCCCCCTGTCAGGCAGGCTCCAATCCCAGTGGAGGGGGAGCTGCCCCAACAACGGGTTTGAGGCAACCACAGAGGAGAGGTTGTACATTTCTCTGGCTACATCTCTGGGGTAGGCACATAGGCTCTGCATAATGGAATAAGGATATCACCATCCTAGATTTAGGCAGAGACAGGCATTATGTGAACTTTCCCCCTATTGTTTAGAGAGAGGTCAGTAGTCCCCCCCTAGGCTAGTGCCAGACATAAATGTGGTACCCCTGGTGACTTTTTTCAAAACACTCTGCACATGTGCAAGAACAGAAAAAGAACTGTTACTGGTGTGTAAGACTGGTGAGGAATCCTGAAGGGCTAGGCAGGCTTCCACTTGTACCCAGGACAAAGAAGTGCAATCTAAAGGTCAGTTGCCTGACCTCCTGTTAAGAAAAGCTGCAAGAAGCTCTTTCCTGAAGAGCCCTGCTGACCGGTACAAACTAGACCCAGACAGGACCCTGCTGGTAACTTCTGCTGGAGAGAGTCTTGACACCCAAGCACTGTACCTGAGGTCCTGAGACCCATGGCTGTGTCAAAGTGTACTCCTCTTAACATGCTGAGAAACCTGGTACTAAGAAACTTTTGGGCTTCAAAGTCCTCCGGAGGACCAAGACAAACCTGCCAAGTCTATCTAACCAAGGGGTATGCCGTTGGGCTAAAGATTCAGTTTCCTCCTGCTCTGAGCTTTTATGCAGCAGCAAATATGTTTCAGTGGGGCCTTGTGGAGAGGGTATCTGGCCTCTTGATGCCCTCTTCATCTACGGCCTGCAGCCTTACCCCTCAGGAGTAATCTGAGCTCCAAAAATGTAAAATACTTGACCAGCAAAGGCACCAAAGTATCCGGCTGACGAGAGCACATCCCTGGGCTCAAAGTTTCAATTTTCCTGCTCGGAGATTTTCCCAACTAAACCAGCTGATTCACTGGAACTTCATTCAATACTGATCTGAGGCTGTGGAGTTCTTTTCTGATACAGCCTGCTGCCTTGCCCCGTTAAAGGTATTTTCTATACTAACAGCCAGATTTAGTAAGGACTCGCATTGCTCTTGCTAACACAAGTAGTCTCAAGGCAATGCAAGTCCTTAAATGGAATTTAAAAAGCCACACAAAGTGTGTTTTATGCTGCCATGTGTGACTTTGAAAAGAAATGTAACGCAACGCAGCAGCTTGTGCTGCGTTGCATTACATTTTGCTGTGGCAGGCGTTCCATTGGTTGTGCATGTGCATTCACCTATGGAAGTTGATGCAATCCCAAATTTACCAAAAGGTAGTAAATCGGGGATTGCGCCAAAATGGTGAGCATTCTACAGTGAGGCATAACCAGGGGATATGTCTTTATTTCTCCCCAATATTCCCTATTTCCATGTGTGCTGCATTCTGCAGCATACAACAAAGAGGAATAAGAATCTAAGAATTGTTTTTGTACAGAAAGGTATTCCTTCCTTCATGAAAACAATCTTGCCTGTACCAAAGGCACCCTCGACAGAGGTACAAGGATGCCTGCATTGGCACTAAGCAGCATACCGTGCACCAGTGCTAGGCCAGAGCAGAAGTGAGTCATATCTTAGTAGAAGTGATGCATTTCTGCTCTCCAATTCACAGACACAGCACAACAAGTTCCCTTGCTGTGTTGCATTGCCTGAAACTTTAGTAAATCTGGCCCAGTGTCCGAAAGTAAAATCTCTGACAGGATGGAGCCTGTTTGTTTTATCCGACCCGTGCTCCATCTCAGTTAGCCTCAAAGTGCACCTATGTTGCTGTCTTCCATGACCAATTAATCTGCATTGACTCTCTTTGACACTATTTTTAATTTAACATTCAAAAAATTCATTTTTCTAATTCCCCTTGTTGTTTTTATGTTGTTTTGATGCCATTTTGTTCATTAAATGATTCTCTTTTTTGGTAAATTGAAGTGGTGTTTTTATCGTGTGTTTTGAATTTTTTGATGGCTTTGGTACTTCTAAATAGTTTGCACAATTTGTCAAGTTTAGCCTGGCTGCTCTGTGCCATAGTTAACAGGGGTTACGTTCAAGTTTAAATTACTGAAACCTTCACTGGTCTAAACAAGATCCCTACAGGATGACATTTTGGCCCAAATAAGGTATGAATAAAAAAGTCCTTAAAGGTAAAGACAGGGACGTCAACGGGATTGGGAGAGACACTTGTACCCACAGTACAATGGTTGTGCCAACCACATGCCATTAAATTCGACAGCCTCCCATGAGCACCAGTCTTTCAATACCAATAACCAATCCCCGAGCACTAATAAGTGAGTTATTTAGATTTGGCACCTCTAACAGTAAGGTTTGAAACTGCATTGGATCGAAATGACACGCAGCCATTCGGATATTACTAAATGAAGCTTAGGTCACTAAACTATGGACCAGTTTGTAAGAATTAGTTTTCCTATTTGTTATTTAAACAGTAACAAATAGGTTGTGGCTTTCAATGTTTTAATAATTCCATTTAGTCTGAGGACCTAATAAAAACCCCAGTCCAATTGTTAATCGCAAAATGTACAAAGTTTCACGATTGAAGATCGTTTGTGATAACCTACTGCAAATAGAGGAAATGTAGATTATCGAACATTTTGCATTGGGTTAGCATCACAAAAGTGATGCTTATCAGCACAAAAAAATGTTGGGGGGAAATTTACTTTCCAGTGCAGAACTTGTTTTATGCTGGAAAGTACCCTAAAAGTAGTGCAAAACTTTGTTTTGCGTTACTTAGTGCCAAAATGGCATTACTTAGGTGGTACATGGGCATTCCCATGCAACCACTCATTCCTTTTGATGAAAAACCCTATGTACAAACAATTGTAGACAGGGTTTAGAGCCAAAAATTAACGCCACTTCAAAGGAGGTACTAACAGGAGAAATGTTTTAATTTCTCTTTTTTCTGACTTTGCATGCTTGCTGCACTGTGCAGCATACATAAAAAGTGGGACAAGTTTTAAAACCTGTCTAGGTGCGGTATTTCGCACAGGAAGGGTACCCTTCTAGTACAAAACCTATGCTATACTAATGCACACACCCTAGCGCTAATACGCTAAAATGAGTGTGTTCCACTTGGCAGCTAATATCAGTGCCAGCACTAGGGAGAGGGACAGAGAGAGCCATATCGCGGAAGATATGGTGGTCTCCTGCTCTCTTCCTGTCAGGCAGCGCCTCCTCTTTGGGTACTGCGCTGCATTCCGTGGCTTTTTTGAAAATCTGCCCCACAATGTGGAGCCTCACTTAAAGCTGCTGTTGTTGCAACATATTTGACCCTCAAATGGCCGACAACCATATTCATATATTATCTTGTGTGAATCCAACTGCATTTGCATTCTCATTGTATGTTTGCATTCACCCATACATTTAGACAACGACAATTTATATACTGCCTTGATTATAATGTCAAAAACTTAAAATTTCAAATGGTGTGTCTTAGGTGTGGATAGTGACCAGGTCAAACAAATCGGCAATCAAATGGAAGACTTAGAGTGTACTGCCTTCTTCCCATATACTTTACTGGCAAATCCGTACCTGAAAACCAAGTAAAACAAGCCCATCCCGACTGTTTTTCTCTTTTCCTAGCCTTCTGTCAGCCATGGGTACATGTATAACAGAGTGAAACCACCTGTGTGGGCTAAGGAGTTGAGAAAACTGAGAACTTCCAATTTGGTGCATGTTACATGGTTGGCGGTCTAGTAGTTGGGTGGGTGGAGCTAGTGGGGTGGAAAGAAAGAGGAGGAGCGGGGACAGGATGAGGGCAGATAGAGTAGGGACAGGGACCTGAGAAAACATAGATAATAAAGCTTGTGAATAAGTACCCACGTGTCTGTCTTCCTTCCAAGCCAGACACGACAACTGGCGACGAGAGTGGGATCGGCAGCCCCTTGCTGATTGAACCCTGTAGAAGTGCCCTGTCCCAAACAGCGCCTATGAAGAGGAACGCTGGTGCCGAAAACGGAGCTGCCGCCTGAAGCGAGAGGCCAGCAGCGAGTGACCCTGCCCCCAGTCTGGCGACTGCGCGTGAGCTGAGAGGGACCGAAGCAGTGAGCGCCGACACGCTCAAGAGAAAAGAAAACCTGTTTGCACCAAAATCGCGCCTCACGCCGGATGCGTGGGAATGGCCCGGTAGCGCCGAGCAAGCGCGCGAAATCACAAGAAGCGAGGCGGGAGCCCACCCCGACCTCACCTGAGCCCAGCAGCTGAGGCGCTGAGTATAGAAGACGGAAGAAGCGCTGATCCCCTCCTGAAGTCGACGGTCAGTGAGTCCCAAGTGAAACGACTGAGATTGAATAGGCAGGAGGAAAGCCTCGTGTGCAGCCAGTAGCGGTGGCCATCTTGGAGTCAGGCAGGCGTAAGGACAGACTACAGTCATTGTGTGGCGGCCATCTTTAAGTCAGGCGGAGTACAAAATGACATGCATGCGCAGCAGAAAAGCATAAGAAGTGTGAGACAAAGTCGAAACAAGCACAAGTCAAGCCAAGTGGGCCGTGGAAAAGCACAAGATGTGCGAGACAAGCTCAAACAAGCACCGGCCAAACCAAGTGAACTGTGGAAAAGTGACGACCGGAACTAAACTGCGCAGGCACCCGAGAGCGAGTGGCAACAAGTCAGTAAAAGGCCGAATAGGCGGGAAGCTCGCGTCACCACGATGGTGACCCCAGAAACATCGCCGCAGCAAAACGAAGTCAAGCCCGTCATCGCTGGAGGATCGCATTTGCGGGCTCCAGAACCGTTAACACTAACAACAGGAGGAAGCATGGGCCCCAAGTGGCAAGAGTGGCTCGAAGACTTCGAAGACTACATTGAGGGATCCAAAGTGACTGTCGATAAGGAGAAACTAATTGTGCTTCGCAATTTGGCTGGTCGAGAAATAAGCAAAATAATCAAAGACCTCCCACCTGCAGATGCTGGAACATATGATAAAGTACGTGAAGCACTGAACAAAAAATTCCTCCACAAACGAAATGTTGACTATGAGCGCCACGCGTTTCATCAAGCGCGTCAAGGAAAAGATGAGGCAATGAGCGTCTTCATCACCCGCCTGCGGCGACTGTCGAGAAACTGTGAGTTTGACACCTTCTCAACGGATGCTGCCATAAAATCACAAATCATAGATGGGTGTCACTCAGAATCCCTCAGGAGGCGGTTACTAAGAAAACCTCATGAACTAGATGACATTGAAGAAATGACTCGTGTCTATGATCAGGCCGAGGAGCACGCCGCCACCATTGAATCTGGACGCAATGTGAGTACTGGAGCAATGGACACGAGACCTCGCCGAGACATACGGCGACCAAAGAGACTCATTGAAGAGATATAAGTTAACACATTGTTCTGTGTTTTGTTTAAAAAGGGGGGAGATGTTACATGGTTGGCGGTCTAGTAGTTGGGTGGGTGGAGCTAGTGGGGTGGAAGGGAAGAGGAGGAGCGGGGACAGGATGAGGGCAGATAGAGTAGGGACAGGGACCTGAGAAGACATAGATAATAAAGCTTGTGAATAAGTACCCACGTGTCTGTCTTCCTTCCAAGCCAGACACGACAGTGCAATGCAGCTGTCCTAGCTGAAACAATTGTCCTAGAATACCATTCTTTTTACCATATTGTCTCCTTTACCCTGAACTGTTATTCAGCACTAAAATTTGAAGTAGAGGTTGTTATGTTAGGAAATTCTAGAAGGTCAGGAGGATGCCTCTTTATGTAAACCAGAAAGAATTAGGAACTCTTGCTTCTAAGAAAAAGATGAGTCTTGCATAAAAGGGTAAGGACAGCAGGGTAAAACGAAGAAGGCCAATTCCCTATTGTGCTGTCAGGGCAGCAATCTACGAAGTGCTTTGTCTCTCACTCTTCCATATACACATTTCCCGTCTAGCCGTGGTCTGAGGCACAACATGACTAAGGCTCAGCTGATTGGTGCTCCTCCGCTTTAGGGGGTCTTCTGAAGGTTGAGAGGGTCTTGGGATGTAAATTCCTGCTCAAAGGTTTGGCTTCCTATGGCCTAGCAGGAGCAGATGGAATATGCCCCTTTAAGAGATTGTGAAGTTTCTGACCATATTGCTAGCCTTGATTGGTCTTCTGCTACCTTCCTCCTTCATGGGGTGTATTTGTTTTCACCATACAAAAAGAAGGGCCCAAAGGGAAGCTGAAGCAAAGAAAGGAAAGAGAGGGCACTTATTAGGAAGAACAATTAAAAAACGACACACTTCCTCTGTGTGCGAGTCAGGCATTCCTCAGGCATGTGGTTGGGTGCGGAAGAGTTTGAGGTCTGTACATAACAGGGCCAGTGAACAAGTGCGTCCATCAGACACCCCAGGCTTTGAGAATGTGGCACTCTTTTGTATGGCGCTAATCATCTGCCCTGTCGGCTGATATGCTCTCGCACCAACATATCAAGTGAAGAAACCTGAAAAGTGCTTCTGCCGCGCCCCTCTCTGTTTAAAGTGTTGACTGGCTATGAGCAGGCTAGCTAAGTGTTCCCTGCGCCCATCTATCTTGGCATGTTTATCTACCCTTCCAGATGTTGTTTCTTGTTTTTTTGTCAAACAAATTGTATTTTAGCAGTAGTTTCCACATGATGTTTTTCTTATTCATTAGAAGCTGTATAAAGCTGGCACACCATTACAATTACTTTCTAAAGGGCCAGGTTTGCCAATTTCACATGTCCTCAATTGTATAATTGAAACTTAAGCCTTGCAACCTATGTAAACCTCCACTGGGTTTACCTGCACATGTAGCCAAATTATTTTCTTAGACAGAGTGCCTGTGTTGGTGAAAAATACATTGCAAAACAATGAAAGTGATTATGACAGATAATGAAAATACCTACTTCTGCAGCAAGTGTGCATTCGGTATTATAGAAAAATCAAGGTTCCCACGCTGTAAGAATCATCCACACCAGCTGTAGATGACTGTGCAAGTGGCCTTGCTCTTATAATATGACCTCTAGCTGAATTTGCTGCAGCATATAAACATTCCTTTCACCCAATAATATTACTCAATTTTTCCATTTGGTGTCCTACAGCAGAAGGCACTGGAACTTGGAACCAGTAGCCCCAAGTTAGCACAATGCCATAGAAACAGGATGAGTGGCGACTCTATGCTTTTGTGTTTGGTGTAATCTATCTCCAGAATGTTACCACAAAGGAAAATATAGCAAACAAACACTCTCAGACACTTTAAACATACCTAGTTCAAAGTGAAATACTCAGTTAAAACAGTTTTCATCGATTTAAGGCTGAAAAGGAATGATTACGAGCAAACTGCAGTGCTGCAATAAACCCATTACATTTCCATTATTGTGCCGCAAAATTTGGAAATCCAAGCTGCTGTATCCTGAGGAGTCTGTATAACAATAAACTGTAATGGTGGTCGACTACTGCTCATGTCACTAATACCTGTTCATGCTCTTCTGGCATCGTTTTCAGAATCTGACAGCATCTCTGCCTGACACATGTTGCCAAATGGTTTACTTGGCCTTCTTGGTTGACCCTGTCTTTTGGTATATACAGACACACAAACACACACACATCATCTTGTAGCAATTGTTACTAGTTTGGTGCAGTGTAGCTGCCTATAGGTTTTACTCATTAATACAGTAATAGTTTGCATTTCTATCTTTCACAAACCCTCACCCATCTTTCTGCTATCAACTGGGTCACGTAACATAGTAACTGCACTTGGGTAGTCATCAGGTACAACACTTCCCACCTAAGCTCAAAATAAAAACACCATAATTCCAACCAGACACAGTACACAGTGTAGCTTCCGATGTATGTGGGTAAAGTGCTACAGTTTCCTACATAATTGTAAGTGTTATACACATGCTACAATACAATATAGTAAAGTGATGCTACAAAATGTCAATTAATATGTGAAAATTGAATGGCCACATAGTAGACTTTGACTTTCTAATGAGATACAAAGGGGCAGTCTCCTTAGTCCCAGGGCAGGGGTATTCGTCCAAAGGCATTAGAATATAGACAAGCAAAAATCACAAAAATTAGAATTGTTACCTTCTCATTTAACAAAGTCAGTGGCCTGTGGTCGTCACAATGAGGAGTACCTCATGCCTCATTCGTCAATGTCGAGCTTTTGTCGATTCCTTAATGTGCTTAGCAGCTTTCCTGCTGAGTCCTCGTCTCCAAAGAAGTGATGATGCGAATGACGTAGCTCTAAGTCTGGCATGATACAATAGATCTGCCAAAAGGCCAAGGCCAGACAACTATTTGTAGATCAGGCATCGTTTTTGAGTGGTGCTGCAGGGTTTCAATGTGATAAAAAAATAATTTGGACTCTTCACATTTCAGGGACCCATGCAGCAGCCCCATGTGCACTACAAACATCCTTTTTTAAAGAGAGGGATAGTCTGTTTACATCTTTACTATGGGCAACAAGGTACCAAGACTAGCATTAGCCACTTTAAATTACCTGATTGATGAGGGAGGATTGGCCCTCCCAAATAAAAGAGAATGCTATCACGCAAATTTTGCACACAGCAATTACAAATTTTATACCCAGTCTGACTCTTCAGGGATGAATAATTATTTTATGGATAAAATTTTGGAGGAGTACAAAATTACAGACACAATAAGATAAGAATAGTTAAGATCCAGAAAAAAGTGTGGTATAAAGTTCTCCAATTGATTCTTAAACAAAAAAAATAACTGTTAGCATTTTATGGTATCCCCCGGATAAATGGCTCCACGAGATTGGCTCGTCTTTACACCGGGGAGGATAAGTTGCTGCAAACCGGTGTACTAAAGAAGTGGTAGGAGAATGGGTACAGCCAAGTGAGAAACGTTCTTAACTCAGATTCCTGGAAAAAGTTGCCTGAGATAGAAATCGAGCTTCTGTATTCCAGGGACATCCTTAAATGGTCATTTATCCAAATCAAAGCATTTTCTAGAAAATATTAACGCTTGAAAGTTAACAGCAAGTTTAGATTCAAGCGAAGCCCTAGAAGCCTCTGGCAAGCTGTCAGTAAGCGCTTGGGTGAGAATTTTTAATGATAATAAATCTGCTGCTATCTACGAAAAAGCACAAGAGAAATGGCGGAAAAAAGAAGATCTGCAGATTCCAAGAGAAACATGGAGCAGAATTAACAAACTTAACGCTACAGTAATTAGAGGTGCCAATTTTAAACTAATGCAATTTTACACAACATATATCATCAGATTGAAGATAGGTGTTTTCTCTGCTCTAGAGAAGGAGGAGGCACTTGGTCTCATATTGTCTGGGATTGTCCAAAAATTAAGTATCTATGGGAAGAAAATTGAGCAATATCTCAGAACAACCATAGGCCAATCCCTAACTATTGATAACTACAATGTAGTACTGGGATGCTCTTCAAATACAACTTAGCCTGGGGAGCTAAACTCCATAAAGTTAAAGACGTAGAGAGACAATACGCACCGAGAAGCGAGAAGCATTGGAACTCTATATGAAATTAGTTTGAGATCTGGGTAAAAAGAATGTTGTTTCAGAAACTATGCAATCTGCAATTCTCCCTGGATATTTTAGGATTTTAAGTACTCTTAATTTATTGTTTTTCCCTTCTGATATTTATTCTCTTCTAAGATTGATCTATATTTGTGACATGTCGTCAACTGTAATTTATATTGAGCACTTACGCACTTTACTCTGCATTTGTACGCTGTATCATGAGCTGAACTCTCAATTAAAAATAATTTGGAAAAAAGAACATTTCAAGGGCCCAATTTTCTTATCCACATATAAACTCTTGCCTTTAACTAAAACGTCCGTCATGCACAAAATCAGCGTCAGGCCACTCTGATGTTGAGTGATATCTGATGTTTTGCTGACCTGTGTTTTATACAGTGGTATGGGAAGGGCGTATCTAATGTTCTAAATTATCAGTGCAGGGTTTCTTTCCGGTGTTGAACAGGCTCTGTAAGGCAGCTGTGTTATTCACGGCAATGTTCTACAGCTTTCCTATTCTTCCTATCTCTGCTTGTTTCACGTTCATAATGCTCTTTCCAGTTGTTGTCAATAATTCTTTTTCAGCATTAGACTCTGATCTTTAGTAAGAAAGAGAATGGCAGAAAAGTCAAGAGGAAGAGAGCAATAGTAAAAAGGACAAAGCAGAGGCTTAAATGGTCTGCTACATTGAGCTAAATACCCAAGGGGTGTACGATCGGTAAAGAAAAATAAAAGAAGTGGACTTGAGGCTAGGCTGACTTGGTATTCAGAAACAGTGGCATTCGTCCTCCCAAAACTCCTATCAAAAATTGTGTTTTTCCACACTTATTGTTTATTTTATTGTGTTTTACATGGTTGGGCCCACCAATGACACGTGCATGTGCTGAATTAACTGCCTCCAGCTAAAGAGCTGAAAACGTGGCATGCCTCAACACACTTACATCACCACAGAGTCTTACTCACAAGTGATCAGTGGAGGCATGCACGTGGTCTGCCATGCACAGGGGCATCTGCTTGATATGGAACTGGGAGACACAAGTGAAGGACCAGGAAGTGGATCCTTTGACTGTCGAGGGACACGCACCATTGACAGGCACCAGTGGCCCATTGAGAAGAGATTTACTTAAGTAATGCAGGTCTATATCAGTCTGCCTAAGGAGCCAGGAATCCAAGAGAGTAGTGGTCCACTAGGTGTCAGGCTTCTTGGGAGATCCACGCGCACTGCTTATAGTACCACCTCAAAGAGTGTGGTGGGTGCAGGAAACTATCCAATCCAGACTTCACTCCTTGAGCCAACCATCCAGATCGTTCCAACAGTGTAATAAAATATCAGTTTTAAGCAAACGAGTCTCAGGGCTTGTCCTGAGAGTGTTACTTACAGGATGAAAACATTCTAAATACAGTCCTAAATTAAGGTAGAGTTTTTTTTTTCAGGTGCCTGAATAGAGTGTGAGACATTGTGTGTGTTACTCGTAGCTTCGTGTTAGTTAAAATCACAGGATCCTTACTTGAATATTTTGAATCTCTTTCATTGTCTGATCTCCATAAACGGGTGCCAAACTAGTGACAGTGGTGCTAGGATGATTAATGAATGACTGAAGCCATTGCCCCTTGGGTCAGGTCACGGCATATTCCTATTTTGTTGAGAATATTCAGGATTTACGAATATTTGGGATGGTAATCATCATGGTACATATAGAGATGATATATTCAGTTGATTTAAATTATTTAGTGTATGTAGTATAATAGATATAGTACTGCCTCAAAATTTCTCGAAATGATCAATTACATTTATAAAACCTAAGTATGGAAATTAATGAAGACATAACATGTTAACAATATATTTTCGTTGACATAAAATTCAAAGTTGAGGGAAATACACAACATATAGGTTAGGCGTCCTTGGGACACTTAGAGGGGACACTTAAGAGAAAATGGTCTTTAAATATTATCATTTTTTTCAACCTTTTCTAGTGGCAACTTACTACAATTGATATGGTGAATTTTCGACGTATTTTTCTCACACAATAATGCACTCTTTGGGGTGGATTTTTGACCCTGTTTTGCCTCACACAATAATTCACAATATCCTCCCAGAGGCCCTCTGGTGTGAACAGCAGCTAACCCAAAAACTAAAGATCAGATTAATATTATAAATGGGGCATACAGAATAAAGAAGGCGCCCTTTTTAAGATAAGAATGTTGTTTCCCCCTAAAAGAATATTTAATGTTCTCTATTATATTCCAGTACTTAGAAAAGAGAATGCCAAAAAATAGTGTTTTTGTGCATTGATGCAAGACAACATTACTTGCTGACAAACAATATTTTGAAATGGATCTGCTGAATATATATACTTGTCTTTAAGAAGAATTGTTTGCATTTTTGTAGAGCGTTTGGATTGATGTGGAAGAGGTGTGGCGAAGCAGACAGGGTGCCTGACTTCGGACCACAGGGTTCACGGTTCGATCGCCGGCGACAAGTCAGCCCAGCACCATATGACTCTGGGCAATAGCTCGCTTAATCTTCCCGAGGGCCCCCAGCGCCGGGAAACCACTTCGGAGGTAGCTGTGCGCTTTACAAATTCTACGTTATTATTATTATTATTATTAATATTAGTGTTATAACACCGAATTAGTGGCATCACAACGCCACAAAATGTGCCATATAATGCTGTATAATTTACCCATGTGGACCACGTAATTTTACCAACTATACCACATGATTTACCTTTCTATTCTTGCGAACCTCTAGTAGCCCTATGGACAGTATATTGTGCCCTGTGCACTCAATTACAATTTGCAACTAAAGGAACACTCTAATCATGTTGATAGTAAAACCATAAGGTAATAAGATCTCGAAAAAGACACGAGTTAACAGAACAAACTCGTAAAATGTCAAATTCACGGAGGGAGTAAAAAAGACGATGAGCATACAACCCAACCCAACTGTTAATCTTCTCTCCCTTATAAAGTATTGTTTGGACATTGCTCGTCAACTTCCTTGTAAAAGGGTTTCACTGTTACACAAATGCTTTGCTTTACCGTATTCATAAGGGTGAGCCAATCAGTGTGCTGCGTGTGGGTAGTTCAGTCCATGTCACAGTGGGATTTAAAGGGCATATTAATTATCGCTGGCCCCACATATCGATAGAAATTTTATCGGCAGCTATCACTGAAAATTATCGCCATGATAACGCTATATTTACAATACATAGCGCTATGGCGATAATATTTCAGTGATAGCGGTGTTTACCATGGAACATCGCTGGTTTTCCAGCGATGTTCCATGGAAAAAGGTGATAACATTGCTGATACGACCCTGTGGTTGTATCAGCATAATCTACCTACCATTATTAGTATGCCCTAGTCGGGAATTTAACAGACGTTAAATTACAGCGTTAAGGCCGAGGTAGCGCGATTTTTTTTATCGCTGCACCTCCTTGTAAATATCGCGAAGCTGCCTTCGCCATATTTTCATGTGTTGTTTTCACAGCCACGCCTTCTTCGCATCTCATTAGCGATGCGAGGCTGTGATAAAACGGGCTCTACATCAAGGAAACACGCGCTAGCGTGTCCTTGATAATATTGTGATATAAGTATCGCCGCTTACGGACGCTAAATCGGTGATAATTATATCGCCAGTCTTTGCTAATATGCCCCCTTGTTATTCTAGAGAGAGTTGGTATAAGAACTCGTTGATATGTATTCGGACCCTAGGTGAAAGTGTCAAAGAGCCAGGGAATTGGGGAATCGACGTCTATTAATACGTAGGGGAGTTAGTGGGGAGGGCAGTGTTTTTCAACGGTCGGTCTTATTCCATCACTTCGTCCGTCATCCGAAGCATCAGGTGAGACTTGTTTGAACAGCTCAGCTTTCAAGATGACCTTCACAGCAGGGGCATGGCTGGGTTATATGGGGCGGGATGCCCAGGGGTCCACAGATTTCTAATATTTAAACGTCTAAATGAGGATTGTCTGTGTAGTTGAACATGGGCATTTTGCTTAGGAGTGGCAGGATGCGACCTCAGTCATCAACCTTGACTACTGCTGCAGTCAGGCTCGCTTGGAAACCGAAGGCAGCCCTTGCAGAAAAGTTCAGTACAGTCCCAAGCTGCAGGAGGCCACAACCGGAAGTGGGCAATGGAGCACCCAGTACCAAAGCCGAAGTTCACCGAACAAATGTCGCTGGCAGCAGAATAACTTTTGCCGGTGCAGAGTAACCTTTCCGTTAATGAGCTTGTCACTGGCACCACCCCGTACAGTAAAATGGATTGGCTCCAATATCAGTGCAACCCAGCTTTGTGCAGGTTTGCTTCTTTAAGATTGAGCAAACGTCCTGTTCTGCAGTGTCAAATGTGGCATTGCAAAGCGTGGCACTAAATCTTTGCAATAGCGAGATCAGATGTATGTCGTTACAACGCATCCTTTTTCCACGCATGCCTTTACAATGCAGGTTTTACAATGCAAGTCGTTACAACGACTTGCGTTGGGGGGCGCTGGATAGTGAATAGTTCAATTTACTATTCCAACTCCAGTCCCCATGGATAGTAGGGAAGGTTTTGGATAGTAAATTAAACTATTCCCCATCCTACAGCGCCATCCAGCGCAAGTCGTTGTAACGCCTTGCGTTGTAATTCCTGCGTTGTAAAGGAACTGCGTGGAAAAATTTTGTTGTAAAGGATGTTTCCCGTGAGATCTATTTTCGCGGTCAGAGTTCCCTTCGAAGTAGGATCCCTCCCCACACTGCTGTATTTGTAGCAACAAAACAAATGTGCATTTGCACTTGGTCCAAAGTAAGGTTTTCCTTCTACATTGCCGTGCAGGAAGGGATAGGACCCTACTACAGGCCACCCATAATTCCAGATTCATCCAGGTATGAAAGTTTTTATGAGGATATGGTAACCAGTTTAAAGCAACAGGCGCTGTGCAATGAGTAAAGGGAAAGTAAATAGAATGCGTATTGCACACGGTGCTCAAGAACAAGGGTTGGTTACCATACAACCTAATCGGGCCCCTCAACAAATGGGCACTTTAATCTACGAAGGAAAGTCCAAGCACTCAAATAGTACATTTACATCAATGTCCAAACAAGGTAGATAGTAGTAAGACCACTTTTAATCCATGCTTGAGCGCCTGAGTATACAGTCACAAAAGCTCTTCAGATCCGGTGAAAATTTCGAAATAATCCATGAAAGTATCCAACATAAACGGTGCTATGAATTCATCACAAAGAGATCAGCCAACAGGTGTTTCCTCATTGGGTAGATAATACCTTGACTTCATCAATGAAAACCAACAAATAAAGTTAATCAAAACACAGTATAAACAAAACTTAAAGAGACACAAAACCTTCACCCACCAAGGTGTCCAACTCCCAAAATTCAATCATGAATCTAAGAATTGAAGTATAACTATGTGTATACAAAGTGTACTAGATAGCAGTGATGAGCAGCAGAAAACACCAGAATGATAAAAGAAAAGGAAGTATGAGAGCCAAAAACAAACCACCTTCCAATTTGTATTAAATGTACACCCTACAAGTAGTATATTCTGAAATACCTTAACTGACTGAAAATTCACAAATTTAGATGAGACAAAGCCGCTAAACAATGTCATAAAACCAGTGAGAGCACAAAAAATGTATGAAAGTTAGCAGAAGAAGCAGGAAATACGGGGGCAAGATGGTGGCCGCTTAGGTGGATGTGAGCAGTGCGAGTAGGCTGTGGTCCGGTAGTTTCTATGTGACCCTAGCATCTAAACTCCCCTCACGCTAAGAAGGAAAGAGAAAAGGATATGTCACCCCACCCCTGGGACTGAATGCAGCTCCTCTGCAAAGGGATTCGTCCCATACACCTGGCTACAATAGTGAAGCGCTGCGTGGCGCTATACCTGAAATGGCTGGTGCATTAGCTCGCGGTCGAAGAAGAAGTTATGGCCCCGAAGTCGGTTGTCGGTGGTGCTGCCTCCAAGGTTTCCACAGCTGTTTGGAAGGCACGAGCGGAGGCGCTGGCTGCGTCTACACCGTGCGATGCCCCTGATGAAGCAAGGTGCAGAACAATATTTTGTTCAAACTTGCGAAGTTAATCTCCCATAATCATAACTGAATTAATATGCTTGTGGTGAAAATACTAATCAACATGGTATGAGAGTTTTTGCATCACTACACGCGGGTTAACTAATGTGCTTTCCTGTCACAAACGCAAAAGAGAGAAATAATAAACTAACCTTGTCTATTGTCTTTGTCAGTATTAAATGCGGCTGTTTAACTAATGGTATGTGCTTATTTTGTGTGCTTATGTTATGTCTTTTCTGTGTCAAAAAGCAAAAAAGAGTTCCTGCAGTTCCTAAAGGAATGGTAGATATAAAGCTGCTTATTTGTGCTTCAACTAGGTAACATAATTAATGGGATTAATTAGTAAAGGGGGTGGGTACCAGAATGGGTTTACATTCTTTAATTAATTGATGTCTTGTGTTTGTTTGATAATAGTTTCCAAAGTGAGGCCTAATGGTGGTTCAGCTTGTCCAGAGCGATTCCTTGCACATGCGCAGCTGTGAAGACTTTTACTTCAGAGTCATCACGTTATTTGGAAAAGCAGTTCTTTCAGCTGAATTAAATGTGCTCTCGGAGAAAAAGGCTCAAGGACAGGAACTTGTTGTATCTGCCAAGGCTAGGAAGCGAATACGTAAACTCGTGGAAAGTATCTTTTTTGAGGAAGCAGAAAGTTGTGGAAGCAAGAGACAATAGGGCTTATGTAAAAGCCTGATCTTGGTAAAGAGTCGGACATGACTTCATATTTTATCGTGGACTGACATTGTACAGCCAATGAGAAGCCTGGATTTTCATGAAAAGTGAGTTTAGCTAGAAAGAAAGGTATAAACCTGACACTTGGAGCGGAGAAAAAACTCTCTTCTTTCCGATACCTGATTAACGTGACATGCTGTCGGACTTTTGGCGCACGTAAGGACAGCAGACTTTAAATGATTTTTCCTTTCTAGGTGAAGTGTGAGAGTCAGATAGGGAAATAGATTTAGAGAATGGAAACTGTTATTTTGCTATTAAATTGTGTTACTGATCTTGCTTTAAAAATATCAGTTTATTAATTCATTTCCTCACTAAAAAGTTGCTTTCTTGATTGCTTATAAAATAAAGATTTTAAAACCTAAATGTTTTTCCTTTATGATATTCATGATCTAGTTACCATCAGTTGATTCAATCGCCTTAGTGGCTTGATTAATAATTGTTATATATTCAAATCATGGTTAAAATTGATAAACTGCAGTTGTATATAATTTTTTTAATAATATGTAGATAGTTTAATTAATCAGGCCACTTGATTCAGACGCTCAAAAATTGTCTCATTGGTGTTATGGGCCGTTATTAGTGATTCATGATTAATGGTGAGTACTGAGGTGATAGGCAGTGTTATTGAGACAGTTTTTCAATAGGAGCGCTGGATCAATTCCTTGGTAGCAGAGGATGGTTACTATGGTAACTGACATGTTACATGGTAAATACATAGGATCAATGTTTAACATGTGTTAGGTTTGTTATGTTTGTTCAGTTGTTATATGTAGTCGAAAGGTTTTTCCCAGCAGTGTGAAAATTCCTAGTTGTGCCGGCAAGAGAAGTGTGACAGGTGAAATTACTCAGTGCATTTGCTCTGTTTCAAATAGTGGTATTACCGTATATAACTGGTGTTGTGGACGTACAGCACAAGTTTAGGCATTTTAGGTGTGCAAGGTAAAATGTATAGTGAGGATTGTCTACGAAATCGTAGCTTTCGAGTATAGGGACTTGGAGCCTGTTTTAAAACTCACTGTGAAAAGAGTAGTAGAATTTATCCAAGCTTGAGTGAAGGTTAAGGAAATATCGTCTATCTTACTGGCGAGTGAAGATTTCTTTTGGTGGGTTAGAGTCCTACTAAAGATTTTATGCATGGTTAGGGATTTTTCCGTATGGATGTGTGTAAATGATTTGTAATATATTATCAAGTTAAACTCTGAATTGTCTATGTGCATTCAGAGGGAAACAAGTTTGTTATTGCTTGCTAGAAGGGTAGAGTAGCCTTACTTTATCGGCAAATCTAAATATTCTGTGAAAATAGCATTGTCTATTTCACGCAAAAGTATAATTGAATGTTTGAGAAAGCTATCATTTTATTTAGCGAAACAGACAAATGGTTTGTTTATTTGTGAAGTTACTAACTGAATTCAGTTGAAGGTTTTGTAAATATGGCGCTTTAAAATTGATAAGGAGGTGTCAGTTTAAGGAGCGGAGCGAGGACAGAGAAGCTGCAGCGGCAGTATATGTCACAAGAGTCGCGCTGTGATTGGCTAACATACGTCACAGTGCTTGCACAAATTGGTTCACGTGACTAAGGCAAGCTTACAGCTGATTGGCTTATTCTGAAAAACAGCAATTCTATTGGTTGAGCAAAATGCTGACGTAGCTTAACCTGATTGGCTTGTTGGTGAGTTTCGCGCACGGATTAGTTGGTGTTGCGGAATAACAACTTCCTTGTTGTAAGTTGTTACGATCTTTTCCGAAGTAAGGGAAATCGTTTTAAAACATGGATTATTATTTCATGAAAGAGAAAAAGAAGCTTTCATGGTTTCAGAAATTGAAGAATAAACTTAAACCTGACAAGAAAATTGCAACGCGAGGTGGAAGATTAATTCATAAGTACAAAACACCTGCAGCGTATATGTTGGGTGAATATGGTTATCATACTTGTCTTTGGATTGAGAATTGGATGGAGTACACTAAAAATTATGGTGTGTTAGCATGGCCAGAAGATGGATCTTTTAATATGGCAGTTTTGAAAAACTTAAGAGAAAAGAGGATGAAACTTGTACCAAAGCCTAGACCTACTCAATTTGAAGCTCTAGTTGAATGGGAGGATGAAATGTTTGAGTTACAACGAGAAAGTAGAGGAATATCAAGGGGAACAGGACTAGATCTTAATAGAGAAACACATCAGGATAGAATGCGTCGATGGAGACGTGGAGACATGTGTGATGGTTTGTACCCAGTGAGACTAATTGATGAGGTAACTGGACAAAAATGTACTCAAAAGAAAAATAATAATTTTGAAGAAAATGAGACAGAAGATGCAGTATTAGAAGACATTTGTACTATAAAACCACCACCTTATCAACCAGTTTGTTCATGGACTTCTCCAAGTGCCCCTCCAAGAGAAATTATTGATGAGTCGTCTCCTAAATCAAATCCTAATCATAGAAAAACACCTGAAAGAGTAGAAACAAGATGTAGTTCAAATTTATCAGGAGAAAAATAGAAATTATGCTGAAACACCAGTTCATAGAAATGAAACTTCAGTTTATAATAATGAAACCCCAGTCCAGAGAAATGTAACCTCAAATGGAATAAGAACAGAAAGATATGAGGAATTGCCAAGTACCTCAGAAAATATTCGTTCTACAAATGAATTAACACAGCAGTTAACTAAAAGCATGGAAGCAGTAACAGTACCTGTAACGATTGGACCTGTTCTTCCAGTATTTGATCAAAAAGAAATTAGACATTCAGCTTTGACTGTTCCATTAAATTCAGAAATACAAAAAGTGACTGAAAAATGTTATTAAGATTTGTCAGAAATACATCCAGAAAAAATGATGATGCCTGACTTAACTTTTAATCAAAGTTTGACAAGTAAAACTCCATCTGGTGCAGAATCAGACTCTGGAAGTCCGGAAAAGAGTCTGAATAAAATAGATTTAGTACAAACCCCAGAATGCAAATTACTTGATGTTGCAAAATTGAAAGCAAATATTGAGGAATTAATAACTGGAACAATTGGAACTGACAGTTTGAAGCTATATCAGGATGATGAATTATTGTTTATTTGCAAAAGCATAACTTGGAAAACGAAAAATATGTATGATCAATTAGAGGAGATGGCTGCTGAATTAGAAGTAGATTTGAGAAGCAAAAGAATTTGCAGAAGCATTACAGAGTGGATTTCTCTGAAAAAGATATTGAAAACATGAATACCACAGGAAGAATTATTCATATAAAAGACTTAATTGTGGTTTTGAGAAAATGGAGTGATTTAGCTAAATGGAGGGTAAAATAGATTAAGAAAAGAGATGAAGACAGAACAAGGGTAGCTTTTCCTGTCAGAGAAAAGGAAGAAGTAGTAAATGAACTTCCAATGAGAGAAATACCAGGAGGAGGGTATGTGCATGTCCCATGGACAAGACAGGACATTTTAATGTTCACAAATGATTTTCCTCGGTTGAGAGAAAAACCTGTAGAATGGTATCGACAGGTAGACAGATTTGTGAACGTCTCAAAAGTATTATCGGTTGATCTTGATGGATTCTTTGACATAGTTGTCCCATCAGATCTTTGGGTGGAATGTAAAATTTCTGTAGATTGGCCCAAGGAAGAATTTGCTCGAGATAGAATAATAGGTGCTCCTTTAAACGAGGTAATGAGAAAGTATGATAAGGTAATTTTATTTTTGAAAAACAAGATTCCCCAAAACAGATAGACTGGGTTAAAATAGACAGAACTACTCAAGAGCCAAAAGAATCAGTTCATTCATTCTATGAGAGACTACTGCTGGTATTCAAACAATACAGTGGTTATGAAAATTTAAGTGCAAAAGATATGAGCCATTTTATATACAGATTTGTATATGGCTTAAGACCTTAAATTGGTGAAATGATAAGACCTGGAATAGTTGGTTGGCAATCAAACTCAGTAGATGAGATCCTGAGAAAAGCAAAATACTGCAGTGATGAAATAGATGCTAAACAAAAGAAGCTAAAAGAAAAAGCTATGTGGGCACAGGTAAAAGTGGCTGAACAACAGTTAGCAACCTTAGGAAATAAAAATGTTGACCAAAATCAAGGTAAATTTAAAGGTAATTATAATAAGCCAAAAGTGATGGGTAATATAGAAGAGCTTAAACAGAAACTCCCATGTTTTAATTGTGGCGAAATTGGACACTGGAAGCGCGAGTGTAAGAATCCGCCCAGAAATTATTTTAAAAATGCATCATTAAATCCACAGATGCAGAATGAGATAAATCTGCAGCAACAGCTACAGCGACAGGTAGTGAATCAGCAAAGTCAGATACCATAACCGCCACTTCCAAACTGTGTAAATGTGCAGAGATACAGTGCAGAAACAGGATTCAGCGGAGGTGAACAGGTAAACAGACCACCAAGAGTGAATGTGTCGAATGTGTCACAACAATATTGGTTGAAAGAAGATGGTGGGAGTGAATCTGATGATTACTTCTGACGGTGCCCGAGAGAGGAGGAAGAGTGTGTGCTTGGAGCCACTCTTGAGGTAGATCAGTCTGGTCCATTTGTAAATGGTAAAGTGAATGATGTAGAAATGACTTTCCTAGTGGATACATGTGCTACCCGTTCTACTGTTAGATCAGTGGAAATAGTAAACCTACCTCTCTCCGGGGACAAAATCCAAGTAGTAGGTGTAGCTAATCAGCAAATTAAAACCGATTTAACTGAACCAGTTGAAGTTGAAATAGGTAAATTTAAAGACATGCATAGATTCATAGTTTGTGATAGCAGTCCTGTAAATCTTTTAGGTAGGGATATTCTCTGTAAGATGAATTGTAAAATATATTGCTCACCGGATGGTATTGAGCTACAAACTCCAGAAGAAGATGGGCTTTACAAATTAACAATGTCAATGGTTGAGGCAGAAGAAAGTAAATTATTTCCTGTGTTTGATAAGAATAATCTACATGAAGAGTTAAAAGACACAGTGAATGTTAAAATGTGGGATTTCAATGGAGATGAAATGGGTCTGATGAAAAATGTAGATCCGGTAAAAATAACAGTAAAACAAGGAGCAGATTATCCAAACATTCCTCAGTATAAAATGAAAGCAGAAGTGATTGAAGGAGTTATTCCTGTAATAGAGAAATTCATAAAACATGGTGTTCTAAAAGAAATTGAGAGTAGCCCATGTAATTCACCGATTATAGGAATTAAAAAGCCAAACGGTACTTTCAGGATTGTTCAAGACCTGAGAAAGGTTAACAAAATTGTTGTTCCATGTTGCCCAGTTGTGCCAAACCCAGCGGTAATTTTATATCAGATTCCGCATGATGCAGAATGGTACACAGTTATAGATTTATGTAATGCATTCTTTACTGTTCCATTGCATCCAGAAAGCCAATAAATTTTTGTGTTCAGGTTCAAAGAGCGTATTCTAGCATGGTGTCGAATCCCTCAAGGGTACACCGAAAGTCCATTTATTTTTAATGAGTTGCTAAAGAAATCCTTGGAAAATCTAGATTTACCTGGAAAATCTACATTAGTACAGTATATTGATGATCTCCTTGTGGCGCAAAAACAAGAGATAATTGTGTATCAGATACCATTACTCTTTTAAATCATCTGGCAGATGAGGGACATAAAGTATCACCTGAAAAATTACAGTTTTGCAAACAAGAAGTAAAATATCTTGGTCACAGAATTGCAAAAGGAGTTAGACAAGTGACAACAGAAAGAATAAAAATGATTCAAGCAATGCAACCTCCAAAACACAGAGACAGGTTAGAATGTTTCTGGGAATGGTTGGTTATTGTCGCCAATGGATTAGTGGATTTTCTGTAATTGCAAAGCCACTGCAGAGACTGACAAAAGCAGACATAAAAGACCCGATTAGCCTAACAGATACTGAGTTAGAAGCTTTTGAACAGTTAAAAAGAAGTTTGTGTGAAGCTCCAGCATTGGGAATGCCGGACTATGAAAAAGAGTTTGAGCTGTATTGCAGTGAAAGAGAAGGATGTACATTATCAGTTCTGATTCAGAGACATGGAAGACTGAGGAAGCCAATAGCATATTGCTCAGCTGTTCTTGACCCTGTTGCAAAAGCATTACCAGGTTGCTTAAAAGCAGTAGCTGCAACCAGTGTGAGTTTGGAACAAAGTGAAGGAATAATAATGGGATTTCCTGTAAAAGTATATGTACCACACTCAGTTGATATTCTCCTCACAAGAAGCAGAACACAACATTTGACAAACAGCAGGTTAACAAAATATGAAAAGGTTATTCTTGGTTCAGATAATGTTTCGATTGCGAGATGTGTAAATTTAAATCCTTCCACATTATTACCTGACACTTCTGAAACAGAAATCAGAGATGAGGCTGATGATCATGAATGCTTGGATGTATTAGAATATTGCACAAAACCCAGACAGGACATAAAAGATGTCCCATTAGCTGAATCAGATTATGTTCTATTTGTTGATGGTTCATGCTTGAGAACAGATGAAGGTGTTCTGAATGCAGCATATTCAGTGTGCACAGTTGCAGATGTAATTGAAGCTTCTTGTCTCGTTCAGCTCAAGTAGCAGAATTGATTGCTTTGATTCGTGCATGTGAATTGGGAAAAGAGCTAAAAGTTACCATAGTGACTGATAGTCAGTATGGATATGGCGTAGTCCATGACAATGGCCAGCTCTGGTCACAAAGAGGTTATTTAACTTATGCGGGATCACCAATCAGAAACGCAGAGTTGATCAAAAGACTGATCGACGGAATTCAATTACCAGAAAAATTGCAGTTGTAAAATGTACAGCACATAAAAAGGGAGGGGATTACATAACAAAAGGAAATTCATATGCTGACACAATAGCAAAATTCTGTGCTAAGGAAAATATGGCAATTAATCGGGAAAAAGCAAATGAACATGTTTTGAACTCACTTATGCTAACATCTGTAGTTGAGACTTGGCAGGGAGTAAAACAGTTGCAAGATGAGGCAGATGATGAAGAGAAAAACTCATGGTTAAAAGCAGGATGCAGACAGAGAGAAGAAGATGAGATTTGGGTTTACAAAGATGACAGACCAGTAAGGCCAGATAGCATGATTTCTGACATGGCACGCATGTACCATGGTCCATGACATATTGGCAGAGTTTCAATGATCAGATTATTTAGGCAAACATGGTACAATCCAAAATTCAGGATAATTGCAGAATCATTTTGCCAGAGATGTTTAATCTGCCAACAGATAAACCCAAACAGAAAAACTGTTGTTAGCATGGGAACCATAGGACGGGAGGGTGGTCCTTTTACCAGATTACAGCTTGACTTCATTGACATGCCACCTCACAACAAACTCAGATATGTTTTGGTGATAGTCTGTTTGTTTTCAAGATGGGTGTAAGCATTCCCAACACGCCGCAATGATTCAATTACTGTGGCAAAATTACTGTTGAGAGAAATCATACCAAGGTATGGATTTCCTGTGACGGTCGAGACAGATCGTGGCACACATTTTGAAAACAGATTGCTATAATTGGTTTGTGAAGCTCTGGACATAAAGCAAAAGCTGCATTGTGCTTGCAGACCAGAAGCATCAGGTGTTATTGAGCAAGTGAATGGTACAATAAAAAACAGATTAGCAAAAATGTGTTTAGCTAGGGCGTGGCTAGCAGCCAAGCATGGCGGCCGCATAGCGAGTGAGCTCCTGAGGGCACTGTGACCTTACAGCAAATCCGACTAATTTATCCGATACCCAGCCCACCTGAAGCGGCGGCGTTCGGGTCCGGGGCCGAAGCGGTGCTACCGGTCCGCTTTTGGACTAAATTGGAGGTCCGGAACCGGGCGGATCCCGAGCATCAAATCAAGGCCTACTGGCAGGAACGCAGCGCCGGCCTCGCGTGACACCCGGACCCCGGCGGAAGTGCGACCAAGCCGGCGGAGAGGGGTGGGCGTGCCCCGGTGTCCGCCGGTCCACATTCAGCCTGCCTGAAACACTTGGCGACAGCACCACACAACGCTCGTGCAAGCACTCCACCTGTGCAGGACAGCAGTAACACGAAGGGGAGTCCGGATCCAAACTTGGACGTGCTGGGCGCCGCTGCGATCTCGACCCTCCCCCCCCCCGACGGACTGCGAGGTACGGCGGAGGCGTCTCCGCGACTCGCCTGGCTGACGGATCGCCGTGGAAGCACAGACCAGCTCCGGCGAGAGGTGAGAAACTTCGGTGCCCCCGGGGGACGGAGCCATGCGGTAGATCGGCACAGGAGCTCGCAGAGGAACCTCAGGGCCCGCATACGGCCCGGTGTCACCATTCGCAACCCTGGCTTGACAGGGACACAAATTCAGAATACTGAGGCTTGCCTGGCCTCTGGAGGGGCGACTACCCGAGACCAGACCCAGCGGAAACCGGAGTGCCTGTGAGTACCGGACCGGCGCCGGGGACCACAATCTGAGGCAGCTGTGACCATTAGGGGTGGCGAGGGGTGAGAGCGCGGGGCTCGAAGCACGGCCTGCGGCGACGCAGCCTGTGGCCCACACAGAACCCACCGAGTCTATCCTGCTCCACCACGACGGCCGGTACGGCATACACAGAGGGCAGAAGAGGGAACTCTGTCCAGCATACGTCAGCCTAGTGCCTATAAACTGTGAGACAGAACATGGCGCTGACTGCGACTACATAAGACGAGACTCCGGAGTTCACAAGCCCCAGCGCCATGGCGGGCAAAGGCACTCGGAGTACTTCCACGCAGGCCAAGTTGGACAAATTTGCATACGAACAACAAGGTCAGCAACACTCCGGAGGACGCCCCTCCACCGGGAATGCTCACGACTCGGATGGTGCGAAGAAAATAACGCTAGAGGACATTATGAAGACACTCTCGGAGGTTAAAACTACAGTGGGCGCCATTTCCTCTGAGGTCTCCCTGCTGCGAGCGGACTTTCATAAAATGGCGGAGAGGGTGTCGCAGGTAGAGGTGGTAACAAAATCACTTATGGAAGACACCTCGGACCTACAGATGGCCATGGAAAAGATGCAGAAAGTTACCAAACTCCTACATGACAAACTGGATGACCAGGAAGGGCGGTCGCGACGCAACAACGTGCGCATCCTTGGAATTCCAGAGACGGAGGGGAAGGGGGCCATGGACCTCTACGTGGAAAATCTCATCAAAAGCAAACTGCAGCCCAAAGGCCTGTCCCTCTTCTTCTCGGTGGAGAGGGCGCACAGAGTCCCGGGAGGTCCGCCCAGGACGGGAGCGGCACCAAGGCCTGTGCTGGCCCGGCTTTTCAATTTTAGGGACAGAGACGCGATCCTACAGGCGGCAAGAACCTCGCCGCTAGTGCGGATCCAAAATGCAACCTTAGCCTTCTTCCCAGACTACACGGCGGAGGTGGCCAGACGTCGCAAGTCCTTCACGGAGGTTAAAAAAGCGCTACGAGACAGGGAGTTACCATACTCCATGCTATTCCCAGCTAAACTGCGAATCGTAGCCGAAGGGAAGACCTGGTTTTTTGACACGCCGGAGGTGGCGCAGGAATGGTTGGAGGGCTGGAGACCAGCAGGACAACGGCATCGCCCGCACCGTGACCGGCCGCAACATCGTACCGAAAAGACAGTGACCAGTCAAACCTCCCAATCACCCCGTCAAGAGGGCGCGGAAGAAACAGAATCGGATCTTGAAAGGGACCCGCTGGACTCCGGACAACCGGCTCCGGTTTGAAGCCGACCTATATTTGTATGGGACTGAGTGTGCCGCGGGGGCCGTGGACCTGGCGTGGCTGAGTAGGGTGGGCGCAGGCAGTGCCCGTAAGGAACTCACTGACCCTACGAGCAAGTAAGATGTCTGGGGGAGGACTAAAGCACTCTGCAAAGTTGGGGACACGGGCGGGGGTTGGTCCGTGGAGCAGGGTAGCAGGGTGGGGGGATGGGAACACAGTTTTCTTGTTAGTGTTTATGTTATTGTTCATAGTCATCATTCAGCATTCACGTTGTACTGTCACCCCGGCACTCACATGTCTCCCACGCAGATTGACACGAAACAGCACGTATGCTAGCCCTGGGGACGTGCTAGGTACAAGACTCTCTTACCGGCTCCATAGCCAGGCCACTTAACGTCACGCCCGCTGAGGGCTCCCCTGCCACTGTGGGGATATCCCCACTGCGCATGTTAACATGGAATGTCAGAGGCCTGGGTGATAAAATCAAAAGAGGTCTGGTACTGCAGGCCATAAAGCGACACAGCCCGGATTTGGTCCTCCTACAAGAAACCCACCTCATGGGGTCCACCTGCAAAGCACTTGATAGGCGTGGCTACACAATGGCGGTACACGCGGAGTTCACCACCGGTTCCAGGGGCACGGGTGTCCTGGTAAAGAATTCGTCCTCCTTCATCATAACCCGCCGAATGGCGGACGACCAGGGTCGTTTTGCTGCGGTCCATGGTCAATGGGAGGGCAGGTCCTTCAACGTGGTGTCGGTGTATATTCCCCCAGCGCTACATTCTGTAGCCCTGCCTGCACTAGGCAAGTTTCTCCTTGACCTCCCTGATGGAGATACGCTTATTGGGGGTGATTTTAATGCAATCATAGACCCACTTAAGGACACCTTTCCCTCTAGGGCCCGACCTCGGGGTAATGCACCACTCTCGGACTTTGTAGAAGCCCTAGGCCTTACAGACCTCTGGCGCCACTTACATACCGGGGACACTCAATACACTTACTACTCAGCTGTACATAATAGCTTATCCCGGATAGACTACTTTATGGCACTGGGGTTGGGGCTGGAAATGGTGGAAGAGGTGGACGTTCTGCCCAGGGGGATCTCTGATCATTCTCCACTTGTTCTGTCGATCACCACCGGGGGGAAGAGATGTGCACGACTCTACCCGATTTACCCCAATTTTTTGAAAATCCCCAAGATTCGAAAGAAACTCAAACTGGTGACGACACAGTATTTTGAAGAAAATACAGGCACGGTGACATCACCGTCCATATTGTGGGAAGCATACAAGGCGGTCCTTCTTTGCCAGTAACTTAAAACCACCTATAGATCGCCTGCGGGCGGACGTCAAGCATTGGGCGGCCCTCCCATTGACTCTACTGGGTAGGGCAGCGTTATACAAAATGATGGCGCTCCCGAGGCTCCTCTATGTCCTAGAAAATACCCCACACCTAGTCCCGCCGCGATACTTCAAGCAGATAGTAGCATTAGTCACTGCCTTACTCTGGGGCACTGGCCCAGCGCGTATAGCGTACGATAAGTTGGTTAAAAGCTGGTATGAGGGGGGTATAGCGCTCCCCAACATCCAACTATACTACTGGGCGGCTCACCTTAAAATCATAAACTACTGGATCCACGCCCCGAAAGACGACCCGGCCTACCGGGCGGACTGGACGCAGCTTGGGACGGAATGCATGCTGTCTGTACTCTATAATAAATCGCAACTTAAAACCCTACTCGGCCCGACCAAACACACGGCAACTCTATGGCACATGGCACAGGCCCGGTTGGGGTGGGCAGGACGTATCACCAAAATGACACCCTTGTGGGACACAAAGGCATTTGGGAACCTCAGAAGCTGTATGGGATTTGGGCGGTGGGACTCCATAGGCATCTCCACAGTAGGGGATCTCTGGGACAAGGACACGGTTGTACCATTTCCACACCTACAACAACAGTATAACCTTGGACCCACAGAAACATTCAGATATGTGCAAATTAGGCACGCGTTACTGCGGGCGATTCCTGCGGGCACCGATCTGCCGGAATCCTCCCCGCTAGAGGATAGACTATTAACAGAATTCATGGTCCAGAGCGCTACCTCCCTCACATATAAAAAACTGATCAATAATCTCAAAGACCCAACATTGAAACTTAAAGAAAAATGGGAGGGAGAGTTGGGCGGGACAGATGAATTTGAATGGAATGAGGCGCTGGCCTCCCCGAAAGAGGTGGGGATCTCCAGTAAGCTCAGGCTGGTGCAACTTAAAATCCTGCACCGCATCTACTATACCAGAACGCTGCTGCATAAAATACAGAGAGCACCACATCCCTTTTGTTTGAGAGGCTGCGGGGAAGAAGGGACACTGCTTCACACACTCTGGGAATGCCCACAAATACGGGAATTCTGGAGACGGATAATGCGCTCGATCTCCCAAGCCCTAAAACACACGATACTACCTGAACCACGCAAGTGCCTTTTAAATATCTGGGACCCCAACGACCTAGGCAGATATGAATTGATTTGGGCGACGCTGGCTATAACTGTGGCCAAGCGGGACATAGCACAGAAATGGGGCGCAACAGAACTGCCCACCGCAAGTAGATGGGCCAAGAACCTGGACATGCTAATGATAACGGAAAGGGCAGTGTATGTACTACGCGCGGCGCCGCGCAAGTGGAACAAGGTATGGACGGCATGGAATATGTACAGAGGGGAGATTTGTGACCCCTTACCGGAGGGAGAAGACCCAGACTCAGAGGGGGAAGAGGGCTAATACAAGTTAAAGAGAGTACACCTCAGCACACTGTGTTATGATATAAATGGCATAGACCTGGCTATCTACCGCCATGCGCACCGGGAAACTGAGGATGTGGAGAAGGGGGTGGAAACAAAATGGCAATGATGACACATGGTTGGGGGGGGGGGGAAGGGGAGTTTGTTGTTTCTGTATTATTAAAAGTGATGATGACGTTACATTATACATGGCAGGGGGAGTAGGTAGAAGAATACAATATAAATGTACAAACTGTCTATTAACATGTCCATGAGACTTCAATGGTTCCTATACCACAATCCTGGATATGCAGAGGATACTTGCTGTTTACAAATGTTGAAAGGGAAAACTGTCACCGATACCTTCTGAATGTACGAAACTGACTAACCATTATTCCTTCCTCTTAATAATAACGTTTTTAAAAAAAAAAAATTAAAAAAAAAATGTGTTTAGCTACAGGAATGAAGTGGACTGACGCACGTCCACTTGTTTTGATGTCTTTGAGAAGCATTCCAGATAGAAAAACAGGTTTGAGCCCTCATCAAATTCTTATGGGTAGGGTCATGAGGCAAGCATTTGTTCCAGTTGATAAACTGTTGAGCATTAATGATAGCATCATAATGGATTACTGTAAAAATCTATCTGATGTGGTGACTTCTGTGTTCCATCAGGTGGGAACTGAAGTGATTACAAAAGAGAAAGAACAAGCACATGATTTGGAGACTGGGTGAGGACAAAAGTTCACCGAAGAAGAAACTGCCTAGTACCAAGGTGGCAGAAGGCAAGACAGGTGATATTAGTCACAACAAATGCAGTAAAGTGTAAGGGATTGAAGAGATGGATTCATGCTAGCCATACCATACGAGTGCCAACACCTGAGAATCCTGACGAAGGTGATACAACTGCTGATTCAGATTCAGAAGAAGAACCTGAAAGAAATCGAAATCCAGATCCTGAAGATCGACAAGAAAGTCGACATCTGGAAGATTCAAATGCGAATGAGGCATTGAATGAAGAGATTTGATACAAGATTCTGAAGACAATGAAAATGATGAAGATCTGCTAGATCAAGATGCAGAAAAGGAAACTGAAGAAGTAGTGATACAAGATCAAAATCAGGAGAGTATTGAAAAGCAGATTGGAAGGTCTGGTAGCAGGAACGAGAGTTCTGAAACTGGAAAGTTGGAAATAATCGAAGAAGAAGAAGAAGAAATTCCGAGTACCAGCTATAAGGATGATGTTCCTAACAGAGTGAAACTGCCGAGTAAAGAAGTTCCTGAATCTAAAAAAGAATCTGATGCAGTAAAACTGATTATTAATGAATCAGCTGAAAACACAGAAAGTGAAACAGATGAAAGTGGAGATGAATCAAAGGTGAAAAGATCTAGGAAAAGAGCTTGGAGAGTGGAATATAATTCAACGGAACCGAAAAAGAAATTATCAAGAAAAGGAGATAATTGGCCAGATGAAAATAAAGGCCTACATTTTAAATTAGCAAAGGAGCAAGTTAATGAGATCACAAGTCAAAAAGAAGAAAAGTCAAAGAAAGTTCAAGCAGGCAAGAGAATAGAAGTGATAAACAACAGAGCAAAAAGAGTAATAAAGCCAAATCAGAAGTACAAGTCCCCTGAGTGGACTTATATAATTATTCCTCTAGTAGTAGAGGTTAATAGTCAAAGCAAATTTGATTGATTTCATTCATTAGGTGACACAAGGTTGAAGAAATTGTGTTAGGTGACACAAGGTCGAAGAAATTGTGTTAGCTGAAATACACATTGATGTAAGACATAAGGTCAAAGAAAAGCTGTTAGAAAATAAAGTTATCTGATTCAAAAAAAAAAGAAAAAAGAGGGGAGTATATATTCAGTAATTTAGTATATATTCAGTAATTTTTACATATTTCTTTTATTTTTAGGGTTCTTATTTGTTAGTAAAGATGCCTTCTTATAATAATAACTCGAGATGCTCAATATTTAGAAGATGCTGTAAAATGTCTTCAATATGTGTAATTTTGATAATTTTAGTCTGGTTAATTCTAGCTGTCATTTTTCCTTTTGGAGTAGATAAAGAAATGTATAAAATTAATATGACTAGTAAAGTTGTGGTTAATCATGATGTAGTTGTCAAGACTAATAGAATCATTGAACACAAGCCAGAAATTCATCAAGATAGGTCTGTAGGAGATTTTTCTAGTAATACCTTTTCAAGACTTTTATCTGAATATGTTAAGGAGATGGATGCAAAAGATTGCTACATCTGTGTAAAATTACCTGCTTCTGTGTCGGAAGGTGTAACCTACAATATGCTTCCTCTTACTTATATTAAGAAAAAAGGAGGGGTTTGGCCCTGTGGGAAAGAGGGTAGGTTGGGCCTTTCACAATACAACACCACAAAGGGGATTTTTACCTATACCTCTATTGGCGAATTTCAGCAATTAATGCATGACCGAGGGTAAAAAACTATTTATTAGTTCACCCAGACATTAGATTTATGTCATTTACTTTTTATGAATTGTACAAAAATGCATTTAAAGACAGAGAAAAGTACAAAATCAACTCCACATCGAGCCAATCACAATTATTTCCAAAGAAACAAAAAAACAATATGATGAATACATGTGAAGTTAAACATACAATACAAATGTGCATAAACAAATTAAACAATTGTTCATTAAACAGTTTCCACAAAAACAGTACCAAAGAGCTCTGAATAGCCCACAACTTATTTTCTGGGAGTTAAACCAATTAACTGTCACTCATCATTCCTGTCATGATGTTGCTAACAAGTTTTTTGTAAGTCAGAACAATAACTTGATGCCAAAAAGAAGAATAGTTTAAAGCCGACGCGTTTCGAATCCCGATGTATTAATCAAGGGATTCTCTTCAGGGCAGGAAGTCTATCCAAAGGAACTGTTCAAGAAAAAGAATAAGGGGGATTGTTTTAGAAAAAGAGTCATCCTCTCAATGAGTAAGTACATATCAAAGACAAGCATTCAGGGATGCAGCATACCTTGTGAGACCAAGAGACTGTTGGTCTTTAAAATCTTTTTGGGAATGTCATCAAAAACCGCGGATGTCAACCTGCAAGGGAGTGAGATTGTCGTGTTTCACTATATTGAATCCCAAATGAAGGCTGCCCACAAAAATGTAGACAGGGTAACATTAAAATGGATTTACCTTAATTTTGGTACATCCAAATGGCGCTCAAAAGTCAAGAAAAAATATTGGAGTCCCAATGTCGTGTCCTCTTGGTCTATCTAGAAAAACAGTATGCAATAAAAAATTATACTTATAACATTTTGCAAAAGCCAACACAGCATTGTATACTGTGGTGCGAACCCCAAGAAAAATGATTGATAGCTTACTTGTTTAAAAACGTAGAAAAGCCGAGAGGGGATTATTTGACTCTCACGTGTCCTGTAAACACAAACACGAAGAAATCAGTGATACGCCCCAACCCTATTGGAAAAAAACAGCATGAGTGTGCCACAACCAGAGGAGGTGATTCTGTATAGCAAGGCACGCAGTGTCTTACCAGAAATTCTGGCACTCGAAGTGGTGTATTAATTGAAGACGCCACGAGCTGAGAATTGACTTCGGTTGGATTTTAAGGAACAAATCCTGAAAACAAACCAATACATATGAGTCAGGGAGAGGACTCGTTATCGCAGTAGGGCATCTGTATACACTCAAGGTGTCAGTCGGCCGGGCTTACCGTTAGTTTGACGTCTTGACGGTATATCAGCCGCCAGCGGTTTGGAACAACGGCGCGAAGCCACGGGAGTGAGAAACCACTAAACCTTCCGTCACATGACATTGCCAACCAATCAGGCATGTCAGGATCGTGTGGTGTGGCCGCTATGATTTATGGAAGTGGTAGTTTGCATTTAAAGCAAAGACAAATAAAGGGACGACATTGGGAGTTTTTAGGAGCATTCAAAGGGATTAAATCCTGTTTACTTCACTCAAACAGTTTAGACCCTTATTGACGCTGTTAAATCTCATAATGAGATATGCCTCTTTACGCAGAAGTGCAGCCTCAATACTTGATGATTGATATTTAGGATCAATCCATGCAAGTACAGTCCACTTAAAGTCATTTTCCCCATGATTGTTGCTCAAAAAATGTTCCACCATGGGCGCAGATGCCACTTTTTTCTTGATTCTCGAACGATGTTGGGTGATTCATACATTTATTGATTGGCAGGTTTTTCCAATGTACACCCTGTTACAGGGACATACCACGGCATAGACGACATTCTTGGTCCTGCAATTCGTAAACATGTCATGCTTCCATTTGACCCCGTCATGGTCAAACATATTGCCTTCCAGTGTAGTTGAACATGATATACAGTTGCCACACTTATGGTGCCCGCATATAGGCTTCAGATTCCACTGTGTTAACAAATCACTCTTTTGTTTGGGAATGAAGCTGTCTGCTTTTACCAATTGTTGGCCAATGCTCCTGTTTTTGCGCATGGCGAAAATGTTTTTTTTTAAAGGATGTTCCAAACCTTCCAAAAGGTGCCAATTGCTCAGAATGATACGTTTAAATTGGTTTGTGTGTGACCCAAAAGTTGTTACACAAACCAATTCATTGAGCTCATCTTTTTCTTTTTTCTGAAGGAGATTTTCCCTCGGGATGAATCTCGCACGTTTCTTTGAATGATTTAAAAGCTTTTTTGGATAACCCCTTTTCGCCATTTCAGCGCAAAATTGAGTCGCATGATATTCAAAATCTTCAACATTTGTGCAGTTTCGCCTTATTCTCAACATTTGTCCAAAAGGAAGATTTTCTTTTAGACACTGTGGGTGCGAGCTTTTGTAGTGGAGGATGGTGTTCCTATCAGTTGCTTTTTTGTGTAAGGTTGTCATCAGGATATCTTCGCGGGTGCCTACTGTGATGTCAAGAAAAGTCATTTTTCTTTTACTAGACTCTATTGAGAAACTGATGTCAATATGTCTTGAGTTAAGCCAATTGTAGAACTGGTCAAGTTCAGTCTGGCTCCCCTGCCACAGGAGCCAGACGTCATCAATGTATCTTAACCATTGATTTATATGGCCAGCAAATGGATTGTTATTGTAAATAAATCTTTCCTCATACTGTGCCAAATATAGAACCGCCATCTCAGGTGCATAAGGGCACCCCATAGCGATGCCCTTAATTTGGACAAAAAACGCATTCTCAAACTTGAAATAGTTGCTGCGTAACGTAATCACCGCCAGCGATAAGATAAATGAGGTAGGTACCTTATGTGGTCTCTCCCGTTGATCAAGATACAATTCTAGCACCTGCATCGCCTCATCTTGAGGGATTTGGGTGTAGAGAGAAGCGACATCTAAAGTCGCCATTATTTGTGTTTCCTCATTGAATGGTTGTCCTTCTATTTTGGTGATAAAATCAGTTGTGTCCCTGAGATATGACTTCACTTGTGGTAGAAATGATTTTAAGAAAAAATCAATGTATTTGGAGACCGGTTCTAAGGCGGAATCACAGCCCGACACAATCGGTCGGCCGGGTGGTGTTTGATCGTTCTTGTGAATTTTTGGTAAAAAATAAAGAACTGGTGTTCTTGGTGATTTTTTATTCAAATATTCAAATTCCTTAGGGCCCAAAAATCCCTCATTTAGTCCTGCTTTGGTGATGTTGGAAATCTTATCCTGGATTGCATAAATGGGGTCTTCCCTGACTGGTCTGTACCAGTCACGATTATTCACATGTGTTGTACCAAAAATTCACAAGAACGATCAAACACCACCCGGCCGACCGATTGTGTCGGGCTGTGATTCTGCCTTAGAACCGGTCTCCAAATACATTGATTTTTTCTTAAAATCATTTCTACCACAAGTGAAGTCATATCTCAGGGACACAACTGATTTTATCACCAAAATAGAAGAACAACCATTCAATGAGGAAACACAAATAATGGCGACTTTAGATGTCGCTTCTCTCTACACCCAAATCCCTCAAGATGAGGCGATGCAGGTGCTAGAATTGTATCTTGATCAAGGGGAGAGACCACATAAGGTACCTACCTCATTTATCTTATCGCTGGCGGAGATTACGTTACGCAGCAACTATTTCAAGTTTGAGAATGCATTTTTTGTCCAAATTAAGGGCATCGCTATGGGGTGCCCTTATGCACCTGAGATGGCGGTTCTATATTTGGCACAGTATGAGGAAAGATTTATTTACAATAACAATCCATTTGCTGGCCATATAAATCAATGGTTAAGATACATTGATGACGTCTGGCTCCTGTGGCAGGGGAGCCAGACTGAACTTGACCAGTTCTACAATTGGCTTAACTCAAGACATATTGACATCAGTTTCTCAATAGAGTCTAGTAAAAGAAAAATGACTTTTCTTGACATCACAGTAGGCACCCGCGAAGATATCCTGATGACAACCTTACACAAAAAAGCAACTGATAGGAACACCATCCTCCACTACAAAACCTCGCACCCACAGTGTCTAAAAGAAAATCTTCCTTTTGGACAAATGTTGAGAATAAGGCGAAACTGCACAAATGTTGAAGATTTTGAATATCATGCGACTCAATTTTGCGCTGAAATGGCGAAAAGGGGTTATCCAAAAAAGCTTTTAAATCATTCAAAGAAACGTGCGAGATTCATCCCGAGGGAAAATCTCCTTCAGAAAAAAGAAAAAGATGAGCTCAATGAATTGGTTTGTGTAACAACTTTTGGGTCACACACAAACCAATTTAAACGTATCATTCTGAGCAATTGGCACCTTTTGGAAGGTTTGGAACATCCTTTAAAAAAAACATTTGCGCCATGCGCAAAAACAGGAGCATTGGCCAACAATTGGTAAAAGCAGACAGCTTCATTCCCAAACAAAAGAGTGATTTGTTAACACAGTGGAATCTGAAGCCTATATGCGGGCACCATAAGTGTGGCAACTGTATATCATGTTCAACTACACTGGAAGGCAATATGTTTGACCATGACGGGGTCAAATGGAAGCATGACATGTTTACGAATTGCAGGACCAAGAATGTCGTCTATGCCGTGGTATGTCCCTGTAACAGGGTGTACATTGGAAAAACCTGCCAATCAATAAATGTACGAATCACCCAACATCGTTCGAGAATCAAGAAAAAAGTGGCATCTGCGCCCATGGTGGAACATTTTTTGAGCAACAATCATGGGGAAAATGACTTTAAGTGGACTGCACTTGCATGGATTGATCCTAAATATCAATCATCAAGTATTGAGGCTGCACTTCTGCGTAAAGAGGCATATCTCATTATGAGATTTCCAGCGTCAATAAGGGTCTAAACTGTTTGAGTGAAGTAAACAGGATTTAATCCCTTTGAATGCTCCTAAAAACTCCCAATGTCGTCCCTTTATTTGTCTTTGCTTTAAATGCAAACTACAACTTCCATAAATCATAGCGGCCACACCACACGATCCTGACATGCCTGATTGGTTGGCAATGTCATGTGACGGAAGGTTTAGTGGTTTCTCACTCCCGTGGCTTCGCGCCGTTGTTCCAAACCGCTGGCGGCTGATATACCGTCAAGACGTCAAACTAACGGTAAGCCCGGCCGACTGACACCTTGAGTGTATACAGATGCCCTACTGTGATAACGAGTCCTCTCCCTGACTCATATGTATTGGTTTGTTTTCGGGATTTGTTCCTTAAAATCCAACCGAAGTCAATTCTCAGCTCGTGGTGTCTTCAATTAATACACCACTTCGAGTGCCAGAATTTCTGGTAAGACACTGCGTGCCTTGCTATACAGAATCACCTCCTCTGGTTGTGGCACACTCATGCTGTTTTTTTCCAATAGGGTTGGGGCGTATCACTGATTTCTTCGAGTTTGTGTTTACAGGACACGTGAGAGTCAAATAATCCCCTCTCGGCTTTTCTACGTTTTTAAACAAGTAAGCTATCAATCATTTTTCTTGGGGTTCGCACCACAGTATACAATGCTGTGTTGGCTTTTGCAAAATGTTATAAGTATAATTTTTTATTGCATACTGTTTTTCTAGATAGACGAAGAGGACACGACATTGGGACTCCAATATTTTTTCTTGACTTTTGAGCGCCATTTGGATGTACCAAAATTAAGGTAAATCCATTTTAATGTTACCCTGTCTACATTTTTGTGGGCAGCCTTCATTTGGGATTCAATATAGTGAAACACGACAATCTCACTCCCTTGCAGGTTGACATCCGCGGTTTTTGATGACATTCCCAAAAAGATTTTAAAGACCAACAGTCTCTTGGTCTCACAAGGTATGCTGCATCCCTGAATGCTTGTCTTTGATATGTACTTACTCATTGAGAGGATGACTCTTTTTCTAAAACAATCCCCCTTATTCTTTTTCTTGAACAGTTCCTTTGGATAGACTTCCTGCCCTGAAGAGAATCCCTTGATTAATACATCGGGATTCGAAACGCGTCGGCTTTAAACTATTCTTCTTTTTGGCATCAAGTTATTGTTCTGACTTACAAAAAACTTGTTAGCAACATCATGACAGGAATGATGAGTGACAGTTAATTGGTTTAACTCCCAGAAAATAAGTTGTGGGCTATTCAGAGCTCTTTGGTACTGTTTTTGTGGAAACTGTTTAATGAACAATTGTTTAATTTGTTTATGCACATTTGTATTGTATGTTTAACTTCACATGTATTGATCATATTGTTTTTTTGTTTCTTTGGAAATAATTGTGATTGGCTCAACGTGGAGTTGATTTTGTACTTTTCACTGTCTTTAAATGCATTTTTGTACAATTCATAAAAAGTAAATGACATAAATCTAATGTCTGGGTGAACTAATAAATAGTTTTTTACCCTCGGTCATGCATTAATTGCTGAAATTCGCCAATAGAGGTATAGGTAAATATCCTCTTACTTATGGCATAACCTGTAGCGTGATAGCTAGCTTGTTTTATCAAACTGGTCGTTTGGAATATTATTACTCTGATTGTGATGAAATTTTTGCAAATTTAAAGGTTGTAGATTGTTTGAATAAAGTGAAACATGCTAAACAGATGAGGGAATTTTTCCGAGTAACTAATGAACTCACTTATGAGTATGCTTTTAGAAATAATTTAACCTGTAAATTGAGAGCAGAAGAAAAGAATTTCTTAAATTTGGTGGACGAGAGAAGGGCAATTTACAAGCGAAATGAGATGTTGAAACATACTAAGTCCAAATTCTGGCAAATGGAAGATGAAATACTTAATGGTAGATTTGAGTATGTTGCAATCAACATAGATACACCTGTTAGTGGAAATTTCTGTATTAGAAGAGATAATACTTTGTTTGATAATTATTTTGTTGGTGCAAGTCAATGTGAAGATACTTATCGTATCATGGGGGGTTGGGGATTTAAAGGGGGCAAAGGTCCAATTTTTCCTGGAATATATTTTGTTTGTGGGAACAAAGCTTATTACAATCTCCCTGACCACTGGTATGGTACATGTTATATAGGTTTAGTTTTCCCCAAAATTTTCCATGTTGATAGAAATGCAAAAGGTTCATTTGAAATTAGCAATCACCTGAATAGATTTAGAAGGGAAAGTTTTTCAGAAATATTGGGAGACATATTTGGTGCAGTAATACCTATGAGGGGTATAACCCTGAATGCAGTTAAGATTAGAAAAATGTCTACAATTGTTGATAGATTGTCAACTGATACTGCAAATGGTTTTCAATTAGTGAATACAGAGCTTATTGCCATGAGAACTATGGTAATGCAAAATCGTCTTGCTCTAGACATTTTGCTAGCAAAAGAGGGTGGAGTCTGTGGAATTTTGCACGTCCAGCATTGCTGTACATATATCCCAGAAAAGAGTCAGAATATAGAAATGTACATTAGAAACATAACTGAATTACAAGATGAAACAGAACATTTAGAAGATGATAGTTTTTCAGAACGCTTAAGTAAAAGATTTTCAGCTATTAAACACTGGTTTCAAGAAATTGGTAGTTCAATTATAGGTAAAATAGTTTTTCCTTTAATAGTTATAGCTATAGTGATACTTTTGTTAAAAATGAGTTGCATGATACACAAGAGAAGAAAACATGTAATGGAAAAGAAAAGAATTTGCAAACTTAGAAAGGAGAAAGAAAAAGAAATAGAATTAGAAGAGTTTCGAAGAGTTCAATATGAAAGTTGCAGAAAAGTAAACGAATCTAAACTCTAGAAATACTAACATTAGGAAAGTCCAAAACATGTTCAAGGGTTGAAAATTTATACATTTTTGGGTATTGTTTGGTGATTTTAAAATCTCCAGATGAGGGAGTTGATGAAGCAAGGTGCAGAACAATATTTTGTTCAAACTTGCGAAGTTAATCTCCCATAATCATAACTGAATTAATATGCTTGTGGTGAAAATACTAATCAACATGGTATGAGAGTTTTTGCATCACTACACGCGGGTTAACTAATGTGCTTTCATGTCACAAACGCAAAAGAGAGAAATAATAAACTAACCTTGTCTATTGTCTTTGTCAGTGTTAAATGCGGCTGTTTAACTAATGGTATGTGCTTATTTTGTGTGCTTATGTTATGTCTTTTCTGTGTCAAAAAGCAAAAAAGAGTTCCTGCAGTTCCTAGAGGAATGGTAGATATAAAGCTGCTTATTTGTGCTTCAGCTAGGTAACATAATTAATGGGATTAATTAGTAAAGGGGGTGGGTAACAGAATGGGTTTCAATTATTTAATTAATTGATGTCTTGTGTTTGTTTGATAATAGTTTCCAAAGTGAGGCCTAATGGTGGTTCAGCTTGTCCACAGCGATTCCTTGCACATGCGCAGCTGTGAAAACTTTTACTTCAGAGTCATCACGTTATTTGGAAAAGCAGTTCTTTCAGCTGAATTAAATGTGCTCTCGGAGAAAAAGGCTCAAGGACAGGAACTTGTTGTATCTGCCAAGGCTAGGAAGCGAATACGTAAACTTGTGGAAAGTATCTTTTTTGAGGAAGCAGAAAGTTGTGGAAGCAAGAAACAATAGGGCTTATGTAAAAGCCTGATTTTGGTAAAGAGTCGGACATGACTTCATATTTTATCGTGGACTGACATTGTACAGCCAATGAGAAGCCTGGATTTTCATGAAAAGATGTAATTTGTAGTGAGTTTAGCTAGAAAGAAAGGTATAAAACCTGACACTTGGAGCGGAGAAAAAACTCTCTTCTTTCCGATTCCTGATTGACGTGAGATGCTGTCGGACTTTTGGCGCACGTAAGGACAGCAGACTTTAAATGATTTTTCCTTTCTAGGTGAAGTGTGAGAGTCAGATAGGGAAATAGATTTGGGGAATGGAAACTGTTATTTTGCTATTAATTTGTGTTACTGATCTTGCTTTAAAAATGTCAGTTTATTAATTCATTTCCTCACTAAAAAGTTGCTTTCTTGATTGCTTGTAAAATAAAGATTTTAAAACCTAAATGTTTTTCCTTTATGATAATAAAGTTAATAAAATTAGATTTGAAATGACAAGCTGGTCTTGTTTATTCATGATCTAGTTACCATCAGTTGATTCAATCGCCTTAGTGGCTTGATTATTAGCTGTTATATGTTCAAATCATGGTTAAAATTGATAAACTGCAGTTGTATATAATTTTGTAAATAATATGTAGATAGTTTAATTAATCAGGCCACTTGATTCAGAGGCTCAAAAATTGTCTCATTGGTGTTATGGGCCGTTATTAGTGATTCATGATTAATGGTGAGTACTGAGGTGATAGGTAGTGTTATTGAGACAGTTTTTCAATAGGAGCGCTGGATCACCCCGAATCAGGAGGACGGTAAAATACGTGCAGGAGAGAGCTCCCCCGGCCGCCAGCAATGTCTCCGACACCCGGACCCGGCAAGGAATGGAAGGGGCGGGACATCGACCACGGGAGCCGTGAAGGGCCGGACGGTGAACGAAATGCTGCAGAAAGGAAAAGAGCAGGCAGCGGCTCCGGCGAATGCGACTGCAATGACGCGACTCAGACTCAGGCCACCCGAAAATAGTAAAATGGATTCCGGGGCTGCTCCTGGCACCACCAGCATGGAAGTAAGTCGGGGGTGAGAATGAACTGTCATTGTAACCAGCCGAAGAGAGTTTGACGACAGTAAGCCCAGCAGAGATGGACTTGGCTGGGGGGGGTGAGAACTTGGGGAGTGCAGCACACCACGAGCAGCCGGAGCGGACAGAGCCTGAGTTATCAATGGGGGGCAGTGAGGATAATGGCAGGAATATCAGTGTTAATAGAGTCTGTTTACATAATGAGCAGATAACCGGTCCCACTAGGACTGCTATGACTATTTCTCCCGTAATCCAGTCTGGACGGTCCAATGTAATTAATATGACGGCTGGTAAAACCCCCATGGAAGACCAAAATAAGGATGAAGGAGAGAAAGAAGGAGAGAAGGAGTCCAGTGAATGCTTTTTCTCGGTAACAGAAGAAGCAGAATGGTCAGATGATGCATTGAGCACTTCACAGGGGGCAAGCAGCCTAGAATCAGACCCCGAGGACACTGAGGAGGACTATCAATCAACTGATAAGAAGACGACCCAGAGGGGAAAGGAAATCAATCAATCAATCAAAGCATTTGTATAGCGCGCTACTCACCCGGAGGGTCTCAAGGCGCTTGGGGAGGGGGGGTCCGCTACTGCTCGAACAGCCAGGATCTGTCATGGGATTACTCCACTACCACTCCACTATCAGGGACAGCTAGTAAATCACCTCAAGGATCAATGCCTGTATCTCCACCCACCCTAGAGACTATCCATCAAGCTATCCTCGCACATAGGGAAGAGGCTCGGCAAGATAGTCGTAAGGCAGAGACAGGGATGCGAAAAATGCAGGGGGTGGTAAGAAAGCTCTCAAAAGCATTCTCTAATTTGGGAGAAAGAGTGATAGACGTGGAGGAAAGATTGGTGGTGGTCGAAGCTGATGCAGCTAACGCAGTAGCCTTGGTGGAGTCTCATGAGGACCGGATAAAAGACATTTAATGGAAGTTGGAGGAGTCTGAAAACAGACAAAGAAGAAATAATCTAAGAGTTCTAGGTATCGACAACGGCTCTCGAGGGGTCTGATACCAGGGCTTATATGGTCACCCTTCTCTCGGCAGCCTTTCCCAGAGATTTCTGAATGGAATTGGGCCTCTGAGATTCAGAGGGCACATCGTATACCCTTCAAACAGAGAATACCGATAAAAGAGGGTGATAAGCCTCGGGCTATACTAACCTTTCTCGGGAATTTTCTGCTAAGGCAGGCTATAGCTGACAAGGCCAGGCAAGAGGCCAGGAGGACAGTTGGGGGGGTCTCGTTCTTTGTAAGACCAGATTTCTGCCATGTAACGGTTTAAAGGCGGTGGAGATTAAGGCAGTTATTGAAACCCTTCCAGGACAGAAAGATGCAAGCGTATCTGGTCAACCCTGCACAGCTTAAGATCATCAATCAGGGAACCACCCGATATTTTTCCTCAGAAATAAAGGCGAAAGAATACTTGGACTCTCTCTGATAATAACGCTGTTTAATCTTTGATATTTCAAGCCAGTGGGGAAGCGGGGGATGAAGGGGGGTGGGGGAGGTGGGGACAATAGTGATAATTATTCCTTTTGTTCTCCTTTTCCCTTTTTTCTTTTTTTTTCTTTTTTCTTTTTAATGAGGAAATGGCATGGGGAGGACTGGATAGGGGAAAGGGGGGTAAGTCTGAAAGTAATGTTTCTGTTTTGCTTCTTTCTTAAGACGTGGGAAGAATGATGTCTTGCCTCACTCTCTTCCCTTTTCGAACCGTAAAGGGTCAATATGGTAAATTACTAGTTTTCTGAATGCAAATAAGGGACTGCGGTCTGCTCGCACTGTATACATCTCATGCACAGACCTAGGTCTGAGCATCCTGTAAGGGGGGTAGGTAGCTATGGGGAGGTCTTGGGAGGAGGGGGAGGGGTTTTGGAGGGTGGGTGAGAGGGTCACTAGGGTCAGAAGGTGTTGGTGGCAGGGGTAGGGGTGCACGGGGGGAGGGGGGCTCAGGGGAGAGCAGGGGCAAAAGAAGGAAAAAGAAATAGTAAAATGTATCTGGTGCACTGCACTGAGCGTTAAAAAACTGTAAATTCCGAAACTGCTGATGATCAGGCTTTGGATGTCCTGGGAGATTTAGAACAAAGGTTTAATGATGAGGAAACTTAAGATCTGTACGCTGAATATAGGGGGGATGAATGATTGGCAAAAAAGACAAAAATTAGGGCATTTTATAGGGATAAATCATTTTGACATAATTTGTATACAAGAGACTCACCTCCCATGGTCTAAACGGCATCTCTTAAATGTTAAGGGGTTTGATGTATTAGTATGCTCCACCCAGACATCCACAGTTAGGGGGTTGCAAATCTGGCCAAGAATAATCAGGGTGGTAGTAAGCGGTCCCTGGCAGACATTCATGGAAGATGGGTGATTGTGGAACTAAAGATAGGGATAACCATGTGTACAATTTATGGATCTAATCAAGATGAACCAGAATTGGTTGATAATTTGGAAGTGGAATTACTGAATTGGCCACACCCCCTTATAGTATGCGGTGATTTTAATATTTCAGCAGATTTTGTGGGTGGTAATAATAGGGTATCCTATGTGGGGCGGAAACCTAAAGTGTTTAGAGCAGTGTCTGCTTTAATGGATACACATAGTTTGGTGGATGTGTGGGGAGACAAGGAACCTTATAACCCTGGCTTTACCTACTGTTCATGCCCTTTTAAAAAATATACTAAGTTAGATTATTTTTTTAAAGCGTCCTCAGAGGTGGCCAAGATAGGGATTAATAGATTACCTAACACAATATCTGATCACAACCCCTTAATTTTAAGCTATGAATATCATCTAGCTATTACTCCCCCATCTAGATGGACTTTTGAAAGAAGGTTGTTGTTGGACCCCGAATTTGTAGACCATCTTAAGAGCTGGGCTCAAAGCTATTTTGACTTAAACAGGTATAGTGCCCCTCGGAACTGTGTTTGGGACTCCTTTAAGGCAGCATTAAGGGGTGAAACGATTAGTTTTTCTGCCACCCAGAGGAAAAAAAGTAGGAAAGCACAGGAAGTATTGATGGAACAGCTAGCCAAGGCAGAGGAACAGCATGTAAAAGAGATATTAGGTGGGAATGATACTGGGGAAAGTTCAGCCAAGATTTTGACTCTCAAGGCGAAAGTACATTAAAGAGCAGCCCAGAAAAGCGCTGATGAATATCAAAGCCAAAGGGGCAGAATGTACGAGACAGGGGAGCAGGCTGGAAAACATTTAGCATTAAGAATTAGGCATGGATTCAGCAGAAACACGATAGATAAAATTAAGATCGCTAATCAGGAATTTACGTAAGCAGAAGACATCAGGAGGGCGTTTAAAGATTTCTACCAAAAATGATACCATGAAAATGATAGGGCAGATCCCCCTGGTTTGGCTGATGAAGATCTGGGTCATAATCTCTCAGATCAGGAGAAAGCGGAGTTAGATAAAAAATTGGAATTGACTGAAATAACAAAGGCGATGGAAGATCTAGCTGTAGGTAAAGCCACTGGTCCGGATAATATACCACTTGAGGTATATAAATGCCTCCAGACAATTTTAGCTCCGATATTATTAGATCTATTTAGTGGAATAGTCTGGTCTGGGGTAGTGCCAGATTCCTGGAAGGAAACAAATATATCTGTCTTTCATAAGAAGGGTAAGCCCAAGGAGGACCCCGGGTCATATTTCCCAATACCCTCATAAATACAGACATGAAGAAATATGCGAAGGTTCTGGCGAACCGGCTGGGAGGGGTCATTGGTGGTCTGGTCTCCCCGTGGCAGCATGGGTTCATCCCGTGAAGAGGAACAACAGATCATATAAGGAGAGCTATCACACTCTTTGATGCGCATACTGTTACGGGGGACCGGATTGCCATGATCCTTCTCGATGCCGAAAAGGCCTTCGCCCTTGTCACCTGTATGTATTTGTGGGGGATAATAGAGCGAAGGGGCTTTGGCCCCATGATAATGAAAGCAATCAAGGAAATGTACTTGGACCAATATGCCAGAATTCAGCTAATGGCTGGAGGGTCTGATATAATCTGTATCTCGAGGGGCACGCGTCAAGGGTGCCCTTGTTCCCCAATCTTATTCGCCCTTTATATTGACCCACTAATTAGAAAGATTTTGGGGCACGAGGGTCTTAAACCGATTTTGTGTAACGGGTTTGAAACTAAAGTGCTCGCATATGCCGATGACCTGGCAATAATGACCCCGGAATCGGAAGCGGCTATGCGTGTATTAAGGTTAATAACTACTGAATTTGGGCAATACTCGGGGTATCTTCTGAACGAAAATAAAACACAAATAATATGCTCCCGCAATATTCCTAGATTGGATGGTAGATATACTGATTCAGCAGTGTATCTTGGGGTTAGGATATGCCCCTCCATGGAGTCAGTAATCAAAGAACATGTCGACCTTTTAATTGACTCAATGTCAACTGAGTTAAAAAGAATAGACTCCATTCACTTGTCCATAATTGGGAGAGTGAATGTGCTAAAAATGGCAATGCTGCCGAAAGTAATATACCTCTTTCGTGCAATCCCGGTTATGGTAGGTGAGAGTGTGCTTAAGTCCATCGACTCAGTTTTTATAAAATGTATTTGGCATTATGGGAAAATAAGAAGATCCCTTAAATATTTGTGTTTACTGCAAGAAAAAGGTGGAGTAGAGGCTCCAAATATCCGGTTTTATTTGGTAGCGTGCTTATTCAGTCAGATGGCGATACTTTTGGACACTATTACAGATGTGACACATAGCATACCTGGGAATATATACCCGCCTTCTATCTTTGAACTATTAGTAGGAAAGGAAGCGTTTGGGCTCCTATTACGTAAAACAGAACGACGATACTTTAATAAAGAAAAGGTATAAAGTCCTGGATAGTGTCTAGAGGGTATGGAAGGAGATCCAGAAAATTGTAGGAATCCCTAAGTTTAATTATTATACACCCTTGTGGAAATCAAATTTGCTTCCTTACTTAGATAGTGACGGCTCTTGGGCAATGTGGGAGGCTAAGGGGATTAGGAGCATAGGGCACATCTGGAAGGGAACAGCCCCGATGACCTTTTTAGAAGTTCAGCGGAAATTTGGAATAACACTGAATCAGGGTTTTAAATATTTACAGGTCTCACAGACCATAACTAATATCAGACCCCGGATTGCACTGGGAGGAAAAAAGGATATTGTGAAATATATTTTGGCAGGATGTATGAAGATCGGTACAATATATTCAGCCCTGATTCCCAAGCTACAGGATGATATGGAAAAAGTGGAGACCTATTGGGCTTTGAAATGAGATGACCCCGGCATTGATTTGTATAGAGCTTTACTGATGGCAGGTAATCTATTCCACTCTTCCAATCAGAGGGCCCACCACTATATGACATTATACAATTTATATTACACTCCAGCCAAGCTGTTTGACTGGGGCAAAAAAGATGATGACAAGTGTCCAAGATGTTCCCAGGGTCCCGCAGACCTGATACATATGTTTTATCAATGTAGTGCTCTTAGGAATATAGGTATAGAGATTGAAAGATTCTGGGAGGGGCTGCTAGGGACTAGAGTTACCCTATCCCCACCCCTTGTGATTCTGGGTATTGATACTAGCTCGGGACTGAAACCGGAGGAGGAAGCTTTTGTATTTATTTGTGTGGCTGTTTTCAAAATAAATAATATTGGCTGTGGGCTGGAAAGACTCCACGGCGCCCTAGTTTCAGATGTGGCTGTCGAGATTACTTGGGATTCACAATATGCAGGCAGCTTTATATTCACGAAGGGGTAGGAAGATGCAGGAGCGAGGTTTGAACATTTGGGCCCCTCTTAAAAACTGGAGGGAAGCAAGATTTAAAAAATTCCTATTTATATGGTTATCTAATAGAACATTGATAATGAAATTCCTATAAATTTCTGTAGGTATTTTACGGTGTATTCCTGTGTTTTAACATTCTAATGTATTTCTGAGGAATTTATTTTGGCTTATGTTCAAATGTATTGTACTGTAATTATATGGATTTTTTAACACTATTTACTGTAATGATTGAACTTTTATATGCACCAGATACATTAATAAAAAAACATTTTTTTTAAAAGAAGCAGGAAATACAAGACCCACAAGTCTACCAAATATCCAATTTTTTTCATCCAAACATTTTATTTGCTCAAAGGAGGTGAAATGTGCAGAGAAAAAAGTGGCAACAAATTAAGAATAGCGTGTGGGAATCTGTAGGGAAACAGCAATTCTCATGTGTTATTTTTCATTTCTCCAGAGCATGCTCATGATGGGCCAGTATTCCCCATATCCTTAGGTACAGATACCTGTGCTATCAGAAATTCCTGGTTCGGGAATAAAACCAAGGGTTTACCCTCCTAAACAGACTCTTTTCCCAGTGAGTGAGCCAGTCAAGAATTTCATGAGGAAGTCAGCCCCTATTGGTTGAACGTTCATATGACGGCTAGGCAAACTTGCAAGAAAACACATACAAATTATGCTGCCCACGAAAGCCGGCAGTATGTGTCATCACTGGGTCACGAGGTCTGACTGGATAGGGATTGCATAGAGGATTCTTGTCTGACTCTGAACACGTTGTACTATATTTCCATATGGGCACACCCCAAGGGTTTGGCACAACTCAGTGAAATGAAGTATGGCTTGCTCATTGATGCAAATGAGGGTCTTTGGCGTCTTGCTAGTGGAATGTTCCTGCTTGTGGAAGCCAATATCTTTGTAATGGGCAGTGTATACTCCACAGTGAAGCAATAGGGGTCGCTTATACTTATGACTGCAATGCACCGAGATTTAGACATCAGGGCACACATCAGGGATTGTATGGTGGCACAATCTAAATGATTTCATGTAATGCCACCCACCTTGTGTCCAGAACACTGTTGTGCCCATTGTTAAGTATGTCTCATGCATTTTGTCTAATTGGGCACTATGATTGTAAAATGGTACTTGTAGTAAACTTACAATTATGAAACGGCAAGTTAACATATAAAGGTAACACAACAGAGTAACTATGTCTCCTCTTAGATGCTCATGATAATGGCATCTCATGGTTGGGGCTTCATTTGTTGAGGCTTCTTCAAGACAGTGCCAAGCTCGCTGTATGTTTTCAGAATTAATGATTTCAGTGGTTCTACGTGCGTATACATTTTTCAAATCAAAGGTGCATTGGTCAATCCCAAGGAGTTTAAACATGTCCAACATATCCAAATCACAATGCTCTCAAATTCACTTATTTCACCCTACCAGTATCTCGGGATTATTTATTATCACTTGGGTCGTTTTACTGGGCGCTTGCTACTTAGACATTTATTCATACTAATTATTACTAACAGAGCACTTTCAGAGCAAACTATTTAATTAGATTTTTTTACTGCATAAATTGAAACAGTTTACTAACATTCCAATAAAGTAGATCATGTTGAAAGTGTGATAGTGTTTATGTTTTTCTGTATTTAGATTGTGTTTTCAAAACAGTGTACTTTCTGCTTTGAGCACATTATTAATCACTGCTTTGACAGGAAAAAATCATTATTGATTGATCTAATACCGCAATTACGGTGTGGTTTGTGACATTCTTCTTCAGTCATCACATCAGACACATTTAATCAGCTGTATGCATATGATTGAATTTTAGTAGTGAGGTTAAGCTAGGCATTTCTTCTCCTTTCCATAATATATGTTCATATGTGTGTGTGTGTTTATATACATATATATTCACATATAAATATATATTCACTGAAAAAAAACAAAGGTTACAGGGACGTTACATTTAGGCTCACATTTCACTCATAAAAAACAAAGAAATTCAGAAATGATAGTTAGCTAAGGTAACTATAATTTACGCCCCGCAAGGCACTCATGGCATGTTCAGTGACATCACTGTTGACATCTCAAATTACATCACTAATGACATCATCCAGTGATCAGGAGTGTTTTCTACAAGTTTATGAGTGTTCAACATGTATAGCAAGGTGCTACAAAAGATAAATGTGTATACTTTGTCTACTACTAATGAGTGATACTATTTCTAACATATATTTTGTGAGTGGCTTTGTAACTGTGTGTTTCTGTGTGTGAGTGGGTGTGTGAGTGACTAGGTGTGTGAATGGTTGTGTGAATGTTTGTATGGGTGAATAAATGGGTATGTGAGTTGTTGTATGTGTGACTACATGGATGTGTGACTGGATGGGTGAGTGGTTGTATTAGTGGGTGTGTGAAAGGCTTTATGGGTGTCTGAGTAGCTGTGCAAGTGAATGTATGCGAGAGTGACTGGGTGTTTATGTGGCTGCATGGGTGAGTGAGTGGTTATTTGACTGAGTGTTTGTTAACTGAGTGGGTGTGGGAGTGGCTGTATTGTAGAGTGACTTTATGAGTGGCTTTATGGGTGAGTGCATAGATGTGTGAGTGTTTGTATGGATGTGGGAATGGGTATGTAAGGGGTGTTGTGGGTGTGTGAGTTGCTCTGTTGAGAGGCTGTATGGGTGAATGACTGGGTGTGTGAGTGGCTGAATGGGAGAATAAGTGGGAGTAGCTATATAAGTGAGTGGGTGGCTGTGTGAGTAGGTGGCTGTATGATCAGGTGTATGGGTAAGTGAGTGGCTGTGTGTGAGTCAGTGGTTGTGTGAGTGGCTCTGTGGATGAGTAAGTGGATGTGTGAGTGGATGTATAGGTAGGCCAGTGGGTGTATGTGAGGTCGTGTGGGGCTGTGAGTGGGTAAGCGAGTAGGTTTGTGTATGATGATGTCATCAGTGATGGATTGAATGTTTTGATGTGTTCTGAATTCCATCCATCATTTGTGTGTCGTTTGCTATCTCAACCTAAGTGCGCCGGGTATGCCCAGAAGTGGGCGCGGGCTCACTGTGTCACTGGATTCAAGCTAGCCTGCCTGATGAGGGGTGAAACCCCGACTCCGGTACTAGGATACTTGTTTCTGGTCCAGGGAGGACCCGGCTTGGCTGTTCAGGCTGGACTGTTCCCATAAGGAACAGGGTCAAGAGTGATTTGCATTCTCACCCAAAGATATAAGCAAATCAAAAAATGCTTTTCCTATGGTAACATGGTCCTAACTATAACTACCTACTGGTGACCACCAGTAGGCTGTGAATAAAGTAAGTAATGGAGTCATCTCCCACAAGTACCTAGTATGTTAATGGCCAGAGAGCTGTCAGTAGCCAGGGAGGCCTACCACCAGTGGTGCTAGTAAAGACTGTGGGGGCCCCGTAGGGCCCCCTAGTAACGTTTGACAAAGGCAATAGGTTCATTTTTTATGTGTAGATGTGCCAAACCCCTTGGCAATGTCAATAGGTCCTGCCACTTATATTTTGGTATTTTGAGTCTATGAGAAAGTCATTAGGTCTGCCTTATTTAAAATGACACTGTTTATATCATTACATAACACTGTCAGCCATGCACAGCAGCAGAGTGGTTGGGCATCCAGGGGAGTTGGGCACAGGGCATGATTGTAGGCGTAAACTCACACCACTCATAGTGATGGGCATCTTACTTTACATAAAAGAAAACATTAAAATTCTCTTAAAACTGATGTTATAGTGAGGAATTGTAACAATATGTTGCTCCACATTAAAAAACCTTAGTAATGTAATGGAAAAATCAAAGGCTAAGGGACATTATAGTTAGGTGAAAATGTCAGTTAAAGCATACTCTTTTAAACAAACAAACCACCTGAAATGTACCAGTTATAGTTATCTCAAGTAACTATAACTCTCGCCCTAAAGTAACAATAACTCGCGCCCTTGCCACACCCTGCTAATAACCTCACATATTACATCACTCATGACATCATTGATAACATCATTGAAACAACTGAAATAACATAACTGATCACAAGACTTGCATGGCGGGGATGCAAGTTATTTGGTTATTTGACTGAGTGTTTGTTAACTGAGTGGGTGTGGGAGTGGCTGTATTGTAGAGTGACTTTATGAGTGGCTTTATGGGTGAGTGCATAGATGTGTGAGTGTTTGTATGGATGTGGGAATGGGTATGTAAGGGGTGTTGTGGGTGTGTGAGTTGCTCTGTTGAGAGGCTGTATGGGTGAATGACTGGGTGTGTGAGTGGCTGAATGGGAGAATAAGTGGGAGTAGCTATATAAGTGAGTGGGTGGCTGTGTGAGTAGGTGGCTGTATGATCAGGTGTATGGGTAAGTGAGTGGCTGTGTGTGAGTCAGTGGTTGTGTGAGTGGCTCTGTGGATGAGTAAGTGGATGTGTGAGTGGATGTATAGGTAGGCCAGTGGGTGTATGTGAGGTCGTGTGGGGCTGTGAGTGGGTAAGCGAGTAGGTTTGTGTATGATGATGTCATCAGTGATGGATTGAATGTTTTGATGTGTTCTGAATTCCATCCATCATTTGTGTGTCGTTTGCTATCTCAACCTAAGTGCGCCGGGTATGCCCAGAAGTGGGCGCGGGCTCACTGTGTCACTGGATTCAAGCTAGCCTGCCTGATGAGGGGTGAAACCCCGAAACCGGTACTAGGATACTTGTTTCTGGTCCAGGGAGGACCCGGCTTGGCTGTTCAGGCTGGACTGTTCCCATAAGGAACAGGGTCAAGAGTGATTTGCATTCTCACCCAAAGATATAAGCAAATCAAAAAATGCTTTTCCTATGGTAACATGGTCCTAACTATAACTACCTACTGGTGACCACCAGTAGGCTGTGAATAAAGTAAGTAATGGAGTCATCTCCCACAAGTACCTAGTATGTTAATGGCCAGAGAGCTGTCAGTAGCCAGGGAGGCCTACCACCAGTGGTGCTAGTAAAGACTGTGGGGGCCCCGTAGGGCCCCCTAGTAACGTTTGACAAAGGCAATAGGTTCATTTTTTATGTGTAGATGTGCCAAACCCCTTGGCAATGTCAATAGGTCCTGCCACTTATATTTTGGTATTTTGAGTCTATGAGAAAGTCATTAGGTCTGCCTTATTTAAAATGACACTGTTTATATCATTACATAACACTGTCAGCCATGCACAGCAGCAGAGTGGTTGGGCATCCAGGGGAGTTGGGCACAGGGCATGATTGTAGGCGTAAACTCACACCACTCATAGTGATGGGCATCTTACTTTACATAAAAGAAAACATTAAAATTCTCTTAAAACTGATGTTATAGTGAGGAATTGTAACAATATGTTGCTCCACATTAAAAAACCTTAGTAATGTAATGGAAAAATCAAAGGCTAAGGGACATTATAGTTAGGTGAAAATGTCAGTTAAAGCATACTCTTTTAAACAAACAAACCACCTGAAATGTACCAGTTATAGTTATCTCAAGTAACTATAACTCTCGCCCTAAAGTAACAATAACTCGCGCCCTTGCCACACCCTGCTAATAACCTCACATATTACATCACTCATGACATCATTGATAACATCATTGAAACAACTGAAATAACATAACTGATCACAAGACTTGCATGGCGGGGATGCAAGTTATTTGGTTATTTGACTGAGTGTTTGTTAACTGAGTGGGTGTGGGAGTGGCTGTATTGTAGAGTGACTTTATGAGTGGCTTTATGGGTGAGTGCATAGATGTGTGAGTGTTTGTATGGATGTGGGAATGGGTATGTAAGGGGTGTTGTGGGTGTGTGAGTTGCTCTGTTGAGAGGCTGTATGGGTGAATGACTGGGTGTGTGAGTGGCTGAATGGGAGAATAAGTGGGAGTAGCTATATAAGTGAGTGGGTGGCTGTGTGAGTAGGTGGCTGTATGATCAGGTGTATGGGTAAGTGAGTGGCTGTGTGTGAGTCAGTGGTTGTGTGAGTGGCTCTGTGGATGAGTAAGTGGATGTGTGAGTGGATGTATAGGTAGGCCAGTGGGTGTATGTGAGGTCGTGTGGGGCTGTGAGTGGGTAAGCGAGTAGGTTTGTGTATGATGATGTCATCAGTGATGGATTGAATGTTTTGATGTGTTCTGAATTCCATCCATCATTTGTGTGTCGTTTGCTATCTCAACCTAAGTGCGCCGGGTATGCCCAGAAGTGGGCGCGGGCTCACTGTGTCACTGGATTCAAGCTAGCCTGCCTGATGAGGGGTGAAACCCCGAAACCGGTACTAGGATACTTGTTTCTGGTCCAGGGAGGACCCGGCTTGGCTGTTCAGGCTGGACTGTTCCCATAAGGAACAGGGTCAAGAGTGATTTGCATTCTCACCCAAAGATATAAGCAAATCAAAAAATGCTTTTCCTATGGTAACATGGTCCTAACTATAACTACCTACTGGTGACCACCAGTAGGCTGTGAATAAAGTAAGTAATGGAGTCATCTCCCACAAGTACCTAGTATGTTAATGGCCAGAGAGCTGTCAGTAGCCAGGGAGGCCTACCACCAGTGGTGCTAGTAAAGACTGTGGGGGCCCCGTAGGGCCCCCTAGTAACGTTTGACAAAGGCAATAGGTTCATTTTTTATGTGTAGATGTGCCAAACCCCTTGGCAATGTCAATAGGTCCTGCCACTTATATTTTGGTATTTTGAGTCTATGAGAAAGTCATTAGGTCTGCCTTATTTAAAATGACACTGTTTATATCATTACATAACACTGTCAGCCATGCACAGCAGCAGAGTGGTTGGGCATCCAGGGGAGTTGGGCACAGGGCATGATTGTAGGCGTAAACTCACACCACTCATAGTGATGGGCATCTTACTTTACATAAAAGAAAACATTAAAATTCTCTTAAAACTGATGTTATAGTGAGGAATTGTAACAATATGTTGCTCCACATTAAAAAACCTTAGTAATGTAATGGAAAAATCAAAGGCTAAGGGACATTATAGTTAGGTGAAAATGTCAGTTAAAGCATACTCTTTTAAACAAACAAACCACCTGAAATGTACCAGTTATAGTTATCTCAAGTAACTATAACTCTCGCCCTAAAGTAACAATAACTCGCGCCCTTGCCACACCCTGCTAATAACCTCACATATTACATCACTCATGACATCATTGATAACATCATTGAAACAACTGAAATAACATAACTGATCACAAGACTTGCATGGCGGGGATGCAAGTTATAGTTACCTCACCACACAAGTTATAGTTACTAGAGATAACTATAACTTTTAAATGTCAGTGTTTTTTTTAACTTAAAATGTTAGTTGTAACCTACCTATAGCACATATATACACATTATGTAGTAACAGTGCCTAGGTTCCCAAGAGGCACATGGTCAGACTGATTTGCATATGGCCTTGTCTGAACTGGGGTGGTGGAGTGAGCTAATGAATGGTGGTGGATTAAACCCAGATCAGTTGACTGGGGTGAGTGTTTGATTTGCTCAAACGCTCCGCCCATCAACCCCTTTGGTATCGCTTTGTTCGCCCTAAGGTGGCAGGGTATGCCCAAACGTGGGTCCCTTGCTCACTCTACCACTGGACTCAAAATAACCTGGCTGATGAGGATTATGAATCCAAAACCGGTCCCAGGATGCTTGTTTCCGGTCCAGGGAAGACATGACTTGGCAGTTCGGGCTGGACTGTTCCCATGAGGCACAGGGTCAGAATGATTTGCATATGGCCATGTCTGAACTGGGGTGGTGGAGTGAGCTAAAGAATGGTGATGGATTAAACCCAGATTAGTTGACTGGGGGTGAGTATTTGATTTGCTCAACCGCTCCGCCCATCATCCCCTTTGGTATCGCTTTGTTCACCCTAAGTTGGCATGGTATGCCCAGACGTGGGTCCCTAGCTCACTCTACCACTGGACTAAAAATAGCCTGGCTGATGAGGATTATGAATCCGAAACCGGTCCCAGGATGCTTGTTTCCGGTCCAGGGAAGACATGGCTTGGCAGTTTGGGCTGGACTGTTCCCACGAGGCACAGGGTCAGAATGATTTGCATATGGCCATGTCTGAACTGGGGTGGTGGAGTGAGCTAAAGAATGGTAATGGATTAAACCCAGATCAATTGACAGGGGGTGAGTGTTTGATTTGCTCAAATGCTCTGCCCATCAACCCCTTTGGTATTGCTTTGTTCGCCCTAAGTTGGTAGGGTATGCCCAGACGTGGGTCCCTTCCTCACTCTACCACTGGATTCAAAATAGCCTTGCTGATGAGGATTATGAATCCGAAACCGGTCCCAGGATGCTTGCTTGCGGTCCAGGGAAGACATGGCTTGGCAGTTCGGGCTGGACTGTTCCCATGAGGCACAGGCTCAGTCTGATTTGCATATGGCTATGTCTGAACTGGGGTGGTGGAGTGAGCTAAAGAATGGTTATGGATTAAACCCAGATCAGTTGACTGGGGGAGAGTGTTTGATTTGCTCAAACGCTCCGCCCATCATCCCCTTTGGTATCGCTAGGTCCCTAAAGCAAGCATGAAATGCACTGGCAGGCCCTAAATTTGGGTAATAAAAACATACTGTGGTTGTGGTTCAGTGGGTCAATCAGACCTTGTTATCCAGGTGTCCTGCACCTGCCACACTAATTATATTTATGACTGCCTCTTTCTCTACCTCCTCCCCCTGGCTCTCTCCATTTCTTTGCATTTACCTTTGCACCCTTATTCAAGCCTTCTACCCAGACTCCCACTCAATAACTGTTTCTCAATCTCTCTCACACACTCACTCTCCCTCTGCCCCCTTTGTTTCCCTATCATTTGAGATGTCATCAGTGATGTAATTTGAGATGTCATCAGTGATGTCATCAGTGATGTCACTGACCATGCCATGAATGATGTAATATGTGACATCATCAGCAGTGGATTACGGGCGCGCAAGTTATAGTGAGTCCAACTAACTATAACGTGGGAATTTCAATGGTTTTGTATGAGTAAAATGTCCAGCTAACTATAACTGGTGTGAAACCTATGGTTTTTTCAATGAATTTCAAAGGTTTTTTAAATGCTAATTCCTAACTATAACGAGTGTTAAACCTATGGTTTTTTCAGTGAATTTCAAAGGTTTTTTAAATGCTAATTCTTAACTATAACGAGTGTTAAACCTATGGTTTTTTCAGTGAATTTCAAAAGTTTTTTAAATGCTAATTCCTAACTATAACGTTTGTGAAACCTATGGTTTTTTCAGTGAATTTCATAGTTTTTTTTAAAGCTAATTCCTTTGTATATCGACTTTGTAACCTACGTTTTTTTTTATTAGCTGTTTTTTACAACAATTAATTATATTTAAAAAAATATATATATATTTGTTCAATGTATATATATTTTTTTTACATTTTTTCCTGGTGCGCTCAGGGTGCGCGCACCGGTGTGCTTACCCGTATCATTTTGTCTTGAAGCGCTCAGGGTGCGCGCACCGGTAAGCTCTCCCGAGAGCACTAATTCTGCGTTCGTAAAAAAAAAATATGTATGAAAACTAAATAATAATGCAAGACATTCAGTACCATACTTATAAAAGTAGTATTTTTGATTTTCCGAATGAAAATGATTTTGCATTTCCGTAAAGCTACCAAAACGTCAATAAGGCGCGCCGCGTAAGCGCCCCCGGAAGCACCTACGTTCGCGTAAGCGCCCCCAGAAGCGCCCCGGTGCGCGCAGCGTAAGCGCGTCAAATCATGTGACCTTAAAATAACTCTTTTCATTGGTTGCTAACATTTTTTTTCCAAAGAATGAAATCCCCACCCATTTCCTTCACTTCTTCTTTCACTTTTGTGACTGCAAGACCTGTCTTTTTCCTGCTTAATCTTTTTTGGATTATCATGGCTGCTGCTAGACCCACCAGTAGCTGTGAGGCAGGCGCGCAACACCCATTGGACTCACCAGGCTTCTGCCCCCCCGTCGTGTGTGCCAGCCCGGGATGAGACAGATCCCGGTCACACACACAGCCACACCCGAACATTTCACAGGTCTTTAAAAGACCATTTGAATGTTAATTAGGCATTGCTGTTGTTTCACCCCTTGCTGGAGGCCCTGCAGCTCGACTCTGCCGACTGATCAAAGGTTCAGCCCCCCCCGAAATTCTTTCTTAGCCCCCCCTCGAAATATGGCTCTAGTTGCGCCTCTGCAGTGAGGACTCAGATGGGTTTATAGAAGAAGAGGCTCCCCAGCCCAGGGTAAAAGAACACTTCATATGGAAGTTTTTTTCCATTCCAGATGATAAAAAAAAAGTAAATGCTCCAAAGGTGGAGTGCCGAATTTGTCACACTGTCCTGTCACGGGGTGACCCTAACAGAAAATATTCATTTGTAAATTCCACCATGATTCGGCATGTCCAGAGGAGGCACCCACAGAACTATGCCCGGGAGAGTGTCAGGGCTCTGGCACGAGAGGCTCCAAGGGATGGTGCCTCTACTTCAACTGGAGGAGCAACTGTATCGGTGAGGGGACGACCAGAGCAGCTGATCCCCAATATTCAACCTATTTTTAATGAGGCATCCATCAAATGCAAACATTGTGATGCCCTAATTTGTTACGGGGAACAAAGTATTTTGAACATTGCTCGAGCATTAGAGAACCACCGCTGCCGTCCCCAGCCCTAATTTTGATTTTTGTTTTTGCTCCTGTTGAGCAGTTTGCCATTCCCTGTTTTTGTTTTTGTTGAAAAAAAAGAAAAAAGAAGAAAAAAAAGTTATTTTCAGAACTACCTCCAATTCTCAAAAAAGAGCTGTATTCTTAAAAAAAATGAAAAAGAGTAACTGAAGTGGAGTGCAGTGAGAGAGGAGAGGAAAATGAGTGAGAAAGCAAAGAAAGGGACGAGAGGGGAAGGGAAGTGAAGTAGGGGGACTGAAAGAAGGTGAGTGTGGGAGGTGAGTGAGGAGAAGGAGAGTGAACATGCGGAATGAGGATAAGTGAAGAAAATGTAGTAAAGGAACGGGGATGTGGAAGGGTAAGAAAAGAGCAGTGATGTTTAGGAAAGCGTGGAGATACAGACTGGATAAAGGCAAGTGAGTGTGAGACAAGGTGAGTAAGGGAGTAAAAAGACAGAGAAAGTGAAAGAAAAAGTGAGAGTTGAAGACTGAGGGCCTCATTTATGAGGCCAGGCGTCACTTTTACACCGCCGGTGCGTCACTTTTTGTGACGCTCCAGTGGTGTAAAAAAAGGGCCTTGTTGAGTCATATTTACAATGTGACGCATCTAGGTAGATGTGTCACTTTGTAAACCCCTGCGCCATATTATACCTGCGCCAGGTATAATGTATGCAAAGGAAGCATATTGACGCAAGGAAGGGTCGTAGAAGTGACGCAGTGAAATATATGAGATTTCACTGTGTCTCTTTTAGGACGCCGTTGCGACAAAATCTTGCGCCTGCCTCTCAGCAGGCGTAAGACTGATGCAGGCCCTTTCACATGGGGCTTGCGCCACGTGAAAAGATGCATTGCTGGAGTTGCGTCACTTTTGTGACACACTCCAGCAATGCGTCACTTTTGCGCTTACAGATACGTCAGAAATACTGACGTATCTGTAACTCCTTGCGACATGATGCGTCATACATTAAATATGACGCATCAGGAATGTCGCAAGGAGAGCGCACTGAGAAGTGATGCATCGCTGCTTTCACGCAGCGATGCGTCATTTCTCATAAATGAGGCCCTGAGTGAGAGAGGAAAGAAACATAAGTAAGGGAGTGTGGCTGTGTTATAGGGAGTGAGCGTGATAGAAGAGGAGTGACAGACTAAGGGGTCAGAGAGAATGAGGCTAACAGAGAGAGAAAGAGGGAAGGGGAGTGTAGAACTGGGAGGACAGAGGGAGTAGGAAAAGGAATTAGTGAACTGGAGTAAGGAGAGTAAGGGAAGGGAAAACAGTGAAGGAAGGGAAGAGAGAGGAAAGAAAATAAAGCAGAAGGTCTGAAAGAAGGTGAGTGTGGGAGTATGGCTCAGTTATAGGGAGTGAGTGTGATAGAAGAGGAGTGAGAGACTAAGAGGACAGAGAGAATGGGGGTAACAGAGAGAGAGTGAGAGAAGGGGAGTGAGTAAGTTAGAGGACAGAGGGATTGAGAGAAGGAGTTACTGAAATGGAGTAAGGGGGGTAAGGGAAGGGAAAAGAGTGAAGGAGCGAAGGAAGGGAAGACAGAGGAAGGAAAATAAAGGAAAAGGTCTGAAAGAAGGTGAGTGTAGGAGTATGGCTGAGTTATAGGGAGTGAGCGTGATAGAAAAGGAGTGAGAGACTAAGGGGACGGAGAGAAAGAGGCTAACAGAGAGAGAATAAAGGAAGGGGAGTGTAGAAGTAAGAGGACAGACGGAGTAAGAGAAGGAATTAGTGAAGTGGAGTAAGGAGAGTAAGGGAAGGGAAAACAGTGAAGGTGTAAAGAAAGAGAAGTGAGAGGAAGGAAAGTGAAGGAGAAGGTTTGAAAGAAGGCGAGTGTGGGAGTATGGCTCAGTTATAGGGAGTGAGCGTGATAGAAAAGGAGTGAGACACTAAGAGGAGGTAGAGAATGTGGGTAACAGAGAGAGAGTGAGAAAAGGGGAGTGAGTAAGTTAGAGGACAGAGGGATTGAGAGAAGGAGTTACTGAAGTGGACTAAGGGGAGTAAGAGAAGGGAAAAGAGTGAAGGAGCAAAGGATGGGAAGAGAGAGGAAGGGAAGTAAATGAGAAGGTTTCAAAAAAGGTGAGTGTGGGAGTATGGCTGAGTTATAGGGAGTGAGCGTGACAGAAGAGGAGTGAGAGACTAAAGGGACGGAGAGAATGAGGCTAACAGAGAGAGAATGAGGTAAGGGGAGTGTAGAAGTAAGAGGACAGAGGGAGTAGGAAAAGGAATTAGTGAAGTGGAGTAAGGAGAGTAAGGGAAGGGAAAACAGTGAAGGAGCGAAGGAAGGGAAGAGAGAGGAAAGAAAATAAAGCAGAAGGTCTGAAAGAAGGTGAGTGTGGGAGTATGGCTCAGTTATAGGGAGTGAGCGTGATAGAAAAGGAGTGAGAGACTAAGGGGACGGAGAGAATGAGGCTAACAGAGAGAGAATGAGGGAAGGGGAGTGTAGAAGTAAGAGGACAGAAGGAGTAAGAGAAGGAGTTATTAAAGTGGAGTAAGAAACTGCACATTTTAATTGGTTGTACTTTTGAACACTTTGAAAGTCATATAACATTCACCCATCCCCCCAGTGCTCATTCCCCTGTTACCATGGTAACTCCCTCCTCACCCAGCACACAGTTCAGAAGTTCATCATACTATGTGGCAAAAAAAAAGCAGCAAGGGTGTTTGACCACTCAATGTACCAGCTAATCATGTGCAATGTTTCTTGAAATTACTTTTCCTCAACCATTGAAATGACTTCTTTCAAAAAACAAAAGCATGCACCCTAGTTTTCAGTGGAGAATGTAAATTTTTTGTTTTTCAAGTGCACTGAATCTCAACCACTTTTTTACATAACTCCTACTTTCAAACTGCCATTTCATTTCCACAACTCATCTGAATACAGGCACATCTACCTTCAAGATGCCAAAAGTCTGGTTTGTGGGTCATAGCTTTGTCCACTGGAGTCAAAAATACGCAGCTAACAGAGGTATTTACAACCTTGATTTACCAAATGTGGACATTCTATGGATTGGACAGAGAGGATTGAGAATTCACCAATTGATACCATTGGTAAAATCCTTTATGCATCTACCACACCCTGACCTCATAATTGTGCACTGTGGTGGCAATGACCTGGGCACTTTGACTGGGGTAGGTCTGGAAATGCTTTTAAAGGACATCTTTGGGCAATTGATGTCACTTTTTCCAAAAACTGCCTCGGTATTTTCTAATATATGCCAAAGGCAAAAATGGAACTGGTCCAACCAATTTTGTCCACAGATTGAGAAAGCAAGGAAGCATGTGAATAAATCTGTTTCTGCTTTCCACAGAGACTATGGTATGGGTTCCATTTACCACAACAACTTGCGTTACAACATGCAAGACATCTATAGGAGAGATGGTGTGCATTTTACAGATGAGGGGAATAGAGTTTTCCTCTTGAATATAAGACTCTGCATTGGTACCTACTTGTAGGTACAAAAACACCCACATAACACAACAGCTCTTTTCAGAGCTACCCTACCTCTAAGCACTCTAAATTATTTTTTTACTATAATTTTTTACACTGTTTTTCCCTGTGGTGCGCTCAGGGTGCGCATACCGGAGCGCGCACCTGGGAACGCACCCAGCGCTTACCCCGTGAAAATTTAAAAAAAAACAAAAAAGGTTTTTCGCCCTTCAGGGTCCTTCTAGGCCCCCCTCAGAAAACCTAGGGGGTCAGGATGTGTCTATTCTGCCCCCTTTTAATTATTTCCCCTTTCTATTTCACCTCTTGTGTCTCGATTCTACCGAGACACAAGATGGCGGACTCTCCGGACTGTTTAGAATGTTGACAGACACCCGACAGCCAATCAGCTTTCCGCTCGCGCACTCCCGTAGCGCGCCGGGTGCGCTCCCCGGTACGCGCTCCTCTGAGCGCACGGAGAGCGCTTATAGATATATATGTGTTTTTGAAGTTAATTTACAAGAAAAACACTGGAGCAAATTTCAGCAAATATAGCAAAGGCACATCTGCGTACCAGTCCCTACAATTTTGCCAAGCTTGGCGTAATTCCGTTCAGCGGTTCGGGCTGTAGACTTGTCAGACCGTCCTATGGAAATTAACATGGGGAAAACACGTTTTGGGACCCCCCTTTTTTCTCAGCCCCCACTTCACAAATCCCCCCGAAACTTCCAGGGAAGGAGTGGAGCGGAGCTGGCCAAAATTTTGGAAAATTACACACAAATTCCTCAAGCGGCGCCAGAGTTATTCCCAATAGAATGTTGCGGATTTCCTATGGTAGCCAATCCTAACTATAACTACCTACTGGCGACCGCCAGTAGGTAATATATATCACAAACAATGCTCCGTCTGATCTCCTGTTGCCCATTGACAAGTGGTGCGTAGAGCCGCCGTAGCGTGTCGACAAACAAAATTTCACTTGATTTGCAGTAAAACACACACTCAGGGGATGACTTGCTCAAAGATGGCTTTACGTTTCAGTTACGCGTTTCTGCTCGAAGAGTCTTGATCACACACCGAACTCCAAGCCAGCTGCACTTACAAACACTTTGCCAGACACTAACAAGGGACAAAACAAGTCCAAGGAGTTACGTGGTTGGTTTTTGTGGCAGACATCTTAAAATGTGTTCAATTCACATATCTATAATGTCAGAATGTGTCAAAACAATTTGAGATCGCCATATGTTACAACAGTATCTGCACACATAGTAAGTAAATACAATCTGTACTGCATATGCAGCTTCAATCGGCTTTGAGCTCGGTGTGTGATCAACACTCTTAGAGTCGAAATGTGTAACTGTAAAGTAAAGCCATCTTTGAGAAAATCATCCCCTGAGCGAGCGTTTTAACTGTGAATCAAATGAAATATACATATATCTATCTATCTATCTATCTATCTCTATCTATATTTATATATATATATTTTTTTTTTTTTTTTTTTTTTTGGCGTCTGTTGTGGGGGTAGGGGCTGTAATTAAACACTCTTGAAATCCAATGGTATGGCGTGCTGGTCTTCTATCTAGCCTGACTGGAGTGGATTGTTCTGTGAATATATATATATATATCTATACTACTATTATAAAGAGAGAACTGTGAACCTTTGAGGCGGGTAAACTCGGGAACCACAGCGCCAATCCAAACACCCAATACATCATTGGAATTGTCAGGGTCTGCAGAGTGACATAGGCTATATACCACCAAAAAATATACGTTCTTTAAAAAATATACGTTAAAAAAAAGTAGTCCCTTGGAAGTAGCACTGGCCGTGTGCGCTAACGACGTGCGTGATGACATCATCAGGTGCCCGGGGAGGATCGGCGGACAGGAACGCGAGGAGGAGTGGCGGACAGGAGCGCGGAGTTTAGCACACAGGACCTTGGGGAGGAGCGGTGAACTTTTGCCGACTGCGCTGTGGGCTGAGGTAGGTGAGAGGCACCCGTGGTGGGCTGAGGAGGTGGTTGGGGGCCTGGGTTTGGCCGACTGCAGCCGACACGAGCGCGGGGAGGAAAGGTGAAGTTTAGCGGACAGGAGCGCAGGGAGGCTGTAAGCAAGCCTGATTTACCCCGGACAATGTCGGGACGGGCTGCTAGTATATATATATATATATATATATATATATATATATATATATATATATATATATATATATATATATATATATATATATATATATATATATATATATATGTTAGATTTCGGGTCTCTAGTTGGCACAGGTAGGTACTTGTGACAAATAGGGACCCTGGCCTCTAGTCAGGGTAAGTGGGATACACTCTTCAGAAAACCCCTGCTCACCCCCTTGGTAGCTTGGCACGAGCAGACAGGCTTATCAACGGCAATGTGGAAAGTTTTTGTACCAACACTCACAGTGACACAGTGAAAACACCACAAATGGACTCCACACCAGACTAGAAAAATAATATTATTTAATCTAAACAAGATCAAAACGACAAATATTCAACATACAAAGTTCAAGAATATGGTTTCAAAAGAGTTCTTAAGGTTGCGTTAAAATAAGCCTCAGTTGCGTCACGTTATAGCCAAAAGTACCTTTAGATGCGACAAAAGTTTCAAGTGAAAGCTGCAGCATTGAAAAACAAGCGATGTGTCACTCCTGAGACCCTAGGGAGGCGATGCGACCATCCCGCAGGACGCAGCCGGTGTGTTGCGGTGATTCCAGTCTGTATGGGGAGGGATGCGATACCTTGTGTGGATTCCGGTGTGCAGATTTTGTAGGAAGCGTCTCGCTTAGGCACGATGCGACGATCTTTTGACGGCGCCGATCTCAGGTGCGGCAACGATGCGCAGCGTTGATCTTCTACTCTCGCAGCCCCTCGATGGCTCTGCGATGACTCTCGCAGCGACGTGATGCAAGAAAGCGGTGCGACGATCTCACCCAGTGACAACAGGCTCTGCGGCGATACTCGCAGCGATGGTACTTTTCCCACACCGGAGTGATGCGTTCCCCAAGCGAAGGATGCGTCGGTTCTTGCAGCAGCAACAGGTGCTGCGACGATCTCGATCTTCGCGGCGGCAAAAATTTCCTTGCACTGATGGGGATGCGCTCCACAAGCGAGCGATGCGTGAAACTTGGTAGAAAGACTCCGTTTCTTCTTGTCCAGCATCCTATCCAACAGGTACATCTTCCAGAGGCACCACAACTGGCCCAAGCACTCTAGGAAGGACAGAACTCTCTCAATAGAGTTCAGGGGGGAAGCTGGGGGTGAAGTCCTTTTGTTCCTGGGACTTCTTAACAGGAAGCCAGCTCAACCCAGGCCCTTGGAGATCTCTTCAAGCAAAGGGACACAGCACAAAGCAAAGTCCTTCCCCTCTCCTTGGCAGTAAAGCAACTGCAGGTCAGCCCACAAACACACAGCAGGACACTCCTTCCTCTTCAGTCTTCTAGCTTTCTCCTTGGCAGAGATTCCTTCTTGATTCCAGGATGATCTTTTGTTCTGTAGTCTGGGGTCCTGTACTTATACCCCTAAAAGGCTTAGTTCCCTCTGTGCAGGAGGGCTCTGAGCTCGGTCTGAACCAGTTCTGGGTGTTCCTTGAGCACTTTGTTTTCCTGGCCTCTCCTTTCCTTTCAGAGAGAGAGGCAGGGTCGTCAGCCGCCCAGCAGGAGGTGGAGCCAGCATTGTGGAAGGCAGGCACAGCCCTATTCAGGCCCAGGTGCTACCCCCTCCCACCACTCTAAATGCAGATGGAGCTATTAAGCCCAGGGATGGCCCATTCAGCCTCTGGGAGCCACCCAGCCCCAGTCACTCACAAACCAGACAGTCAATTCACAAACAAGCCAAGGCACACAGAAAGGTCAGACAAGAGAACAGCCACTTTCTAAAAGTGCTGTTCTCAAACACAGGATTTAAAAACCACCTTTCCTAAAATATGTGTTATTACATTCTGAGTTCAGGGATACCAGACTTGTATGTCCTATCTTGCTCCTATGGGAAGATATGCAGGTAACCACTGTACACAGCATTCACCATGATAGCCTATGGGCAAGATAGCCTTACAATAGTGAAAAACGAAAATGGCTGTAATTCACTACCAGAGCATGTGACCTGCACTAGTACATGCTCTACCTTTCACATACACTGCACCCTGCCCAGGGGGGTACCTTGGCCCATCCAAAGGGGTGTCCACTGTGTACAGAAGGGGAAGGATTAGGCCTGGTCAGTGGGGACACTGGCCAGGTGGACATGGCAGTTCACAGACTGCACACAGGCACTGCGGTGGCAGGCCTGAGACACCATTTTAGGGCTACTCATCTGGGTGGCACAATCAGTGCTGCAGGCCCACTAGTACCATTTGAGTCACCAGCCCTGGCACACTAAGTGCACTTTACTAGGGACTTCTTGGTACTACAAATATTCCACTCATGGATGACCAATTACACTTACAATTTACTCAGGGAGCACTTGCACTTTGACACTAATCAGCAGTGGCAAAGTGCCCAAAGCATCCAAACCAGCAAAAACGAATCCAGCACAGCATCAAAAATACAGGAGGTAGAGGCTAAAAGACAGGGGAAACCACACCAAAGATGCCAGGTCTAACAATATATATATAAGCTTGTTGATTGCATGACAGGTGGGTGTATCCTTATTGATTAGTGAGTTTTAGTAACACCTTTGGGAACATAATTTTTTGATGCATTATAATCAAACAGAAGTGTCTGCAGGGGAGGTCAGCCTTTGCCAAAGGGATGTAAGTCAATAAAACAATTCACACAGCCTAAAGGCTTCTTTTTTTACTACTACGATTGGTAGTAGCCCCATGTACTAAAGACACATATATCAATTTGATTTAAAAAATTTACATTATAACAGGCTTTCTTTTTTCCAGAATTTCTCTTTTAACAACGGGTATATACACTTTTCTGACATTCAACCAATTTGGTCAGGATAAGCCTCTGCACGAGGATTCTAGGGCGTGATTGTAATAGTTGGCACTGTTATCTTACCAGTTTTGACAAATATTCCGACAGGAGGCCCACTTCTCCAAAACAATCGAATAAGAGGGTTAATTCACCAACAAATACCTTATAACAACAGAAAATAGCAAAATAAACACTTAGCACATGTTCTATTCACCTTCTTTCAAAAGCTCACTCACAGTGTGAGTGAATGTTCAAGTGTTCTAAGTGTGCTGTGATATTCACTGTTCACAAAGGATGGAAATGTATATAGAATAAAATACTTAATTTAGAAGAAAAGTAAACGTTGATGGACCAAAAAAACATTCATATTATTTATTTTACATTATAAGTGCTTAAAATGTTTTGAAAGGAATGGCAAATATAGGCTCTGATATTCCTAATAGCAATAAACTCAGTACTCATTGTGAGTGTATTAAGCTAAAACATCACATATTCCTTTCAGATACATACATCATATGTTACATTTTATAATGTAGCACATCTGAGACAGCAATACTTGGTTCTAGCCAGGAGTCTTATTCTCAGTACATCTCACATTTCTTCTGTTCTCTTAGCTGAGCAAGTGTGTGCTTCAAATTAGTCCAATCAATCAAAATCTTTACGAAAACATATCCACTAATAGACCTTTTATCATCTTTAAAATGTTGCAGGCGTGTAAATGTTTGCGCCAGAAAAAGAATCTGTAAGGTCAAATCTTTTCCATAAATGCTTAATTTCAGCAATTGAATTTTCTTTTCACTTGACACAAATTGCTAATGTATTAGAGGGACGGTCTACAGAAAGCAGAAAGGTAGTTCATTATTCCAGTGGCAACTGTTTTCCTGTGCGCATCATTATTGATTAGGAAACCTTATGTCTGTGCACTAGGGATGTTAGTACAGGACCTCCATGGGATCGTACAATTAGGAAGAGATTAGGTGCAGGCATTAGCATCACCAAGGCAATTATACATTGAAATCTACATATTCCTTGCAGGAGGCAGTGGCCAAATCTTCGTCAGCAGATGTCAGCAGAGTCAGCAGAGTATTTGTCAGTGTTGTGAACTTTCTGCTGCTGTTTCCGGTTGATGCGAGTTGCTTCTCTAATTGTTGATCTTACAGTGCTCCATTTCTACAACCATTCTGAAAGAGAGAGATGCTGTTTCAGTTGCAGGAAATCAAAATGCCCATGGCAGATGGCTCTGCCATACTTTATACCATTACCTACAAAGTATTGTTACTTCTCCGGGTCAAAAAGGTGTGTATAATTGTCTGCGTGCGTGTTCAGGCTAGTATGTGAGGCTGGATAACAGAGGGCTATCAGTAAGGCATATCTATGGTTGTGGTAATCCATGAATTTCATACTCAATCTAATATCAGAATACATTCTTCACTAAGAAACCCGTTTGGCACTTTGCTGCACTTCCCACTAAGCTCACCAGAGTACCATCGCCTAAATAGGACCTGCTAAATTAAATGGATTTGTAGGATATTAATACAGTGGTTAGAACGCCACATATAATGCCAAAAGAGTGCCCTTCCTGGTGGGTTGGGGCTCATGAGTGTGGGTGTCACCACACTAATGCATTCCAGAAGTGAAACCCTCTCGACTCCATGAGCGAAAAGCGAGCCACACCACTCCGATAGATTTGCTCCAAAGTCTTTTAATTCAGCAAGCTCCTGACGCGTTTCAACCCGAACAGGGTCTTAATCACGTTGTATGCCAAAAAATCAGTTGCTTTATTTAAAAAACGTACAAATACAAAAGCATTGAAAAAGGAGTCCATGAATGACACTTGTAAGCAAATAAAGCAATAGTAGTGTAGTGTAGCTCCTATTTTCCCAATAGGCTCTGCGCATTGGAATAATACCTACAGCAGTAAAGGCCTAGACCAGACGTTAACTAGGTCTACTACTGTCGATACTAGACTTAATTTTTTGGGTTTGCCAGCGTAGCTCAGAGTTCGCTAGAAACTTTCTCGAATGTTCAAGGAGGAATTAACTTCCCTGATTAGACAAGAAGGGATTTAGTTTCTGACAACCATAGAACATGACAACTTTGCTCTCCCCTAATCAAGAGTCAATCTCGAGAGTCGTGTGAGCACAAGGCAATTATTTTACTCAGTCAGTACGTGCATTCTTAGTCTCATCAGATTGTAGAGAAAAGGAAGAGACGGGCGTGTTCAATAAAAGATGTTATTTATTGATCAGTCTCTTTTCTCATACATGAGAAATGGATCGATATTATTGCAATACTTATAGTTAAGTAAAGTGCATACATTAAAAGCAATAGTATAAAATAATACTGTAAAAACATTGATATGGTTTCTGAGCCATATGATGTTTAAAATGGTTAAAATATATTTACATACACATATACATTTGACTAAACGTACTCAACTGGTGTTTCTAAATACGCCTACCCCGTGTACCTGACCTAAGTCTAATGCGTGGGCGGGAATAGAAAGTTACAGTTTAAGTTAAGTTTGTTTTTGCCAAGTGAATAACTAAAGAATTCTCTGTGAGGGGTTATTCAGTTCTGTACCTGGAAGTTAGGATGAATGAGGAATGGTATCTCTTTCTCTGCGCTCGATATTCCAGGCTGCCTGCGAGGGCTGCCCAGAAACGCCGGTGCTGGGTCTCTCGGCTTGAGATAGCAGCGCGTCTCTCAGCGCGTCAGGAAGGCGGGGCTGCTGCCAGCGGGGTCTGCTTCTGCTCTCGGCTTCGGCAAGTGTGGCTGCTCCGTCTTGTCACCACGCGTGTGTTTGCATAGGGCAAGATCGGCAATATTTATACCTTAAAGGTGCCGAGATTGACGTAAGGATGGACATAGATACGTCAATAAAGATGTCATACGACTTGCTCGTTAGCACATTCTTTACTAAAGTTCTCTGTGAAATCAAAACAATGGCCGCACGGATTTTCCAGGTTGTCATAGGTTTGATTTGTTATGAGAACGTCGTATGCCTTATCAGGGGCTGGAGGAATGTCGCTTGTCTAATTAGATCTCAAGCGTTATGACCTAATCAGATAACACGTTCCTGTGCCGTAGTGTGACTGCGTCAGATAACGGTATCTGCATCATGGGGGCTGTTCTTGCCTCATGGGCTGACTGTTAGTTAACTTGATAGTTAGTTTAACCAGAATAGGGTCAGGAATAGGGGGATCGATTCAGAACCTATAGGAATACATGACACCCACTCCACGCTAACTATGGACATATTTACTAATCTATGCATAGTATAACATAGTACAACATACTATAGAGTATAGTGTATACCTTACCACCCCAAAATACATAAATGCATTTTGAAATTTTCAAATATACTGAAAAATTGCAGTCATATATATTGTATGCACTTAAGCTATGAATTAAATGCAAAAGTAAACACGCATTTGTATGCATCATTGCTAATTTGGTATTTGAAAAATACACATGAAATGGCTCTTAATATAGCTATACAGAAAGGAAGTTCGAGACCATCTCATCACATAATAAAATATTTGTGAACATCCCAGCGGGCAACTAAAGTTTATAAAGTATCTAAAAATAGAAATCTTAGTTCTCTAGGAATAGTTTCTTACTTTAAGCAGAAGATAAGTGTCCCGAAAAATTTGTGAAAAATAATTTGGGGCTGCTAAAAAATTGTTGTCCGTGAACTGGTAGGAAGAATTGTTCATGTGACTTTATTTTTAAAGTTGAAGGCCGAATTCAGGGAACGCCGTGTGCGAGCTTGCTCAAAAGTCTCTATTTCTGTTCTGGAGAGAACATCATATCATTCAGGCTTTCGAAAAAACTGTCAACAGCTTCATGGGAAAGTTCCACTAAGTCGGAAATAGGGGTAACCATGCATTCGTGCGCATGATTGTCTGCATTGACATTCTGATTCGCATTGCTGACAGAAGGTCGTACCTGTTCGATGCTGCTTTCATCTTGAACTTCACTACTCTTCAATCGCAGTGGTGAAGATTCCAGGAATGCCGTCATCAGGATTGGCAGCCTTTGAGGGCAGCACAAAGCGTGAACCTTGGTAGGAACCAACAGTGTATCTGCATCCACTGGCGCATCCGATTGTAGCGTCAGACAGGTGTCTAACACGCATTCTTCTCCGCATAGCAGACACCTTAGTACAGGTAAAACACACCTTTGCCACATTGGTCGAAATGATAGAAACCAAGTCATGTTTAGGTCTCTAAGCCGGGAGAGTCCCAGGATTTTTGATATCCGGTCCCGGTATCCAATGGCTAGGATCGTATCTTCCATTGTCGCGAGAGTTTGATCTGTGACATGGGTTGCCATAACGAAAAATAAGGACTAAGAATAGGATTCCTGCAATTAGTCCCAAGATCAGGGGAAGTCTGCCAAAAATCGAATGGACGAAATCTGGAAAAATACCCAGTATGGCTTTGAATGGTGTTAATGCCATCGAAAATACTGTCTTAAATACCCCTGAGATCCCATTGGTATCAGAAATATTTAAGAGTTCGCTCAGGATTTCCGCGAAATGTACGGGGGAATTAGTTGATAATAATGTATGTATCTCTGCAGTCGTCCTTGCGACTTGTAGATCATACGTTTCTTTTGATGACGTGAGCCTTGTAGGCGTCTGAAGAAGCACTGTTTTCATTCTGCTTAAAGTATCTATTCGAATAGAAGTAATTTTCAAACTGGGCCATGCCCTTGCCTCCCTGTCTGGAAAGGAGCTGGGGAATAAAGAACGTCCACAGCACTTGACCTTCGCCGTCGTAGTGACTAGATAAGGAGTCCCGGGCATAAGACTACAACATCTGCGGTCAACAATAAGAATGTAACTCCCATTATAGAGTCTTTGAAAGAATGGTTCTATTTCAGTTGCAGGTGCGCCTTGCTGGTGACATGAAAGGTTGTACGAATTCCCTTCACAGGCTCCGTGCAAACTAATACCGTTACACAGAAGCGTGCCGCTTAGTGACATAGCACAATTGTTGCCACTAAGAAACACTTTCTGTCCTTTATTACTGACACATGCATGTGAATAGGGCAGGTTCCAAGTTGTTTTAAGGTACCCCTTTCCCAATTTCTCGTACATGCCAGCCTGTATATATTTTTGGCAGTATTGAAACCTGAAGGTTGAGATTGGAATATTTATGATTCCGTGTATTATCCATTCACTGACAGGTCGTTCTGACATTGTCATTGGTAATCTTTCTAGTTTTTCAATGCTCAAGATTGTATAATCAGCACCCTTTTGCGCCATACCGATTTGTCTATCAGTAAGGTTAAAGATTTGGAATAGTGACGTTGTGTTGATTAAACGCCAAGGCACATAGCCTGAACGCAGATTTTGTAACGTCCAGCCAAGCTGTACAATAGAACGCAATTGTGACTGACCATGTTGTAATAACAGTAAGTCTTGCGATAATATATCGATTGCTGAAGACACAATGCTGTCCAATGAAAAAATTCTGGAGGACAGAGTCATTAACCCATTGTCCACTACAGAAAGTGATTTTTCCAAATTAATACGGTCAATTTCCCGTATTCTTTCTGCTGTCTCAATTTGAGTAACCTTCCAGGCCTCATTGTATGCTGCATATACAGAGGCTGCTATGAAACGCTTTTGACGCTGTTTGCGTGGTCCCATTATGAAATCACGCAAGTCAGCACCATCAGTAAGTAAAGTTAGGTGTTGCTTAATTTCAGGCAGTGTGGAAGTTTGTAGCCACTGAAGGCATAATTTGCCCACACTGTAGGTTGTTATTATCCCTGGGTGATGTCTTTGGGGATATCTAGGGTCTGGCCTGGTCATTTTGAAACCCTGTGTTTTATTCAGGAATCTATCTTGACAGTTATTTGTATCTGTGGGCCAGATCAACCATTGTTTCCAATCAGGATGTGTTCTGTTTACGTCTATCTCTTCATCTGTATCAGAGCTATTGCTAAACATTGTTGGCTTTGGAATAGACGGTTTAATTAAATCTTTGATTTTGGCTAAGCCAAGACAGGTGGTTTGTTGAACAGTGTCATTTAAAAATATCATTTGTTCTGGGATCATGCAGGCTCTAAACAAAGCTTCTATACCCTGTACTTGCCATTCTTTTGTACCCCAAACACTTTTCAAATCAACATTTTTGTCCCAATAATCAAATCCAAATGTATTCATTTTTTCAAAGAATGAATCTGAATATATCAATTTTGTGTTGGTTATCATGGTTTTCATCCCTGTTTTGTTTGACAATTTAAAATAAAATGTTTCAGCATTACTTATGTTAAAACCTGAAAAATATGAATATTTGTCATATATGGTTCTAGAGCTTCCTTTTGGAGGTGTAGCACAATGTTCCCATTGATTATAACTTAAAACATTTCTAGGTTGTGCAGATTTATGTAAAAAATGGTTACCATAATGGTTATAGCAATACATACTATCATAATTTGTAGAACCTTGCAAATAATCATGTTTTGTAAATTTAGCAGACATTACTAAGTCAGACATCATGTTGTTAATACTTTCGAAGTCCCAATCATCAGCAAATGAGCTTTGTTTTGCAAAGTCACTCAAGGAGATCTTGATTTGGTGTGGATATTTCAGGATCTCGACCGGACCATAAATTTCATAGTCAGTGTTGTCCCAGGCTACCCCACCAGGTATAGGATTGGCTGTGAAGTTGGCTGAAGAAAGTTCTCTTTTCTCGACGTGTGAAGATGTGTGTGGTTTGAGGACCAAGTTGATGTTCTGACTTGCTGTGTCCATCTTAGCATATTTTCCCTCAATGAAGCGTCCCAAAGTAAATACCATGATGAGCCAAAGTATGAGGATAAATGCACCAAAACCCACCCAAAATTCAATCCATGGAGAAACCAGATATGTTTCTTTCAGATGTTTCAAAAGTTCCTTAGCTTTGTCTTTAAAGGATTTTGATGATGGCTGTGTCTTTGATTCACTGAAGCCGTCAGAGGAATCATCGAAGTCGATGAAGTAACCGGATGCAGTTCTGTCAATTGTTCCAATTGGTTCAGGATTTCTGTTTTTTGCATTTTCACTTGGTACTTCAGTATAGATTGGTGTGTCTCTGCTAAATGTCTTTATTTGGGTTTTCAGAGGTCTGAGTTCTATTGCATTGTTGCATAGTCCTTCTTGTTCTTCTTTAGGCGTTTCGAATGTGATGAGCCTTTTTGTTAGGACCTCTGTGCTGGTAGCAAACCTTGGTGTTCTGCTACTTATTGGGAGTCCACTTGGCCTACTGTTTGTTATCGGCCACATGTTGTGGTTTTACCAGGTCGATGGATACAACTCGGTTCTCCTTTTTACCAGCAAGTGGCGGTAGTACAACTGATCTTGTCCCGTTGACAGACAAGACAGGAACTGCTTTTCTGTAGGAAGGCCCAAATTCCTTCTTTACCGCGATCTTTTCCCTGACTAGATCCCCCGACTTTTGGAATCCAGACAGGTCTTGCTGGGACAGGTGGTGATTCTTCAGTGGTCATTGGCTGTTGTTTCAACTGTATGTTGCTCAGGTCTTTTCTTGTTTTGTTTAAGTCCTGCAAAATAGCCAAACGGTCTTTGACATCAAAGCTTTTTTCTTTAACCACTGAAGTCTGACTATCAAGGTCAGAGATCAACATCCTAGTTCCAAATAATAATTCGTACGGACTGAATCCCTTCAGAGAATTTCTTGGCAAGTTATTTAGACTACGTTGGACACTTATTAGATGTTTGACCCACCCAGCTCCCGAACCTAATACCTTTGCCGTTATAGATTGCTTTATGTCACGTTTTTTTCTTTCAACAATTCCGTTCCCCTCAGGGTGAAATGGACAAGAGTACCGCAATTGCACGCCCATGCTGACCATGGCCTCCTTATAAGCCCGAGAGCTAAAAGCAGGACCATTGTCCGAATGCAGCATGCCAATTGCGTATGTGCCGATAAAGACTCGCAAATCTTTTATAACAGTTCTGGCGTCAGCCGTTCGCTGGGGCCACATCCATATGAATCTCGTGCATGAGTCCACTGCGACCAAGATATATTTATAGTTACCATCCCTTTGTAAGGGACCGCAGTGGTCTAGGTAAACACAGGCTAATGGTTTATCCGAGATTAGAAGGGGCGTCTGCGCTGGACGTCTCACCGTTGATACTTTCATTTTTTGACATATTTCACATGCTAGAACATAGTTCCTTGTTTGTCTTCTCATTTGTGGCCACCAGTATCTCTGTTTTAATAATGATACTGTGGCTGAGACGCCAGCATGGATAGAAGCAAGCCCTTCGTGTGCCGCTATTATTAGTCCTAACCTATGTTCCATGTTTGGAATTGCCCTATCCCCCACTCCAGGGATTTGAGCAAAAGGAACATTGTTTGCATCAGTTATGTATGAGTATTTTACTGGAAAGCCTTTAGGGAGTGGTTCTATCGAATCCTTTTCTGAAGCGCTGACAGCTTGTAATATTTCGCTGTCTATTTTTGTTTTGGACCTGGTGACGGCAGCTACGGAAGCCGTTTGCACAGCTGCCTTCGCGGCCTCATCAGCCAATGAATTCCCTGCAACGTGAACGCCATCACGTTGATGACTCAGTGTATGTATCACGTGAGTCTTTGGTAGTTCTTTTTGTAAAAGAGCTACTTGTTCCCAGAGCATTTTATGCTTGATTGTGCCACCTTTCGCATCCTTGAAACCGTTCTGAAGCCAGATCTGCAAGTATTCATTATAAGATTGAACGCAATAATACGAATCGCACACTATGAGTGTGGGGAATTCTCGATCGGAATTTTCAAGCGCCATCTTGAATGCTAGTAGTTCAGCTCGCTGAGCTGTACAATCTCCTAGGGATTGTGTTTTAGTGAGGGTTGGTTTGAATTTCCCTTCGTGCCAACGACCTTTAACAATCGCGCACGCAGCACTGTAAGCTTGTTTACCCCCTACTGCGGGTTGTGCTGATCCGTCTGTATATATTATACAGCCGTAGTGGTCTAGAGGCAGAATTTCGGTTGGCGGAGGACATTCAAATTCATATTGGAGAAATTCTTGTGTTTTTAAATAAGGATCAAATTCGTACACCACGTCTGTTGCAGCAAGAGAGTTAGCCCATTGTATCCATCTTGGATGGAGTGCTTTAGCATTTGGAATGCTTGCCTTTGTTACCGCCTCTAAGGCTGGTATTGGTGTCACGATTATTATTCGTTTACCTTGTGCCAGGGCTCGTTCTTTTGCTATAGCTGTCTGTGTTGCTGTAAGAATTTTTTCCGTTGGGCTAAATTTCATTTCAGCCTTAGTGTACAAGTGTGATTTGAATGCAATTGGTACCTTTTCTCCTTCATTAGAAGTCAGGTATGTGAATCCGCATCTCCCTGGGATGACTCGAATCACAAGATTGCGTGTGTTATCACGTGTTTCTAATTTTGTTTTAATTAGCATGTCTGTTTGTAAGGATCTCAAAATTTCTGTGTGTGTTTGAGTCCAACTGGATCTTTTAAAGTCTGGTTTAATTAGATCATAAAGGGGTTTGACCCTTTCTGCGTAATTTGCAATGTATGTTCTTCCGAAATTTAGGAAACCTAGAATCGACTGTAGGTTTTTTAGTGTTTTAGGAGCTTGGATTACGGCACATTTCTCTAGGAAATTGTCTGCCAGGCTTTTGCCTTCACTTGATAACTCATATCCTAAGAATAGGACTGTCAGATGGGCAATTCTGGATTTTTTAAAGTTGAATTTGTAACCCTCTGCAGCGAACCCAAGTATTATGGTGTTCACTCTTTTCAAGTGAGTCTCCAAGTCATCATCTGTTAAGTAAATGTCATCGACATAAGATAATGCTTCATCATCATATAGTTGTAGTAATTCTGTTACTCTCGCTGAGAATACCCCCGGGCTGTTCTTGTACCCCTGGGCTAACCGACAGAATTGCTTTTGAGTGCCATTTACTGAGAATGCAGTTAAAGATCTGCTCTCTGGTGCTATGTTTTGACAAAAGAATCCATTGGAGATGTCCAAGGTTGTTTAGTATTTTTTGCGCACTATGTTATTCATTAGTGCAGCACTGTGTGAGTTTTGCACTGCAAAGGTTTTGCAACATGTGTTAAGGTGTCGGTAATCCAAAACTAGACGATATGAATTGTCTGGTTTGGAGACCGGAAACAAAGGATTGTTCATTTGTGAGGTGCAAGTTTCAATCACCCCCTGGTATTCTAGCTGATCTAGTATTTCATTTACCTGTTTTTTAGCTTCTTGCTTAATTGGGTACTGCCTTTGTGCAGTAGGTTGTGATTTTAACTGGATTTTGTGAGGAGGGGAGTCCTCATCCCATCCTACATGATTTTTATATAAAGCAGGTGCTAAGGCCACTGCCCACTTTCTAGCAAGTGTGTATTTTTTATGAATCGGGATTTGATTCGAGAAGGCAGGCATAATTACTTCTTCGCCATGAGGGCACTCCCTGACAAACTCTGGTGGCCAGTCTTTTTCAGCTAGACGGATGTCATAACCCTTTGAGAGGTTATCCCAAAATAGTCCCCTTATTTTCCTAGTCTTATCTCCCTCTATACGTAATGTTATCTCGTATATCTTGTGGGGCTTGCTAACTCTGGTGTCTGCAGTTTCCACTTGAAGGTATTCATTCGTGTCCACTGTCTCCAGATGATTCATAAGGACTTTGCGAGCTATGCTCACCTCTGCTGCGCTGTCTAGCATTGTCTGAGCCCACTCTCCGTTTTTCAGTTGTGTCCTCAGTATTCTCGGCATTTTTAACTACCTTGATACTGGCGACCTTCTTTTTTGGAAATTGTAATTTCTTTTTTAGCTGAGCAGGTTCCTTGTCTTTGGACTTGGCGTGCTCTTCTGATCGTCCTCTTCTTTCCGATTTCTGCGAGGAAGTCTGAAAAGATTGAGAGGGACGTGTATCAATGTCTTCATATCTATCAGGTTTTTTAATATTATCCCTATTTCTAAGGTTATATCTATTCCCAGAGGGGTCACTCTGCGGTGACCTCTGTCTTTGGTTTGGAGATTTCTCTCTTCGCCTGGGAGACCTCCCTCGGGACTGGAATTTCTTTTCTTTAGGATTGGATTGTTTGTTTCCATCCCAGTTCTTTTTTGGTGAATTATTATTAAAAAATATTTTTTCTGGACTTGTAGTCAGTTGCGGTTTTACTGGTATTCCACCTAGACTATCTCTGCCTAGTTCTTCATGGGATTTTTCTATGATTCTGGCAATTTCAGCTGGTTGGTCTGCTATATCTGTCTCTTTTAACCTCTGGCGGATCGCCACGTTTGCTGCTTCACCTTTTATGTTGGCTAATAATATAGCCGAGACCTGCTTGAAGTCTTTCAGTAATTTCATACCAAGAGTTAAAGCAGGTTCTGGACCGTATTCATCTTGAATTTGTTTTAGCACATCTGGTATTACCGAAATGGATGGAACACCATGCGTTTTTGTGTAGATGGAAGCAAAGACTGTACCCCAAGTGTCACAGTCCTCAATGTGTGGTGCGATTCCCATTGGGAGACATATAGTCAGAATCCTGTGTTTTTCTAATGGGGTGGTGTCAGGAAACACCGCCTCTATTTGGGTAATTTTCTGTGCCAACCAGAATGGTATCTGTTCCCGTTTAGCTGGAACTTTACCTAGGCAGGATTGGATGTTCTGTGGTGTAATTTTATTTGTGTTCCCCTGGTGAGGGGTCAGCTGTGGAAGTTTAATCGCTGGCTGAATTGTTGAAGTCCGCATTACATACTGAACTAATTGTCTATGAATTTTTAGTAGTTGTTTTAGCTGTATTAACAGCTCTGCTGCAGGCATTCTTTCGATGTCTGGATGTGGTGTGTATCCGGCTAAGACCGGCCACGTTGCTCCTGGTCTTCCTAAAGGACCGAGTCTTGTAATGTGATTGTTATGTTTTAGGGCGCCATCAAATAAGAGCAAATGCTCTTGGAATTTGAGTGGTACTTCCACCTCCTCGAAAGGAGTGTACGTTTCAGGAGGTTCCTCTACTTTGTAATAGTGGAAGTACTTTGTTACAGCATTTGCTGCTGGAAAATGTATCCATGAATAGTATACCTCTGTCTGCCGATATTCGTGTGCCTCGATTACGAATATGACTGTGCCACCTCTAGGTGTCAGTCCATTTTCTATAAGTTTTAAGGTTATAGATCTCCTTTTAATGACCGGAATGAGTGTTATATTCGGGTCTGCTGCTTGCATGGTAGCATCAGCATCTGCGAGTTCAGTTGCTAATCTAACTGCCTCTCTTTCATCATCACTCTCTGCCATTTTACAGACAGGATGGTATTATGTTTGTTTGCAGATCAGGTTTCTTTATGGAACCAGAGATTAGATGCACAATATTTTGGGAATGTTTTTATCCTTCAACGTTGACTATACCAAGAACCATACATAGGAGTTCCCTCCTGCGAGGTTTTGGAGGATATTACCTTTCACCCACTCCAGACGTCTTTGGAGTATAATGGGAAAAGGGGTCTGAGTGAGAAAGCATGACTGAGTTACTCTAAATGTCTTACGTTAGTTTTATCGCCCTTTCCAAACACGTTGGGCGCCATGTAGTGTAGCTCCTATTTTCCCAATAGGCTCTGCGCATTGGAATAATACCTACAGCAGTAAAGGCCTAGACCAGACGTTAACTAGGTCTACTACTGTCGATACTAGACTTAATTTTTTGGGTTTGCCAGCGTAGCTCAGAGTTTGCTAGAAACTTTCTCGAATGTTCAAGGAGGAATTAACTTCCCTGATTAGACAAGAAGGGATTTAGTTTCTGACAACCATAGAACATGACAACTTTGCTCTCCCCTAATCAAGAGTCAATCTCGAGAGTCGTGTGAGCACAAGGCAATTATTTTACTCAGTCAGTACGTGCATTCTTAGTCTCATCAGATTGTAGAGAAAAGGAAGAGACGGGCGTGTTCAATAAAAGATGTTATTTATTGATCAGTCTCTTTTCTCATACATGAGAAATGGATCGATATTATTGCAATACTTATAGTTAAGTAAAGTGCATACATTAAAAGCAATAGTATAAAATAATACTGTAAAAACATTGATATGGTTTCTGAGCCATATGATGTTTAAAATGGTTAAAATATATTTACATACACATATACATTTGACTAAACGTACTCAACTGGTGTTTCTAAATACGCCTACCCCGTGTACCTGACCTAAGTCTAATGCGTGGGCGGGAATAGAAAGTTACAGTTTAAGTTAAGTTTGTTTTTGCCAAGTGAATAACTAAAGAATTCTCTGTGAGGGGTTATTCAGTTCTGTACCTGGAAGTTAGGATGAATGAGGAATGGTATCTCTTTCTCTGCTCTCGATATTCCAGGCTGCCTGCGAGGGCTGCCCAGAAACGCCGGTGCTGGGTCTCTCGGCTTGAGATAGCAGCGCGTCTCTCAGCGCGTCAGGAAGGCGGGGCTGCTGCCAGCGGGGTCTGCTTCTGCTCTCGGCTTCGGCAAGTGTGGCTGCTCCGTCTTGTCACCACACGTGTGTTTGCATAGGGCAAGATCGGCAATATTTATACCTTAAAGGTGCCGAGATTGACGTAAGGATGGACATAGATACGTCAATAAAGATGTCATACGACTTGCTCGTTAGCACATTCTTTACTAAAGTTCTCTGTGAAATCAAAACAATGGCCGCACGGATTTTCCAGGTTGTCATAGGTTTGATTTGTTATGAGAACGTCGTATGCCTTATCAGGGGCTGGAGGAATGTCGCTTGTCTAATTAGATCTCAAGCGTTATGACCTAATCAGATAACACGTTCCTGTGCCGTAGTGTGACTGCGTCAGATAACGGTATCTGCATCATGGGGGCTGTTCTTGCCTCATGGGCTGACTGTTAGTTAACTTGATAGTTAGTTTAACCAGAATAGGGTCAGGAATAGGGGGATCGATTCAGAACCTATAGGAATACATGACAGTAGTTGAATACGTTAGAATTGTTCATTGCAGAAACCAGTGGAACATTTGATGATTGTATCTTAATTCCACCAGCTAGTTCATATTGCATTTCTTCTACAATACCACTGGTCATGAAGTTGATTCCTTGTAAGAGATTTCCGACTTTGCTTTGGTTAAGTGACTGCAATAACCATAATCCTGTGCCCGTAATTGAGTCCACCGTGTCCTTAACTTACAATATTAGTACTTCATCCAATGTTTCATAGACCATCATATTATTTCAAACACAGGATCACATTTCAGTCGCTAGAAATTGGTTTTGGGTTGTGACAAGTGATGCCCATATTTTACATAACCATTGAGATTCTGCTACAATATAGTCTCTGATATTTTGAAAGTTAATTTTTGCCAGCCGTTACTCGTTTCAACCTGATCAAGTCCCTGAAACAAGTCATGAGTTTGCTGAACTAAAAGATTTTGGTGCCAAATCTATCCGAGTGGTGCAGCTCGTTTTTCGATCTTGGAGTTGAGTGTTTCATCAGGATTGAATACAGTGGTGTAAGGCAAAATGCTAAGCCCGTCAGCAGAATGTGAAGAGGGGCCTTGAATCTTTCATATCTCAACAGTATTTCTTAGGGGGCTCGGGCCCCCTTGCATCCAAGGGGTCTGTGTAATACCCATGTAAGAGTAGCTAATTCCATTGTGGAGAATATCACCCTTGTTCCTCATACATGTCTTTCTCCAATTCAGAAACATCTTTCTTGTCATGCCTAAACTGAATCATGTGGGTGTGCAGAGTAAGTGGATACTTCAATGAGCAATCCATCAGTATCTAGAACAGTATCCCACTTTAAATCATATCTCTCTCTAACTCAGAAATGCCCTCAAACCGTATATTTTCAACAGTCTGCAGAACCAAGCACCCATCACAATGGCCAATGAGTAATCCTGGGCGTAGTTCGCATAGTAGCGCTACGTGTAGCTACGCTAGCTACGCGTAGTGCACTTCGCACTACATGAGCTACGCGTAGCACTACGCGAACTGCGTAGTGCAGTAGGGAAATGCTGTTCGCAATGATTGCTCTGTGCCGGATGCTTGTCCGCACTGTGCAATCATTGCAAACGGCATCTTGCACTGTGCAAGCAGTCGTTTTCTGCCCCTCAAGTAGATTTGTACTCGAGCGGCAGTTTTCTCAATCCGGACTGGTAGTTTCTCATCGTGAGCGGTCGCGAGCATACTCTTCCACTTGCAATGAGAAACCTGACCTCTTCGCATTGAGAATCTCGCCGGGAGGTTTATTTTCCACACTCGCGATCAGCAACTTGATGCGAATGAGGAAAAAGTCTCGCCGGGATGTCGTTTTGCTCACTCGCTGTCGCCAACTTGAGGTTGAAAAAAAATATCGCTACGCTACGCGTTTTTGCACTGTGCTACGTGCAATTCGCTTAGCGAGTAGTTGCACAAACTATGCAAACTATGCGAGTGTAGCGTAGTTTTCCGCCCAGGCCTACCAATGAGATGTACGGTGATAAAAATGACACATTCTGTCTCACTTTCTTTTCTTTGAATGGCATTTTTGTGATTGTCTTTTGCAGGGTGTGTATGTTTACATTTATGAGAGCTGTTTCCCTTTCAGTGTGGTTTTATTACTTATTATATGTTTACACCTACAACAGGATGGACTTTATAAATGATATAATAGAGAAAGGTGGACCAATTAGTTGGGCCAACAGAGGAAATTCTTCAAGCACGTTTAGAAGGTAGACAATTGAACTCTCCACCACATTTAAAAGAGACTTGTGAAAACATATTGTCAATGAAAGATACCTGATGGTTTTTCTTAGGCCTATGACCTATGAAATCTTGGCATGGTTCTCATTTGGGATAAAGGATGCTTCCCAGTTGAACTCACTACTCAGTAATGTTTTTTCCTCCAAGCTTGCTCCACCTGCATTTATTCCTAAAGATTGTCTTTGCAACTATGAATTTGAGTTGGAAGGAGTGTAGAGAAGGTCAGCTTCTGGTAATACTTAAAATATTGTCCCAATAAGCTTTATGTATCTTGTATATTTTTATTTGATTCTCCTTTCTACAAGGTGCCATTATTTGACTTCAGGGAAGACGTTGTGTGGTCAGATTTCATCCATGTCATGGTCATTTAATTCCAGTTTCTTGAAGCATGATGTCTTACTTCTGGGACTGGCAATGTAGGTAATCTTAAACTAATCTAGGCAACAAAAACGTCAGTCTTTTGTGCCTACCACACAATAATTTTACTGACTAAGTAGGGGAAACTTCTTGATCACCTTAAACTGAAAATTGGTATCCCAGACAATCGCATTTATCTATGTGGTGAGGGCGAGTTCTGAATTGAGCTTCACAATTCTGATGTGTTGCAAAGACTCAGTCATTGTGCCAACCCGAGACAGAAATACCAGTTTGATTGCAACCACCCCATAAACCACAGAGCAATATTTGTGTGAGATGTGTTTCAGGTAATGATCAATCCCACAAGACATTATAGGGATAGTTAGTTAGATCCCAAAAGTTCTTTCATTAATGAATAACACACTACAGAACACAAAAAAATTAAGAATATATTTTAAAGATGTATTTAAAATTAAAATTTGAATCTAGTGCACACAATTTGAATTGAAACCACAATAAAGACACACAAAATGGTGGTGACAACGTCTACTAAAATCATTTAAAAAAACACAACTCCTTCATGATTACACTTCTAGCCCATCCTGCTACTTCTAAGCACTAAGCTAGTTTAGTACAGAATTTTTTTGAGCCTTTTTAGATTTTCAGATGGTTCACACCCGCATATCTGTATGAACAATGGGGTTTTTGTTCAATATTATAGAACGGCCTGCTATTCTTGTCATTTTCAGACAGCTGAACTGATAGGTTCAGTGAGTGAATGCTAAGTGTCTTCCTTCTTTGTAGCCTTCTCATAAAATTGGTAATATGGTTCTGCACAGCCTGTCCTGTTGTGTGTGAAGATTCCCCTGCAACCTCTCACTGTTTGTTCTTTGCTTTTATAGCTTTATTTCATAGTTGTTGAAAACAAACAGAAGAAACAATTGGAAAGGAGTTGCCTGGTTCTTTTTACTTAATTTCAGTCTGTCACACTGTGTTCTTTTAAAGACAACAATAAACGATACACATAGTTATCAACCTTCTAAAACCTCTTTAGAAATCAATAACAAATAATAAAAAACAGAACAATCAGCTTTTAGATTAAATACTACAAATATATTGTTGTTGTTGTAAAAGCTTTAATTCGATACGTAAATATCTTAAAAGCGGTACATACAAAAATACATTTTCAAGGCTTATGATAACATACAGTTATAATTACTAAAATAATCAAGTAAAATGCAATAAATAGTTAAAAAGAGAATTAAATTGAGATAGAAAGCCTTTTGGCTCGGATCACCCAAGCCCATTTTAAAAACTTTGAAACACCACAAACAATGGAGGGGGATGTATCAGTCAATAAAATGCGAAGGGCCACCAGATGCTGTCGTGTACCTAAGAGCCTGCACAATGGTATTAGCCAACGCCTCCTTGGGGAACGATAGTCAGGACATTCAAAGAAAATATGTGCCACCGTGTCGAGCACATGGCACAGAAGGGTGAGGACTGGGAAGATGAAGATCTCCACCTGGACACCAAGTTGGCCAAAGGCAAGGTGCCCACTCTGAGTTTGAAATAGAGAGCCCTGTCCAGGGGAATAGAAATTAGGTCCAAATAAGGCTCATAGGCAACCACGTCTTTAATTCTCAGGAACGCTGCGGTCGAATTGCAGTGACGAGGATTGCGAATGAGTTTGGTGGCTATCCAGTCCCAATATAGCTTCTTCAGGGTGGCTTTCGGAGGGGCAGAGCGAGTAACCCAGGAGTCTTCCAAATCCAGCTCCACCAGTAGGCTCTTGATGTCCCTTAGCCATTTGATTCGATGCCATCCCTCCATTGCAATTACCTCGGACAGACCTGCTGCATAGGAGGCTAGCTCCGGGACCCTCCACAGGTGGGCCCACAAGAGCAGAGGCCGTAATCGCGCCTGGTCCGCGATTGATTTGCAGCCCAAGTCAAGAAGCACTGGAACTGTAGGTGTGCTCGATGGGAGTACCAAGAGTTCTTTCAGGAATTTACTTTCTGCCTTGGCTAATACCTCCAGGTTTGTGGAGCCCCACAGCTCAGCCCCATACAAAGCCGCAGCAACCCCTCTAGCTTTATAAATGTCTATCGCTGGGGAGATACAATGTTTGGGAGATGAACGATGTTCCCTGAGTAGGGCACCAGTCACCCTTTTGTGGTTGAGCAACATCTTTTGGATATGTGGGGTCCAGCTCATGGAGTTACTGAGGCGAATCCCCAGATAATCAAACTCACGGACCCTCTCCAGGGGGACGGTATTTAGAACCGGAGGGGGCCCTAGCTTTTTAGGAGGGTTCATAGTCAGGAATTTGGTCTTATCTACGTTAATTATCAGGCCCCTAAGGGAGCAGAACTCCTGGAAGCGGGTGAGGAGCTTTTGGAGACCCTGAGGTGTCTTTGCAATAAGCAGGGTATCGTCGGCAAAGAGCAGGGTGGGGATCCGGGTGCCTGCCAGGGACGGAGCATCTGCAGATTCCTTAAGCAGGTGCTCAACCACACCATTCACATACAAAGAGAATAGTGTGGGAGCCAGCACACAACCCTGGCGGACACCCCTACACACTGGAATTCTGTTGGTTTTCTCCCCGTTCTTGCCCCACCACACCTGTGCATAGTTGTCTGAATGAAGTTTAATCAGAAGCGACAGGATATAGGCGGGCAGTCCCAGCCCCTGCAGAACCCTCCATAGCTCCTCCCTCGGTACTAGGTCAAAGGCAGTCTTCAGGTCAATAAAGGCCAGATAAAGACTGCCCTTGCCCAGCACCACCACCTTCCAATACAAGAGCATCAACCTGAATGCTTGTTCTATCGTCCCCGTACCTGAGCGGAAACCTGCCTGGAAGTCCGACAGTATTTTGTGCTCATCTGCCCATTGGAGGACCCTCCCCAAGATCACCTTCCCTGCCACCTTTTGGGAAGAGTCAATTAGGCTGATGGGCCTGTAATTAGCGGGGTTGTCCCGACACCCCTTTTTGAATATCGGGGCAACCTCCGCCCCCTTCCAGGAATCAGGTACTAGAGCGCCCTTCATGATTGCATTTAGTAACGTAGCGACCAATTTTCCCCATTCCTTGGGATAGGCACAAAGCAAGTCACCGGGTATCCCATCCGGCCCCGCAGCCTTTAATGGGACCAGGGACTTGATTACAGCCTCCACCTCCCTCTCAGTAAAATCATCCATGTCACTAACCGTTGTGTCGTCCTCCAAAAAAAAGGACTCGCTAATAACCCTTTCAGGATGAGAATACAGGGCCTCAAAGTGAATATACCAGAGCTGGGCAGGGATGTTACATGTAACCAGCGAAACATCGGGCCTATTCTTGTTCCTAATCAAACTCCAGAAGCCCCTTGCATCCTTTCCCTTGCTTGCAACCACAAGATCTTCCCAAAACTTCTCCTCCCACTCCCTTTTCGCTGCCTTTATGGTGAGGGAATAGTCCTTCCTTGCTGTTCTAACTGCTAGTGGGGAGTTGGATTTAACAGCCCCAATCAAGGCCTTTTTCTGGGCCCTCATTTGGTCGTATACCAGCCCTGTCTTGTCCAGGATTCATTTCTATGAGACATACCCGGGGCACTGCTGGACGAGACGAAAAATTTGCTCAGTGACCCAATTAGGGCACAGAAAACCTGCGTGGCCTCCTTAGGTGCACTAAGCAATGGACCCAAGTTGCTCTGGGCTACAGCCAGCAGGGCCCCTATGGCAGATAGTTTCTCACTGGACAGGGCGATCTTAGGCCATTTTAACCGCCTCCCGCAATTGGATACACTGATCGTCTGGGTGTTGGGTGCCAACAATAATTGTTGAGACCCGACCTTACCCCTTAGCCACTCCGGAGACAAAACAAGGGAAAGAAGATTATGATCGCTTTCGATACTCTCGATAATCTCCATGTCACTCAGAGTGTTCCATAAACATACGTCGAGAAGAATATAATCTATTCTCGATGTATGATTGGGCCTATTGTATGTGTGTGCGCCCTTCAGGTCAGATTTGGACCTCCCATTTACCACCCTCAGATCGAATTCCAAATTGAATGCGTTGATCTGCAACGCCACTTGCGTCCACTTCTTAATGGGGGGCAGAGCCAGGGCCGGAATCCCCTTTCTCGCATCCTCCTCTTCCATGCCTAGCATGTCATCGAGGCCCAGGGGCTCGAACGTGCAATTTAGATCACCCGCCACCATAGTGCACAAGTTCCTTGGCCGTTGCCTTAGGAGATCTTCCAGAAGTGCAATGGTGGCCGATTGCACTCCTCCCCTAGTACCTCTAGCATAGACATTAAAGATGTCTAAGAGCAGGCGACCCCGAGAATCCTTCAACGTAATGTTGAGGATGTCAGGAGAATTTGTGGGGTGTTCCTCCACCCTGCAATCCAGGGAGACAGCGACCCAAATGAGGAGGCCCCCCGAGGGGCGCCCCCTCCCTACCTGGGACATGACAGCGGGAACAAAGTGGGACGAATAGCCCACCTTATGGCAGGGCTCCATGGCCCATGTATCCTGGAATATGCAGATGGAGTATCCCTCCACAAGGGTATTCCAGTCAGACAACTCCAGCTTCCTGTCGATTCCCGCGATGTTCCAGCTGAGAATCCTGAGAACTGGATCCGTCACAGCTGTAACACCGCCGGAGTCGAGGTCATTCCCCCCTGCCAAAGAGTCCTGGAGTACTAGGCTGCTAACCCCTCCTTGCCCATCTGGAACCTGACCTCTCTCATGCATGGGAGTGGGGATTGCTCTGCTCGGGGAGGATGTGGCAAAATCCGCAGACAGCCCACTCAAATCAAAGTCACCAACAGATTTGCCAACTTCGGGGGCCTCCCCAAGATTAGGTTTGTTTCAATATCCCGGAGGTCTCCACCCAGGTGATGGCCAGACTGCCTGAGGATAAAATAGTGGTTTAGCAGGAAAATCAAAACAGTTGGTGCTATTAGTCCGTCCCGTGCTGAAATCTCGACCAGTCGGGGTTGGGACTAATCTTGGATAAAAAAACGTTAAGTCCACTATACCGATTCCCTGCCCCCCAGAATTAGGTTTGTAGTCACAAATGGTTTGTGCAACTCTTCTGTCCCTAAAATTGACCACCACGCAGTCCCCTTCCGCTTGCTTGCGACCATAACCCACCCAATTCACACTTCTGGCTCCTATAATATGTCCATCAAGGCCCCTCGCAAGGGGTCTGTTGGACTCAAGCCAGTGCATAGTCTTATTTAATAAAGCTTGGGGGGATTCGTTGTGACCATCCTTCAGTGTGGGTACGTTTATAAGGACAGCAACATACGGGTGGCAGTCAGGGGGCAAGTTCACTGGAGGAGATTTAGGGGCAGTTTTGGAAAATACGGCTTTGTGGGCAGCATTTGGTAATTGTGTTTGCGGGTGTGTAGGGGGATGGTTAGAAATCAGAGATTCGGCAGGGCAGGCCTGCGAAGTGGCTTTACCTTTGCCCGACCCCTTTGGAGTTCCCTTTGTTTTTACTGGGCCGTTCCCCCCAGGCGGCTCGGCCCGACCCGGCGCTTTGGGGTGCTTAGGGATACTAGGAAGAGCTTGCGCTCTTTGACCAGCACTCCCCAAGGAAGCCCCCAGCGACTCTGCAGGTGCAATGTCAGTCGGCTGAGGGATTGCTACACTAGTCACAGAGGTTACATCAGGGAAGGCATGCTGAGACACCATGGTAGTACTGTTTGGGGAGGTCCCTCCCTGCCCCTCCTCTGTTATCTTAGAATGGAGTTTGATAAGTGCTTTCAGCGAGAAAAAGCTATCCAGGGTTGATTGTTCAAGCCTGTCTAGCCTATCTCCCAACCCTGCTACTCTGTCGGCAATCGGGGACAACAGTGATTTCAACAATCTCTCAATTTGTGCAAAGGTAGCCGGGACACAGGAAGACAAAGGCTGGTGGATTGGAAAGGGAAGGGCACTTACATTTTCTGCGGTGGAACCCGTCCCCTTAAATAGAGAAGAGGAGTTTGTTGGACATTTAGAATCTAAGCCCTTGGATCCCTGTTTCCGTGCTTTCTTGTACAGTTTCAGGGAGCTCCTTTTGAACGGGCTAGCAATCCTTTTCCTTTTCCTTTTAGTAAGTGCCGAGATCTTAGGGACCGACAGCGGGTTGGCTAGGGACTTAGGATTTCCCGCTGAAGGAGGGGTGGACATAGGGCTGGTTATAACAGATGGGGAAACAATAGGAGGGGATGCCTCAATGCCATCAGCCTCAGGAGCGTGAGTGGATGATGCAGCGAGGCTTTCCAGTCTGTCAATACTAGCCCTCAATGAAACAAGCCGTGGTTCGTCGGATATAAGAGGAGAGGTTAGAGGGGGAGCAGAGTTGCTTATGGGTGATTCTACCAGAGCTATAGAGCCCAAGGATGATCTCTTAGACGGATTTAGCTCCTGCGAAAGCCGCCGCTCCGTCATGGCTATCTCCTTCTCTATGACGGCTGCTACCCGTGTGATGAATTTGTCCATGGTACCTATGACACCGCTTTGACACCCTCCGCCACCTCCCCTCAAACTCTTCCCTGAGCGGGAGGTCATTAACTCGAGCTATAAGGGAAGAGCAGGTACTCTCACTAGTGTCAGTAGGTCAACCAGCGCTGTGTGAGTCGCCGATGACAGAGGGGTGGCCCAGCCCAGCCTCAGACAGCCCCTGACTGCCACAGACTGCCCGCCCTTTGCTCGGGCTTCGCTCGGCGTCCTGCTCGCGTCCCGCGAGATGCTGGAAGAGCTGTTGAAGTAGGGGGAGTTGCAGGCAGGGGGCGTGGCTATTAGGGGGTGCGTCCGCAATGATCCTGGCTGTGCAGGGACTCCTGGGAGACAGAGTCCCTGCCGCGCACCACCCCTGAGGCTACTGCTGTACTCCCCCTCTCTCCGCAGAGTCCACTAGCACAGATGATTGCTCCCGCCCTCGGTCCTCAGCGCGTGCGGCGAGCAGCAGCGCCGTCCACAGAAGACCACAGGAGTCCACACAGAAGGGCAGGAACGAGGGTCCAAGAAAGATTTCCCAGCTCCGTAGTATGACAGCAAGGTGAGCGTCAAGTAACCTTGATTTGCACTTTGCAGAACAGAAGAACATAAACCAAATGTACATTCTATTAATCACATGTACTCACTTTTAATTGACCGATTTGCCGATGCAGGCAGAGTTTGCAGAGTTTTGCCCACTCCCCGCTCCTCTCCGAGTTCACTCCACTAAGTGATGCGGAGTGGAGTTTTTTCTCTCGTGTGGTTCACCAACGTAAATTTGCTGAGAACTCACGAGAAGAAAATAACGCAGTAGATCTCCTCCCCGTGTGCTTTCTCTATGCGGGGGGCCGGGGTAGGTCGCGACTGCTCACGTAGACAAATCTGCCTCTCGCGTTGGCGAAGTTGTCGCTCGAGTGGAATATTTATTTGAAAGGCAGAAAGCAGCAGCACTCTCCAGCGTGACTCGAATGCCATTCATGCTGATTTTGCAGCATGGGACAAACTCCCAGCACCTAAAATCAGTGCGAGTAGCACAACTGAAAGGGCTCCGCCGCTGGCCGAACTACATGGAGTGTGGCAGAGTTTTTGTGGCACTACACCACCCAGGCCTACAAACTTATTATGGCTACTTTCTCCCAGATGTCAGAGATGACATGAATTGTCTAAGAAATACAGATGTTGACTTTGCAGATGGCAGCGGAGCCATTGATGATAATGACAGGGCTGCAACAGCTTGTAGAATAGCATCAGCTGAACTTTATAGCATTGGTCTTGTTGTTGTCATTGAAGAATGAGTGCACACATAATGAAGCAGAGTATTTCTCGGAATCCAGGGATGCAGATGATGTTTGCAGTCTGACTCGAGCCATGATAGGTGATGGATTAGGGGTAGCCGAGGTTGATGTTTCATCATATAGTGCATACTTCAGGACTAACAGCTGAATTGCAGTGTGATATGACTGGTGCAATCCTATTGGTCAATTAATTTCTTTCATTTTGAAAGATACTATTGGTGGCAATTACAATGCAATATCTAAACAGATTGTTTCAAAACAGTTCACCAAAAGGAAAGTCTCATTTAAGGAACGTGCAACCTGGCAATGCTGCTCAATTGGATAGATATAAATTCCACTCATTTTGGAATTCATGCTGACTTTACTTCTTTACAAAAGTAAGACTGGAATGGAACAATAAACTATCAGTAGTGTAACTGAGAAACCACCAAACAAGCTTGAACACATTGAATTGGAAAATTAAGGGACCAGTCGGATCATAGCTTTAAAGCCATAAAGTGAAAAGAGATCTCAAGCACTCTGACAACAATCAGTAGTCTTCTTGTGTTCTTTATTTGAATGAAGTGGTCAGTAAATCTTTCTTGGTTCCACCACACACGAACCAACACATTTTTCATCCCTGGAGGTTATTACACCTATTGACTTCATCAGGGCTAGAACAATGATGAATATATAGTTCAATATAAAATACAAATAAATACATGTGAACAGTAGCAGCTCACACGGGTAAGAGCGGCGAGGCAGGGTGGGAGGTGGTGGAAGTTGATAGATGACGGGATAAGTAACATTAAATAAATATTTTAACTCAGGAACATTAAAATCTACTATTCCCACTCTAGTCGGTGCAATAGTAGGGAAAGGGTTGGACTCAGGAGGGCTAAAAAATTACTATTCCCACTTCAGTCTGTGCAACAGTAGGGAAAGCTTTGGACTCAGGAGGGGTTAACGTTACTATTCCCACTCTAGTCTGTGAAACAGTAGAGAAAGCATTGGACTCAGAAGGGGTACAAATTACTATTCCCATTCCAGTCAGTGTAACAGTTGGGAAAGTGTTGGATTCGAGAGGAGTAAAATTTACTATTCCCACTCCAGTCTGTGCAACAGTAGGGAAAGCGTTGGACTCAGGAAGAGTAAAATCGACTCTTCCCACTCCAGTCGGTGCAACAGTAGGGAAAGGGTTGGACTCAGGATGTCTAAAAATTACTATTCCTCCTCCAGTCTGTGCAACACTCGGGAAAGTTTGGACTCAGAAGGGGTTAAATTTACTATTCCCACTCAAGTTTGTGAAAAGATAGGAAAAGCGTTGAACCCAGGAGGGCTACAAATTACTATTCCCACTCCAGTCAGTGCAACAGCAGGGAAAGTGTTGGATTACGGAGGAGTATAATTTACTATTCCCACTCCAGTCTCTGCAACAGTAGGGAAAGCGTTGGACTCTGGAGGGGTAAAATGTACTATTCCCACTCTAGTCTGTGCAACAGTAGGGAGAGGGTTGGGATCAGGAGGGGAAAAGTTACTATTCCCACTCCAGTCTGTGCAACAGTAGGTAAAGTGTTGGCCTCAGGATGGGTAAAGTTTACTATTCCCACTCCAGTCAGTGCAACAGCAGGGAAAGTGTTGGATGGCGGAGGGGTCTGTGCAATGGTAGAAAGAGTGTAGTTCACTTAAAACAAATAAAATATTTTAACAACTGTGTTAAATAACAAGAAATGCAAATATTTAAATATAAAAATTATATCTTGAGATTTTTTTAAATGAAGCAAATTACATATGTATCACAACTTCTTATTAAATAAAATAAATTGAAGCTAAGGGGAGAGGAGTTAGCCTAACGGCTAGAGCTGTCGTCCTGAATCTGGGGAAGTGGGTTGGAGTCTTGGCAATGACGCTGAACATCCTGGGATTCTGGGCAAATCATTTAATCTCCTGTGCCTAACAAAAATGAATGTGTCCTCTTGTAATGCAACAGGTGCTATGTAAAGTTCTCTGATTCCCAATTTGGGTCGAGTTTGCGCTATATAAAACTATGGAAAAAAAATATATCATTAAAATATCACACAATATTCTCACAATAATAACAACAAATATAATGTTATTTACAATTAAAAAGTATGACACAATTAACTTATAAGACCTCTCCAAACAAAACAACACGCACTTAAAATATATCTTAGAAATTATAATTACACATTTGACATAATTATCAATTAAACAATTAAAAATAATTATCTAATAAAACATTAATTATGTTTAATTAACTTTCCACACGTTACCCCTACAAACCCAACAACCCATACGTGATGTATAACTTTAAAAATGTATTAATCACACAATTTGCGTAATTAATTTCCAATTAAATAATTATTAATATTTAACATTAATTATTAATTACTCTAATTTATTTCATTCCCACCCTTTACCCCCTACAAACATCACATCACCTACCAAAAATATAAATTACAAATTCAATTAAATGCACAATTTACATAATTATTGATCAATTCAATCATTAATAATAGTTAAAAAATAATTAACTGTAACCTGTTGGGTTCGAAACGCGTCAACCTTTTTGTTTTGTCAAACATACCAATGTTGATTCGGCTTTCCACTGGTGCACTGGAAATAATTGATGGACTCAATAGACTGTGGTAGTCTAGATTTATTTGTGCACGTTAGTGAGATTGTAGAGGATTTGTTGGGCTGTTTGACCTTTGTTGTGAGAGTTTGCCGCCCTGGTTTGTAGCCACTAAAAAGTGTTGTGTAGTGTGGCTAGACTGGACTCGACCTGGGGTGGCGGATGGACGTTGTGAGTGTTTAGTATAAGTGTTTGTGGAGTTTACTTGTAGGTATGTTTGAAGGTTTGCATTGAGTGTCTGCTGGTGTCTCCGTGATTTGTTGACTATTTTGAAGTCTGTTCTTGTGTATATATTTCCTTTTTGTATATATTCATGATGTACTATATATAGAGCGTTGTTTGTAAGCAATTTGAAAGCTTTATGCCAAATAAAAGAATTGATGGCACTGTAAAGAGTGTGGACATATATGTTAATTTCTTGGGTCTAGATATTAAATAATTTTAGGAGTGTTGCTCAGTATTGGCAATTGTTTTGTTTTGTTGTTACTTTTAGAAATTGGGCATGTTTGTGCTTAAACATTCTTTGCCTCTGCCTTTCTGTAGAATCCAAGTCTGGGTTGGCTGACAGTTGGACTCTTGTTCATTCACTCTAGACAGACACATAAAGGGAGATGAGGTGTGCCTAGCATAACCATATTGGCCATCACCAGGCTGAGTGGTGGGAGGAGTTGTCATTGACACCTGAATACGACTGTGCCTGTCCTCACAAAAAAACTGTCTCCACCCACCCCACCCCATAGTGTGTCTGTAGCCAGACCATGGAATGAGGGGTCTTGTGCACTACAAAGACTTTCCTTTGATGTTTGCTTACTTTAAAGGCAGAAATGGGTATTAGATTTGGAGAACACTTCTGGCCTGAGGACATTCTGCCAGGAAGAAGAGCTGAGTGCTGTAGGAGGGACTGCCACTCTGCCTGTTGCTTTGTTGTGTTGGCTGGATGCTTGCTGATTCTGTCCTGGAAGGGAAAGGACTGGGCGTTGCTTTCTACATCCTGCTTCCAAGGTTCTCCAAGGGCTTGTATGTTCTTGCCTCCAGTTAAAAATTCTCAGGATCATCAAACACTTCACCTGCCAGTGCCTGGGCTCTTATATTGAGAGTCCTGACTTGTGAAGTGGTGCTAAATCCAGTTCCTGGGCCCTTGAATACAGAATCTTGTGATCTGAAGGACATAATCCATGCATCGACTCCCAGCACCTGTTTTTATGATGCATTGCTGCCCAAAATCGATGAAGCACCTGCTTGCGGCTGTGAAATCGATGCAGCACCTGCTCCGCAGCTGGAAAATCATTGCACCACTATCTCATTGATGCAGTGGTTCTGGATTTTCTACGCATCCCCCCCTGGGTGCAATTCTTATCGACACCGCACAGTAAGGAACCGAGCCTGCATGTCCAGAAACTGATGCAGCGCCTCCCCTACCATTAAGAAACCAACGCATCATGAACCCTGGCAGTAAAGAACCGAAGGATCATCTCCCCTGGTAGTAAGAAGCTGGTGCTTTTCTGGTGCCTCACTTCCCCTGTACCTTGCACCGTCTTTGATTTTTTACATATCTAAGGTACTTTGTGATAAAAAGAACTCATCCATTGATTTCTTAAGATTGAATGTGTTAATCTTTGAAAAGTGATATCTTGACTTGTGTATGCTGTATTTTTGTCATTTTAGTCTTGTTTTATTCAGATAAATATTGGCTATTCTTCTAAACTGGTGTGGACTCCTTTTGTAGTATTTACTCTGTGTTATTGTGTGTGTATATACAAATGCTTTACACATTGCCTCTGTGATAAGCCTGACTGCTCGTACCCAGCTAGCAAGGGGGTGAGCAGGTGTTATCTTAGCTGTGTGACTTCCTTGCCCTGACTAGACTAGAGAGAGGCCCCTACTTGGACGGGGTCCAAATCACTGCCAACTGCACACCCCCTGCTGATCCTGTGTTGAGGGTGAACTTGGTGATGGAGGCAACACAAAAGAAGGCAAAGGCTGAGAGGGCCTTGGAGGAGAAAAAGTAACGAGTGGCTCATGAGCTGAGTTTGAGAGAGATGGATCTCCAAGCTAAGTAGGTATAGTCCAGCAGTGTCTGAAGGAGAAAAAAAGGTTTGCAACCCCAAGGATTTGGTGCCCAATTATGTTGTGGAAGATGACATTGACAAGTGGTATTCTGCTTTGTCGGATGATGTTGGGAGTGCCTGAATGGGTCTGAGTGACCACAGGGGGCATTGCTGCATCGTAAGGAAGTCAAGAGTATCTAGAGCCTGAAACAATGGACCAGGCAGCTGCCAAGAAGGTGAGGGGCAAGAGGCATGGGAAACCAGCCTCTGAAATTCCCATGGTCGAGGTTGACGGGGCACCTGAGGAGGATACCCCGAGCTAACTAGGAAGAAAATACCTCCCTGGGTAACATTTCTGAGCTAGCTGGTTGGCAGGTTGAGGCTAGGCCCACCAGGGAGGAATTCAGCAAGGTGCAGAAAAGTGTCCAACTCTAGAGGGCTTAAGGTGAGGCCCTGGCAGCAGGTGACCCCTCTTGGGTTTACCTGAACTATTGGGAGGATTACCTCCTATATAGCAAGCTAAGGATCCTGTATCATGTGTGCTGGTGGTCCCTCAGTGTTACAAGACCTTCCTACTGAGTTTGGCTGATGACATACTGCTGGTAGTACATCTGAGACAAGACAAGACCATCACCAGGCTTGTTGCCCACTTCTATTGGCCCTGGGTGAAGATGGCCTCAGATATCTTCTGTCGGTCCTGTCCCATCTGTCAGGCCAGTGGGAAGTCAGGTAAAAAAGCTCCCCTAACCCCATTACATTGTGTCATTGGTACTCCCTTTGAGAGGGTAAGCATCAATATATATTGGACCCTTGGGACCCAAGACAGCTTTAGGTGCAGGTTCATCCAGGTCTTGGTACAACTACACTGCTCGGGCATTCCTCAAAGGTTGGTGACTGCACCCATGGTGGCCAGGGTACTGATGGGATTTTTTATCTGTGTGGGATTCCCCAAAGAAGGTACCATTTGACAGAGGCACTTGCTTCATGTCAACATACATGAAGTCCATGTGAGATGAGTATGGAGTAACTTATAAATTCTCCCCATCCTATCACCCCAAACGAATGGTCTTGTGGAGAAATTCAACACAACCTTGAAAAGGCATGATAATGGATCTACCTCAGCCCATGAGGTATAAGTGGGGCATTCTCTTTCCATACCTTCTATTTGCCTAGAGGGAGGTGCCACAGAAAGGAGTAGGGTTTAGCCTCATTTAACTACTCAATGGCCAACCTTTTAGGGGACCTCTTAGCCTTGTGAGGGGGTGTGGGAGGAAGCTATGGATAGCTACATCCAGCCCTCAGAGACCAGATGCACTACTTCTGGAAAAATGAAAAAAGTAATCAGAGGTCAGTCAGGAGTTTATGAAGTTCTGGTATTACCAGAATGCCAGAAGATGAGGGTTATGGAGCCTGTGGAGCCCAGAACTCTCCAGGATTGCTGGCCATGCCCATACGAGGTGATGGAGCAGAAAGGGCAGTCCACCTACTTATTGGTGCTCCATGTGAACCACCTCAAACCACACTTTAAGAGTTTGGAAGTAAACATGCTTCTAGTGACAGATGAGTGAGTGGAAGATGAGACCGAGCATCTCCGTGACCTCCTGTCTTCCCAGGTACACAATGGGTCAGTAGAAGGAGTCAACCTCTCCCCTACCCTTACCCCAGAACAGCAACGTGAATGTTGCCAGTCACTTGGGCAGCCTGCTTCCCTGTTCTCCCTCACCCTAGGACTCACACACCTGTGTGTCCATGACATTGACACTAGAGACAGTCCCCTTGCCAACAATTAAATGTACAGCCTGTCAGACAAGTTGAGGGCCAGTATCAAGAAGGAGGTCTCTAAAATGCTGGCATTAGGAGTGATTGATCTCTCCAACGGTCCCTAGTCCAGCCCTGCGGTGCTGGTACCCAAGGCTGTCCCACCAGTTGCCTCTCTAGAGGTTAGTTTCTACATTGACTACCTGAGTCTCAATTCCATCATGAAGACTGACGCAGACCCCCTCCCCTGAGCTGATTAATTTGTAGACAGGGTGGGCCCTGACACATTTCTCAGTATTTTTGATTTGACATCAGGGTTTTGGCAGATTACTCTGACTAAGGGGGCAACGGAGAGGTCAGCATTCTCAACCCCAGAGGGCCACTTCTCATTTAGGGTGATGTCCCTTGCCTTGAAGAATGCCCCTGCCACCTTTCAGGGGTTGGTCAACAGGCTTCTTGCTGGGAAGGAAGCCTTCTGTGCCACTTACATGGACAACATAGCTGTCTACAGCTCCAGCTGGCAAGAACACCTGTACCACCTCTAGAAGGAGCTTCAGGGCCTGTAACAGGCAGGCCTGACTATCAAGGCCAGTACGTGCCAGATAGGGCAGTGTTCTGTGGTATATCTGGGCTACATGGTGGGCGGGAGGCAAGGTGCAGCCCCTCCAGGCCAAGACTAAGACTATCCTGGCATGGCAGCCCCCTAGACACAGACTGAGGTGAGGTCCTTCCTTGGCCTTACAAGATACTATAGGATATTTGTTTAGGGATATGGCACCACCGTTGCCCCCTTAACAGAGCAGAAGTCAAAGAAGCAGCCCAGACAGGTGATCTGGTTAGAGGCCTGCCAGAAAGCCTTTAATGCCGTCAAAGAGGCTATATTTAGAGCACCTATACTCAAGGCTCCTGACTTCTCTAAGGAGTTTGTAGTGCAGACCGACACATCAGAGTATGGCATAGAAGTAGTCTTAGCACAGTTAAATGAAGAGAGCCTAGACCAACCGGTAGGCTTCATTAGCAGGAGGCTACTTCCATGGGAACAAAGGTGGAGTGCAGCTGAAGGGGAGGCCTCTAGTCTGGGCACTGAATAAGCTGGGAGCATACCTGTTTGAGACTCACTTTCAGGTTCAGACAGACCACAGACCCTCAGATGGCTCATGCAAATGTGTGGTGAAAATCTCAAACTGTTGAGTTGGTTCATCTCCCTACAGGGGTTGGACTTTGCAATGGAGCACCGTCCTGGGTCAGACCACACCAATGCTGATGTCCTATCCAGGTTTTTCTGCCTAAGTGAAGAGAACTCCCAAGGGGATTGGCAGTTCTCACCCCTTTCAGCTGGTGAGAACACACGCTAGGCCTGTCAGCCTTAGGGTGGTCTTCCCCACTACTTTTTGCCTTCCTCCTCCATTTTTACTGACCTCATTTTTGCTGGTATTAGGACTATGCACAGTTGCCACTGCTAACCAGTGCTAAAGTGCTAGTACTCTCTCCTCTAAACATGGTAATTTGACCTATCTCTAATTGGCATATTTAATTTACTTATAAGTCCCCAGAAAAATGGCACCACCTGTGACTAAGGCCTGTAAATTAAATGCTACTAGTGACCGTGAGTCGACCCACACTGTGGAATGAGCAGTGTCTCACTGTCTTGCCATACCGGCGTCTTTCTCCCCGCAGAGCTGCCCGCCTGCGTTGCCTTCCGGAGACGATTTAAACGCCCAAAGTGCCAAGCAAGCCATACAGGCATTGCTGTCTGAGCCTGGGGAGTGTAGTAGAGCAAGTCCTTTCCTCGTGGAGAGCCGTGGAGCATGGGGGGGTCAACCTGAGGTGGCCTCCGTTATAGACCTCCCCTGGTGACAATTCTGGTACCCCTTCAGAGGTGCCAGATTGGAAACTAGTTTACAGCATTAGCCCTGGCTTGTGGCATAAGTTCTCTTCCCCCGGTTTTGTTTTCCTGGTACCCATGTCCTAACGAGGCCCGAATGACTGAGCCGAAACGCGTCGACCTCACAGAACAGAGGAGTCCAACAGAATATTAGCACCACTACATAAATTGGCTACACACATTTTGGACTAATTAAGAGTGAAGAACTATCCCCTCTTGTGTGTATTGGACTACCTCGTGGTTGGGTTGCTTATAAATACGTAGCAACCATTAGGTTTATGGAAAGGGAAGGAAGGAATTAGAAGTGAATTTTATAGATTTGTCTGTCTCTTGATGTTTGTGTAAATGGTCTAAATCCCCCCTTTGTGATTACTGTGTTTTATATGTTGTTAAAAAGGATAAGAATTAAAGAATTCAAAAGTTGTTCTGACTGGATTTGGAGGTGGTATATGACTAGAGAAAATAATCCAAATAAATACTAAGGTACTATGTATCTACAAATAGGAACTAATTCATGTTCTACCTTCTGAACGTTGTGTGGTATCTATTCCTCCACATTATCCCCCTCTTCCTTAGTCAGATGTTTATGGCCCAGATGTGGCAGGAGGATTAGGGCGAACCCCATTGTTGTTTAAACAGTGAGTCTGCAGCACTGATTGTGCCACCCACTTAAACAGCCCTTTAAACATGTCTCAGGACTGCCACTATAAAGTCTGCATGAAAAGTTTTAACCTGCCATTTGGACCTAGCAAAATAAATCTTTTGCCATGCCTAAACCTTCCTTTTAAAACATATGTCATCTCTAGGGAAGGCCCTGACAGCCCAGAGGGCAGGGTACAATGGTTTTAAAAGTAGGACATGTACTTTGAAGGTTTACATGCCCTGGTTGTGAAAAACTTTTACATTCATTTTTCACTACTGCAAGACCTATCTTGCCCATAGGTTAACATTGGGATTACCTTATTACATCTTATAAGTGTAGTTTCCAATTGCAACAAGATAGAAATTTCAACTTTGATGTCTCTAGACTCACAATGTAAAATCACAATTTATGGGGAAGTTGGATTTTGAATTGCAATCCTGAAAAGGCCCCATTTTATAGAGTTAGAATTGTTCTGCCTTATCCATTTGGTGCCTGAATGCCTGTCTCTGGTCACATGACAGGGTGTGATTGGTAATTTATATTTGTCTATTCCTCATAGACAACCACACACAATTGGAGCTTAGGTGTGACTGGATGGGCCATCACTGGTAGGATGGGAGGGAGGAGCTGGACCCAACATAACTTACACTTAAATTGGCTGTGTCCGGTCTCCACACAAAAGGAGTAACAACCCTGCATTGTCACTTCAGCCACCTTGGCACCAGGGCAGGGAGGCAGGTAATTTCTTGCACTTCATAGTCACTGTCTAGAAACTTCTCCTACCTTCCAGAACCAGGGTACCAGGGTTTAAAAGATGGACCTCAGACATCACCACTTCAGTATACTTGCTGACCTGTGGATACTCTGCCAGGAAGAAGTACTGCTGTGCTGCTGAAACTCTGACCATCTGCTGGACTGCACTCTGCTGGACTCCTGCTTTGCTGTGATGACCTGCTGCCTGCTGCCCTCCTCACTGGGTGAGAATGACTGGGCATGCATCTCATGAACCCAGAACCCAGAGTAACTCCAAGAACTAGTTGGCTGGCCTCTTGATCCGAAGCCTCTCGAACACAAAAGGCTTCTAACAACCTTGCATCTTCACCTGAACTCCGCCATCTGTGAGTCTACCCAACCAGTACGTGCCACCCCAATCCTGGACCCTTGAAAGTTGGCATAAGATTCTCTGCCATACTGTGAATCCAGTAGAACCATCACATCTCCTCTGCTGTGCAGCACAAACCTGAGCAGAGCCGACGCATTGTCGTTGCTGTGTGGACTCGACCTGTCATAAAAACTTGCATTGCTGCCATAGCATGCATCGCCTTCAGAACTGCCACTGCACAACTCATCAACGACATAGGCCCTCGCATCTCTTGTTGACACCAGCCTCGACAATGACGGTGAACTCCACATTGCAGGCTTGCAGCTCTTTGGAACCGATGTATCGCCCTGACTCCGTGTCGTGTCCTGGACACTAGAATCCACATTGTAAGCCCTGTCAATTGGATCCTCAACGTCGATGCAACGGGACCATGTACCGCAGCCTCACTGCATCTCAGAACAGATGCATCGATGCAGCTGCGCAATGCATCTTCAATGTGGATGCACACAACCCTATGCATATCAGGATTGAAGGTACTTTTGTTCAGCAGGCCTTACTGGGTCTTTTTAGGCAGCCCGCACTCCATCATGATTGATCTGAACTTGTGAGTTTGTCCTGGTCCGGTGCGGCCAGATATCCACAGTTTGTGCTTTACACCTCTTTGCACTGTTTTCTAAAAAATGCTTTCTAAAAACACTTCAACATTCAATATATCCATTTCTATTGATTGGATTATTGACATTTCGGTCTTGTTTTATTTATTTAAAACTACTCTACTTTTCTAACTTTGTTGTGGGCTCCTTTTCTGGTGTGTTTTCACTGTGTTACTGTTTGAAGTGTTGCACAAATACTTTACACAGTGCCGCTAAGTTAAGGCTAACTGCTCTATGTAAAGCAATCAGGGGGTTGAGCACAGGTTCATTTAGGGCTTGCTTGTGCCTTATCCTTACAAGGATTATGGTTGCTGCATGACCAGGGCTCATACGCCAGTCAACAAACAACCCAAAATTTCTTACACAAGAGTTAAGTCTAAAGTTACATTTTCAACTGGAGCACATTTGTATTTTTGCCTCTGGATTGTCAATAGAAACCACAAAATAATGTGACTCACTTATTGATGCACATGAAAAGCCAGGAACATGTGTCTGAATGATCAGATTCCTTCATTGGTTACCAGTGCAACGGAGTGTTCAATTTAAACTCCTGTGTATTATTAATTTGGCCATGCTGTTAATACTTCCTATTTGTGCACAAATATGAAAGTGTGCATCACCTACATAAACCTTCCTTCTACACTGAGCCTGGTAGTAAGTGTTCCCAAATTGAAGCAAGCATTGCCAAGTCTATTACTTCTGGCATTGGCCGCCAACCATTTGGATTTGCCAGTGCTTATTTTGTTTCTTCTTTTTTTTGCCAATTTGGACTATCTGAGAAGCTGTCAGGCCTTAATCAATCTGAAAAATAATTGGCTAAAAACAAAAATATATTTTGGTCTCACAAAGCATACAATGTCACCAGCCGCAGTTGGGTAGTGGGATGACCTGCAGGGCGGTGACGTGGGGAGGGGGAGGGAAAGGGTGGGGGGTGGTAATGTATGGCTTACAGAGTTTTACAGGTAAGTAAACATATAAATAAATAAAATGAATTGTGTTGCGTGCACGGCATCACCAAATACGATGCAGTGCGCGCAACGAAATTCATTTTATTTATTTATATGTTCACTTACCTGTAAAACTCCGTAATCCATATATTATTACCCCCCTCCCTGCCCCTCCCCCTCCCCACATCAACTTACTGCAGGTCATCCCACTACCGACCGCAGCTGAATGCCACAGGGCTCTCTATCATTTAAGGGAACTACTTTGTATCTAGATGTGCTCCTTGTCAAAAGGCAGAATCCCATCACTCACAATAAAGACTAGTCAATGGCTGAAATGGCTGACTCTTAGCCCCATGTGGTAATGCCTGAGCAAAAATATGAATGTCATAGTAAAAGACCAATGGATGAAGAGATTTGGCTGAAAGCCTCAATAAGTACATTATGCATATTATTTTATTAAAATCAAAAGGCTATGGTGGTTGTACGACAGTACATCGCATGCAATTACTTCGCATGCCTTTTACACGCATTTTTTAGCGCGAAAATGCATTTAAAACGCATGCCAATACCACGCATTGTTTGTATGGGGGAAGAACCCCCCCCCTCTAACTTACCTTAAATGTGTTGTATTGGCAGGCGTTTTAAATGCATATTTGCGGTAGAAATATCTGCACTAAAAAATGCGTTGTAAAGGCTTAACGAGGTAAAAACCTTGGGGCAGATTTATGATGACTGGCGCATCCCTGGGGATGCGCCAGTCATCCTGCGCCGCTGCTCCGCCACCCATGGTGCGCCGCATTTATAATGCGGCGCACCATGGGGCAAAAACGGCACAGATGCGCGACGCATCTGTGCCGTAAAGGTGGCGCATTGCTGGAGCTGCGACGCAGCTCCAGCAAGGCTCGGGGGTGCCCCATCTCCACAATGCTGCGTCAAGACCTACGCCTGCTTCAAGCAGGCGCAGGGTTTTGACGCAGCATTGTCCTTAAAGTGACTGAGTGAAATCTCATAGATTTCACTCAGCCACTTTTAGGAGGCGTTCCTGCGCAGGAACGCCCCCCCCCCCTGTGCCGGAACGCCTCCTTAAGGCGCAGGGCTTTACAAAGTGACGCATCTCCAAGATGCGTCACGTTGTAAATAGGGCGCATTGTTTGCGCCGCCGTTGCGTCAAATATAGTGGCGCACCGGCGGCGCAAGGCCTTCATAAATCTGCCCCCTTGTTTTAAAGGCAGTTACCTGTCTTCCATTGTGGCAGTTATGCCTGCTTTTAATCCATTGTTATGCCTCACTGTTCATCATTAAAACCTAGTTCTCTCTCTCTCTCTCTCTCTCTCTCTCTCTCTCTTTATATAGTCTCACTCTCTCTCTGTATATAGTCTCTCTTTATATAGTCTCTCTCTCTCTCTCTCGCTCTCTCTCTTTATATAGTCTCTCTCTCTTTATATAGTATCTCTGTCTGTCTCTGGCTCTCACTCTTTATATAGTCTCTCTCTCTGTCTCTGTCTCTGTCTCTCTCTATATATAGTATCTCTCTCTCTCTCTCTCTCTTGCCCTCTCTCTCGCCCCCTCTTTATATAGCCTCTCTCTCTCTCTTTCCCTCTCTCTCTCCCCCTCTTTATTTGATAAGGGTGCATAGGGCCCTAAGGCAAGACTGGAACACACCGGCGCGCTTTAAATTTGGGTAAAAAAAACATACTTTGCTTATGGTTCAGTGGGTACCTCAGACCTCCTTATCCAGGTGCCCTACACCTGCTGCACTAATTATATCTACGCCACGACTCTTTCCCTCCCCCTCTCTCCGCCTCTCTCCTTTTCTTTCCATCCACCTTTGCACCCCTAGTCAAGTCTCCTTCCCAGACACCCACTCCGTTTCTTTCCTCTGTCGCTCTCGCACACTCACTCTCCCTCTGCCCCCCTTTCTCACCTTATCATCCTCTGCTACTTTCGTTCCTTCATACACCCTCCACTCCCCTATGCCACTCTCACAATTAGACTGCTTCAACTGTTACTCGTTCGTCCCTTTGCCTCCCTCGTTCTCTGCTCCCATCGCTGGTCCCCCCTCTCTCTCTCTCTCTCTCTCTCTCTCTCTCTCTATCTCTCTCTCTTCTGTCTCTCACAGGCAGTCTTTCTTTTTCTTTCTCTCCTTCTCTGTTTCTTTCACCCTCCCCCACCCCGTCTCTCCCAGTCCACCGCCTCCTTCAACTATCACTCTCTTAGGCACAAACTCTCTCCCTCTCTCTCTCACACACAAACACACACCACTGCCACCACCACTCCCTGTCTCCCTTTTTCTGCCTCTCCTTGCTCTATTATTCCACTTGTGCGGTTGTGTGTGTTTGTGTAAATGCACTGGTGTGACTGAATGAATATTTCAACCATATTGTTCTCGTGACACAGTTGGCTGATCTGAGACATTTAATTAAATTAGGAATAATGAAGCATTTTCAAGATTTTCATTAAGAAGAAGCTCTATCAAATGCGCCGGGTTCTTTCAGGTTTGGCGCGCAGCCTAATCCAGAATGCCTAATGCATTTTTTTGTCAGAGGAGGAGTTTATTTCAATCAAGATAATGATAATCTTCCTCAGTCTGCTTTGCAAAAGTCAACTTTTTGCTCTTTTTGATGAGCTTCAAATGCATTTTGAGCCAATCAAGCTACAGACTGTTTAAAGGGTGTCATTTTACTGAGCATTTATATTTTTGAAAGTGTATTTACTATAAAAAAAAATGCTTCTAATACGGAAGGCAAACGATTGGCCAAGACGATGTTCTCTTATGCGCCACCTCTGTAAGTGTGTGATTTTATACCTGTGGGTTATCTTTTATTCAGAAAATCCTATTAATCTAAGATAGATAGACAGACAGGTAGATAAATAGAGAGTGATCTCGCGAGAGAAAGTAAAGACAAAGAAACACACCATGAGTAAGAGAAATGAAGGCGAGATGTACAGATATCTACACACCCTCCCAGTTTCCTGTGTACGATTCGCTCGTGCATTTCACGTGCACACGTGTATATAATATTTTTCAACATTGTTTCAGCAGCAAAGTAAAAATGTTGGCCGTATTTTTTGGAGCACTTTTTATTATGACATTGTTTACTGAAGTTACTTCTGTTTCGCAGGAGTAAAAGAGTGTACAGGCGTCACGCTGTGAAAGTGTAGGGAATCCACCAAAAACTGGGAAGTTTAAAAGACCAGTTTATTTTAATGACAGTTGTTACCCATCCATGTTGTTCCTTCCGCGGGACCACGGGTAGAACAAACACTACGGGGAAGATTTACAAGCCCCTGCGCCACTTCTGCGTCACTTTCCCCATGTTGAAAGTGACGCAAAAGTGGCGCAAGGGGCTTGTAAATCTGCCCCTGCATGTGGCGGTCCGTGTTGACCTTCTATGCATCGTTATTGTAAAGCCTAGGAGGTGTCACTACGGGGCTGTGCTGAAGCGAGAGCACACACCTGCCAATGCTTCCTCCACAGAACTGCACATGAAGTTTACACCCACTGCCCCGATGGTGACATGTAGCATGTATGTATGTCTGGTCATAAGACTGACATGTACTAGAGCAGTTACCCTCAGTGTGCTGATAATATATGTGCGTTCTGTCCACAACGCTCGCGAGCCAGAGCAGTGCACTGAAGTGCAGTGACCCGATATTCCAATGCAGACATGTAACACACATGTAAGTTTCCTTCATAACGCTGCAAATGAAGCCGAACAGTGTACTTGTGTGCACTCACACCATGGCCTTTTCGTGTGGCATGTTCCCTTCGAGAGAGCATATGTTTATGTTACACCTAAAGCGCTGCACATGAACCCGCGCTCTGCACTGGGTGCAGTTACACAGTGTTCTCACTCAGAAAGGTAACACATAAGTATGTTTCCTTTATAACGCTGCAAATGGAGCCCAGCGCTGCATGCAAACCCTTTCCTCTTCTATCCCTTAACTATACTTCTCAATCCAAATAACTGACCAACATATGCACCGCTCAAATTAATTCCATGTCACTATATTATTAATTCACCACCAATCCTTTACGGGTTCCGGAATAGCGTGCATCTCGCGAAAAAAGTGCTTCGACGCCTGGTCAGGGGTAGTAAGCGCTATTTAAATGCAATTACAATACAATACACTTCTGTGCGGTTACACTCGGTGTGCACGTGCAACCTTCTAGAATGTATGTATGATTTCTCCATAGAACTGCGCAATATTTCGAACACTGTAATGTTCTACACCCAGGGATCCGATGTCGGCTTGTAACATGTGTGCATTTCCTTGACACCACTGCACATGACCCCGAACATGTACTCGTGTGTAATAACAGAAAGTGCTTCTGCTGTGGGTTGTAGGATTCATACATACATGTTCCCTGCACATCACAGCACTCTACTCGTGTGAGGTTACACCCAGTGTGGCCACTGTGGCATGTAGCTATCATGTATGTATATTTATTTCTTATAACTATGTGTGAACTCGAGCCCTGCACTGACTGGTGTGAGGTTAGACGCAGAGTTCTTGTGTTGGCACAGAGATGGTGTGCATGCCATCTCCAAGCAACTGCACAGGAAATCCAACTTCACTCGTGGGTTCACCCGTGTTGGCATTTAAAATGCATGCATGTTTCCTCCATAGCATTGTACTTTAACGAGAGCACCACAACCGTGTGGATTCACAACGAATGCAGCATGCTAGTATATTCCCTTCACAGCGTTACAGATAACCAGTGTCCCATTCAATGCATGGCATGTAGCATGTATACAGGGTCCCCCCTTAAACCCAGAGTACTGCGCTACCCATAAAGACGAGCACTGTGCTCTTATGCAGTTACAACCACTGACCCCTTAAATGCGTGGCATGTAGCATGTATGTAGGATTCCTCCTTCAAACCAGTGCAACGCGATAGTGTGAAATTACACCCTGTCCCCCATGCTGTCATGCAGCACGTGTGTATGTTTCCTACACTGCACTACACATAAAACGAGCACTGTGGTTTTGTGCAGTTACAACCAGTGTCCCTTGAATGCGTGGCGTGTAGCATGCATGCAAGCTTCCTCCATAAAACTAGAGCACTGCGCTCCACGTGAACACGAGCACTGTGATCTTGTGCAGTTACGGCGTGTAGAGTGCATGCACCCTTCCTCCATAAAAAATAAATCAGTGCAGTGCGCTCCACGTGAACACGAGCACTGTGATCTCGTGCAGTTAAAACCAGTATCCCTTGAATTCATTGAATGCACGGCGTGCAGCATGCATGCAGCTTTCCCCATGAAGCCCCATGACCTGCGCTGGTGTGCAGTTACATTCAGTGCCCATGGAGTCACGGAGGATGAATGCATGCTTCCTCCACAGCACTGCACACGATCTGGGCTGTCATTTAACGTGGCATTACAGATTGTTGTATTTTACACTAGTAGTATATATATATCTAAGCGCTAAAAAGTGACAGGAAGTGACATGGCGGCGCTATAGAAAATCATTTAGAATAAATAAATAGATACATGAATATTCGCGTAATGAAATGATAAGGTGGGCGTTATTATTGGACTGCAGTTATTGCCTTTAGGGGAACTAACCCCTCCCGCCTCCGCCCCTATATTTGCAACGAATGATCTAGAACGAGTCCCTGATTACATGTCACGTATGATCTACAGCTTTCATTCCCGCGCTCAAGGGGTTAAATCTGATAAGCTGCCTCGGGCGGCAGGTGCAGAGGAAGGTTGCTGTTGTGCCGGCGACTTTATCTCACAATAACAATAAGAGAAGTTTTCAGCTAAAACAGTATTGCAAAACCCCCGCTCGGGCCCCTTTGTGGCGCCGGTAATTATTGACACGTTTAAAAGTATCTCGCCGCGACATCTTCCAAATGTATGCCAGAAACACGCGGAGCCCCAGACTGCAGCCCCCCGTGTTTAATCAAAATAACTCTGGAAGCAAGCAAACAATAAGCGCCATTTTCCACGTAGCGACGTCCCCATAAAACTATCAGACTTCATTGATTGTTGTGTGGACCGAGAAGGGATCGAATTCTCTTCAAAATCACATCTCTTTTTTGTACCTCTTGGATCAAAGCCAACGAAAATTAAAATTGAGATAACAAATGTACTTTGCACTTTTGTTCATTTTACTGCTTGTATTTTTTTATGCCGGCGGCACGTTGAGTAATTTGATTGGAAAAACCTAACAAGTGGAACTGAAAAGAAAATATTTCTGCTTTCTAAAATTAATTTCAGTCACTAATGACAATTAATGTGATGCGTCCAAATATAAAAGAAACGTGACAACGGCCAAGCCTTATTAGAACTTATATTATTTAATTAAATTAGTTATTGTATGAAGGCTAATATTTCTAATAAACACGAATTCGTCCGTTCCTTAATGCGCCCATAATTATAACCTCGGTTTCCTGTTTTAATAAATGGAAACAAATACTTGTTCGTGCAGTTTTGGTTCGGTTAAAAAAAAGAAATATAAAAAAAGCATTGCAATAATATAACGACCGCCCGGATAATTTGGTTTAATTTTTTACCTTTGCATCGGCGGAACTTGAAATAATTTCTTGTACATGACGCCTCATTGTCTTTTTTTTATATGTGTAAAAGACAAATATTGAGTCGCGCTTTTAAATAACTATAGGAGTATCGCCACATGTGTGTTTCCGATTGCAACTTTGATCAATATTAAAAAAATTGGAACAATATATTGGAAATATACCAACAAATTATTGGGCAACAGAATATCTTTCATGAAAATAAACAAAATAATTGAGAACTGAAACCAGCTTGGGTTGCATTGTGCGTTTCAGACTGGAAGGAGCTATCGAACAAAACAGGTTTCGAAGAAATAATACATCATATAGAATGCGAACTATAAGCACGTGGCTTCAGCGCCTTGAAAACATCGGCTGTTTGCATTTCCATCGATTTATTGAAGTTGTGGATACAGACTTTCTCTATCTTTACAAAGAATGTGTGCGAGGCATCTGTAGTCATAACAGTCCCAGCCTCGGTAGAAGTGATCATGCACTTCAGAAGGCTTTGCGGCAATTTATGAACGACGTCCTTGCGCCGCGGTGCGTGGGGGCTTCACGGCCACGCAGGTCGGGGTCTGTGCCTGGGTGGGTGCAGGCCATAGCAGCCCAGACCAGCCCGGAGGAGGGGGGGGGGGGGGGGGCTGTCCGTGAAACTCCGCACAGAGCTTTGAAACTTCAGAGCCAGTAATAGGCGCCTGTCGCGCTGTGGTTATGTGTCCTGGGGTTTCGCTTATGAGGGCCAGACTAGTTATATGGGTCAGAGGCTAGTTAATTAGAAGGTCTAGCTCATATGTGGGTTGGGGGTCTGGTTATGGGGCTGAGGGCTGGTTACGGTGTCTAGTTAAGTGGGCCGTGCCTGGTAAAAGGGACTAACTAAGGCTGATATGGTAAATTGGCCGAAATAAAGGAATTATTGATTGATCGATTGATATGGTAATAGAGGGCTTGTTTTAGAGCTGTTATGGGGAGCTGGTTAAGAGGACTGTTTATGGGTGTTGGTTATATAGGCAGGGGTCTGGCCATGGGTGGCTGGTAACGGGGGCTGGTTATATATAAAGGTCGGGGTCCGGTTAAGTGGGCCGGTGCTTGTTACGGGGCCTGGGACTGGTTAAGAGTTCTGGTTATGTAGGCAGAGGTTTATTCAGGGGTGCCTGGTAACGGCGGCTGTTTATACATGGATCGGGCCCTGGTTATGTGAGCTGGGCCTGGTTACCGGGCCTCAAGCCCTGGGCATGGAGGCTGGCGCTCGCGGGTGGTTATGACCCTCTGGGCTGGTTGTGGAGGCCGGAGGCTGCTGAGAGTACTCACTGCCAGCGCCCCCCCGCCCTCACCGACCTTTGTCTGCTGAGGTTGCGCCACGCGATGAACATCAGCACGGGGTGCGCCCCGGGCACACTGCGCAGCCTTTTATTCAGCACAAGAGTTACAGATGCGCAAAACCAGCCCCCCTGTAACACATCTGGGCCGCAGGCTAAAGGGGCACACGCCAGTGACAAAGAGGCGTCGTAAATCCGCACGAGAAGCGGAGAATTCACCACACCCACGACAAATAAATAAACAATAATATTTTTTTCTCTCTAATTTGTCATTTTGGTTTTTACTCTTTTTGGTACGTTTCATATCATTTCAGTCTAAGTTTCATCAATGTCCTGCTAATAAAACTGTTGTGTTAAAAACCTGCGCATTTTAGGAGAAAAATGGGCCTTAAAAAACAGGACGGCAAGGTTTGAATGTGTAAACGTTCTTAGTCTAAATTGGGACTGTGCTCACATCCTTGTAACGTGCATCCTTCAGACGACTGCTTGGAAACTAGCTGCTTTGATAAACTAGTCACAGGCCCTTTCAGAAGTGGTCTGGCGGCAGCGATACTTTTCACACTTGATTAAAAAAAACATGGAACAAGGGTTATGTCTAACACCTGGGAGACGTTCGATCGAAAACAAAGAGACCCATGAGGGAAAACTAAAAATGAAAACAAATCCTGATGCATTTGAGTTTTAAAATGCAGGGTTTCAGTAATTCATATAACACCGTATGGACAAATACGTGCCACGAGGCCACGCTTAAACCTTCACAGGTGAGTCAGTGAAAGAGCGAATGAAGGCGCCAAAGGAAGCCCGAACAGAGCGCAGTGAACAGAAAGTTTCTTCCTTTAAAGGCCGGCAATCTGTTCCCACACCACGGCTCTGTGCGTGAGTACAAGCTTCCGGGGTAGAGGCAACACCTCCTAATCTGGTACCTGAGCACCTAACACACTCTGCCTCCCACCCACTGCTCCCTAAAACGCGTTTAAAATGTTGTAGATGTCAGCACAACAGAAATACCCCCCTACCAGAATCCTTGACATGCTCTGTCTTCTCATTCAAAGCTTTCGCCTGGCTCCATTGCCCTTTTTTATTTGTTACCACAGAAAACAATAAATGCAGGAGAACAGATCTAAAGAAACAGCAATAAAAACGACCAGCATGCTTCAAATATCCTGCTGTTTTTACAATAGTAAGATTGACTTTTCTTCCATTCCGATTCCCCAGCCCAATCAAGGCTTTCTCATCACTTCTAATTTCCCCTAAATCGGATTTTATTCCCTAACCTGGTTACGGGAGCCGCGCTTTGGGAATAAATCGCCGGCGTGAACAAGAAACAAACTTTTCTGTTGACTGCTGGCGCTGCCGTGTGTTTTAAAATACAGAAGCTAAGCCGGTTCCTGCTGCTGGGGGTGTCTGGGAGCCGAAAGCGGCTTGATGAAGAGGGGCAGGCGCTAAAGTGACACAATTAAGTGCCTCTTAGTTTTTGGCTTCAGTTGCACTTTCCTCATTTACGCAGCCATCACTTCTCTTTGACGTGTCTGTACAATTCAGCAAACCAAAGGAAATTCTTAATTTTCTTCAGTTTATAGTACCTGATAATACACGAAGTGCAGCTTTTACTCTTTTTTTCTGCTTGAATCCTTTTTCAATATTAGTGAATATTTTTCTCTGACCATGAGAAGCCGGGTGGCCTTTGGGTATAGTTTATTTTCGTGAAAATGTTTGTTCAGTGTGTTTAATCAATCGGCTGGCCTCAGAGTTACCTCAAAATACAATATATCTATCTCCCTCTGCCGAGCTCTGCACCCTGCATAGATTGTTCTCTGTGCTTGCAGTAAATCATTGCTTTCGGCCCTTGCTGTTTAATTCTGCCTGTGCCTGGAAATAATACATAACTTGATTTTTCCAAAATTGACAAGAGTGGCATAAAAGCGTCGTAAGGTTCATGCGTTAATGTTGGAAATGATCAAATAGGTGTGACGGGGAGGAGGCATCGAGAACCCCCAAGCTAAGAGATAAACACATTAAACAACAAAACCATACAGAGTTGGAATCTTTCTTTGTCAGGTTATACTTTTTTGTTCGTGCATGGTGCATAAGACGGTTTCCCCAGCTGCCTTAGGGTCTTACTAATCAGGGAGAATGCTGGAAAGCATCTTGGGGGTGAAATGAATTATTTGCTAATCAGTTGTGTTAAGTAATGATTCCATCTTCATCGGGCGCCGTGAGTGACAGAGTCAATCACGTCCCCTTTGTACCTGCTTGTCGGGAAGCTGCACCCAGCCACGCGGGGCTGGCAAGAGAGCGCGCCCAGGCATTGTTCCCTGTCCCACCTCTGGCACAGGGGCCGCGAGCAGCCCCGAGAGCGCCCTGGCAGCACCTTCAACTGGGCAGCATGGGGGCAGAGGGGGTGGACTCTGAGCCGCCCTCACCCCTGGGTCTGAAGCCAGGGGGTGAAGGCGGACTGGGTAGCAGAATTACAGAGCTGAGGGGCCTCTGTGCCACCCCAACCAAGAGTATAACGCTGGGATGTGAAGGAGCGGCTGGACTCTGTGCCACCCTCAATCCTGGGTCTGAAGCCAGGGGGTGAAGGCGGACTGGGTAGCAAGACAGCAGAGCAGAGTGGCCTCTGTACCAGCAAAACACAAGAAAGTGGCCTGGTCAAAATTACTGTGGGTATGCCATGTTGAGTCTAGAACCATGAAACCATTAATAACACTGTAGTGATAGCGCTGGGCTAGAAAAAGTTCCCATCAGCCCACCCAACTGGTGGAGTATCGTCACGTGGGAGATGTATCATAAATCCAATTCTTGATCAAGGCACCTGAAAATGATGCAAAGATGGATTTTGTTGATATAATCTTAGACCACAGTACTTCACTAGTGATGCCAATGGAGTGCAGTGCGCGTGAAAGGTGAAAGTGAAAATAAAATTGACTCAAAGGACCAAAAATAAGTTTATTAGGTATGGTACTAGGGTCAAATCTAAAAAACAAAGCCCAATAGTTTTAAAAAATAACTATGTCAAGGCATGTGTACCACCCTCACCCCGGGTCTATGGCCATGGAATGAATGGGGGCTGGGCAGCGCATTGGCAGAGCAGGGTGTCCTCTGTGCCACTCTCACCCTAGAGTCCAAAGCTGTAAAGCGAAGGAGAGCTGGGCAGCACGTGACAGAGTGGCGTGTCCTCTTTGCCACCCTCACCCCTGGGTCCAAGGCCCTGGAAGGAAGGGGGCTGGGCAGCGTTGTGACAGAGCGGCGTGGCCTCTGTGCCAACCCATCCTAAGTCTAAAACCGTGGGGTGAAGGGGAGCTGGGCAGCGCAATGGCAGAGTGGCGGCTCCTCTTTGCCACCCTCACCCCTGGGTCTAAAGCCATGGGGTGAAGGGTAGCTGGGCATCTCGTGACAGAGCGGCGGGTCCTCTTTGCCATCCTCACCCCTGGGTCTACAGCCTGGCCAGCATGGCGGCAGAAATAGCATTGTGAAAACCGGTGACAGAAACTATTTCTCCCGCAGGAAATCTTAAGGATTTTGGGGGCTCTAGGTCAACCCTATTTTGGGGGTCCTGTTCGGAAGCACTTTGGATTATGATCCACTTTCAGCTCTTTCATCCCTGGCTGTTTGGCCAGGTCACTGACAACGCTCAGGGACACTAGTTCAAATTATAAATAAGTTTACATCTAATATTCAGAACACTAGTTCAAATTCTAAATAAGTTTACATCTAACATTCAGGGATAGTGACGTGCTTTCAATACTGTAGCACAGCAGTTCACTAATTAATGTTCCTGCAAATAATTTCCCTGAAACCCTCCAATTTCTCAGAAGTGAGGTCCAATTGCCATCTAAAAGCAACTTTTTTTATTGATGTCTCAGAAAAGCATAAACACATTTCGCTGCAAAATGTCTGTGATAGACTCTCACACAGCAGCCCACATTAAAAACTCATTAAAGGAAAACAGTATTTAAAACAATCTGATTAAAAACTGTTCAAGGTCATCAGGGCAAGACTCTGCAGAACATAGCTGTCTCTATCAGGGGGGCCCTGAAAGGTTGTGGCCCCAGGCCAGAGCCCACTTTGCTCTTGCCTTAAAACTTGTCTGTTTCTAGCCACTGCTAATATAGCCTCGATTCATACTGTATATTTCTGGCCATACGTGACTACTTCACGGCAGCCAGAACTGCTCCTTGTTGAGAAGACTTTGGAGTGTTTCCGATCTGCAGTCATGCAGAGCTCAGCCTTTCATCATTGCATTGGGTTAAAGATGGCTCAGAGCATCACGCAGCCAGAGGTGCCCCCTCTCACAGCCCAGGCCATGCCCCCTACAAAACATGTACTGTATTTGTTGGCCTTTAAATCCAGGCGGCTGCAGGTCCCACACAGACACCGCACATCCCTTGGACGGGGCAGCACCTGCTTAGGGAAGGACAGGTGGCTCCGCAAATTATTATACCTCTGTGTGTGTGCAGACAGCAGAAAACAGGCCGAAAAAGATTCTCCGAAGTAGAAAGTAAGGGAAGAAGGAGCCGTGCACGCTGTTGGGGTCTCTGCAGTGCCGGGGACCCCTCAGGCGGCCGCTTCCACAATGCGCACGTGATAAGAGTCATTTGCAAAGTGCGGCTGCGAAATGAACTGGAGACAGGGCTGACACCATTAAGCCGCCGCCAGCACGCCCGCCTTACTGCCTTAAAAGCACCGGGCAACATATCTCTGTTACAAACCCCAGCGCACAGAAAACGCTTGTTAGTTAAACACGTAATTAACAGCGCCGCCATTCATCTCGGCGGATGCGCGCAGGCCGGTATTTACATTTTTTAAAAGTCCACCCACAGTTTCAGAGAAAGAGAGTTAGGCGGCTTCCCCACCCGGTACATAGTATGCGCGGCGCTAATAAAACGCTGTAAAGGAGAACGGTTGAATTATAATGTGTTTGCATGCTGATTCCATTTAAATGTTTCATTTTCATCTTCTTTCTGCATTTGGTAAAAGGCTTCGCGTTAAGCGAGGCAGCAGCACCGTGCAGCATAATTAGATTCGTTTTTTTTCTTCTTTGCAAAATGTTGAAATAGGGGGAAAGAGAGGGAACGGCATAAAAAATAACAGATCCGCACCAATCAACCGTTAAAATAAACTGCAGTCATTAGAATTCATATTTTCTCCTACCTTTGGCTGCCTGTTTCATCTGTCCCTTTAAAGCTGCTGTTTTAGAGAATGGCTTGATCATCCTATGTTTTCATCACTATGTAAGGCGAGGCAAAGGGAAACACACCGCGCTTTGCCTATGGAAAGGCGCTCGTATAATAGCTACTTGAAGCTGTCTCAGTGAGCCTGCGTGTGTGTGCGCGAGAGGGGCCGGGAGAAAGAAACATTCCTTCTGGGCGCCTTTAGTTGTCTTTATTTAGGCCTGTCCAGCGTTTGCTTGTCCCCTTTGCCTTGCACAGCTGCTGGACGCTGACCTTCAAGTTCTGCAAAACAAAAAAGAAAGAAAGACCCCCTTTTCACATTTCGAGTTGCTCCCTGCCTCCCCTCCCACCGACACCGTCCTATTCAGCCCTGGAGATAACTTTATTCATCTGCACATCATTGTATCGCGCTCAATGGGCAAAGTGCGTGGCCACGATTCACGCGCAGACAAGGCACAAATGTCTTCATTTGGGTCCCGTGCTCAGAGCGGCCCTGGTGTTCGACCTAAAGACTGGAGGCCCCCACACACTGCGAGCTGGTGTGTCCTCTGCAGTAGGGGGTGTATCTGAAAAGAGACATTTCACATGACAACTTCCTGCAGCCCATGAGCATCTATCACAAACCCTGCTTAGGTGTGCATGTTTGAAAAACTTCATTGGGTCATCATGGCTCCTGCTCAAGAGACTATTGGGGGATGGAGGATGGGCCTCTCTGTGAATGGATGTGCAGGGGGCTGGCCCTATAAAGTCTCACAAAGCACCCCTTGCAGGCATCCTTAGACTGGTGATCCTTTTTTTACTCCCACACTCAGGCCCACAGACAGGAGCATTGCTCTGGGTCCCCACTTCTGATTACAAATGCCCTCCAGCCTTATCGTTTCCCACCAGAGGGACAAATACACGATGCCCTTCACTTTAGCTGTGCCCAGGAACCCTTACTCGCCCACACTAATGGTAAAGGAAGGGAACTGAAACCCTAATAGGCGCCGCTCAGCATGCCTGCCTCATTAGTAACACAGCTGTCAGTATACAGTGAATATTAAACCCTTTAAGCACAGATTTCTTACATTTTTGTCACAGCTTTCCTGTTCATTCCACTCCAACAACCTCAAGAATCATTGGACAACCTGTGGCCCCAGTTTACCCATCACCACCTATCATGGGTAGCATAAGGACCGTTCAACAGTGGGACTATAATGCACTTACTGTATGCTTTTAATGTTGATAATATATGGGGAGATCAAGACAAATGTCCAAATATGGTTTTCATCTATATTGTGGCAGACATGCTAACAAATTATCTTTGTGTGAAGGAGGTCATGGGCCTACATAGTTCGTAAATGGAACCTATGCAATGTGGATGGCCACCTAGATCAGTAAGTGACTGTAGAAAAAGACTTAGCAGTGAATCGAGTGTGGGGGCCTGATCAGAACAGGAGCTGGGATGATGTCTTCTGGTATCCAGGGATCTTCACCTGGCAGAACAGCTGAGCTTGGCCTCTGCACAGCTTGGAAGGCCTGGGAGAGTTTAGGTACTGGACTCAATGAACCACTTTCCTGCCCAGATGGAGGCTCTAAAAGTACTTGGCCAATATGGTTATAGAAGTATCTGGAGGCTGCATACACTCTTCAGCGACTAATAAAAGAAGAAATCGACACTGCGTATCATTGGTTGCCACATTTTACAGCTGGGTGGCCACACAACACTGACATAAAGGGTCAAACTCATGCTGTGAGATATAACTATCTTTCAAGCTACTTAAGCGGCATGTGCCTTGTACATGGTTGAGTTCTTCTGATAAACTTACTTGATAAGTGTTTTTGCACTTTGGTGTGACAGAAAGTTTACAATTCAGAGGCCAAGCGGTTGTATTCCATAGATTCTCAAAACATACTTCTTATAAAAGTGTACTGGCAAGAGCAAGGGTTCACACCCGAAGGCAGCCAAGAAAATATGTTTACATCGAAGTAGAAGAGGGCGAAATCAGATCATATGGCCATGAATCAAGGAGAACTCTTTGACCCTGAATACCATACAGACAAGCGCATGTTCCCTTATAACCTTTAGTCTCTGAGAACCTAGTCTGCCAGCCCTTATGTGAGAGAAGACACCTTCCCAGTAACAGTTAGGAGCTTAAGACCTGCTTCTGCTTATGCAAAGGAGTGCTGCACTGGACAAATAACAAGAAACCTTCAGTATCAATCTGCAGACGTCCACAACTTTATCCGAGCTAACCAAGCATTAGGAAGTGTACTGCATAAGCTATTACAGTCATGTGGAAAGCTCCATTCCAGACAATGCCCCTTTCAAAACGACAGAACACTTTTTGGTTATTGAAAAGTAAGGTATATATACTCAGACGTTTGAAAATGTTACTCTGGTTAAGATAACACCAGTTATCTGTGTGCACATAAGTATGGAAATCTGAAAAATGACATACATAGAAGCATTTGTGTTACATGTCGGAAGTGACATAGTGAAATCGACCCCTTATTCCATTGAACAACCTGGTCATCTGCTATATTGTCAATATATATATAATACAGTGGACTAGCAGTAAGAAAAACAGTTAATTGCATTTTCTCTACAAGGGAGAAGCACATTTTCACATAGGTGTCTTTGTTACCCCTCTGCGTTTGATGACACAATAAGGGCCATGTCACATTAATATATTCTTCTTAGGACTGACATCTTTTGTGTGCTGAAGACTGTTCCCTTAGCAGGATTTGTGCCTGAAACAATTTCTGGAATATACTGAGCTACTCTTTACATAAAGTTCTTATAAACCACAGAACCCTGAAACTCCCTAAATTTAGAGCTGCCTGAATAAAAGACTCGATGTGTTGTAGAATTCCTTTGTCATCACTTGATGCAGAGATCAAGCCCAGCTGAACAATTACGCCAACAGTTCCTTTTCTGTTGTAAGCGAATCACACAGTCCGGAGTTTGAATCCCAGAGGATAACTAAAATAAATAGGACAACAAGAAGAAAAAACACAGGCCTACACTTTTACCAGAGTGTTTTCAGTTTTCAGCCTATACGTTTGTGTAGAGGGTGTTGCTAACATTTGGGGGGATTTGAGGGTTTCAAAGGAGAGAGGTTTATACATTAGTGCCGAAAGTTGCAAAACACTGTTGATATTCAAATGTTTATTGTGCAAAATCTGGGATAAGCTTCGGCATGAGAGCTCCTTTAAGGGCCTACAACTATTGCTAATTCCCCTCAGCATTGAGACAAACACAAAAGGCTTAATCCAAGTCCTCTCTTTTCCAAGAAAGCCTATGCTGGTTTCTCTCACATAAACTAACAACACTAGGCCATCACATTGCCAAGCAGGTCACAGGAAAGGGCTCTGTGTTTATACTTCACCCACACTGTGGTTTGGGAGAAACTTAAAGTGGTTCCCCAGGCCTCGAGCCATGCTTAGACAAGAAGAAAAAGCCTCCAGAGTATTGAAAGCATCAGATTTCTTTTATTTCCCGCAATAAAAATTCAGAAAAATAAACGATATAGAAATCGTTTATGAATAAAAGAAAATTAAAAGCAAGAATCTCACTGTGCATTCCTTTTCAAACTAGGTAAGTCGTTCACCTCTATTTTTCTCAGATATTTACATTAAATCATTTAATAATGGGGGTTAACACATAAACGTCGAGGACTGCACAGTAAAAGTTGGACAAACTGAATTTCCGACAGAAAACGAGGCGCTCCCTTGTGCAACCACATACTATAAAAACAATAATCCTTTCACACGAATTGCAGCAGTTACCTCTGACGTGGAGCAAAATTATAAATCAAAATGTGGGAATTTGTGATGTCTCGCGGCTTACAACGCCGTGCATTTTGTTTTAAAATACAAGCAGCTACAGAAAATGCTGTATTTAGTAAAACATTAATGTGCTGCTGCGTCGGCGGCAACTCTGGACAGCAGCGGGAAGCACTCTGCAGGGGTCTCTACAGAGCAACCTTTACCATTTTAGGCCTGGGTGAAATTTGCATTATTTTCAATAAGTAAATTACTTGAACTGCCCAAGGAATTTTGCAACATTTCTCTTGGTTAAACAAGTGCTGGCTTTGGCATTTTGCACTATTTTTTTGCTGTGAAATGTGTCCTCACGCCCATGTTAGCGCAAGGACACATTTGTGTTAAAAAAAGTGCAAAATCACACCTGATGCGATCGGGCTTGAGAAGCCTGTTTTTTTAAGTAATTCCTGTACTCCTGAGATAGGATTTTTACCAGGACAAAGCCTCAGTCACGCAGTGTGGTGTATTTGTGTAATGTCAAGCATTCGGGGTGGTAATGACTGCACCCCCACCTCCCCCAGCACAGAAGTCCTTTATTCATTTTCTGTTTAACACCCTGAGTAAGGAAATGATGGACGTGCCGGTACAACAGTTTTTAACTATTCAGGACACACTCGTAGATAAATTGGGGAGCTATACCTTTTATTCAAATACCATACATTTCCAGTTTTACCTCACAGCACAGACTTATCAAAAGGAGTACGTCCCACAATTACAAGTTGAAAAAGTGTTTATTAAACAGAATCTGCAGCAATTTGTTTGCCATCCTTTTGTGACAATAGTGAATAATGTCATTGCACAGACTGCAGCCTGAATCACTGGTACGTTGGTTAAGTAACCTTTGTGTTGACCGACCATATTACCCCTAATGAAGCCCTCTCTCTTAGTCCCAGCTAATGGGTATCCTGCCTCACAGCTCAAGAGCTGGTAACAAAAGAAGTGTGCAATCTGCAGCCATGCCTGCATCCATATCTTGTAAGACGCCTTGCCACCTTTCTTACAGTAAATGGGAGCCTTTACCAGATCCACCAAAGAAAGAGCCTATTGATGGTATTTCCATAACTAATGACCCAGGGGTTGATGGGTTGGGAATAACCCTGGGCGTAGTTCGCGTAGTAACGCTACGTGTAGCTATGCGAAGTGCACTTCGCACTACGCGAGCTATGCGTAGCTACGCGAACTGAGTAGTGCACTGTGCAAAATGCTGTTCGCACTGATTGCACAGTGCCGGATGCATGTCCGCACTGTGCAATCAGTGCAAACAGCATCTTGCACAGTGCAGGCAGTCGTTTTCTGCCGCTAGAGTAGATTTCTACTCGAACGGCAGCTTTCTCAACTTGGACTGGTAGTTTCTCATCGCGAGCGGTCGTGAGCATACGCGACCACTCGTAATGAGAAACCTGACCTCCTTGCTTTGAGAATCTCACCGGGAGGTTTATTTTCCACGCTTGCGAATGGCAACTTGATGTTGCTGATCGCGTACGAGGAAAAAGTCTCACCTGGGTGTGGTTTTGTTCGCTCGCGGTCGCCAACTTGATGTTGAGGACAGCAAGCAAGGAAAAAATGACCGCTACGCTACACTACGCATGTTTGCACTGTGCTACGTGCAATTCACGTAGTGCGAAGTATCGCAAACTTCGCAAACTACGCGACCGTAGAGTAGTACTTCGTTGAGAAACCCTTGAACTAGGAGTGATAGAGTCACTGTTAAGGTTACTTAGTCTTACACTTTCGTCACAGCTCTCTCTGGTTCCCGCTTAGTAGTTCATTTCTAAGAAATAACAAGAAAAAAAAAGGAGGAAAAAAACTTGGGTGAGGAAGCCAATGCCATTTATGTGAACATAATTTATAGCACGGCTTGGCCATTACCAGCAGTAGCAAACTTCTTGGAGAAACAAGCACCCATGTGGTAGAAGGAATGATGAGTTATTCCCAGTCACTGGTGATCGCATTCCAGTCCATCGTTTTTTTTCTCAGCTCTGCTACTCTAGTATGAGACCAGTTATATGGAATTCAGCATTGGTCCTGCTTCGATACATACAGTCCAGCCCAAGCTGTCAAAGAGGAACACAAGCAACACCAGCCTTGAGCAGCAGAGAAGTAAAATAAAGCTGCCTAGGCTGAGGGGAAAAAGGGTATTTATTTTTTAAGTGCATGACCCATGCATGAAGTGGCAATCTATGTTGTGTTAAGTTATGGTACATTGATTTGAATAGCACACTAATCACCGAGAGGGTATCCAGGTTTTTGGGCTGGTGTGTAGGTTTGTGGTTCCCAAGGTGCATATATGAAGAGCCAGGTCATCAGCTTCTTGAGAAACTCAAGAAGTGAGAAGGAGGCTCCGATGTATTGAGAGAGGTCATTCCATGTCTTGGATGCGATGGAGGAGAAAGAGAGACCTCCAATATTGCTTTTACAGATAGGGGGAATGTGTGCGAGTGAGGCAGAGCATCAGTGTCTGGTGGCTTGATGAAAGTGTATGCTGCTGTTCTGGTCCTGTGTTGTGTAGGGCTTTGCATATGTGTGTGAGAAGTTTGAATTGGCTATGCTTGTGAATGCAATGAAGCATCCCGAGGTGTTGGGTGATGTGGATGCAGCATGAGAGGTCAAGTATGAGTTTTGCAGCAGTGTTATGCCTGGTCTGGAGTTTGTGTAGCAGTTGCTTGGAGATTCCAGCATAGAGAGTGTTGCCATAGTCTTTTTTTTGTTGTTGTTTGTTTTTCAAAACCTTTATTGGCTACTTTAGCATGGTCACAATGCACTGTTGCATCAAATCAGGGCATCCTACAAGTCAGGCAATCCTCAAAATACAATAGACATATGGAAATTCCAATCCAACAATAGCATTACCCTGTACATCACGGCAGAAGTACCGTAAATAACAGAAAGCCATAGGAGGCGATGATAACCCTGTGGTGGAAAAAACAGGCCCGGCCCCGGGGCGAACATGGTCCAGGAGGGAGGCAATCACTGTCCAACACTGGCGGCCGTCGCGGGTGGAGTGCCGGTGGGGAGCGTGGGAGAGGCAATTCTGCTCAAATGTGGTTGTGAATGGAGGTATGTCACTAGGGAGCCCCATATGTCAGGTGGGCGTGACCTCACAGGCATTAGGTCCCAACACTCAGATAATAGGGTCTGACATCTCAAAGCGTCTTCAAGCCAATGAGCGAACCTAGGCACCGGTCTGTGACCCCAACACATGGCCACCCTACGCCTAGCGAGGACGAGCAACATTGCAGTCAGTCGGCGAGAGGCCTCTTGACAGAACTTGACAAAGCCCAACAAGCACAGCTGTGGGTCAGGAAGAACCCGGGTCGAGGTAATCTCAGAGATGGCGGCACAGACCTCCAGCCATAAGTCCGACAACTTGGGGCATAACCAAGCAAGATGAGTGATGTCTGCAGCAGGGGCAGAGCAGCGCATACAATTATTGTTAGGTATGAGTCCCAATTTGTGTAACTGAACAGGGGTGCGATTTAGCCATAGCAGGTATTTAAAATGTATGAGATGAAGACGATAGTTGGCAGACAGTTTCTTAGTCTGGTTACAGCGATAAAGCCAATCAGCTTTGGAAATGTCCACACCTAATTCCGCGCCCCATGCTGCACGTGCACACTCAGTAGAGATGGAGGTGGTCGAGAGCGTAAGGGCATATCATTTCGTTACCAGCATGCGGGGAGTGAGGGATGTATATATAAAGTCAAGAGCAAGCATTGAGGGTGGAGGTTGGGGAAATTTTGGGTGATGCTCCCTACAAATAGACCAAAGCTGATAAAAGAGCAGAGTGTCCCTCAGACCTGAGGAAGTAGGAAGAAAGTAAAATGTATTCCTGGGGTAAAGATCCGCCAATGTCATCAGTCCCAGGCGGTTAGCATGTTTAGACCTGCCAATTGGTTGCAGAGGAGGGAAGGCAGGATGATGCACAATCGGCATGTTATTAGCCAATAGCGTAGGAGCGTTGGAGAAACGGCACAGTCCCAACCAAGCCCAGCGCAGGGTCTCAACCATGTCCACCTCCACCCGCGGGTGGCTAGCCGGTGCAAACAAGGCAGTAGTCAGCGGCCAAGGGGTCGTAAGGTCGGCTTCGACAGCGACGTGTGACTGAAAAGGGGCGGGGTGAACCCAGAAGTGTAAAAAACTGGCTTGGGCGCTTAAGGCATAAAGTTTAAAATTGGGAGCGCCCATACCGCCAACCAACATGGGGAGGGTGAGGTTATCATATGCAATCCTGGGCTGCTTGCCAGCCCAAATAAGTGATGATCAAAGAGCGAATTTTACGAAAGACATGGGCAGTCAGAGGTATGGGAATGTTCAAGAAAAGATAAAGGAATTTCGGGAGAACCACCATCTTAGCAATGGCTATGCGACCCGCCAGGGACAGAGTGAGCCGGGAAACATCCTTTACAATGCAACTTTTACCACGCAGTGCCTTTACGACGCAACTATTACAACGCATGTCATTACAACGCATTGCGCTGGGGGGCGCTCTAGGATAGGGAATAGATTTAATTTACTATCCAATACCTTCCCTACTATCCACGGGGACTGGAGTTAGAATAGTAAATTAAACTATTCACTATCCAGCACCCCAAAGCGCTTTGCGTTGTAAAAGCATGCTTTGTAAAAACTGCGTCGTAACAGCATGCGTGGTAAAAGCATGCGTTGTAATGTCGTACATCCAGTGAGCCGGTTCCAGTGGGGTATTTTGGATTCAAGCCAGTCCACCGTGCATCCGAAATTGGCCCTCCAAAGGTCATCTAAGTCCCTACTCAGCCAAATTCCCAGGTAGCGGGTGGGTCCGGAAGCCCATACAAAGGGGAAATCAGGTGTGAATGGCTTAGTAGCATCTGTGAGAGGGAACACTATTGACTTGCTCCAGTTCACCTGTGTACCAGACAATCCACCAAATCTTATTATCTCACACACAAGGGGGATGAGGTTATTGTGGGGGTGGCAGACATATAACGTGATGTCATCTGCATACATGGAGACCAGAAGAGAACGGGCCGAAAAGCCGATGCCCTTCTGAGTATGGTGTTGCAGGAGTCTGGCAGCGAGGGGCTCCATGGCAATAGAGAAGAGCATAGGGGAAAGCGGACAGCCCTGCCGAGTGCAGCGCTCAATCAAAATAGGAACTGACGCCTGACCGTTAATCCGAAGATGTGTGGAGGGACGGGCATAGAGGAGTGATATCTTATGGATAAAAATGTTACTGAAACCAAGGCGTGGCAGAAGAAAAAATAGAAATGGCCACTCAAGTGTATCGAATGCCTGTGTGGCATCGAGTAAAGTGATCACAGCAGGTAGACCAGGGTTGATTTGGTGAAGAACCGAAAAAATCATCCTGAGGTTATGAGAAGTGGCACGGCCAGGGATAAAACCGGTCTGATCGGGGAGGGCGATGAGGGGCATAAGGAGGAGCAGACAGGAGGCCAATAATTTAGCAAAAATCTTCTTATAGATATTAATAAAAGACAGGGGGCAATAAGAGTCGCGACAGTCTGACTGTTTGTCCAGCTTGAGTAGTAGCGTGAGCATTGCCTCCCGGAGTGACTGCGGGAAAAGGCCATTGTCAGAGGAATCAATATACATGGCAGCCAAGTGTGGCACAAGAAGTAGAGCAAACGTCTTATAGAACAAGGCGGAGAGGCCATCAAAACCAGGGGCCTTATCACTGGGCAAACTATTTATGGCAGCAAGTATCTCCTCCTTAGAGAAAGGATCATCTAAGAATTTGCGATGATAGTCCTCCAGCCAAACCAACTCGAGGGTATCAAAATATTGTTCCAAAGCCTTGCGTGAAGGGGGGGGACCGGTGGTGTAGAGTTGCAAATAATAGTCTATAAAACGAGCCTTGATTTCTTCTGGGGAGGTGGCTCTAGTGGGGCCACCATCCCTAAGAGCCGTGACATACGATGCGGTACGGGGGCGTAAGAGGTTCCCCAGGGTCTTACGTGGCCGATCGCCTTCGCCGAAGCGGCGAGCTCGGGCCTCCCTGCCAAGAAAGGAGAGTTCCCTATCCAACTCCTCAGCGAAATCAGTATGTTCTGCATGCAAGTTTGTGTGGGTCTCTGACCTGGGGTAGGCCGCAAGTTCTGCATCGAGAGCCTTAATCTCCGATTCCAACTTGTCCAAAGAGGCGCGGATGGAGCGAAGGACACCAGCTTGTTTTGAGATACACTCGCCGCGTATCACTGTCTTCAAGCCTTCCCAAAGGGTAGACGCTGAGTCCACAGAACCGACATTTAAGTCAAAGTAGTTGGTAATCGATGTTTGGATCTCGGCAAAGAAAACAGAATCTCGGAGGGCATTCGGATGGAGCCGCCATGTGAATGCGCGCCGTGGAGAGTCAGGGAGAGGAAGGCAAAGCTGGACTGGTGCGTGATCAGAGAAGGTGCTTGTCATATTATTTACGGATGTAGGCCATGTGACGACATCAGGGGAGGTAACCCAAAGATCAATATGGGACCAGCAGCCACGAGCACCAGTGATGCAAGTACCCTCATGGGCCTAGGGTAGAAAATGATGCCAGGCATCATATAACGAGTTGTCAGTGAGTATGGACTGAAGTAAAGCAGTAGAGCGAGGGTGGGAAGAGTGGGGGCCGGAGCGGTCCAAGACTGCAGAAAGTGTAACATTGAAATCACCCTCCAGAAAAGGGCAGCCGGTCCCAAAGAAGAAATAAGGTGCCATATATGAGTGAAAAAATCAGGATCGACCGAATTAGGTCCGTACACAGCAGAAACCATCGGGGGTTGGGACAAAATGGTGCCATGCAAGATAACATACCGTCCGTCCGGGTCAGTGAGTACCTGGGTAGTGTGCCAAGGGAGCCCCCTTCTTATCAAAATGGACACTTCCCTAGAATAGGAGGAATAAAAAAGAGGAGTGTGTTTCACCCCAGTAGCGCAACTGAAGTCTGGTGGAGGTTGCTGGCAGCAGGTGGGTTTCCGGCAGAAGGCAGATGTCGACCTTATGCCGGTGTAGGTGTGAGTGAATGAGCCTGGCTTTACGGTGATCCTTAAGACCTCGGATATTCCAGGTCCAACATATGATGTCAGTCATGGTGTTGTGTACCTAAGTAAAAAATAAAGTGCAGTGCAAGAGGCCAGAGAGCGGAAAATGCCACTATGTGTGCTCGGGCAAGCATAGCCTGACCAGAGGAGAAGCCGGGCGGACGTGTGAAGTGCATGCCAGAACAGCCGGTGATCAGCAGACGTGAACAACCAAACCATGGGGATAAGCTCCGGGGAGCGGAAAGCTCTAAGGGAGGAACTAATATCTGTCAGGAAGGAGAGATGCCGTGTACTGTCATGCAGCCCTGAACAGGCCTAAGGATAAGGTGATGCATACAGATAGGAATTGGAAGATGCGGAAACAAAAGCATAAACACATAGTAAAATAATGAAAAAAACAAGAAAACTCCCCACCCCAACCCAACCCCCTGCACAAAATACAATATGAAACCCTGCTTCTGGCGGAGCAATAATGAATGAATGAATGAATATGGGACTTCTATAGCGCATGGCTGCCCGGAAGCGTCCCAGCGCTGAGATTGCGGACAAACACCTGAGGATAGAAGCAGAAGAGGAAAGGTTATTGCGGGAAGAGGTGAGTTTTGAGAAGTTTTCGGAATCTCATATGATTAGGTTCAGACCGGAGTTGGATTGGAAGAGAATTCCAGAGGGTTGCGGCGATCACCGAAAAACGGCGTCCACCGGTTCGAGCTCTTTTAATTCGGTGAACCTTAGCCAGGTTGCCTTGCGCTGAACGTAAGGGTCTGTTAGGTATGTATGGGCAGATCATAGATTTAAGCATTGGGGGTCCTTGATTTTTCATGGCTCTGTGGGTGGTACATAAGGTTTTGAATTTGACCCTGTCTCGGATCGGCAGCCAGTGCAATGTCTTTAGGGCAGGTTTGGCTGAAACTCTACGGGGGGTTCCCGTGAGTATCCTTGCAGCGGCATTTTGTGTTCGCTGCAGGACATTGAGCGTAGCTTCAGGGGCGGCCAAAAAAAGGGCATTGCAGTAGTCTAATCTAGACAGTATTAGACCTTGCATGAGCATTTTTTGTGAGGTTGCAGGGAGTAGTGGAAGAATCTTCCTGGTTGATCGAAGTAGACCAACACAGGTGCCGGCTATTTGTTTTGCTTGTGTTGTCATGGAGAGGTTTTGTTCCAGCCAGAAGCCTAAACTTTTAATTTCGGACTTGGGCTGGGGAAGGGGTCCTAGGCATGAAGGCCACATAGCAATGGGGAGGGACGGTGGTTGGTGTCCCAAGAGCATAAGCTCGGTCTTTGAACCGTTGAGCTTAAGCCTTGAGTTGGACATCCAAACGTATATACCTTCTAGGCAGTCATGGAGGTTTTTGATTTTTTCTTCTTCGAGTGAGAATGATACGATCATTTGGGTGTCATCAGCGTAAGTGAAGGCTTTTATCCCAAATGGGGTGACCACATCCTCCAGGGGGGCCATATATGTGTTAAACAGTGTAGGGCTCAATGAAGAGCCCTGTGGAACCCCACACTGGAGGGAAAGGATATCTGATCGCATGTTCCCTTCACAGACCTGGAAGGTACGGTTTTCTAGGAAAGATGAGAGCCAACAAAGTGCTGTGTTTCTCACTCCTAGCTCAGATAGTCGCTGGATTAGAATCTTGTGGTCGACCGTATCAAATGCAGCGCTTAGATCCAGGAGGAGCAGTAGAACCGATCCCCCTGAATCCAAGATGCATCTGGCCTCCTCTACCACTTTCAGGAGGGCTGTCTCAGTCCCCTGGCCTGGACGGAAGCCTGTTTGTGAGGGTTGAAGGAGGTTATTGGATTCGAGGAAGGCTGACAATTGCTGGTTGACTGCCTTCTCTGCGATCTTACTCATGCCAGGCAAGAGAGAGATCGGTCGAAGGTTGGTTAGATCTGAGGGGTCATGGCCTGGTTTTTTCGGTAGTGCCTTGACCATGGCATGCTTCCAACTGGGGGGGGACCATTCCTTGGCGCAGCGAGGTGTTAATAAGGTTAGAGGCCAGGTGAGAGATGGTAGGTCCAACTTGTTTTAAAATTCGAATGGGAGCAGGGTCGTGGGGGGAGCCACTTTTCAGGTCTGAGAGGGCTTTCAGGAAGTCCTCATTGGACAGTTGATTGAAGCTGTCCAGGGTTGGTCTCGGGGTGGGGGGGGGAGGCAGCCGTGGGGTTGTTGACTGCTTTGGGCGGAAGTGATTGCAGAATGTTAGTGATCTTGTTTTGGAAGAAGCCCGCTATTTGGTTGCATCTGGCAACTGAGGGTTGTTGAGAAGAGGGGGGGTTGGGTATCTTGAGAAGCTCTTTGACTATTTTGTAAGTCTCTCGGGATGAGCTAGATGCAGCTTTGATTTTTTGTCAAAGAAGGAGGCTTGGGCTGCTTTTCGTGCTGCTTTGTAGGTCCTCATTGCAGTTTTATACTCTTCCTTGATAAGGGGGTCCCACTTTTTTCTCCACTTTCTCTCATGGATTTTGCAGATTTTTCGTAGGTTCCTGAGTTCTTGTGAGTACCATGGAGATTTAAAGGAGTTATTTTTCTTTTTTAGATCTTGTTTAGGGGCGATTATATCCAGAGTGGAAGTGAGCCAACTGGTAAAGTTTTCGTCTGCTTTTACCGGGTCAGGGAGTGGCAGAGGAGCGGAGCGGATTAGCTCCTGTGTCCAGTGCTCAAATGATAATTTAGACCATATTCTATCGTGTTCTCTGGGGGTTGGGGTGTGGACCCTTTTTACTGGAGTTTGCCAGGTGAATGGGATGAGAAAATGGTCAGTCCAAGGGAGAGGGATCGTAGGTTGAACCTCTGTTTTTGGCAGATTGGTAAAGAGAGGATCCAAGAGATGACCTTTTATGTGAGTAGCTTCTGAATTAATTAAATGAAGGTCAAGTACTTTTAATTCTGAAGTGAGGTCCACAGCAGTTTTATCTGTGTTGTCCTCAAAATGTAAGTTTAAGTCACCGAGCATGATGAAGTTAGGGGTCGAGGTGCAGGAGGAAATAGTGGACTCTAGTAGTGAGCTTACAAAATTTCCTAGGCTGCCGGGTGGACGGTATATCAGAGTGCCCGTAAGTGATTTATTAGGAGTTATCTGAAGGGAGAAATGGGTGCTTTCGCAGTCCTCAATTCCTCCTTCTTGTAGCCTGCATACGAAGGAGTTTTTGTAGACAATCGCTAGTCCGCCTCCTTTTCTCTCCCTTCTATTCTGATATTGTATAAGGTGGTCCTGGGGTAGCATATTGACAATATCTGCTTCGGAGTGAGACGTTAGCCAGGTTTCCGTGAGGAAGAGAATATCCAATTTTAAGTCTTGGATCAGTATTTTAATCTCTATAGCGTGTTTAGGGGCTGATCTACAGTTCAGCAGAGCTAGGCTAATACCATTGGAGGACTGGTGGATGGATGTCTCTGCAGGCTCATTATGGGGCTTGGTAAAAGGTTGGAATCTTGGGGAAGTAGCTGCCTTACAAAATTGCAGGAGGTAGTCACGTGAGTGTCTGATCCGGGGACTGTGTGAGACGGGCATAGTGGATGGCCCTGTGCCCGGCCTGGCCCGGACGGGCCCAGACGGGCTTGCCTCTGGCGCGCCCGCTGCGCCCGCCCGCTGCACGGACGGGGAGGAGGCTCCATTTTATAGTGGATTGGGCCCAAATCGCCCAGCCACTAGAGCGCTGTCCAGGCCCCAATTCAAGATGGCGGCCGTGGATTCCTTGCCTCGAGGGGATTGTTTGTTAGACCGGGGGCCTCGAAATGGCTATGTGCCTTTTTATTCTTGGGTACAGTAAAACGGCTTACAAGCGGTCGTTTGGGAGAGTTTTAACAGGTAATTCCTCAAAGTAACACAGATCACAAAATACACAGTAAAAGCGGTGAAAGCAAACAATTTAAAAGCGCTAGTGCTGGTGTAAAGTGCAGTGCGTTTAAAAGGTAGAAATAACAAGTATTCTGTTATCTAGCAGTAAAACCTCCCGGCTTCCGCCTCAGGAGTATGTGGCAATCGATCTAAAGGAAGGACTGAAGTCGGCTCTTTTATAGTGGATTGGGCCCAAATCGCCCAGCCACTAGAGCGCTGTCCAGGCCCCAGTTCAAGATGGCGGCCGTGGATTCCTTGCCTCGAGGGGATTGTTTGTTAGACCGGGGGCCTCAAAATGGCTATGTGCCTTTTTATTCTTGGGTACAGTAAAACGGCTTACAAGCGGTCGTTTGGGAGAGTTTTAACAGGTAATTCCTCAAAGTAACACAGATCACAAAATACACAGTAAAAGCGGTGATAGCAAACAATTTAAAAGCGCTAGTGGTGGTGTAAAGTGCAGTGCGTTTAAAAGGTAGAAATAACAAGTATTCTGTTATCTAGCAGTAAAACCTCCCGGCTTCCGCCTCAGGAGTATGTGGCAATCGATCTAAAGGAAGGACTGAAGTCGGCTCTTTTATAGTGGATTGGGCCCAAATCGCCCAGCCACTAGAGCGCTGTCCAGGCCCCAATTCAAGATGGCGGCCGTGGATTCCTTGCCTCGAGGGGATTGTTTGTTAGACCGGGGGCCTCGAAATGGCTATGTGCCTTTTTATTCTTGGGTACAGTAAAACGGCTTACAAGCGGTCGTTTGGGAGAGTTTTAACAGGTAATTCCTCAAAGTAACACAGATCACAAAATACACAGTAAAAGCGGTGATAGCAAACAATTTAAAAGCGCTAGTGCTGGTGTAAAGTGCAGTGCGTTTAAAAGGTAGAAATAACAAGTATTCTGTTATCTAGCAGTAAAACCTCCCGGCTTCCGCCTCAGGAGTATGTGGCAATCGATCTAAAGGAAGGACTGAAGTCGGCTCTTTTATAGTGGATTGGGCCCAAATCGCCCAGCCACTAGAGCGCTGTCCAGGCCCCAATTCAAGATGGCGGCCGTGGATTCCTTGCCTCGAGGGGATTGTTTGTTAGACCGGGGGCCTCGAAATGGCTATGTGCCTTTTTATTTTTGGGTACAGTAAAACGGCTTACAAGCGGTCGTTTGGGAGAGTTTTAACAGGTAATTCCTCAAAGTAACACAGATCACAAAATACACAGTAAAAGCGGTGATAGCAAACAATTTAAAAGCGGTAGTGCTGGTGTAAAGTGCAGTGCGTTTAAAAGGTAGAAATAACAAGTATTCTGTTATCTAGCAGTAAAACCTCCCGGCTTCCGCCTCAGGAGTATGTGGCAATCGATCTCAGATAACAGACCGATTGTAGTCAGAAACATTCCCCATAGACCACCCCCCACCCTACCGCCTACCTTTGCAACCCAAAAAACATTACCGGAAGGACCACCATCCCGCACCCACTCCAACACCCCAATCAGGCTGAGATACCACCCCAACCCACCCATGGAACCCACAACTAGGAAGAAGGGAAATAACAGTAGGAAAGGGAATTATCCCGTGAGGGCATGACAAAGCTCAGCGTACTCCACCGCAGTGAAGCAGGGTGGCCAAGGTGAAATAACAACAGACAACGTTCAGGAAAGAATTAGCTAACAAGGCACAGCTTTTCAATCATTGTCACTGAGGTGATCGGTTGTAGCTAGCAGAGAACCGGATGGTGATGAGCGTGATGATCTTTCGAGTTTCTTAGCAAAGGCGAGAGCGTATCTGGGATCGGGAAATACGAGCGTTTTTGCACCCTGCCAGACCCTCAGCTTTGCCGGATAAGCCAGTGAATATGAGACAAACGTGTTTTTGTAGGACCCGCTGTGCAGGAAGGAATTCACGACGGGCTGCCTGGACAGTGAGAGTATAGTCCGGGTTGAATGAAAGTGAGTTTCCTTGGTGATTGATTGTGCCCATGTTGCGTGCTGCAAGGAGAATGGCATCCCGATCTCTGAAATTTAGGATTTTTGTGATAAAGGGGCGAGGAGGTAATCCGGGACCAGGACGCGGGCCAAGGGAGCGATGTGCGAGTTCAACAAAACAATTTGAGGAAAGAACGTCACTGAATAGTTCCTTGACCAGTTGTTCCACAAAGTCCTCCATGCGGGCGATATTGGTTGATTCTGGTACACCTGTTATGCGGAGATTGCTCTGACTGGAACGCGCCTCCAAGTCCTCTTTTTTTTCCGGATGATATCTAGGATTTTGTCTATATGCAGCAATTTCTGAAGGTCCTGAGTGGCGGCATCCTCAATGTCCGAGACCCTGAATTAGACGTGGGGGAGGCGATTGTCGTGGGAGTCAACACAGGCCTTTACCGAGTCCAGACGGTTGGAGAGTTGGTCCAGTTGGGCTGCGATTCCAGTGACCTTTGATTTTACGTCAAGCATAATTGCCTTCAGGTCATCGTCACGAGCAGGAGGCGCATCCATGGTGGTCGTAGGGTCACCACTGTCCGAACCAGTGCCGTCCTGGCGAGTTGATCTGCGCTGGGCAAAGGTGATATTGGGCTGCTTAGGGTCAGTCCTCCCTAAGGTGGTCAATCCCAGACAGCAGACACCACCAAGGACCAGGGGGGGGGCAGCATCAAAGGGCGCGGCAGGCGGGCCACCCCCCACAGTAAGTGTAGACAAACCAGGAGGGATAGCCAAAGCACCGGTACTGGGGGGCAGCCGCAGACGGACTCCAAGAACAATGAGCGCTGGGATGGAGGCGAAGAAACATGGCCTACAATGTGGGCAACAGGACGGTAGCACAGCCAGGAAATGCGGAAGAAGTGCCCTACTAGATCCAAGGGTGAAAAAAGGAAGCAAGAGAGCACACCAGACTCCACACTGAGGCTAGGCAATCACCATGCGTAGGACCTACCCCGCAGGGCCAATGATGGCGGAGCTCAGCAGGAGGCTGAAGAGAAAGATAGGTGCAGGGGATCCCGCAGCTTGCAACACGAGGTCCAGGTAGTGACGAGGACGCCTCCTCCGTTGAGGCAAATGAGGCGTGGGGGAGAGGCAGGTGCCCTGACAAGGAGCTGCTAATACAAACTCACAGTCTACAGGATAGCCAACCAGGGGCCACAATGTGGCAAAATCCCGCTGGCACCGCACAGGGCCCCGGGCTGTAGCAGGTCCGGCCAGTGAAGGGGAGCAAGACAAAGGGCAGAGAACAGCAGCAATTGAGGACCAGGGCCGGTGCGAGCCAGAAACTGAAGCGGCACCAGTCACCAGCAGCGGGGCCAGAGAAGCAGAGGCGAAGTGGTTAGCGGGGAAAATCCGCAGGAGATGCGTGCAGATTACAGGCCTCCCGTGCAATTCTGAAATAGGTACAGGCATGCAGGGCCGAGGCAGTGCCGATCCGCAGTCAGGGGCCACCCGTTCAATGAAGGAGGCAGTTCAAGTTAGGGCCCAAGGCCTGGTCCCTCCAAGTAGTAGTCGGATGACCAGGGCACCAGGGGCGGTGGGTCCGGGCACAACTAGCCTTAGACGGCAGAAACCAGGATATAGAAGTAGTCAGGACACCTCGCACAGCACAGCGGGGAGAGGCTGGGATCGCGCGCCTGTCTGGGGCTTCACAAACGGGGAGACGCATGGGTACACCGCTCCCATCACCGGGCCCGGGCTTCTATAGCCGCCGGAGAATGCGACAGGAAGGTTGGGAAGATGGCTCCCAAGTCGTAAGGGCCTTTCGGTGCAGCTCCCGGACCCCCAACCCTGCAAGAGCAAGTTGCAGTGCCACTCACCAGTCCGAGCAGCGCAGAGTGCTCCGACATCCCGCAGGCGATGTGGAGCACCAAGAACCCAGCTCGGCAGCAGTGGGAGGAGGGCCGATCCAGGCCGACCTCGATGCACGGGCCCAGCGCTGTGGTCGGCGGTGTAACTCGGCCCCAAGTCATCGCCGGGAAGCAGGAGCGGGATCAATCAATGTCTCAGGTGACGCCATGGCAGGAAATGCTGTCCAAGAGCAGGTACGGTGTGGTTGTCTGCAGCCACGCCCCGAGTGTTGCCATAGTCCACCCTTCTGGTAATGAGTGCTTGTGTGACATTCCATCTTGTGTTCTGAGGCAACCATTAGAAAAATGTTCACAGTATTTATAGAATGTGAAAGTAGGAGTGCACACTGCGTTAACTTGAGTAGTCATGTTGAGTTTATTGTCTAGGATGATTCCTAGATTTCTTGTGTGGTCTGTGGGTGTTGGTTCTAGATCCGATGGCCACCAAGGGGAGTCCCCGTGGGTAGGTCTTGTTTCCGAAGACCAGTACTTTCATCTTGTCAGAGTTGAGCTCTGGGCGGTTGATTCATATCCAGTCTGCTACCATGGTCATGCAGTTGGTGACGTTGGTTCTGGCAGTGGTTCTTTAGTCTTTCAGGCAGAGGACAAGTTAAGTGTCATCAGCGTAGGAGTTGACAGTGATGTCTTGTCATTGGATGATGTCAGTTAACGGTGCCATGTAAATATTGAAAAGGTTCAGACCGAGGGACGATCCCTTTCGGACTCCTTGGTCTCTGATTTGGAAAATGTCTGCCTGACCCTTCGGGTTCTTCCCGTGGATAGGATCAAATCCATTTGAGAGCTGATCCTTTTATGCATATCTTGTGGAGTCGTGTGATCAGGGTGTTATGGGAGGAATTGTCGAAGGCAACAGAGAGGTCCAGCAGGATGAGGGTAGATGTTTCTCCTCAATCCAGGATGATTCCAATGTCATCGGTGGCCGCAATGAGTGCTGTTTCAGTACTGTGGTTCTTTCTGAATCTTGATTGAGTGTTGTCTAAAAGATGTGAAGTTCAAGGTGGGTTGTGAGTTGCTTGCGGATGGCCTTCTCTATCATCTATTAGAAGAGACATAGGAGTCTGGTAAAAATAGAAAGGTGACACATTTAATGCTTACTTGCTAACATCACATTTTGGAGTGACAAAACCTGCATCAGATGCTCATGTAGATGTTGTGTGGCTACAGTAGTGTAAGAATTATGTGAGAATGGAGAAAGAGCTGAGTTGCATTTCATTGTGAAAAATCATTAGCAAAGCCAATAGGTTTGGATTTTTGCTAGAGCAAGTATTTAGTAGAAGTTGGGTGACTTTGTGTTTGTTATCCCTAGCTCTAATAAAAAAAAATCATATTATGAAGCAACAGCTTGGCCAGTAACAATATAGAAACTGGGAGTAGGGCTCATTATCTGAACAGACTGGTATAGCAGCGTTAAGTCTAACAGTCAAAGAAGAGTGTAATAATAAGGAATCGGAAGATGAAACAACATTGAACGTAGTGACCTTAAAAGGCATCCATGGGGACGGAGCAAAGCCTGGATGGACATGCCACAACCAGATAAAGCTCCCAGGCCTCTACTGCTCGACCCAGGGGTAATGTCCTCCTATTACCCCCATGGATTAGTGAGTGCGAATGAGGTGGGCTCCCTCCTGATGCAGAGGCAATCCGTCGGTCCACCGAGCAGACACCAGCATGTCACTGCCCACCGATTCCTTCTTGCCAGCAGTTATGGCAGCCAATGCATGCACTTTTGGGCTGGGTCCTCAATTTTTGGATCTTGCAGCTGGTCAGGGCGCCGATCAGGTTATGTGTCCAATGTTACCATGACACCTTGCAGCCCTGACAATGTACATACATTCTTAAGTGAAGATGATAAGTGCTGGGAACCCTTCTCTCCCTAGGAGACCTACCAATATATCTTCTGGTGGTACCTCACCGTTGTCTGGGAAGAGTCTGTTTACAGTGGCGGAAGACCCCAATTTATCGAGATGAGGTAGATGGGTGCTTAGCCAATTGGCCTGTAAAACCCACTTTCTCCACACCAAGCTTCCTTATATTGGAGCCTACACCAGTGAGTTCTGCTCTGCCTTTCTGCCCCTTCCTTATGCATCATCTGGCTGAATAAGTGTGATCATTTAGACCTTGCGACTTACAGATGAGGGTGAGGGGTGCAGGCACCCCTCACACAAGCTACTATTTGGATCCATTATTGAGGAGTTTTTCATGATTGGACACTGTATCCTGCGATTTCTAATCACTTTTGCTGTCTTTTGCATGATGAACCTGCCACCCTCTTTGGCTGAGACATTTTTATTACTGGTTATGCTCTATTGCAAATTTGTGCCTTGAAACATATCCATGAAGTCTCATCACTGGCAAATCTAGTTAACTGCCTTTCATCTGGGGGATGTTTACTTATCCCTGGATAGCTTTTGCCCTCTCAAACTCGTCACCATCTGCATATTGGAGTGACTACCCTGTATCGCCAGAAGGTAGGGGGGAGAGAGAACAGTGTCGGTGCTACCCCACAGTGGTCCCTATTACATATTTGTTTGCCTCCACTCCCCGTTCTACCCAATGTTGAAACCAAAGGTGACCCACCACTACTTTTCTCAGAAGCAGTAGGTAACTCAAAATCCACATCTTCCCTGCCATCAGACATGTTGGACGCTACCCAAATTCCATCTACCTTACATGATAATTTACTAAAAAAATTGACCAACACCAAATTCTGTATAACTCAAGTCAACACCATGGTGACATACACAACACCCAAAGTCCACTCCCTGAGGGTGGACATTCTTACTTTCCACAAATGGATGGATGCTACTGATTTTAAAATCCAAGAGGTAGAGACCCAACTGGATAGTCTGCAGGATATTTGGCACATGAAAATAAAACTGATAGACTTGGAGAACAGGAGCCGCAGGGACAACATGAGTATTATTGGGCTTCCGGAAAAGTCAGAGGGAGACAACTTCTCAGTTTTCGTCTACCAGTTTCTTCACAACCTATTGAAACAATCATTTGACCCACCTTTACAACTTTGTAGGGCTCACAGAGTTAAAATATTCTCCTTCACGAACTCCAACATGCCTCGTGTAATCCTAACATGCTTCCTATGGCATCAACAGGCCCGACAAGTTATCAACGCGGAAAAATCATGGGCCATATATGTAGGAGAGCCACAAGATATACACATCAGCAGACTTTTCATATGATACCAACGTTAAAAGGAAAATATTCTAGGCTTTATAACCAAGGATCCCTCAAGAAGACATACACTCTGGCCTTTTGGAATTGGCGACAATGCTTATCAATCTCAATGGTCAGAAGACAGAGTATGATGATCTTAACATCCTGGAAAATTGTCTGAACTTATTGGACACCTCACCCATGTTTACCAGGGACAGTTGGTATTTGGAACGCAGAGCATCTCATTGCCATGCCAAACAACTGATGATCATGATGAACTCGCAATCTTGAACAAGTGCCCCAGAAATTGTCTGCAGGGGAAAGGCATATACCCTTGACTCAGATGCAAACAAGGGTTGAAATCCTACACCTATGGACGGGATTGATACCTTAAATTTCCCATACTGGTTTTCTTTGATGTTTGTGGGGGGTGCTTTCTTTTCTCCCCATCTGTTTCTACTTTAAATCATAGCCTTATTGTCCCCCCACCTGTTTAGAGTGAATTTCAATTGTCATGGTAGCATGAACCAGCTGATGCCAGGTATGTTGCATGACTATGTTGTTCTAGTGATGTTCTGGGCTCTCTTTTGGCAGCAATACTCACTCATTCCCCTATCAGCAGACTCTCTAGACATGGCCTCACTTGCACGGATTCTGAATTTCTCCATTACATACAAAGGACAAGTTCAACACACGGGCATTTTGAGGTTCGGGCCCGGGGCTCAAGGTAGGTGAACTTGACTAACCCCTACCTTACAGCTGTTTTATGGTCAGTGTGTCAGGGTCCATGATAGACACATTTTCTTAGTTTCCCCTCTCTCCTATGTCACACCCAGGTAGGACTTTTCCCCATCACTGCAGCTCTTTCGCACAGGGGAACAGTATCATCCCTTTTACTTAGACAGTCATACTTTCTCACTCATGTTCCGCAGTTATACCCATGCATTCACCTAATGTGCAATGCATACTTACTATCTCCCTTAATGTTAATGGCCTGACTCATTTCAGCAAACATAAGAAGACTCTTACTTACCTGCCCACTCATAAACCAGACATTGCCGTGCTTCAGCAGACTCACTTTACAATGACTGAACATGAAAAACTAAAGAGAGATTGTGTTGGTATGGTTCTTTATGCTAATAGTGCACAAGGCCTTCCTACACAATCGGACATTGTCCTGGTCCACAGGAAGGGAGTACTGGCAATCTTGCTCCACAAATCCCTTACCACATGAGTCATACGAACATGGAAAGATGATGAAGGTAGGCATGTTTTCTTAGCTTAATATCCAATCAGAGATGTTGATAGTTGGGTTTATCTATGCATCCGTCAGCTCTAAGACAAATTTCTTGACCAGACCATCCTGATTCCTCATATTCTTTGGAAAAACCAAAGTCCTTTAAGGGGGGCCTGGAACCTCCCACTCAACCCGCATCCCAATTGAACTAATCCTTCCACTGCTATGCAACCCTGTGATAAGTTAATTCTACAAGACATAATAACCGATCACACTTTGGTGGAGCCATGGCCTGTGACTGTGAGAGGAACTACAAATGTGCATCTTATATTTATAGCCCGCGGTCTTTGATTAATTATTTTTTGACGGATCACCATGAAACTTTCAAGAAAGCAGCTGGAGTGAGTGTCATACTAGTTTTGATGATTTTATGAGAAATTTATTTTTCAAACAATGCCGTTGGTAAATGAAAATACGCTCTTCCTATGGAAACTAGGTCCTAACTATAACTTCCTACTGGCGACCACCAATAGGTAATATAAATATCTCACTGATTTTTACTGATGTCCTTTTACTGATGTCCTCCGACCATTGAGGGTTCGCGCCTCCTGCCAGTTTCCTGCCTCTGCACTGCTTCAGCATTAGCTAGCACCTCATCTTCCTGGGATACTGTATCTCCCTGCCCCGCTTGGTGACTCTGCTTTCACCGAGATCTATTTAATTTAATTTTAATTTTTGACATATTTTGGTCGGTTTTCCTATTGCTGAGGCCCCGGTGGCCCCTCCCCCCTGGACAGCCCCCACTCCTGCCTCCCAGCACCTCGTCCCGCCCATCCTCTCCTATTTATTGGCGGCCGCTGCGGGGATCGCGAGTAGGACCTTGACCTCCGGTCTGGTGCCAACTCTCTTCCTAGCAGCTCCGCAGTGCAGTCACTGCGCCGCAGTAGCGAGATCTCCTCCCATTGAGGGTTCACCCCTTCTGCCAGTTTCCTACCTCTGTGCTGCTCCTGCCTTAGCCAGCACCTCACCTGCCTGAGATACTGTATCTCCCTGCCCCGCTTGGTGACTCTGCTTTCACTGAGTTCTATTTAATTTAATTGAAAATTTTGATCACATTTCGACTGGTTTCCTGCCGCTGCTGCCCCTGGGGCCCCTCCCCCATGGACAGCCCCGCTCCTGCTCCCACCTCCCAACACCTCAACCCGCCCCCTCCCCTATTTAATGGCGCCTGCTGCTTGGTCTTGCAGTGGATGCGTGCCGAAGGAGCGCCTAAGGCAAGCCCGTCTTTGCCCAACCGACCCGATCGTGACTAGCGCCAGAAACCCTAGATCTACGACGCTCCTCCACTACACCTCCGCTGCCCTCCTATCACTCAACCCCAGAAGGGACAACAAGTGCCAGAGATTGATGCCTAACACCACCCACGGACAGTTCTCCTGCCGACACTGCTGCCATTCCCTCACCATCAACAGCCCCCGTGACTGTGGAACCCAAGCCCGACACCTGAACCACCAAAGCCCTTAGGTGCCTCCATCACAACGTGCGCTCCCTCCACACACACACACCACAGAGATCTGGGATTTGCCCAACACCCTGTAGTGTAGTTCCTATAGTCCCAATAGGCTCTGCGCATTGGAATAATATATTCAGCAGTGTAGACGTAGGACTGAGGTTAACTAGGTCTCTACTGACTATATTAGACTTAAGTTTTTGCCATCTAGCTCAAAGGTCACTAGAAACTTTCTCGAATAGGCGAGGAGGAGTTTAACCTCCCTGGATAGACAAGAAGGGATTAGCTTCTGACAACCATAAAACATGACAACTTTGCTCTCCCTGAATAAGAGTGTATCTCTAGAGTCGTGTGAAAACAAAAGACAGCTATTTCACTCAGTCAAAGGTGCGTACTTAGTTTCACCAGATTGCAGAGCAAAGAGAGACGGGCGTTTTCATTAAAAGGTGTTATTTATTGAGCAGTCTTCTTCCTCATACAAGAGAAATGAATTGCTACAATTGCAATACTTATAGTAAAGTAAAGTGCGTACAGTAAAAGCAGGATTATAAAATAACACTGTAAAAGCATAGATATGGTTTCTCAGCCATATGATACTTTAAAATATATAAAATATATACATACATATATACATTGGCTAATCGTACTCAACTGGTGCTTCTAAATACGCCTACCCTGGTGTACCTGACCTAATCCTAATACGTGGGAGGGAGTAAGTAAGTAGCAGTTTAAGTTAAGTTTGTTTTGCCAAGAATCTGACTCAAGAATTCTCTGTAAGGGTTTAGTCAGCTCCGTACCTGGGTAATAGAAAGCAGGAGGTCTGGTATCTCTCTCTCAGGACTCGATATCCCAGCAACCCGCAAGGGTAGGCTGGAACCGCCGGAGCTGGATTTCTCGGCAAGAGAAAAGACAGCGTCTTTCTCAGCGCGTCAAAAGGGAGGGGCAGCGTCTGTGGGCTCTCGCATCAGCTGGGCTCTCGGAAGTAGATAGCTGCTCTGCTCCAGATTCACCACCGTGTGTTTGCTTAAGGCAACGTTGGTATATTTATACCTGAAAGGTGCCTGGGTTTGACGTAAGGTTGGTCATAAGACGTCAATAAAGATGTCACTAAGAACTGGCCGTTCTTACAGTGCTTTACTGGAGTTCTAGGACAAAATCAAAACAATAGCAAGGGGAATTTCCCAGGTTGCTGGAGGCTTGGTTTTGTTTAGAGAACTCAGTGTGCTTACTAGGGGGCCGGAGAAGTAGCCTTGCTTAATGTGACAGCATGTGCTACGACTGAATTATGGATATGATTATTATGCCGTTGTATGGATATTATTGATTATAGCCGGACAAGGGCATGAAACAGGAATATCGATTCAGGTTTCCTAGATAACACACTACACCCACTCCACGAATTAATGTCCATCATTACTAAAACGTAAGCAATAGTAAACATAAAAGGTGCACGTATATACCAACCCACCCCAAAATACATTTTTTGCATTTGAAATGGTGTATGCGAAATACATGAAAATGATTATAGGTATTGTACGCTTTCAATCAGTGTAATCATTCATTAAAAAGGATGCATATATATCAGCATGAATGATTTGCGAAATTTACACATGAAATGGCTCTTAATACAGAAAAAAAAGGTGCGAGACCATTCCATCACATATAAATACAGTCGCTGTAAATGTACTATAGGTTGACGTGATATATTGTCTTTTAGAGTTCCTAAAATAGAAGCTCTGTTCTCTAAGAATAGTTCTACTTCAAGCAGAGTACATGTGCCAAGAAAAAGGTAAATATTTTGGAATCGGGGAAAAAAAATAATTTCGCTTTCAGGAGAGAGAGAAAAAATATAGTTCCAAATATGTTCAGTAGCTTTTGTTTATCAAAGCCGAAGGCCGAATTCAGAGTTCAGGGAACGCTGTGTACTAGTTTGCTTATAGTTATTCTTTTTGTTCGGGGGAAAACATCATTTCAGACAGACTTTCAAAAAAGCAGTTTACCGCTTCAGGTGAAAGTTTGACCAAGTTGGAAAATGCCGCAACTGTGTAGTCATGAGAATGATTGCTATCATCGATGTATTGATCAGCATTGCTCACAGAAGGTCGTACCTGGTTGATGCTGCTCTCATCTTGCACTTCACAACCCTTTAATCGCAGTGGTGAAGTTTCCACGAATGCCGTCATCAGGATGGGTAACTGCTGGGGACAACACGATGCATGAGCCGTTACAGGACTTAGCAAAGTATCTGTATCCAATGGTACTTCTGATTGTAGTGTGAGACAGACGTCTAACACGCATTCTTCTCCGCACAGCATACATCTTAACACAGGTAAGATACAATTCTGCCAGATGGGTCTGAATGAAAGAAACCAGGTCATATTCAGATCTCTTAGCCGGGCTAATCCAAGGAATTTAGTTATGCGGTCCCGATAGCGTATAGCTAGGATCGTTTCTTCCATTGTTGCTGGAGTCTTGTCTGTGACATGGCTTGCCATAACGAAGCAGGAGAATCAAAAATAAAATGCCTGCTACGAGTCCCAACAGGAGTGGTAGGCCGCCAAAGACCGAATGGACAAAATTAGGAAAAATGCCCAGAACTGTTGTGAAGGGTGTTAACAGTCCCGAAAAATTTTTCTTAAATACATGCGGGATACCTCCAATATCGGACATATTTAGGATTTGGCTTAACATTTCTGTATGTAGGGAGCAATTTGCTGATAAAAGGCTATGTATCTCTGCCGTTGTCCTTGCGACTTGCAGATCATACGTTTCTTTTGATGACGTCAAGGGCACAGTTGTCTGCAAAAGGACAGACTTCATTCTGCTTAAAGTATCAATTCGAATAGAAGAGATATTCAAAAAATGGCCAAATGTTTTTCTCCCTGTCTGGAGTGCTGTTTGGAAACCATACTTGCATACAGCAAGTGACCATGGAAGAAACGCTTACTAGATAAGCTATTCCTGGCACCAAGCCACTACATCTGTGGTCCACAATTAGAATGTTGCTCCCGTTAGAAAGCCGTCTAAAAAATGGCTCTATTCGAGTTGCAGGTGTGCCATGCTGGTGGCATGAAAGGTTATTTGAAGTCCCCTCACAGGCCCCATGTAGGTTTATACCATGACACAGAAGTATACCACTTAATGACCTTTTACAATTATCACCACTAAGAAATACATTCTATCCTTTTTCACTATAACATGTGTGAGTGTAAGGTAATTTCCATGATGACTTAATTTATTCTTTACCCAACCTTTCATACTGGCCTGCTCGTATATACTCTTGGCAGTATTTAAATTGGAAAGTAGTTATCGGAATAGTTATGATTCCGTGTATTATCCATTCAATGACAGGTCGTTCTGACATGGCACGTAGCCTGAATGCAGATTTTGTAACGTCCAGCCAAACTGTACAATAGAACGTAGTTGGGACTGACCATGTTGTAACATTAATAAGTCCTGTTCTATTATATCAATTGCAGATGATACAATACTGTCCAGTGAATATATTCTGGAAGACAGAGTCATTAACCCATTGTCCACAACAGAAAGTGATTATGAGGATGTCATCAATGAACCGCCTCCAAAGTTGGATGTTGGTATGGTAGGGGTTCATGGGTCCATTGATGTGTTTCTCCTCAAAATCTGCCATGTAGAGGCAGGCCACCGAGGGGGCAAAAGTACTACCCATAGAAGTTCTCTGGGTTTGGTGGTAATGTTGCCCTTTGAACACGAAGAAATGTTCTGTCAGGGCAAGGTTTGCACACTCCATAATAAAGGAGGGCGGTGTCGGAGAGGTCCATTCTTCAGTATTGAGTATTCCCTCAATCACCCCGAGTGTGGCCCTCTGTGGGATGTTTGTGTAGAGGGCCTCCACATCAAGGGTGATCAAAAAGTCAATTTGAACGTCTTCTTGCAGGTTGTCAAGGAGAAAGAGAACGTCCTTGGTGTCTTGGACATAGGACGGGATTCTCTTCACTAGAGGTTGTAAAAAGTGGTCGCAAAATTGCGAAAGAGGTTCTAACACAGAGCCTATGCCTGAGACAATTGGGCGCCCAGGTACTGGGGTGGTCCCCTTGTGAATTTTAGGCAGAGTGTAAAAGTAGGGCACTTTCGTGTCTTTTTTCACAAGGAATTCAGCCTCCTTCTTCGAGATCCATTCCTGACATTCAGCGGACTCAACGATTCCTGTGATTGCGGTTTTCAGTCGTTCAGTTGGGTTAGATGGAATGGGGGTATAGTACCGTCTATCCCCTAGTTGCCTTAGACACTCTGTTACATAATCTGTGTTGTCCATTATCACTGTCGCCCCACCCTTATCTGCCTGTTTAATGGTGATTGTCCCATCATTGGCCAGGGAGTTCAACAGCTGCATTTCTGTTTTGGACAGATTATGATGCCTCTGGACAGGTCTTAGAGTTCCAATGTCCTTCAGCACGGCCTGTTCAAACGTCAGGATTTCATTTGGAACCATCCCGCTGTGTGGCGTGAAGGTAGAGGGGTTGTGAAGGCCTGAGTCAGTTGGAGTCTCGAGTGGTCTACCGTCAAAGAATGATCTCAATCTGATCATCCTGAAAAATTTCTGAATTTCACAGTTTAGCTCAAAAGTATCTATTCTGGGAGTGGGGACAAAGCCCAGTCCTTTCTGGAGGACTTTTTCTTCAGGTGCCGTAAGTTGGCGTGATGAAAGATTCACTACCAAGCTTACTTCCGTCCTGTCTTGCTCCTGGTTTCCATCCCTTGGGCCTGTGCATCTTCCCACTGCACCCTCTTTTCTTGAGCGTTTCCTCGCCTGCGCCCGCGCCCTCTGCCCCGGCCTCTGCCTAAAAAAGGTTGCTGTTTAATGCTATGGGGAGCAAAGTGAGGGGGGTATTGGGGTACAAAAGGTGTCATGGGATGTTGAAAATGTGGGAATTGCCACATTGGTGGCCCCTGATATGGGGGATGTGGATAGAAGGGTTGACCCTGTCTAGACCCTCTGTTCCCCTTGCGGGGTCCTGATTGCCACTCATCACCGCTCGAATTGCTTTCACTATTAGAGCCTCGTCTAGATGAGGTGGTGCTTGAGTCAGAGAGGTGTCCTGTTCCCGGGGGAACGTAATCGTCCTTAAGATAGGGATAGACCTTCTCTTTGGAGAAGCGATCGACATCCTTCTGCAATTTGGCAACTTTTTGTTTCATTAGGAAATCTTTGTGTTCAGAAATTTCCTTGTTGAGCTCTGCTAGTTTGGTCTTAAATCCGGGGTTTTGTCCCGTATTTTCAAGGGCGCTCTCTGCTGCCTGGATTTTACTGAGAAGTTCGTCGGCCAGTCGTTTGGCCGTATTGACCAGGAGTATTAGGAGGTCATGTGTGCACTTCCAAGAAATGAGCGACCATTCTATCTTAAATTGGCCGTCCTCCCAGAAAATTCTAGGGAAGTTTTTAACGATCAGGCCGTTCTGTGCTATTTTGGCTTTGAAGTACTCTGCCATGAGAGCTCCGTGTAGGGTAATTCTAACCCACTCTCTCTTCATGTCAGAGAGTGATTTCCAGTCTGCAGAGTTACTCGCTGTAAATGTAAATGTACATGTACAGGAATTTATATAGCGCAAATCACCGAGCGGTTTCTAAGCGCTTGCTTAGGGAACCCGTCCTGGTATTCCCCTGTGAGATAACCCCGGCAGGGTATCCGCAAGGTGAAAGCCAGGCATCCCGCCGCGAGGGGCCGTTGTGGAGATTAAGCAAGCTATTGCCCAGAGTCGCAGAGTGTGAACCCGTGAATCGAGTAGGCACCGGAGCGAGAATTGTCGAGTCCATGGACATTTTAGGACTCAAGACCCCGCCGAGCCGGGAATTGAACCCTGGTCCCGGGCTGACTTCTGCTTCCAGGTCTGCCTCCTCTAACCAGTGAGCCACACTTCTCCGCTGTAGAGGTGTCTATATCAATGCGCCATGAGGGCACTTCCTGACAAACTCTGGTGGCCAGTCTTTTTCAGCTAAAAGGATGTCATAGCCTTTGGAAAGGTTATCCCAAAATAGACCCCTTACTTTCCTAGTCTTATCTCCCTCTATACGTAATGTTATCTCGTATATTTTATGAGGTTTGCTAACTCTGGTATCTGCAGTTTCCACCTGAATGTATTCATTCGTGTCCACTGTCTCCAGATGATTCATCAGGATCTTGCGAGCTATGGTCACTTCTGCTGCGCTGTCTAGCACTGTCTGGGCCCACTCTCCATTTTTCAGCTGTGTCCTCAGTATCCTCGGCATGTTTGACTATTTTAATGCTGGCTACCTCCTTTCTTGGAAATTGTAATTTTTTACTTTGATGAGCTGGTTCTTTGTCTTTGGACTTGACGTGCTCTTCCCTTTGTTCTGATCGTCCTCTTCTTTCCGATTTCTGCGAGGAAGTCTGAAAAGATCGAGAGGGACGTGTATCAATATCTTAATATCTATCAGGTTTCTTTAGATTATCCCTATTTCTAAGGTGGTATCTTTTCTCAGAGGGCTCCCTCTGGGGAGACTTGTGTCCTTGGTCCGGAGATCTTTCTCTCCGCCGAGGAGACCTTCCTCTGGACTGGAATCTTTTTTCTTTGGGAGTGGATTGTTTATTTCCATCCCAGCTCTTTTTTTGGAGTGTTTAAATTATTTTTAATAAATATCTTTTCAGGATTTTCAGTTAGTTGGGGTTTTACTGGTTTCCCACCCAAACTATCTCTTCCTAGTTCTTCATAGGATTTTTCTATGATTCTGGCAAGTTCAAATGGTTGTTCTGCTATATCTGTTTCTTTCAATTTCTGGCGGATCGCCACAGATGCTGCTTCCCCTTTTATGTTGGCTAATAATATAGCCGAGACCAGCTTGAAGTCTTTCAGTAATTTCATACCCAGAGTTAAAGCAGGTTCTGGACCGTATTAGTTTTGAATCTGTCTTAGCACATCTGGTATTAACGCCATGGACGGAACACCATGTGTTTTTGTGTAAATGGAAGCAAAAACTGTGCCCCAAGTGTCACAGTCCTCTACATGTGGTGCGATCCCCATTGGAAGACAGATAGTCAGAATTCTGTGTTTCTCAGTAGGGGTAGTATCCGGAAATACTGCCTCTATTTGAGTGATTTTCTGTGCTAACCAGAATGGAATTTGTTCCCGTTTTGCGGGTACTTTACCCAGACATGATTGTATGTTCTGTGGTGTAATTTTGTTTGTGTTCCCCTGATGAGGGGTCAGCTGTGGAATGTTAATAGCTGGTTGGACTGTTGAAGTCCGCATTACATATTGGATTAATTGTCTATGTATTTTAATCAGTTGTTTTAACTGTGCTAAAAGTTCTGGTACTGACATTTTTTCGATGTCGGGATGTGGTGTGTAGCTGGCTAGAACCGGCCACGTTGCTCCTGGTCTACCTAGTGGACCGAGCCTGGTGATGTGATCATTATGTTTTAGGGCGCCTTTAAACCAGAGCAGGTGCTCTTGGTATTTTAATGGGATTTCCACCTCCTCAAAAGGGGTGTACTCATCCGGTGGTTCCTCTATTTTGTAATAGTGGAATTCGTGTGTGACAGCGTTTGCTGCTGCAAAGTTTATCCATGAATAGAATACCTCTGTCTGCCGATATTCATGTGCCTCAATTACGAATATGACTGTACCACCTCTCGATGTCAGTCCATTTTCTATAAGTTTAAGAGTTATAGTTTTTCTTATGTTGACCGGAATGAGTATTGCATCCGGGTCAGTCTGCAGGAGACTATTGTCATCCTCTAGGAGTCGAGCTGCTATTCTAGCTGTCTCCCTTTCTTCTTCATTTTCTGACATTTTTACTGACAGAAAGGTTTTTGTTGCAGATCAAGTTTCAAGGAAACAAAGATTAGGTGCACAATATTTTGGAACACTGTATCCTTCAACGTTGAATAAACCAAAAACTATACATAGAAATCTCTTCCTACTAAGTTCCGGCGGATTTTAACCTTTGACCCACTCCAGACGTCTTTGGAGTATTTACGGGAAAAAGGGTCTGTGTGAAAAAGCACGACTGAGTTACTCTAACGTCTTGCGTTAGATTTATCGCCTTATCAAACGTTGGGCGCCATGTAGTGTAGTTCCTATAGTCCCAATAGGCTCTGCGCATTGGAATAATATATTCAGCAGTGTAGACGTAGGACTGAGGTTAACTAGGTCTCTACTGATTATATTAGACTTAAGTTTTTGCCAGCTAGCTCAGAGGTCACTAGAAACTTCCTCGAATAAGCGAGGAGGAGTTTAACCTCCCTGGATAGACAAGAAGGGATTAGCTTCTGACAACCATAAAACATGACAACTGTGCTCTCCCTGAATAAGAGTGTATCTCTAGAGTCGTGTGAAAACAAAAGACAGCTATTTCACTCAGTCAAAGGTGCGTACTTAGTTTCACCAGATTGCAGAGAAAAGAGAGATGGGCGTTTTCAATAAAAGGTGTTATTTATTGAGCAGTCTTCTTCCTCATACAAGAGAAATGAATTGCTACAATTGCAATACTTATAGTAAAGTAAAGTGCGTACAGTAAAAGCAGGATTATAAAATAATACTGTAAAAGCATTGATATGGTTTCTCAGCCATATGATACTTTAAAATAGATAAAATATATACATGCATATATACATTGGCTAATCGTACTCAACTGGTGCTTCTAAATACGCCTACCCTGGTGTACCTGACCTAATCCTAATACGTGGGAGGGAGTAAGTAAGTAGCAGTTTAAGTTAAGTTTGTTTTGCCAAGAATCTGACTCAAGAATTCTCTGTAAGGGTTTAGTCAGCTCCGTACCTGGGTAATAGAAAGCAGGAGGTCTGGTATCTCTCTCTCAGGACTCGATATCCCAGCAACCCGCAAGGGTAGGCTGGAAACGCCGGAGCTGGATTTCTCAGCAAGAGAAAAGACAGCGTCTTTCTCAGCGCGTCAAAAGGGAGGGGCAGCGTCCGTGGGCTCTCGCATCAGCTGGGCTCTCGGAAGTAGATAGCTGCTCTGCTCCAGATTCACCACCGTGTGTTTGCTTAAGGCAACGTTGGTATATTTATACCTGAAAGGTGCCTGGGTTTGACGTAAGGTTGGACATAAGACGTCAATAAAGATGTCACTAAGAACTGGCCGTTCTTACAGTGCTTTACTGGAGTTCTAGGATGAAATCAAAACAATAGCAAGGGGGATTTCCCAGGTTGCTGGAGGCTTGGTTTTGTTTAGAGAACTCGGTGTGCTTACTAGGGGGCCGGAGAAGTAGCCTTGCTTAATGTGACAGCATGTGCTACGACTGAATTATGGATATGATTATTATGCCGTTGTATGGATATTATTGATTATAGCCGGACAAGGGCATGAAATAGGAATATCGATTCAGGTTTCCTAGATAACACACTACAACCCTCTTGCAAGACGTTGCCTTCTTCACAGAAACATGGACCTACAGCACTTCTGCCCCGACATCACCACCGCCATCCTTGACGGATACAAGATCCAGAGAAGGGACCATACCCACCATCCAGGAGGAAGACTCGCCATTGCACACAAGTGCTCCCTCCGACTCTCCACCTCCAGCACAAACGACCCCCTCTCCAACACAGAGCACCTCCACTTCCAGATCCGAACGAGCCCCAGAACCATGCTGCATGGGACCCTCATCTACAGACCCCTGCACCTCCTCCGCCACATCCATTGCCAACCCGTTGCCCCCACGCCATCGTCTCCACGGACTACATCCTCATCGGAGACCTGAACTTCCACCTTGACAACCACAGTGACCCCGACTCCACCACCCTCCTTGACAACCTCGACACCCTTGGACTGAAGCAGCTCATCACCACCCCCACCCACAGAGCTGGTCCCAACCTCGACTCCATCTTTTCAGGAGGGACAAACATCCATTTCAGTTACACCATGCAGCCCCCCTGGACTGACCACCTCTGCGTACACTTCACTTCCAATACCACCACCGCACCCAAACCCGTCCCATGCCCACCACAAAGAAGCTGGAGCAAGATCACAGAGGAACACCTCAACACCACGCTCCTCCTCGACCCCCCCTCTGCCATGACCGACTCCACCTCCGCAGCCAAAGAATTATACCGCTTGATTCCTAGCTGCGCTGACAAGCTCGCACCCCTCTGGCACACCGTCAAACAACGTCCCCTGAAGGCCGCCTGGTTCACCACCGACCTCCAAGAAGCCTGGCGCTCCAGCAGACACCTTGAAAAACTCTGGCAGAACAGGAAAACAACCGAAGACCAGAGCAACTACAGGAACACCATGAATGAATACCACCAGCACATATAGACCACCTAGCGGACATTTATCAAGAACAAAACCCACACCAGTGCTAGTAATGCAAAAGAACTCTTCAACGTCATACAGCAGTTCACCAAACCCCGAGCAAAGCCACGGATGTCACACCCTTTCAGGACCTCTGCAAAAGGCTCAGCGCCTTTCTTCGCCTGAAAATCAAAGCCCTCTATGACAACTTCAGCGAACAGATGCCAGACTCAACCCCCCTCTCCATCACCAACAACCAGCTGACCATCACCATCTAGAAGCCTTCCACCACTGAAGATACCACCCCGACCATGAAGAACACCCACTCGGGAGCCCCACGGTCCCCTTCCCACTGCCCATCTACCACAGAGCCGCTGCTGCAATAGCACCCAAACTAGGCCTGACCATCAATGCCTCCCTCGAATCCAGCAGCTTCCCTGATGACTGGAAGCGGGTAGAGGTCAAGCTTCTCCTTAAGAAACCCTCGGCCGACGCGACAGACCTGAAAAACTACCAGACCATCTCTCTCCTTCCCTTCGCAGCCAAAGTCATAGAGAGACTCATTAACGCCCAGCTGACCACCTTCATCGAAGAGAACTCCATCCTCACTCCTCCCAGTCTGGATTCCACAGCAACCCAGTCTGGATTACGCAGCAAGCACAGCACCGACACCGCCGTCCGCGCCGTCAACAATGATATCAGTATGCCTGGAGTTCCCCCCCTTTTTTTTGACAGACCTTTTTGTGCTACCTAGTGTCGGAAATATCTCTCCTTTTATGCATACTCATTTTTTGTCCATGTTTTGATGGATGTTGACACCTTTTCCCATCCTGGTGTCTTTTTTTGCCTTATGGGCTTTAGTATTTATTTGTAAAACTTGGGACCGTTTCTAGCTAGGTCCGATCACTGGGCACTCGATATCTGTGTTTGTTTTGAGTTAGAGTATTATTCATATGACTACTGTGTAGTCTTCTCTTTCTTTGGGCTGTCATGCCAGTGTTGATCTGTCTCTTTTATTTTAATTGTAATGAAATTGAGGTTTGATTCCTCACTTTAGTGCTTGCATGGGCCATTTTGGGCCATTTTGTGAATCGTTTAGGCCTTTGATTGCCCTCCATCATGGAGCCTATTAGGGACTCGGTTAGTCTTGTTAGTCCTTTTTTTATTGTAGCGACCTTTCTAGCTAGGACCTTGTGACCCTCTTACAAGATGGCGCTCGTCGTTTGACTCCATGGGCAGCCTGGTTAGTCCGCCCTCTATGTTGGCGTTTTTTCCGATTACCACAGGTGGCTTGAATTTTCGTCCATGAAGAGGTATTTATATGGGCGCACATCGCGGGTGCTAATTGACCTTTCCGGCGTTTCGATTGTTGCTGAAAGAAATCACTGGCAGTGAGGACCTCTTCATTTGGCCCCAGGTATAGAAACTGCCACTTTTGTTAATTTTGATTAGGTCCCGGTAATTATATGGTAGTACCTGGGGATCACTGGGGTGTGCCAAGCTGTGTTTTTGACCTGAGTAGTGATTAGTTTCGTTTTGTTTCTTCCTTTAGTTACCGCTCAATGCGGGGTGGGGGGCCCGTTTGCTATGGACTAATTCTTTACTCCCTGGACTTATGGTTATGATGTCCCGCGCTATTTGATTTCCTGCCCTATTGTAATCGTTGCAGGTATGTGTACCGCCCTTCTTGGTCTAGTACCACTATTATCTCTCTTTATATAGGGGGATTAGGCCCGTTATAAAATATGTCCCTGTGTATTTTATATCTTTTAGTGCTGTATTCTGGATACTACGTATACGGAAATCATCTTACATCTTTACCGGGACCCTGGGACAATTTCCGAGAGGGTAAGTCACTCTGGTTTCCATTGTTGTAGTGCGATTATGTCCAGCACATGGGGTCTCTTCGAATTGATTAGGTTATGACCAGCTGTATAGAGCTTTTTGAGTGGAGTTTATCTAGAGGAGGCAGGCCCATGGTAAGTGTGGGCGATTGTGTTACCAGTAGTTGAGGAATACATTCGGTTGTTTCTCCTCTGTGTACATGTTTTAGGCGTACCGGTTCACGCCCCATGTATCCTTAGGAGAGCGTGGCTTTCATCCCTTGATCCAAACCTGATTATAAGGAGTTGTGAGAATGTAGCTTTAGCGTTCATTATATATTTATTTATGCAGCGTATGTTTGTGTTTTTCTTAACATCAGGCTCTCGAGTACTTCGGGGTGTGGCTGGCTACACACCTAAGCGGCTTTAATTTCATGGCTGCATTGGACATTCAGTAGGTTCTCGTGATACCCTGGATATAGGAGTAATGTATGTATATGTGTTGTTTTTATTTTCACGGGTGTTGGTTTTTATCACTTTTCTTCCTTTTACTTTTCATCTCTTACTCTTTGGTGTGTGCACCTGGGGCTTTTTTCAAGTTCTTTTATCCTTCTAGCACTGTTCTCAGTGTATTGGACATGGAGGTCTATATGGTTCTTCTGGATAAATGTTCTATTTTCTAATAGAGGTTCTCCACCATATGAATCCTTTGATTCGCAATTGAAATATGAATATGTCTGTTTATTCTTGTTCCATTGTCCCCACAGATATTCTCAACTTGCATATTTTGATTTCAAGACTGAGCCCCCCAGTCTGGTTACATCGGAACTATTTACTTGAATTCTCTACATAATAATAAGGATATTTATAAAAGCGCCTGGTTACGCCTTCCCGGCGTGTCCCCGCGCTGTGGAGAAGGACTGTCAGACACAGAGCATAACCCTTAGCATTTGCAGAAACTACTGGGTGAACAGGAGAGTTTTAAGAAGACTCCTAAACCTGGTCTCCGACTTTTCCAGCCTCAGATAGGCCGGGAGTTTGTTCCAGTTTTGCGCAGCTAAGAAGCGAAAAGAGCGACCGCCCATTCTTGCTTTCTTAATCCTAGGGATTTCCAGCTGCCCAGTCCCATCAGATCTCAAAATTCTACCTGGCACATACCTAGTGACCAAGTTCCCGAGGTACGTCGGAGCCTTGTGCCAGAGAATGCGGTGGCAAATGAGAAGGGATTTAAACAGCACCCTCTTCTTGACAGGGAGCCAATGGAGAGTTTCAAGCGCTGACTTTGACGATGCCCACCTGGGTAGTTTCAAAATCAGCCGTGCTGCTGCATTTTGCAGGACTTGCAGCCATCCCAGATTCTTTTCAGACGCTCCCAAATATAATACATTCCCGTAATCCAGACGGGAAGTAATAAGAGCGTGCGTCATCGTCTGTCTAGCCTCTAGAGGGAGCAGATCCTTAAAGTTGGAAGCCTCAGTCGAGGGTGCCTGGGATAGGGAGATCAACAGCTGGGTGTCGTCTGCATATGAGACTAACTCCACCCCAAACGCCTGTACCAACTCAGCCAAAGGAGACATGTACAGGTTGAACAGAGTGGGGCTCGGGGCAGAGCCCTGAGGCACCCCCTGCTCCAGTGCAACATTGTTGGACTGAAAAGTCCCACGTCGGACCTGGAAACTACGCCCTGTTAGAAAAGATTTCAGCCAGCCCAGAGCAGGACCCGAGACACCACTTCTGTTCAGACACTGCAGCAAGGTGAAATGTGCCACAGTGTCGAACGCTGCACTAAGGTCTAACATTATCAGTGCCATGGTGTGTACCGCATCTACTCCTTGCCTGATGGTCTCCGTGGCTTTTAGAAGAGCGGTTTCTGTGGAAAATTCTGGCCGAAACCCTGATTGGGAGGGGTGAAGGAGATTAGCCACCTCCAGGTGCGCCATCAGTTGGGTATTGACCACTTTCTCCGCTACCTTCGCTACATAAGGCAGCAGTGAAATGGGTCTTAGGTTTTCCAGAATGTCATGGCTGATAGTGGATTTTTTTCTGATCGGCAGAACCACCGCTCTTTTCCAGTTCACTGGCAACGTATGGGATGCAAAAGAGATCTCCAAAACGTGCCTGGTGTAAGACTCCAGGATCTCCAGACTCTCTCCTAGCACTTTAGGAGGGGCTGGATCCCTAGGGGAACCAGATTTAATACTGACTATTAATTGAAGAAATTGATTCCTCAAGAAACTCTATTTAAAAGTTGTTTGCGCCCTGATAAAGGAACTGTGGATAGTTGTCTTTTCCGAAACGCGCCGCGGCGCTCTTTGCTTTGTTTGCTTGTGTTTGTTGAGTGATCATCATTGTATTGTTTTTCTCCCTTTTTTGTATTGTTTTCTCCAATTGTACTGTTTATATTTTATGGAATTGTGTATGATTGTTTGAGTGATTGTGAGGATGTTTGGGTGCTTCAGGATGTTTGGGGGTTGTGCTGTATATTTATACTGATGGTGTATTTTGAAACATTTTGATGATTCTGCTTTTGTGTACATATAAAAAGAAAAAAAATAAGAAATATGTTTTTCAAATAATTTCTGGTGTGTGTTGGACAATGCTGTGATATATATGGATCTATGGATGTACCACCTTTAGATTAATTGTGTTCTAGGAGAGGTTTTGTGTTCTTGTTTGTACTTGCTCCTTGGCCAGGGCCACACTGTGGCCCTCATCCTACTGGACCTTTCAGCAGCCTTCGACACTGTCTTACACCAGAATCTCACAGCCAGACTCCACAACGCCGGTATACGAGGAACTGCCCTTGACTGGATCCACTCATTTCTCTCCAGCAGAACCCAAAGGATAAGACTCCCTCCCTTCCTCTCCGAACCTACAGAGATCAACTGTGGAGACCCCAGGGATCCTCACTCAGTCCCACGCTCTTCAACATCTACATGGCCCCCCTCGCCGCCATTGTCAGACTGTACAGGCTCAGCATCATATCTTATGCCGACGACACCCAGCTCATCCTTTCGCTCACAAAAAACCCTTTAAGATACCAGACTCAGCTTCCAGGAAGGAATGAAGGACGTAGCAGCCTGAATGAGCAGCAACTGCCTAAAACTGAACTCGAAGAAGACAGAGGTCCTCATCCTTGAACCCTCCCCAACTGCGTGGGAGAGCTCCTGGTGGCCCCTTGCCCTTGGAAACCCACCCACCCCAAGAGACCATGGAACCTCGGCATCATCCTAGACTCCTCCCTCACCTTGACTTACCAGATTAACCCGTCACCTCCACCTGCTTCAACTCCCTTAACATCGTCCGCAAGACCTCCAAGTGGACCCCCCCGAATGGAGAAAGACCATCACCCACGCACTCATAAATAGACTGGACTACGGTAACGCCCTCTACGCAGGAATCAACAAAACCCACCTACACAAGCTCCAAACCATGCAGAACACCGCAGCAACACTCTTCCTCGGAACCCCACGACATGAGCTCATGACCCAGCACCTACGAGACCTCCATTGGCTCCTCATCGGGAAGAGAGTGACCTTCAAGGTTCTCACCCATGCCTACAAATCCCTCCACAACATTGGACCCAAATTCCTCACTGAAAGAGTCTCCTTCCACGGACACAAAAGGAACCTCCGTTCCGCCAACATAGCCCAGGCTAATACCCCATGCATCTGTAGAAGCAGAGCAGGCAGAAGAGCTTTCTTCTATGTCGCAGCTAAAACCTGGAACAAGCTTCCAGTGAACATCAGGCACTCCCCCACCCTGCACATCTTCAGGAAAAGCCTCATGACCTGGCTCTACGACTGACCCGGAGCTGCACCCTCCAACGCCTCGAGACCCCTCACCGGTGAGTAGTGCACATTATAATTCCCTGATTGGTTGATTGATTGATTGATTGATGTAGGTCTGAGAAAACACCCCTGTGCATCAAATATTTCAAATACTTTATTCAAAAACACACCACATATCAAAACTAAATAAACAAATCACAACACAAAATTCATATAACAAAATTCTGGAAGTAAGTGGCATATTGTCTGGTTTTATTCACTTCAAGTACATAATGGACAATGAAGACACCATTAATCTCACATAATGTGACTAAACATGAACATGGAAGCAACAAATAGACAAATGCAGAAACTTATCCTAGATGGACATGAAGCTCCTCATCTTCGTTGATCCCCCGAGTGTTTACTGTTGAGCCTGAAAATGTACTTAAATTCCAACTTCCTTAGAGTACGCTCCCTGTCATCACCTCTTGCATTCATCAGAACCCTGTCAATACAAAAGAAATAAATTTTCTCTGTCAATACCAAAGAAAGAATTTTTCTCAGTCTCATCTGGATATACCTGATGCGACTGTCTTGCTACTGAGTAACTGGAATTTCTTATGGCTCGTAGATGTTCAAGAATTATTTTCTTTACAGGGAAGATGGTACTTAAAACATACTGCCAACCACATGGACAGACTTGCACATGTATGACAAAATCACTGCCACAAGTAATTATTTTTTACATTTTGCCTTTGACACCCATAGGTAGCTTGTATGTTCCTTTATTTGTGCTGTCTGTGCATACCTTGCACTTTCCGCTTTTGTAAAGTCCTTGCAGCTCACTGAGCCAAGAGCCCGGGGTTCCTGGGGTTTTATTAAGGTAACTGTGGACTAACAGGTCTCTCAAAGACCTGTTTTTGTGATATGTAAAGTAGGGAAATCTGCTAACCAATGATCCAATTACTTGATCTCTCTTAACAAATCCCCAATGCTTCCGTAACACCCTGCTGATAGCGCCTGACCTATGATTGAATGTGGCGATGAGCCTGATTTCATAATGCTTTTCCTTTTTTTCTTTTTGGGTGACAACAGGTTGACCCTATGAACTTTGGATACCTTCTCACTGAAGGAAGTGACCCGATTTAGGGCCACCGGGGTCACTCACGACCACCTCTCAGCCTTCACATGAAGAGTCGGTTAGACAGTAGAGAAAAAAAAACAAAATTATGTATTAGTCATGCACTCGAGTGGAGTCCAGTGTGACCAGCCTCCTTGGATTGATGCAGAAGGACTGACCCCTGCCAACATGGTAATACAAGATATACATTTCCAGCACCCCTAAGGACCCGCGTAGACTGGAATTTTCCAGTCTAGGTGCTGATGAACAAAAAAGGTACAGAAGGATGGGTTATAATCCTGAGACTGGGTACATGCTATCTTGGTTTCCAGGTTACTCTGCCTGACGCCTCTCTCTCTGAGTGGGAGCAGCCCTACCTACTGGGAAAGGCATGCAGTGACAGAACAATCTATTCATTAGTGCAGCGAAACTCAACCTTGAATAATAAAGAGAAACAATCAAGGCTGTTTTCAGTTGAGGCAGGCAGTATGAAGCAGAAGTTTATTTCCGATCATGGTACAAAATGGCGGCTGAATACAAAATGGTGCCGCAAATGCTAACTTAACTCGCACAATGCTAGAAGGAGTCCATTAGACATATTTTTCAGTCCAACAAACCCTTCTTTTAGCAGTAGCTAAAAAATGTGTCTAATACTAGGAAACCAATAACTGCTCACATATTAAGAAGACCATTATGACATATTAATACACACATTATCAATATTAAGAAATACCCTCATCTATGGACAGAAGGTCGTGGACAGCCTGTAGCATCATAGCCGTAGACTTAGCATCACATTTTGGGGCCTTCGGTGTGGGTGTCAATTTTCCAACACAGTAAGCACAACAAGCAGGAAGGCAATGTACGCATAGGCAACATGTGAAAATGACACCTGCAATTACTATCAGGAAGATAAGAATCTTCCATTCCCAGGATGCTATTAAACCTCAGAAAAAAACAGAAAGACTCCAGGTACCATTCTCTTGATGGATGTCAAATGCGAGCCTATGCATCTTCTGTATAGCAGTGTATATGCAGCAACTGCTGCCAGTAATGCGACAGGCCCCTCCCCAATCAGCAAGGATGACGTCTAACACCATTCTGTCCTGAAGAGCAACAAGCCTCATTGAAAATGCGCTCTTTGCGGTGTTCTTGATATGTTTGACCATGTCTAAACTTGGGTCCAGAGTGATTCCCAGTGATTTTACTGAGTCGGCCGGGGTGAGACAGCAGTTGAGAGCACCAATGGTTTTTAGCCATTCTATGATTTGGGGGGGGGTCTGCTCTTTGCTGGATATGAGAAGGATTTCTGTTTTATCTTGGTTGAGTTTCAGGTGGTTGAGGGATAGCCAGTGTTGGATTTCTCTTAGAGTGACGTTTAGTCTCTTAATGTCACCAATGGAGTAAGTTTCTAGGTAGATCTGGGTATCGTCCACATATAGGTGGAAGGGGATGTTGGCTTTTTGAGTATGGTGGTGAGGGGCTCCATGTAGATGTTGAACAGTGATGGAGAGAAAACTGATCCTTGAGGGACACCCCTGTTTATGGGGAGTAGGTCAGACATGCAGTTTTACATTTTTATTCTTTGTGTGCGGTTCTGCAAAAAGGAGGTAAACCACTGCAAGACCACCTCTTCTGCTCCGACCCTTTCTCAAAGTACATTGATGAGCAGTTTGTGGTCTACAATGTCGAAGGCTGCCGATAGTTCCAGGAATATGAGTAGACAGCATTGGTCAGTATCTAGTGATTGTAGACATAATCTATGACATTCAGGATCGCTGACTCTGTGCTACAACCTTTCCCGAAGCCCGATTGGTGAGGGTCTAGAAGAATGTTACTGTCAATGTGTTGGGTAAGTTGCAGGAGAACACATCTTTCCAGGATTTCGGCTAAGGATGGGAGATTGGAGACAGGACTGAATTTATTGAGATCGTTAGGGTCAAAGCCTGTTTTTTTTAGTAATGGCGTGGCTTGGCCGATTTTGAGACAGTCTGGCATGACCCCGGTTCTCAGGGAGCTATTTATAATCTTGGTCCAGAGCGGGGCTGGGGTGAGTTTGATCTTCTTAGCCAGTTGGGCAGGGATATGGGTCCGAGAAGTGTGATGAGGGTTTGGAATTGGTAATCATTTTAACGATCTCTGCTTCGGAGATGGGATTGAAAGATTTCCAGGTGTTAGTGGGGGTGCCTGGGTGGGTTGCTATCTTCTTTACAGAGGGAGTAGGCTTTCGTTGGGTGACCAATGGTGGTCATCCAGGGAGAGCTCAATCTTGGTGATTATATCATTAAAGAAATTGGCAAAGTTATCACATAGGTCTCAGGAAGCCTGCACTGAGGATGAGGGAGGCTAGGATGTTTGTTTTCTAATGAGATTAAAGAGTTCTTTGGGCGGATTCTTGTGTACGGGGTAGGCAGTGGGTCGTTTGGTTGATGTGGAATAGAATGATGTGGTGGTCTGACCAGTCAACGGGAAGGATGTGGTCAATAGTGACTGCATCTTCTTGAGCTATATTGGCATCAAGAATTGAGCCCCTGTTATGGGTTTGCTCTGTGCAATGTTGGATAAGATTGTTGTTGCGTAGAAGTTCATTCAAGGATTGGATCAGAGAATTATTTTCATCATTCCAATGTAGGTTGAGGTCATCTAGTATTATGTTGTTGGAGTCCAAGAGTGAGCAGTGTGTTATACAGTCGGACAGGTGTTCTCAAAATGAGGGTGTGTTTCCTGGTGCATGGTAGAGGAGATGGCAGTATAGCGTTTTGTTGTCACTTGCCTGAAGGGTGGCAGTTAGATATTCAAATGTGTTATAATTGAAGGAGTCCGATTCAGTTACGCAGATGTTGCTCTTGTGGATGATTGCAATACCCCCGCCTCAGTGGTTCTTTCTGTCTTTATTGATGATTGAGAACCCCGGGGGGACAAGCATGTCAATGCTTGGGAAGGATGACTCATTTAACCATGTCTATGTCATGAGTAAGGATGATTTATGCCAGTTCTGTAGCATGTTTGGTAGCCAATCTGCAATTTATGAGCATGCAGTTGGTCATCCCCTTGGTGTGGAGTTTCTTCATTAGGGGAGCCATGGGGATATAAGTGAGGAAGGCTGGAGGCCTCGACGTTCTAGGTGGGGTGCGATGTCATCCAAATCCAGTGATAACCTGAATCTTTGAGCAGGGGTTGACAGTTGAAGATGCAATGTTAGAGTTGGCAAGATCAATCGCTTCTCTCATGGACATTGCATCGCTTGTTCTTTTGGGTCTCTGAGACTGGTTCAGGAGGTGGGTTGTGTTCCAGCTGTGGCATTGAGCCTTGGGAGGCCTTGTGTGTTTAGTGTTGGTAACTGTGTGTGTAGGGTGAGGGCGTTGGGTAGGCTCCAGAGGTGTAGTGAGGCTCGATAAGATTTTGTTGATGCCCTGTATTATGATCTCTAGCTGGCTTTACAGTAGAGCAAGTCTCTTAGTCATATTTGAAGAAGATGGGGTAGTGGACTTTAGGTTCATGATGCCGTGAGCGGGGTTGTCCAGGGATGGAGAGAGCTTATCAGTGGGAGTGTGGCTCACAGTGTTAATGTTGACTATGTTGCCCCTGAGGATGGCAGTGGGCATGTGGTGTAGAAAATCACGATGTGTTTCAAGTTGCATCTTCTTGAGTGCCGGTGAAAGGTGAAAGTTTGGAGTCATTGACTTTGGGTCAGTTTCGCTAGTTGCTTGTTGGCAATAGTATTGTGTAGAGGGGGAGAGGTGGAGGTCGGCAAGGGGTTGGAGAGTCTCAGCAGAGACGTACCTCAGGTTTGTTCTGGAAGTGAGGTATGTATTGATATAAGTGTTCGGGTGTAGTTAATATAAATTGTAAATTCGTATTTGTAAAGCGCAAACTACTCACCCTTAAGGGTCTCAAGGCACTGGGGGCCGTCGTGGAAATTAAGTGATCTATTGCCCAGAGTCACATGGTGCTGAGCTGAGCTGCCGCCGGAGCCGGGCATCGAACCGTGAACCCTGTGCTCCGAAGTCAGCTGTCCTGGCCACTGCACCACACCTCTCCAATTAATAAAGTTAATGACGCAGTACGTGTCAGTTAATGGTTACACACTAGACAATAAAGTCATGTAATACGAAGCTCCATGTGTGGTGTGATTACTATACATGCTACCAGGATGGGGATAATGCTACACATTTCCCACTGTAGGTTCGGTGACTGTGAGGGTGTTAGAAATGGGATTCCAGGGTAGCAGAGGTTTGCTTCTAGGCCAGGCAGGAACCACTACTCTAGTCAGGGTAAGCTAGAGACACACTAAAACATAACCAATGCCCATTCTCTGCTGGTTTAGCACAGAGCAGTAAGGTTTATCTAAAGAGGCAATGTGTAGAGTATTTGTGCAACACACACACAGTAATAAAATAAATACACCACAAAAAGTCTCCACACAGATTTAGAAAAATAGAAAATATATATCTGAGCAAAATAAGAGCAAAACAACAAAAATCCAATCAGAAGAAGTCGAGATATGATTTTTTAAGGATTAAATGCCAAAATAGTGTTTAGAAGTCACTAGCGATCAAACGGTTATTTGAGGTCTTGATGGACAGGTGGAGACCGACCGTGATCGATGGCAGGCTGACTGTAAATTAAACACAACAGGTCAAAAAGCTAAAAAGTGTAACTATTTAATGCAAACATTGCACACAGCAAATAATCATGAAACCATTGTCATTTTAACTGACAAGAGTTCTCGCTCAAAACAACTAATTTGAACATGTAATGTTAAACCACATGACATTTAGTACAGTTTATATATGTTTTTCTCAATGTAAGCCTATGGAACGTGTATATGAGCCAGATACCTGTAAAAGCTTATCGAATGAGCAGGTGTCGATATCGTAATCTGGAGGAAGCGCAAGATGCTCTTCAGGAGAAGATACCGTACATGAATGTAAAATTAATTCATCAGTCTCCTAACATCTCATTTCTAGTTGTCAACAATTGAAACAAGGTTACAGTTTGCAGAATGTGCAAATGTACTACTCTGAATAAATTATCTTCTTGGCCTACTAAAGCCATAAAACTTTGGAAGCCTAAGTGAGGCTAAAGGACACTTCAGAACAACAAGAAACAATAGCCGTATTTGATTTGAAAATATATCAGTACACAAAGTGATGTGCAGTGGTATGTTAATAAACAATAATGTTGAAGTGCATAAGAATATACATATAACAATACACAGGGCCGAACCCCTATGCCCAATAACGGAACCAGGGTAAGAAGTGTAAACAAACAAAATGGGTCTGTGGTACTCTTTTCTTATTTAATCAATATAACTATCTCTCTTGACACAGAAAACATTTTACTCAATTTATTCTCCGGAATAGATGTAGTTTATCACATATAAACAAGCTTAGTGCAGACGGCGCAGTGTTCTAAAGTGCAGTGGTGAGCAACATTTACGATGATACATAAGTGTAAGTGGGATGTCTCCAGGTTCTAGAGACACATAACAGTTTGAAATATATTCACTAATTCTTGTCTTCAATTATACTGAGTAACAGACAATCCTTTTCAAATTGTCGACGTTTTGACCCTATATGCAATGTTAAAGGGTCTCTTCAGGACAAAATGTGTCATCTGGTACTACACTTATAAGGGCAGAATGTAACGAGAGGCTAATTTACTAAGTTCATCAGACATATCTGTTCTAATGAAACCTTATTTAATAAGCCAAGACTTACCTCCAAGCAATGTACATTGTTCGTGATAAGCCAAGACTTACCTCCAAGCAATGTACATTGTTCGTGACTTTGAGAATAAATTGAGTAAAATGTTTCCTACATCAAGAGAGGGAGTTATATTGAATGAGTAAAAAAAGAGTACCACTGAACCATTTTGTTCATACGAATATATGCATATGTTTTCACAGCATGATTTTGTGAAGGTTTAGAAAACCTTTATGGGCTTAAATTACCTGAATACGTTGACTCTGGATACTGGGGAGCTACTAAACACCTCCCAGAGTATGCACTCTGACCACGGCTTGCTCTATTCGGCCCATCTAATCTTTATGTAAGGACATTGTAAATGTGCCCAGAGACCAATGCTATTGGCATGAAGTCTGGTGTCACTTCGGGATGCAGCTCAGCACTCAGAAAAATCCCATAAACATTATCTTTAAGCAGTGAAGAAATGTCTTACTTCTTAAGTTGGAAATAATAATCTAAAACTAGACCTTGCAGGTAGGCCTACCCGTGAAACACATGATATTTTACCTGCAAGCAACTTTCAATTTAATCACACAGGACACTTCTTAGACTTCAATTAAGGCCAACTTGAATCTATGTGTACCACCAAAATGAGAAGTATAGCAATGAATATACTTGTGAAATACACATTTACTGGTCCGTGTAATTTCTTATCTTTATTCATACTTTTATATGCTGTAGTGATAGACTCTTGCCTCTGCACCTCTCTATTTAAATATTTAGACTTTCCTGGGCATCTTGGAGGCCAATTCAACTCCAACATATTTTTGTTTCTGCTTTTCAAGTACCACCAATGCACGAAGTAATAGGCTTTAATTGGTACCATTGCACTTTAGGTGAGGTGCATAGAAATCAGATATGTGTCAACAGAAGAGGTGAAAAATAACATAACAACAGACAATACATAGAGCCAGTATGCTTTAAGCATTGTAAAAGAAACCATAGACACTGGCATTTTAATCTAAGCGCCTGATGTAAAGCTTGGCGGATGGGATACTCTGTGACAAATGTCACAGAGGTTTTGTTTGCTGTATTACAAGTGCTTTATATCCTTTGGTATGTCTAAATCAGGTTGTAAGTCGAAAACTGTCAGAGGATATACAAGTACCGATACCAGTGGGATGTCTGAAACTGACCCTTGGTCTGGAACACAACCATTTGCAAAAAATGAACTATTCATTCCTTCTTTAGATTGTAAGAAATAGGGGTCCCTAGTTGGCAATGGTATGCACCTTTGTCCAAGTTGGGACTCCTGTTTTAATCAGGGTAAGGGAGTTACGCCCTTACACATCCCCTGCTCACCCCCTTGGTAGCATGGCACAAGCAGACAGGCTCATCACAGAGGCAGTGTGTAAAGCATTTGTGCACATATACAGTGAAAACACTATAAATGGACACCACACCAGTTTAGAAAAATGGGAAATCTTTATCTAAACCAAACAAGACCATGTATGGTGTACAATATCAACCATACATATATCAATATTTCACCAAAAATTGGTTATTCACAACAATAAAGCTTGTAGCAACAAAGAGCTCCACCTGGAGCTATTATGATGTTGTGACAGATGAAAATCCCAAAGTACGTCGCCGACAGCGAGGTGCGTGGCAATGGGCCTGGAGTCACACGGACCCCAAAGAAGAGTACCTTGGTAAATGATGAAAACAAAGATGGTGTACGGCATCGGGAAGGTGATGCTTCATTGGTGCTGGGTGGCGTCTGTTCCTTACGACCACAGGGGAGGTGAGGCATCAGTTCCTTACTGTGATGCAGGGCAGGTGAGGGTTCGGTTCCTTACAGATGCCGGGGAGGTGACATTGTGGTGGCGTCAAACCGTCTGTACCTTTCGACGATGCGGGGTGGATGGATTCAGGAGGTCACCCATGCCAGGTATCGGCTCCTCGATGATGAAGCACCAGTGTCGGTGAGGTCGGGGCTGCGGTGCGAGTCGGGGCGGTGCGTCATGAGCGATGCCCTTGTCTCCAGTGCAATAATGGCCTCGGTGATGGCGTCAGAGTCGGTACGGTGAGGCGTCAGCAAGCATTGGGGCTGTGGTATAAGTCAGGGCAGTGAGTCGTGCACTTCACGAGCAATGCCCACTGCTTCGTTGCTGGTCGAGGCGCCGCTCGCTGGTGTCAGTGTTGTTATTCCCCTCTGTGGTAGTCTTTGTGCCCGTGAGACTTCAAAACAGGAAGCAAGCTGTACACCAATCCCTTGTACAGCTCACAGCAATGTATTGGTACTCTCCTTGGCAGAAACAGCCACCGCAGGCACAACCCACACATCACACAGCAAAGGGGCAGTACTATCCCTTCAGCTTTCCCAGCTCTTCTCATTGGCAGATGTTCCTTTTGAGTCCAGAAGTAATCTAAAGTTCTGGGGTCTGGGCCCCAGTATTTCTACCACTGTTTCCTTTGCTCTCAGTGCCAGAGAGTCTCTTTTCTCAGTCCAAACCAGTTCTGTCCTCTGTGGTCCAGCTATCTGGCAGGAGGTGGAGACTACAATGTGTAAGGCAGACAGGGCCTGTTCAGGTGCAAGGAAATCTCCTCCACTACTCTAAATGCAGCCAAGGTCTGTTCAGCCCAGCCCTGACTCATCCAGGAAAAGCAGAACACACCTCAACCCCTCTCCCCCAGTGGCTGTCTGAAGAGAATGCACATCCCCAGCCCCTGCAACTCCCAAACCAAACAGTCAATTCACAAACCAGCAGAGGCACTAAGGATGGCTAAGCAAGAAAATATTCACTTTATACAAGTGGTATTTTCAAACACATATATAAAAATCACCTTTACTAAATGATGCATTTTTATATTCTGAGTTCAGGCATACTAAACTCCAACTTTTGATCTTGTCCTCATGGGAAGTTATACTTGCAAGATGTTACAAAGTATTCCCCATTCTATCTTATGGGACAGATAGTCCTGCAATAATGAAAAATGAAATACACAGCATGTCACTATCAGAACATGTCACACACACCAGGACTTGTCCTGCCTTTCACATACACTGCACCCTGCTCTTGGGGGTACCTTGGGGCCTACCTCGGGGGTGGCTCAAATGGAAGATAAGGGGAGGTTGGGGACTGGCAAGTGGGTGCACTTGGTAGGTCGACTTGGCAGTTAAAACTGCACGCAGACACAGCAGTGGCAGGTCTGAGACACCTTTGAAAGGCTGCCTGTGTGGGTGGCAAAATCCGTGCCGCAGACCCACTCGCAGCATTTGAATTACAGGCCCTGGGCATAACGTGCACTGTACTAGGGTCTTAGCAGGAAATCAAATAAGCCAATCATGGAAACACCAATCCATAAAGACAATTTACACAGAGCGCAAATGCACTTTAGCACTGAATAGCAGCGGTAAAGTGCCCAGAGTCCTAAAGCCAACAAAAACATTTTAAAATATTGGGCGGCCAAAAAACAAAAAGTCTGGGGATAAACCCACGGAAAAAGCCAGGTCTAACATGGCTCATAACCTTCCTGGACATCATCTCTTCTATTTCCCAAACTGGTAACCATGGTATATTAGACTGGTACCTTGCAAAGATGGCTTGTAAAAAAGAAAAGGGCTAAATGCACATTGGATGAGATAAAATAATTTGTAGTAGTTTGTTTCTTGCCAGGAAGTCAAGGTATGTGAGAGGAGGACTGTTGTGTTTCATCCACCTAAAAAAATACAATATTGATCAGATGTGCTAATAAATAGACTTCAAAGTTGAAAGTGACTATTGTTTTTATGTCTGGGGTTAGCCAAGATATTTTCATTGAATACAAATATATATATTAAACATATATACAGGGCTTTCCGTCTATCCTTTTCACACATTGGGCTGCTTTAGTGTTGTTCCATCTTGTTGTCGCAAATCATAGAGCCTTGGACACAGTCAGCACACTACAGCAATTATTTTAACTCAATGTGAGTGACAGCATTCTTCTCTTACACAATGTACACATTGGCACCCTTTATGTGCAAGGGACTACTAGTGCAATGTGGACTTTACAATAAAAAATATTTTGGCTTTTAGAAAATGCCTGTTTTACTTAGGCAAGTGCTCGACAGTTTTTTTTTTTGTTGCAGAGTTTTATATAGCGCGAACTAGAACCGAACCGAATCAGTTATCAGAGCGCTTTACATAGCACCAGTTACGTTACATGAGGACACACTTTCATTTTAGGCACGGGGAGATTAAGTAATTTGCCCAGAATCACAGGGGGTTTTTGGCGTCGTTACCGAGACTCGAACCCAGATCCCCAGGTCCGAGGTCGAGCACCTTAGCCTCTCCCCTTTCCCACAACAGTGTTACCGGGCTGGTCATCTGCCACGTGTCAGCAGCAAACGCCAGACGATTTGGCTTTGCCAATCCTTGTGTTATGAATTGAGCTGGAATTATATTTTTGAGGTTCCTAGCATGTATTACAGAGTCATGAAATTTATGAGTGTGGGATACATTTGTGAGATTTATCTTAGGTAAATTTCTTTTTTTTTAATTAAAAAAGTATTCTGTTTGTTCATCTGGTGATCTGGTGAATGCAGTGTGTCTTTTGAAGCTAGTGGCCCATTTCCAAAAACACACTAACTGTTCACCACTTCCTAAGTGCACCTTCTGAAATTTTGTTTGGTCCTACACACATGCTAGTCATCTGCCGCGGGCACCTGGCCCTTATTTGCATGGGGTCATGCCCTTACCAGCAGTTACTCCTCTGCAATGGTGGAGGAGCGTCACCCCATTGGTTGGTTCAGAGCCTGCAAATGAAAAATGAAACGATTTTGTAGCATTGTTTTATTTTTATTGTCGGCTGTGAGCCTGTGCTGTATTGAGGGTTGGGCCGAGTCATGGGAGGGGAAAGAGGCGTACTATGTGGGCATATGTGTTTTGGCCTGCCATTTCAGCCCAGACTGAAGAAACCCACAGACTCCCTGATCTGAGCAGAGTGTCTTTTCAGCGCGCTCATGCCAATTCCTGTGCAGCTCTCCTAGGGGAGCAGTGAGGGGATTGGATCAAAGCCTGCCACAGAGGCTGCTGAGAAGAGAAGAGGAAGGGCAACGTTGCACAGAAAGCAAGGCGGGCGTTGCCTTCAGGTACTTAAAAAAAATATATATATCTTTTATTACTTACCCCCTCCCGCGTTCCCTCCACCTTCCCAACCAACCTTTGTTTGTGGTGGCCGCCACTGACCCCTACTCAAGAGGGGACATTGTTCTGACATTATGAGAGTATGATATGTGCTCCTGCCTGATGGGTATGGGCGAAGTGGTCGCAAGTGTAGGCAGTCACAGGGGCACAAACACCCCTTGCTGTCCACAGGATAAACACTTCAAGGTGATATGTCTGCAATCTTGGAGCTTAAGAGTGCTCTGGCTGGGAAGGAATGTGAGTGGCTGTGAAGATCGTGACCCTATGCAGAGACCGGCGTCAAAAGTGGGTAGACAGAGGTCGGCCATTTCACGATTGCTGGTGGCGGGCCGGTGCTGTGCACTATGGAGCTGCTGCCACTTCATAGCCTTATTTTTGCCCCATCCCCGGCCCCCACATATACACACAGGGACCGAAATGTAAGCGCGCTTCCTCCGGTGCCAGTGCAGATGTTGCTGGCGGCCGCCTCGGCGCTCCCTGCTCCGGTGCCTGTCCGGACCGCACAGCCACTGGAGCGGTAACTGCAGCAGACCAGCGCACAGACTGAATGCTGCCGAGAGGCGTTGAAGAGGCCTGCAGCTAGAGAGCCTCCTTGGCGATGCAGGGATGCAGTGAAGGCTCTGCTGGAGGCCTACAGTTTGCCCGCCATTTTGTCTCCTCCGCTACCCTGGACGGGCACGCGCTCTGAAGGCCTCTAGGCTTGGGAAATGTGAGTGCCACCCACAGGGCCCAAGAGAGCAACCGGACTAGTAGCCTGTCTGTCCTGGCGCAGGAGTCGCAGCCCAACGCAGTTGCAGACCTCCCGGTGAGCACCGCATTGGACATCTGGGTCACCGGTGAGTGGGGACCTGCCCGCCATTAGCGATCCAGCCTGGGGCGGGACCTGGCTTAGCAACGACTGCTACGCTGGCCTGGCATTTACTTTAGGGGAATACCCAGCTAACCAACTTAATTTCCTCCCCAAGCACCCCTCGCTGCTAATAGGGGGCAAAGTCTGAGGGTCCGCTAACTGTACAGGAGGGACAGCTGAACTGATACTGGAGATGGGGGCCACATGTCTCTAGTGTGCCTTGCGAAAGACCGTGTGACCCGCAACGCTCCTCAGTCTACGATTACACTAGACCCCTCATTCGACTGCCAGCACGAGCTGATCTAGGCCTCCCCACAGATGCACGTGTGTGTGTGTGCGCCTGTGCGTGTATGAAAGACTATGTTCACATTTGTGTATGCGTGTGCATGTCTGTGCGTGTGATGGTGTTAACATGTATTTGGGTGTTTTTGTATTAGAGCATGTGATTCTATATGTGCTTGTGTTTGTGCGCGCAGATGTTTATGTATGTGTGCTTATGTCTGTGTGTGTGATGGTGTGTGCATGTATTTGAGTGTTTTTGTATTAGAGCATGGGATTGTATGTGTGTTTGTGCGTGTGGATGTTTCTGTGTGTGCGCCCTCTGTTCGCGTATGAGTGTGTGCGCACATCTTTTGTGTGCTTGTGCATGTCTGTGCGTGTGATGGTGTGTGTGTGTGCATGTATTTGTGTATACGTCCTTGGATATTTTTGTTCCGGCGAGCATGACAGTTTCTGTATGTGCGTTTGTGCGTGTCTGCGTGTATAGGAGAGTGAGCACATTTATGTGTGCTTGTGCATGTCTGTGCATGTGATGGTGTTTGTGTGTGCATGTATTTGGGTGTTTTTGTATTACAGCATGGGATTTTATGTGTGCTTGTGTTCTTGGATGTTTCTGGCTATGTGCTTGTCTGTGTGTGTCAGTACGCATATGAGAGTGTGTGCTCACATTGGTGTGTGCTTGTGCATGTCTGTGCGTGTGATGGTGTGTGCACGCTGGATTTGTTATTTTCTGGCGGCCGCTGTCCTGGATATTGACTTTAACTGCCTGATGCCTAACCTTAGGATAGCCACCAGTGTATCAGTGTACAGTACAGTCCCCTGCCTGACCCCAAGACGGCTTCCATAGTGGTCCCCTACACGTTGTTTTACTTCCCTGGGACAACAATTGGACATTGACCAGACCTTGAACCTATCCCCTGACCTGCCTACACACCAGGACTTTGAACCTGCGGAACTTACCCCTGACTGTGGAGACCTGAGCAATTTGGCTGATGCCAGGTGGAGCTACCATATAGCTAAAGAGAAGAAGGGTTGTGGACTCTCCCTCCCTGCCGTCACCTACCCAGCCGGACCTTGGGCAGATTTTCCCCTCGTCTCTACATCCTGTCTTCCTCCTACCCCTTTACCCTGTCCCCTTACCCTTCCTGCTCCATTCACCTTGTCCCCTATGTTTGTTAAATGCTTTTCTTGAAATGTATGTAACTTTCAACTGATGTAATTTGCAACATTATTGTAACTCATGTAAAGCGCTCTTATTCCATCGGGTCTAGCCAGCGCTATATAATAACTCATTAATTAAATGTGTTCCCATTTAGTACTCTTTCTCCCTTTGTTTACTTCCCTAGCTCCTATCCACTCTCCCCTGAATCTCTCACCTTGCCTGCTAGTCTGCCTAGCCCCCTGTCCTTTGTGCCCTTTGACTAAGCACTCCTTCTCCCCTTGTTGGGGAAAGATCCAATATTTATACTCTGGAGTCTCAACGTACCCGCTGAGCGAGTCCACTGCGCCCAGGGAACCTCTCACCGCTGAGGTATGGTATGGCACCCCTTGCCAAAGCACTCCCTATTCCCTTTTTGGGGAAGGATCCAGTATGTAGGCCTTGGAGTCTCAGAGACCCCTCTGAGAGAGTCCACTGCGTAAAGGGAGCTTTCAGCAACAGAGATAGGGAAGTGATACCACTTCCCCTGGGATCACAGCTTACTGGACTTTGGACGTTGCATTGACTCGTCTACCGGTTTGTGTCCCCGTCGCCCTTCCCCTCTCTTCCCATGCGATGTCCTTCACCCTCCCCTTTCCCGCCTTCATTACCTGTCTACTTCCCCAGCTCCTTCCCCCTCCCCTGAATCTTTCCCCTTGCCTGCTTTTCCCCTTACGTATTTGTTCTTATTGTTTATCTTGACCTTACAAGTAACTATGTTGCCATGCTCTAATAACTGTGTAACCTTTGTAACTATGTACCCTGTAACTATGATCTAATGCTCATGTAAAGCGCTCTGATACCTCCGGGTCAAGCCAGCGCTATATAAACCTTTAAAAATAATATAGGTTTCACTAGCTTTCAATTCTTCTCCTTTTTATGGTGGTATACAGTTTTATGTTGCTTGAGGTTTATGCTACAATTATTATATGTTATGTTCTGTACATACGAACAACGTATTCCTATTATGTGTGTGTTCACTTAGCACTATGCGTTGCTTTATATTTGACTGTTTTTTTTAATTTGTTTGGATGTGTCATTCTGAATGCTGTTCTTTAAGATTTATATTGATGAGTAGTGCTACTTCCTTTTATCGATGTGTGTGGAGCATTATATGAATGGTTCATCAAGAAATGAATAGATAGATATTTGCAGTTTATAGGTGAATCTTACAAGCATGGCAATGTGGTCTTTTTAAAACTGCCTTTGTCATATTACTTGTAAAATGCTAGTGCTTGCTGTTTATGGGCATTCGCAAATGTCTTTTATATGAGAAACAGTGTGTAAAACCCTTTCTGAAGGCAGCTGGCCACCAGTTTTGTTGCCCAACACATTACGACCTAATTTGGAAAAGGCAGTGTCCAAGGTGGATCACTGATAAAATGCATGCCCTTGAGCTACCCTGAGGAGTGGAACCAGGAAGACCTTCTAACAATAGATCCCAGGGTCGTGTCATTTGAAATCCACCTCGCAAAAGCAATATAAAAACCGCTCCTCTGTCATTTACATAATAAGCATCACATGGATTGAATAGCCCCAAGCATTTCTATTGAAGCCGCAGCAGCCAATTACCCTGCAGTATGTCCAGGTAAAGACGTTGCTATGTTCATATAAGGGAACGTGCCTGCCGTCAAATCTAGTGTTTTAATGAATGTCTGTCGATATCCACTGCAAAAGATGCTCAGAGTAAAAAACTAAGAGATGTGAATCTGAGCGACCACCTCACCTGCCAACGACTGACATTATAAACATGCTCAGATTAGCAGAAACATATGTCATTTTTCCATGTAAAACTGTGTGATATGTATCATGCAATAATTAAAAAAGAAACTCCACAGTTTGTTATCCAAGGGAAACAGCATTTCTAATGTATTCTTTAGCAATCCTTGCCTTTATCACACAGCCTTTAAGACGCAGGTAAGTACCACACAGGGATGTATTTGTACCTTTGGCACGCTGGTATTTTATTAGCTATCATGCTAACGTGATTATTATGTTATTTAAAAAACAGGCTTGGGTGTGAGTAGTGATAAAAGGAGGTAAAGGCCTTTTTAGGATTTAGGGGTGGGTAATGGGGTAATTTTAGGATTTATGGGGGGTTAGTAGTAAAGAGAAGGATGTGTAATTTTAGAGTGTAGGGATGTGTAGTGGTTAAGGGAGCTAAGGGTAATTCTAGGGTTTAGAGGTGGGTAGTGGTAAAGGGAACTTAGAAGTAAGTTAAAAGCAAAGGGTGTTTGAGTGGCTTCACCCCCCAAAGAAACTACTATATATTTATATACCTGTGTAGCAAATAAACCGTCTTTTGATAGTGAGCCCGAGCGTCATGTTCTAAATGCGGACAGGCGTGTTGAAGAGATATATTACCTACTGGCGGTCGCCAGTAGGTAGTTATAGTCAGGACCTAGTTTCCATAGGAAAAGCGTTTATTGTATTCTCAATATCTTTAGCGCCGGTTGAAGAATCTTTGCTAATTTTTCAAAACTAGGGGCCTGCTCCAGTCAGCGACTGTCTTGAAAGTTTCGGAGGGTGATTCGACAAGCAGGGGCTGAGAAAAAAGGGGGGTCCCAAAACGTGTTTTCCCCATTCAATTTTCCATAGGAAACTTTAGACACAGCTACAGACCTTTTTGTTACATGGTGCAAATCCGTCCGGTAGTTCCTGATAAATTAGAAAAAGAAAAAGTTTCAATATCTAGGGCAGCGGAGGGTTCGTGAACCCTCCCGAGCATGAGCTTCGCTGTGATGCTGCCAACACTCCAAACCAGGAAGTGTTGGCAGCCATCTTGTGACTCGGTAGAACCGAGTCATAAGAAGACAGTGATACACAGTGAAAAAACAAGAAAAGGGGGCAGGGTAGAAACATCCAGACCTCCTAGGCCTGCTCAGAGGGTCCCACAAGGACCCCAAGGGCCAAAAAAGCATTTAAAAATAAACAACAAATTGGCCAAATTCACGCTGGGGCGCGAATCCGGCAGAGAAAATGTTAAAAATTTTATTTATGCCCCTGGGTGGGCCAGTCCTGGGGGCACTGAAAAAAAAGTGCGCGTGGGGGCCCCAATCCCCCCACGCTGCCCTGGGACCGCCACCTCCCCAGGGATTGATTTATGAGTTGGGGGGGGGGCACGCAGACCCCCGAAACCCCGGTGACCACCACCTCCCCGGGGCTCAGTTTAATAATAAAAAAAAATGTGTGGGGAGGGCACAAGCCTTCCCACACGCCCCGGGGACCACCACCTCCCTGGAGCACTGTATATTTATATTTTGGGGTCCGTTATTGAACACGCCACGGGGTACTTTTGCACAGTGATGCAGGGAGGGGGCGTGTCCTGATGTGACAAGTATGCAAACGCGCCCTGTGGCGTGTTTTAAGTTGGGGGATTAAGTGCCCTGGAATCCTGAGCATCCCTGGGGGCCAACAAGCCCACCAGGTACCTCCAGTAAGTGCCACAGGGTTGCGTTGCAGAGAGGTGTAAAAAGGGGCATGGCCTCAGACCACCTCTCTGCAATGCAGCCCTGTGGTGCTTACTGAAGGTTCCTGGTGGGCTAGTTGTCCCCCAGTGACCCTTAGGATCCAAGGGGACTTAATCCCCTAATTTAAAACGCGCCACTGGGCGCGTTTGCACACTTGTCACATCAGGCCCCGCCCCCTCCCTGCACCACTGCGCAAACATGCCCTGTGGCGCTTTTTAAGTTGGGGGATTAATTCCCCTTCAATCCTGAGGGTCCCTGGGAGCCAACTAGCCCACCAGGTACCTCCCTTTTTACACCTCTCTGCAATGCAGCTCTGTGGCGCTTACTGGAGATACCTGGTGGGCTAGTTGGACCCCAGAGACCCTCAGGAATTAAGGGGACTTAATCCTCCAATTTAAAATGAGCCACATGGCCCCGCTCCCTCGATGCATCACTGCGCAAACGTGCCCGTGGCGCATTTTAAGTTGGGGGATTAATTCCCCTTTAATCCTGAGGGTACCTGGGAGCCAACTAGCCCACCAGGTACCTCCAGTAAGCTCCACAGGCCTGCGTTTCAGAAAGGTGGTCAGCGGCCACGCCCCTTTTTACACCTCTCTGCGACGCAGCTCTGTGGCGCTTTCTGGAGATACCTGGTGGGCTATTTGGACCCCAAGGACCCTCAAGATTTAAGGGGACTTAATCCCCCAACTTAAAATGAGCCACATGGCGCCTTTGCACAGTGGTGAAGGGAGGGGGCGGGGCCTGATGAGACGTGTGTGTGTAAACATGCCCTGTGGCGCGTTTTAAGTTGGTGAATTGATTCCCCTTCAATTCTCAGGGTCTCTGGGAGCCAACTAGCCCACCAGGTACCTCCAGTAAGCACCACAGGGCTGTGTAGCAGAGAGGTGGCCCGAAGCCACGCCCCTTTTTACACCTCTCGGCAACGCAGCTCTGTGGCGCTTACTGGAGGTACCTGGTGGGCTAGTTAGACCCCAGGGACCCTCAGGATTTAAGGGGACTTAATCCGCCAACTTAAAACGTACCACGGGGTGCATTTGCACACTTGTCACAACAGGCCACGCCCCCTCCCTGCACCACTGTGATGATGAGGAGAAGTCAGAGATTCTCCTTTTTGGAAAATTCCCTCCCAATTTCATGGAATCTCTCTGGCCACCTGTGTTCCCCCTGCCCACCTCTGTAGGACAGCATGCCAAGAATTTGGGGGTATGGTTTAACGAGAGCCTCTCCTTCTCATTCCACATCAAGTAGTCCGGCAATTGTTTTGGTCTCCTCAAGACTTTTAGAAAGTTCTTTCCTCTCCTGCTCCAAGCAGCAAGAGAAACAGTCACCTGTGCTCTCATCTTGTCCCGGCTAGATTATGCCAACGCTCCCTACATTGGCATCCCTGGTTACCTGATAAAAAAGCTCCAGGTGGTCCAGAATACTGCTGCTAGACTACTTCTGGGAATCTCTGCTAGGCAGAACATGCGTCATCACCTGCGTTCCCTTCACTGCCTTCTCGTAGCTGAACGGGTGAAGTTTAAATCGCTGGTCCTAGCCTATCACGCTCTTCATGGCCTTTGACCATCTTATCTTCAAAAGCGGTTCGCCTTCTATGTGCCAACGAGACAGTTGCAATCGACATCCCATCGCCTCGCACTGGCTCCTCATTTTAAGTACCAGAGGCTTGGTGGCAACTCACTGGCACGGAGGGCTGCTGCTGCTTGGAATGCACTTTGCCTGGCATTATGCAATACCGAAGACCCGACAGTATTTAAGAAAAATTTGAAAACTTACCTTTTCGTGTGATTGTCTCCTCTCTCCCCTTTAAGCATCGCGCCAGGACAAATCCAAATAACATAACAGAACATAACATGAATGTTCACAACCCCACCCCTCAAGATAAAAAATGTTTTCACCTCTGCTCCTAACTGGAAACTTTTTTGGGGATCAGTCAAGAGGGGGCCAAGAAAAAGGGAGTATACCAAAACGTGTCATTCATTTTTTTTCCATAAGAACTTTAGACACTGCTACAGCCTAAACTGCGGAACAGATTTACACCAAATTTTGCATAAAGCTAGATCTTAGTTGAGGAAGAGCATTGTTTGGTGTCAATCGGTTCTGAAGTTTTTTTGCAATTATGACTCAAACACTTAGTGTATTTCAAGCAGTGGAGGAAATGTAGGGCCAATAGATCTCATGGAGAGACCTGATTGGCTGCCACCACATCATCAACAATGTTATGGTAGCCACACCATATCATCAACAATGAGGTAGCAGCCATCTTAGGACTCAGAACTGAATGCAAACAAAAAAGACATAGGAGCAAGGTCGATATACTCTGAACCCCTAGGCCTGGTAATGGGGTCCTAAGAGGTTTTTTCTTTATTTTGCCATAAATTTGCAGAACATCCTTGAATCAACAGCAAAATTTAAGAAATAAAATTGCGGACTCCGCACATGTTAAAAAGTGCCCCCAGAGTTAGCCGGATCCCGGGGGGTGGCACATTTTCTATTTAGGGAGAGGGGGCACATGGTTCCCCCTCCTCAAGCCTCTAAGAGTCCCCAGGGATTTAAACGAAGGGTGCCGAATTCAGCAAGAATGGAAGGTGGAACCCATCACACAAGGCCGAACAGAAAATGAAAGGAAGGGGACCTGCACTCTACTTCCTCACAAATGTTCCTTGAGCCTCACATTTAACCTCCCCCAGCTCTCATCAAGTAATGCAGGAAGTCTTGTGCAGCCTTCTTCTTAGACTGATGTAACGCTGCCCAGAAAGCCCATTCCTTCAGGTGGAGGCTTCTTCTCACAGACAGCAACGGTTGCAGAACTGTGCCAGGAGTTCCCACACATTAACGGTATGCTTAGCAAGAGCTTGGATCTTGCAGCCATGTCTAGAGCTATTGTTGCCAATGCAAGCACTTTTGGCACAGATGGTACGTCACTGGGGCAGTTTCCTAGAGTACATCCTAGCACTACCTGTCCATATCCTGTGGCTGGCTGCTATACTTGCCCGCATTGGCAAACAAGCATTAAAAAAATACATTATGTCTGGCTTATAACTGAAAATGCTAGTCAAACAATTATCTTTGCCAGTGCTGCTTTTACTAGGCCTGTCATCAGTAATCATCTATAGTTGACCCATTAAGTTATCGTAATATATTAAAGTAGCTACCTACCACATAAAAGTAGCTATAATAGCTGTGTAGCTATTTATTTATTTTCAAACGCCCTGAGCATACACTAAAAGCTTCCAGTACCATCTGATCTTCAAAAAACCCACAGGACAGTCAGTGTCAGCCAGCAAGGGTGGCACGTTATCCCATATGGGGACAGGGTCTTCTCTTTATGGCCCTGTTGTCATGGAGCTCTGCTCAGGGGATCACTGTGTCTGTAGGATGTGTAAGTATACATTCCTGTCTCTGTTTTTCATTGCGCATATTGGAGACACCATGGGGCAGATTTACAAGCAGCTTGCAACACTTTTATGCCGCTGTTGCATCACTTTTGTGACGCAGAAGCGGCTTACACAATGTGCCACATTGACACATTTACAACGTGACTGCGTCAGGTATAATGAATGCAAGGTGGGCATTCCAAGCAAGTAAGCCTTGTAAAAGTGACGCAGTGAAATCTACAAGATTTCACGGGGTCACTTCTATGACGCCACTGCGTCAAAACCTTACGCCTGCTTGAAGCAGGCGTAAGGAGTGATGCAGCACATTAGAAATACTACACATCGGTAGCACGCATACAGACAAACATTGGGATTACTGGCAATTAATAAGGTTTACACTGAAAAAGCAAGGTGTGCAGTTACACTCATTTCTTGTGCACATTAGAAATAGGCATTCCTGAGTATTGCTGGAGTTGCATTGTGCTTGCGACACGACTCCAGCAATGCGTTACCGGTACACCAACAGATACGCGACACATCTGTCAATCCTTGCGCCACAGTATGCCGCATTGTAAATGCGAGAATACATGGAGGCTCAAGGTTTTTTTTTGCATGACACAATTGAACTGACGCATCTCTGCTAAAATGCAGAGATGCGTCAGTTCTTGTAAGTCTGCCCCCATGAATTCAATATGTTTTCCGAACTTTGTGCAGTGTTATGGGCACCCAATTTGTTGGAGGCATTTAATTATTTGATGGTGCTGATCAAACCGTAACAGCACATCTCTAAGAGACCCTTGGGGCTGAACTTGGCACACTTGCTAGACCCCACCAATGATTGTGCATTTAAACTTGGCACACTTGATAGACCCCACCAATGATTGTACATTTAAACTTGGCACACTTGATAGACCCCACCAAATACTGTGCATTAAAACTTGGCACACTTGATAGACCCCACCAATGATTGTACATTTAAACTTGGCACCCTTGATAGACCCCACCAATGATTGTGCATTTAAACTTGGCACACTTGATAGAGCCCACCGATGATTGTGCATTTAAACTTGGCACACTTGATAGAGCCCACCGATGATTGTGCATTTAAACTTGGCATACTAGATAGACCCCGCCAAAGATTGTACATTTACCATCACCTAACAGGGTTTTGTATATGAATCGAAATGAGCAAGTTATTTAAAACCGGAGCGAAAGCAGAAAGAATGAAAGGGGGAAAAACACTTAAGAAAAAGCTAAACAGTTTCTGGCAAGCAATCACGCCGTTCATGCTGCAGACGCTCAAGCCCTGTCACTGCAAACAAACGGAGAGCCGTTGCTTCTGAGAGCTTCCAGTAATTAGACAAAGTTTAGCAGCAGCCACAAATACAGTAAGCCTCCCAGGGTTCACCCGCGAGAACAGGCAGATGCTTTCATACGCGGCGGAACAAGAAGACTCGCGCAAATTGCTTCCACGACATTCCTTTACCTGCCGAATCTGCCGCACTCAAGAGGATTTTTGAGGGTGGCTGACAGAGTTCATCAGCAAAGCTTCACACGCACTGAACTGTTTTCATCAGATATGTCACTTTAAAACTTGAATAACGAAAATGAGACAACAAAATTCGACAGAGCCCTGGCAGTCGGCTAGTCCTCTCCGACTCTAGCGTGTCTGGCATTTATTTATTTCCCGCTCTAATAGGGTTTTCGAAATCTTGAGACTTACTTGTGAACTTATCACTGTCACAAGGATTCTTTTGTAACGATACCGTACTCTTCGCTTGTGGGGATTTCAAACAATTCCAGTTCACTTAAAGGGTCGTCGGCACTGGCAGCCATTTCAATAGCCGCATGCCTATGTTTTTCTCACTCTCAAAAGTTGGTACTTACTAATCTGGACAGTAGTATCTCGAGTTTAGTCCTACCCATTACAGCCACACATTTAAACAGCTATGGAAGTGTCTCACTTAAAAATATGAAAGTGCCTCACAAAAAATAATAATAATAAAGGCACATATATTTGGTCAATTGCACCACCTGCCTGTAATGTATCATCGATTATGCCATTGGGGTGGGCCAACAACGTAATTTCCACTAACCATTTGTGTAGTTTGTGTAATTTTAATGTATTATGCAAATTAACTGTAGGCTGTTGCCTGCGTAAAAATTTTAAATGATTTATGTCTTAGAATGCAAAACTCGCACAACGTACCTGTTCAATGTATTTGGCTGCCGTCTACATGAAAACTGTACTCAATGTTTTGTCTACAAAAACAATGCTGGATGCCAGCCTAACCAATGTACTGAGGGCATGAGACATCATAATTGCATGCTTCTCCTTACACAAGTCTTCCTCAAGCATAAATTATGTGAAAGGGGAAAGCTAAGAAAAAACAAAAAATATGCAAAATAACCAACCCTCAATAATTGGGAATTCTCTTGCCTTAAACAATTTGCCCACGCCTAATGCAAAGGTTGAAACATATTTACCATCATTAATGTAGAAGTGACAAGTTGAGTTGCGCTCGTTCTGACACTGGTTACTAAAATTCATTGGGGTTTTCAAAACAACCAATATAATTTTCACTTAACCCACACTGAAATTTACTGTTTCTAATTTATTCAGTGTGGTGTCCATATCAAAACCTGTCTGGGCTTTACATTTTGGTGCCGAGCAGGTCTCAGAAACAGAATAGTTATGTCTGGGCAGAAGGGACAGCCCTTTAGAATAGTGGAGCTGATCATTTAACTCTAACTGCCTCACCAGCCTGAGCGGACGTCCCTAGATCTTGCAGTGAAAACCTTAAGAACATCAAATCTATCAGCAATCATTTGCCTTTCAAAATGCCAATAGAGTCAAGGCTTTTCCCATAATCCAGACTCAGTCCCTCTAAAACCACACCACTGACTGGTGAGGATATGTTGTTTGCGAATAGATTCTCTGAATTAATTACTTCCTTCCACATGCGTAAAATGTGCTCACAGGGGGTTCTGTGTTTGGTGCATGCTCGCTGGGTACTCCGAGGATAAGAATTTTCAACACTAAGTCCTGATACCTACACACATCCCCCATCCACGCACCTCAGAATCAGAACCATTAACCCAACCGTCTGAAAAGCATCTTGGGATCTTGATAAGAGGTAGGAAAGTGCTGGAGCACATCTGCAAGACGATAAAATACAATACAACCCCCACCCGTAGAAGGCTTGAAGTTGACATCTTATAGAACATTGTGACTGCTGTGATTGGTTGGAGACCAGCGCAAATGGTTCATGTCCGCATGGGACTAGTGGGGGGGGCAAAGCACTGCAATCCAAATGGACCGCAGAGTTTAATCCCCTAGGTGCCTAATATCTCACCGGTGGGTAAAACAAAAGGGCCACTACTATGAAGAGTTTGAGGAGATTCCAGGTAAACTTCTGCACTCAGATACGCACCTGGTGGAAGTTTATTAATCACAAGGAAAACACATGTCTAAAGCCGCTTTTTGTTTTCACCAGCAGAGGATTGAGTCCCTGGTATTTACTGGCCTCGTGGGCTCAGATAATAGCACCCCCCCCCATATCCCTTCTTCACTCTCAAAGGTATTCTCAAAGATGCAGACCCTCCATGGGGACTTGCCTGGGGGAGGTGTTTTCGCCTAGCACAATGCTGAGTGATTCCCAGTGTGTGTGCTAGAGGTTTGGATCTCATAGTAAAGGGTTTAGAGCTAATGATTTTAAGTATGGCTGCATTTTATTGCTCCTCTGGTGGGCTAAAACCTTCTGCAACTCTTGACCTCTTTCCAGTCAATCCAATTCCCACTAATGCTCTGTGACTAATATGGAAGATATTTAATCTACTTTGCTGTTGAAATGACTTTTAGAGGCATTTTTTTCCTTCTTGGAAATCTCGCTCTTTACAGAAATTGCTGGTCATAAGCTTTAAATGTGTGGCACAATGCAATATAAATTTCATTTTATGCATTTCCTCCATTGTAGTAATGGAATATTAAAAGATATTTAATTCTATTGCACTTTAAAAGTAACATAGAGAAAATGGCCATCTTTTCTTGCGCATAGGAACTGCAAGAATTAATGAAATGAAGTCATTCTTTCCTCGTCTAGCTATGAATAAATATATCTTTGAATAACCAGGGCTTATTGAATCAGTGAGAGCAAAATCATTTTTAAGACCCATACAGGAGAGTATGAGCTACCAGGCATATCTTTCGCTTTAACATTAGAAAGCCAATCGGAATGTTCTAGTGATACCTGTAGAAGAAAGGGACACAGTCGAAAACTTTGATTCTGTTTTCATTTAAGACCATGTCACTCACTTATAAGGTTCATTGTGTTTTTATTTATTTATTCATTCATTTTATAATACCACAAGGACCCGGGGGCACATAAAACAGGCACACACTTCAGTTGCGTTTTCGGGGCACTATGTGTAAAAGGGCTCCTGATATTCTTCTCTCACTCCTTAGCAGTGTGAGCTTGTTGAAAACTTTTATAAAAGTTTGTTTTTCAGAAGTTTCCTGAACTGAAATGAAAGGGAATCCTCTCGTAGTTGGGAGCTAAGACCGGTAAAACAGGTGGCGATGACCAGACTAAGTAGACCTTTGAATTAGGAAAGAGCAATGCAGCTCATTGGCCCTAAAGGGCATCTTTTCATATGTCTTCGATTCTACCGACCCTGAGTTCTACTTTTCATATAGTGCTCTGGCATAGGAAAGCAGCTAAAAACAAAATGAAGGTATACTAATAAGGAGCCAAAGTTTTATGTGACACTAATCCTAAGCAAAAGAAAACACAAACCATTACATTGAAAAATAGACTTTAGAATTCACTAACATCTCTATCATGGCTGAGGGCTTTACATCATACTGATGAGCTCTCACCTTTATAAGTGGAGCTGATTTTCCATTGTGTGAGGATAATTTGAATTATATGAAGTTCAGTTTTCTTTCAAAGAGCACCCATTTAGAATTTTAAAGCCAGTTGAACAATTTCACGATTGAACTAAACTGGTTACAATTTGTTTCCGTTGAGACAGGCGCGATAATTCTTCAGACTGGGCAAGTAGTGAAAACCAGGAACAGATTGGTCAGTGTCGCCTATCCATCTCTTCCAGTGACAAGTTATATAGCTATGTCAACTGCATCACATACATAGCTAAGAATGCCTCATTTACTTATGTATCCCATCTACGTCTAACTACAACTACTAATAGTACCTAATCTATACCCCAAGCAAGCCTCGCACGTCAAGAACATATGAAATATCTGTAAGCATGCATTACCTGCCAATAATATCTCACCTGCCTATAATTCAATGCCAACCTAACAATATTATCATATCTACTTCTAGCCATGCCACACCCACATTTAGGATCTGAACTTACCAATTAATTAACCACGAGCAAAGCACACTTTCTGTTTCTTACAAATATTGCAATATTGGCAACGCTTGATGTACGTGCTGCATGACTTCTCATGTGATTATTCTAAATATTACTGGTCTCGCCTATTCCTCAAAATAGACAGGGATGAATATAAAATTGTCTGCTTTTAACACTGATTCTTGAATCAATCCATTTCATTTTATTACTGCCTGCTTGGTTTGAAAACTACTCACAAAGATTTACTAATTCGCTGCCATCTTGAGAAATCTTTCACATTGGTTGGGTTATTCTATCCTTTCTGACCTAGTACAACTTAGGGTCTTGTTCAATCTGTTTGCCCGGGTTTGTTTGGGCAGGGTTTCCGCTTTAGCAATAATGGATATCTTCTCAGAATACATCGAGGAGCAACAGCCCCTTTCACTCTGGATACAGTGAGAAAATGCTTGACAGCACTCAGTTGGTTGAAGAAGCAAGTGGTGTTCATGCTCTTAACCACATGAACTGTGTAGGGAGACCAGGTGACAGTTCTTGTCTCAGTCAGATCTGATTGTGCTTTTGTTGGCTTCTATGGGTACTCCACATACCAGGAATATTGCTTTGACCCTCTGGGACATTCTATCCTCCTGCATGGCCATGCACTGTCCTTCCCTCTCTGAACATCAGACAGGCCCTAGGCAGACCCCGAGCTTCTCCAACTAGTTTTGCATATTGAAGGTAATATCCCCTTACCTCTAGGAGACTGGCTGTCACACAGGCACTGGTCTCACTGCAGCACTGTAACTACTCTGAGGAGTACACGCTTCCTTGGCCAGTGAAGCAGCATGGAACTGGAGCAATGTGGAGTAGTTTGGGTCCTGCTTTTATTCCAATTTCCTGACTAGGAGATTCAAATCTACTCTCTAGGGGTCTGGAGCTGGTTTGAGGGGTTCCCTTTCAAATGTCATTTTCTATCTGCTCAGCAGACGTAACATTTATCAAGATGAATGCTCTTTATCAAATAGTGATGATTCTAGTTCCAAAACATGGGCACATTGATGTAGCATTCCTGTAGCAGCAATATTAGAAAGACAAAATGGCAAGCCCTGCTAGGAAACGTTCTCACTCTTGAAAACATAATTACTTAACTCACTCTTCTCCCCTGCCATCATTCAAATTGTAGTGCTCAGGAAAATCTAATCAGCAATCCCTTGTTAAAAGGTTTTAAAAGAATTAAGATGGCACACCTGTCTCCATCCTACCTCAATTCTTTGTCTGGATCTCCATCCTCCACTCACAGAAATGGAGACAATGAATTTGAACTGTTTGAAGGAATTGTATCCACCCTCTTCTTGTGGCATATTAAACCGGGAGAGATCTAAAAAGATCCCGCTGGTTCCAGCTATCACATGCTCACCAATCACAGAGTCTTGCTTACATGCAGGTCTCCATCATCTACCATGCATACACATACTTGACAGACGTAATTAACTTTACATGAGTGGAGCTCACAGGCCACACTCCCTCCTAGAAGCAGACAAAAAGTAGACTTGGGACTATCAATGTACAAGAATCAATATGCTGCCACCATGGCTTCATGTCAACAATCCAGGACATGGGAAGTAGTTCAATTTTATTAAAGAGGGCATGCTTGGTACACCAATCAAGTCACAGAACAGGTCCCGGACCTTGGTTTTGCTATGGATAGACCTAGGCCCCTCTGTACACGTGCCAAATAGGTCAACCAAAATTCAGACTATGGATGTGACATGCAGTTGGGTCACTCAGGAATGGGGTATATGCCTGTATACCATTCAGTGGACATTGTCTTGCACCCCTCTTGAAGAGCGTCATGACCAGAAGGTGAGTGAAAGAGTTATTTACTAAAGTACTTTCTCTACAACTTCAGCATAGCTATCCCTTATCCGGTCAGACTCAAACTGACATCCTTGGAATGCTAGTGCAGTGACTAGACCATGGAACACAAACACATTCCTAGTTCCAAGTGAGGTAACCATAACATAACTCGCAAGCTTAAAACATATCCCCCTCCTTTGTAAGTGCAAGAAAGAGTACAAAGATGAATGCAGGCAGACAGAGTTACATGAGATTATTACAAACTCAATAAAACAAAAAAGAACACAAAATAGGCCTAATTACATTCTAATGAACATAGTCACCCAAATAAAAAAATGGTCTGCGGTCTCTCCTGCTTCTCAATCCATCCACTGATTGGGTTGATGGGTTTGATTCAGAAGTATCCACCCTACCCATGCAACCACCCCAGTGTAGTAGCACATTTCGTCATCTGACATCAACATGAAAGCACTGCTCCCATGCCTCTCTTTGTTGACCTCACATTGACCACCTAATTGATACAAGTCTACCTGCCTATTGTTCCATTTCTCTCCATTCTCCAGGACTACTGAACATCGATGAACCAGTGGGCCTCTGAAATTTGTCAAACCTCCCCTTTCTGGGCACAACAAAGTTTCACCCAATCCCCATTATTAATAGGCCTGAAGACCTTATTATTTCAGTCTGACCACCTCCTAGGCCACCCTCTTGAGTTTGTTCCACAATCACCTTCATCCAAGTAGGAACCAATTTAATTCCTGGCAGCCTCCTACGCATCATCTCGAATGGGGTCTTCCCCATTACCCCATGGGCACTTGTGCGATAAGCCCACACCATTTCTGTGATCATTCTCCCTACCTTCCGCCTACTTGCTTCAGCCATCTGGATTGTTCCCTTGACCATTTTATTCTCCCTCTCAACAACTCCATTACGTTGTGGGTTGTAAAATGAAGTGTGATTACATCTAATGCCAAATGCCTCATGAACTTGACTTGTCATCACTTAGGGCCCGATGTAGGTAGCCAAATACCGGTCGGTAACGGCCGAAAATCAGTAATTTCGGCCTTTACCGACCGGTATAAGAGCATCGAGATGTATGTGACTAAAAAGTTACAGAATCGGTAAATACCAGTCGGTAAAATACCGAATCGGTATTACACGAATCGGAATATACCGAATTCATAATTACCGAATCGGTAATTAAGAAATGGTAATTTTCCGAATCGGAAAATACCGAATTCTTATTTACAGAGTCGGTAAATAAGAAATGGTAAAAATGGCTTGTTGAGATGTAGCAAATCCAAAAAATACCGAATACCATGAAATTCGGTATTTAAGAGTCGGTATTTACCATGGATTAGAAGCAGGTGGAAACCAGGAACAGGATATGAAAGAATGCCCCAAAATGCAACAGTGCAACCGCAATGGCGGCTTTCTACATTATGGCAAGGCGGCTACGGATACATGCAGCAGGAGAGAGGGTCTGGCTAAGGGAGGAGCAGGTGTATAGGCAGAGGATCACCCTCTTCCAACTGACTGAAGCTGAGATCCTGCAAAGGTACCGACTCCACCCCAGAACCATCCTGGACTTGATCAGGGACCTCCACCCATATCTGGAACACCCAACACCAAGAGCACACGCCATCCCACCCCACGTGCAGATGTTGTCCTGTCTACACCTTCTTGCTTCTGGGAGTTAACAGCATGTGATAGCTACAGTAGGTGGGGTGTCCCAGAGCTGCCTGTCACGGTTTTTCAGAAAATTTCTTGACGCCATGATGCAGAGGATGGAACTCTACATTGAGTTCCCTGACACACCTGCTAAACTAGCAAAGACTAAAACTGATTTCTATCAACTTGCACAGTTCCCGCACATCATAGGCTGTATCGATGGGACGCACATCCCACTATGCCCACCTGCAGCAGCGGAACACATATATATATAAACCAGAAGTCCACACATTCAATCAATGTGCAGGTGATCTGCAACGCTGGCAACATTATTACGGACATTGTAGCCAAATTTCCTGGGAGTACCCACGACTCCTACATATTCCAGAACAGTGGGATATACAGACGCCTTGTGGCTGGTGATTTTGGTGATGGATACGTGCTAGGTAAGTATGTGTGAGACACCCTGATAGTCTATGCAGAAGGAGCAATCATGAGTATGTGACTAATCAAAATTTCATTTTCCACCCAGGTGACAGTGCATATGCCCTGCGTTCATTTGTGCTCACCCCCTACCTGAACCCATCCACCAGGAGCGAAAGGCGTTACAACGTGGCACGTAAGAACAACACGTTGCGTGGTGGAATGCACTTTTGGACTGCTGAAAAGTAGATTTAGGTGCCTCCATAAGAGTGGAGGTGCACGGCAATACACGCCAATTATCTGTTGCAAGATTATTGCGACCTGCGCCATGCTGCACAATCTTGCCACCAAGGAGGGCACAGAGATAGAAATCACATATCATGAGGACATAGATGATGGGACAGGACAAGCCGATCACAATGCAGCAGGAGTAGCGCCAGCAACAGATGGTAGACTGCAACGCGCAGAAATCACTAACAGATACTTTTAATAGAGTGATGAAACACAGGCATGTTCAGTTCTTGAAGCACTCACTTTAATATGCACTACTGCACTATTCAAGACCACATCAACTAAATAAAATTCACTTTTCACACTGGGTGGCCAAAGTTCACTTCACTGTGACCTGTCCTGTGTTCTTGATGATTTTTTAATGTTTGCGCTTATGCATAATGTTGTGGGAGCCACGGGGCAGGGGGTCAACCTGCGTAGTGGTGCCAGTGTCATCTGCATGGAGTCTGCTGCTCCGACGAACGTCCTGTACAGGCGTGCTGGGTCCACTCCTGCTTGTGGACTCCTCTGTGTCCCCAACACACGTGTTACCAGCAGTGGCTGTCTGCTGTGTCAGCAGTACCTCCATAGCAGAGGTCACCCTCCCCATCCCCCTGGACAAGTCACTGCAGCAGTGCACAATGTCAGTCTGCATGTTCACTGACCGGCGGCATAGCAGTGTGGTTGCAGTTGCCAGACGGTTGATTGACTGATTCAGCTGCTTGACTTCGCGCCTATTCCTGCGCCTTTCTGTCTGGTCACTCTCCAGCCTGTCACAGAGGGAACCCATGCGCAGACCCATGTCCCTCACCCCCTCTGCCATGGACTCCATTCCTTTGGCCATTGACTCCATTCCTTTTGCCATGGCGCATATCCCACGATCAATGTTTGACATCCTGCTGTTCAGGATTCGCACCTGTCTGTGCACTGCCATGATCCCTTTGGCCTGCATGCGCTGGACCTTAACCATAGTGGTTTCCAAACCAGCAAAGACCCCCTGCATATTCTGCCCCTCATCTCGCTCACGTGCCCTACGGCCACGGTCACTTGCACGGCCAGATCCTAATGACCCCTGTTGCCCTGCGTTGCCAGCCAGTGGTGGAGTGCTAGGTCTGTGAGCCTCCACCTCTTCCTCATCAGAGCTTTCCAGGATCCTGAATGGTGGTACGTCCTGCCTCCTTGGCCTCACATGCGCAGAGGACCCTGAGCTTGGTGTTGTGGCACCTGCAGGTGCTGCCGGAGTCTGTGTCTCAAACAGCAGGGGTGACAGTGGCTGTGCAGTGGTGTCTTGCTCCATTGCTGTGGGTGCGTGCGTTGTGTAAGTGTCCTCAGGGACAGTGCTAGGTCCTGCTGTGTCTGTGGGCTTCTCCCTCGCAGCCGTTGTTGGTGCACTTGACTCCCCTCCCTGCGCTGCACTGCGCGATGACTCTCCTGTGGGCAGACATGGACAATGATCAGCTGTGTGTTTTCATCACACAAATTCCTAACACACAATTTCATATGCCTCAACTGCTTGTGTATGGGGAGTGTGGCATGGCATGCAGTGTTCAGTGTTGGCTGCTTTGATGAATGTTCCTATGACTACGACTACCATGATGCATTGCTGGTGACTACTGTCATGTGTTCTGGATTGTGAGTGAGTCACCCACATAGGGGAAGGGGCCAGGGAATGGGTGGGGTACATGTCCCTGCATCTTACCTTTCTTTCTTGCAGCTGTGGCTGAGCTGTCAGCATCCCCAATCCCGTGTATGCTCTCAGGCTCCATGGTGGATTCCACAAGCTGCTCCAGTTCAGTGAGGCTTGGTGCACGGCTCTTTCCCCCACCTGTGGCTGCGGATTCCTTCCTCTGGGTGGTGATCTTCTTTTTGGTGGTGATCCTCAGATCATACCACCTTTTCTTGATGTCATCTATTTCACAATGTGTGACTCCTAGGGCATTTACTTTGCTCTGGATTGCCAGCCAGGTGTTTCTCTTTACAGACTCTGCTACTTGCAGGGACTGTCTCCCAAAAAGCTGGCTGTAATGCTGCACTGCCTCCTCCACCAGCACCTGGAGCTCAGTTGTGCTGAATTTCAGCTTCCTTTTTCTGTCCACACCATCCTTCTGGCCTTCCTGTGACTCCATAGTGATGCTCTTCTGGGCTCAGTGCAGCCTGCTACTCTGTCTCCCCTCCAGCTCTCCACACACATCTGTGGCTCTGCACCTGCATGGGTGTGGCCAACTCCAGGTGCTGGGTGTGGTACTTGCATCTGATTGGTTGATTTCACAGTTGCTTGGTTGTGGGGTGTGGTTGGTGTCCCTGATTGGTTGACTGGCTCACATGTCTTCCATCCGAATTTTCGAGATCGGTATTTACCGAATCGGTATTTACCGATTTGGTATTCTCCGAATCGGTATCTCCCATTCATTCCTATGGGCCAGTAGGCCCATAGGGTTGAATGGGTGATACCGATTCGGTGATTACCGATTCGGAGATTACCGAATCGGTATTTACCGAGTCAGGATTCCGAATGTTACCGATTCGGTATTTTTTACCGAGTTTTTAGCTACATACAGTTTACCGGTTCATAAATACCGATTCGGTATGATTCGGTATTTATGAACCGGTAAAATGAGATTACCTACATCGGGCCCTTAGTGTGTTCTTCAACTCTTACCATGACATACCTCAGTTCACCTCTCAATTCATTCCTGGGCTTAATAAAATCTAAGCACAGGGGGTGCCATACTTTGCCTGGATCTGATATTTGTCCCAAGTCTGCCTGTGCTCCTACCCTGAAAGGTTTCTCACCTTCCTTACGTACACTACACTTCTCCACACATTCATCCACCTGATCATCCGTTACGGGCCACCGCCATTCAGCACGTAATCTTTTCTTAGTTTTGGATTGCCCAAGGTGCCCCTCATGTACCACCACTATAAACTTTGACCTCAACCCAAGTGTTGGAATGAATATTTTTCTTCCCTCATAATCACCACATCATCACATACCGACAGTTCCTCCCGACAGTTCCTCCAAGACTTTAAGATATGGTCTGATGGAGAGTGCCACAGAGCTCTCCCTCCTACCACCTAACAAAGTCAAATACTTCACCCCTTCATAGCAGAATCAGTTTCCATGTTCTTTATCCATTCTTGTGTGGTAACCAAATGTGCACTCTCCACCTCCAATATATCTGCTACTGATGCCACCACACCTTAACTCTCCTTCAGCAAAATAGCACCCACCTCCCCATCCACCTCCCACCTGTCCAACGACAGCCTGGACAAGCAGTCAGCTTGACAGTACCCACACCACTGGAATGTTTCAATATGTAACAATGCTCTTTTTGCCAAGCTGCAAGTCTAGCTAACCTTGCAGAGCCCTTACCTGCACATCTCAGGCGTGGAACTTAGTTCCCCACAGGTAAGTTCTAAAATACTCGGTTCACCAGGCTTCTGCAAGCACCTCACGCTCTATAATCGAGTAATTCCTCTGACAGGTGGTAAAGGTTCTGGAAGCAAATGCCACAGTTTTTTCCTGCCTGTCACGAATCTGCGTGAGAACATCCCCCATTCCCGTAGCACTGCCATCGACGGTAAGGACAGATTTCAAATTGGCATCAAATTGCGTCTATATCCCAGCACCACAGATCTCTTTTTTTCTAGATCAAAACATTCTTGTTGTTCATTTCCTCACACAAAGCTGGCCCTTATCTTTCAGCAACAATATTACGCATTTAGTCTTATCAGAAAACCTTTGAACAAACTTGCCATAGCACTCAATGAGACCTTGGAAAGACCGCAAGTGATCTTTATTCACTGGTGAAGGAGCTAACTTTATTGCATATAACATATTCTCTTTGGGCTTCATTCCCTCTGCAGTAATGTTGTAACCCAAGTACTCCACTTGATCTACCAAAAACGTGCATTTGTCGCATCGTAGAAACAAGCCAGCTACCCCTATCATGTGTAGTGCCTGCTGGTGGGCCATTGCTATGTTGGCCATTGCATATTCCCCACGTGTTCCCCAAGGAATTAAAATCAATTCCATGCGGATTCGATCCTCCCGCTTGCTGAGTAAGTAACTTGCCACGGCGTCCTTACCAATTCACCAACGGTCTCCTCAATCCAAAAGTTAAAATGCACGCCTTGACAGGTTCCGAGCTACCTCATGAAGCTGTTGGTGTTAACGGGCTCCTCATTGACAATTCTTGCCCACCTCTTGAAGAACGTCATGACCAGGAGGTGAATGAGTGTTATATATTAAAGTACTTTCCCTACAATTTCAGCATAGTTATTCCTCAGCTAGTCAGAATCCAACTGACATCCTTGGAATGCTAGCGCAGTGACTAGAACATGGAACACAACCACATTTCTAATTCAAGTGAGGTAACCCCAACATAACTTGCAAGCTTATAACATATTCATGTCTCAACAATGGGACAATAGAACTTTGACAGGCCAAATTTTCGTAGCTTACTTATATACTGAATTAGAGATTAAGACAATACCTGCAGATTGCTCTTTCCGCCATCTGTAGTCCTAAACTCTAATTTACTGAAGTTAATATAGGATATAAAATACACAAATAGGTCACTATGATCTCAAATTAAAGACAGAAAATCTGTATATTCTGTTCCAATCAAGCAAAACTGACATCATGGAAAATGTGATTATGGAATCTGCAAGTCTGACACAGACTAACAAATGTGAAATATATGATCCTATGCAAACATTTAATCAATTAGGATAGCCAAGGATGACTGCTAAACAGAGTTTCAAAACAGAAACAGGTATAACGTTTTTAAAGACAAGACCTGCTTGGCTTCAGATCAGGTTGACTGTGAAATAAAAACTGCTGATGTTGTCCTCAGACAACTGAATCTGTTTTCTTTGTTGAATTCAGAAATGGAAGAAATTGAATTATTATTTGGGATGGTTGACTACCCACCTCAGCGAAAAATCACAGCCCTGGTCTGGTTGAACTAAATTGACCCGACCTCAAGTCCCTAATACCTATGGCACAGAGCAGACGGGATTAATGTAGGGTAATGTGTAAAGTAATTATGCTATACCAAAACAGTTATAAAGTCAAAATGCAAGACAATGAAACGTCCACTGGAACCACTGCATACCACTCAGCACCCTTACCTACTCTGCAGTGACTAAAATGTTTTTATTACTGCATAGGATGTAAGGGCGTCAAGTGATATGTAGTAGTTTCTAAAGTTTAGAAACCACAGCATACCACCACTTAGCACCCTTACATACTCTGCATTGATTAAAGATTTTAATCACTGCAAAGTATGTAGGGGAACAGAGGGGTATTTGGCTACAATATTTTTCTTAGGGCAAAATTACTCCTTGTATCCAATTTTGGATGCAAGGGTGCATTTTGTGCTTAGAACATGGTGCCAATTTCCTACTCCCCGCCATGGAATGCCATGGAATCGGGCAGAATTTTAATGTAATTCAGCGCGAGTTCACAGAATCAAACTCCATTAGTTCTGCCCACCCCAAGCGAATTGGAAATCAAGGAGGTGGAAGTTTGCAAATGATTTTTGGGAATTTGTAGTAGTCAGAAATGTTTGGTATGAGTCAGAGAGAGGAGGAATGGATATAGGTTGGGGAATAAATCTTTTTTTTAACAAATAACTGAAATTGACAAAGAGACAAACCCTCACATCTAAATATGTAGTGAACATGCATGCACAAATGTAAACATACATTTGGCACTTACTAAAGTCTTGGTACCAGATATAAGCCGCTCTATATACACTCTCATATGTACATAAAAGCAGCAATATTTACATGGTACACATGTATGTTGTGGCCAAGTATACAATTATTCCCTCATCTCCTATATTAATGTATCTGCTAATAAATGGAAGAATAATTCCATATAAAGGGACACATGTATAACAACAACATCATTGCAATGCCTTGACATGCACATTTTGTCATGTCTACATATATAGATAAATTCATGGAAAAAAACAGGTTCCAGGGATGTTATAGTTAGGGATTAGCATTTAAAAAATCTTCGGAATTCACTTAAAAAACCACGGGTTTCAGGGACGTTATAGTCAGGCTGACATTTCACTCATATTAAACCAGAAAAATGTGGCTGTTATAGTTAGCTGAGCTAACTATAACTCGCTCCCCCGCAATGCACTGCTGATGATGTCACCGATTACATCACTCATGACATGGTCAGTAAAATCACTCATGACATCACTGATGACATCTCAAATGACATCACTGATGACATCATCCAATGAGTGTCAGTGTTTCTCAAAAGTTTAAGAATCTTATATATATGTACGCGAAGGAGTATTCAAAGAATGAGTGGGTGTATGAGTGTCTGTAAGGATAATTTCTTGGGTGCGTGACTGACTGTATGAATGAGTGATTAAACATGGTGTTGTTGGTCTGTAAGTTGGTGTGTAACTGGCCGAATGGAATGGTGAGTAAGTATATATGTGTCTATATGGGTTATTGATTAGTTGTCCGAGTACCTGTATGGGTGCTTGAGTGTCTGTGTGGATCGGTCAGAGGCTGTGTAATTCCCAGCATGGATGTATGAGTGAATGAATCACTGGGTATATGGGTTCATGAGTGCATTTATGAATGACTGTATGGTTGAGTGAGTGTGCATATGGATGTGTCGGTGAGTGTATGGATGTCTCAGTGGTATATGGCTGAGTAGCTGCATATGTGAAAGGCAGTATATGTGAGTGTTGGAGTATATAACTGACTGTATGTGTGAGTGAGTGAGTGAGGTGTTTGTATAACTGTATCAGTGAGTAAATGGTAGTCCAATTGATTCTTTGGGTGACTGACTAGGTGTGTGAGTAACTCTATGGGTGGGTGGTGTATGAGTGTCTGTATAGTTTTAAAAAACTAGCAAACCGAGTCTGCTGCACCTGACAATGTGACAGAAATCTGGAAAGAGTAGAGCATTGGCATAGTGCTATTTTACGTCCTGATTGGGTCAAAGCACTGGCATCAGACAACAAAAAGAGTCGGGTACAACAGTCCCATGGAATGCTCATGTCAACCTTAGAATCAGAGATACTATTATCCAAAAGGGTGAATGGTGTTCCGTTACTTTAAGTACATCGGAAAATAGGGAGAGGATGTGATGTAAATGCCAGAAGCTGCCGAATTTTGAGCTAGGAAATCAGGTTCCAGTCTCGGCGTTGGCTCCACATTCTGCGACTCACTTAATCACAAATCACTTAATCTCCCCACCTACCCAAAAATAAATATGCTTGTGTAATGTAAGTGTTGCTCATTTAAAACACTCCGATACTTACAGGTCGAGTTTGCACTGCATAATATTGCAACAAGCAACGAGAAGAAGCACCAAAGACACAAGCTGGGCATGTAGAGCAGGGAAGGGCAGCAGTAGAAAAAAAAGAGTTCTTCAAACAACAGATATGCCTTGAAAGCGAAAGGAAACTGTACTTGGCCGGTGCGCCTCAGCCTTCAACGGAAGCGACCTATCAGCAGCAGAAACCAGTCAGGAGGCAGCAAAGAAGATGGACACGGGAGTCAACGTATGGTAAGTAGCTGGTGAGAAAAAAGTAATTTTATAGATTACATCAGGTCTTGCAGACAGTGCATGCGCTGTCAAGGCTCGACCTAAAAAGGGGCCTTTCTGTGGTGACGTGGTCATGTATGGGTGGATGGCCCTGAGGCTAACCCAGCCAAAAGATGTGCACAGCAGAGGGTGGACACCCACAGGCTAGACTGCAGGGAATAGCCAGAGGCCATATGCAGTAGGTGGTTAGCTGTTTAAGGGGTTGGGTGCAGGGCCTGGCCAGGGCCAACCCCACTCTGTGCACTGCTGGCATGTGGTTGGCCACTGGAGTGAATCTGCAGTCAGGGCCTGGCCACATGGGGTGTTGGCATAGTTATGTATGGTAATAAAATACTACTTTTCTTAAAAAAACAAGAAATTGACTGGGAGGGCTCGTAAAGGCTGGTGGAGTGATCATGTCACCCTTTCTCAGCCTCTTAGTCTCACTTGTAGAGCCAGTCGAGTAGTTGTCCAGCACCTTCAAAAAAGTGCACGCACCTGGAGGAGGCGTGTACTCAGCTTTCTAATCCACAATCTGTGTATGGGGGAGCAGATAGGAAGAGGCGAACAGAGTGGGAGAGGAGAGATGTGGAAACATCTTGATCTAGCAGCAGTAAAGATTGGTGAATGGTGGGCAGAAATACACTAAATTCATAAACTTTTATAATTAACAGAAGCACAGTTTGTTACCAAAAATTTTGGGGGCAGAGATAGATGGGGAGAAACAAACAAAGGGAATCAGATGCTGTACAGAGGGGAAGCATAGCAGAGAGGGGAGCAGAGCAAGTAAATGGAGTTAATGGTGGCATGTTTCAGGCATAGAGTGCCACATATATTATTAAAAAAGAAGCAGAGAACTCTGGGTAGTTCCCAAGTTTAGGCGGAGAGAAGCACCTGTTTAGAGCACCCTACAACACCAGTGACACTCTGAATTTGCTCACCTAAAACGTCTGCTTTTCTGTCAACGTTTTTAAGCATAGGATTAGCACAGAGCCATCCACACCGCGATAGAAAGGGACAAAGCATTTTGCCATGACTACCTCAAAGTCTTTAGGGATAGGATTTGCACAGTGCTAGCCATGCCAAGCTGTAAAATGTCAAAAGTCTTTTACCACTCCCGGCACAGTATCGTAGCTTTGGATTGGTAAAATACCATCCAAGCCAACCTGAGATGAATAAAAGCAACATCTGACACGTGTTTCACTATCTTAATAGCTAATCCTATGCTTAAAGACTTTTTGCATATATATATGTATATATAGATGCTAAAAGTCCATCAACTATGTCTATGCCACTTCAGTGCACTCTTCTGCCTGGTGGATAATAAAGATGTTCTTCTGCTTTCGAGTGCCCTCCTGAGTTGCTGAGAAGTCAGGGACTGAATTATCACTTCTATCGTGAGAGCAAGGTGTAACTGCCAAAACGCACAGTGTGGAAGCATAATAAACTTCCTGCTCAGGTCTGGGGAAGAGGAGGGGCCAACAGTACCGGATGGCTCATGGCCAAAATTCGCACGGAAAGAGGGATGTCTTAAAAGGCAAACCGCTCTGTTCGAGCAAAGAACATGGATGCCAATACTATTGCTATGACACTAGCATCTCCTAATGAAAACCCTATGTCCCTGCAGCGCTCCAAGGAGCAATCCTAAAATGTTTCTGTAGGGAAAGCAGAGCTTGGACACAGTTTAAAAAGTAGAAAGAAAGGGGGAAGGAAGGCTAGAGAAAATCAGTGGAGAAACCTGTAAACAACTGCTTCAACAGCAGACTCAGTCTCAGTCTCAATCTCAGAAGCCACAGAGTATCAATGTATTTTTTCCCACTTTTGCGATTCCTGCTGGAGACTCCATGGTTGACCAGCAGGAGCCTCTTTTGGCTGTGATCCGAAGGACCTGCATGGGGATGCTGACAGTCTGGAGAACATCAAGCCTTGCACAGAGGGTTCTGCAAATAAAGTAGACATGCCAAGTGAAGGACAAGCTGGGCCAATTAGCCATCTGGTAAGGCCTAATTCTGAACTTGATTAGGGAGGGGGTTAGTGAACATTGATAACCAGAAGCATCTCTTGCTTCCATCGCAAATAGTGTCAACCGAGGTGATTAGGCACCATTATCCTGTAAATCGTTTATCCCCCTGATTCTCACAAACACAGGCAGTAGACAATATTGACGCCAGTGCATTGATCGAATGTGGGGGCAACTGGGCTCAAGAGGCTTGAAGACTCTCAGGAGCTAGGTGACAAATATTTCTCACTCACAGGTGGCTCTGACATCAGCCCTACAGATTCAGAAGCCAGGAGTAATGTCCAGCTTTCAAGCTCAAGCCCAGGTAGCCAGCGGGCAGAATCCAAGGCAATGGTTAGAAGGAAAATGCTCTCCAGAAAGAGTAGAGACCCTTAGCCATCTGGGCTGACTGCAGATGAATTATCCAAGCATAGTGCAGAATCTGCTTTGAAATGGTACTATTCCGCAATGCAGAAAGTTTACCTCGATCCTTTGGGGCAGGATAAAGTTTCCAGCAACAGAAAGACAATGCAACTGGAGGAGCCGTCCTTGAAACTAATCTACAATTCCATCAAACAGCTCCAAGAAGAGACCCGACTAGATGGAAAAAAATGGCTGCAACTAAAAAGCTATAACGGTTGGTTAGAAAGATGGCTAAAACGTTCATGAATACAAGGCTGTCACTGCAGAAGATTGCACTATTACTATAGAAGAGGATGTGGCTAGAGATCAAACCCAGACAGAGTCCCAGGGGGCACAAATAGCGGACATCCAATGGAAATTGACGACTTCGAAAAAAAACAGCGGAGGAATAATTTAAGAATTTTAGGCATTAAAGAAGGAGTCGAGGGCAATGACATTCTAACTTGTAAGCTGAATTTAATGAAGGGATCCTGTCCGGAACTCCAAAACTGGAATTGGGACCTAGAAATTCAGTGGGTGCATCGCTTTCCATTGACTCTAAAGAAGGCAGTTCATTCATGCAATGGAGAAATTCCAAAGCCAAGATCAATCATAATTTATTTTGAAAACTATTTACTTTGTGAAGGAGTGTTTTCAAAGTAATTTCCCAATGCCAAATGAACGTAAGAAGGCCAGTCTTTCTTCACAAGACCAGTTTTTGTCATTTTACAGTGGAGAGACATAAGAGGCTAAGACAATTGACCCAACTGTTGAACGGTAGGGCCGTATTCGACCAAGAACCCTTCAGTATTTGCCCGGCGTTAGCCGCCTCTCATACCATTCGAGATTACCAAACAAAGAGGCAGGCGCTGGAGACAGAAGGCAGGAAACAGGAGTTTATTCCGACGGAGCAGAACACGTCAAATCAGACAGCAGGGTATCTTCTCGAGGTGTTCTAAACGCATCCTTGGGGCCTGGCCTCTTATACACAGGTTTATTGCTTTATTACATAGAACACATTCTTGTTAATACTTTGATGTACGGAAAGGCATCCTCGGAATCTCCGCTCCAAACCCGTTCCCACACATATTTACAGTAAGAGTCCCACCCTGATCTCAGTAGGTGATGACTATCGCGCAGCTGGATATCCCTCCGGCTCCCGGAATGTGCGCGGCTGATCGGATCTCATGGGGTGGGGGCCTTTATCATTCATAGATTCTTCGAAGAAGGACAGCTTCCTACTGTAGGGGGCAATAAACTGTATCCGCAGGGCTAGGTGATGGCCTGGGATCGGGCGGGACAATCGGGCACAGAGGAAGGGGGTTCATCAAAGGATGCGTGATCATTAAAGGGACGGAGGGAGGTGTTAGTCGGGTACGGGATGTGGCTCCGAGGCAGGGCCGCGCTGAAGGGGTGGTTTATGGCCCAAGCATGTGAGAACGTGGGCTGTCAGCGCGCGGGGGATGCTGGCGGGGTCAGAGAGGGAGAGAGAGAGACGCGCTGGCTATCGGCAGTGGGCAGAGAGGCCATGGCGTTCAAAATGGCTGCTACTTACGCGCACATTTGAGCTAAAAGGGGACAAGATGGCGCCGATAATGTTTACGTCGCAATCTAGATTTTAACAGTCCTCCCTTTTCAACATATCTAGCCAGCTTGTCAATTTATGTCTATCCCCATCATATTACGGATTTCTACATCATACAAAGCTTTCATGCGTTCAGCTTCAAAGTTCGGAGTCTTAGGGCAAACACAGTTAGCAAATAGTGAACACAGAGGTGGCAAGCATTGAATACCCAGGCAGAGTGCGCATATTACGACGATTGGTATCAGTACAATCATGAGCAACCTCCATCCCCAGTCCTTTACAGTACTCCAGAACCAACTCCCGAGCGACCATCCTTCTTGTTCCTGATGAACTTCTGAGGAGAGTCTGTGGAGGTGTTCGATGGCCTTGTAAACGGAGGGTGAATTGTCTGGTATGTAGGTACAACAGCTGGACCCGATGATACGACATGCTCCTCCACGGTCCGCCAGAACCACATCCAGAACAAGACGGTTTTGAAGAGCCACCAGACGGACCGCCTGAAGCTCGGCTGTATTGTTTGTGAGGATACCAGCTGTAATGTTCATCGTTGTCTCGACTGCCTGGGATAAATGTCGAATGGCACGACTGTTCGCCATCGGACCCCAAAGTGGAACAAGTCCTTTCATTGCTTCCAAGAATTGTGCTCCAGTGGAGTCGGCCCGCTCGATGTCCTTTGCTCGTCTCTGTCGGTGATGGCTTGCGGGAGCCACATAGGTTGGAGGAAGGATAAAGGCTATGTAGCAGGTACCTCCCCAGCCCTTTGGGAGCCAAGTGTAGGCTTTTGTACCACAGACGAAGTACATGTTTGGAGAGGTGACAAAAGAGGGTGGGTCGGTTGAGTACAAAGTTCTGGTGATGCGGCAAGTGCTGTGACCCACCATTTGTGTCCCACGGCCTGTGATGCATACGAGGCCCGAGACATTGACGACCGATAGGGCCACAGTCAGGGTGGCAGCTGTTCGTTTCCGGAGGTAGGAGAAGGTGGGTCTGGCTGGATTGTTGAATATTTGCATCTCCACCCTTTCTTTGGCGGGGATGTCCATGTGAACAGAGGCATTGGAGGATAGAGGGCAAAAAGGAGCAGCAACTCTCCCGGTTTTGTTCAGCCAGACTCCATGATAAAAGTGTGACATAGTTTCGCTGGAAGTGGCGTTGTCTCTGTAGCTCTCTTGCAAGAGGATCAGCCAGGCAAGGCAGGAGCCGTGAACAGAGAAAGGTGAAGGGATGAAGGGGATGGAATGTCCGGTGGCATGTGGTATCAACCCACAGATCCAGCAATTCGTGGCATTTGCAGCAAGGTTGTGTTGGTGCAGCAACTGTACGAAGGAGTTGTTCCAGAACTCCTTACGCCTTTCTTGGATTTGAGGTGAAAGAGAGACCAGGTAGTGTTCTTTCATGGTGGTAGGCTGTGCAGTCGTTAGAAATGTCTTATGAGCCGGTGTGTTCTCTTCCACGATCCAGAAGGTAGTCATGAGGAGGAGGCAAAGGAGAAGAGTGATAAGAAGAGCAATAGTCTTTGAGCTGTGCAAACTGTCAGGTTTCGGGTTCCTGTAGCGGGTCTTCGGATGTCCGGTTGCTTCCATCATCTTCGTATCGGGCGCTTCCATCATCTTCAAGGTGCTCGGTAGTGGGCAGAACCACAGACTTCGTTTGGTTTCTCTCCTGGCAGCCTTTGTAGTGTTAGGCCGCCACTCTGAGAATGATAACTTAGTCAGTGGTCTACTTAGCCGAAGCTCCCTCCTTTCGTCGCAGGTTATACCCTTCTCTGGATGGCACAGTGGGATCAGGGAATTTCGCCAATTCGAGTGTCTCTGTCTCAGGGTAGCAGCTCAGGGATGGTCGGTCTTTGTTCAGGAGCTCTTCTTGGGTGGTCACGTCTTCGGTCGACGTCAGGGTCGGAGAGATTTTCTTGCAATGATGTGCATGCAGCCAATTTCGCTTCCCCTCCACTTGAAGAGCTGTTCGGGTGGTGATCAAGACTTGCCAGGGGCCCGTCCAGCGAGGTTCCAGACTCTTCTCCCGCTGGAAGTTCCGAATCAGGATGAAATCTCCAGGCCGGATGGTATGTCCGGGGCCCCTGGAAGCATCGGGGATGGCCTGCAGCACCTGATGATGAATAACAGACAGTGTTTTAGTTAGGTTATACAGGTAGTCAGACATTAGGACGTCGTGAATAGATGTTGGTTTGGGTGCGGACCAGATACTCATGGGTCGTCCGAAAACGACCTCGTAAGGGGTCAAGTGGTGTTTGGTGGGGGTGGAACGCATTGACAGCAATGCTAGGGGAAGAGCGTCTGGCCATTTTAGTCCTGTGGTAGCCACTATTTTCGCCAGTTTTAGTTTCAATGTGGCATTGTGCCGCTCGACCAGTCCAGCAGATTGGGGGTGGAAAACTGCGTGGAATTTCTGTCGTACCCCCAGTCCTTTCAGGATGAGCTGGATAACCTCGGCTACAAAATGGGGGCCATTGTCACTCCATAAAATACGGCAAAGGCCGTAGCGAGGGAAGAACTCTTTCAGTAGTACTTTTGCAGTGGCAATAGCAGTGTTGTCATGCGTTGGGTAGGCTTCCACCCATTTGCTAAAAGCGCACACAACAACAAGTACATACTTCAGTCCTTGACATCTCTCTAACTGGATATAGTCCATCTGTAGGACTTCAAATGGATGGTTGGGGACCCCAAACCCTCCCCGGGGTACGACAGTTCCTTTCCCAGGGTTGTGTTGCAGGCAGACTAGACATTGTTGGACTAATCGTTTGGCCGAGTCTGTAATTCTGTCGTTATGCCAAACTCGGGAGACAAGTTCGGCCTTAGGGGCAGATCCTATGTGTGCAGGGGAATGGGCCATCGTCAGTATGGGGATCAGGTACGAGTTGGGTAGCAACCATTTGTTTGTGTCTTTTGTCCGCCAGCAGCCTTCATCATCTTTTAATCCCACCCGTGCCCATTCAGTCAATTCTTGTGGTGAGCTGGCCATTTGGATGTCCCTAATAGTTTCCCTAGCGTCCGTCCATTTTTCTGTTTGTGACCTAGTCACGTACATGCGAGTCGTCGTCCTGTTCTCAGCTGTGGTTCGGGCAGTGATGTCGGCCAGTGCATTTCCCTGCCCAATGATGTCTGTCACCTTTTTGTGTGCTTGGCATTTGATTACGGCAAGTTGTTTGGGGAGGAGAACCGCTTCAGTCAGAGCGGAGACTAGATCTCCGTGCAGGATGGGTGTACCATGAGAAGTCAGAAATCCCCTCTCCTTCCATAAGAGCCCAAAATGATGAACCACCCGAAGGCATACTGGCTGTCCGTGTAAATGTTTGCTGTCGTCCCCTGTGCTAGGATACATGCTCGTGTGAGGGCAATCAGTTCTGCCGCCTGGGCGGATCGTTGCGTGATGCGGGCGGTTTCAACTACAGTTCGGGCTGTGGTAACTGCATAGGCAGCTGAGGTGGTGCCGTCGGGGAGTTTAATGCAAGAGCCGTCCACCCATAGCTCTCCGTCAGGGTTTGGGAAGGCAGTGTCTCGGAGGTCAACTCTACTCCTAGTCTGTTCGTCCGTAAGGGTCACACAGTCATGTATTGGGGGCACATCGGGATCGTTTTCAGGCAGAGGCAGCAAGGTGGCTGGGTTCAGCGTGGTGCATCGTTTCAGCATGATGTGAGGTGCGAGCAGTGTCAGTTCGTACCCAGTCAGTCGCGCGCTGGTCAGGTGTTGTGTCTTTGTCTGGTTTAGGAGGGTGTCAACAGCATGAGGCACTAGTATCGTGAGGGAATTCGAGAGTACGATTCCCTCACTTTGTCGGATAGAGACAGCAGCAGCGGCTACTGCTCGAAGGCAGGCAGGCAAAGCTCTTGCTACAGGGTCAAGAGTGGCAGAGAAATAGGCACATGGTCGTTGTTTGGGGCCAATGGACTGAGTCAGGACAGACAAAGCACATCCCTCCCTTTCGTGAGTGTAAAGAGAGAAGGGCTTTGTATAATCAGGGGTTCCTAGGACGGGCGCTGAACAAAGGGCGTCTCGCAGTTCCTTGAAGGAGGATTGACATTCAGGGGTCCACGGGAGCGGAATGGGGACATCTTTAGCCAGTAGGGAAAGTAGTTGTTTCACAATGAGGCTGAAATTTGGCAACCATTGTCGGCAGAAGGAGGTGAGGCCCACCAAAGAGCGGACTTGCTTCGGGGTTTTAGGGATAGGGGTCTCTAGAATAGCCTGGATTCGATCGGGTGTGAGCTTTCTCCCGTCTTTGGACAAGAGGTGGCCTAGGTAAGTGACTTGAGGTTGGCAGAATTGCAACTTCTTCTTGGAGACCTTGTGGCCATTTTCCGCGAGGAAATGCAGGAGTTGGATGGTGGCTGTGACTGCAAGTGGAGTGGTGTCGGCCGCCAAAAGGATATCATCGACGTACTGTATCAACACCACTCCATCCGGCAATTGGACTGCGTCCAGCTGTCTCTTGAGGGCCTGGCTGTAGATGCTGGGACTTTCAGTGTAGCCCTGGGGTGCTCTGTAAAATCTGTATGAGCGGGATTTTAAAGTGAAGCCGAAAAGGTAGCGACTGTCCGCGTGAATGGGGATGGAGAAGAATGAGTTCTTGAGGTCGATTACTGTGAAGGTGGTGGCAGTGGAAGGAATCAGGGTCAGAATGGTGGTGATGTCTGAGACTACAGGGTACTGGGGTACAACCACTTTGTTGACTTCTCGTAGGTCGATGATGAAGCGGTACGCTTTTTCATCTCCCTCACCCTGCTTCTTCACAATGGGTAGGATAGGACTGTTGCAAACATTGCTAACTACTTCTTCTACCACTCCTGCATCTACCAGGGACTGGATGATTTTTACCAACGCCTTCTCGCCTTCGGGCGATATCTGATACTGCGGGAGTTTGGGGAGTACTGCGTCCTGTCGAACAGTTATGTGTACAGGGTCTATCATCATGCGTCCTACGTCCGAGTCAGTCTTTGCCCATAGGTACAGAGGTAGGGTGTCGAGCAAGGACAAATCAGTGTCAGTGATAGAGAACATGCGTTGTGTGCGGCAAGATCTGAGCAGTGTTGGGTTGTCGTACAGAATGACTCAAACTCTGTCTTGTGAACACCTAATAGTAGCTCGAAAGTGTTTCAATAAGTCAAGTCCCATAATGGCGTCGGGGTGTTGGAGGAGAGCAAAAACGTTGTGTCAGTGGTGTTATTGTCCAAATTAAAAGAGATCGGTGTGGACAAGGGATTAGTGGAGGGTGTTCCATCAAAACCTATTGATGTCACATGTGAGCCAGACAAGGGTGCCCTGGGAATCAATCGCTTAGACAACGCACTACGTGTTGCACCAGTATCTACCAGAAATGGAGACTTCGTACCTAGCACCTTAGCGGTGACATAAGGGCCTTGCTGGTCAACATAGAGCTCGACTGGATCCCTTCCTTGCCCTTGGCAGTCCTATGCAAAGTCGTGGGCATTATCGCAGTCAGACTGTTGGCACTGATTCTGTCGGGGACGGTCAAATGTGTTCGGTCTACCAGGCCTGTCATTGTTGGTGTCGTTTGGGTGCCCTCGTCCCTGTCCTCTATTTCTCGGCCCGCCCGCTACGTCTCTCGTGTCTTTATTTCTGAGTGCTTCCAGCAGAACTGGACATTGAGATTTCCAATGGCCATATCCTTTGCAAAACGCACACTGATTCTCATCGAGGTCTGTTCGTGGAGCGCCGGGTGCGGGCGTGCGGTCTCTAGGGGTGGATTTCTAGGAGCATTCGACTGGTAGTTCCGTCTATACTGTTCCCTTCCTATAGTCACCCCTTGCAACTGAGCAATCATTACCCTCTCTTTCAAGTCCTTTTTCTTTTTCTCAGTCGCTTGATTGTTCTCGTTCTTTTGTCGCTCATAGTATTGAGCCATCTGAAGGATAGCTGCGGGCTTGGAGGCGGCCCAACTACTCTCACTAGTCTGTAGTTTCTGCGAGACTTCTGGTGTCAGGCCTTTCACTTAGTTCTGGACAAACAAGTGATGTCCGGTTGCAGTGGTCATGTCCTGGCCGCTGTAATCGGAGAACACCGTTTCAAACCGGGAGAAGTATTCTGATACGTCTTCCTGGGGTTTCTGGCGACAGGCCGTTACTACTGACCAGTCCACTTTCCTTTCTGGGACTAAAGTTTTTAGTTTCTGCACGATCTTATCTGGTAGGTCTAGAATGGCTTTCATAGGTTTCTGTCCTGGCTCTCGCTGTTTATCTACATCACCGAGTTGTACCCAGGTATGTCCGAACAGCTCAAGGTGGTCGACTTTCCGGATTTGCTTCCACACATCAGCTGGCAGACATAACCCGAAAAACAAATCGATATCCGCTAGGGTCATAATCGTTGAACCCAGAGCGGTGGCTAATTCTGTATAGAAGGCTGTGGGGTTCTTTCGCAGATCGGGCAAGGACTTTCGGAAGGTCAGGATGTCTTGCCGATCCCATGGTTGGTAAACCCAGTTGTAAACTACCCTCCCTCTCGCATCTTGGTGATTAATATCGTCGTGTGTTCCCAGTCCTCGTGGGGGAACCCAATAGGGGGCGGCCTCCTTTATGGGCATCATGGTGTCAATTTTTTCTACTCTGGCTTCAGTCACTGCAGGAGTCGTGGTGTTAGTTTCTGGTTACAGTTCCGTGAGGTGGCGAAGAACTTCAAGCGTACGCGTGAAGAGGTTCGTCACGTCACACTCGTCCCCATCTCCGATATCAATTTTCCTATACAGAGTCGTTAGGTTTTCAGGGCCTTTTCCTTGGTAGCGGTCTTCGTAGGCATTAAGGGTATGGTAACAAAGGCGTACGACAAAGTGTCACCTGTGGCTATTGGCATATGTATGGTACATATCCATTATATAATCCTCATTCTCCTTTCGCACCACCAGTGTCTTTACGATCTTATCGATCCCAGCTCGTTCGTCCTTGCTTAATCTATTCGATCTCGCGGGGTCTTTCCTCCCCGCTTCGGGATCACCTGAAGTTGCTGCCTGTGCTCGCTGAATGCAAGGGATTCAGTCGGCGCAGAGGCCATGAGGACCGAGGCTCCGGCACTACTCTCGACTGTCGTTGGGGGTTGCGGGTGCTGTGCTAAGGGTTGGGAAGGGGCGTATGGAGGGGGCATGTAGATGATCGGGGGACCTAGTAGTAAATCATCGTTCGTTCGCTGTTTCGAAGGTAGCTCGGGGTAAAGTGTAGAGGGTGTCCTGACGGGACACTGGCCTGATGATTCGGAATCTTGTTTTAGCTTGGTTTCCTCTCTTTCTTTTATTTCTTCCTTTAATTTGTTAGCGGCCAGGTGAGCTGCCTTGCGTAATTCCTTTTCTAACCTGACCTCATTTCTTTTCTTTCGTTGTTCTGTTTCTTTGCGCCACATGCCAAAGCTATCGAGCATAGTGGGTGTTGTCTTATTGTTATAAAGGGCTGTTTCCAGCGCGTTTATTTTGTCGTTATCGAAGGACCCTATCAGTGGCCACTGACTTCCCTGATCCTTTCTCGTGTATTTATGCCACAGCTTGCTATAAGCCACGGTGACTAGTCCATATTTAGTAAACATGTCCTTATTAGGGGTGCCCTCCAGTGGAGCCGGATGGTTCACCTCTAATAAGCGGTCCGGGCTGAACCAACTACCAACAAACGGGGCGAAGACAGGCATGACGGGTTACAAAGGGGACAAAAGTCTGCACTACCCATCCTTCACTATCCGCAAAGACTAAACAGAGTATTGCGACCCTGTGCTTATTTGTGAATAGAGAATAACCCAAAGAGAACCAATTCCGAACGATCAATGTTCGGACAAACAATCAATCAAATGAGGGATAAAAATAGGCACGACAGATTACAACGGGGGCAAAAGCCTGCGTTACCTATCCTTCACTATTCACAAGGACTAAACAGAGTATTGCGACTCTGTGCTTTTTTGTAAATAGAGAATGATCCAAAAAGAACCAATTCCAAAACAGTAAATGCTTGGATAACAATCAATCAAATGGAGAGGGAAGTAGGCACGACGGGTTACAACGGGGGCAAAGGCCTGCGTTACATACCCTTCACTATCTGCAAAGACTAAACAGAGTATGGCGACTCCGTGCTTGTTTGCAAATAGAGAATCTCTCAGAAACAATCAAATGAGTAATACTAGTATTTTCAAACAATCAAACAATCAATTCGCAATTCGTCGTGTTAAACGACCTTACCCGGACTGCATGGACAGTTTCTCATCTTCCGCTTCCAGCGCCTGATCGTCCTCCGTTCTCCGTAATTGCTGTGGCACTCCTGATGGTTCCCAGTCAGGACCGTAGATCACTCGAGAGAGGTCTGCTCGGAACCGGTGAAGTTCGGATGATCGGCTGCCAGACGAGGGTCTATCGGGCAGGAGCTCTTCCCGATCGTTGCAGTCGTTCACTCTGTCGTTGGGACCTCTCCCACTGGATCCACGCGTCGCTGATGGGCCCCACGTTGGGCGCCAATTGTTGAACGGTAGGGCCGTATTCGACCAAGAACCCTTCAGTATTTGCCCGGCGTTAGCCGCCTCTCATACCATTCGAGATTACCAAACAAAGAGGCAGGCGCTGGAGACAGAAGGCAGGAAACAGGAGTTTATTCCGATGGAGCAGAACACGTCAAATCAGACAACAGGGTATCTTCTCGAGGTGCTCTAAACGCATCCTTGGGGCCTGGCCTCTTATACACAGGTTTATTGCTTTATTACATAGAACACATTCTTGTTAATACTTTGATGTACGGAAAGGCATCCTCGGAATCTCCCGCTCCAAACCCGTTCCCACACATATTTACAGTAAGAGTCCCACCCTGATCTCAGTAGGTGATGACTATCGCGCAGCTGGATATCCCTCCGGCTCCCGGAATGTGCGCGGCTGATCGGATCTCATGGGGTGGGGGCCTATATCATTCATAGATTCTTCGAAGAAGGACAGCTTCCTACTGTAGGGGGCAATAAACTGTATCCGCAGGGCTAGGTGATGGCCTGGGATCGGGCGGGACAATCGGGCACAGAGGAAGGGGGTTCATCAAAGGATGCGTGATCATTAAAGGGACGGAGGGAGGTGCTAGTCGGGTACGGGATGTGGCTCCGAGGCAGGGCTGCGCTGAAGGGGTGGTTTATGGCCCAAGCATGTGAGAACGTGGGCTGTCAGCGCGCCGGGGATGCTGGCGGGGTCAGAGAGGGAGAGAGAGAGACGCGCTGGCTATCGGCAGTGGGCAGAGAGGCCATGGCGTTCAAAATGTCTGCTACTTACGCGCACATTTGAGCTAAAAGGGGACAAGATGGCGCCAATAATGTTTACGTCGCAATCTAGATTTTAACACAACCATGCCAGGCTCCGGGGGCTGAACCATATCTGATGAACCCGGCTCATCTGAAAATCATATTCCAAAACACCATGAGAGTTTTTACCTCTGAAATTCCAGCAGCCCCTCTTTTTAGGAATGTAGCTCTGGCTTTGTATGCATGGTTTTCTTTGTCAGAGTAAGAGGGAAAATAAAGGGATATCTGTAAAATAGATATAAAAAGGCATTATGACCCATTGGGTGGCGGGGTGACCTAAGCACAGGTTCCATCACTCACACCTTTGGTCTGCTTGTCTCACAGAGTAGGAGGGGGAGGTCGATGGGGAAGAATGGCAGGGTGGCACAGGAGGAGTTCAGGTAGGGGGATTGGTCACCCAGGGGGGTGGTTGATGAGGGGCAAAGAGAAAAACACAGTTACATGAGGAAACTAAAGAGGCTGGGGAGAAAGTTAGAAAGTTTTGGAACAGCTTAAAACAGTGCAATCAGAATGCAAATTGCTTCAGTAAATATATGTGGGCTGAACGAACCGGTGAAACAACAGAAAATCAAAGAAGATCTGGAAATGTTGCACGCTGATATAGTGTGTCTTCAGGAAATGTCCCTCGAGGGAACCAGGAAAATTTTACAAGAGCAGTTGGGATATCAGCTTGTGGCATATACTACCCAAGGAACCAGAACTAGGGGGGGTGGCTATTTTGGCCGAGAAGGGGGGCATATAACTTTAGAAATGGGTAGCCAATACAGTTGGTCTATGGGCAGTTGTGGAGTGTCAATTCTCAGGGATTAGATGTACTCTTTGCTCAGTCTATGGATCCACAGGTGATGATCCTAACATTTTTCAACTTCCTAATTCGAAATTCACTGAATGGCCAATACCAATTATACTCTGCGGTGACCTGAATATTAACAGCTTGGGTGGGCTATGGAATGGGAACTCCAGTAATAATACTGGCGGGAAACCAAGGTTTTTTGAGCCCTCACTCAACTGATGCAAGATAACAGGCTTACAGATGTCTGGTCATACTTAAAGCCTCATGAGGGGGGCATTACATCTTTTTCTGCCTGGCATGGAACAGTAGTGCACTTGGATTACTTTATTGTTTCACAGCAACTGCTTGAATTTGAATTTGAATTTAAAAACATTTCTATAGCGCACTTTTACCACACGGTTTCTTGGCGCTTTTGAGTAGTAGGGAGGCCAACAGGAGCAGAGGGAGGACTAAGCATTATAAGCTCGGGAAAAGAGCAGGGTTTTTAGACCTTTCCGGAACTCAGTGTAGGAAGGTGTCCCACGGAGTTCCGTCGGGAGGGAGTTCCAGAACGCAGGAGCGAGAACTGCGAATTTTGTTCCGCCTGCCTTTTTCTTTCTGAAACGGGGGATAGTTAACAAGGCCTGATGAGAGGAACGAAGCTCTCTGCCCGGCGTGTAGGGCTTGATGGCGGAGCAGATGAACTCCGGAGCGGTGCCCATTTTGGCCTGAAAGGTGGTACAGCCAAGCTTAAACAAGGCTCGTTCTTTCACTGGCAGCCAGTGCAGGGCCTGCAATAAAGGAGTAACGTGATGGAATTTAGGCAGGCCATGAATCAGGCGGGCAGCCTGGTTCTGCACTAGCTGCAGACGGCGAATGGCATAGGCTGGGGCGCCGTTGTAGATGATGTTGCCGTAATCAAGGCGCGAGAGCACCATAGCCATCACTATGATCTTTAGAGCGGGTAGAGAGAAGAAACGAGAGATCTTCCTAATAATTCTAAGGGAAAAAAAACTGGAAGAAACAACTGAGTTGACCTGGGAGTGAACAGAAAGTGAGGAATTCAAAAAGATACCAAGGGTTTTGACCTTGGGAACAGGGATCGGAGGGACACCAAGTGGGGGAGGCCAGTGGGAAGGAGACCAGGGACTGCAACCACCTCCGGTCAGGACTAATTCCGTCTTGTCCGGATTGAGTTTGAGGTGGTTGCAGTTCATCCAATCCTGAATGAACAGCATGACGGATTGGACGTTCAGGGATGAAGAGGAAGAGTGGGAGAGATTAAAGATTAGCTGGAGGTCATCGGCGTAATTAAACACTGTGACCTCCAGCTGCTGTAACAAAAAAATAAGGGGGTAGATGTATAAATTAAACAAAAGGGGAGAAAGTGAGGAACCTTGGGGGACTTCACATACGACCCCACGAGGGGCAGCAGTGAAACCAGCTAGGTGGACCGCCTGAGCCCTATCACTCAGGAAGGACTCAAGCCAGGCGAGGGCCAGGCCCTCTATGCCCGCCGCCCTGACACGGGTAAGGAGGATGGAATGATCCACCGTGTCAAAAGCGGCGGACAGGTCTAAAAGGATGAGGGCCTGCGGAAGGTTGGTATCAATGCCCTCGCGTAGGCAGTCCATCACTGAGGTCACCACCTTCTCCGTAGAATGGAGGGGGCGAAAACCCGCCTGCCGAGGGGAGAGGCAGTGGTTAGCTTCCACGTAGGTGCTCAGGGTGCTGGTAACATGGGTTTCTAGAGCCTTGCCCAGGTAGGGCAGAAGGGAGACAGGACGGTAATTAGAGGGGGATGAAGGGTCGGCACCGGGCTTTTTAAGGATGGGAATAACAGCCGCGAATTTGTGAGCGGTGGGGACCACTCCATTGCTGAGTGAGTCATTCAGGAGTGTGAGGGGAGGGGTAGGGCAGTTTAGGAAGATTTCTCTCAAAATATGAGCCGGGGCAAAGTCTAGGGGGGAGCCTGACTTTATCTTGTGAAGCAAGGGAGGAAGCGTGACCTCGGTGAGGGGGGGAATGGAAGTAAGTTTGGAAGTGGCAGCAGGTGGGGAGGGATTGGTGAAGGTAGGAGAAGGGAGGGGGATGTTGGCCTTGATCTTTGCGACCTTGTCAACGAAAAAAACGTTGAGTGAGTCGCAAAGCGATTGGGAAGGGGGGATCGAGGCCGTGACTCTATTAGATGAGGCAAGCTCGTGTACCGTAGCAAAGATCTCTTTAGTTTGGGATTCTGCTGCCAGTATCCTGTTAGAATAAAACAGGGTCTTGGCGTCGAGGATGCCTTGCTTATATGCTTTGAGCACAGAGAGATAGGTAATTTTTTTGACAGGACAATAGTCTCTTCTCCATGCACGCTCTGCTCTACGTGCGGCCAGTTTCTTCTCCTTAAGCTCAGAGGTGAACCAACGGTTAGCAGCATGGGCTCGCTTGACCGTGATCCGCCTCAGAGGGGCAAAGTCGTCGCCTGCCTGGGTCAGCCAGCTGTCAATAGCGGCCAATTGGACCGGGGCGGCGAGGCCAGAAAGGTCGGGGCGAGAATTGAATAGGGATGAGCAGAAAGATGGCATATCTGCCTTGCCCCATTTCCTAACCCAGGTGTTCTTGGGAAGGGGGGGTTTGGTCGCTGGAGCTAAAGCAAGGGAGAAGGAAATTAAAAAGTGGTCCGACCAGGAACAGGGGGAGATAGTGGGGGGAGTGGTGGGAATGTTCAGAGTCCAAATCTGGTCGAGTAGATGGCCATGCACGTGGGTAGGGCTATGGACATGGGGAATAAAATTGAGGCTGGTCATAATATCGGTAAATTCTTTGGATAAAGGGCTTTCGGCCGGATCGTTGGGCCAGAAATTGAGGTCGCCCAACACCAGAACTGATGAATTGTTAATGACCAGTGTTGCGAGAATATCCTGGAGGCTGGAAACAAAAGTGGGGGTGGGTTGGGGAGGACGATAAATGAGGACAGCAGTGAGGGGGGCCGAATAGGAGCTAGAGCGGATTATCAAGCAGTCCACTTCAGCGATGGGGGGGAAAGGAAGAATCTGAAGATGAGAGTCAGTATGAGCTATCAGGGCCACTCCACCGCCTCTACGGCCCTCCGGTCGGTCCGCTCGGATGATGGAGTATGAGGGAGGGAGTGCGGCTAAGACGTTAGGTATGGAGTCGGCCTTAAACCAGGTCTCTGTTAAGAACAAGAGATCCGGATTATGAGTGTCAAGGTAATCAAATAGCTCATACTGATGACTGACTGCTGATCTGGTGTTAAGAAGCGCAGCAGTAGTGTTAAAGATCGGCGTGTGGGGGGCAGGAGGGGGGAGAGAGCGGGGACAATGACGCAGGGGAGGGGAGAAGAGGCAGGTGTGGCGGCAGGTGGAGTGGCCGAGGGTCTCGAAAGGAGACTTAGGTTTTGCAACCGATTGCGCACGTGCGTACTGATGGTACCTGGGATCCAATGGGATATAAGGGCGAGGGATGAGTATGACAGCGGCGGGGCATGAGGAGGTGCCCCCTGCCCCGACCTGCCGCGGACGGGCGCAGACGGGCTTAACTCAGGCGCAACTCCGGCGCGCCTCCGTCGCGCCCGCTGCGCTCGTCCGCTGCGCTGACGCATGAGGGACGTCTATGTAGGCTACGACGCGGTGGGGGAGGAGTCAGGAAGGCGGGAGGGGGGAGTGATTAAAAAAACCAAGATGCCCGTCCGCCGCTCGTACTCAGCGGGACGGTGATGTCAGCAGGCTGCTCGTAGTCAGCAGAGCAAGGTAAATAGGATTTAAAAAAATGAAAGTCGCATTCAAGCACTCAGCGCGCAGCCTCTGCCCTCTGCCACAGGGCTTCGACCTACGCGAGAGGGAAAGTGGGCGGAGCCTATGTAGGCTACGACGCGGTGGGGGAGGAGTCAGGAAGGCGGGAGGGGGGGAGTGATTAAAAAACCAAGATGCCCGTCCGCCGCTCGTACTCAGCGGGACGGTGATGTCAGCAGGCTGCTCGTAGTCAGCAGAGCAAGGTAAATAGGATTTTAAAAAATGAAAGTCGCATTCAAGCGCTCAGCGCGCAGCCTCTGCCCTCTGCCACAGGGCTTCGACCTACGCGAGAGGGAAAGTGGGCGGAGCCTATGTAGGCTACGACGCGGTGGGGGAGGAGTCAGGAAGGCGGGAGGGGAGGAGTGATTAAAAAAACCAAGATGCCCGTCCGCCGCTCGTACTCAGCGGGACGGTGATGTCAGCAGGCTGCTCGTAGTCAGCAGAGCAAGGTAAATAGGATTTTAAAAAATGAAAGTCGCATTCAAGCACTCAGCGCGCAGCCTCTGCCCTCTGCCACAGGGCTTCGACCTACGCGAGAGGGAAAGTGGGCGGAGCCTATGTAGGCTACGACGCGGTGGGGGAGGAGTCAGGAAGGCGGGAGGGGGGAGTGATTAAAAAACCAAGATGCCCGTCCGCCGCTCGTACTCAGCGGGACGGTGATGTCAGCAGGCTGCTCGTAGTCAGCAGAGCAAGGTAAATAGGATTTTAAAAAATGAAAGTCGCATTCAAGCGCTCAGCGCGCAGCCTCTGCCCTCTGCCACAGGGCTTCGACCTTGCAGAATGCACTATCAAGAAGTTCCCCAGGGTTATGTCAGACCAAGACCCCTTGGTCCGAGAAGTAGTTAGCACAGGGTTAGAAACACCAGAACGAACCTAGACATTTGAGAGGGGTTTGTTGCAAGATCCTGAATATATTAGTCCTATGAACAAATGGCTGGGAGTGTTTCTGGAGTTTAATAGAGGAAGTGCTGGCTGTGGAGTGGTATGGGATGCTGTTAAGGCCTGTGTTAGAGGGGAGACCTTGAGCTATTCTCTGAATAGGAATTAGGAATCATCCCAGTGCCTAAACATAATATATAGTACAAGAGTGGACATCAAAGAGGAACTGGTCAGGGCCATAGCTAATGGCTTATGAATCCTGCAAACGATCTCCCTAGCAAAGGCAGTCACTGGCGAAATCTCAACAGCAAGTACAGCAGAAAAATACATGGTTTGGTGGAAAACTGCTATGAACATAGTCAGCAAGTGGGGCGATTGCTAACCACACGGACAAGACAGAAGATTGTTGAGGGGGAGATTCTGAAGTTTAAGAACTACAAGGGTGAATTATTGTCCAGCCCCAGAGATATACGGGAGGAATTCCATAGATTTCATGGAAAACTATATAGAGAGGAAGGACACCCGGATGTGAGGCATATAAAGGAGTACTTAGAGTCTCTACTTAGAGTCTCTTCAGAGCGAGCAACTTTTATAAGAAGATGCGGAATCCCTTGACGCTCCATTCTCAGGGGAAGAAATATAAAGTGCGTTAAAAGAACTCCCCTCCGGTGGGTCTCGATCAAATTCCTCTACAGTTCTACAAAGTTTTTTCTTAGCTCTGGGTGTGGACTTAATTTACATAATGTGTCTAGTACAGAAAGGAGAGGCTACCCCAGATTCGTGGGGCTTGGGCGTACATTATTATTTTCCCTAAGAAGGGGAAACCTCCAAACAAAACGGGGTCTTACAGGCCCATATGCCTAATGAATAGTGACACAAATGTCTTTTCTAAGCTATTGTTCAACTGGCTGAGCTGTATTATAGGGAAGGTGATATCCCCCTTGAAACACGGTTTTATTCCAAACAGAGAAACGGCCGATCATATACGCAGAGTGATCACTCTATGTGGTAGTACGTCAGTTTCCGGACACCCTATGGCGCTTGTTCTGCTTGGTGCTGAGAAGACGTTTGATAGGGTCTCCAGGGAATATCTTTGGGCTACTCTCAAGGTGTGGGGATGTTTTAGCTTTTTAAAATTTCAAAAATGGTATACATGAAAGGAAAGGATGGAGGGCTAAAAAATTGGGGAAACGCATCTGGGCCCCATCTATAGGTGGAAAATTGACAGCGAGGCTAGTTAAGCGAAAGCCTCAATGATTTGGAGTCTTTGGTATCCTGAATACAGCCTAATGTTGTTATTTTGCTATCAGATATGAAATGTTGAAAAATTGTTTTATTCTCCCTTTTATAACCTATTTGTTATTGGTAGTGTTTACTCATGTATTTATGTATGTATTTATCTAAATGCATTTAACTGATAGTCGCCAAAAAAAACTAGACACCCACTCATAGACTCATACACCCATTGAGACACTCACACACTCACTCACACACCCACTGAGACACTCATGCACTCACTCACACACTCAATCTCAAAGGTTACAGGTTAGACCATCAACCGCTCCCTAGCGAACACCTCCTTGCCCTATGACTGGAAGCATGCTGATATCAACCCCCTTCTGAAGAAACCCCCTACTGACCTCAAAAACTACAGACCCATCTCCCTGCTTCTGTTCCCAGCGAAAGTTATTGAGAAAGCCATCAACAGCCAACTTTCCACCTTCATCGAAGAGCACAACGTCCTTGACTCCTCCCAATATGGCTTCAGAAAGAATCACAGCATGGAAACTTCCCTCCTCACTGTAACAGACGACATCCGCTCCCTCCAGGACAGAGGAAAGACAGTAGCCGTCATCCTCCTCGACCTTTCATTGGGCTTAGACATTGTCTCTCACTGCACCCTATCACACAGACTTCATGACGCAGGGATCCGGGACAAGGCCCTCGACTGGATCCTCTCATTCCTCTACGGCAGAACGCAGCGGGTCAAACTCCCTCCCTTCCTCTCGGACCCCACACCGACCACCTGCGGAGTCCCCCAAGGATCCTCTCTCAGCCTCACGTTGTTCAACATCTACATGGCTCCGCTCGCCCCCATCATCAGAACCCACGGACTCAACATTGTTTCAGAAGCAGACGACACCCAACTCATCCTCTCCTTATCCAACTAACCCAACGCAGCCAAACACAACTTTCAAGAAGGCATGGAAGCAGTCGCCAAATGGATGAAAATCATCTGCCTACAAATCAACACTGACCAAACTGAAATACTCATCATGGGCCCACACCCCGACGCCTGGAGCGACACCTGGTGGCCTATGCCCCCGGAAGCCCGCCCAGCCCCACATACCACACAGACAACCTCGGAATCATCCTGAACTCCGAACTCAAAATGGACCGCCAGATCAACTTTGTCGCATCCTCCTGCTTCCACACCCTCCACCTCCTACGAAAGTCTTTCAAATGGATCCCCTCAAACATAGAAAGACCGTCACACACTCCCTCGTTACCAGCAGACTTGACTATGGCAATGCACTCTACGCCGGAATCAACAAAAACCTCACCCGCAAACTTCAAAACATCCAAAATGCATCAGCCAGACTAATCCTCAAACTGCCACGACACTGCCACATCACCCAGCACTTGCACACACTACACTGGCTCCCCATTGAGTCAAGAATCACCTTCAAGATTCTCACCCACACACACAAAGCCCTCCACGACACCGGACCAGCATACCTGAACAGCCGCTGGCCATTAAGGGAGTTACGGTGGGGCAGGGAGGCGGGGAGGGGGTGGGGTGGGGTGGAGGGTGCTAAAAACAGGCATGTGGTTCATTGCAGGTAAGTACACAATTTAATTAATAAAACAAAATTCGTAGCGCGCACTGCATGGCAAAAAGCAATGCTGTGCGCACTATGAATTTTGTTTTATTAATTAATTAAATTGTGTACTTACCTGCAATGATCCATATGCCTGTTTTTAGCACCCTCCACCCCACCCCTCCCCCTCCCCACCTCCCTGCCCCACCGTAACTCCCTCCACGGCCCGCGGCTGTACCTGAATAGCCGACTCACATTCCATGCACCCCAAAAGACCCTACGACCAGCCCAGCTCTCCCACGCCGTAGTCCCTCACGCCAGGAAGTCCAGATCGGGCCACTACTTCTCCTTCCTTGCGGCCAGAGCCTGGAACGCCCTCCCGCTCCACCTCAGACAGATGACATCACTCCCCAACTTCACGAGGGACCTCAAGACATGGCTCATAGATAGACCTCCTCCTTGATGGACAGGACCCTGCGCCTCCCCCCAGCACCTTGAGACCCTTACGGGTGAGAAGTAGCGCTCAACAAACCCATGATTTATTGATTGGTTATGACCTCACATATTGCATTACTCATGACATGGTCAGTGACATCACTCATGATATCACTGATGACATCTTAAATTACATCACTGTTGTACACATCTCCACTGTATGCTGTTCCAATCTATGACACTCCACTCTACGCCTCTCCACTGTAGAAGAATCAACTCCACTATACTCCACTGGGCTGTAGGGTTGTAAGAGTGTTTTTAGGGTTTAGGGATAGGCATGGGTATTAGATGATAAGTGTGTTTTAGGGATAGGGGTTGCTAGGGATATAGGGTAAGGGTGTTTTTTTTGGGTTTAGGGTTGGGTAAGTGTATAGGACGGTAATGGCATTTTTAAGGTTCAGGGATGGGAAAGGGAATCGGTTGGCAAATGGGGGAGGGTTAGGGGTCATCACCACCAATTTAAAAAATCAGTTAAAAGTGTGCATATAAATATATAGATGTATGCACATATCTGTGTGTATATTTATATATGTACTTTGGCCTCTTTCAGATTATATGGTAGAAGCATACAGCCAATTGAATAATAAGGAATGCTACCATAAGAGTTCCCCCATCAAATACAAAACTATGCAGGACCAATTACACAAGAAACTGCTGGCTTGGAGGAGTTTGGGTCTCCTGAGCTTAGATGAACTAACATTTTTAAAAAAGGAGTATCCTAAAACACATCTCATATACTTTATACCAAAGATTCATAAAAACAAGGACAAGCCACCTGGCAGGCCAATTATAGCAGCCTGCGATGGACCATTAGAAAACGTATCTAAATATATAGATTTTTTTCTACAAGAACATGTCCAAGGCTTGGAATCTTACATTAAAGATACAGGTGATTTTATATGTAAAATTGGTAAGGTAAGGTGGCAAGAAGTTTATCAATTTATTACCTAAGATGTATCTTCATTATACACCTGTAAAAAGAACTGTGACGGTTTAAAAGCTGTAGAATACTTTTTATCAAGGAGACCAATTGAATTCACCCAACACAATAGAATGTTGATGGACTTGTTGACTTTCTGCTTAGAAAACAACTTTTTTGTTTTTAAAAAACAAATGTTCCGACAGGTTCAAGGAGTTGCGATGGGGGCCAGCTTCTCCCCCAGTTACGCCTGTATTTTTATGGGATGGTGGGAGGAGCTGGTCCTCAGGAAGCAATACCAAGACATTTATGAAGAAAAGGTGGTGTCTTGGTTAAGATATATAGATGAACTGATTATAATCTGGAACGGTACAGTGAATGAAGCAGAAGATTTTATTGAATGCATCAACAGTAATGATGTGAATTTGAAATGTACGTCCTGTATAAGTAACCATAATGTCCCTTTTTTAGATGTAAAGGTTATTATAAACAACAGTAATATTGACACATCTCTCTTTCTTAAGGAAACTGCGGGCAATACGTTGCTTCATGCAACAAGTGCACATTCTCCACACTTAATACACAGCATCCCCTATGGGGAGATGCTTAGGTTGCAGAGGATTTGTAGCAACAATATGGATTTAGAAAGCACACCAACAAGAAAGTAAAGCTCGCTTCATTGAACGAGGATACAGTGCCAAAATCATAGATATAGCTATCAAGAAGTCTAGGCTCAAGGCTAGGGAGGATCTGTTACAGGACAGGGTACTGTCTCAGAACACCTCAGAGAATAACTTGGCAGTCTCTGGAGACCCACCTAGACTAATTATGACCTATAGTAGACAACAGAAGGAATTGCGCAAGATCATCCAGCGCCATTGGCACATTGTCAAAGACGATCCCATTATAGGCAGTTCGCTCCCAGATTTCCCTTTGATAACATATAAGAAATCTATCTCTATGGCGGATATACTGGTCAAAAGCAGTCCAGAATACAAGGAAGAAGCCAGGAAAGGATTTTTTAAATGTTCAAATTGTAAAGCCTGTAATTATGGGTGCAACAAAACTTCATTCCTGACAGCCTTTAGTGCAAAAGTGCAAATGATAAAGTACCACCTAACCTTCAGAAGTGAATTTATAGTATGTATACTAGAATGTAGCTGCAACTTAAAATATATCGGGAGCACCAAGTTGGCAGCACACAAAAGGGTGCAACAACATATTAGAGCCATAAACAATAATGACCTGAATTACCCGGTAGCACGTCACTTCAGGGAACATCATGGTGGGAATCCAAAGGATTTGAAGTATAATGTCATTTACACTGTCCCAATACAAAGAAGAGAGGTGACAGGGAAGGGAAATTAAGATGTTTGGAAACCCACTAAATATTACAGCTCGATACAAAACAGCCAAACGGGCTTAATATGAGTGAAGACCTGTATACATACCTAGAGTAAAAATCCCTGCTCCCCTATTATGATAGCAAACATAAACATATCATGAGGCACTGGAGAAAGGAGAAACGAGAGAAAAATTAGTTCTTTCCCTTTCTTTCGCTTGGTTTTAAATTAAATTATAATGACCTGATTTCAAATAAGAAATATCTATGCCTTAAAACCACTTTTTGCACCTGGAAAAACATGAAATATTGAATGAAATATTTTAAATACTATGAGTACTTTTTATTGTTGGTTTTTTAGGAAAAATTTATGATGAATGAATTATATTTATGTGATTTTTATCGTATGTATTTATTTATTAAGTACTTATGATGGATTTTAGAAAGAACATGTTTATAATTGTGGGAATCATTTATCAAACATGTATTTTTCTGGTTAAAACCTCCGATATAGGAAACTAAAAGGCAATTTGCACATGTAGTGTTTTTAAGCACATACTCCTGCGATAATGGCAATAACTCAAAGTCATAAGCCATTTAAATTAAGGCAGAAGTGCAATAAGTTTAAATACATACTTTCAATAGGCACTATAGCACTTTTTTAATTTGTAAATTTGCACACATAGAAGTAAAGCAAGGTCGCTATACTTCAAACACATTTTGCACTTTACTATACTCTCATTTGGGAACTTTTCAGGTTCCACATACTCACTTTCAATTGTTTACATTAGCATGGATACTAACATTATGGGGCATCATAGAGCTTTTATGCATTTGAGCAAGAAATTGTTGAAATCAATTGGTTTACTGATAATCAATACACATTATGTGGAAAAATAACATGGCCATAAAGTACCATGTTAGGAAAACTTGCGTTTCCTGTTATAAAATGTATTTATACGTAACATTTTAACTTTGTGGTGTATAAGGATGAAAAGGAAAAAAGCATTTGAGCCCTTACTATGCATGAGTATGGTATGTTTTCCACGTCTATGAATGCACTGTCACTTTAAAAATGGAGGTGGTACACATCAATGTTGTAATGTTCATCACCACCCCCTTTTCTGAATCATTTTGTCCACCATAAGCGTGGAAGGGTATACTCAGATGTGAGTCCCTTGCTCATTGCACCATCAGGATTCAAGCAAGCCGGGCCGACGACGCCTGAAATGGCAGAAACCAGTCCCCGGAAGCTTGTTTCCTTCCCAGTATAAGAATTGGCTTGGTAGTTTGGTTTGCCCTGTTCCCATCATGCACTGGGACAGGATCAGACTAATTTGCATATAGCCAAGTTCTGAGCTGGGATGGTGCAGTGAGCTAAAAAACGGTGATGGATCAAGCCCTGATCTTTGGACTGGGTAAGAGTGGTCTGCTTAATTCAGGCACTCTGTTCATCACCACCCCCTTTTCTGAATCATTTTGTCCACCATAAGCGTGGAAGGGTATACTCAGATGTGAGTCCCTTGCTCATTGCACCATCAGGATTCAAGCAAGCCGGGCCGACGACGCCTGAAATGGCAGAAACCGGTCCCCGGAAGCTTGTTTCCTTCCCAGTATAAGAAGTGGCTTGGTAGTTTGGTTTGCCCTGTTCCCATCATGCACTGGGACAGGAACAGACTAATTTGCATATAGCCAATTTCTGAGCTGGGATGGTGCAGTGAGCTAAAAAACGGTGATGGATCAAGCCCTGATCTTTGGACTGGGTACGAGTGGTCTGCTTAATTCAGGCACTCTGTTCATCACCACCCCCTTTTCTGAATCATTTTGTCCACCATAAGCGTGGAAGGGTATACTCAGATGTGAGTCCCTTGCTCATTGCACCATCAGGATTCAAGCAAGCCGGGCCGACGACGCCTGAAATGGCAGAAACCGGTCCCCGGAAGCTTGTTTCCTTCCCAGTATAAGAATTGGCTTGGTAGTTTGGTTTGCCCTGTTCCCATCATGCACTGGGACAGGAACAGACTGATTTGCATATAGCCAAGTTCTGAGCTGGGATGGTGCAGTGAGCTAAAAAACGGTGATGGATCAAGCCCTGATCTTTGGACTGGGTAAGAGTGGTCTGCTTAATTCAGGCACTCTGTTCATCACCACCCCCTTTTCTGAATCATTTTGTCCACCATAAGCGTGTAAGGGTATACTCAGATGTAAGTCCCTTGCTCATTGCACCATCAGGATTCAAGCAAGCCGGGCCGACGACGCCTGAAATGGCAGAAACCGGTCCCCGGAAGCTTGTTTCCTTCCCAGTATAAGAATTGGCTTGGTAGTTTGGTTTGCCCTGTTCCCATCATGCACTGGGACAGGAACAGACTAATTTGCATATAGCCAAGTTCTGAGCTGGGATGGTGCAGTGAGCTAAAAAACGGTGATGGATCAAGCCCTGATCTTTGGACTGGGTAAGAGTGGTCTGCTTAATTCAGGCACTCTGTTCATCACCACCCCCTTTTCTGAATCATTTTGTCCACCATAAGCGTGGAAGGGTATACTCAGATGTGAGTCCCTTGCTCATTGCACCATCAGGATTCAAGCAAGCCGGGCCGACGACGCCTGAAATGGCAGAAACCGGTCCCCGGAAGCTTGTTTCCTTCCCAGTATAAGAATTGGCTTGGTAGTTTGGTTTGCCCTGTTCCCATCATGCACTGGGACAGGAACAGACTAATTTGCATATAGCCAATTTCTGAGCTGGGATGGTGCAGTGAGCTAAAAAACGGTGATGGATCAAGCCCTGATCTTTGGACTGGGTAAGAGTGGTCTGCTTAATTCAGGCACTCTGTTCATCACCACCCCCTTTTCTGAATCATTTTGTCCACCATAATTGTGGAAGGGTATACTCAGATGTAAGTCCCTTGCTCATTGCACCATCAGGATTCAAGCAAGCCGGGCCGACGACGCCTGAAATGGCAGAAACCGGTCCCCGGAAGCTTGTTTCCTTCCCAGTATAAGAATTGGCTTGGTAGTTTGGTTTGCCCTGTTCCCATCATGCACTGGGACAGGAACAGACTAATTTGCATATAGCCAATTTCTGAGCTGGGATGGTGCAGTGAGCCAAAAAACGGTGATGGATCAAGCCCTGATCTTTGGACTGGGTAAGAGTGGTCTGCTTAATTCAGGCACTCTGTTCATCACCACCCCCTTTTCTGAATCATTTTGTCCACCATAAGCGTGGAAGGGTATACTCAGATGTGAGTCCCTTGCTCATTGCACCATCAGGATTCAAGCAAGCCGGGCCGACGACGCCTGAAATGGCAGAAACCGGTCCCCGGAAGCTTGTTTCCTTCCCAGTATAAGAATTGGCTTGGTAGTATGGTTTGCCCTGTTCCCATCATGCACTGGGACAGGAACAGACTAATTTGCATATAGCCAAGTTCTGAGCTGGGATGGTGCAGTGAGCTAAAAAACGGTGATGGATCAAGCCCTGATCTTTGGACTGGGTAAGAGTGGTCTGCTTAATTCAGGCACTCTGTTCATCACCACCCCCTTTTCTGAATCATTTTGTCCACCATAAGCGTGGAAGGGTATACTCAGATGTGAGTCCCTTGCTCATTGCACCATCAGGATTCAAGCAAGCCGGGCCGACGACGCCTGAAATGGCAGAAACCGGTCCCCGGAAGCTTGTTTCCTTCCCAGTATAAGAATTGGCTTGGTAGTTTGGTTTGCCCTGTTCCCATCATGCACTGGGACAGGAACAGACTAATTTGCATATAGCCAAGTTCTGAGCTGGGATGGTGCAGTGAGCTAAAAAACGGTGATGGATCAAGCCCTGATCTTTGGACTGGGTAAGAGTGGTCTGCTTAATTCAGGCACTCTGTTCATCACCACCCCCTTTTCTGAATCATTTTGTCCACCATAAGCGTGGAAGGGTATACTCAGATGTGAGTCCCTTGCTCATTGCACCATCAGGATTCAAGCAAGCCGGGCCGACGACGCCTGAAATGGCAGAAACCGGTCCCCGGAAGCTTGTTTCCTTCCCAGTATAAGAATTGGCTTGGTAGTTTGGTTTGCCCTGTTCCCATCATGCACTGGGACAGGAACAGACTAATTTGCATATAGCCAATTTCTGAGCTGGGATGGTGCAGTGAGCTAAAAAACGGTGATGGATCAAGCCCTGATCTTTGGACTGGGTAAGAGTGGTCTGCTTAATTCAGGCACTCTGTTCATCACCACCCCCTTTTCTGAATCATTTTGTCCACCATAATTGTGGAAGGGTATACTCAGATGTAAGTCCCTTGCTCATTGCACCATCAGGATTCAAGCAAGCCGGGCCGACGACGCCTGAAATGGCAGAAACCGGTCCCCGGAAGCTTGTTTCCTTCCCAGTATAAGAATTGGCTTGGTAGTTTGGTTTGCCCTGTTCCCATCATGCACTGGGACAGGAACAGACTAATTTGCATATAGCCAAGTTCTGAGCTGGGATGGTGCAGTGAGCTAAAAAACGGTGATGGATCAAGCCCTGATCTTTGGACTGGGTAAGAGTGGTCTGCTTAATTCAGGCACTCTGTTCATCACCACCCTCTTTTCTGAATCATTTTGTCCACCATAAGCGTGGAAGGGTATACTCAGATGTGAGTCCCTTGCTCATTGCACCATCAGGATTCAAGCAAGCCGGGCCGACGACGTCTGAAATGGCAGAAACCGGTCCCCGGAAGCTTATTTCCTTCCCAGTATAAGAATTGGCTTGGTAGTTTGGTTTGCCCTGTTCCCATCATGCACTGGGACAGGAACAGACTAATTTGCATATAGCCAAGTTCTGAGCTGGGATGGTGCAGTGAGCTAAAAAACGGTGATGGATCAAGCCCTGATCTTTGGACTGGGTAAGAGTGGTCTGCTTAATTCAGGCACTCTGTTCATCACCACCCCCTTTTCTGAATCATTTTGTCCACCATAAGCGTGGAAGGGTATACTCAGATGTGAGTCCCTTGCTCATTGCACCATCAGGATTTAAGCAAGCCGGGCCGACGACGCCTGAAATGGCAGAAACTGGTCCCCGGAAGCTTGTTTCCTTCCCAGTATAAGAATTGGCTTGGTAGTTTGGTTTGCCCTGTTCCCATCATGCACTGGGACAGGAACAGACTAATTTGCATATAGCCAATTTCTGAGCTGGGATGGTGCAGTGAGCTAAAAAACGGTGATGGATCAAGCTCTGATCTTTGGACTGGGTAAGAGTGGTCTGCTTAATTCAGGCACTCTGTTCATCACCACCCCCTTTTCTGAATCATTTTGTCCACCATAAGCGTGGAAGGGTATACTCAGATGTGAGTCCCTTGCTCATTGCACCATCAGGATTCAAGCAAGCCGGGCCGACGACGCCTGAAATGGCAGAAACTGGTCCCCGGAAGCTTGTTTCCTTCCCAGTATAAGAATTGGCTTGGTAGTTTGGTTTGCCCTGTTCCCATCATGCACTGGGACAGGAACAGACTAATTTGCATATAGCCAATTTCTGAGCTGGGATGGTGCAGTGAGCTAAAAAACGGTGATGGATCAAGCCCTGATCTTTGGACTGGGTAAGAGTGGTCTGCTTAATTCAGGCACTCTGTTCATCACCACCCCCTTTTCTGAATCATTTTGTCCACCATAAGCGTGGAAGGGTATACTCAGATGTGAGTCCCTTGCTCATTGCACCATCAGGATTCAAGCAAGCCGGGCCGACGACGCCTGAAATGGCAGAAACCGGTCCCCGGAAGCTTGTTTCCTTCCCAGTATAAGAATTGGCTTGGTAGTTTGGTTTGCCCTGTTCCCATCATGCACTGGGACAGGAACAGACTGATTTGCATATAGCCAAGTTCTGAGCTGGGATGGTGCAGTGAGCTAAAAAACGGTGATGGATCAAGCCCTGATCTTTGGACTGGGTAAGAGTGGTCTGCTTAATTCAGGCACTCTGTTCATCACCACCCCCTTTTCTGAATCATTTTGTCCACCATAAGCGTGGAAGGGTATACTCAGATGTAAGTCCCTTGCTCATTGCACCATCAGGATTCAAGCAAGCCGGGCCGACGACGCCTGAAATGGCAGAAACCGGTCCCCGGAAGCTTGTTTCCTTCCCAGTATAAGAATTGGCTTGGTAGTTTGGTTTGCCCTGTTCCCATCATGCACTGGGACAGGAACAGACTAATTTGCATATAGCCAAGTTCTGAGCTGGGATGGTGCAGTGAGCTAAGAAAACGGTGATGGATCAAGCCCTGATCTTTGGACTGGGTAAGAGTGGTCTGCTTAATTCAGGCACTCTGTTCATCACCACCCCCTTTTCTGAATCATTTTGTCCACCATAAGCGTGGAAGGGTATACTCAGATGTGAGTCCCTTGCTCATTGCACCATCAGGATTCAAGCAAGCCGGGCCGACGACGCCTGAAATGGCAGAAACCGGTCCCCGGAAGCTTGTTTCCTTCCCAGTATAAGAATTGGCTTGGTAGTTTGGTTTGCCCTGTTCCCATCATGCACTGGGACAGGAACAGACTAATTTGCATATAGCCAATTTCTGAGCTGGGATGGTGCAGTGAGCCAAAAAACGGTGATGGATCAAGCCCTGATCTTTGGACTGGGTAAGAGTGGTCTGCTTAATTCAGGCACTCTGTTCATCACCACCCCCTTTTCTGAATCATTTTGTCCACCATAAGCGTGGAAGGGTATACTCAGATGTGAGTCCCTTGCTCATTGCACCATCAGGATTCAAGCAAGCCGGGCCGACGACGCCTGAAATGGCAGAAACCGGTCCCCGGAAGCTTGTTTCCTTCCCAGTATAAGAATTGGCTTGGTAGTATGGTTTGCCCTGTTCCCATCATGCACTGGGACAGGAACAGACTAATTTGCATATAGCCAAGTTCTGAGCTGGGATGGTGCAGTGAGCTAAAAAACGGTGATGGATCAAGCCCTGATCTTTGGACTGGGTAAGAGTGGTCTGCTTAATTCAGGCACTCTGTTCATCACCACCCCCTTTTCTGAATCATTTTGTCCACCATAAGCGTGGAAGGGTATACTCAGATGTGAGTCCCTTGCTCATTGCACCATCAGGATTCAAGCAAGCCGGGCCGACGACGCCTGAAATGGCAGAAACCGGTCCCCGGAAGCTTGTTTCCTTCCCAGTATAAGAATTGGCTTGGTAGTTTGGTTTGCCCTGTTCCCATCATGCACTGGGACAGGAACAGACTAATTTGCATATAGCCAATTTCTGAGCTGGGATGGTGCAGTGAGCTAAAAAACGGTGATGGATCAAGCCCTGATCTTTGGACTGGGTAAGAGTGGTCTGCTTAATTCAGGCACTCTGTTCATCACCACCCCCTTTTCTGAATCATTTTGTCCACCATAATTGTGGAAGGGTATACTCAGATGTAAGTCCCTTGCTCATTGCACCATCAGGATTCAAGCAAGCCGGGCCGACGACGCCTGAAATGGCAGAAACCGGTCCCCGGAAGCTTGTTTCCTTCCCAGTATAAGAATTGGCTTGGTAGTTTGGTTTGCCCTGTTCCCATCATGCACTGGGACAGGAACAGACTAATTTGCATATAGCCAATTTCTGAGCTGGGATGGTGCAGTGAGCCAAAAAACGGTGATGGATCAAGCCCTGATCTTTGGACTGGGTAAGAGTGGTCTGCTTAATTCAGGCACTCTGTTCATCACCACCCCCTTTTCTGAATCATTTTGTCCACCATAAGCGTGGAAGGGTATACTCAGATGTGAGTCCCTTGCTCATTGCACCATCAGGATTCAAGCAAGCCGGGCCGACGACGCCTGAAATGGCAGAAACCGGTCCCCGGAAGCTTGTTTCCTTCCCAGTATAAGAATTGGCTTGGTAGTATGGTTTGCCCTGTTCCCATCATGCACTGGGACAGGAACAGACTAATTTGCATATAGCCAAGTTCTGAGCTGGGATGGTGCAGTGAGCTAAAAAACGGTCCCCGGAAGCTTGTTTCCTTCCCAGTATAAGAATTGGCTTGGTAGTTTGGTTTGCCCTGTTCCCATCATGCACTGGGACAGGAACAGACTAATTTGCATATAGCCAATTTCTGAGCTGGGATGGTGCAGTGAGCTAAAAAACGGTGATGGATCAAGCCCTGATCTTTGGACTGGGTAAGAGTGGTCTGCTTAATTCAGGCACTCTGTTCATCACCACCCCCTTTTCTGAATCATTTTGTCCACCATAATTGTGGAAGGGTATACTCAGATGTAAGTCCCTTGCTCATTGCACCATCAGGATTCAAGCAAGCCGGGCCGACGATGCCTGAAATGGCAGAAACCGGTCCCCTGAAGCTTGTTTCCTTCCCAGTATAAGAATTGGCTTGGTAGTTTGGTTTGCCCTGTTCCCATCATGCACTGGGACAGGAACAGACTAATTTGCATATAGCCAAGTTCTGAGCTGGGATGGTGCAGTGAGCTATAAAACGGTGATGGATCAAGCCCTGATCTTTGGACTGGGTAAGAGTGGTCTGCTTAATTCAGGCACTCTGTTCATCACCACCCCCTTTTCTGAATCATTTTGTCCACCATAAGCGTGGAAGGGTATACTCAGATGTGAGTCCCTTGCTCATTGCACCATCAGGATTCAAGCAAGCCGGGCCGACGACGCCTGAAATGGCAGAAACCGGTCCCCGGAAGCTTATTTCCTTCCCAGTATAAGAATTGGCTTGGTAGTTTGGTTTGCCCTGTTCCCATCATGCACTGGGACAGGAACAGACTAATTTGCATATAGCCAAGTTCTGAGCTGGGATGGTGCAGTGAGCTAAAAAACGGTGATGGATCAAGCCCTGATCTTTGGACTGGGTAAGAGTGGTCTGCTTAATTCAGGCACTCTGTTCATCACCACCCCCTTTTCTGAATCATTTTGTCCACCATAAGCGTGGAAGGGTATACTCAGATGTGAGTCCCTTGCTCATTGCACCATCAGGATTCAAGCAAGCCGGGCCGACGACGCCTGAAATGGCAGAAACTGGTCCCCGGAAGCTTGTTTCCTTCCCAGTATAAGAATTGGCTTGGTAGTTTGGTTTGCCCTGTTCCCATCATGCACTGGGACAGGAACAGACTAATTTGCATATAGCCAATTTCTGAGCTGGGATGGTGCAGTGAGCTAAAAAACGGTGATGGATCAAGCTCTGATCTTTGGACTGGGTAAGAGTGGTCTGCTTAATTCTGGCACTCTGTTCATCACCACCCCCTTTTCTGAATCATTTTGTCCACCATAAGCGTGGAAGGGTATACTCAGATGTGAGTCCCTTGCTCATTGCACCATCAGGATTCAAGCAAGCCGGGCCGACGACACCTGAAATGGCAGAAACCGGTCCCCGGAAGCTTGTTTCCTTCCCAGTATAAGAATTGGCTTGGTAGTTTGGTTTGCCCTGTTCCCATCATGCACTGGGACAGGAACAGACTAATTTGCATATAGCCAATTTCTGAGCTGGGATGGTGCAGTGAGCTAAGAAAACGGTGATGGATCAAGCCCTGATCTTTGGACTGGGTAAGAGTGGTCTGCTTAATTCAGGCACTCTGTTCATCACCACCCCCTTTTCTGAATCATTTTGTCCACCATAAGCGTGGAAGGGTATACTCAGATGTGAGTCCCTTGCTCATTGCACCATCAGGATTCAAGCAAGCCGGGCCGACGACGCCTGAAATGGCAGAAACCGGTCCCCGGAAGCTTGTTTCCTTCCCAGTATAAGAATTGGCTTGGTAGTTTGGTTTGCCCTGTTCCCATCATGCACTGGAACAGGAACAGACTAATTTGCATATAGCCAAGTTCTGAGCTGGGATGGTGCAGTGAGCTAAAAAACGGTGATGGATCAAGCCCTGATCTTTGGACTGGGTAAGAGTGGTCTGCTTAATTCAGGCACTCTGTTCATCACCACCCCCTTTTCTGAATCATTTTGTCCACCATAAGCGTGGAAGGGTATACTCAGATGTGAGTCCCTTGCTCATTGCACCATCAGGATTCAAGCAAGCCGGGCCGACGACGCCTGAAATGGCAGAAACCGGTCCCCGGAAGCTTGTTTCCTTCCCAGTATACGAATTGGCTTGGTAGTTTGGTTTGCCCTGTTCCCATCATGCACTGGGACAGGAACAGACTAATTTGCATATAGCCAAGTTCTGAGCTGGGATGGTGCAGTGAGCTAAAAAACGGTGATGGATCAAGCCCTGATCTTTGGACTGGGTAAGCGTGGTCTGCTTAATTCAGGCACTCTGTTCATCACCACCCCCTTTTCTGAGTCATGTGATCAAGGCAGGGATCTGCCGAAATGCGTTGTGATGGTGGCTGGTGGTGTTTCCAAAGAATAAAAAATGTGCACAAAACCTGGGTCTACGCTTGTCTCTACCTGGTTGATCAAACTGCGTAAGGTGCGAGCCTTGTGGCATTTATATATGTATATCTACACACATATCTCTATTAATATCTACATGTATAGAGAGAGAGAGGGAATGAGAGATATATAAATAAGTAGGAAGCCATTTACCTTTTATATAGTTACCTTGTGTTGTAAAGGCATGCCTTGTAAAGGTATATGCATGGTAAAGGCAATGCATGGTAAAGGCATTGCGTAGTAAAGGCATGTTTTGTAAATGCAGGTGTTGTAATGTAATATAAATGAACCTTGTAGACCAGTCAAGCAGCATTTGACACTCATGCAGGATTTGACACTGGAGTGTGAAAAAGATGGCCACAGCCCCCACCCTACTCATTCTGTGGAGTTCGGAGGAGTTATATCTGCTCATTCCGGTTAATCTAGTGTTTGCTCTAGGGAGGCATTTCACACATATTCATACCTATTCAAGGCTATTTACTGGCTGACAGAAACTCTAGAGCCCCTGCAAATCAATCTTCAGGAACATCAGGCAGGCAAAATGTAATTTTCTAAACGTTACTTTCCCTTAAATTGTATTCATATTGCTGAGATACAATATTAGGATGCTAATATGTACTTTGATTTTCTACATAGGACAGCTAGGCCTGCCACAGTGAAAAAGAGCTTTTGGGTGCCAGTCACAGTAGGGACTTGCATAATTAATTTCTACAAGTCCTACTTCAAAATAACATGCATCCTCCCTTGTGAGTGACAAGTCCTACAAAAGTGTGACATTAATTTTTAAATGCTACAATAGAAGGTCTGAGGCCATATTTGCACTGCCTCTGTTATGGATGGTATAATAGTTGCTGCGGTCCAAATGGGAGGTTTTTACCTGTCAAAAGGATTTGTTTTGACAGGTTGAATTGCAGTTTTTGCACTACTAATGTCATGCTACAATAGAAGGTCTGAGGCCATATTTGCACTGCCTCTGTTATGGATGGTATAATAGTTGCTGCGGTCCAATGGTGGCATTCAACTTCCAAACCCCAGACCCATCCAGACTTCATACCAGATACTATTGACTTACAGACAGGTTCAATATGCCAAATAGTAATGTGCTAATTCAATCACCTTTAAAGGGGGAGCACAGGTACTTTACTACTGGCTAGCAGGGGTAACATGCACAGACTTCTTAAGCCATCAAAAATATAGGATTCAGCAAAAAGAAAAAAACTGAGGTGACCACACAGAAAAGGCAGATTTCCTAAATACTTAACTAATAATCCAAAGAACACATGATTCCTATAAGTTTGTAATCTTTTACATTGTTTCCTCGTTAAAAAGCACAAAAAATGCCTGGTCAATTAACTTTGCAGATTTAAAGTACTGAAAAAACGCATAAGCATGATGGTGTCAGGGATTCCGTACTTTCTTTAAATGTTTTGGAGTGTGAAAGAGCAGTGTGACTGAGCTAGCTTCTGTATGCTAGAATAGTTAAAATAGGTCAAACGAGTTTATCATCTAGGATTTTGACCATTGTGGCTAAAACTAGGCACCAGAAAAATTGGACATACTGCTCACAAGTGTGTGAAATACTCCATCTGAATGAGCGCCTCAATGTTGCAGCGTGAGTTGATAGTTTGTCTGCAATTTATTGGTGGATCCTTTGTAGATAACTTTTCGTGTTCTGCTAGGAGGGTGGACGGTGATTTGCCCTCGAACTGAATTCTATAACAAATGTTTCACGATTGGGTCTTGCACTGTCTCCTTTCTGCTTCGGTTTACAAGCTTTGGGCCTAAGTTAGAGTTTTTCGTACAAGGTACTCCCTCACAAATTTGACAGATATCCTGTCTGCCTTATTTCAAGTGCCACATGCTATAATACATTTGCTATACAGTGGACGAGACATCAGCCACTTCCTGTCTCCAAATCAGTCCCTTCCCCCAGATCAGTTTTCTTGGTGGTATAGTGACCAGCCTATTACATTTGTCGTGGTTTGTTCGGATGAATGCAATACAAATAAGAACTACATTTCAACTTTAGCCTTGTATTGTCCAGAATGCTACCGAATTACAGGTAAAATACATTTTCCCATTGTACTTTAAGAGAAACACGATCTGCAGGGAGTAATTGCAATTTTCATTAAACACCACCCAGAAAAGCATAACACCAAGAAAGAAAATGTATACTTCGAAAACTTTGTTTGGCATTACTTTTCCCATCTGTCTTAGAAGTGTTCTGAGCCGGCAGCAGGCAGTAGTCCTTATTTAGTTCGCAGCTGTCAAAAATCTGCACATAAGCAAGGAAGAGCTGAATGAAATGCTGAATAAATCGCATGTGTCTAGGGGAAGGTTGGTTTTCCTTGAAGAGTAGAAATGCTGCCGACGATAAGAAGTTAGTTTTTAAGCAATATCTTTGTTAACGTTCTCCTTTCGTCTTTCACAGCAAAACAGAAAATAACCCTATGTCAGCAGCAAGCAAAGCTTTGCTTCAGCTGCTGATGCGGGAATGTAAAAACACAATGAAACCGCCTCCTGACAGGCAGGTCAAATGACCAAGATGCTGATGTGTGCTGCAGACATCAAAGAGGAAATGTGTCAAAATGCACAGGCATGGGTTTCAAAATACTTGGTTTTCATGCACAATTAGGCAACTTTCATGAACATTCTATTCGGAGGATGCCTTTGTTCTTTGAAACTTTTCTGCACAGCGAGCGAACGGATTATTTCCCAGAGTCGCACTATTGATGAGTTGAGAACAAACTCCGAACTCTCCGTGGGCATCCACTGCGGGCGGATGCAGAAGCGCTGAGTCAGGTGTTCTTGACGCTGCCAGCAGTTGGGGCCTGGCAGGTCACGCCCCGCGCAGGGCTCGAGGGTGACCTACTAAAGGGGGCTTGTATTGTTTTGAACATGTGTAGCTAGGGAAAGGTCAGCATTAGACACCAGGAATGCTCTGCTTTCTGAACGACCTTTGACTAAACGCGTCTTCCTTTTGAGCCATACACAGGCCCGATTCAGCAAGATGCGTAGGGATGAAAGCGAAAGTGTCCGTGCATGCGTCAGCTTGGTTAACACGTTCTGGTCACTTGGACAGACAGCGAATGAACAGTCCTCAAGATATTTCTAAACTAAGGTAGAACAAGGTGATAGACCGTTAGTGTGTGATTCCTCACGCTGGTCGTCTTCACGTAGATCGTCGATGACGCTAAATTTGGGCGACGGACGGAAAATTGCATACAGGGAACCCAAAGTCACCATTGCAATCAAAACATTCGAAACAATGTGCATCAATTACGAGCATTTTCAGTGCTCACCAGTAACTGAAGTCCTGTGAATTTCTGATTGTAATTAATAGGACCGTCACCCTGGTGAATGTCAGCGTTTCTGTGAGTGTAAAACATGGAATATCGCATAGTAGAAAACGATAAGAATCATGTCTTTCCTTGTCCTAATGTCACACGAATGGGTGACATTTCCACCCAGCTCCACCCTCACATGGCAAAAAGCCTTTTGATATTAATATTAAAAACCAGCACATCAGAACATAAACTATAAGGCAAAATAAAGTTTCAGATAAAATAGTAACTATATATAATACACTGCGAATGGCAACACACACAGCATCACACACTGCTGCAATGGTACCATCAGTAAATATATCGTACCCTGAGTTATTCTGTGCACAGAAGAACTTGTTAGTATACTTTCCACCTGTACACCTGACTGCTATAGATACTGGGTCCAGTTCACAAAGGTAAAGCTAAACCAAAAGTTTAAGTTTATACCTGAAGTCTAAGTTTGGATCTAAAGTCTATCTTTACACCTGAAATCTAAGGGCCTGATTTAGATCTTGGCGGACAGGTTACTCTGTCACAGCGGTCCACTGACATATAAATCCCATAGGGTAATTTTTAAATTCATGTAATGCACATGCTCTAAGAATAGGTGGCAAGGCCGTGTCCAGCATCTTATATGCGGATGATGTGGTCCTGATTAGCGACACTCAAGTATGCAAGCAATACCTCCTGAATGCATTACAGAGCTATGCCACAGAAAAAGTCTTGGAAGTAAATCTTGATAAAACTAAAACTATGTCTATAAAAAGAACTTCAAAAAGATCCCTTCCCTGGCAACTGGGGAACATTGAAATTCAGAATTTGTCAAACTTCTGAGAGAGCGCAAATTGAGAAAAAATAGAAGTGCACCATATTTACAAGCACGTTGCATCAGTTTAGTAAAGATTACATAAGAGTGTCGAATTTATAGAGAGAAAATACATAAGAGTGTTTAATTAAAATAGAATGCATATATCAGTGTGAAAAGCTAATGTAGAAGTGTGTAGAGATGTTAGAATGATGTTGAAATCCCATGTTATGTGGCTGTTGTAGAGGAGAATGTAATACTGCTAAACGTAGAAATGTGTAGGCCACATGGCAGTTCACAGAGAATTAAAGGTGCTGTTACATTCTCACATGATATGGTTTTTTTAATGTTGTTGTAATTCAAAGTATTATTGATCATAGAACTGAAATATATGTTTTATAGAAGTGTTTCATATAACCATTGTGTGTAATAAGTTAGAATACTGTTTAGACTAAGAAATTAAAGGTTTACAGAGTGCACAGGCCCGTTTCATGTAATTCTAATAGGCCTGAATAGATAAGGTAATTTCTTTTGATCTGCATGTGTTAGTTAGAGGAAGGTCATGTTAAGCATAAATTGCGGAGCCTGCTCGAAGGTTTACGACTTAGAAGATACGGTGGAGGCCGGAATTTGGGGCCCACTGTACAAGTGTCTGTTTGCAGGTGCGAGGAGGTTCCAATCAAGAGAGTGATGAATAGAGTTTTGTTCAGGGAGCCAGGCACAGGCCTGGAGGAGGCTTCAGGAATTTCCTGGGGGGTATCGTCCTGCCGGAGAAGAGCCTGAGAAGCAAGGTCAACGCTAACGATGGGCCCAGAGGAGTATCAGCATGGAAAATGCCAGAACCGACACCACGTGAGGGGCGTCTCTAAAGGGCGTTTCTATTGTAAATGTGATTTTTGTATTAGGGACAGCACCCCTGGGTGGAGTTAGGGCAGATGGTCTGAGGAACCTAAGAGAGCGGATGGGTAGGCAGATAGGATAACTGCGAGACACCGATTCACAACGAAGACTAAGGGAAGTGAGTGATCTTCTTTGGAAGTCACCACGACTGACACCTTTTTAGGTTAAGATTTTACTAAGTAGGGATGTCACTTAGTCTAGTGTAGGGACAGTCTAATCTGGATTTTCTTCCTTTCTGTAAATGACTCACAAGTTACAGCTTGTGTCTATTCTTGCAACTCTGATGATTTTTGAATTGGTTTTGGTGATATTCTTCTGCCGACTAAGAGCATTTAGAAAATTTATGTTTGTATTGATACCAGTATATCTTTTGAACCTTATTTTGAGATGTTTGTATCTCCAGTTAACTTTGGCTTTATAATAAACTTTTAAAACTTATTCGTAGTAAGTGGTTCTTTAGAGTGGTGAAAGTCCTTAACTGATTGACCTAGTAGTGGATTGCCTTTTACTCTATGACAGGTATCAACGGTTCAGTCGACCTGAGTTGGGATCTAGATCTATAGCAATAGATCAGAAATCCCGCCGTAACAGTTGGTAGCAGAGGATGGTTACCTTCTAGAGGAAGGTGATCTAGACTAGGTTAAGATTACCCCAAGGTCCCTAGAGATCGAGAGATGAGCAGCGGAAGAATCGCCTGCCGAAGAAGGTGCTGACCGTGCGAGAGAAAAGCAGCAGGGTCGGACGAGAGTGAGTATAACAAGGGTCATGCGTTGACAGATTGCGGTGTTTTGTGTTGTATCTGTATTGTAATGTCATGCGGAGTTGAATGACTGTAGTGTGATTGTGAGAGGGTTGTGAGCGCGCGCAACCTGGGTGAAAATCTTAAGTTCGGAGAAGAGCTTAAGTGGGTCGGGTGTATCGAACATCCAGAGTAGTTGTCGACCAGAGTAAAGGGGGTCATGAGGTACCATTGATCGCCCGCAGGACCGAGATAGGGGGAACGCAAGAGTGAGTGTGTGGGTAACGGACGCAGGTCGAAAGTTACCGTGTGTAAGAAACCTATCAGTTAAGGCGATTGTCTGGACATGGAAAGACATTTTGTCAGTTAAGGTGACAATTACAGTTAGACTGTGGGCGTACAGTCAAGGGAAGTGATCGCTTGGTCGGAAGTAATAATTTTTCAGAGTATGAATGGGACGCATGCATGACCGGGAGACGAGCTGAGAAAGGAGGGGAATTGCTGCGAAGGGGAGACGAGTGACGTCAGCGAGAGCCGCGCTGTGATAGGCCGGTTGGTGTGAAGCCGCGCTGTGATAGGCCGGTTGGTGTGAAGCCACGCTGTGATAGGCCGGTTGGTGTGAAGCCGCGCTGTGATAGGCCGGTTGGTGTGAAGCCGTGCTGTGATAGGCCGGTTAGCGAGAACCGCGCTAGGATTGGTGGATTGTCATCAGGAAGTAAACGAACGCGGAGAAAATAGAAATTTTGTAGATTTTGAACATGAAGTGTTTTAAATGTTTGAGAGCGATCTTTAAGAGAAAAAGAAGGGAATCTTATTACGGGGGAGAGGCACCGCCAGAGGGTACACCAGCTCACTATATGGCAACGAATGTTGGGTTGCATACTATACTGTGGCTTGATACTTGGAGTAAGATTACAGAAGGGAATGAGGAACTGACTTTTCCAAAATATGGAACGTTTAGACTAGAAGTGTTGCATCAGCTGAAAGCAGTTATGTCCTCATTGAGACCTTTGCCTAGACCAACACAGTTTGAGGCCCTTAATGCGTGGATTAGGGCGGCGCACGACAGGAATCAGAACAGGCGCCAAGAAAGGGTAAGGCGATCAGTAAGGGCAGTGCAAGATGCCAAATGGGATGCGGAAGCCAAGAAATGGAGGGTACAGACGATTGAAGTGGATAAGTTGTACCCAGTGAGAGAGGTTACAGGAGAAAAGAGACCCATAGAAGAGGATGATGAGAGCGAGTCGGAGGATGGCCTAATAAATAGGTTGTTGATAGATAGACCGCCTCCGGACATTAGGGAGATAGAAGGTACTGAGCTCCCAAGGGAAGATAGGGTTGACATAGAAGGGAATAGGCCACTCCCTATAACGAATTGGGTACCTACCAAAGGTGAGGAGACACCTCAACATAGTCCTGTACAGAGAGTAGTCGGGAGGGTTGTGGTGCAGAAGATGCCAGCAACAGAGAGGGTTGAGTCTTATGGATTGCCAGATGCTCTTCAAGTACCCGTTACCATAGGTCCTATAGTGTCGGTTTATCACCCAGAGAAAGGGAGAGAGGAAGAACAGGTACGGCTAGACAGAGAAAGAGTTGAGATGGAAAGAAGGAATAACACGACAAATGCCTGGATGCAATTGCCAGGACCGATAACGTGGAGCACCCCATTGGATTCAGCAGTGGATCCCGTAACAGAACAGGGGGGTCAGAGAAGACCGATGGACCTGAGGGGACCACAGCCGAAATCCTATAAAGAGTTGAGGGCTGACTTGAAGGAATGGGATAGGTCCACAGAAGCACCGAGCAACAGGTCAAGAGCAGAAGCTGAATGGGGAAGTCGAGGCAACGGGACATTATCTCACTGCGGGGCTAGCGAAAGCAGTCAGGAGTGGGACGGTAAAAGTCAGGAGAGTAGAGGAGTTACAAGTCATATTGACGGTGGAAATGGGCAGGAGCGGAAAGGTAGAAGTACGGAGTGTGGAGAGACGTCTCGTCTCATTCAAAGTGAGGGAGACCAAAGGACACAAGAGTACAGGGATAGGTTTAAGTGCACTCTCCACGCACCTGATGATAACGTACAGCACTGGAATCGTGGGAACATGGGGAACCGCGAAGGATCTTGCCATGCGTTGAGTGATCAGAGATCACAGGCAAATTGTGAAGGCATGGGGAATAATGGAATGTCTTACCATGCACCTAGAGAAACCAGGCAGAATGGGAAATGTGGGACTATGGGAAATAGAGAAGTGTTTCACTATACACCCAGAGAGGATGGAACTGCACGGGACCTGGAGAGATGGGAGCATGGGAGGACTCCCCATAACACGCCTGAGCCCAGACGTAGGACTCAGAGCTGTGATGGGAGAGATGTAAATGGACTCTCTAGAGATAGCATACTGAAAGCTGTGATAAAAGCCAAAAGACTCGATGGGACCAGCTTAAAATCTGACCTGGACGAGATAATAGATGGTGCGTTGCCTTTAGAAAGGATTGACATGTACGAACAAGATGAGCTGCTGTTTATAGCAAAAGATATTACTCGAAAGGCAAGAGCAACTCATGAGAAACTGTCTGAACTGGCAGACAAGTATATGGTAGATTTGTCCAGAACAAAGGCATTGCAGGGTAACCATAGGTTGCATTATTCAGATCAGGACTTAGAAGAGAGGAGGACAACTGGATTAAAAACACACATAAGGGAACTGATCACAGGAATAAGAGCATGGAGAGATCTGGACAAATGGGAAGAGAGGTGGTCCAAAAAGGGAACTGTTAGGCGGAGCGCGAATGTGATGTCTCCGGAGGGAAGGCTACTGCAGATGGAGGCATTCCCTTTGTGAGAAATAGCGAATGGGAGTTATGTACACGTGCCCTGGAGTAGGGGAGATTTGGCTGCATTTACCAACTCATTTCCGAAGGTAAGGGAAAGTCCCGTAGAGTGGTACAAGCAGGTAGAGAGGTTTTTCAAGATTTCAAAGGTATTGTGGATTGATTTGAACACCTTATTCGACATTGTGGTCCCAGGAGACTTGTGGATAGCATGCAAGGTTAGTGTCGAATGGCCAACTGCAGAACCAGAAAGGGATGCTCGTACTAATGGACCGTCAGAAAGAGTAATGTTAAAATATGAAAAGGTGATGACATGGCTGAAGGAGAAGGTGCCACCACAAGATATAGATTGGGTAAAAATAGACCGAACAAGACAGGAACCCAAGGAGACAGTTCATGAGTTTTATGAGCGATTGCTGAAAACGTTCAAACAATACAGTGGATTAAATGTAATGGATCCCAAAGAGATAGGACAGTTTGTATCGAAGTTCGTTTTGGGGTTGAGACCTGATATTTGTTTGATGATTCAGCAACATTTAATTTGTTGGCAAAACAAACCATTGGATGAAATTTTGAGATACGCAAGGTATTGCAGTGATGAAATAGATTCCAAAGCAAAGAAACTAAAGGAGAAACTGATGATGGTGCAGATGCAGTCGGCTGGAAAGGGTGGACAGCAACAACAGGGAACATGGACGATGGGACGGAAATCAAATAGTCAGAATAAGGACAACGAGGAAAACCCGAGACCTAGAATAGACGTTGCTACATTGAAAAAAATGACAAAGTGTCACCAGTGTCACCAGGTGGGACATTGGAAACGCGAGTGTCCCTATAACCCTGAAAACGGAGAACTAGAAGTAGGGGAGGAGGAAGTTCAAGAAGTTCCAGTTCAAGGGGTGACAGTGCCCAGGAGTAAGGTGGCCAAAGGGGGGACTTCGGCTCCACGAGCTCAGTTCCCGCAGCCACCAAAGATTACGACAGGGGGAAAGATCTATAGACAAATGCCTCTTTTTATAGACCAAGAAGAGTGTTACTACGTTGATCCATTGACGGGACGACGTGTAAGTAGAGAGGAGGACTGTACCCTCGGGGCAGTTCTAGAGGTGGATCAAAGAGGACCGTTTGTTGAGGCTGAAGTGGCAGGGTGTCCTACAACTTTCTTAGTAGATACCGGAGCTACTCGATCAACTTTGAGATCGGCAGTGGTTCCAGATCTACCAATGTCGGGGGAAACAATTCAAGTGGTAGGAATCGCAAATAGGAGAATGACGGAACCAGTGCCAGTGAGAATAGGAAACTACACCGATGAACATCAGTTTGTAGTATGTGATTCTAGTCCTGTGTGTCTGTTAGGAAGAGACTTATTGTGCAAACTGAACTGCACAATATACTGCACACCTCAGGGAGTGGAGGTACAGACTACAGACGATGATGCTACCTTTAAAGTTGCAAATTCGAGAGTATGTGTAGAACTGTATCCTACCCTGACTGTGGAGGAGCTTCCTTGGGACTTACGAGATACAGTGTCATCAGAGGTATGGGATTATACTGGAGAAGAGATAGGATTGATCAAAGGAGTAGAACCAGTGAAGATCATGGTAAAACCAAATGTTGAATATCCAAGAACGCCTCAATACAAATTGACCCCGGAGACGATTGCAGGAATAAAACCCGTAATCGACTCTATGATTCAACAGGGAATACTGAAGGAAATCGTGGGTAGTCCATGCAACTCCCCGATTATGTGTTTGCAGAAACCTAGTGGGAAATTTAGAATAGTACAAGATCTTCAAAGGATTAATAACATAGTTGTTTCCTGTTGTCCAGTGGTACCGAATCCATCAGTGATATTGTTTCAGATACCATTCCAAGCTGAGTGGTTCACAGTGATAGATCTTTGTCAGGCTTTCTTCTCAATTCCATTAGATGAGGAGAGCCAGTTTCTTTTCGCTTTTAAGCTGGAAAATCGTGTCCTAACATGGTGTCGTATCCCACAGGGGTATACAGAAAGCCCATCAATTTTCAACCAGCTATTGAAGAAAAATCTTGAAAGTCTAGTACTGCCACAGAACTCAGTTCTGGTCCAGTACATAGACGACCTACTTGTTGCGTCAGGAACGGAAGAAGCTTGTAAGATAGATACCAGCGCCTTGCTGAACCATTTAGCTGAAAATGGGCATAAGGTATCTCCGAGCAAATTGCAGTATTGTCTGACAGAAGTACAGTACTTGGGTCACCGGATAGAAAAAGGAAAGCGCAAGGTGTCACCAGATAGGATAGAGGCGATAATGAAGATGAACTCGCCTACGACACAGAGAGAAGTCAGGATGTTCCTAGGAATGGTCGGTTATTGCCGACAGTGGATAGCTAACTTTTCCCTGAAGGCAAAACCCTTACAAAAACTGACGCACAAGGAGGTGAGTGATCCGGTACCATGGGACAAGGATTGTTTGATGTCGTTCCTACAGCTGAGAGAGGACTTGTGCCGTGCTCCAGCTTTGGGGATGCCTGATTACGAAAAACCATTTTCACTTTACTGCTGCGAAAGAGAGGGTTGTGCTTTGTCAGTTTTAGTACAAACTCATGGAAATGCCCGTAGACCAGTTGCATACTTTTCGGCTACTTTAGATCCGGTAGCCGCAGCATTGCCCGGATGTCTCAAATCCGTTGCTGCAACAGGTGTCAGCATTGAAAGGTGTGAAAATATAGTAATGGGACACCAATTAGTGGTGTATGTACCTCATTCTGTAGAACTGTTAATTACCAGGACCAAGACACAGCACTTAACCAATAATAGGCTCACGCGCTACGAGCAAGTTATTCTTGCTGCGGAGAACGTGACCCTTAAGAGGTGCTCTGTTTTGAATCCTGCTACATTGATGCCACTTCCTAATGATATAGAAGGCGAAGAATGTGAAGATCACGATTGCCTTGATGTGACTGAACTATGCACCGAGCCAAGACCAGATATTGTGGATGAGCCGTTGACTGACCCTGATGAAATTTTCTTTGTTGATGGCTCATGTTTAAGAGACGATACTGGTCGGTTGAGAGCAGCTTATGCTGTTTGCACCATTACTGGAGTTGTGGAAGCCGCTTGCCTGGAAGGAGTACACTCCGCTCAGGTAGCCGAAATCATTGCATTGACACGTGCCTGTTTAGCAGGTAGCAAAATTAGAGTCACCATTTATACCGATAGCCAATATGGTTTCGGTGTAGTTCATGATTTTGGGCAATTGTGGTCTCAGAGAGGTTACATGACCTCCTCTGGTTCGCCTATTCGAAATGGGGAATTTGTGCGACTGTTGTTAGAAGCATTACAAGGTCCAGCAGCAATTGCGATCGTTAAATGTGTAGCCCACACCAAAAATACAGATTTTGTGTCGCAAGGTAATCGATATGCAGACGAAGTTGCTCGATATTGTGCGGAGCAAGGATATTCTTTCACGGAAGTGGAAGTAGGTGGGACTCAGGAAAAGACAGAGTTAAACATGATGCTAGAAACAGTTGATACTTGGGAGGATTTAAAAGACATGCAAGAGAACGCACCTGATTCTCAGAAAAAGGCATGGGAAACAGCAGGTTGTGTGAAAAGTGAAATGGATTTGTGGGTTTCAGCAGATGGAAGGGCAGTATTACCTGATGAATTAGTGAGTCCAATGGCACGACAGACACATGGTCCAGTACACTCAGGAAGAGATGCCATGCTGAGGTTATTTAGGCAGACTTGGTATAACCCAAAGTTTAGGATTGCAGCAGAAGCAGTGTGTCAGAGATGTGTCACATGTCAGCAATTGAACGTAGGGAAAAGAACACCAGTTACAATGAGTCACATTGGGAGGTCTGGGGGGCCTTTCAACCGAATGCAATTAGATTTTTATTGAGATGCCAAAAATCAACCGCCTCAGGTATGTTCTGGTGGTTGTATGCATATTTTCCAGATGGGTCGAAGCATACCCTACACGCAGGTGCGATACACTCACAGTAGCAAAGTTGTTGCTTAGAGAGTTGATCCCGCGCTTTGGGGTGCCGACCTCCTTGGAATCAGAAAGAGGAACTCATTTCAACAGTGAAGTTGTGAAGATGCTTTGCTCTGCATTAAACATTGATCAGAAGTTGCACTGTAGCTATCGACCAGAGGCTTCAGGTATCGTGGAGCAGATAAACGGAACTCTAAAGTCCCGAATAGCCAAAGTATGTTCATCGACGTCCTTAAGCTGGCCTGATGCTCTGCCCTTGGTACTCATGAGTATGCGTAGCACACCAGACAGGAGGACAGGTCTCTCTCCACATGAGGTTTTAATGGGGAGGGCAATGAGACTTCCGTCTGTTCCAACTACAGCTTTGTTGAATATTACAGATGACCTGATCCTGGATTACTGCAAGGGACTTTCTGATGTCATTCATTCTGTGTCTCTTCAGGTGCAGGCTGCTGAAGTTCCATCTTCAAGAGACCTATGTCACGACTTGTGCCCTGGTGATTGGGTGCTTGTGAAAAAACACGTCCTGAAGAACTGCCTAGACGTGCGTTGGAAGGGGCCCTACCAAATAATCCTGACAACGAATACTGCTGTAAAGTGTGGAGGGCTGCCAAACTGGATTCATGCTTCCCATACTCGAAGGGTTCCAGCACCCTTAGAAGAAACAGCTCCTCTCACAGATGAAAATCCAGCTGTGGACGGCGAACCACTAGAGGGGATCAGTCAAGCTGTGGGGGTGTCGAAAGAAGTTGGGAGTGCTACAGATCCAGCAGAAGAAAGACAGGACGACAGTGAAACTGAAGTTGCCACCGAAGGAGAAAGTTTCTGTGAATACGGCTCAGACACGGATCAAGACAAGAGTGATCAAGAACCGAGTGTGAGGACAAGAAATAGGAGAACAAGGCGTGGAGAAGCTAGTTGGCCTGAAAGAAAGGAGAGGCCGAGCTTGAAGCCAACTCCAGAGAGAATTCTTGCTCCTATATCTGAAGACTCCGATTTGGACGAAGGTGCACAAAGACAGGAACAGGAAGGTCCAAGAAGATCGAGGAGGGTGCGAGTGCCCTGCAGAAGATACGCTACTCCTGAGTGGACATACCTAGCAGCAGATGTCCACTGCACGGAGATCCGGGAGGGTGAGGGAAGTGACGGTGACCAGTACTGACCCAATCATAACATTGGAAGTAGTGTTGTTGGTACCAGGAGTGGAGGTCAAAGGGTTGCTGACACTCACTATCCCCAATCCTCCTTATCTGAGCAGGATAAGAGAACTGGTTTTAAACAGAATAGAGTTTCCGACTTTTTGTTCAACGATGCCAACACTCGAGGAGATCATTCTTCGTTTAGAAATATTAGAATACGTGATTAGAGCCGCTGGAACACGTATGATTCCAGATTGCTAAAGACTTTGTAAATAAAACAGATTGAAAGATAACCTAGCGCCAAGTGGAAGAAGAAGAAATTTAGGGACTTCCCATTTAGTGGACGGAGAAGGGCTAGGGTTGTCTGTTGCTATAGAACTCAAAGACTGATCTTGCAGAAGGGATTATCAGCTTCCAGGTGTGGTTCGGAAAGGCTGAATAAGCAGAGAAGAGAGACTTTGTGTTGTGAAAGAAAATCAGAACTACACTGTCTTGAGATCATGGAGGCCGGCAACCCAAACCGCAAGACAAAATGCATAGTAGGCACACTTTTAGTGGGAGTAATTTTTCTTATAGTTTTAGTAGTTACTATATCATATGTAGTGGGACATGAAAATGAAGAGAAGGCAACAAAGGAAACAAAAATTGTATCGATACAGAAACCTACTACTGCTGGTCAAAGGGGGGACAATACAGAGAAAGATAAAGCTTTACTAGCAGCAGAGACTCGTAGGTTGCATGTGGATGAATCACAGGGAAATTTCAAATCAAATGCATATGCTAAATTGCTTTACGAATATATTGATGCTATGGAGGCAAAGGATTGCTATGTGTGCATGCAATTGCCAGCCTCTGTAGACGAAGGTATTAGATATCATCATCTTCCATTGACTTATGGAATCACATGTAGTTTGTTGCTTAGTATATTTTATGAACGTGATGGTTTTGAGTATTATTTTTCAAATTTTGATGCTGTTTTACCAGAAGTTCCAAACTACAAGCACATGAACAAGTGGGATTATTATAAGAGTGAAGATAGATTAAAGACATTTTTCATTCCTTGAAAAACGTTGGATACTTCACATGCCCGAAGAAATAATTTGACTTATAAAGTGTCAGAAATTGAGAAAAGGTTTATAGGACAGGTGGATGATCGGTATAGGAGACAGAAGATCTTAAAGGCTTCAGGCCAATGAAAAACAGATTGGACCGAGGAAGAAAGGTCACACAAAAGAAAGGGTAGTAATGGTCCAATAGCTTTAGATCGAGAGCAAAAAGGGAAACTGTGTATATATAGGGGTAAAACCTATTATGAGAATGTGTTTGTGGGAGAAGTAAATTGTGAACATGCTTTCCAATTAGAATATTATACAAAGGATTTCTTGAAGGGAATGCAGGTGATCCCGAATGTATATTTTGTTTGTGGGAGAAATGCATACGTGAAACTACCGGATAATTGGTATGGATCATGTTATTTAGCAATTGTCTTCCCCAAAATATACCATGCTAAGGATCTAGAAATTATAGAGGGAGGAACTCAAGCTAGAGGAAGAAGGGATGTAAGCGATGAGGAGGTAGTTGGAGACGTATTTGGTGCTATGTTTCCTCTTTTAGGGATAGTACTGAATGATGTCAAGATTAGAAGATTGGCAACAGTTGTAGATAGGTTGTCCGCCAGTACTGCCAGATCATTAATGCTGGTGGAGGGGGAGATGCAATCAATAAGGGCAATGGTTCTTCAGAACCGACTTGCTCTAGACGTTCTGTTAGCCAAAGAGGGAGGAGTCTGTAAGGCTTTGAAGGTTCAGGAATGTTGTACTTACATTCCAGACAATTCAAAACCTCTAGAAAAGTATATACGGAACATCACTGAAATTCGTCATGAGATTGAGGATTTGACACAGGTAAATGTGTGGGAAAAAGTAGGTCATGGAATGGGTAAAGTTGGAGGTTGGTTTGCCAACCTAGGAAAGGGTTTCATTTGGTACATACTGAAACCTATCATCATAATAGTGATTTGTATAATCACCTTGTGGGGATTGGTGCGGCTGTACCAATGGTATAGAATAAATAGGTTGCAGAGATCCATGAGAGAGCAGGAGAGGAGATTAGCTGCGATGCAGGATAATCAGTACAGGAGTCTGAGGGCTCTAGAGATGATGAAACGAGAGAGTACTGCAACGAGTTCTGTCTGATTCAGTTCATACCTCAGGGATGGTGTTGTGATGGTGATGACTACTAAAAGTCATCAAAGGGGGGAACTGAGAGAGCGCAAATTGAGAAAAAATAGAAGTGCACCATATTTACAAGCACGTTGCATCAGTTTAGTAAAGATTACATAAGAGTGTCGAATTTATAGAGAGAAAATACATAAGAGTGTTTAATTAAAATAGAATGCATATATCAGTGTGAAAAGCTAATGTAGAAGTGTGTAGAGATGTTAGAATGATGTTGAAATCCCATGTTATGTGGCTGTTGTAGAGGAGAATGTAATACTGCTAAACGTAGAAATGTGTAGGCCACATGGCAGCTCACAGAGAATGAAAGGTGCTGTTACACTCTCACATGATATGTTTTTTTTAATGTTGTTGTAATTCAAAGTATTATTGATCATAGAACTGAAATATATGTTTTATAGAAGTGTTTCATATAACCATTGTGTGTAATAAGTTAGAATACTGTTTAGACTAAGAAATTAAAGGTTTACAGAGTGCACAGGCCCGTTTCATGTAATTCTAATAGGCCTGAATAGATAAGGTCATTTCTTTTGATCTGCATGTGTTAGTTAGAGGAAGGTCTTAAGCATAAATTGCGGAGCCTGCTCGAAGGTTTACGACTTAGAAGATACGGTGGAGGCCGGAATTTGGGGCCCACTGTACAAGTGTCTGTTTGCAGGTGCGAGGAGGTTCCAATCAAGAGAGTGATGAATAGAGTTTTGTTCAGGGAGCCAGGCACAGGCCTGGAGGAGGCGTCAGGAATTTCCTGGGGGGTATCGTCCTGGGAAGTGAGTGATCTTCTTTGGAAGTCACCACGACTGACACCTTTTTAGGTTAAGATTTTACTAAGTACGGATGTCACTTAGTCTAGTGTAGGGACAGTCTAATCTGGATTTTCTTCCTTTCTGTAAATGACTCACAAGTTACAGCTTGTGTCTATTCTTGCAACTCTGATGATTTTTGAATTGGTTTTGGTGATATTCTTCTGCCGACTAAGAGCATTTAGAAAATGTATGTTTGTATTGATACCAGTATATCTTTTGAACCTTATTTTGAGATGTTTGTATCTCCAGTTAACTTTGGCTTTATAATAAACTTTTAAAACTTATTCGTAGTAAGTGGTTCTTTAGAGTGGCGAAAGTCCTGAACTGATTGACCTAGTAGTGGATTGCCTTTTACTCTATGACAGGTATCAACGGTTCAGTCGACCTGAGTTGGGATCTAGATCTATAGCAATAGATCAGAAATCCCGCCGTAACACTTCAAATATCTAGGCAAAAACATTAATAACGTTGGACAATTTGTTTGTCAGCTTGAACCAATCAGAAGGAAAGGACTGGCCTTAGCAACATCTCTGAAACAACTAACATCTAAGTTGATAGGCTCCAAGCTCTCTCCTTTACTTCAGGTCACTCAAGCCAAAATCTTACCTGCCATCTCTTATGGAAGTGAAGCTCATAGATGAAAATACAACATACCAACTTAGATTAGACTGGAATTTGGGCTCCCCAATCAACACCTACCAAGACAGGGCTCCTTCCTAACATCCTGCATAACATCAGAAATGCCCCCGAATACTTTAAACCATCCATTCTGGAAGGAGTTACAACATGGATCAATATCGCCGGCCAGAAACTATTTAAAAAGTAATCTTGCAACCACAGGTCTTTCTCAACTCTGGGATACTCCAACCACCCAGGCACTATTTAAACAAGTAGTGCGAAGGACCATTAGGAGCCTCTCCCTAATAGACGATAAAGCCACCTTGCAAAAAGCAGCCACGCATGCATGACCATCAATGGCTATAAAACACTTGGCCTGCAAATTTACTTCAGCTTGGGTTATTCTAGGTACACCAAAGAAAAATTCCTTAAACATTGACTGGGAAAACTTGCATCTATCCTGCATCTTCCACCATGGCAGAGGGAGTAAACTACAACTAACTGTCGCCTGTGTAAGAATGTAACGTGGGAAATGGCACACTTGATTTGCTCCTGTAGGTATTTAAAGCAAGAAAGGGCTCGAATACTCCAACCAGAATTCAACCTCCGCAGGATTCGTACATGACGACAAGCAGTGATAGCATGATTCAAATCAGACGACACGCAGCTGAATTGTAAGCTAGTGAAATTTAAAACCCTGGTAGAAAACAAACTGCAAAAGGCTGCACATATGGGGTCCTTACAGCCGGCTGAGATTAAAGGACTGTAATCCAAGCCCCTGATGAAGCGGTAACTAGATCGAGATGACTGTACCGGCCATCCAAAACTTAAACTTTAAATGATACACTTCTTTGTATTACGTATGTATTCATCTTTTTATGAACTTTTAGTCTACTGAATGATTTTACAGAACTGAGTTATTAAAATGAACTTCGTAAATGGTTTAATTAACCATATACAATAAAGGTAATTTACTAACATAGGATATAATGGGATTTATATTTTGGCGGTTGGGATATCCATCAGCAGAAATCCCAAAGGAGAGAGTGATGGAGGTTCTACCTCAAGCATGCCCCCCAAAAGAATGCGACACAAGAAATATATACTTGCGGGATTGGCTAGTCATCTCTATCCTATCTGGTATACTGACTTTCTAGAAGTGGGTTATAAAAAGATTTTACACCAAAGTAGGACTAATAGCCCTGGAGGACTCGACAAGGTAAAGCTAATCTATCACTGGGAGTTCTTGGAAATCCCAAATCATAGTTATTTTGGGGATTCAAAGTGGATATAAAATACCTAGAGGTATACTGAACCTATGAGTTATTGAACAAGTACCTCTGGTATGTTTAAAAACATTAAAAGGAAATGGTCAATCGGTGAAATACAGTGAATCACCTGACCTAGTGTTTTTGTGTTACCAACATGTTTTGACCTGTGTGAGCCAAAAAAGGTCTAGGTTCTTCTTTAGCATAAATAAACTATAGGGCAATAGTGTAGATTCAAGCCATGCAAAAAGGTGGAAAAAGAATCCCTTCAGTAACCCACCTTGGTTCCAACATCCAATGCCTTTTTTAGTCAGAGGTGGAGGAAGGAGCATAGGAAGAAGAAAGGACCAAAGGGTCCAGTGGAATCCACAAGAAGAACAGAGGGATCAGAGAGATCAGTCCCCACAACCAGGGACAAGCAATGACAAAATGTAATATTGACTCCACTGAACTATAAGTCTTGAACAAAGGCTTATGTTTTGTCCCAATCCACAAACAGGACATATTCAGTTTAAGAAGAGAGATGGCTGAGTTCTTTCGGATTATACGCTTAAAACCTTTTTTTCTGGAAAAGACAGGAGATACTAGGGAGATGAACACAGGCTTACGGAGAAAGTCTACGTTTAATCCACCTATAAATAGCCTTCCTATTGAAGTACAAACATTTGAAAAAGCAGTCACAAGGGAGATCGATGCCCTAAAGAATGCACAGAGACAATACTTTCACACTATCTCTAAAACAGAACAAGAAGCATTAACCAACTTGATAAAAAATCAGTAAATAATGATCTATCCGGCTGATAAAGGTGATGCAGTAGTCATCCTACCTGTAGAGATGTTCAAACAAGAGTGCAAGAAGATATTATGTGACATCAGAAACTACAAAAAACTGGAGAGAGATCCCACTGCAGACATTATGGAAGACATCAGTTACATAGTGAAAAGGTAAGAAGAAGAGAAATGGATAACAAACCAGGAGGCAACCTTCCTAGTAGAAGTAAATCCAACAGTGCCCTACTTCTACGTCCTGCCGAAAATACATAAAGGAAAAATACCACCACCAGGGCATCTGATTGTGACAGGAATAGGTTTGGCACTAGAACCATTATCTAAATTTGAGGATCACGTCTTACAGCTGTTAGTGAAGAGGATGCCATCATATGTACAGGACACAAAGGACATGTGAAGGGCCTTGAGTCAGATACAATTTGGCCCTGAAAAACAACTACCACTAAAACTAGACGTGGAAGCCCTTTACATGAGCATTCCTCAGGAAGAGTCACTAAGAGTATTAGACCAACTATTACAAAACGAAAAATGGACATCGATAACCCCATTGGAGTTTGTGTTGGACTGTGCCCATACAGCTCTTACAAAGAATTACTTCAAGTTTGAAGAGGAGTTCTATTTGCAAACTCAGAGGACCTCTATGGGCAGTACATTTGCCCCCAGTGTAGCCTGCCTTTACATCGTTGCCTTGAAGTAGAATACATCTACAACAAAGAGAATTCATTCCTGCACCACATTGAGGTATGGAAATGTTATATCAATGACATTTTTATCATTTGGACAGGAACTGCAAATATCCCCTCGACTGATGGTACAAATCAAACTTCCCAAACGACAATATAAAGAAAAGATAGAGGAATAGGAAAAGGAAATTAGGGCGTAAGTGTGGAATGATAGTCAGAAAACCAGTCTACCAAAAGATATTAGACTCTTCTGGAACACAGTAAATAAGCCCTTTTTCTCAGAACCCAGTGCACCCAAAATAGACATAGCCATACCCGTAGATAAATGAGTGGTGCATTTCACAGAAGTTTTCAACCCAAACGCTACTCCTCTACCTCTAGCTGCTGTACAATTTTTGACTACTTCCTTCCACTTCCTTAACCTCAAAGCATAGAAAATTTGGGGTCTATACATAGAACAGTATAGACCCCAAATTTTGTCTGCCTCTCTATGCTTGTTATACTCCTGTTATACATTACTGTAATTCCCAAACATTTGATTAATTTAGGGAAGACATTCCTGTCATGGGGGCACCAAATTCCCATTCTATTATACGCAGATGATGCCATGTTAATTGCATGAATGGCTAACCTTCTGCAAATATTATTGGATGGCTTCGTTACCTATATGTCTACATTAGATCTTAAAATTAACAATGGCAAATCCTTTGTTATGACATGTAAGCCTAGAAATCCGAAAAACAAAAGCTCTCTCAATAGGAAGTGCAGTATTAGAGAAAGTGCAAAATTTTAACTATTTCATTATTTTATTCAGCTGTTCCTTGGTTTGGAAATACCTTTTAACTGTTAGGGAAAATTATTTTAAAAATAATGTTGAAGTCATTTTTAGATTCACTCAGAAGCTAGGCCAAAAACCTGTCAAAGAGATTACCCACCTCTATAAAACCAAATGCATTTCAGCAGGATCATGTGGTGCTTGCCAATGGGGATATACAAATGTAGAGCTCTTAAAAAAAGTGGGAAATTCCTTCCTGAGAAGTTTATTACAGATTCCACAAGGCACGACAAATATACTATGCCACGAAGAGGTGGATCTCCCATATTTAATGGATCCCCTAAATCTCTCTCCTTTATGTTATGAGCAAAGGCATGGTCTAATCCTGAGGCTTTTTTGGTGCTTGCATGCAAATCAGAGTGTCGTGTAGCGCCTATAATATTTATACAGGACCTTCGCGTTTGGACAGCGTACACTGTAGGATTGGTGACAGACTGACTCTGAACACCCCCACCGGGTATGTTGGTCCTTTGTAGCAACTATCTCACAGTGCCACTAGAATCTCATCTTACCAAGGAGAGAATAGTTCTTGGAAACCATTGAACATGACAACCCTGATCCTTCAGGACCGTGGAAACAATATACTACTTTTCGCTCAGTCACTCGTGCTTACTTAGCTTCTCTCAGAGAGATACACAGAATAAACAGGCTGGGCATTAACAATAAGTATTTATTGAACAGTTGTTATTCTGGTGTAGAATAGATGAGCTGCAATACTTGTTAGACAGTATAAAATATAAATGATTAGCAGTACTATGAAGGTAAATGGATGGTATAGTTCTACCGTTTTTCAATAATTATTAATACATACAAGTATATAAAACACGTGATAAAAGATGCATACTCCTACAATGCTTCCCTAAATTGATGCACCTACATGTACCTAGCATGTGTATAGGATGTAAACCAAGAATCCCTCTAGTATTTAGTCAACCCTATTACCTGAAGTGAGAGCCTGTGGGACCCCATCTTGGTCTCGAGTTGGGCACCCCACAAGGGTTGTTAGACCACTGCGAGCTGGAGTCCCTGCATGCAGGAACGTCAGTGTCTCTGGTCAGTGTGTCGGCCGGGAAGTCCGTCTCCTCTGTCTATCGTAGTAAGATGTGATGTATATATAACCATAGGTCTCTCCAGGAGTCCTACTTCCTTGTATTACTGTGTTGGCCTAAGAATGACGTCGGTTATGAACTTTATACATAGATATTATACAGTAGATGGTAGTCCTGCTGTGCTTCCAAGAATCCTCATTCATAATGTATGAGATTTCGAACTCAGGAAACCCGCGTTCTGAATGTAGTGTTGTATCTAGGTAAAAGGTCAGTCCCTGTCAACCGTTACAAGTGTAATTTAGGGAAGAATATAGGTCAAGGGTAATGAAGTTACCGCGGCCTATATTATGTTACCTATATGGAATATACAGACCCTCCAGGATTTTGCGATTCCGCGATTTCGCGGTTTGCCGCGAAATCGGCACTTTTGAAAAAATGCCGCGATTTTTACAAAAGTGCCCGCGAAATCGGCACTTTATGCTTCTTCCTGGGTTCTCACCGTTGGAAGTTACTTACTCCAATGTTCTGGAAATAAGAAGGAAGCATGGTGGCAGTGGCGTGTCCTCCATGTTTATGGGCGTAAACTGTAACGTTTGCAGAAGACTAGCATAGTTTGTAAACCTACCATTGCAAGGTATTGGAAAATCTATCTTCTGTCTTTGTCTATTTCAATTGCAGACAGATTGTGGTGTAGTTTTACCCTATTTTGAAACTCAATGTAACAAACTTCTAGTTGCCAATCTCTTGAAGTCTTAATAATGCATATATATGCATCTTTCGTCCAGGCACTGTTGCCAGTGGTTTTAAGGCTGATGTCCCGCCACAATTGTTGCACATAACCAACAAGTCCTTTGACCTTCATGACTTCATAAGGAGTGACATCAAAGAATAGATGACTCTCATGAAATTAAGTGATACGGATAAAATATGTAAAGACATCATTTTAAAAAAATGTACAGAAACAAATAAAAGGCAGAGTAGCTGCAAGGGAGAGCACTGCAAGTCCTGGTGACTGGTTTTACTCATACCAGGAGTTACTATTTCACAGAACGTATAGCTCTGTTACTTCTTTTTTATGGGTGAGAGTAATGCACCAGAGTACATCCATCTTTGTTCCAGAAAGTAGAGAGTTTCAAGAATAGGAATTGTAGTGTAAAGTATTGTGTGACAATTGTGGGTGATGCCACCTCCGGTGTGATTTTTGTGGTGCTTATTGTTATGTACTGTTACATATGTTCCTGGTAGTTGCACTTAGTCTGGAACTCAACGTCCCAAGCATTGGTATGTGTAATGATTTAGACTTTTTGTATTAGGAAAGAATATGTTGCTATGTTGTGACATGTCGTGAGTGTTTTGAAAATAAAATACTACAACCAGGCTGCTGTAGGCTAATAAGCAAATGATATGCAGCTCTGCATACATATACAACTTTGTTAGTAGCTACTATGTTTTCTCAAGTGTATGTTCTAATTTCATGTCGGCCATTTTAGGTACAGCAGTAGCACTATCCAGTCGAAATACTAGTGAACCCTCAAGCTCGCAAACCTTTTGGGAAGTAAAGGGCCCCAATTTTGGTTTGGACATTTGACTTTGTAAGTTTGATTTTACAAGGTCGGACAATTTTACCATGCAATGAACATTCATCAGACTGAAGTTTTCGTTACAAGTTGGCTTCCGGTAAGCTTCTCAAATTGAGCAGGATCGTCTAACTCTAACAAACACACTTTGCATCAACGTACAACATTCACAAAACATTAATCATGAAAAAAATGTAGAAAGGTTATCATTATTAATATTTATTTTGGAAAAATATTTTAAAAATGAATTCCTTCATTAACAAAATGGTAAAAAAAACTCAAATAGCATTTTCACAATATTTCATAAATACATTTATATACAAAAAAATATATTCACATGGACCCGAAGTGCCTCTGTACATATTTAACAAATATTATAATATGTTGCTAATGTTGGGACGAATTGTTTTTTTGCAGGTCTCCTCGAATTTATTAGGCAGAGATAAGACATTTCCTGCAAACTAAGGGGCTTATTTACAAGCCTCTATGGCCACCACAGCTTCACTTTTCACGACGTTGTGGTGAAGATATTTCAAAGGCACGTGGCTTAACGCTGCCTTGTAAATAAGGCACCCTTTCACGCTATACTTAGCGTGAAATGGGAGGGCAATGGCTGTTGCATTGGGTGTTCTACTGCAACACCCATTGATTTTTACGCTGCCCCATATTTACAAGGATGGCGTACAGATGGGGCAGCGCCAAAATTAAGACCAGGGAAAACCTGGTCTTACCCTGCCGCAATAAGGAGAAATGTTTACTTTCTCCTCGTTTTTTCTGTTTCCATGTGTGCTGCGTTGTGCAGTACGCATAGAAACAGCAAAAAGCAATTGATTGTTTATTTGCTGGGAGGTGTCCCTTCCTGCACATAAACAATAATTTAAAAAAATGACGTTTTGTAAGTTTTATGTGTGCTGCATTAAGCAGGCCACATAGAAGTTACAAAACACCATTTAAAGATTGTTTATGTGTAGGAAGGGACATCTTCCTGCACATAAACAATCTTCCCCTGCAGCCCAGGCACTCTTGCACTATAGTGCAGGGGTGCCTGCATTGGCGCTAAGCATCTGCAAGTAGCGCCGGCACAGGGGGGAACACAGGGCTGCACCGTATCCTTGTAAATACGTTGCAGTCCAGTGCTCCAGAAGTGGCGAAGCGCGTGGCGTTAAGCCAAGGAGGCTAACAACTTGCTTCGCCACTTCAGTGTAAATATGCCCCTAAATGCTTAAGGACAGAACAACCTCAAGATTATTATATATTGCATAGTATTATATTTAATTGCACATACAGTGACTGTAATTAGTTCAAGAGCTACGTCTTTTCATAAATCCAAATTCAAGATAGATTAGATTAGATTTTGGGGTTGAACCAGTCGGACTCAGGCAACACAGTTTTGTGGATTGACAAATCCCAATTCACACTACTCTCTTTTAACAGTAGACATAGAGGCATGATCTGATCACACACTGAGCTGTACCTGAATATTCTACACACTGGGCACTTTGGTACCTAACACCAGGTTGCTCTTCTAGAGAGACCGATCCTGCATCTGTTCACAATTGGAGAGTAGGTGAATATAGTCTAGGTTAACCGAAGAATGAATTCAAATATGAGGTCTGATAGTTACAGTCAAACAGCATTTGTAAACCACAACACTGTCACCCGTAGGGGTATCTGGGCACATGGTCTCTATTGAAGACTGAAGTCTGGCAGGCGAGGGGGCTGTAGAAAGCTGGGGGGGGGGGAGGTCGTTCCAGGTCTTGGCAGCAACTAGAGCATGGGCATCAATTCACTAAAATGCTAGGAGTTCGTGGAAGGGACATCACAGGAAATAACATCACATCAAGGCCTATTTCAAAGTGACATACTCTGCTAAAACAGTTTCCGTTGTTTTAAAGCTGAAAATGAATGATTATGAGTAAAATAAAGTGCCGCAAAAATGCCGCTAAATTTCCATATTTGTGCCGCTAAATTTCATATTTGTGCGCTAAATTTGCTAATCCATGCCGCTATATCCTGGGGGGTCTGAATATAACAAGAGTGCCTGGACCTATCAAGGGCAGTTGACATCCCCTGGCTGCTTTACCTAAATAATTATTTTGAATTGTTAGGCATAAAAGAGTTGTATGACAATCCATTCACTATTATGGCAAACACAAAATATATAGTAAAATGTACCTTTTCAAGTTATTGCACTAATAAAAGGCTAATGAAAGCATAAAGCATGCCAGCACTGGTAAGATATGTGCCACTGGTGACAACAAATGATATAGAACCACATTTGATCTGGGTGATAAACCCTGTCTATAGGCGGAATCTATCTATTTTTAGATTTTTCACGATCCAATTTCTAGTAGCATTCCCTACTCAAAACCGCTGGTCCTGTGAGCTACCACTGCGTTGGTATGAACAATCATCTGCACAAAATACTTGCAATTTGCTCCTGTTTTATCCTTTACACAAGGCCACAAGGCGAGAGTTTTTAATACCCATTTTACGGCAATTGTATTTTAGACTTCTTCTGGAATATCTATTTTAGTAACAGTGGCAGGAAAATGAAGAATGTTTAGCACTTGGAATGAGATATGAACAGGTCTCATGGGGATAAAACCCCAGGTGACCACAATATCATCTAAGCTAGAGTCATGAGATGAAGTAGACTGGGATATTTTAAATTAGCCTGTTTTATAGTATAACGCATCAAATTTTAAAATTGCAGATTAAAATATTTAAGATCCTAATTGATGATGTCACTAGTAATGTCTGAATATGCATCTTCTAATGAATCATAGTACTTATCCATAGATGTTTTAAATGCAATGTAATATTCTGATTTGTGAGGTAAGGTTCTAAAATTTGATGTTTTTATGGATTTATGAAAATCTGAAATTAAAAGATTTTATGATGATGATGTAGTCCCTAAGGTGGACTGTTCCCAGTAACAATATGAGTGAGGGTGAGCTTTTACATGCTTGATGCCATAGTATTCCAAGCTATCAATATTACCATGGTGCTCTTCCCAAATATGTTAAGTCATCGCATAATTATTGTCCTTATTTTTTACTGCTCCCAAGTGTAATAGAATGCATGTTTTCACTTTATTTTTGTGCTCCCCACATATTGTTTCCTATAACCACAGGCAAGCAAATACTACATATTCTGAATTGGAATTGATAGTCTCTTTTATAGGTATCGTCATTCCTTCAAACAAAGTGCAATATTTCATGTTCCACCCTATTTTACATACTTTACAACTTCCAGATTTCCAGAAACCCATGCCACCAATCTTTAGCCAAGTGATTTGTTGGTTACTAGATCCCCAGGGTATGTGTTCTTTTGTTAGTAATGTGTGCATGAGATCCCCAAAAAGGTATTGGAACATTTGTTGTGCATTAACACATTCCAGTTTTTGAGAGAACGTGTCTCATCTCTTGGTGTGCCATGGTGCATTTCATGAAAAGTCTACATAATGCAGTATTAGTTTATTCTCTGTTGGGCAAATCTGATTTGTATAATAGATCTTCCTTTAGTTTTAACTCTCTCATAAGTATTCAATAGTACACTTTTCTGATTACATTTTGTGAGAAACTTAGACATTATTAATTCATCCTCCATCTCTAAATCTTTATCTGTTGAGAAGCTTCTACTGACTTGTAAGAGCTGACCATGGGGGATGGTCCATTTGAGAGATTTTGTATGTCCAATGTTGGCATGTAGTAATTAATTTGCAGCAGTTCTCTTTCTATACATCTTAATGTGTAATACATTACTCTCTATATATAGGGCCACCTCCAGAATCTCAATATTGATTTTACTCCAACTGGTGGTTAGTTGCATATGGTAATTGTTCCTGCTCAGTTTCTCCACAAAATATTGTAATTTCTCTTCCTCACCATCCCAAACTATAAGAGATCATCAATGAGTCTGAACCATAATTTTACAGGGTCTGTATATACTTTGTTTTCTGCTGAACAGGCCACCGACTTCTCCCGCCATCCCATGGACAAGTAAGGAGGTACCCATGGCAGTGCCTTGCTCCTGTAGGTACAGTATCTTATTAACTATGAACATGTTACGTGTTAGACAATATCCCAGCATAATGAGCATCATTTGTCTATGTTGCAAATAAGACATTGAATGTGATTGTTATGAGTACTGGCAAGCATGGATTCCTTGTTCATGGTCTATGGAAGTATTTAATGAAGTAACATCCATGGTAACCTTGATGTATGTATGTTTGTTTCCATGGCAAATTGTTGATTATCTATAGGAAATCTGAAGTATCTTCAATATGCGAGGGTAAAGTTGTAACCTATTCTGTAAGAAAGAGATCTAAATATCTGGAGGTGTTTTCAAGTAATGCCCCAATGTAGCCCACAACTGGTCTTCCAGTTTGATTTTTAAGGGATTGATGACATTTGGGGAAGAAATATATTTTATAAAATTTTTGCATGAACAGTTTTCAAGTAAATATATTCCTCTATTTCCAGTCAATGTCTTTCTTTTCAGATCAATGGCACCTGGTGGTATACCATTTAAACTTCTTTAAGAGGACACATTTTCGATTTTTCATGTTGGTGGTTCCCCAAGTGTCCCCTTGCCTCCTTCAAGTAAGGTATTCTCTCTCCATTATGACTATATTACCACCTTTGTCAGTTGTCTTTACTACATTATAGTTGTTTCTCAATTTGTTTAGCTTATGCCACTCCTCTTTTGTAATATTATTGTGTGTATTTGAGCTGTATCCTTAATATTCCAACCTCATCGTACTTTGTTGATATCTTCCACTGTCATCTAATTAAAAAAATAGATTCTGTTGCCCAGACGCAGATGGGGGCAACATTTACTTTCAAATCCCATTTTGCCCATGCTGTGTACCACATCCTTCATGTTATCATGGATATTTTGTGCCAGTGTGTCATGTTCTAAATACTGTAACTCAATTAACTTTGAGATACATGTAATTGTGAAAGAGGAATCTGATTTACCTCAAACATTTCCAGGTGTTTTTTTTGGTCTAGTTTGAAAGTATTTTTTCAACTTCAGTTTCCTGGTGAATTTGTAGAACTCAATCCTGAAATTAACAAAATTTGGGTTTTCAATAGGACAGACCTCTGAATTGGATATCAGATAATCCATATGAAATATACATCACCTATGGGTATTCTCCTGTTGCATTCTCTGTTTGTTTGTATTTCTGTCGTCTTTTTTCTTTTCACACTCTGAGTCCTACACTTAATCTCCCTGTTTTTGTTTGTTTGCCCTGGGCAGTTTCTGTTGGGGTCATGTGGAACAATTTCATTTCCTGTAAAAAAGACAATTTTTCTTGGGGTCCCTCATCTGCTTAAGACCCTGGATCAGAGCTGTCAATATCAGCATTACTCTGTTTTTAATCCAGAGCTGAGATACCCCTTTGGGGGTGATTCAAGCGCTATACAAATAATTAATCTAATCTAATCTAATCTAATCTAATTCAATGTTGTATCAATCATTTCTTTCATTCTCAATTATTCATATTTCCTCAAGAATATGTAGATGCATCCATATTGGGGCATGCTCGTGAACAGCGGTTATTTCAATTCTGTAAACGACTGCTAAGCAGTGTGTAAAATTATTTTAATGTGTGCTTAGTTGGTTGGTTGAGAGCTTTATTCTATATGCAAAGACATCTTACAAGCATAACATACATTATAAAAACAGCATTACAAAAAACTACAGGTATGTCATACATTTTAAAAAGATAAAATTCTAGGGGTCCCCCTGAAATAAATTAGCTAAAAAAGGATTAAACCGAAATGGACAATCTATTGCAACGAATCAACCAAAAACGTTTTAAAAATTTGGAGACACCACAGACTATAAGAGGGGAGGTATCAGTCAGTAAAATGCGGAGAGCCACCGAATGGATACGTGTTCCCAGACGTTTGAAAAGGGGTTTCAACCAGTATCTCCTTGGGTGGATATAGTCTGGGCACTTAAAGAGTACATGTGCCACCGTCTCGGGCCTGGCTGGGCAGCATGCGCAAAAGGGGGATAAATGAGCATGGGACTTCCACTTAGATACAGTTACTCCTAACGGGAGAGTGCCAACTCTAAACTTGAAATAAAGGACCCTATCCATTGGCATAGTAATTAAATCCACGTAGGGTTCGTATAGTACCACATCCTTTATTCTGAGGAACGCTGTAGTCGAATTGCAGTGATGTGGATTCCCAATTAGTTGGCAAGAGACCCAGTCCCAGTATAGTTTCTTAAGGACTGCCTTAGGAGGAGCAGATTTTGTGTTCCAGCAATCTCCTAGACCCAATTCCACCAAAAGGTTTTTTGTGTCCCTCAGCCACTTGATCTTGTTCAAACCCCCCATGCTCATTACTTCTGATAAGCCTTCGGCATAGGATTTTAGTTCCGGGACCCTCCATATGCGGGACCATAAGAGCAATGGGCGAAGACGGGCATGGTCTTTGATACTTCTGCAGCCCAAGTCCAATAGCACCGGGACTGTGGGGGTGCTCGAGGGGAAAGCTAGGAGGTCCTTCAGCAGTTTATTTTCGGCCTTGGATAGTGAATCCAAATTGCAATGACCCCATAGCTCCGCGCCATACAGGGCAGAAGAAACCCCCCTTGCCTTGTAGATCTCAATTGCAGGCGCCACTGAGGATCTGGAGGATGCATGATATTCCTTAAGTAAGGCACCCCCTACCCTTTTGTGGCAGAGAACCATCTTGTCGATGTGGGAAGACCAACTCATTTTGTCATTCAAACGTAGACCCAAATAGTCAAATTCGGACACTTTCTCCAGAGGGACCGAGTTCAAGGTGGGAGGACGACCTAGTTTCCTTGGCGGGTGTAGTATCAGATATTTCGTTTTTTCTACGTTTATCACCAGCCCACTGGATACGCAAAAGTCCTGAAAACGGGTTAACAACTTCTGAAGCCCCTGAGGGGTCTTTGAGATAAGCAGAGTGTCGTCCGTGAACAACAATGTTGGGATCCGCACACCCCCCAGGCTGGGTGCGTCCGCAGGTTCCTGAAGTAAATGCTCCACCACACCATTTACATATAGAGAAAAGAGTGTGGGCGCTAAGACGCAACCCTGTCTGACACCCCTACAGACCGGGATCCTATCTGTTGTTTCGCCGTTTCTCCCCCAACGAACCTGCGCAAAGTTGTTCGTATGAAGTTTGGTGAGGAGAGACAAAATATACGGGGGCAACCCCAGTCCGTGGAGAACCCTCCAGAGTTCCTCCCTGGGAACTAGGTCAAAGGCAGTCTTCAAGTCGATGAAGGCCAAATAGAGACTGCCCTTGCCCAGTTCCACCACCTTCCAGTACAGGAGTGTTAACCTAAAGACCTGCTCAATTGTGCCTGTTCCTGAGCGGAAGCCTGCTTGGAAGTCCGATAGAGCTTGGTTCTCATCCACCCACTGAAGGATTCTCCCCAGAATAACTTTTCCGGCTACTTTTTGTGTAGAGTCAATCAGGCTTATTGGCCTATGATTCCCTGGGATGTCTCTACTACCCTTTTTGTAAATGGGGACTACCACTGCCCCTCTCCATGACTCTGGGATTGGGCCACCCTCCAAGATGGCATTCAAGAGGGCCGAAATCATAAGACCCCAGTCAGATGAGTAGGCACGCAGTAAATCCCCTGGAAGCCCATCCGGGCCAGCAGCTTTCAATGGGACCACAGTCTTGATGGCATTCTCAACCTCCCGCGGTGTAAACAAGTCGAGGGTGCTGACCTCCAACAAAGAGGGGAATACAACTGGCTCATTTAGGGGCCCTTCTATCGCTGAGTATAAGGCCCCGAAATGTTGGAACCAGCTCTGGGGTGGAATAGTACAGGTCCTCAGGGTGTCATCGGGTCTATTACGGGAACCTATCAATTTCCAAACCCCCCTAGCGTCTTTGCCTTTGCTAGCAGCCAGTAAATCCGCCCAAAATTTCTCCTCCCATTCCTTCTTTGCTATCTGGATAGACTTGGAGTAGACCTTCCTAGCCTCCCTTGTCCTTACTTGGGATTTTGCTTTTACTGCCTCAACTAGATTTTTTTTCGCCCTCCTACAATTGTGAGTATACCAGCCCTCACTTTTCTTGGCCCTTTCTCCCGCCCCAATATGCCTCTGACGCACAGTAAACAGATGTGTCAGGGCCCCAGTTAGGTCGCAAAATACTTCACAAACCTCCCCCAGGCCACCATTGACTGTGCCTAAGTTGTGATGGGCTAAGGCCAGAAGTTGGGACACAGCCTCCAGTTTTCCGGCAGACAAGAGAAGTTTTGACCACTTCAGGCGCCTACCACAAAGGGATACCTCCGGCTCACCCAAGTCAACCGTGGGACTAGGTACAGGGCCCCCACTGCAAACAGACCACCAAGGAGCTAGAGTGAGGGACAACAAGTTGTGGTCACTTTCGACTGAAGGTACTATTACCATATCCCTCACTGAGCTCCATAGACTCACATCAAGCAAGATGTAATCGATTCTTGATGTGTGATTGGGCATGTTGTATGTATGGGCACCCCCCTTATCCGAGCTAGTCCTTCCATTAAGAGCCCTCAGGCCATGCTCTATACTAAGGGCGTTTAGCTGCAGTGCCACCTCTGACCACTTTTTGACCGGGGGCAGCTCTAGAACTGATATCCCCCTCCTGCCATCCTCCTCGTCCTGGTCCTGGGTGACATTCGAGCCCAAGGGCTCGAACGTACAATTAACATCACCTGCAACCAGGGTGTGGCCTTTGTATGAAGTTGCCCCTAACAAGTCCTCCAACAGTGCAATTGTGGGAGACTGCCTCCCCCCCTTCGTGCCTCGGGCATAGACATTGAATATATTCAAAATGACACAACCCCTAGCATCCTTCAGTATAATATTAAGCAAATCAGGGCTATTTGTCTTGGTTTCCACTACCCTACAATTTAGGGATGAAGCTACCCAGATAAGGAGTCCCCCCGAAGGTCGTCCCCTACCCGAATCTGGGCAGACAGCTGGGATGGCGTAAGCAGAGTACCCCACCCTGTGTACTGGCTCCCTACTCCATGTCTCCTGGAAAATGCATATGGAATACTCTTCCACTAATGCAATCCAGTCAGGCAATGCCAGTTTTCTGGCTATTCCAGCAACGTTCCAGCTGAAGACCTTCAAGACTTGGTCCGTCACAGCTGGAGCGCATGGGGAAACTATCTCTTGGCGTGGAGCCACTCTATCCAGGCATGGCAGTGTTCCCCCTACGACCGATAGGAACCAGGTCCCCCAAAGGGTCCAAGGTAACCAAAGGTATAGTTTGGATTTTACTAGGGGAGGGAGAAATAGGTGACATTGCAGTGCCATGTAAAAACTCTCCCAGTTCCCCCCTATCCAGTCCTGCAGTTACCTCAAGTCAGTGGGTCCTGGGGCCACAATTTTGGCCTAACCACCCCGTCTGGGGATAGAAGAGGGGCTCTAACATACTACGTGTTCCACCGATAGCACCCTTGCTCGATCCCCCCAAAATAGGCCTGGAGATAGCGTGGTTAGCAGCCCGCGGGTAAAAGTAGGTCAGGTCCACTGCGCTAATTCCGGGGCCACCCACCGCTTGATCTTGGGTACAGATCGATCTAGCTACTCTGCTGTCCTGGAAGTTGATAATAACGCAGTCTCCCACCAGCTGCTTCCTGCCCTTTCCAATCCAACCCACCCTGCGGACGCCAAGGATTAATCCGTCTACGCCAGCAGGGAGTGGTTTATTTGTTTTTAACCAGTGAAGGCTTTTATTTTTTAAGGCCTGGTGGGTCTCTAGTTGGTTATCTATCAAGGGTGGGACCTTAACCAGCACAACGACATAAGGATGGCAGTCTGGGGGGAGATCAGCATAGGGAATACAAGACACTTTCTTCAAGGCAGGTGCAGCTAGAAGAGGTACTGCCGAGTGGCTTTTAGTAGAATTATCTGGCAAAGCTGCCCCGTCTCCCTTGGTCTTGGCACTGTCTAGGGGTGATTGCTTAACCGCTTCCGTGCGGCGCGTTAGCCGCGCCCTGTGCTGGACATTCCAGAACAGGGCGCGGTCGTGACGGAACCGTTCCGTCATCAGCACAGCTCAGCCGTAACTGATGACGGAACGGTTCCGTCACCAGCATCGAAGGGGTTAAGTTTAGAATTACACCCACCCACTGGGGCTTTTGGTTGCGTTGGTTTCTTATGCACTTTAGAAACCATAATGGTATTCCCTTGAGTTGGGATAGAATGTAGAGCGGGGCCTGCTTTGGACATAGATGGGGCAGTGGTAGTAAGAATTGGAGCCACACTTAGTGCCGTTGGGGAGACCGCCTTTGGCGGGAGTGGATCTTGCACCGGAGCAGCAACAAGTACTGTTCCTTTTCCCAAACTGCCACATGTGGAGACCTCACTACTCCTAATCTGATGTTTAATCAGAGTTTTGAGTGAAAAGAAGTTGTCAAGGATCGACTGCTCGAGACTATTTACTCTAGCCTCCACCCTCTTAATTTGGTCTTAAGCGGTATCAGAGAGTGATTAAGCACATCAATGATTTGGTCCAGAGAAGCTGGGACCTGGATAGGAGGTGGCTTGTCGTTAATATCACGTCCCGTTACCTGGGACGGAAGCTCTCCCGACCCATCCAGATACTCAGTGCTCGGACCATTACCTAATTTTGCACCCGTGGCCCTCAACCCTTGCTTCCTGGAGCGCTTGTAAAATATGGAGTGTCTACCTTTGTGTGTACTCACAACCCTTTTCCTCTTGATTTGTTTCGGGGCACCCTGGAGCACACAAGGCAATGAAAGACCCACAGGAGGAGCAGGGTTAGGCAACAGGGAGTTTTGACTAGTAACAGGGGAAAGAAAAGGTACAACGCACCCTCCCACAGTCTCGTCACTGGCAACACCTGGTGTTAACTGTATTACTAGGTTCTCTAGCCTGTCTATACTATCACCTATTTCAGACAACCTGGGTTGATCAGGCACTTCTAAAGAGAGTGGGGGTGGAGCCATAGTTCGAAGAGGTGACAAGGCTTTGGCCGCAGAGCCAAGAGAGGATCGTCTAGCTGGTAGGAGATCCCCGTAGAGGCGACGTTCCGTCATCGCAATCTCCTTCTCTATGACTGCCGCTACTCTAGTTATAAACCTGTCCATAGTTCCTATCGTTGAATTCCCCCCAGCCCCCTCGCATCCAGCTCTGAGCAATTTCCCAGAGCGAGTAGACATGGTTGGGGTTTTGCCCTCTGGCAATGTCACAGTACCTTTCAGGACCAGTATGGATAAAGTTAGGGACCTGGGCCAGCCCAGCCTCTGTCAGCCCCTGACTGCCACAGACTGCCCGCCCTTTGCTCGGGCTTCGCTCGGCGTCCCGCTCACGTCCCGCTACGCGGCTGTCACGCCTTGAAAAAGGGTGTTGCGGGCGGGGGCGTGGTGTCCAGTGGGCGCGGCGGCAACTCGTGGCGCTGCGCTGAGCCTTCTGGTCAGTATAGTTCCAATCACTGACTGCTCCGCCTCCTGTAACCTCCTCGCTGTTCCTTCAGTGCCGGCTTGCCCCTCGCTGACCGCGCGAAGCGGCACCCGCGGAGCGGGTGCGGCGAGCGGTTGGAACAGTCAGCGGTAGTCCCTTAGGAGGGGGAAGAGCAAACCACGGACGAAGCCTCAGAGTCCACACTATGTCTCCCACAGGTAATGTGTGCTTAGTACGTTTTTTTAGAACTGTTTCTAGAATTGATTGGTAAATTTCTTGCTATACAAAGTGATTGCTACACTGCTGAATTTGATATAATACAAAGTTTATGCCACAATACAGTGGGGGGAATCCAGGGGGAGCTTCTGATGTTGCTGTACCTTTGCTGCTAAGTTGAACACTCTGCCTGTTGAACTTTGCACTTTTTAGGGTTATTTTTTTGTGTGGTTGCTGAGCAGAGCACCATTTGTTCTCCACTCCACAGGACTGTTTTCTGGGTGCCATCTTGCTTGGGTTATCTGTTTAGTTTACACCAGCTACCAAGCACTTACTTAAGGAGACCCATGCCACAGATGCACAGCATGTTCTCTTTCAGGGAACATTTGGAGGCAGCATTTTTCAATTTTAAAGAGTGCTTAAAGAGCATTGCAGTTGGATGACAGCTGTTTAAAACTGAATGCAGACAAAACTGAGGTGCTGTGTGATTTCTCCTCTGGTGGCCCATCGAACTGAACCCTCCACTGGTACTGTCAGAATCGGCTAGAAATTTAGGGATCATGCTTGATTCCAACCCTTTCTTGCTACTCAGATAAGGCAGATCACATCATCCTGCTTTTTAAGCTAAGATCAGTTAGAAAGCTACTGCATGTGCTACCAGAAGAGACTTAAACACCATAATAAAGGCTCCTGTTTCATCGTGTTTGGATTACGCCAACAGCCTGTACTTGGGTCTTCCTGCTTTTCTAATCCATAGACTTCAAATTATACGGAATGCGGCACGGCCAGGCTGATTCTACAGGTCCCCTTCTGACAACACATCTCACCTCACCTGAGGCAGCTTCATTGGCTTTCTGTTCCCAAGAAGGTTGAGTTCAAAGCCCTGACACTGGTGTTCACAGCCATTAGGGGCAAAGGCCCTCGATACCTATGAAACAGACTCGGCCAGTACCAACAGAAGAGATCCTTGAGACCCAATCGTCTTTGACTCATGCGCATTCTGTGGTTTGCCAGAGTTCTTTGGGGTATTTATTGTAAAGAAACAAGGGAACCCAAGTAAGGTCTACCAGGGACCTTGGGTATTAAGCTACTTTTAAGAACTGTGGTCCCTAGAGAAACAACAGTAAAAAGGGGGGAAATGAATATTGACCAAGGCAGTACTATATTTGTATAACTTGTCCAGCCAGTCAGAGGTCAGATATTTAATATTTTAAATTCAAATAGGAACAATAGAGACAAAACAATTTGTAAGTGGGAGAAAAGCCTGCATCCAACTAAACCAAGAGGGACAAATAATGAAGAACACAAAAGGCTCAGGCACAGCTGTAGGTTTGTTAAACACACAATTTTCAATGTAACAAATTGCAAGAGAACACCTTTACAAATTAAATGACAATTTAGAGCAGTATATAAGGTGTATCGCGTGTCGACAGCGTTTTGATCCATTTATACAATAAATGGATCATCATCAGGACATTTAGAATAAGCATTCCTGTGTGCAATTGCCTGTAATAACATAACTGAGGTACAAAAAGGAGAAGCAAAAGGGGAAAAGAAGGAAATGCAAATAATTAAAAGAGAGCACCGGTTCTGGTACAAACATAAGAGTAAAATATGCATGAGTCTGTATGCCGGTCCGCTTATTTGGAATCCTCACTCATCTCTTTGTTGTCTATCACCATGACAACATCGCTTTACCATTACCTTTAACAGGATCGGCTACTCAGTACTGGCATTGAGTCATCACCGCTGCCATTGGCCTGCGGCGTGTGACGTCATTTGCGTGAACGCGATGACGCCCACAGTGATGCCTCCCCTGTCCCAGTCTCAGGACACTTTCCCCTCATTTAAAACAAGCTGGTTTTCCCCGTATCACCACCATCGGGGTCGGGTTACAGAGGGATCGTGCAGGTACAGAGCGGGTGCCTAGCAGTGCAGGCGTAAGTTCTACAACTACTGAAAGAGATAAGTAACATTGTTTTTTTGTCCTGATGACGCGACTGATCACCTTCTTGTACTTTTTCTCAGAAATCCCCAGGGTGTGCCATTGTTGCTACCACCCCCCTCCTGAGACCCATGGTGTAGTTAGTGATTACACCACATGTGATATACTTTTAATTTACTTTGCTTTATGAACATTGTGTGCCCAGCAAGACTGTGTTTCGATTATTATACGCATAGTGTTTTACCGCACAGGTTCTTGATTATTGATAGACAACGGGATGGGCATACCCTTTTTTGTTAGTCATTTCCACACTATAGAGATTGACTTATATTGTTGAGTGCACTTAATTTCTCACAGTAGCACGTATGGTCAGTGTTACCATCTAAGTGCACCACGCAGAGCACCAATGTCTGTACGTCCAACAATGACAAACCTATACAACCATGCCTAACTACTAAATGTCTGTTTCTCTTTTATGTTTGTCTGTGTATGTTAACTCAATCCAGAATAAACTCGGTTCCTCTCAACACTAGGGACACCAGATTTATACTGTTTTTAATTTTTCACATTTATAACCTCTGGTTAGGGTGGGCCTTAGCGCGCCCATACCGCCGAGGTTTACACCTCCCTTGTGGTCCTGACGAATGCCTGTTTAATTACAGGCAGAAACATGTTGACCACATCCTAGTGGACTTTGCTGAACAATCTATTCAGTACTAATGTCCTACACCTTGTTTTTATACATGTCTGATTGGCTCCTAATAAAATGTATTTTTTGACACAATCAAGACATTTTTAAATCACTCTCACTAATCACTGAACACACACTACCAGCTCCGCAGTAATTCTGGCGTTGAAACACACCAGGGTGGCATTCGGCCTCTCCTGGTGGGGCCCGATGATGAAACATGTCACCAACTAGGTTGATGAGTGAGGGTTTTATTAGGAACCTAGTTGGATTCTACTGTTGTGCTCCACCTTCAAAAAGGCACACTCTTTCGTTGTTATGATTATACCCACCTGGGGGACTGAGAGTGCTCCTTATACAATTTCTCTCCCTCTCTGGTTGTTTTCAGCGTAAAAATATAATATACATGTTAAAATCATTGGTCACCAGTAACATGTTTCCAGTTGAGAGAGTCTTGTCGGGACATTTTTGTCACAGATATAATATACATATTGAAAACTGATGGTCAGCAAAGATAGGTTTACAGGCAGTCGAGACAATATTTGAACAAATAGTCAAGGGTTTTTCCACTTTTTTGATAAAGTGCCACTGTGCTTGTTGGGATATTAGTTCAGATTAATTTCTCGTATAAAAGTAAGAATTTTACCAAATTGCAATTAAGTTGTAGATTGTTTGGATTAAGACACTTTAGTATGGCAGATCTGCAGGTGCGAATGCCCATAGCGGTAAAAAGTTTTTTTAGCCATAAAAGCCGAATTGGTTTTAAAACGCGACATAAGCAGATTAAATGAACTAAGTCCTGCTTTGGTGCACCACATAGAGTGCAAGCCGGCCGGCCATTATATTTACTGGTTGGTTGATCAGCATTAGTCGGTAGTGGCCCTAGGCGTATTGCTAGCAGTTTACTTTTTAAGTGTATGTAGGATGTTATACTCAGGTATGCTGCAGGTTGTACAATCGAATCTGATTGCAGTACCATCCATGCGTGAGAGCGCTTACTGAATATAGTTTTATCTTCCATTAGAAAGTGCCTTTTTTCTACTGTATTCAGTGTTTGGTGACATTTTGTGTACAGTAAGTTCAGTTGCCAAATATCTGTAGCCTTCGTTGAATGTATTGATAGCTGCAGGTACTTGTTATAGGCTAACCGAGGATCATTCTCTTGAGCTTTCCAGATGGCACTATTAAGCGGGTTCTGACGGTTTGACCAGATGTTATACCATAGTTTTATTGTTGCGTACCTTCTTGCTAGGTGTTGCTGCAGTAGTCCAAATTCTAGATGGATCTGTGCTGGGTAAGAGTTTTGTGGTAGACCAAAAACTGTTTTGTATGTCTTTATTTGCATTCTCTCAAGGATTGCTGCTTGTTTGCCGTATTGGACTTCAGCTAAGGTCAGCAGGAGTTTCGCTTTTATGACAGCTAAAAATGGGTTAAACATTGGACCACTTAAACTCTTTGCTATGGTGGTAATGTATGCCACTGAACTGCGCACCACTCCACTGTAGGCTTTACAAGTTCATGCTCCTCAACTGTACAACACTCTACTGGACGCAACTCTACCGTATGACACTTCACTCTAACACACTCCAGTGTATTGTATTTCACTGAACTGTGCACTACTTAACTGTACGCTATTCCAGTCTATGCTGCTCAACTGTACAACACTCTGGTATGCACAACCCCACTCTAAGCCCCTCCTCTTTATGCTATTCCAATGTATGCCACTACACTGTAGCTCACACTACTCTATGCCGGTCTACGCTACAACATTACACTGTACTCCACTCCACTCTATGCCACTACACTATACGCCTCTCTACTCTACATTATTACACTGTATGCCGCCACTCCTCTTTAACACACTTCAATATATGCCACTGCACTGCAAACCACTCCACTATATGCCACTGCACTGTATACTACTCCACTGTATGTTATTCCAGTGTATGCTGCTAAACTGTAAAACACTATGGTTTACACCACTCCACTGTATGTTGCTACACTATACGCCAATCCAGTCTACACTTTTCCACTATTTGCAACTCCACTGTAATACACTCAACATTATGCTATTACATTCTCTGCAACTTCACTCTACTGTTTGCCACTCTAGTACATTCTATTCCACTGTACCTCACCTCAGTGTACGCCACTCTACTGTACGACTTTCTACTCTACCCCACTCCACTATACAGAACTCTACTCTAGGCCACTTCACTCTACGCTACTCCCCTGTATGCCAAACCAGTCTATGCCACTGCACTCTATGCTAGTCCCCTTTATGCTACTCCAATCTACACTTTTCCAGATAATATAAAATGGTATGAGTAGTGTATGGAGAAGGCATGAGAAATAGTTAATGTAGTGTGGCTTCAGAGTTAAATACACTATGGGGCCGGTTATGATGACGGTTGGACAGCGGTTTCGGAACCGACTGAACCCGAGTTGGCTGTCCGAAACTGCAATTACGATACTACTGCACATGGTGTGGTCGCAAGTTCTCATTTCCCTAGGGGAGCTCATGGTGCGGGCAGAAACTGCCCTCAGCACAAGCTCCCATAGAGAAATGGGAGTTTGTGTAACTCCTTGCACCGTGTGGCAGGCACCTCACAGTGCCTGCAACACAGTGCCGGGATTTTCAGGTGGCCCAACCGGAGGCCGTGGAAGAAGAGGGTCCATGCTAAGTGCCCCCAAAGTCACTTTCTGACAGGCTTTCGATGTCAGAAAGCCTGACATGGAAAGCCTGTCAGAAACCGGCATCATAATACCGACGGCAGAAACGCCGTCTGTACTGGATTATGTGGTGGTTCCGACTAGCCAAAGGGCTCCTTGATCCCTCCAGCAGCCAGTCGGATTAACGGCGGTTGGATTTGAAACCTTCATCCAAATGTGGCCCATAGTATGGAGCTTAGTATAGTTACCACAGGGAATGCGTTATAACTACCAATGATAAGTATAACTGGTGGATTTCAGTGGTTTTGTACTTTTAAAATGTTACATTGTCCCTGAAATTGTCACCTACCTATAATATCAATTTAATCTTTGTGTTTTTTAGGGAATTACTAGGTCTTTTGTAATGTAAAGTAATTTTGTTACCATATGTAAAGCATGCAGCCATGCCCTGCATCCAACCACCTGCAGGAAGCCAACCCCATGCTGCTTACAGCCAAAGGCCCTGTGCACTGGGGGGTGGACTCAGGGCCTGGTCTGTGGCCAGGTCCTGCGTCTAACTCTCCACAGGCAGCCAACACTACATGTGCACATCCTTCGGATGTTCATAGTGTTGTGTTGGGCTCAGGACCTGGCTGTATCCTGCCCTTTTGCACAGACCCCTACCCAAACTACTTTGGGCGCTGAGGACCCCTTTCCTTGAGGCATTTTTTAAAGTATAGGGGGCATGTGACCCCGCTCCCTTAGCCACTTTGGGCCCCAAAGTCCCCATCCCCTGGAGACAAAAGATTTTTATACAGGGAAATGGGTTTGTGCCTCCCCTTCCTGATCTATAAGGGGCACCTGGGACCCCAATCCCATGGGACTCCCTCCCCAAGCCAATACTGGCCCTGGAGACCACATATACAGGAGCCATTACTTACACATAGCAGAGGGTGGTGCATGACCTCCCTCCCAGTACCATAATGGGCCCTAAGGACATACATCCCTGGGGACGAATGACATAAAAAAGGGCAGGTGCCATGCAGCCCTCCTCCATGATCCTTAATAGGTCCCTAGAAACCCCATACTCCAGTGGCAAGTGCCATAAAAATGGGGATGGAGCCGAACAGCCCCCCTCCCTGTCCCTTATTAGTCCCCAGGGACCCCATCCTAGGGGCCAGAAAACATAGTAAAAGGGAGGACGGCCATGTGGCCCCCCTCCTTGAGACGATTATGACCCCAGGACCCTCTCTCACAGGGCTTGTTTAAATTATCTGTGGGTGCTCTGGTGCCCACCCTGGACACTCATCAAGACGCATGTTGGCAACTGCCCCCACAGCCCCAGCCAGCACCTCCCACACTGTGGAAGCTGGCATTTCTCCCTCCCTGTAGAAGCAACTGTTTATTTTTGCTCCCTCCAGGTGGGAGCAATCTGTGTTTCCCTGCCTGCAGAATCACAGGCAGAGAAGCTGAAGTCGACTCCCACCTGGTGGGAGCATTTTTTAATCTTCTGCCGGCTGGGTGCAGACATGCCTTACTTGCCGGCGCCCCTGCTGGAACAGAAGGTATGCTTGCTCGTATCAGGTGGGAGATTTAAAGTGATCTGCCAGAGAGGAGCAAACATATGTTTACCAGCCCACGCTCCTGTCGGCAGGGAAACTAATCTGTCCCGGAACGGAGCAATTAAGCCAGACCTGGGTGATGGGGTCCCCGGGACCATAACAGGGTCAGCGGGGGGAGCTGCATGACCCCCTCTCTTTAAAACTAAGTTCGGACCATGTTCTATATAGAGCACATCATACTGCACACAACACAGCGGCCGAATCCGCTTTTAAAGTAGTTACATATTGGTATTACACTCCTCCTTGCATGCACAGCTGGGACAAGAACAAAACTGATCCCTGCTGGCGGGGATGGGGTTTGAGGGGAACCTTAGCTCACCTACTGTGGCATTGCCCGAAATTAGTATGCTATTGAACAGCGATCCTCGACGATATTGATGCTGTATTTCAGATCACACTTCCTCGCTCCCCAGAATACACTCTACTAGGTCTTTCCCACCCTAAAGCCCTCCTGCTGAAATCTCTTGGAGGCAGACAGATCGCATTGGCGTTGCTGGCGGCGCGGCAGGTCATACTGGCAAGGTGGGAGACAACAGCGGCGCCAGAGATACTAGATTGGGTACACCGTCTGTGGCAGCTCCTAGCTATGGAGTGCATGTCGCTGAGCGTGGAGGGGAAGGGCAAAGACTTTGCGAAATTGTGGACCCCTTATCTGCAAATACTCACGAAAGACCTGAGGGAGGTGACATGCCCTAAATATCAGCAGATTCTCAAGCTCTTGCTGTTAGAGCCCCTTGGCAACCTCCAAAACCTGGCAAGATGAGCATATTCACTGTACGGAGGGCTGCCCTGGTCTGAGGTTTTAGAATGCATGGTGGAATTCTAAATTCCGGAGAAGGATGGGGGGTGGGTGAAGGGGTGGGAGGGACTGTTTGTTTAGGATGTTTTTATTTGTCCTATTAATGTTACATTTTGGATGTTCTTTAAATGGGAGACAACACATATGCCTTGCACGATTGCTTCCTACGTGGCCGGCCTCCGGGTTGTGTGCCTGAAAGCTGTGTATTATCGCTCATGTATCGATCTGCCAGCTTTGAGATGTAGGGAGGAAGCTGAATCCTGCACAATAAAAATGATTGATTCTTGAAACTAAGTTCGACCCCACGGGATGGCATCCACGGGTCATTTAATATTTCAGGGAAGTGTTCCTTGCAGCCCCCTCCTCTTCATTTAAATCCCAGCACTAAGGCATGGGGTCTCAGGGACATACTAGAGGCTTGGGGAGGGGAGCCACTCACCAAACGCTCTCCCATTTTTAACTATATATCAACCACATGGGAATGGGTCCCCTGGGCCTTTTAAGGCTCAGGGAAGGGGGTGCATGGCCCCCTCCTCTTTATTAAAATATCATCCCCAAGTGATGGGGTTCCCGGGTCCTCTAAGAAGTTTGGGAATAGCGGCCATTCACTCCCTTCCCCTAAACAGAAAATGCAATGCCCCTACCCGAGGCCCTGACCCAGTCCATTTTTGTTGTTTTACAAGCACGGGAACAAATGCAATTTGTAGCAATTTTTTACAAAAAAGTTTTTGGGCCCAGGTAGGACTTCACCACCTGGCCTAGGGAACTTGGTATCGCTACCCTGACCACTATCCCTTTACTTCCCTTTATTTTATGGTGTCAAGATTGATTCCTGAGCCCTAAGATAGTTGCTGCACCAATGCTGTTGATGTGGTGGCAGCCAATCTGATCTCCGGAGGGCATTTCATGGGAACGCAGAGCCTCTGTGACGTGAAATATAAAAGGTTTGGTAATTGCTTAAAAACTACTAAATTGATTTACACCAAATCACAAGAAGCTCTCTTTTTGCACCAAGATCTAGCTTTCTGCCAGATTTGGTGTGAATCCATTCAGTAATTTGAGGTGTATCTCCAATGGAAACATTAATGGGGAAAACACATTTAGGACCCCCCTTTTTCTCAGCTCCCCCAGAAAGGTTCCAGTTTGGAGCTGTGGTGACATAATTTATTTTTTGGATTGTTTCACGAAGATTCATCAAACGATGCCACAAATATAAGTAAACCAAAATAATGCCTTTACTATGGAAACACAAACCTAACAACTACCCAGTGGTTATATGTATATTTCTATTTGTGTTTGTGGAGTCAAGAGTGCGTTGTATATCATTGACTGTGTGCATAACTTGAGCTGAGCTTGTATATAGAATCTGCATTGTCTCTGTTTTAGGAGTGCGTGTTTCAGGAATATGTACCTTTCAAGAGTGTGCAGTCAGGTGTATAGAACCACCATTGTAACATCTGCAACATGTAGACTGTGGGTTTGTTGGGTATGCGTTGAACATCAATATAAATCTGAGTGTGTAGAATCAGGAGTGTGTGTGTGTGTTATGAATGTATGTCAGTAGTCAGAAGTGTGTATTGGGCATCATCAACTGTGAATAGATCTGTGTAGAGTTGAGTGAATAGAGTTGGACATCTGTTTCACAAGATCTGTCTGTTGGGTGTGTGATAAGTGTCTACTTCATTTAGAGTGTACATAGAGTGAGTGTTTTGAGAGGGTGCGTCAGAAATCAGGCATGTGTGTCATGAGTCAGAAGTGTGTGTATCTGTTATATGTGCAGATTGGGTATGCCCTTCTGATTGCATATAGAGTGAGGAGTGTGTTTTGTGAGTGTGCATGACAAAAGTCAGGATTTTGTATCAGAAGTTGTGGAATGTATGTATCCATCATTTGTGTCGGACAGATATATCAGCCTGAGTGTATGAGAAGTTAGTAGTGTGTCCGACAAATGAGGATATGTCAGGAATAAGAAAAGAATGTCCTACCCAAGTGTGCAGAGTCAGGAGTATGGCTTCAGAAGTGGGGCTCTTGTAGATTGTTTGTGGCCTGTTCACAAACTGCATTATGTAGTACATTGTGTAGTATTACAATAGTAGTACAATCTTACTACAAACATATTACAAAATGCTATTCACAAACTTAAGCGTAGAGGTTATGTTAAAAATATGTAAATTAATACATATGTAATATTTAATTATAAAATATGTTGATGACATATATTAAAATTAAAAGATCATATAATATTAATGTATATTAAAAGTAATTACATTACTATTAATTATATATATACATCACTTTAAGTAATATTTAATGCATAATATATTTTTAATTTTAGATTGGAATTTCCTCTTTCAGAGTGTTTGTCTTTCAAGTGAATGTGAAGTCAGGAGTGGGGGTTGGGAGCACAATGCCTCACAGTCCCAGCACAGTTCGCACCTTTGCATCCTGGTAAATGCAGTACACAGTTCAAACTTACTTCAAAATTAGCTGGAGATTTTCACCAAAGTTGGTGCAGACATTGCTGTATATCTCTAGACATGTGTTTCTGTGTTGAGCCCGTCTTCAGTAGAGAGCAGCAGCATTAGAGAGCAAAAAAAAATCATCTAGGGTTGCTGGAAATGCTGCCAAGTTTCTCTCAGGTCACAGTACCACTCATAGGCACACAGGTGCATCTCCAAAGCTCGTCAGCTTGCTGGCTCAAGGGAGCCTTTTAAATAGAATGGGGGTTGGGAGCACACTGCCTCACAGTCCCAGCACAGTTCGCCCCTTTGCATCCTGGTAAATACAGTATGTGAAGTCAGGAGTACGAGGTCAGGTGTGGGACTTATGTATCATAAGGATTCTGTGTATATTGGTTGTATGCTGATCATCTAAAACATTCTCAGTACATACAACGTTAGTAGCGTGAGTGTGTTATGTGAGCATGTCAGAAGTTAAGAGAGTGTATACTTTAACATGCAATGTGTGTATTCATTATGTGTTGCATATATCTGTCTGGGTGTACACTAAGTCTAAAGGGTGTCTGTTTTTATGTGTTAGGAGTCAGGAGTGTGTTATTTTCCTGCGGAGCTAGGAGAATGGACTCAGAAGTAGGGCATGTTTATTTCCTGGAGTCTCTGTGTTGTGTGCCTTAAGTATAATATGTGCACCAGGTGGGTGGTTGAGGTATGTTCAATAGGGGCCTTACGAATAGGTTATAAGCTGCTCACAAACTCAATCTAAGTTCACAAAATTTTAAAGTATTCACATTTCTGTATTGTTCGCAAATTTTGAAAATAGTTCCTAATCAATGAAACATAGGTTAAGGAGTTAGAACAGCAAACATTTGCAGGCTATTATATATAGGTTCAGATTTTACATACAAAAAAACATAGAACTTCAGCAGTTTTAGTGTTCTCAAGTAACTATAACTCATGCCCTGAGGTAACTATAACTTGTGTGAATTTCTAAGGTTTTTAAAATTCTGTTTCCTAACTATAATGCCCCTGTAACCTGTGTGTGTGATTGTTTGTGTGTGTGATTTGTGATCTTTTTATTTTAGGAATTCCCCGTTCTAAATGGAGCATCCCTTATGGGGAATCCCCGAGAATAAAAAAAACTGCTCTCAAGGAAAATAATTGGAAAGGCATAGCTTGGAGACCAAAAGATGTTTCCAAACTAGAAAATAGTGCATTTCCCATGTTAATTCCCATAGAACTTTAGACATGCCTGCAGGCCAATCTGCCAAATGGAATTACACCAAATTTGGCAGAACCATAGCTTTTGGTCCATAGATTGTGCTTTATGTCACTTGGTGTAAGTTTGTGCAGTAGTTTTCTAGATGTTAAAGAAATCCAAATTTGAATATCTGCGATCTCTGATTGGCTGCCAGTACTTCAATTAGAAAGTGCTGGCAGTCATCTTGGGATTTGGCTTCAACCGAGCCCCCCCCCACCCCCCAAAAAAAACCAACAGCAGACAGGGTAGGAATATCCTGACCCCTTAGCTCTGGTTTTTGGGTACCAGAGGGAATCTGTCAGGGCACAAAAGCACTTAAAAAACAGAATGCAATGAAATTGCGACTAATTTGTGGAACGACATAGAAAAAAAATCTCCTGTGCTTCTTTATACTAAAGCCACCAGGTGGGCAAGGTCCTAGGGGCATGCACAGTTAACTAAATATGTTGGAGGGGGAGTGCCTCCACTGATGACATCTCAAATGACACCACTGATGACATCATCACATGATAATCAGTTTATACATTTTATTTTGATTTAAAAATAAATCACATGATAATCAGGTGTACCTCCTCACACCCTAATATAACTTTTGATACACCCACTCTAAAATACAGACTACCATTTTCGAAACCATAGACTCACCAATTCCAGTTACTACATACCCACTCACTTATTCCTAGGTCTACACATGCGTCCACTCATTCACCCATACAGTCACTCATTCATGAAGTCACTCATCAATACAGCACTGTCATTTGCACTCTTACACCTATGCAGATACTCACACATCACCACTCATCCATAGTTACTCACACACCTAGTCAATCATGCAAAGAATCATTTGCAATCCCATGTACTCACCTATACAGTTATACACACACCACCTCACTTATTCATACAGATACAAACACATACTCACTCTATTATATAATCAGTAATACAAGCACACACTCATCCCTACAGCCACTCTCATAATCACTCATTCTCACATATAGTGATTTACATACTCCAACACTCACATATACTGCCTATCACATATGCAGTTACTCACACATGTACCTCTGAGACATCTATTCAATCACCAACACACCCATACAACCACTCACCTACCCATTCATCCCTTTACAGATGCACTCTTGAACCCATACACCCAATGAATTACTCACTCACACATCTATGTACAGAGTCACACACCCCCACCCACCCACACAGACACTCAACACCCGTACAGATACTCAGAAAACCAATCAATAACCCATATAGACACTCATGTAGCTACTCACCAACCCATGCAGCTGCTTACACACCAACTGACAGACCGATACAGACATTTACACAAAATACTCACTAACCTTTGCATTCAGTAAGACACGTTTAATCACTCACTTATATAGTCAGTCACACACCTACTAAATCATCCATTCAGACACTCATACACCCACTCATACTTCAATACACCTTGGCATATATATATATATATATATATATATTCACTGAAAAAACCATAGGTTATAGACCATATATAGTTAGGAATTAGCATTTACAAAACCTTGAAAATTCACTGAAAAAACCATAGGTTATAGACCATATATAGTTAGGGATTAGCATTTAAAAAACCTTATTTTACTCACACAAAACCATTGAAATTCCATATATAGTTAGTTGCACTAACTATATATCGCGCACCCGCAATCCACTGCTGATGATGTCACATATTACATCATTCATGACATGGTCAGTGACATCACTGATGACATCTCAAATGACATCACTGATGACATCACTGATGACATCTCAAATGACATCACTGATAACATCTCAAATGACATCACTGATGACATCTCAAATGACATCACTGATGACATCACTGATGACATCTCATTTGACATCAATGACCACATCACTGATGATATCATTCATGTGACAATACAATGCATCTCCTCACACTTTAATATAACCTCTGTTACACCCAGTGTTAAATACAGAGTATAATTTTTGAAACCATTGACACACCAATACTAGTTACTACATACGCACTCAGTGATTCCTATGTTTACACACACATTCACTCATTTACCCATACAATCATTCATACATACAATCACTCATCTTTACAACACTATCATATGCACTCATACACCTATACAGACTCTCACACTCTGTCACTCATCCATGGAGTTACTCACACACCTAGTCAGTCCTGTAAAGAATCAATCACACTTCCATTTTCTAATCTATACAGTTAAACATAGAGCACCTTACATTTTGAAACATATACTAACACATACTTACTCTCTTATACAATCATTGTTACAAGTACACATTGATCTGCACAGAGTCACACACCTCCCAGCCAGCCACACACACACTCAGTCTCCCATACAAATACTTGGGCAATCAATCAATAACCCATATAGTTACTCATATAGCTACTGATCAACACATGCAGCAGTTTACAGAACAACAGACATAATGATGCACAAATTAAGACAGTTTAGTCACTAACCCATGCACTCAGTGACACACATTTAATCACTCACTCATACAGTCAGTCACGCACCTACTAAATCCTTCATCCAGACACTTCTACATCTACTCATTCTTCAATATGTAAAACATATTTAAACTTTACAGAAACACACAGTCACTGGATGATGTCATCAGTGATGTCATTTGAGATGTCATCAGTGATGTCATCAGTGATGTCACTGACCATGTCATGAATGATGTAATATGTGACATCATCAGCAGTGGATTGCGGGTGCGCGATATATAGTTAGTGCAACTAACTATATATGGAATTTCAATGGTTTTGTGTGAGTAAAATAAGGTTTTTTAAATGCTAATCCCTAACTATATATGGTCTATAACCTATGGTTTTTTCAGTGAATTTTCAAGGTTTTGTAAATGCTAATTCCTAACTATATATGGTCTATAACCTATGGTTTTTTCAGTGAATTTAAATGGTTTTTTAATAGCAAATATCATAAGCTGTCGAATGTCAAGTACGTGGTAAGTAAAAACATTTTCGTGTTTATGCACACTGATCTGCTTTGAATGCTGCCCCCCCCCTCATTTCTATTAGGAGTACTCTCTCTTTGCAGATAGTGAAGGGTAGTTAACGCAGGCCTTTGCCCCCGTTGTAATCCGTCGTGCCTGCTTCACTCTCCATTTGATTGATTGTTCTCTTTGGTTCATTCTCTATTTACAAACAAGCACAGAGTCGCAATACTCTGTTTAGTCTTTGCAGATAGCGAAAAATCGTGTAAAAAAACAAAAGGAATCGAGCAAAATCAGTAGGCCACTAATGGGATCTCTTTTTGACCTGGCTAAAATAGAAACATTAGGAACAACCTGTTGAAAATAGCAATGTGTATGTACATAAGCGGCGTTCATTTGTGTTCACAGTACCCCTTGTTGATTGTTTGAATCGAGCATTGAATTGTTCGAAGTTAGTTCTCTTAAGGATATTCTCTGCCTGCAAACGAGGAAGAATAGGAATATTCTCTCTCCCTTTGCAGATAGTGAAGGGTAGGTAACGCAAACCTTTAACACGTCGTGCCTATTTCGTTCCTCATTGATTGATTGTTTGCCCGAACATTGACTGTTTGGGAATTGGTTCTTTTTGGAGGTATTCCCTGTTTGCAAATAAACGTAGGAAAATCTTTGCAAGTAGTGAAAGGGTAGGTAATGCGGACCTTTGTCCCCCGTTGTAATCTGTCATGCCTATCTACTCCCCACTGATTGATGCACCTGCTTCACCCGGACCATTTACTATCGATAGGTCATCTGGCCCGACCAGAGAGCACCCCTAGTGAAAAGGACATATGCAATAATAACGAAGTGATCACTGTATCCTGTTAACAGAAACTTTAGCATGAAACAACCTGGAAAGAAAGGAATAGGAAAACGAAAATCAGTAGGCCACTGATGAACTTTTTATTAAATAACAAACAAAGAAACGATAACAATACGTAATGATAAAACCTATTATTGTCCTAGAAACAAGAAACGTTAGAAGTAAGCCCGTAATAAGAAACCTGAAAACAGTAAGAGAAACCAAGTGTGACATTGCAACGGCCACAAGGCAACGAGGCTTCATCGCCCCTCACTGCCCCAAAACGTGTCTGTCCCACCGCCTGCCACGCCCAAATAACGGCAAACTGGGAAAGATACAAGTCAGCAGACATCCGCCCCATTCTGGAAACTTCCAAAGTGCAACAGGTTTGCGGCTACGCCCAACCGGAAGCAACACATATAAGGCGGGTCCTGCTGCCAACCGTCGGCCAGGAGATCATCACGTAGGGTGTAGCCGGAGGAGAGGCCGAGGCCAGCGGGACCCGGCCAGGGGGATTGACAACACTGGAGAGTTGCAGGGGGGGGGAATGTCCGTGTCCTCGACCCTCCCCTCTCTCTCCCAGTCCGGCCACCATCAACCAGAGGCCGAGGCCGACGGGATCCGGCCGCGGTGGCGGTAACCCTGGAGAATTGCAGGTTAGACCCTCTCTCTCCCAGTCTGGGCCAGCATCCATGGAGGGCCTGGGAGTGGAGAGGCCACTGCACGAAAGGCCCAGGAGAGGCACCACACGCCAAGGCCTGCCCCACCGGATGAGCCAAGGAACCCGTTCATGGGGCCAGAGCAAAGGGCGTCCGGCCGCCATCCACCGGAGGTCCGGCCCAAAGACGGACGGGACATTTCTTCTTTCTTTTATAATGGCTGCGACAACACTGGGGGGGGGATGTCTTGCACATGCCTCCGACCCCCCCCCCCTCGTCCTCATCGCCTGGTCCGGCCATAACAAATGTCAAGCGAGACGCCGTGGGGTGCACTGGGTGGGAGAGATGGTGCGAACAGGCCTCTCCCGCCTCCCCAGGTGGAGGCTTCCCAGCTGCACCCTCAGCGCTCCAGGCGCCCGGAAAAGGGTTCTTCCACTGTGGCGATGCTGCAACGTCTCACCCGGCAGGGTGGAGCCCGTCCGCTCATTTGACCCCGCGATCGCCAGTAGCTACCGAACTCTCAAAATGGCGGTCGACCTGGCAAGAGCGGGCCCAGCATAAAGAAATGGCCCGGTCACTGGTTGACTCCACCACCGTAGTCCTCCACGACCTTGAAGATTCTAGAGGAGCCGCGGGAGTCCCCGACCCCCGCAGACACCCCCGATGGGGAATGACTGCCATGATCACCCGTGGAGTGACGAAACTGTAGCCGCGGGACGTCGGCGCTCCCATGCTGGCGCCAGCCTCAGTTTGAATGACTAGAATCCTGCAGACCTCAGTTCCGGTGAAAGCACAGTGTGACCCGGTAGGAAAAATTGTTGCACCCCCTCCCCTTTTTGACTGATTGTTCAAACCACCGATCCTTTCCTTTGCCCTTTTAACGGAACTTTGGACTGCCTCCCCCCTCCCCCCCCCGCGGCACCCCACGCCGTTATTTGCTGGGCGGCAACTTACTAGACATCACCTTCGTGCCATCCAGATTTCAGCGCATTCTGCTGCCTTGGAACTATTCGCACAACAGACCGCTACTGACAACCCACCCCCCGGGACGCCCCACGCCGGATACCCAAATCAGTGCGGCACCCAGGCAACATCTTCTGAATTTTCATAATTTGAAAGAACTAGTAACATGTCCTCATCAGGAATTTCCTCTTCAATCATCTCATCAGGAATCTCCTCATGAAAAGTCTGCAATGATGATTCTTGTAACTCTATGGTCTCCAAACATTCGATAAATTCGCCATCAAGAGATTGATCAAAAAAATCATTCAAGTCATCTCCTCCTTGTGAGAATATTTCATTATTGGTGCTGTCAATTTCATTAAATGTAGTGGATAATTCAAAAGAAATTGCCACGGTCTCTTCATTGTTTAAATATTTTTACTGTTTTTGTTTAGTTGTATATATTTATAAGTTATTAAAGTTTTATATTCCTACTACTTTGTTGGAGTGCTATATATTTTTAATGTGACACATAATTGTAAAAACTTTGATGTACAAAGAGTCATCCCTGGAATCTTCCGCTTCAGGCTCGGTCCCCTACCCAATCACAATACAGGATGGTTTTCAGATAGTAGGAACGCGTGTGGTTTGACGGATCTCATCGGGTGTGGGCCTTGATCTACTATAACTCCTTTGAAGAGGGGTGATTCTTTACAGCTGGGGCCATAAACTACATCTGCAGGGCTAGCTGATAGCCTGGACAATCGGACACAGAGGAAGCGGAGTGTCAGAGGGTGCGGTAGTGAATAGGGCGAAAGGGAGGTGTCGGGCGGGCACAGAGTGTGATTCTCAGGGAAGAGCAGCGCAGATGGGGGGAGGTTTATTGCCGATGCATAAGACAGAGAGCGGGGGTGACCAGTGCCTGGGGAAGATGCTTGCGAGGGTGGGGAGCCATGCTACGGATCAACAGCGTGCAGAGAGTGGGTCTGGTCAAGGCATCTAAAATGGCTGCCGTGCACGACAAAAGTGTGGCATTTCAAAAAAGGCAAGATGGCGCAGACAATGTTTTTCAACACTTCCTCATTTCCTTCGAATCGAACGTTAACAGACGTTGGTGCATATTACCAAAGTTAAGCGATATTTATCGCTAACGATGCTTAGCAACAAATTTTTTACCGCTAAGCATCGTCAGAAATTATCGCAGATAAACCTTGCTATTATCAAGGTTTATCGCAAATGCGATAAAAAACGGCCGCAATGCATGAATATCGCTAAAAAGTCAGCGATATTCATGCATTACCGAGCTAATGCTCTTAGCCATGTTATCCACCTCCCATTGGATAACATGGCTAAGAACTGCTCAGGGCAGGTGTTAGTTTTTGGAGATATTCGCGCTTAGCGCGAATATCTCCAAAAGTTGGTAATAGGAGATAGATATCTTGCATGTTGTAATGCAAGTTATTGTGGTATATGGAACTCATACCATAATCTCTCAGGAAAACAGAAACTGATCCTTTTGGGACCGCCTGAGAAGGCCTAGGGGGTGAGGGGTACTCTACTTTGCCCCCTTTTCACGTTCCGAACTATTTTATTTTACTCTCTTCTGTAATTACACAAAATGGCAGCGATAAGATGCATCAGACACAGACAGTGAGAGAAAGGAGGCCGGAGATGAAGAAGAGATGTCAAATACACATTGGAGATAATATAGTGGGAGAAGGAAAGTAAATATGAGTAAACTTACCATGTAACATAAAAATGTTGCACTCTATACTATAAGTCTCATTTTATACTACAATCACTTCGCTACAACCTCATAAATTAAAAATAAAAATGAATAATGTCTCAAACAATTTTTGATTTCTAAATATAAATTTATTCTTCTGAATTTTCAAAATTTGAAAGAACTAGTAACATGTCCTCATCAGGAATTTCCTTGTCAATCAACTCATCAGGAATCTCCTCATGAAAAGTCTGCAATGATGATTCTTGTAACTCTATGGTCTCCAAACATTCGATAAATTCGCCATCAAGAGATTGATCAAAAAAATCATTCAAGTCATCTCCTCCTTGTGAGAATATTTCATTATTGGTGCTGTCAATTTCAATAAATGTAGTGGATAATTCAAAAGAAATTGCCACGGTCTCTTCATTGTGAGCCATTTTATTTTGAAATTGCTTGCTGTAAATTGCAGAAAAAAATAATCACTTTCATTTATCGTTTTTAGTAATACATAATATAAAACTAACTTTATCAAGTATTTAGTATAACAGAAGGACTGTAAATAAATAACAGAAAACATTTTTCAAATTATCTTAAAGTGTACAACATAGTTCCCCTTACAAATTAACAACTCACCTTTTTAAAAGTAGGAGAAGTGTTAGTACTGTGTAAATCAAACACCAGAAATTGAGCACCAAAAATTCCTCACAAATGTACCTCAGACAGTAGTATCACAAAATGGCTGTGGTTTCCTCTCATTTTAGATATATACATAACCAATTAACTTTCATCACACACAAATACAAAACCAAAGTAACATTTTAATTGGTTCTAAATTTCAACACTTTCAAATGTGTTTTCCCCATGCAATTTTCCATAGGACATTTAGATACGTCTACAGCCTGAATGGCTGAACGGAATTACACCAAACTTGGCAAAATGGTACATCAAACCTAACAGGTCAGGGAGGATCTACTATGCCCCCTTATGGTCATTTGCCCCTTCGCTTTGGCCTCCTCTTGTCTCTCGATCCTACCGAGAGACAAGATGGCGGCCGCTACGGACTGTTTGGAATGTTTACAGACGCCGGAGAACCAATCAGCTTCGCAAAGCTCCGTAACGCGAAAAGTACGCGAAGCGGAGCGCTGTTACAGATATATATCTTTTTTTGAACGTTAATTTCTCAAAATCCACTGGAGCACATATATTGAGACCTAGCAAAGGCACATCGGGCTACCAGTCCCTAATATTTTGCCAAGTTTCGTGCAAATCCATTCAGCCGTTCGATTATTATAATTTTATTTTTTTTTGCCCCGCGGGGCCCTTTTAAAACCTTCACATCAAACCTAGGGGGTCAGGGAGGATCTACTATGCCCCCTTATGGTCATTTGCCCCTTCGCTTTGGCCTCCTCTTGTCTCTCGATCCTACCGAGAGACAAGATGGCGGCCGCTACGGACTGTTTGGAATGTTTACAGACGCCGGAGAACCAATCAGCTTCGCTTCACAAAGCTCCGTAACGCGAAAAGTACGCGAACTGGAGCGCTGCCCGGTCCGCTGTTACAGATATATATCTTTTTTTGAACGTTAACTTCTCAAAATCCACTGCAGCACATATATTGAGACCTAGCAAAGGCACATCGGGCTACCAGTCCCTACAATTTTGCCAAGTTTCGTGCAAATCCATTCAGCCGTTCGGGCTAAAAGTGAGGCCAACCGCCCTATGGAAAACTCAATGTTAAAATCACGTTTTGGGACCCCCCTTTTTTCTCAGCCCCCCCTTGACAAACCCCCCCCAAATTTTCAGTGGCTGCTCAGAAACAAAATGTTCAATTTTCCTGCAAATTTCAGCCAATTCCGTCCACAAACGCCAACGTTATTAGACATAGAATTTTCAAAAATCCCATAGAGAAAAAATCCTAACTATATATACCTACTGGCGACCGCCAGTAGGTAATATATATATATATATATATATATATATATATTAATATATAAAACACATTTAAACTTTACAGAAAAACGCAGTCACTGGATGATGTAAGTGATGTAATTTGAGATGTCATCAGTGATGTCATCAGTGATGCCACTAACCATGTCATAAATGATGTAATATGTGACGCCATCAGCAGTGCATTGCGGGGGGGGTGTAATAGTTAGTTCAACTAACTATAACAGTCGAATGTCTCTGGATTTGTAGAAGTGAAATGCCCAACCAACCATAACATCCCTTAATCCTATGGTTTTTCAGTGAATATATATATATTGAAATGAATTACACCAAATTTGGCAGACACCTTGATCTATAGCCAGAAAGCGTGCTTTTTGTGAATTGGTGTAAATCTGAAGTTTAGAAATATATGTATATTTCACACCAAGGTACCTTCATGGTGGGTGTACCCTCACATATTAGAAACACTCATTAGATGTTCAATTACTAAATTGTTAACATCCATAATGGCATCTGAAATTACTGATATTACATTAAAATCAAGATTAATGGAATTCTTTCTTACGTTGTCCACAAAACTCATAGGAGGCTGTGTCTATCCCTTCCATGTGATGAACAAGTCATCAATGTAACATATCCATAAAATAGAACTCTCCATTTCATTGGTAGTGTCATCTACAATGGATATCTGCTCCTCCCACCAGCCCATAAACACATTAGAATGGCTAAAGGCAAAGCAGGTACCCATTGCAGTACCCCTGAGTTGGCAATAAGTATCTCCACTGAACAAGAAAATATTCAATCAGCTCCATAATAATTTCTGCATGTTGCAAATGGCAAACAGGTCTTGTTCTCAGATAATGTGTGCATGCTTGTAACCCTTGAGTGTGTAGCCATTAATAGACAGGATATACGGCTGGTATAGCCATCATATATAGGACAGACTTAGTGGTCTGTTGCAACCCTGCTCCCTCACCCCATTGTGAGGCAATTTCTTTTACCACTGAAGTCACATGAAATCAAACTTTTAGGTGGATGGTCATCTATCGCCCACCTGGTCGCAGACCAATCTTGTCGCAGGAAATTGGTAGTCTTTTTTAGGCCAATATTCTATCCTCTGACTACACAGTCCTAGGAGACTTTAACTTGTACCTAAGGCACACACTGACAAGGACACAGCTGTACTCTTACAGACTATGTCTGGCTTAGACCTCTCACAAAACATAGCCAGCCCCACACACCTAGCAGGAAATACCTTAGGTGGAATCTTCACTAATAACGCGTCACTAAATAACGTAAGGATTCTTCAGATGACTTGGAAATATCATAGCACAGCTTTATTCGATATAAATTATAATTAACTGGAGCACATTGTGAAAATGCAACCAACTAACTGTGCTATCCTCACGGCCTCAGACAAAATTCAACCAGACACCTTTAATAAAATGCTAATAGACTCAATACCTGTCAACTTGGAGGCCATTGACACAGCCTTATCGCAATACACAAAGTGGCTAGATCCTGCTGCTAGCTCCCTGGTACCAGTGAAAATAGTCAAATTCAAGAAGAGTAGCTTCTCGGCACCTTGGTTTTTAGAAGAGCTTAGGGCCCTCAAAAAGAGCTGCAGAAGACAGGAGCGAAGATGGACATCAGAGTAAAATAAGGGAGAGAAGATTAAGTGTAAGAGATGTCTGGCAGCTTATAAAGTCATGATTGCTAAGGAAAAACTGCTTATGTTTCCACAAAAAAATAGAAGCAGCTTAAAATTCTACAAAAAAATTGTTCCAAACGGTCATCAAACTGACAATGGTTACAACTAACAATTTCTCTGACACAAGTCAATCTTTCTGCAACTTGCTGGCCAAATTTGTCTTACATAAAGTTGAAGCTGTTTACAGCAATTTCTCTTCCATGACCACTCTCACACCAAGCGATGCAGCCACCTCAAAACCCTTAATCGAGGGTTCGATCCTTAGAGAGTTTGCCTCTCCCTCCTTGGAGGAAGTCACAAGACTAATCAGCACTACTAAATCTGGGTCCCTGCTGGACCCCTACCCCCATAAGGGTGGCCAAGCTAGAAGCTGAGACTATCGCTTCTAAGCTTTTGGACATTTGTCAACTGATGTTCAAATATGGATCTTTTCCTGTGATTTGTAAGAAAGCCTCAGTGCTCCCCGTCATAAAAAAATCCAACATGGATCATATGGACCACAACAGTTACCGCTCTAAATCGTACTTACCTATACTGGCAATAAATGTTTCCAAAAATCTACTTGTGGATTACATCAACTCCAACAACTTCCTGGATTGCTGTCAGTTTGGCTTTCACAGTGGCCACAGCATGAAGACAGGACTGATTAAGGCTACAGGGGAGACCAGGCTGTCTCTTCACCAGGGAGGAAGGGCAGCTCTCATCCTGCTTGATCTATCAGGAGCCTTTGATACTGTCAATCATTGGCTGCAGATGGATAGCTTAGCCAACATCGGGATCATTGGAGCAACTTCCTCTCAGGTCGTGAGCTGGTTATCCATCTGGGCACATTTATGTCACTGCCATTCTCCCTTCCTTGCAAGGTACCCCAGGGGTCCTTGCTTAGCCCAGCACTTTTTAATGTATAAGTTACCTTGCTGGCTGATCTAATTTGATCCTCCATTTTTTCTCTTACATCTTACACAGATGATGCTCAGATTGTGGTCTCTCTTTCCAGGGAAGACACTGACACAGGATTCAGATTCTGTGAATGCATGCAGGCGGTGAACACATGGATGATCAAGAACTATCTTAGACTTAACTTGAGTAAGACCAAAGATTTATTGTGTGGAGCCCAGACATCTTTCTGGACCCCTTCATGGTGGCTGCAGAAAATGAGTTCACTCCCTGTTCCAGTCAGTAAGACCCATAATCTTGGAGTTCTAATTGACAACAGACTGTCGTACAATGACCATGTCAACGCAGTATCCTCCTCCACATTTTACACCCTCAGGTCACTAAAGAAGAATTCTCCATATATCCCAGTAAATCTTCAGAAAACGCTTGTGACTTCATTAGTGATGGCAAAGTTAAACTACTGCAATGGCCTACTCCTTAATGCTCACCAGTACGTACTGAACAAACTGCAACCTTTACAGAATGCAGCAGTTCGACTGCTATTGAATATTCCAAAATATTATTCAGTTGCTAAATACATTAAGAAACTACACTGACTTCCCATAAGACAGATAATTGTTTTCAAGGCACTCTGCATTGCTCATAAAGCACTAAGTGACCTAGGCTAATTTTTTCTCAAAGACTGCTGTAAATGGCACATACCAGGCAGGACCTTGCAATCTGCATCAGCCACATTTGCCTTTTGTTAGATCTGGGAGTCTCTAGTTGGCAATGGTATTTACCTTTGTCCAAATGGGGACCCTTACTTCTAAGTCAGGATAAGGGGATTACACTCCTTAATAACCCCTGCTCACCCCCTTAGTAGTTTGGCACGAGCAGACAGGCTTATCTCAGAGGCAGTGTGTTAAGCATTCGTGAATATACACAGTAATACAGTGAAAACACTACAGATGGACACAACACAGGTTTTATAAAAATAAGTATTCTTTATATAGACTTAACACAAGACCACAAACAACAAAAATCCACAATACTACACTTAAGATTGCTTAAAGATGATTAAAGTTGCTTGGTTCAAGTTGATGATAAATGCAACAAAGTTCTCAACAAAGTACCTGGATGCGTAACACAAAGTAAACAAAAGGCTCGCAAAAGGGGAGATGGTTCGGTTCCGTGATCCGGGGGAGATGATGCGTTGTGCCTCAATGCTTGTGCAGAGTAGGGGCTGGGTCGTGATCCTTACCGGTGCGAAGGTGATGCGTAGATTCTCTGCCTGTGGGCCCGTTGAGGTGCGCAAGATGGCGCCTTGGTGGGATGCGATGATCCGGTTGCGATGCGAGAAGATGGCACCATTGACGCGGCGATGCGATGATGATGCGTAGACGCCCTGGCAGCCTTGCGACGACTCTGTACTTTGGAGCCGCGACAGGCCCTGTGACACGCTTCTCCGGTGATGCGATGGCGACTCTCACGATGGCGCCACGCTTCTCCGGTGATGCAACAGCAGGCAGCTTCAATGAACACATGCTTTCCAGGGAGATCCAGCAAAGCCTCGCTTCTCCGGCGATGCAACGATTTCAGCTGCGGCGGCGAAACGCTTCCTCTCGATGAGTCACGCTTCCAGCTCCCAGCGACATGCAAATGTCTGGAGTTGAAAATTCCCAGCAAGGAAATTCAGAGGGGAGCTGGAGTTGAAGTCTGAGACTTCAGCAGGAGGCAAGCACAGTTCAAGCCCTTGGAGAATATTCTCAAGATGATGAAAGTCCTTAAAAAGTTCCTTCTCCTTTCCTTGGCAATGAAGCAACTACTGCAGGCCAACCCAGCTAACAGCACACTGCCAGAGGGGCAGTAAAACTCCTGCAGCTTCCTTGGTTCTTCTTGGCAAAAAGTTTCTTGTTCCAGAAGTAATCTAATTTCTTGGGATCAGGGTCCCAATATTTATACCCCAAAATCCTTTGTTCTCTGAAGGCAAAGAGGCCTCTTCCTAGTCCAAACCAGTTCCTGAGCACTTTGTTTACATGACTCTCTTCTTCCTTTCACTGTGCAAGGCAGCGACATCAGCCAACCCACAGGAGGTGGAGCCAGCACAGCGGAGGAAAGTACTTTGTTGACAAGATTCCTTATCTCCTTTCACAGTGCAGCGCAGAGACATCAGACAAGCCACAGGAGGTGGAGCCAGCATTGTAGAGGTAAGGCCCAGCCCTATTCAGGTCCCAGGTGCAACTTCTCCCTCCCATCTAGATGCAGATCTCTCTATTCACCACCGGGCTGCCCCTGCCTGTCTCCTGGAATCCCCCAGCCCTGTCACTCACAAACCCAGACAAGGAATACACAACCTAGCAGAGGCAGACCTGGACAGTTAGGCAAGAAAATACCTACTTTCTAAGGGCCAGATGTAGGTCGCCAATTACCGGTCGGTAACGGGCGAAAATCTGTAAATTCGGCCGTTACCGACCGGTATCCATGAAATGAGATGTAGGAGCCCAAAATTTACCGATTCGGAAAACACGAGTCGGTATAATTCCGACTCGGTAAATATGAGTCGGTATAATTCCGACTTGGTAAATATGAGTCGGTATAATTACAGAGGCGGAATATACCGAATCCATATCTACCGAATTCGTATTTTCCGAATCGGTAAATAAGAAACGGTAAAAAATGGCCATGGAGATGTAGGAAAGCCCAAAAATACCGATTTTGCGGAAATTCGGTATTTATGAGTCGGTATTTACCATGGATTGAATGCAGGTGGTAACCAGGGGAGGTCCATAAAAAGAGTCCCAAAATGCATCTGTGGAACCATAATGGCGGCTTTCTACGTCATAGCAAGGCGGCAAAGATTACAGGCAGCAGAAGAGAGAGAATGGCAAAGGGAGAAACAAGTGTACAGGCAGAGGTTAACACTGTTCCAACTGACAGAGCCAGAAATACTCCAGAGGTACAGGCTACACCCCGACACCATCAAGGACTTGATCAGGGACCTACACCCACTCCTGGAGCACCCAACACCCAGGGCCCACGCCATCCCACCCCATGTCCAGGTGCTATGTAGCTTACACCTGCTGGCCTCTGGGAGCTACCAGAGTGTGATAGCTGCAGTGGGTGGTGTGTCCCAGGGCTGCCTGTCCCGCTTCTTCAGGAGGTTTCTTGACGCCATGATGCAGAGGATGGAGCATTACATTTCATTCCCTGCTACACCAGCAGAACTAGCAAAAACCAAGACAGACTTCTATCACCTGGCACACTTCTCTCACGTCATAGGCTGCATCGATGGTACCCACGTACCACTCTGTCCACCTGCAGCCACAGAGCACATATACAGAAACCACAAGTCAACGCACTCCATCAACGTACAGGTCATATGTAATGCAGGGAACCTCATCACAGACATGGTTGCGAAGTTCCCCGGAAGTACCCATGATTCTTACATATTCCAGAATAGTGGAATATACACACGCCTACTTGCCGGAGAATTTGGAAATGGATACCTGCTAGGTAAATCACATTGACACACCATGACACTCACAGCAGATCTACGTCTCATGTACATGCAATTAATGTCATTCTTTCTCCCCCTAGGCGACAGTGCATATGCCCTGCGGTCCTTTGTGCTCACCCCCTACCTCAACCCATCCACCAGGAGTGAAAGGCGATACAATGTGGCTCACAGATCTACACGAAACGTTGTGGAGCGCACATTTGGACTCCTTAAGAGCAGGTTTTGCTGCCTCCACAAGAGTGGAGGGGCACGGCAGTACACCCCAATCATCTGCTGCAAAATCATAGCGACCTGTGCAATGTTACATAATCTCGCTACAAAGGAAGGCACAGAGGTGGAGATCACACATCATGAGGACATTGATGACGACACAGAGGAGGCAGAGCCCCATGGTACCGTGGCAGCAGCAGCTACAGATGGGAGACTGAGACGGGAAGAGGTCACACAGCTATATTTCTGAGTGAGTAATGAGACACAGGCAGGCAAAGTTATTGGTGTACGTAGTTTATTAATCACTACGCTACTGCATTGATAGCACACATTGGGCACACAATATCAAACTGTCCATGACTGTGTTGTCACGGTTAACACCACCGTGACCTCTTCCTCGGGTGGAGGGCAAAGTCAATGTTTGTGGCCACGGACCACAGGGCGGGACTGCTGTGGCTGTGTGTCAATGTTCTCGGTGTGGCCTGTCTCACTTCCCCGACGCCTGCCGCTCCTACGTAAGTCTTGCACAGGAGTGCTTGCGCCACTCCTGCTGGTGGACCCCTCACTTTCCAACACACAAGTGTCGCCTCCAGTGCCAGTCTGTTGAGCGAGCACGAGCTCCATTGCAGAGGTCATCCTGGCCATTCCTACAGATAAATTTGTGCAGCACTGCACAATGGCATCCTGCATCACCACTGACCATCTGCACAGCACGGTGGTAGCAGTAGCAAACCTGTTCAGGGCTTTTGTCTGCTGCCGCACGTCAACACAAGCCTTGCATCTCTCCAAATGGTCCCTGTCCAACTTGTCACACAGGACAGTCATGCACTGTGTTATGTCAGAAATGCCAGACGCCATTGACTGCATGCTCTCTGATATTTCCCCTATGCCCTTGCCTACTGCATCGAGCTTTTTGTTTGTTGTGCGTGCCTGCCTCTGAACCCCCATCATTGCTTTTGTCTGCAGGCGCTGTACTTTGACCATGGTGGCCTCCAGTCCGCAGAAGACCCCCTGATCCTGATGCACATCCTCTGCCTCACGTGGCCTTCGCCCTCGGACACTGGCCCGCAAAACTCTGGGAGTGGCCAGCTGCTCGGTGTTGGCTGTTTCCTGTGTGTCACCCTCCACCTCCTCCTCCTCCTCAGATGTTTCCAGTATTCTGCGAGGGGGCACATCAAGGCGCCTTGCCCTTCCCAGCACTGGGGATGGTGTTGTGGGGGTGGGGGACTGTGCAGCCGCTCCTGTCTCCTGACTCCCAAATAACAGAGGGGACTGTGGATGTGGTGCTGTTGGCTCCTCAGGTGACTTGGCTGCCTGCTCTTGGTCCTTCCTTCCATGTGCTGTGCTTGGTCCAGCTCCTTCCCTCCTCTTCTCTCTATCCTCTGCTGTGCTGCGCATTGACTCTCCTGTGGACAGACATGGACATTGTGTCAGTGGAGTTGTTCACCTGTGTCTCATGATAAAACACACTACTATTGCACTTTTGCCTGTCTCTCAATTTGCCTATGCTAGTTGTCTGTTGCTCCCCTTGCTGCAAGGCATGCTGACTGCTCAGAGGTATCTACCCATGACTACAGTTCCCAGGATGCATTGCAGGACATTAGTACAACCTGTTCTGGAGTATGATTTGGGCACACAGAGTGTGTCAGGGGAATAGGTAAATGGGTTAATGACAATGTACTTGCATCTTACCTTGTTTCTTTGCGCATCTTGCTGAGCTGTCAGCGTCCCCGATGCCGTGGATGCATTCCTGCTCAAGGGCGGATGCCACCATCTCCTCGATGTCGCTGAGTCGTGGGGCTCGGTTTCTTCCTCCCCCTGTTAACGCACATTCCTTGGTGATAATGCGAATGTCATACCACCGTTTTTTAAGATCTTCAAGGTCACGGTGGGTGACACCAATGGCATTTACCTTGCCTTGTATTTCTATCCAGGTGCTGCGCTTGATGGATTCTGCTACATGCAGTGATAGCTTCCCAAATATCTTGCTGTAATTTCTTGCCACCTCTGCTACAAGCACCTGCAGTTCTTCTTGGCTGAACTTCTGCTTCCTTTTGCGCTCTGCAGCATCCCTCTGTGCATCCTGACTCTCCATGGCGCTGTGTTGGTTAGCTCAGGGAAGCCTGCTCCACACTCTGTCCTCCTGCTCTCCTGACTGTTGGTTTCTGCACCTGCATGGGCGTGGCCAGTCCCAGGTACTGGGGAGGGGTACTTGAATCTGATTGGTTGATTCCCCAGTGCCTTTGGAATTGGGTGTGGTTGGAGTTCCTGATTGGTTCACAGGCTCACATGTTTGTCAGTTTCAAATTTCCGAATCGGAATTTACCGACTCGGTATTTACCGAATCGGTATTTACCGACTCGGTATATTCCGATTCGGTACTACCCATTCATTCCTATGGGCCATGGACCCGTTGGTATGTATGGGTTTTACCGATTCGGATTTTACCGAGTAGGTAAATACCGAATCGGTAAATACCGATTTCAGATACCGAGTGATTCCGAATCGGTAATTTTTTCCGATTTTTTATCTACATCTCATTTTCCGATTCTGAAATACCGATTCGGTATGACTCGGTATTTTAAAATCGGTAAATTAGATTTACCTACATCTGTCCCTAAAAGTGGTATTTTCAAACATAGAATGTTAAAACCAACTTTACTAAAATATGTATTTTATTATTCTGAGTTCAGGCATACTAAATTCGAATTTCTACCATCTTCCCTGAGTCAGTTAGGATTATAAGAATGTAATAATCTAACTGCCCATTCTAACCTATGGAGAACAGGTAGCCTTCAATAGTGAAAAACAAAATTGGCTGTGATTCACTATTAGGACATGCTACACACACCAGAGTATGTCCTACCTTATACTTACAATGCACCCTGCCCTTGGGCCTACCATAGGGGTGTCTAATATGAAGCAAAGGGAAGGTTTAGTGACTGGCAAGTGGGTGCACTTGGCCAAATCGACATGGCAGTGCTAGATTGCACACAGGCCTTGCAATGGCAGGCCTGAGACACATTTTACAAGCTGCTTCTGTGGGTGGCACAACCATTGCTGCAAGCCCACCAGCAGCATTTGATTTCTAAGCCCTGGGCACACATGGTGCCCTGAACTAGGGGCTGAAAGGTAAATCAAATAAACCAATCATGGAATCACCAATTAGTACATTAATTTAACATGCGCTGTGGCACTGATTAGCAGTAGCACAGTGCTCAAAGCATAAAACCAGCAAAAACATATCAAAACAGAGGAGGTAATCCGTCAAAATGGAAGGGAGACTCACGCCAATGATGCCAGATCTCACACCTTTGTTCCTAGTTTTAAACGTTCTGCTTCGGGAGGCAGAAGCATTGTGTGGGGAGCAACAAATGCTTGGAATTGTCTGCCAATATACATCAACACATCTTCTAATCTAACAGCGTTCAGAATAGCCTTCAAAAGTTGGCTGCATAAAAATTAGTAGGTTCTTTCTCCATTAGGAACCTGACCTGACTACTAAAGAAAGGAAAGTATTAACAAAAAACAATTATAGGTTTTTCTATTTTAGGATTCCTAGCACTGCCATCTGAGCCAGTGCAAAGACACCTTGAGGTAATTGAGAGATTTATACACTAATTAACATTACATAACACAATATATGGCTGTATATAGGGAACAGACATCAAAGGTCATGTGGTGAAACCCCTCTTCCAAAGTAATCCCTTCTATTTTCTGAAGCAAATCAATTGTGTCCTGCATGTATGAGGGTAACGCAGATGCAAACTCCCTTAAAAAGGAGTCAGTGTATCTTGATGTGTTCTCTAGGGCACTGCCTCTTGATGAGAGAATGGGCCTGCCAGGTGGAGTGTTCCTGTTCTTTTGAATCTTGGGAAGGTGATATAAAACAATTAGGTGTGGGAAATCTTTTTTCAATTTTCAAATTTAAGCAGTCCCTTCTCCTTACAATCCTCCAATTCCTTCGAGAACTGATTTTATTCTCCTTAGGGTTAGAGCTGTAACATTCTATATCCCAGAGTTGCCTGAGAGGCTCTTTAATACACATCTATCTGGAGATAATTACTATATTGCCATCTTTGTCAGCAGTGCGGATCAGTATAGTTTGATCTCGGGCAAGTTCTTCAATAGCTTGCCTTTGCTCTCTCATGATGCTATGTCTTCTGTATTGCTGTCTGCATCTTACATTTTTTAAATGTATGTCTATTTTAAATCGATGACCGGCTCATCATATGGAAGGGATCGAAAAATTCTGCGTTGAATTTTGTGCACAAGTTAAGAAATAATTCCATTACTCTTGATTTTACAAGTAATATTACTACTAACAGAATTGAATATCTTGATTTTGTGGTAGAAGTAATAAAACCAACAGAAGGGAATACCCTCATGGATGCACTCAGAAGTCACTCAGAAACATTAAAATTGAGTATACCCTTTAGTGAATTGTTGAGGGCTAAACGAAACTGTAGCTCCAAAGAAGCATTTATGATAGAACAAGAGTTCCTGGTCAATAGATTCTGGGCTTGAAGATACCCCTAATGGGTACTCAAGAGAGCAGTGGACAGGGTCACCAGCAAGGACAGAGATAACATCTTATCCCAACATGAACAAGAAAGGAAAATAATTCTTAGAAAGAATTGGCAGATCCTTGCTAATGACCAACATCATAGGCTCAAATCTCGTTCCCAGACCAAGTGTCACACACAACAAGAGCAGATCTTTAAGAGACATACTAGTACACAGTGATATCACCCACAGAATAGACAACCACATGGGTGACCTTAAGGGCTTTTTTCCTTGCAAGAAGTGTAAGGCTTGCAGATACAGCACATGGAGAACTGACTATGAAATTCCATATGGTCACAAACTTTGAAAGATAACCAAATTCCTTACATGCAGTTCTCAGTTTGTCGTATTTGTTCTGGAGTGTCCCTGCATAAAGAATTATGTGGGGAGCACTTTTTACCAGGCCAAGAAGAGGATCCTGGAACATATGCGAGCAATTGATAAAAAAGACCCACAATAGTCCATGGCATGCCATTGTTTTGAAAAAACTCTACAGTGATAGGAGCAGGTTGTTATACAACATTGGGAAGCACTGTTGCTGCTTGTTTGCCCTCTGTAGGGGTCCAGAGACTGGAGGAGGCTAAAGGGGCTCGGAGAGCAGGACCGGGAGCTGGGGGACTGCAGTACTACACTCACCAGTGTCCACCACGGCTCCCAGTGCATCCGCGCAGCCGCCAATGTTTTTCTTGCGGCAGGAGGCGCCTTCAAAACCTCTTGGGGGCTCCAGCAGCACAGGAAGCGCTGTTGCTGCTTGTTTGCCCTCTGTAGGGGGCCAGAGACTAGAGGAGGCTAAAGAGGGCTGGAGATCAGGAACGGGAGCTGGGGGAGTGCAGGACTACACTCCGGAGCATCACTTGCGGCTTCTAGCGCATCCGTGCAGCCGCCAACGTTTGACTTGCGCCAGGAGGCATCTTCAAAACCTCACAGGGGCTCCCGCAGCATGGGACACACGCTGGTGTGCCCAGGCCACGCCGGGCCAAGGGCAGGCCCGTCTGCTGCATTCAGCGACCGGAAAAAAGGCCGGGCTGGGCCACCCCCCTTGGGCCTGCAACGGGAGATCGATGGATTTATGAAGCTCTGATCTAGCAAGAATCCTAAGGGCACTGATTTAATTTTTAGCCATACGATACTACCAATCTAGCGTTCTACTTGCATGGGTAGGCCATTTTAACAGGACTTATTGAAAAGCATGTCTGTGGTACTCAGAAAGGACTTAGGTGTTCCTACGAGCCACTCGCAACTATGGGAAAATGAACCTGCGTGGGAAAAACCAATACGGTACCAATGCAATTGGCATCCTCCCACCAACTAACCTCTATAGATAGGATGCTACAGAGGCCAATAGGTGTAGTTGCCACAGAAATTGAACTAACTGAAAAACGTCTGTCGCTAACCCCTGATCTAGCCCAACCCCTTAGCAATTATGATGAAACAGGATCTTCATTGTCCCTGGCCCAGGAACCCCCCACTTCCCACCCAAGGACCCTTGATGCGGGCTGTGTGGATGAGCCACACCTTGAAGGCGCCCGTACTAAAAAAGGGGAGACTAAATCCACTGCACCTATGGGATCAAAACGCAAGAAACAAACCATGGACTGTGTGATGGCTGGTGAACCAGGGGAAGCCAGGCTAGGAACATCATCCCGGGCAGGCCTGGAGCAGCCAGTTTGGGTAACCAACGTGGTGGTAGACGTACAGGTCCAAGTAAGGACCATTGTGAAAGACGAGTTACAAAATTGTGGGATCGATAGACAAGCTCGTCAAATTGGTTGAACTGTGGGTTGGTAGAATAGAGGCAGCACTATGGGGGAAGGAATCGATAAACCCTGTGAATTCAAAATCAGCCCTTCCAAATACCAGACCGTAACCCCTAATAACAGATAACATGCTCATTTCCAACATGGTAACCCACCTAAACCAGGCAGGTGAGTAAATGAGAGGGCCCAGGAAAAGAATATAGCACTCATTGTCAGGGGTATAATCAAGGGGCCCAGTTAGGAAGAAACAATGGACCACCTACAGCAAGAACATAAGCACGGAACCCCCTCACCAGGGACCCAGACAGAGGAGTGGCCCATGTGAGTATGGTCAAGAAACAGGACTAGCCTTACCATGCATTATTCTTACCTTGGCCTCAACATCCTATGTAATTATATTAGGAGGAGTTCCGGAATTTAATAAGGGGACCGAGGAATCACATTTCAATCTAAAAAATAAATGCATACACTGGCTAGCCAAACATAAACAATTATCATACAGAGATGCAGGCGAAATCCTCATGACCCGCAGGGTGGGTACGGTGGGATGGAGACCGAAAGATATCTCTGGTGATTGTATTGTGATTGATTTTAGAAATACAATGATTGTGGAATCCCTTCTAGACAGTTGCCACAATTGGGAGAAGAGGGGCATCAGATCTCTCCCACTGGGCTACTTCTTTCCCCCTGGCCTTTTACCACCCACAAGAAGAAGAGATGGCCAACAGAGGGGAGAGGGGCGCCAGAAAAAACAATATTCCACACTGGGACAGGATCAATCATCCCCCTATTTTATAATACACCCCTATCGAACAGATTTAACCCCCTAGTGTCAGTAGATTGACTTGCGAGTAGCGAGCCCCCACAAGAGAGACCTGACCATCTAAGAGAGTCCTCTCTCAAGCAGAGGGAGTCCCCACAGGGGAGAGGAACTCTGAAGGAGAACAAGGCACAGGTGCTGGAAAATGGGGTTGGAAAACATAGATTAGCTAGGGGTAAACAGAAGACAGCCTCTACCAGTCCACCAACACTCGATCAATCCCGCCAGGGTAGACAGATATCCAACTTAGAACTGCGGGATATAGAAAACCTTCCATCTGTTGCAAAGGGTTTCCATGAATCTAACACCAGACCAAGGTTGACACAGCCGATGGAGTCTTGCCAATCCCCCAGAGACACTTAAGAGAACCACAATATCTATTCCCCTAGACTAGTTAATCCTGTGGGCTCCGCAAGCCTACAGCTTCTTTCCTGGAACTTTGCCAGACTATCCTCTAAGTTGGATAATCCGGAATGGGGGCTCTCTATAGAGCAACATTAGATCTATATGGTCCAGAAAACATGGGCTATTGCAGAAATGCATAGAATGGATGTACGTTGTTACAACGCAGGTTGTAACAACGCATACCTTTACCACGCGGCCACTACAACGCAAGTCATTATCACGACTTGCGTTGGAGGGCGCGGATTTAGGATTTTTATAATTTTATATTCCAACACCAGTCCCCGTAACAGTAGGGAAGGTGTTGGAATATAAATTTATAAAATTTCTTATCCCATAGCACCCTCCAGCGCAAGTCGTGGTAACGACTTGCGTTGTAACGGCCGCGTGGTAAAGGTACCGCGTGGTAAAAACTTTGTGGTAAAGGTTGTTTACCGCATAGAATGGGCTATGCGTCGTTTAGTAGTCCAGCCAACCATGAGGGTAAGGGTAGACCATCTGGGGGATTGTGTACCTGGGTAGGTGTGCATCTGGGCTGTGAGGTAAAACAGTTAGAGAGCTCTTCATGTGATATTCTTTGTGTCCTACTGTCCTTTCCCACCAAAACTAATATAGCTTTAATGTATATTCTCGGCCGGTCCGTCGAGGCCAAGACTCCACCACTCTTGAACAACTAACTACTTTCTTTTCAACAATCTCTGATAATTTTGGGGTAATCATTGGCAGAGATTTCAACTGACAATTTGATCCCCTTAATGGCCTGGTTACGGGTACCCTTAGTGAGGAGGACCGATACTGGTCCATTGCAGAGCCTAATATATCCTCAACGCGGGCATGGACCCCTTTAGTGTTGCAGATACATACCCTCACACTAATTTGTTCCTTGAGAGCATGTAATGGATGAACATCATCTGATACCCCAGGGAATTATACCTTTAATAGACCTGGACACACTTCCATCATAGACTATATAATGGTAGATATCAAATCATGTCACAGGGTGATAGATTTTAAAATCAGTCCTCGCCATGATAGTGACCACAATGCCCTCACTATAGAAATAACTCTGTCATGTGTCAGGAATGCAACTGATAATTTATCAGCACCAGACCCGAGACTGACGCAGTCTAATGCAGGGAGGGGAGTCCGCTGGGGGGAATTCTCTCAATCGCAAAAAAAGCTGGCATTGCTTTACCATCAAATTATTCCACATCTATAGTCGCAAACCAACTTGTAGAGATCAACAGTACCCCCATCCTCCATTTGAGAATCCTTAACAATCATCAAGATATGTTTGCCTCTATGGCTGCTTTTTTCTACCGAAACAGAAGGCCGTATGGTGACCAGTAAATTCCTACATCAATGGTTCAACGTATGCTGTCGAGCAGCCAAGTCCGGCCTTCTTGCCATCAATCAAGGAAGCAAGGACAGTCTATAAGAGTGCCATTAATAAGGCAAAAAGAAGTTGGGAACTCAAAAAATGGGACACTCTTAGAAGTGCTCTAAACAATGATATGAGGACATTTTGGAATGTCATCAACCCTGGCTCCCAGGATGGTAAATCGGCCATAGAGCCCAACATTGGGGAAGAAGTATGGAAAGCTCACGTCGAATCTCTTTACGCAAGGGCCGAGGTTGGGGATGAGCCAGTGAACAGTCAACTCTTGCCCCCTGGCCCAGCACCTGCTGACATCCTCCCAATCTCCCTCAGGGAGGTTACTGATGTCCTAGGCAAGATACCAACAGCCAAGGCCGCAGGGCTGGACAAGATCCCTGGGGACCTTTTTCGCTCCGAGGCCACCGTTTGGGCTCCTTATCTTTGCTAACTGTTTAATGCCATTTTACAAGGTATGGCGACCCCTACCACCTGGGCAGGGGCCGAAATAATACCAATTTTCAAAAAGGGCTCCCCGCTTCTGCCTTTCAATTATTGCTCCATTAGCCTCATCGATGTAAGCCAGAAAATATTTGCCTGTGTCCTTCTTGGGTGACTTCAGACTTGGATGGAGGAATATAACGTTCTTACCCCCTTCTTGCCAGGTTTAGAGCTCGGACATCAACAACTGATCACATTTTTAAACTACTACTGATACATGGGAAAACCGTGTGTATAGAGGGTGGCAGCCTCTACCTTATATTTGTAGACCTTATATCTGCTTTCGATCTGGTACTGAGGGACAAACTTTGGGCAATTTTATTGAATATGGAAGTCCCAGAGTACATTTGTTACCAGTTGAAACACTTACATGAGGGTAATTTTGCCCATATTAGATATGGAAAAAACAGAGAACTCTCAGCCCCTTTGCCTGTAGAGAGAGGTGTTCGTCAAGGCGGTGTCTTGGCCCATACCCTCTTTTGCCTATTCATCAATGGCTTAATAGAGTCATGGATTGCCTGGAAGAACATTGGCGCCCCCAGGTTGGCAAATCGCAAAATACCAGCCCTGACGTTTGCAGACGACACCCTCCTGCTTGCGAAATTCCCAATGGGAATTCAGAGGAATCTTGACAACTTCAGTGTCTTCTGCAAACAGCGGGGTCTGGATATTCATCTTCGAAGTATGTGGTCTTTAATGTGGGCAATACCACCCACGCAAATCGTCGCTTGGATGGAAGACCCCTAGAGAGGGTATCCATCTTTAAGTATTTGGGGATTACGTTAACAGAGAAGATGGATTGGGGTGCCCAAATTAACAAAGCAAGTCTAAAACTACCCCATACAACTGGGGGTAGTCTAAAATTATACAGGAGCTGTACAGAAAAACTGGTTGGCCCAGTGGCTGAAATTTATAAAGTTCAGGTCAGGAGTGCTGCCCTGTATGGTGCCGAATTATGGGGCCATTGCACATCTAGGTTGTTAGGGCGTACCAAGAACTCATTTGCTAGACATCTTGTGGGCCTCCCTTCTAGTACACCATTAACACCTCTCCGAATGGATTTTGGGATTAGGCCATAGCGGATGAAATCGCTCTTAGACCCCTATTATACTGGCGTCGCCTGTGAAGCACCCCTGAACTAGCTCCATAAAGGGAAGAGCTAATTGAACTCATGGGGATGCAAGGTGCGGGGAAGCTGCCATGGTTGCTGTATATGAAGAACTTATGTGAGTCCCTGAGCAGGGGTAACATGTGGAATAAAGCAGAAGAATTCTGCCAAATGACCCCCAGAAAGGCCTTGTTGGTGAGCTATTGAGATCATAAACTCGCTCAGCTAGAGAAGAGGCCTACTACATTGGGTCGACTGACTGCTGAGTATCTGGTAGTAAAAAACAGATACAGCTTTAAATTGGTGCTGGACAACATCCAGCCGTTCCTCGCCAAGAAGCTCTACTTTTAATTCAGACATGGAGTCCTTCCACTGCGTTCATTTACAAACAAGTGGGAGGGCTTCCTAATAGGGGTTGTCCAGCATGCGACAATGCAGAAGAGACGGAACTTCATGTGTTATTCTTCTGTCCTGGCTATAGGACGGCGAGGTCTCATTGGCAACTTCAGCTCTGCAGGGACCTGGGATATAGAAATTGTAGTGATGTGTACAAGTTATTAAAATTTGACACTCACATGCCCTTCGTGTTTTCCATTTCACGTTTTTTATTTGCTATGTGGTGCATCTGTAGAGCTATTCTAAAGGAGACTGCTAATAGGAACGAGCAATTACTGACGATTACCTCCTGTTTACATTTTTTCATTGTTAAATTTTGCATATATGTTTTTTTACTTTTTTCCTTGACAACATGACCAAACAACATCCAATTATTAATTCTCGCTTACACCAGATGTTGTACTTATTGTTGGCTCTTTACTGTTTCAGCCCTAATTAATTTATGTGCTGTTAAGTGGGGACTAACATTATGGTTGAGTAAATGTTGTTATTTTAAAATATATTAATTTTTGTCTAGTAGAGTTTTGTACTTATATTTTGGAAGGACTTGAGCCCCTCTTTTATTGCATTTTAAAAACAGATCAGTAGTTTAGAAGAACTAAGCAGGAGGAATACCATGACCAATGTTCTGTTTAGATATTGCCCATGTGTTCAATTGATATCCCTCTACGTGCACCTGTAATTCTAAACGTAATATGAAATTGAGCAAAGATGATCGTCTGAAAAGGCTATCTCTCCAACCAAGCTCATGTACTCTATGGAACTCCAGTGTCTGACAACTGTTGAGATTTTATGACGTCCGTATACAGCACAAGCACCTTCTGTCTCTTTTAGCTCTATGGTTGATGAATGGAAAAGCTGCTCGAATAGCAATCTTGACCTTTCTAAGAATTGTAAGTAATTCATTGTATTTTTTTTTAAAGTTTAGAATTTTTTTTATTAAGGCAATTTAAGACAAAGAATATACAAAGTAAATCAATAAAGATGTTACAAAAGATCATACAGCAATACAAATAAGAAAACGCATTAATAGCAGTAATAATAATAGTAATAATAGTAGTTAATAGTAATAGTAATAAGAAAAAATAAAATACAAAAGAATAAAAGATACAACCGGAGTTAGGCAATTTCATTGTATTTTAACTGTGTCCTTATCACCATGTGTGCCGAAATAAAGTTTTATGAAATGGAAAAATGGAACAACATTGTTGACCAAGTTCCTAAGGAAATCAGAGGTGGGAACATAGTATTGGCCCTTGCACCTTTAGAATCTAAATAGATCGTAGATTTGAAAACAAACGGCCCACCGAATTGGAATGTGGAATAGAAATTGAAGGTACACCTAGGCGATGTGTAATGTTTCTGGTCTCTAGGAATATTTTATAGCATGTCTCTTGAGTAGTCTTTTACCTAGACAGACTTGGTTTTGCTAATTAGTGTTTATTTATATTTTGCATTCACAAGGAGGGTCTCTCTTAGATCCTCCTTGTGAATGCCGGTTGTCAGGAGTCCCATACCCTTTTCTGCAGGAGCACTACAAGGGTATGGTGAAATGCACAGATGAGATTGTTTTTACAAAACATTTGCTGCATGTTCTGCGTCGTACGGCACAATTTCATGCTCTGAAATTAGGAAAGATATTTAAACGCTTTTGATTTGGATAATATTTTTTCATATTTAGTACTGATCTGGACTGGGAATATTTTCCAGTGTTACATAGGGTTTAAATATATGTGACATGTCCTTAAAAATGAACATGCGTATTACGTAGATTGGGTAACTTTCACTGATCTATTTAGATTTTTTGTTTTTTACTTGTCTTTGGTATTTGCACTTCTGTTCAATTATACTGCTAGTTGATCGCCCTTTTAATATCAGTTGAGTGTTTGGATTACCAAGAGGATCATGCACATTGCCCACTGAGGCTGTCTTCCTTGATATGTCCCCTTTTTGATATAATTATGTAGGGTCTTCGTCACTTGTAAATAATGGCTCTGCAAATAAATGTTAGGACCATGCACATTGAGATGGGATGTTTCTGACATCGGACCATCGCCATATATAATGCTCAGTACTCTGAAGAATTTCAACAATATATGCCCACATGGGCTTGATATGCTCGATTTTTGATTTATGACCATACAACCACAAATTACTATTCATGATTTATCAATTCACAGAGGAATCAACATAGTATGTATACACATTGGACTGGATGTTAGCACTTCACAGGTGGCGCTTACTCAGAAAGTACTCTTTCCTCTAGTCTGTTTTCATGTTTAACCACAATGGAGCATATTAGCAATAGACGGCGATAAATATTGCAAAGCGCGCTTTTTTATTTATCTTTATTTATCGCCGCCTATCGCAGGAATTGTTTGCCCTGTTAGTGCATTATTAACAACGTGTATCACTGAGGCGATAAAAATTCCAGCGATGGAGGGGATATCGCCGTTTTCCATGGAACAACACTGGTTTTCCAGCGATGTTCCTTGGCAAACGGCGATATATTTGATGATAGAGCCTGTGGTCTTAGTCACAGAAACCACCCCCCATGTAAGGTAAGCCTTAGTCTGGAATTTCACAGATGTTAGATTCCAGCATTAAGGCCCAGTCAGCGCTAAACCGGACAGGGCTTCGTTGTAAATACAGCGAAGCACCGTTACAGATATTTTCTGATGTAGTTGTGATTGGCACGTGAAGCGATAGGGAACCGGGCCTTTAAGGCACGGAAACAAACACTAGCGAGTCCTTGTATTAGCAATGTGCGATGCCATCATTTCCGCTTTTTAGCCAACAACGGCTGCTAAAGCGGCGATAATTGGCTTGATAATATGCCCCAATATGATTTAAAATATTTCTTCATTTAGAGAATTCCATTTATTTTGATGGGAAAAACTTTGCAGTTTTGCCCTACAGTTTCTTCCTTCCATCGCAAACACTTATGGACTTCACCATATGCTTCTGCTGTTGCTCATATTATGCTTCTGTTGAACGAAAATTAGGAACAAACCAGAAAAGTTTTATCAAAACTTCATTTAATCTAATGCTGGTTTCAATGGATCAAAGGTAAGTAAAGAGACAAGAGTATCCTTCCGTAACTGCCATATAATTGGACACAGTCAAGTTTCAACATCTGATACCAGTAACTCATTTTTCTCCTCTACTTTCCTAAATGAAGGCTGTCAAATCAGTGCCAACCCAGAAGGTTTTATAATATATATCACGTACTTTGGAAATCTGTGGAAGGTAATTCTACTCCATTTCCCCGTGATACTTTGCAACACATTTCTTTTGCCTGGGGTGAAGCAGATGAATACTATTAGAAATGAGCGCTTATTTATTTATTTTAGGAACTCGTCTAAATCACAAATAGTCGTCTACTAATATATTGCTACTGAAAATTAATAAACGTTATCTAATAGATTACTTGAAGGACTGCTGTAAACGGATCAGATCAGATTGTGTCCATCCTTTGTAAGGACTCAGGCCCTGAGCTCCGGTAATGTCCACATTCCGAGGATGTGTAAACCCACACAGGGAGCTCCCACCTGCAGCAACATTTTGGAAAGAAATTTGTGGATAAAAAGAGAATAAAATGCCTGTGTCACGGGGATCTGCATGCATGAGAATATATAAATTGTGTAACTTAAATATAGTTTCTAAAATTATTTAAAATGTTTGACTGCCTGTAACTTGACCATTTCAAACCAAAAGATCGGGCAGTGCTATAATAAAAAGATTATGCAAGCATTACATTTGCACACATAATAAAAAAAGCATTGGCAAAGTCAAGGGTTTAATATGATAATGTGTGCACACATTAGCACATTAATACAAGATGCATCGGAAAGAAACAGCAGGACTGGACAGAAAGGGCTATATTAAAGTAGTCCGGCATACACTTCAAAGGAAGCAATCAAATAAAAGGGGAATGATGCACCGAAACAACCCATCAGCCAATAGACAATATCATTAGGTGAGAAATGAATGCTCCAACGGGCTCACTCAAGATGTTATTGACAAAGGGGCATATTCTCAAGGACTTATCTCCGAGTTATCGGCACTTTATTGCAGCCAAATTGGCGATAAATTTATAGCCCCATTCACAAGCTGGTGCGAACAGCCCAGATCACCAGTTTACCTGCGATAGCAGGTGCAAAAAACATCACCACAGATGACTCCAGTAACTATCGCTAATGAGAAGCAGAGTAGGTGTTCCCGTGCAAAAAGCCGCAACAACATCACACCGTAGCATTCTCAACGACCAGCCAGATTGCACTCAAAACTCAAAACTGGCGATAAGGCACGTAAGCAGCAGGAAATTAACACCTGCCCCGACCTGGTGTAAAGTCGGACGCCAACCTCCACCAGAAAAGGGAGCCGAGGCCAGAGCCACACCTTAAGATCAACAGATGCTATAGAGCTACTGATCATGCAACTCGGAGCCCCAACAGGGCCACAACACCCACTGCCACCACCCCCAGGCCTGCCACCCCGCCCGATCCCATCCACACCCTCACTGGACTACCACAGAGGCAGAACAGACAAACACAGCAGACCTTCAGGGAACACACTAGCCTCACAGACTTAACACCAGAGAGTGTCATTGCCCACTACATGCTCAAACGGACAACCATCCTCCGCATCCTGACCATCATTGCCCACAGGCTGACGGTACCAACACAGCGGACAACCAACGTCCCACCTCAGACAAAGCCGCTGGCTGTGCTGCACCTGTTGGCCTCTGGTACCTTACAACCGACAACCGCCACAGACCGAGGAGTCTCACAGCCAGCCCTACCTAAGTACCTCACACCTGTCCTGGATGCCACAATCAGCTTGGTACCCCAGTACCTATACTTCCCCCACACTGCAGGAACAGCTGGAGACCAAGCAAGGCTTCTACGCCATAGCTGGCTTGGCGCACGTGTTGGGGGCAATTGACTGCACACATGTCCTACTTGTGTACAGTCAAATGCCCGACACTGTACACTATTACCGCAACAGAAAGCACATGCATTCCATCAATGTGCAGGCAATAGTGGACCACCGGGGACTCTTCACCAATGTCGTCGCCAACTACCCAAGCAGTGTGCATAAATCATTCATCTTCCGATCGTCCATCATCAGCCAGCACTTCCAGGATGGCACCTACGGAAATGCACTGCTCGTTGGTAAGTACCAAATGAACAAACCACACACCTCAATGCCACAATCATGCAACTCACAACTCTGGGAATGCACATATTACAAACTCACATACAACATGCCAAACAACATGCCCACCCACCAGACATGACAAAACAACTTACTGTGGGAACCTGGGCCAGCCATGTACATAAGCCATCAATGGCATGGCACCTCAGTAACACAATAGCAGATTGTGGGGAGAGGTGGGAACCAGGCATGTGCAAAGGAGGCAAGTGTCCCATGAATGAGAATGTACACAATGCCAAGTGTGGCGAGGATGTGATGGCCAGACTACAATATGCAGACCACACACATAGCCATGTCAACGAACATCGCAGGTGTATGGAGTGTAGCGGACAGTGGATGCAACCATGTCACCCCAGCCAGTGGGGAAGATCGCGGAAATGTAGCTTGTTACGTCCCCCTTGTAAGCGTGAGCAGAGTGGGCTGGCCCAGCGTACGCCAGGCCAGCGTAGGGGTGAGAATAAAAAGCACATAGCTCTGGGCGTGTTTCTCTTCCGCAATGGCCAACGTGCCTGCCAGGGTGACGCCTCTCACTCCGCCATGAGGCCGTCGCCGTGAGCGGTGTTGGCTGCGATCCTGTGCACCTGCTGCACCCCGGACCGCTGGTCACCAAACCCGTCTTGCCCACCCCTGCGCACCCAGGCCTCGCTGCTCACCTGTTGATAAAGGCGTGTGTCAAAGAGGGCCCACCACGTGCAGGTGCCATCTTCAAGCCCGAAGCCCGCAACCGTGGCAGCTTCCTCAGACCATCATAGCCTCCATAAGCAAGGCCGGCAGTACTCGTTTCTCGTTGACGTACAGCACCGGCATACACATCGGAAAAGTAGGTCACACATTCGGACTGAGTCTTGATTACACTATGGAAGAGTACATATTTTACAGCAGAGTTTATATCACTATACTCCCTTCAATGTGGTGCCACCAACTCTGTGCATAGTATTCCAACCACACGTGTCTGTGGGCCCTTGTAGACTTCTGCCTTCGGCCTACATTGCGCTCGAGTAGGTCACACATTTGGAACTGAGTCTTGATTTCACAATGGCAGAGTTCATATCATTGCACGCAAGGAGAGGTGTAAGAGAAAGACGTATTTCAGTCAGGATAAAAGGAACATCGTTATGGAGGTGATCGAACACTACCAACGACCAACAACTGCTCTGGTGTCACTAACTCTGCGCATCGCGAGCCAATGACACATGGCTGTGGGCCCCTGCTGACCGCAGTGTCACTGTACATGTGACCCTGCCAATAAAGGCGCCGGACACACGTGCCCGTAGCCAGTTCCACGTACTATCTGAGTGTGTCAGTGTGGTCATAATGTATGCATGTGGGCCCCGGGCCCTACAACATTACATTGTGCTGTGTACAGCGCTAGCAACCATGTCACCGCAGGCAGCAGGTAAGACCCTGCACATGTAGCTTTGTCATCACCCACTCAATATGCAAGATGAGTGGACTGGTCGGTCATACGCAGGTCCAGCGTGGGTGTGTGAATGATATTCCGGGGCTCTGGACGTGGTTCAGTACAGGAAATGTGCAAATGCATGTGTCTCTGTCACAGTGTGGGTCTCTGTGGTGGAGTGTAGGTGGTCTCTGATGGGACTTAGACACCCATGTATGTGATCTAGTACGGCTTCCATGAGGTCAGACACCACCCGCACCTTTTCAGGCACCTCCTTTTGGCATTCTGACACCTGGCATTGGAAGGCGCTGTGCGCTTCGGTGAAGAGTTGGGAGCCAGCAGTGATGGCAGGTGCTGCCTGCTGTGTGGTCTGTGCAGGGGCTGGGGTCGCCCCTATGTAGCTGGGCTGCCCTTTTCCTGGAGGTGGGTTGTCTAAGATGTCCATGAGCTGTTGTAGGGCTTTGGTGTCGAAGGTGTGGAGGTCCTCTCCAGCATCACTGATTAGTTGTCTGGTCTGCTCTGCTGGAGGTGTTGTTTGTCCCTCTGCAATGTGAAGGGGAGAAGCATTTTGACATTGTGTTGCCATGTATGTTGGCTCATTGTTCAGGTTTACATGCAGACTGTATGACAATGTACATTGTGATTGTTTGGGAGGTGCTGTATATTTGATGCGGGACAGTGGACATTTGGACTACATGACGGATGTGAGGTTGTACACGTACATTTTCATCTCACAGATTCCTGCTATGTCAGATGTTATTGGCCAGTTTCTACACATGCACGGACCCAGTGTATCCTCTGTTCTGCAGTGTAAGTGTTACACTTTGTACCACATTGTCGTCAATGTGGATGTGTTGTTATTGCTATGTGTGTGTGCAGCATTGTGGGAGAGTTGCCCCTGCAGCTGTGATTTTGCTGCCCCTTATCCCTTTGAGGTGGTGTGCCTTTGACCTTTGTGCTTTTACGGTGCTGAGATGTTGGAGATTTGTGGTCTTGGACGGTTATTGTATTCTTGTTCATTGTCTACAGATATGTTGTTGACGTCAGGGGTTGTTTGTGCACATGGATGTGTCAGAGGGTGACCTGCTCCTTACCGGATGTGGCCCATACTCAGCCACCTCAGTGTCGTGGAGTGCACAATGTCATGATGATTGTACTGCAGCCATGCTGATAGTCATGTAGTGTAACTTGCATTGTCAGTGTGGCTCACAAATACACATTTGTGCAGGGTTTCGCATGTGTGCATGTGTTGGTTGTGGCATTGTTCATGTGTGGGGTGGGACCCCTTTGGGCACATGGTGGACGGGGGCCTACTTGGTGTTTATATGTGTGCTGCAGTGTGCCACGGGGATCAGGGACATTATCCTGGGTCATTGAGAGTGTGCAGTGTGCTACACATCAATGTGCATGTGTGCCATTGTACCCATTCCACCCATCTCCCCAGTCCCAGGTTGTGACTCACCTTGTTGATGTTGTGTCAGGTCCTATCGAGCTGTGTCCGGACTCCCAACTCCTTGCACCATCTCCACACAGATGGCTGTGGCCTCTATTTCCTCCATCTCCTCCTGTGGCGCAGGACTCCCACCTCCAGTCGACGTTGCTGCCTTCCTGTTGGCAGCGGGTTTGTGATTGATTTGGCTTTTCACAACATGCCAGCACCTCTTGGCCTCCTCCATTGACCTCCTCAACACCCGACTGCATTCACATTTGTCAAATTGAAGTTCAGTTGATGGTAGTGTTCTGGCACCTCCGTGACGCTGATCCGGTTTTTCTGCAGACTGCACCCCGTCTTCCTCTTCCTCTTCTCCTTGACCTTCCCCGAACCCGAGGTTCCGTGCTGGTGGTCTGTGGGACTTTGACCTCTGCACTCTGTCCGGGTGCATCCATAGTGCTACACAGTTTCCCTTTGTTTTTGTTCTGCTTTTATGGTGCCTTTTCCCGCTTGACGCGTGGGAATTGCAGGCCTGTCGCTGGTTTTCGCAGATTTTTGTATCGCGATTGGCCTCATCGCAACTTTTTTGTGCTCGTGTTTTGCATTTTTGCGGTGTCGCGTTGACTTTATCACTGACATTTGACGCATTATCGTGAGCCCGTCGCATGGTACCGCCATGTTGAGAATACAACGTTAACATAGCGTTATTTTCCCGTGATGGACTGTGATGTGAAGAGTTGTATTTTTGCGGTAATTATCACACGTTCTGGAGAATATCCCCCAAAGTCTCAAGTCAATATCAGACAGATGCTGATGAAAGAACACCAATGTTTGAAAAAGTAGTGTATCCAGAGCCCACACTATGGATATTGTTAGCAATTGGTCTATTTCACACCTGTGCTGTCATAATCCAAAAATATCAAGAGACTGAAGATTACCACTAAACTGCAAGGTGGTTGACAATGTTTTTAATGTGGCTTGTTTACCTAATTTGCAACTTTATAGTAGCAAAAATATGATGTACGCAGATAGCCATGGCACAAGTCGATGTGTTCAGTTTTATTTTTATGGCAGTTCTTTTTTTTATGTCTTAATTTCTAGATTTACCACAAATGACAAATGAAAAGTACAGGAGACATAAAATATGGTCCTTAACCTTTATCAGAATCACTTGAGTACAGCGCTTGTTAAAACCAGGCAAGACAGTTCAATACAAGTGAACGCAATTAAAAACAAAACAAAAAAATCTAAACAAAACCATCTTCTGCATCACATGGGAAGATTTCCATGAGTGATCTGCAAGAAAAACAGGGCTGGATAACTGGACATTGTATCAATATGATAGTTAACTGTGATGATATCATCAGCACATAAGATCATCCTAGCATTCTAACATTAGCAGTGATGAGTGTGGGTGAGTGTACATTGGGTTTGGCCTGTAACATAAGAAGGATAAGGCGGTGGAAAGAAAGAGATAGTGGGAGAATTATCAAAACAGTGGCTTGTTGTATGTCCCCAGTATGAACGTAGCTGGACGTGTGGGCTGCAATTCGTATTTTCGATGCAGAACACTAACCTCAGTTCAATTCTCTAGATGTTAGCATCAATGAATGATCACTAAATCTGGAGGTAAACCTCTGTCTTATCCTATATTTTATATATAAGCTGCTCATATGAGGCAGCCTTGTACATCTCTATCAGCCATTTATTGTGAGTGGGTATATGGGGGGATTCACCAGTGTTGAAGAATGCAGATCTGTGTGACAGTCAAAGCTGTGGTCAGTTGACGACATTTGTGATTTGTTATGAAAAGTTGGTGAGTCGGATAATTTAGTATCAGATGTCAGGATAGGAGCATGGAGAAATCTAGGGATTTGGTAAGTGTATTTCCTATTGTGACCCATAGTCTAGGTATATCCGGGCAATCATGGAGGATATAAATAGTGTCACATACTGGCTGCTCCCACCTCCCGCAGCTTAAGTTGTTTAGTAGGTCCCCCATTGTTTGCAATTTCTTGGGGGTTCAGTATCAATCCTGAATTGACTTGAATAAACAGAATTTCATTCAAGATTTCCCTATTCCTCTGTTTAGATTCTCACATATCTCTGCCCAGACGTCTTCCATGTATTCAATCGGCAAGATTTACTGCCATTTGCCACGGAGACATGATATTTGGAGTTTGAAGTGGAAATGCTATGCCAGCAGATTATAGAATCCTGCCATTTCTCACTTTTATTGTTCTCACCATTTTAGGTATGATTAAATAGAGGAGTCTTGTATGCCCCATGGTGGTAAACCTAGTCTACTACAAAAGCAGTGTCTTCATTTTTATGTATTTCCCTTTCTGATTTGTCTGAAATTCTTCATGTATCACCACAAAGGGTTTTAGGTTACTATATGACAGGAGAGTAGGAATTTTTGCATTTTGCTGTACCTCCCAGTGGAGCATTTGTCCCTCCCCACACAGATGTTGACATTATGCCATTTGGGTGCATGGACCTTTGGTCTAGCGTTGTTCTGTAATAGCTTGCGAGTGTGCATCCAGGACTTTATCGCAGAGTGAACTATGGGGTTGCACATTAGGCATGACTGGGTCTTATGTATAATAATTGTAAACCTGGGCCACTGGATGTGAGATTTGTTCAATGCTGTAGTGTCATCCCCAGCCTGGGAACCCACAAAGGACTACATCACACATGGCGCTTAGTAATACATAATTTTCTCGCATGTAACTGCAAACTCAACATTCTAAACCAGCCTTTAGTGCATTCCGCTCTCACACTTACGTCACAGTTCTACAGAGCCAATCTGGAGCCAAAAAGGGTTCCATCATTTCTACTTTGCATGGCACTACATCCCCCCTCTGTTAAATCAAAATGTACAGTTTTTACAAGATATTTAGACATATACACATATACATTCAAATCTCTTTAATCAATCTTCATGGTGGTTTAATTGTTTGACCTAATCTTGTTCTGTGAAGCAGTAATGTGTCATCACCGATGTCCAGGAGCTGCCTCAACAGTGTAGAAGCAACAGTAGTTGTTGATGTTTCAGACCTTGTCTCTCTGTCAACTATTAGTTCTGATGAATGATTGGTCAAGTGCCTGAAATCAGAAAAGTCACTGGTAGTAGACTTCCATGGTGGCTGGCAATCACCATGTGTTCCTTAGTACACACTACTCTGAAAAGTTCAGCATTAAAAGGAGTATCAGATTTTCTTTTCAGAATTTTTCGTAAGAGCACTAGATCTCCTCTCTTAAAGACAATGAGCCATATGTAGGTAAATCCCAAATACCGATTCGTAAATACCGATTTTTAACGAATATTACCGAATCGGTAATTACAAATTGGTATTTGGGATGTAGGTAAACAATCGGTAAAAGTTTCAGAATCGGTAAAATTCGGTAAAAAAATACCGATTACCCAACACCAATCGGTAAATTCCGAATCGGTAAATACCGAATCGGAAAATACCGAATCGGTAAATACAGAATCAGAAATTCAAAAACAGAAGCAATTAAGGAATCAGCCAATCCGGTGCAACCACCCCTCCTCCCAACCAGGAAGTGGCCACACCCATGCAGGTGCACTCAATCTGAAGCTGCTGTAGAGGCTGGGAGAGCAGAGTCCTTTAGCCCTTGGGAAACTTTTACTCCTGGAAAACTACAAAATGGCAAGCAAAGATACTGACAGGGAAGGTGGAGAGAGAAATAGGAAGGTAAAATTCAGCACCATGGAGCTGCAGGTCCTTGTGGGGGCGGTAGTCAAGGAACACCACAAGTTGTTTGGGAAGCAGTCCCTGCAGGTGGCAGAATCTGCCAAAAGGAAGATTTGGCTGGCAATACAGACCAAGGTAAATGCAATTCGAGTGACCTCACTGGACATTGACGACCTGAAAAAGAGGTGGTATGACCTCTGGAGCGTGACAAAGCGAAAGATGGCTGAGCTCCACAAACAAGCAAACCTGACAGGAGGAGGGAGGAACAGGGCACCTGCCCTGACAGAGCTTGAGGAGCTGGTGGAGTCCACAATTGAACCAGACAGCGTCTGTGGGATTGGGGATGCAGACAGCTCAGCCCGAGCTGCCACCAGAAAAGGTAAGAAGCATGCACAGCAATCACCCCCACCCCTTCCCCTTCCCTTTCCCCTTCCCCGATGTGGTAGTGTCAACCCCACTCCAGTACAGGTTTTAGTATACACCAGCAATGCATTATGGAAGATGTAGTAATTGAAACACCTACCATGTCAGACAGCACACCAAACAACAAGGCATGCAACACACATCAGTGATGAGCAAGCTGAGGCAATAGCGACAGTGTTTCAGTGATGAGTATTTAATGGTATAAGCAGGGCTGCAGGAACACAGAGCTAATGTACGATTTTCTGTCCCCAGGCAGGACATCTCGCAAGCGTCCCAAGGACAAGGAAGGGAGTGCACCACGGAGGGAAGACACACAGGAGGCGAGCACCAGCGCAGGGCAAACCACACAGGAAACTGCTGCATCAACAGCACAGCCAGCCTCCCAAAACCTTTCCTGCGTCACCACACCTGCAGGCCTCCCAAGACCTTCCTGCATCACCAAAGCTGCAGGCCTCCCCAGAGCAGATTGGCTCACCACTACTCCTGTCCTCACCTGAACTGGTTGTGTCACCGGCTGCAACAACACCTGCAGTTCAAAAAACCAAGAGGCATGTTGTAGCCACACTCATGGAAATGGAGTCTTCGGCAGGAGAAATGGTAGGCGGTGATAGTTCAACTGCGGCAGTTGAGGACAGCAATGCCAATCAGCAGTCCATCCGAGGGGGCCCACACAGGTGCCAGACGCCAGAGGGCCAGAGACAACAGTCAATATCAACGTGGTGTGGGTCCTGGTGTCTTCTGCGGACTGGAGGCCAGTATGGTCAAAGTGCAGCGCATGCAGGGGAAGGCCATCCAGTCTGTCCAATGACAGAAAAGGCACCTAAATGTAAATATTGAAAGCATAAATAAGGGCATCAGCTCAATGGCAGAGGGAATGAGGGAGATGGCTGCGGGCATGCAGGACATGTCCCAGTCTGTGCTGCTCTTGTGCAGCAAGCTGGACGAGGACAGGGCAACAAGGAGGAAGGAGAGGCAGAGGTCAGAACAGCACCCAAGGGCAGTCAATCGCCTAGCCACTGCCACTTCCCTGCTGTGCAGGCGCTGCGTTAATATGCAGGAGGGACTGGCACACAGCAGCAGTGAAGGTTCCAGGGGCCTTGTGAGGGTGACAAGTGCAGTGGAGGTGCTGCTGACTGCTCCGTTTGCAAATACTGTTGCTCTGGATGTGGGGGAGAGCGAATTGAGCACCAGTAAGAGAACCATAACCCCCCCTATTACTGACACCCGGAGGATCAGCAGGCTCCATGGGGCTGGCACTGCCCACACAGCCAGTGAGGACAGCCAGCCATTGGCATCTAGCACCGGTAGGCGTGCCCGCAAACACTGAGGATGCCCACACTTCGTGACCTGGAATGGGTGAAGTAACCCAGGACTTCCATAATGGATGGATGCAATTGGACTGGCACATTTGGGCCTTTGTGTACTGGCGTAGTGCCAAATAATTAAACTACGTTGTGTATAATACTACAACTGGCTGTGTCTCCTTACTTACTTAGAAATAGTTGCGTGTGATCTCTGCCCGTCTCTGTCTCCCATCAGTAGCTGGCGCCACTCCTGCTGTGTTGGGCCCAGGCTGTGCAAATTCATCATCGTCATCCTCAATATGTGTTAATTCTACTGCTGTTCCTTTCTTAGTGGCATGGTAGTGCAGAATTGCGCAAGTTGCAATGATTTTACAGCAGATGAGGGGTGAGTACTGACGTGCACCTCCGCTTTTGTGGAGGCAGCGGAACCTGCTTTTTAACAGCCCAAAGGTGCGTTCCACAACAATGCGAGTAGATTTGTGTGCCACGTTGTACCTTCTCTCACTCGGGGTTGATGGGTTCAGGTAGGGTGTCAGGATGAACGAGCGGACGGCATATGTGCTATCGCCTATGTGGAAGAGAAAAAGCCATTAATCACATGCACAACAACACCTACATTTGCAGTATCTATCAGGGTGTGTCACAACGTTTTACCTAGCAGGTATCCTTCTCCGAGTTCCCCCGCTGTCAGGCGGGTGTAGATCCCACTGTTGTGGGAGATGTTGGGGTCGTGGGTGATTCCTTGGAATTTGGCCAAGATGTCTGTGATTATGTTGGGAGCATCACAGATTACCTGAACATTTATTGAGTGTGTGGACTTTCTGTTCCTGTAGATATACTCAGTGGCTACATGTGGGCAGATTTTGATGTGTGTGTCGTCAATGCAGCCGATCACATGTGGGAACTGTGCCATTTGGTAAAAGTCAGTCTTGGTCTTTAGCAGTTCCGCATGTGTGTCAGGGAAGCTGATGTAATGATGCATTCTCTCCAGGAGCTTCCTGAAGAAACGGGACAGGCAGCTCTGGGACACCCCACCTAGCGCAGCTATCACCCTCTGGTAACTGCCAGATGCAAGCAGGTGTAGGCTACAGAGCACCTGCACATGTTGTGGTATGGGGTGCGCCCTTGGTGTTGGGTGCTCCAGGAGTGGGTGCAGGTCCCTTATCAAGTCTAGGATGGTATGGGGGTGTAGCCTGTACCTTTCATGGTAAATATGAATCGGTATTTACCGATTCATATTTACCGAATTCTTACATTTGGCCTCTTACATCTCAAATACCTAAATACCGATCGGTAACGGCGAATTTACCGATTTTTGGCCGTTACCGACCGGTATTAAACTACCTACATATGGCCCAATGTTCTTTGCATGTCCTCTGCTGTCAGCATACACTTTCATCTTTTGTTTGTTAACCAAGTCCTTCTCATGAGTGGTTGTCTCATCTTTCTTTCTCTGATTGTTCCATTGAGGTAACTTGATATTCGTTGCTCTCCTGACCATCAGAGTCACAGGACTTTCACCTGTGGTTGAGTGGGGTGTTGAACAATAAGCTCTTAAGGTAGAATTAAATGCAGTTTTTAAATTGAGCTTCTCAAGAGTGGCACACTGCACTGCTTTCGTTAGCATACTCATAAAAACATTCAACAAGTCAGTTGGCTTGTGGCCACAGAGGTGTGCTGTTTTGAGGCTTTATTTTCAAATACTCCAGGAAATTTCTGAACTCGAGACTTTTGAAAGGTGGGTCATTAACAGACATCACTATCGCTGGAACATCCCATGTAGCAAAGATGTCCCCTAGTCTTTCAATGACTCATACTTGAGTTGTAGATGAAAGATCTTAAATTAGTGTAAATCGTGAGTATTCATCCATAATCACCAATCCATTGTCAAGTGGAGTGAAAACGTCAATGACTATTCTCTCCCAAGCATGCTTTGGGAGTTCTGAAATGTCCAAGGTGTGGTGAATAGTTTTGATAGAAAGGCAGTTGCATAAATAACAGGCCTTTAATTCCTTTCAACCCTGCCATCAAGGTAGGGATACCAAACTAGGTCTCAGAAAGTTCATTCGTGCCACCAATTCTACAATGTCCTCCATGGGCTACTCAATTATTTTCTGTCTCAGACTCACCAGAATCAGGATTCTCGTCCCTAGTAATATAACTCCTTCCTGAATTATGGACAGTTTATCCATGACATTTTTATACTTTCGATATTCTCCACCACTGGTAAGCGGTTGAGTGTGTTGGTTCAGTGGCTGATGCCTAATTATATCCATCAGCTTTATCAGGTCAGTACCATGGCTCATAGCAGTGGAAATCTGAGCTAACAAAATGTCAGCTGGTTTGTTTGATTTTACATAGAAGTTGACAAAGGTCTTAGCCATTTTGGATGGCGTACTATAACCTTGTATAGGCACTCTGGAAAAGTAGTCAGCAGGATTCTGTTCATCTCCTGGACGATGCACAATGGTATAATCATACCCTTGAAACTGTAGTCCCCATCATTCATTGGCCTTTGGATTTCCATATATAGCCAGAAAAGCTTGATGGTCAGTTACAATTGTAAAAGGTTTTCATACAGGAAAACATGGAAATGTTCACAAGCCCATACCACAGCTAAGCTTTCTTTCTCAGGCTGTGGGTAAGCATGTTTTGTTTGGGTCAAACTTCTACTTGCATATGCCACAATTTGCCTTTGAGCGTTCGGGTGCCCACTAGAATAGCGCTTAACCCGACTGGGCTAGCATCAACAACAACCTCTACAAGAAGCTCCAGATTGAAATATGTAATTTCAGTAGCATTCTCAAGGGCTTAGGAAATGTTCTTAAACTTTTCTCACATTCATGTGCCCATTGAAATGAAAAATTCTTTCTCGTCATGTCTCTCAACGGAGCACTTATAGTTGGAAAGTCTTTTATGTATCTGGAACAGTAACTGGCCATTTTAAGAAATGAACACATCATGGAAACATCTTGCGGGGGATCAACGTTTGACAGCACTTGCACTTTAGCATGATCTGGTGTCATACACCCATCAGATAAGAAAATATGGCAAAAGAGTTTTAGGTTTGTCTAATGGAACTCACACTTATCTGCATTCATAGTCAAACCTGCTTTGACAAGTAAACTAAATACTTGTGTAAGAGCTTTATCGTGCTCTTTTGTGCAGCTCGGCAACCCAGTATCTCATCACAGTAATTAAGTGCATTCATGACAGGCTGAATGAGACATCGAAGGATGTCTTGAAACAACTCTGCTATGGATGACACACCAAAACTTTCTATTTTGTACTGAAATAGACCAATATGTGTAGAAATGTTTGTAACGTACCTGCAATCTTCCTCAAGTTCTAACTGATGAGAACTGTTATTAAAATCAAGATGAGAGAAGATCTTAATTGTGTTATCATGTCAGCAATGTACTGACCTGGGTGCTGTTCTCGTTCAATTTCCTTGATAGCTTGCCACATATCAACGCATATATGTGCAGCTCCTTCACTTTCCTTTATGGGCACTACTACTCTAGGCGAAACCCATGGCGTTGGACCAGTGGAACGCTCAATAATATCATGATTAAGTAACGATTCAAGATCCTTATCAACAGCTTCATGCAAATGAAAAACAAGTTGTCTATGTCTTTGAGCAACAGGACGGGCATCCTCATTAATATGTAACTTCACTTTCATATTCTTAAGTTTTCCCAAATCATGAAATAACAAAGGGAACTGATTTACTACTTTGTGGTGAGAATTCATGTTGTAATTCACAGATATTAGTTCCATATCAGTGGCTGTGCTGAAACTGAGTAGAAAGGCACTGGACGCTGAGCCTTGAAGCTCATGGATAAGTGCTGGTACCTTCCTTTTCTTATGTTTCACTGTTGCTACAAATAAACCTTGACTTATTAAGGGCATAAATGCAGCTCATTAATACACTTTGGTTTTTGATGTCATAAGATGCTGTAATGGAGATCATTTGTTGTATTTCTCCTCTGACATAACGTTTATAGATGCACCACTGCCAACAACGATTTACTTTCAGTGTAATTTTAGGACAATGTTTGAATGACTTTGGTACTGTGGCATGTTGATCTTTCTTTGACTGACATTGCTCCTCACAAGCAGCTAGCCCAACATGTGCACGCTTTTCTGAGGTAAACATCAACATGGCACAATCATTTCCTTCACTTTCACGTGACATTGATACAGAGGAACTGTTTGACAATGATTTAGATCATGATCAGAATTGTTCTGTGTCAATTTGTCTCAACTGATGTCAATGCTTGCACTTGTGGGTGCATGTCAAACATTGTTTCTGGAACATTTTGATCACCATATTTATTTTCACGCCATGATGCAATTGTATTTCGCTTGGCTTTACAAACTGTCACAAAATGGTTCCCATTCCCACAGCCTTTACAAATCTTTCAGAGAGTGGGACATTTACCTTCCTGTGGAAATGAAAATCCACATCTAAAACACAACTTCTTTCTACTGGCAGACATCACCTTGTATCCTTCAGTCACTGGCTTCAGCTTACGTTTTACACCCATGACTGATTCATTCTGAGCACCTTTGGCATCCATGTCAGCAGTTTGTCTATTTACACGTTCTTCAGCTTTGGCAGCCGTTAACACTCGCTCCAGACTAAGAGTTTCTCTCAGCATTAGCTTTCTGAAGGAATCTGATAAGCATCCATCAACACTTTTCAGATGCATAGCTTCTTCATCATTAAATTAGTTGAACTTACAATGTCTGATGAGTGTGTTGAGTCTCTCCACAAGTTCATCAATGGTTTCACCAGCTTTCGATCATTCATGGTTGAAGATGTATCTTTTGTGGTCAAAATTTGGCATTGGATTAAACTTGAGATTCAACACTTCATTAATTCGACGATATGTGACTCTTTAACTTGTTTGCATCATGCTCTTTATGACTTCTTTTACACCATCACCAGCAAGATTTTTGAGATACTTTATAATCTTTTTCTTATTAGTCTCTTCAATTAAATCATCAAATGTCTCTATACAAGCAGTCCATCTATCTCCAATATGTTGCTTTTAGGTGGTATTGTGGTGGTTTCAAGAAAGCGACAGCATTGTAAACATGTCTTGGAGTGGTTGATATTGAGGGTGGTCCTCTCTCCGGTTCCCTTGGTGGATTTTCTTGAATCAGGTCATGTGAGCCATCTTGAAGGCCTTGCAACATGCTGGCCTCTGGATCATCCCTGATGACTTTTTGAAATGATGGCCTCGATCTTTGCATCCATTCTCTCTACCTTCCACAGCTCTGAAGATATCTTTGGTCATTTAGAAGTGTCACCAGCTTACTACATACAACCTTCATGCTACTTGGGTTGAGGCACCTGGCACTGAGTTCATACCAACTCACTTTACTCAGGTTCTAGTGAGTAAATAACTATTTTATTCTTAGGCGTCTCTTTGCACTTCATGCTTCGGATTGCATATGACTGTAAAGTGCCTAGCAGCGCAGTACCTTTACATATGATTTAACCAGCAAGTTCTCAGTCATCTATACAAAGAATTCTTTGTGATGTTTTCATAGTTTTTAACTTCTTTACAGCGGCTAGTGCTTTGACTCTGCATGTGTTAAGCGTTGGTTTCTCATTTCGACTGCAACACATGTGGCAAGCACAAGAAGTTTGCTTTGATCTTAGTAATTTGTCCGGAAGAGCACTGGTGATCTTCAAGTTACTTATTCCCTTACTCATCACCAGTTGCACCATCCTCTCCAGCCTGAGTATCTGCAAAGGGCTAAATCACGCATGGAGCTTAGTAATACATGTCTTTATTCTTCTGTGAGTAATTGCGAATTCAACATTCTAAATCAGCCTTCAGTACATTTCGCTCTCACACTTATGTCACAGTTCTACGGAGTCCATCTGAGGCCAAAATGGTTCCATCATTTCTATTTCGCAAGACACTACAAATGGTAAACCATTAAGTGGGGTCATTGGAATGTGACCACATGTAGGATAGTTATGGCAATTGCAAGGCTGTTTGATAATGATCTATACATGGAAGACTGAGGTCTCCATAATCCCTGAGAGCTATTACATTTGGAGACTTTTAACTCCGGTTCTATGGCATCCCAAATGAAAGTCAATCAATCAATCAATCAATGAGAACATTTGTAAAGCGCACTACTCACCCGTAGGGGGCTCAAGGCACTGGGGGGATGCTGCTACTGCTCGAATAGCCAGGTCTTGAGTAGTCTTCTGAAGGTTAGAAGGCCCTGGGTCTGCCAACGGAGGATGGGGAGGGTGTTCCAGGTCTTCGCGGTGAGGAGGGAGAATGGTCTGCCACCGGAGGTCACTCTTCGGATGCGGGCGAGGGTGGCAAGGGCGAGGTCGGTGGAGTGGAGCTGGTGTTTAGGATTGTAGAAGGTGAGTCGTCTGTTGAGGTATGCTGGTCTGGTGTTGTGGAGTGCCTTGTGAGCGTGGGTGAGGAGCTTAAAGGTGATCCTCTTGTTGACGGGGAGCCAGTGCAGGTTTCCCAGGTGGGGTGTGATGTGGCTGCAGTGAAGGATGTCGAGGATCAGGCTTGCAGAGGCATTCTGAATGCGTTGTAGTCGTTTCAGGAGTTTGGCCGAGGCTCCTGTGTAGAGGGTGTTTCCGTAGTCCAGTCTGCTGCTGACAAGGGCCTGGGTGACTGTTCTTCTTGTTTCGGTGGGGATCCACTTGTAGATCTTGCAGAGCATGCGGAGGATGTTGAAGCAGGAGGATGAGACGTAGACCTCTTTTGTCATGGAGTGAGTAGAATCGAGGAAGATCCCCAGGTTGCGAGCATGGTCGGTGGGAGTTGGTGCTGCTCCCAGTGTGGTCGGCCACCAGGAGTCGTCCCAGGCCAAGGGGGTGGAGCCAAGGATGAGGACTTCTGTCTTGTCTGAGTTTTGCTTCAGATGGCTGTTCTTCATCCACTCAGCGATGGCTTTCATTCCTTTGTGGAGGTTGGGTTTGGCAGTGAGGGGGTCCTTGGTGAGCAATAGGATCATCCAGGTGTCGTTGGCGTAGGAGATGATATTGAGGTCATGCAGTCAGGTGACGTGGGCGTGCGGGCCATGTAGATGTTGAACAATGTTGGGCTGAGGGATTAACCCGGTGGCAGATGAACCCGGTGGCTTCGGAGCGGAAAGGGGGAGGCGGACGCTCTAGGTTCTGCTGGAGAGGAAGGAGGTGGTCCAGTCCAGAGCCTTGTCCCGGATCCCAGCGTCGTGGAGGTGCGTGCGTAGGGTACGGTGGCATACAGTGTCGAAGGTGGCTGACAGGTCCAGGAGGATGAGGGCTGCAGTTTCGCCATAGTCCAGCAGGGCCCTGATGTCATCGGTCACGGCGATGAGGGCAGTTTCGGTGCTGTGGTTGCTGCAGAACCCGGATTGGGATGGGTCCAGGATGCTGTCCTCCTTAAGGTAGCGGGTCAATTGTCTGTTGACGGTCTTTTCGATGACTTTCGCCGGGAACGGGAGCAGGGAGATGGGTCGGAAGTTCTTGAGGTCCTTTTTGAGTAAGGCGTTGATCTCGGCGTGCTTCCAGCTCTCCGGGAAAGTCGCTGTCTCAAGGGAGATGTTGATGGCTTTCCGGAGATGGGGTTCGATGGTGGTGCTGGCTATGTTGAAGATGTGGTGTGGGCATGGGTCTGACGGAGATCCGGAGTGGATGGTGTTCATGATTTTGATGGTGTCGTCATCACTTATGTTGGTCTAGGGAGAGCAGGGGATCGGTGTGGATGGTGGCTGTGGGGGCAGAGGCCTCTGTGGCTGTCAGGTCAGTCGTGACGTTGAAGCTGGATGTCTGTGATCTTGCGATGGAAGAAGGTGGCAAGGGAGTCGTACAGGTCTTGTGAGGGTGGGAAGTTTTTGGTGTTGGAGCTGGGGTTGGAGATTGCCTTCACGATGTTGAAGAGCTCTTTACTGTTGTGTGCGTTGCAGTCTAGGAGGTCTTTGAAGGAGGCCCTTTTTTTTCGGATCGGATGAGGTGATGGTGTCTGCGGGTGGCGTTCTTGTGGGCTGCATAGTTGTCCGGTGTCGGTTCATGGTGCCATTTCTTCTCTAGTTTTCTGCAAGTTTGCTTGGAGGCCAGGAGGTCCTCGGTGAACTAGCTGGTTTTCTTGCTGGTGTGTCTGTTGAAGGGTTTTTTGATCGGGGCGAGGGTGTTGGCGCAGTCATCGATCCACTGCCTGAGGTTGCGGGCGGCGGTGTCAGGGTTAGTGGGGTTGGTGTGTGGTCTCTGGGTGAGGGTGGTGGTTAGCTGGTTTCCGGAAGTTGAAGTGGATGCAGCGATGATCGGTGGTGGTGGTGTTGGGATGGGTGTGGATCTGGAAGTGCAGGTGTTCGGCGGTGCTTAGGGTGTCGTCAGTGTTGGTCGAGACTCTGAGGGTGTTCCTGTGGATGATGGCAATTCCTCCTCCTGTTCCGTTGGTGCGGTCCCTGCGGGTGATCTTATAGCTGTCCGGGATACCTATGGCGATGTCAGGTGCCAAGACGGGGTTCATCCAGGTGTCCGTCAGGAAGGTGATGTCTGGGGAGGTTGAGTCGAGTAGGTCCCAGAGTACAACAGCTTGTTTGCAGGCGGAGCGGGTGTTGAGAAGAATGCATCTGAGGAGGTTGAGTTCCTTCACAGTGGGTGGCTTGGCCGATTGGATGCTGGTGAAGATGCAGTTCCGGCAGGAGAAGGGTCTTTGGGTATGCTTCGGGCGGCCAGGATGCAGGTGTGTGATCATCCGGTGCTAAGTGTGTGAAGGGTGCTGGCATCGTAGCGGTGTCGGGAGTCGTGGCATTCGCGGGCGCCAGGGGTTCTGGCGCTGGGTGTTGTCCAGGCGCAGATGGGATTGCCGCTGCGAGGCCACCATAAGAAGGGGAGGTGGGAGGGAGGAGCAGCTGGGAGATGGGAGCAGACGAATTGGCGAGCGAGGGGCGGGGCCACAGGGGGCGCAGCAGCAGGAAAGATGGGAGGGGGGAGCGGCGAAGGATACAGGCGGAAAAAGGTCACCTTGCGCAGTGAAGTACACGAGGGAAAAGGAAAACGATATACAGAATAAAAACAAATATAACAATAAAACAGTTACTGTGCAAATACAATTGGGAAAATGGAAGAAGTACACGAGGGAACAGGAAAACGATAAACAGAATAAAAACAAATCCAACAATAAAAACAATTACAGTGCAATTACAATTGGGGAAAAAGCAAGCCCTACAGCCTACCACTGGCCACCAGGGATGAGGTGCAGGTGGTAGCCTGAGGGTGGAGGCGGGCCTCGAACTCCGATAGCAGGCAGCTTGGGGAGCGACCTGCCTGTAAAAGGGTCAAGGGTCTTGATTCCCTTATCAATGGTTCTTAACAGTGAAAGTTTTGTTGGTAGTGGTAAAATAGCTGCCACATATGTGAATCTGGAGATCATCACCACTTTCACCACTTGTATTTGTTTCCATAGAGCCAAGTGTAGTTGTAACCATTTTGCATTTTCTGGTTTGGCTATGGCTTCCAGTAGCTCAATGTTAACAGAAAACTTAACTTCCAGCCCATTATTAATGTACACTCCCTGATACTTCAGTCACTTGTATGTCCATTGGAAATTGTAGTAAATGATTGTTAGATCTGGGGGTCTCTAGTTGGCAATGGTATTCACCTTTGTCCAAATAGGGACCCTTACTTCTAAGTCAGGATAAGGGGATTACACTCCTTAATAACCCCATCTCACTCGCTTGGTAGCTTGGCAGGAGCAGACAGGCTTATCTCAGAGGCAGTGTGTTAAGCATTTGTGAATATACATAGTAATACAGTGAAAACACTACAGATGGACACAACACAGGTTTTGTAAAAATAAGTATTCTTTATATAGTCTTAACACAAGACCACAAATGACAAAAATCCACAATACTACACTTAAGATTGCTTAAAGATGATAAAACGTTGCTTAGTTCAAATTGATGATCAATGCGACAAAGTTCTCTACAAAGTTCCTGGATGCGTGACGCAAAGTAAACAAAAGGCTCACAAATGGGGAGATGCGTCGGTTCCGTGATCTGGGGGAGATGATGTGTTGTGCCTCAATGCTTGCGCAGAGTAGGGGATGCGTCGTGATCCTTACTGCCGGGGAGGTGATGCGTAGATTCTCGGCCTGCGGGCCCGTTGTGGTGCGCAAGATGGGGCCTTGATGCTATGCGATGACACAGTTGCGATGCGAGAAGATGGCGCCCTTAACGCGGCGATGGGATGACTATGTGTAGATGCCCTGGCAGCCTTGCGACGACTCTGTACTTTGGAGCCGCAACAGGCCCTGCAACACGCTTCTCTGGTGATGCAATGGCGACTCTCTCGATGGGGTCACGCTTCTCCGGTGATGCGACAGCAGGCAGCTTCGATGAACACACGCTTCTAGGGAGATGCAGCGAAGGCTCGCTTCTCCGGCGATGCGACGATTTCAGCCGCAGCGGCGACACGCTTCCTCTCGATGCGTCGCGCTTCCAGCTCCCAATGACACAAAGATGTCTGGAGTTGAGAATTCCCAGCAAGGAAATTCAGAGGGGAGCTGGAGATGAAGTCTTTTGTCCCTGAGACTTCAGCAGGAGGCAAGAACAGTTCAAGCCCTTGAAGAATATTCTGTAAATGATGAAAGTCCTTAAAAAGTTCCTTCTCCTTTCCTTGGCTATGAAGTAACCACTGCTGGCCAACCCAGCAAACAGCACACTGGCAGAGGGGCAGTAAAACTCCTGCAGCTTCCTTGGTTCTTCTCCTAGGCAAAAGGTTTCTTGTTCCAGAAGTGATATGATTTCTTGGGATCAGGGTCCCAATATTTATACCCCAAATCCTTTGTTCTCTGAAGGCAGAGAGGCCTCTTCATAGTCCAAACCAGTTCCTGATCACTTTGTTTACATGACTCTCTCCTTCCTTTCACTGTGGAGGGCATAAACATCAGCCGCCCCACAGGAGGTGGAGCCAGCACAGGGGGGAGGGGGGGCACATCTCTGGAGCACTTTGTGGACAAGGGGCCAGATGTAGGTAATTCTATTTTACCGACTCATAAACACGAATTTTACCGATTCGGTATTTATGAATCGGTAAAATAGAAGATGGGAGATGTAGGTGAAATCGGTATTTGAAATACCGATTCTGTAAAAATCGGTATTTACCGATTCTGTAATTACAGAATCGGTATTTCCTATTGATTCCTATGGGCTGTGAAGCCCATAGGAATCAATGGGAAATACCGATTCGGTAATTACAGAATCGGTAAATACCGATTTTTGCAAGGGTGCATGGGGGTGTCACTTTGACACCTTCTAGCACCCCAAATACTGTCATGTGTGCCATGTGACAGACAGACATGCCCTTAGGGCATGTCTGTCTGCCACATGGCACAGGTGTGCATGCACACATGTGCATGCACACCTGGAATCGGTATTTTACCACCCAATTGGATTGGGTGGTAAAATACCGAATCTGTAATGGCTTTGGGACTCTGAAGAGTCCCACCTACATATGAAAGATCCCGAATCGCTAACAATACAGATTCAGTATTTTACCGATTCTGTAAATTTACTGATTCGGTAAATTTACTGAATCTGTAAAATATGCCCCCTACATGCCAAATCTTAAATACCGGTCGGTAACGGCCGAAATCGGCCGTTACCGACCGGTATTTTGGCTCCTACATCTGGCCCTAGATTCCTTCTTTACTTTCACAGTGCAGGGTAGAGGCATCAGACAAGACACAGGAGGTGGAGCCAGCATTGTAGAGGGAAGGCCCAGCTCTGAACAGGACCCAGGTGCAACTACTCCCTCCCATCTAAATGCAGATCTCTCTATTCACCACCGGGCTGCCTCAAACTGTCTTCTGGAATCCCCCAACCCTGTCACTCACACACCCAGACAAGGAATACACAACCTAGCAGAGGCAGGCCTGGACAGTTAGGCAAGAAAATACGTACTTTCTAAAAGTGGTATTTTCAAACACAGAATGTTAAAACCAACTTTACTAAAAGATGTGTTCTATCATTCTGAGTTCAGGCATACTAAATTCGAATGTCTACCATGTTCCCTGAGTCAGTTAGGATTATAAAAATGTAATAATCTAACTGCCCATTCTAGCCTATGAAGAACAGGTAGCCTTGCAATAGTAAAAAACAAAATTGGCTGTAATTCACTACTAGGACATGCTACACACGCCAGAGCATGTCCTACCTTATACTTACAATGCACCCTGCCCTTGGGCCTACCATATGGGTGTCTAATATGAAGCAAAGGGAAGGTGTAAGAACTGGCAAGTGGGTGCACTTGGCCAAGTTGACATGGCAGTGCTAGACTGCCCATAGGCTTTGCAATGGTAGGCCTGAGACACACTTTACAAGCTGCTTCTGTGGGTGGCACAACCAGTGCTGCAAGCCCACCAGCAGCATTTGATTTACAAGCACTGGGCACACATGGTGCACTGTACCAGTACAGTGCACCATGGATTCAAGCTAGCCTGGCTGATGATGGCTGATTAGCCAGAAACCGGTCCCAGGATGCTTGTTTCCCGTCCAGGGAAGACATGGCTTGGCAGTCTGGGCTGAACTGTTCCCATGAGGCACGGGGTCAGACTGATTTGCATATGGCCATGTCTGAACTGGGGTGGCGAAGTGAGCTAAAGAATGATGATGGATTAAACCCAGATAAGTTGACTGGGGGTGAGTGCTGGGAATGTTCAACACTCTGACCATCATCCCCTTTGGTTTTGCTTTGTTCGCCCTAAGTTGGCAGGGTATGCCCAGACGTGGGCCCCTTGCTCACTTTGCCACTGCATTCAAGCTAGCCCGGCTGATGAAGGCTGATTACCCAGAAACCGGTCCAAGTATGCTTGTCTCCGGTCCAGGAATGATGATGCATTAAACCCAGATCAGTTGACTGGGGGTGAGTGCTTGCAATGTTCAACACTCCGTCCATCATCCTCTTTGGTTTTGCTAAATTTTGGCCTTGCCAAGGAAGCAACTAATGCGTGTGTCTCTGCTATATTGTTGGCACCACCCATCCCGCAATGGACAATGTTGCAATGCAGCATGCCCCCGGAGTTCAGACTTGGCTGAAGGGGTAAATGAGGGAGCGCAAACCCGCTCGGGGTCTGGGATCATACATGCCAACTGTTGTGTGTGTAGCTATTACCGCAGCATAAGCCAAAGGTCTACCCTCAACCACATCGCAAAGTTCAGCCAACCATGAACTCTACATCTGTTTCCACCCTATCCTTACCACAGGCCTACACACACGTGGCCGCCCTCCTTCAATGCACAACATCACAGTGTTATTGTCAGGCTTGTGGACATACACAGATAGCCATGACAGTGGTGTGCCTCTGGCGTGCAAGTGATGCAACCACGCTGCGCACAATAGTAAATAGGCTCGGGGAGCTCAGAGCTCAGTGAGGCTACGTAATACACATTGATGCCGCTCATTTGCTACGTGCAGTACATGTCAAACAGGAATCGCTAAGCCACACATATCACACACCAATGAACCAGTGAGCCTGCCTACACTTCATGCAGAACCAACTATTAACTCATGTCTCTCTGCACTGTCATAGGTGACCAAGGATATGCACTCTGACCTTGGATGATGAAATCCCTCCAAGCCCCCAACACACAGGCCCAGACACAGTACAATGCGGCCCACAAACACACCAGGGGCATCGTGGAATGCGCATTTGGTGTGTTGAAGTCATGTTTCAGGTGCCTACACATCACAGGTGGAAGGTTCCTGTACAGCCCAGACATCATGTGCAAGATGATCGTTGCATGTTGTGTGCTGCACAACATATATGTACGCACCAATATTAAGCCCATTATTGTTCAACATCTATATGGTCCCTCTCATCTCTTTAATTGAGTCATGCGGCATATTAGTGACATCATATGCCGATGACACTCAGCTTATTGTCCCTTTGGATAACAATTCTATAGATGCTGAGTTGAATTTAAAAAAGTGTTTAAGAAATGTCTTCTGCTGGATGGATCAAAACCATCTCAAATGCAACACCAATAAGACTGAAATTCTCCCTATGGGAAAACCCCCCCAATTCTGTCCCAGTAAATGGTGGCCTGAGGACACCCCTGCACCGCCTCAAGCAGTGGTATCAGCGAGGAATCTGGGCGTTCTATTTGACGCCGAATTATCCTTTGACCAGCATGTCAGGAATTTTGCAGGAAGCTGCTTTAATATCATTAAATCACTGAAAAAGTTTTTCGACTTTCTACCCATAGATTCAAGAAAGGCAGTGGCAGTGGCCTTAATCCTTGCACGTCTTGATTACTGCAATGGTCTGATGGCAGGTGTTAAAAAGAAAACCACTCTCAAAAAGCTCCAAGGCGTGCAGCATGCAGCGGCTAAACTTGTTCTCAAGCTATCCAGGAGATCATCAGCCTCGGCCACCCTCAAAACCCTTGATTGGCTGCCACTCCCCAAAAGAATATTGTTTAAAATCTTAATCATAGCCTTCCGTGCATTCAATCGCACCGGCCCGACCTACCTTATTAAACGATTCCCCCATTACAATCCTGCAAGGATCTTAAGATCCTCAAGTCAAAACCTGATTAAGCTGCCAAAATTTAAATACAAAACTAAAGGAGGCAAGTCTTTATCCTTCTTATCTTCCAAAGCTTGGAATTCAATTCCCAACAATCTCAGATCCCTAACTCAGGAAAACCATTTCAGAAAGCAGCTCAAAACATGGATTTTTTCTCTCCCTGACGATTATGTAATGACCTTCATATAGTCTCCTAACTTTTCTAATTTTTGCACACTGTCTATTTAGCGCCAGGATGCTCCTTTCGGAGCGATTGTTTGCGCTTTAGAAATACATAAAATACAAATAAAATACAAATACCAATGCCCCATGCCTACACTTGCCAGATGCACCGGACGATGATGAGGAAGATGAGGCAGGTAGACCACACCCCACTGCAGGAATCGTCCGGGGGAACACCATCATTGACAATTTCTTCACATGAGCATATCACATTGTCACAGTCCTTAGCAATCATGGGACAGTACAAAATGACCACAGGCACAGCATGTGCAAATAAATTCATTCCAACACATATTTCCTGAGTGCATGTCACTCCTCTGTACAAGCACATCACTCTGGCAAGCGTAAGTGCAACATGTAGTGTTAACAATCTCGAAAATTGAACATAGATGGTGGATGTGTCACCTCAGTACAGATAGGCTGTTTGGGGTGTCATGTATTAGAAATGCCATTTCTGATAGTATGGAATCCCACTCATCTGCGTTTCACATGTGTCCCAAATCATTACATATAGGCTGTCATTTGGGACCTACAATTGACAACAGGGTTTCTTTTGGGGTCAGATATGTACCACCATGATGCAGGGATGCACCCTGTGACTTAATTTCCACAACATGAGCAACATGGATGTAAGAGGGAAATCACTGCCCCTACCATCGTCCATGCTTTTATACTTAATTAATCATAGACATGACACATCTGTGTGTATTAGAATGTATTATTCACGTTCAGTGGAGTGTTGAACCTGCCTTAGTACTGGGCCATGCAGACATTACTTTACAATGTTGCCCCATGGAGGGCCAGCCAAAGTCCTTTAAGGATTGACAAGTTACTCAGAAGAGGAAGAGTCCAGTTCACAGGCTGATTGCTGTGTCATTGTTTTGCAAACAATATATGGCCGTCCATGTCGAGGTGCAAGGTTAGTAGTCAGGGGATAGTGGAAGGTGTTATTCCAGGGCATGATGCAGAGGGCAGAACCAAGCAGAAAGAAGCTATATGGCGAAGATGAATGCTACTGCTTCCTACTTACCACTAAGGCAGATTCATCCTCATCTTCCGCCTCTAACGTGCGTCATGTGCCTCACATGTGGGTATGGTGTGTGGTCTGCAGCACTGTGTGACACTGATACATCAGGGGCTGGAGATGTGGATGTAGACGTAGCAGCAGCATTCATCTGTGCAATGTCTTGTGGCATCACTCCCATGATGAGGATCTGCAGGGCATGGAAGATCCCAATTACAGCTTTCCCATGTGCAGCCGTGGTAGCCATTCTTTGTGCCTGCATCTGCTCCTTGTTCACCATGACCCTCCTTATGTTTCCCAAATCACGGATGACATCGCTGTAGCCACTCTGACTAGACAGTTGTTGTTGTCTCCAAGTCATGACTCCAGTGATGCCAGCTATGAATTGTTGGAGGGCCTCGGGTGGACTGTGGGTGTCCGTTAGGGAGTGTAAGTGGTCCCTGATGGGACTTAGACACCCACATGTTGGCATCTAGTTTGGCTGCCATGAGTTCAAACCCCACCCACACCTGTTCTGCCAGCTCCTTCTGGCAGTCTAACACACGGCGTTAGAATGCCATGTGTTCTGAGGTGAGGTGCTGGGAGCCAGACGTGTGGTGGGTTCTTCCTGCTGTGTGGTCTGTGTAGGGGTGGGCTCACCTCGATGGTGCTGGGCTGACCTGCTACTAGACGCGGGGTGTGGAGGGTGTCCATGAACCATTGGAGTTTGTCTAGGTCGATGTCCTGGGAGTCATCTCAATCAGCACTGACGTGATGTAGGGTCTGCAGGAGGAGTTGATTGTCCCTCTGCAATGTAAAGGGGAGATGCAGTTTCACAGTGTGTTCCATGTATGTTTACGCATTGGCGAAGATTACATACAGACTGCATGACAATGTACATTGTGACTGTTTGTGAGGAGGTGCCTATTTGATGTGGGACAGTGGACATTTGTACTACATCACGGATGTAAGGTTGTACTCATACATTGTCATCTCACGTTTTTTTTCTCTGCTTTTATGGTGTATTTTCCCACATGACGCGTGGGTATTGCAGGCCTGTCACTGGTTATCGCTGATTTTTGTATCATGGTTAGGGACAACACCGTTTTTTTCATGTTCATGTTTCGCATTTTTTAGGTGTTGCGTTAATTTATCGCAGTCATTTGACACGTTATCGTGTGACTATCGCATGGTACCGCTGTGTTGAGAATACAATGTAAACACAGCGTTATTTACCCATGATAGACTGCAATGTGAAAAGTTGCGTTCTTGAGAATATCCCCCCTTGTCTTTATTTGTCTCTCCCTCTAGTAGCACTCTACTCTTCTGGTATAGGCATGGTAGGGGCAAGTTAGAATGTTTCTATGCAGTCCCTGTCTTCAATCACTCCAGGGCAGTATAACCCTATAAAGAATTTGGCAAACACTAAGATTATCACCTGTGAGTTTCTAATTATGTGCCCAGTGTGGTCTTGGACTGCTGGAATAGCCCATATGTCTGTCACATGTTTAAGCTGCACAGCTAGCAGTCTCCCTGCTCTCTCACCTTGCTCGTAGTAGCGAGCTTTAAATCTGTACAGCATGTATTCCACCTTAGATATACCAGTCATTGAGATCCACTTTCTCTTTTTCTAGTTGTCACCTAGCCATTTCAGAGGGGTTCATGGTTTGCAGCGGGCCTTTTATTAAATTGTCAGATTGTAGGGTGTTTTGTTAGTAAGCTCTATTCCTATAATTAATGACGACAACTCTCATAATTTGCCCACTGATGGTGACCTTTACAGTCTCCCAGAGAATTTTTGCTGCAGTTACTAATCCCTTGTTGTCCCTCAGGTACACCATAATGTGTTTTCAGGTATGCCTTCCTGCAGGCTTTTTATAATGGGAGGTGGTGAGGCGCCACAGCTTCTAGACTGGTTGTGTTAGTCCCCAGTCTACAGTTATGCATATTGGCAAGTGATCAAAAATTGATCCCTTTAATATCTTGCAATCTAGGTCTAGTGGCATTACCTGGTATAAAACCAGAAAATAATCAAGTCTAAACTTGGTGCCATCAATCTTCAAAAACTAAGGGCATTCCTTATCTGAGCAATGTAACAGGCACCATAAATCTAGAAGACGTTGGTCAGACAGGGTGTTTTATATAATCGCCCCGTCTTTATTGTTGGCTGAGTCATTCGGCGCTGTGCAGTCCACAACTGCATCATTTGCTAAATTCCAGTCTCACCCTAAGATCATAAATGTGTACATTTCGGTTATGAGCCTGTTGAGTTTGAGAAGGAACAACGTTTTGGCTCATTCAGGGCAGATGCAACCCACACCAACTATTCTATTGCCCAGCTTGGTTAAGTCCTTCATCTTCTGTCCATGTCTGCACCACTGGGCAGCGTCGTTTTTTTCTGCACCAGGATGCCTACTCCACATCTCCAGGAATTTGCCTGGGAATGATCTCCTGAAGTTTCTATCGGGAGGCTACGGCAGCTGTAAATGGCTCTCCTTACTCAATCTCTCTTAAGTATTTCAGCTTCAACTTCTGGTAGATGTGTTTCATGTAAAAGTGATGTCTACATATTTAGAGGGAAAATAAGATAGCAGTTTCTTTAGTTTGATGTAATGTGTCAAGCTGTTGATATTCAAGAATATTACGTTGAGGTTTGAATATCATACTCCAAACAATGAGGGGTGTTTGAGCTTCTTATGCTGTCGGCAGTATTCCCAGCATAGTAAATATGATGGGAACCGGTGTCAGCCATTAACATGTATCAGGGTGATAAGGGTATGGAACCTTATGTGAATCAAAATAAAGCAATGTTAAATAAATCAAAGTCAAGTAAAGTAATGTGAAGTAATAAGAGGTTTTTAGAATGGATTTAGTAATGTGCCTGGTGTGTGAAGTGGCTAGTGGCTCTTTGGGATAGTTGTATGACGTTACATCGCATGCCTTTATAGCACGTTTTTTACATCGCAACATCCTTTACAACGCATTCCATTACATCTCATGACATGACATCCCATTTTAAGAAACTACCTTTACAACGCATTCCAATACATCGCATACTACCTTTACAACGCATACCATTACAACACATACCATTACATTGCATTTATGGTAAGTATTGGATAGTAAAGGGGTACAAATTACTATTGTAACTCCAGGGAGTGCAACAGTAGTGTAAGTGTTGGATAGTATAGAGGTAAAAATTACTATTCTAACTCCAGGGGGTGCAACAGTGGGGTAAGTGTTGGATAGTGTAGGGGTAAAAAATTACTATTCTAACTCCAGGGGGTGCAACAGTAGGGTAAGTGTGGGATAGTGTAAGGGTACTATGCGTTGTAATGGTATGTTTTGTAATGGTATGCGTTGTAATGACTGCGCTGTAATGACATGCGTTGTAATGGTATGCGTTGTAGTGACATGCGATGTAATGGTTACGTTGTAATGCCATGCGATGTAAGGGATGTTGAGATGTAATGACTGCGTTGTAATGGTAGTGAGATGTGAAAGTTGCGTTGTAAAGGTTGTTTCCCCTTTGGGATTGGTGGGAGGTACCTCCCTGCTATCCATATTGAAGGGGTGTGTATTTGGGCTTAAGTGGCAAGTCTTTATCCTCTGTGCATCTCTAGGCCTGCAGGGTAGGGTAGGGCCCCTACTACATTGAAATGTGGTGTTTGTTGTGCATCGGTGATGTAGAATCCAGGGGAAAGAGACAAGTGGGAGGAAAGAAATTGGGTTGAGGCATCATTGATCATTTTATGGGGTTATGTTCGTGTGTTTAGGTTTGAAAGAAGGTGCCTGTGTAATCTTGTGCCCGACATAGAGGGGGAGATATCTATGTGATATCTAAGCTTGAATGACTGTGTATGTGCATACCAGGGTGACCAGTAATGTATTACTGCAGGTGGAAGGGTCTGTGTATGTACATTTCTGTGTCAATATGGGTTTGAGATGTGAGAATTACATATTTGCTTTCTCAAAAGGATATGTGTGCCGTATACATGATGCAGGATCCTTTCGGAGAGTGGGGGTGTGAGGAGAGGAGGGGAGATGTCCATAGTGAGCATGTGGAAAGAGAACCGTGGTGATCCTCTCCCTGATTGGCAAGTAGAATAGCTGAAATTAATCTACATATGGCTATGGATGCGTTGCTCAATAACAGTGACACTGGAAAGGCTGACATTGTATAAATAGAACTGTTGGAAAAAATTGGAAGAAAATATCTGAGAGAAAAAGGAAGGTACGGCAATTGCAAATGTGTCTACTCATCTGCCTCTTTTAATCAGTAATTGGGGGTTACAAAATTTGTCTCCCTCTGAAGTTGTGACCATTTTCAACAGTGATCTAGATTTGCTGTGATTGTTGCCCCATAATCTATTTCTAAGGGTGAGCTATGTCGGAGCAGTGCTCCTGAAGAAGAAATATAATAATACAGAAAAATATTAAATAGCAATTTAATATTTGCCTGTATTATACCACATCACCTTCATGAGCTCTGCTCCACCCTTAGGAAATGCTCATGAAAATATATTGTTTTCCAATTAAAATGTATGTAGATTTCTTTTGTGTTTTCCTTGTTGTCTCATTAATTGGGCACTAAGAGAACTACTTTTAGCCTCTTTTCCAGTAATGACTAATCATTCATTGTATCAAATTATTTTCCAATGGAATCATCATAAGATGTATATAGCTTAAGCCCCTATTCTGAGGGTTACAGGTTTTACCCCTTGCGTGTATAATTGATGATCTATGAAGAGCATCTTTGGTCGGTTCTCGATCTCATAAGTGCACTTTTCTCAGGCTTGTGTGTCACCTCCATTATTCAGACTGATCTGACAAGGCAGGCTGAAAATGAGGTGAAGCTGGTTTAACTGGGGAATTACCAAGTGATGTCCCAATTATATAGCCGGGAAGGGGGGCAGGATCGTAAGGCAGTAAGAATGTGGAGGGAGAGTTTTCATGCAACTTGTTCACAATTCGGTCTCTACGTGGCAGAGGTATGCACCCTGTCCAAGTAGGGACCACAATCCTAATCAGGGTAAGTCAGATAAACACCCTAAATTAACCTGTGTTCACTCTCTGGTAGCTTGGCACAGAGCAATCAGGCTTACCTTAAGAGGCAAGGCGCAAAATACGTATGCAACAGTTATTGCAGTAAAAAACACAACGCTAAAAAAATACACACCAGGTTTGACACAAAAAGCTTAATCTAATAACAAAACAAGATCAAAACAACAAACATTCAATAAGTAGAGCAGGAGTTGTGAATTTTATATGGAATATCTTGCATTATAGTGTTTAGAGTCAACATCGCTTAGGGGTTACTTGGAGTGGCGCAGGACCGAGTCAAATCTGAAAAGTCGGATACAGATGCAGTTGCAGCGGCTACAAGTGGCACAGAATGCCGCTGCCAGGGCTGTCTTTGGCCTTAGCAGGCGTTCCAGGGCCTCGGGTTTGTTGGCAACGTTACACTGGCTTCCTATCCGCAAGAGGATTGCCTTTAAGGCGCTGACCTTGGCCTATAAAGCCCTTCACAAGGAGGGAGCCAAGTACCTCCAAAAGAGACTGGTCTTTTATCATCCGACCAGGTCTCTAAGGTCGGAAGCCTTGCACCTTGCAGTTGTTCCCCGGGTAAAGAAAGCGCGCCTTGGAGGCCGCTCTTTCGGACTGCTGGCATCTCAGCTCTGGAACTCTTTACCACTGGCCCTACGGGGAGCGACCAGCCTACTGGCTTTCAGGAAGGGCCTCAAAACGTGGCTGTTTACTCAGTAGCCGGTCTCCCGCTAACTTCCGGCCTATTCTTCTGTTAGTTTTTATCTTGGTGTTATGTTTTTTATGTGTGGCAGCATTGTTTCTTTCTCCATTAAAGCGCCGGGACACTCTTTTTGAGTAGCCGTGCGCTATAGAAATCAATAAATAACATAACATAACATAACAGAAGCCACGCAGGCCCTGGGGACAACACTACTTTTCTGGAGGGTGTGTCGATGTCGAGGAGCAACTGCTTCGGTTCCGAGTCGTGCAGTTAGGTCCAGCGTCAAACCCCTTTTTGATGAAGACACTGCTTCGTTGGTGAGCCTCAAATTCAGATCATGTGTCGTTGTTGACATGGGATCTGAATCCCTTATGATGAAGGCACTGCGTGGATGTCGAGCCACACAGTCGGGTTTGCTTCATCGTACCCCTAATGCTGAAGGTGCTGCATCATTGTCGAACCTCACTGTCGATGCTGTGGAGTCTCAGAAGCAGGCCTGCATTGAAGGCAAATGCATTTGTTCTGACAGGCGCAAAGCAGGAGATGCGCTGATTTTGGCAGAAAACAGCTGCAGAACCCCTTTTGAAGACCTAGGACTGGAATAGCACCTATTGGCAGGGCAGGAGCCACAGTTGGTAGAGTCCAGCAGCTGAAGAAGAGTTGAATGAAGTCTTTGATGTCCCTGACACTTCAAAAGAGGAGGCAAGCCAGCAAGCCATTAGTGTCACAAGGTTCTAGGGATGTAGAGACTAAGTAATGGTGATTTTTTTCACGGTAAGCGAATTCGTGCGAAAGCGTACTCGCGATCCGCAAAATCCGCGTACTTTCGTTCAATTGCGGATTTTTTTATTTTTGCGAGTGCGCGGGATTTCTTTCACCGCAGCTACCGCAAACGTACCCATGCGGTCTTCTATGGGCGTGGCCATCTTGTTTGTGTTGCGTATTTCCGTTTCCGGTCGCTAGCAGCATGCTCGCGTTGTGCATTTCCAGTTTGGGGGCGCAATTGCGTGTTAGCGTCCGTTTTTGCGTGCTCGCGAGGGAAATATCACGCAAACTTACCCACGTGGATGCAATGGGCGTGGCCATCTTGTTTTTCATTCATTGCTATGGTTCTGGGCATGCCTCTTCTATCCTGTTTCAATCTTTGTTTCTTTGAACTTTTTTTTTTCTTTTTTACTTATTATCTATCTCTATATTTTGTGTTTTTTTTCTACTTTTGTTACTTGAATAATTACTTTTTTCTTAACTCTCTCTTTTCTTTTATTTACTTTTTTTCCCTAATCTTTCCTATTTTTCCTTTCTTCTTTGACCCAGGACCATGGCAAAGGGAGCCAGCAAGTCGAAGGTGAAGAGTCCCACACCGCGTAGCCGGCTCCCTTGCGGGCGATTAAGGGGGGAGTCAGTAAGTCCCAGGGACATCTGCAGCGCGGTGGAGGTGGCCGCACTGGTCTTCTTTGTTCAGCGCCACCTCCCCATGACCGTCGCAGCAAGCAGCAGGCTCGGTACCGGGTATGGCCTCCGGGAGCATCACCAGCTATAGGGTAAGGTGTGCGGGCCAAGTATCGGGAATCTGAGTTCCAGCGCACCTACAACCAGGTAACGCACCGGTGGTCCGACATCCTAGACCGGGAGCAAGACCTGCTCGACCTGCTTGGTGTCGAAATCCCTGAGCTTGGTGAGTACTAGTAGCTATTTAAAAACTACTTTGTTTTCTTCTGCTCTGTGTTATATTGCAAATATATGTTTTTTTTCCGAAGAGCAAGAATGCTGCAGATTACATTGCAGGTAAATTATGTAACAAAAGCTTCTGTGATTGCAGGTGATCGCCTGCTGAGTGGCGGTGCTACTATGCTTACTTGTTTTCAATTTTGTGCTCATTTGGCCTGCGTGATTATGTATGAGTGTACTTTACAGAACTGCGTAATGCTACAGAGACTAGAGACTCAAGTCCAGTCCTTCCTTTGTACTCATGCCAGTAAGAAGAGATAGTGCTGGTGGATTGATAGGGTGAGTATATTATGACTTGTTATTTAGTAGGACTTTTTTTGTGGTCTGCAATCATGACGGACTGTGTCTGTCACTTCGCGTGCTGCTGAGTGCTGCCAGTCCTAGTAGAACGTTTTTGTAGTTGGTTTAGTGAGTTACATAACTTTCCAATTAGACGGTCCGCGAATCCAGCAATACTATGATGATATCCTAGTAGACCACATCAGATAGGTCAATAAATTTAGTGCAATTGTTGTTTATTTCCCCGAAATAATTTGTTATTGTTTTTTTTAAATGTTTGATTTCGTTGACAACAGTCATCCATGTTTGGGTCTTTCTTTCATGTACATCAGCTCCTCCCAGGGGCAAGAGGACAGAGGTGGCAGTGGCGGCGCCGGCGGAGCAGGAAGCCCAGGATCGGTCCACCGAGGGCTCTTCTGCTGGCCCCAGTAAGTTTTCCTGTTAATAATAATAATTATACTTCCCTAACGTTTACAGCACCTATTTATTCCAAACGTTCATCATAATTCTATTTTTCCCTAAATCGTCTTTGATTTAGCTGTAGACTGTTTCTAAATTCTTATCCTGCCTCTACTATGACTCTCTGTGCTACTACTATTTATTATTATCAGTCTGTCTGTGTAGCTACTGCTAGCTAAGCTTGCACAGTTGGCAAAAGGTGTTAAACAAACTCCTATTCAGCAATAGCTCTAGGCACTGAGTGCAGTCCTCTGGGTTGTCCATATTGTCTATTGAAGTCTTCTTAATGTTTATGCTTTGACAATTCCCAACAATAAAATGTCAATGGCCATAATAAGAATAAGAATAAGATACTAGTTTACTTTTTAATTGGATAGGAGGACATACTACTACTGTTGCAGGGACTATTCTGAACATACACAACTATGGACAAGAAATAGGGTATTGGTGATAATAGGCGCAGTTAGACTTTCCACATACCTCAGTCATAACAGAAGTGGAACCCCCAATCTCCTTACTGACTAGCTAGTGTGTCATTATTTAGCTCCTGAATGCAGCGATGATCCCCAATGGTTATACAACCCAGAACATAAGACTTCGGAGTCAGAGTCCCGACCTCTCAGAGTCACGGAATCATGCTTGCAAATTGCAAACCCTTTCGCTCACTCACTCATGACCAAAAACCACAGAGTCTATGTAAGTTTTAAAGCTTTATTAAAAGTAAAACAACTAGCTCTGTGTGTACTCTGTATATTAAATTTCAATTGTGCATAATATAAAAATATTTATTAAAATCAACTTTATATAAGATAAACGGTGAACTCTTGAAAACTGAACAGTGGCTGATTTCACACATTAACTGTGGGAGAGCCCTCACCTGGTTGGAACTTAAAGTCTTAGTGGGGATGATGACCACTCCAAGTAACATATTGCTCTTGTTCGTAGAAGGGAAGTTTCTGTCTGTTATGAGAAAAATGGTGCGTGTTAAAAAGCAAGCATTCATCAGTTGTGCCAAAAAGTGTAGCATGTTATGGCTAAGCATAAATAAAAACACCCTCCCCTTCCGAAAGGGGAATTTTTAGTTTAGGCTAGAGAGTCACAAACAATTTAATTTGTTTATGTAGTAACATATTTTTTCATTCCTAGACAAAATTGGGAGTGGTGTATATGGCATATAAAAATATGAAATGTATTTTCTAGGCATAACACCATCGGAACAGCCCACCACCAGTGCCGGGCCAGCGCTGAGGTGGTCACTCCAGGGGCGGATGCGGTGCCAGCAGGAACTGCTGTGGGGGATGCCACGGTAGTGGCGGGCAGTGGTAAGCTATTATATTCCTTACTTATTGAGATTGCAGAGTAGGCTCGCTGCAGGGGTGTATATGTTGTACAGGACAAGTGCACTTTACGGTTAAGAAGACTTACAAATTTAGAACTACGTTTTTGTCAACCAGGTAGAAGACAGTCACCCTTGACTTCGCATTAGCAATAGCATTAGCGGCGGGAGTTGACGAGTAACCAATGGCCTCCTCTAAATTTGACTTCAACTCAGCTGTGAAAGTTTTATCGAGAAGCCAAGTCAGATCAGAGATGAACTTGATGGATGGGATGAACGAAAAGGGAAAGAAGGGTGTAAGGAAGGACGACCGAGTTAAATTAATGACTGGCAAAGAATGATACATGTTTTTGAATGCAGGCACAGGTGGTTGGGAATCTGATGCATGGCCGGTTGAAGGCTGAAGCAAGGATGGGTGGAAGGAGAAAGAAAAGAGGACTGCCTGGGTGGGTGATACAGAAACTGTATGTGTGCGCAATATATCCTTTGGTTCATATTCAAATGCAAGTCAAGCACAGATGCATGGCTGGCGGTTTACAAAATAAAATAAAAAGGGTGTTTTTCTGGTGAGAAAAAGTAAGGTTTGTCCAGTTGAGATATTAAGAAGAATGATTGACATTTACTTTGAATGGATGGATGCCTGGGTGGTATCTTCCTCATAGATACCATAGGTGTATGTAGAGTAGACAGAGTAGACGGTCACTGGATGAAGAGTGTTACTTTGAAGAGCATGTAACACCTCATGTCCGTGCCAGAGTAGCAAAGCCGAGGAAAGTAGAAGCTGTAATTTTTCAGAATACTCCCTTGACTAAAAGTAGTTTGCAAGCACAGCATATATTGTGTATCTATATTGTATAGTTCACATTATCAAGTTAAGTCACAACAAGTGCCTTCCTCCAGCGATTACGGAGACCACTCACTACCTCTGTTAATACTTTTTTTTCTACTCTGTCATTCATGTGTGGCCTATCGGTGTTCACTCAATCAATAAAAACAAAGCACCTAAAGTCATCCCTTATATAAGCAAATATCCTGTGAAGGGATAGATGATCATATTATCTTCTTCATTTTCCTTTTGTAGTAGTCAGGGGCAGGGCAGGGTGAAAGTTAAATTAATTGAGCAATAGCCCTTTGTAACGGGCGCGGGAGTGAGGGGCAGGAGACGTGTCTTAGTTTTAGCAGGCTTTAATGAGGCAAACAGGTAGCCTGTACAAGTTTTGCGGGTAGGGACTGGACGACGGGGAGAGTGGCTCCTCAAGGCTCGTCTGCTTCTTGATTTCTCTTTCTCCCCTCTCTGATGTCTTTCGGGGCTCCGTCGAGGTGAGGCTCCTTCGAGGTCCGTTTTGCCTCTCGGTATAAACAAACACAGGACAATGTGAGTCTGGTGCTCTATATGTACAGGTGCTCAGGGGAAAGGGAGTGAGGAAGCACACAAACCCGTGTCACACTCTGTTCGGCCGGTGAGGGGGGGGAAGTCTGGTGCTCGGGGAAAAAGGATACCGGGACAAGGAAATACCTAGGACTAAGGGGAGGAAGCGCCCTTCCGTCCAACCCAGCCCCTGATTTTGCTCCGTACCTGGGCTAGCCCACACCTCCCCCGGGTGTGTGGCAGGGCGGCTCGTGGGGACGTTGGCCTCCTGGCGTATCCACTGTCTCGGGCGCGCTTCTACCCAGCTCTCTACTTCCTTCGGTCTTCTCCTCGTTTCTGCAATCTTCCTCGGTTCTCTCCGCTCCTCTTCTCTCACGTCTCCACTCCGGGTGAACAAGCACACCGTCGACTCCGAGACTTCCTCATTTGACGCCGCTGCGTCCTCACGTAGCTCCGCCCACTCGTCCTCAGCTCGGGAATTAAAGGGCCAGTAGGTGTCCAACTCCTCGTCCCGAGAGATCAGTCCCCCGTCGATGCCAGGCAAGCCAGCCTGTAAAGGGCAAGAGAGAGGGGTGGTAGGTATGGCCAGTCCCTTAACGTCCCCAGTCACATGGCCATGAGGGGTACGCCGGTATACCCCGTTATACCCTTGTAACAGAGTATGGCCAGTGCCACCCGTAATAGAAAAGTAAGAGCTTCACCACCTGCAAGTTCTGGACTGGTAATAGTAACGCAAGTCTGCGTCATCATGGCTTGCGTCTGTTTTTCTTGGGTGCAAGCTGACTGCTCTGGCATTAGGCCGGCTTTCACAAGTTTACGCACTAATTTCGCTAAACAAGAGAGAAGAAGAAGACTGGTGTACTGTCTGAGTCTAATGTAGTGAGTCCATATAGTGCTAGTAGAATTCCTGAAACTCCCAGTAATGTTAGAGCAGAGGCCGACGAAGTGGGAGGTTAGATAGATAAATGCCACAAATGATATGTACTGTGCTTGCAAGTTGTTAGTGCTACTGCGACATAACTTTCTGTTGAATTATTTTGTGTTAATCCTAAGGAGTATTGGTTACAGTATTTTTTTCTTTCTTCATATAGATACTCCTTCTAAACTATCAAGGAAGGAGTTGGCTATACGGGCCAGGCAATGGAAGCTGGAGGCAATTGTTGCCGAATATCGGCGGCTGGTGGCTCAGGAGGAGAAGGATGACTCGCAGTCAACATCCACAACAGCTGCATCCTCCTCCGCTGCCCCTGGGTAATACAGCCAGCGCAATACTCCAGCGGTACGGCGCCGTGGTCCGGTAGCCACCCGCCGCCGTCGAGCAGCGAAAACAACAGCTGCCCCCCACAGTACCTGCAAGGCTTGTATGCACTGATTGACCCTGCGAGTGGCCTACCTTGAGCAGGAGGTGGAGAGGCAGAAAGCCCTGCTCAAGGCCCTCCGGAGAGAGCTGCGTGACCACCTGGCCACAGGACACCGCCGGCCAAAGTAGAGACTGGAGAGAGACTGTCCCTTGCCCCTTTTTCGAAGACTTTTGGGGGGGTGGGAATTGGGCGTTGGGGTTTTAGAACTTTTCTTTGGGACATTTCATGGACATTGGTTGGGGTTAGGGAGGGAGGTGGGTCGGGTCTTGTGGGATAGTTTATTTTTATTTGGCTTGAAATAATTATTTATTTTACACTTAAACATAGCATACGCGTTTTTACTGTTTTGTGGGGGAGGCAGGGGGGGTTAACTACTGTACGTTTGTTTTCCTGAAACTTAACTGGATGGTTGATTCAAATTGTCTAAGTAATCGCCCAAATTTGTACAAAAGTGCACTGACAGAGTTAGTGAATTCAATTGTCCTACTACTTTACTAGTACTACCGTCAGTCTCCTCCTACTCCATTATTCTTCCTCCCCCAAAATGCTTATCTTACCTGTGATTTGTGTTTGAGAATAGGGCTAGGCACAGGGCTGGCTGCATGGCAAATGGCGATTAAGGTTGGCTATGGAATCCTGGACGGATGAAATGGCATTGTTGTGGTGGTAGTAGTAGTGGTACACACTGGCAGTAGCAGCATATGAAAAAAAAGGAAATGAATCATTGAGTGGCCTGAGAGGAGCATTAGAACAGTACGATAGTACACAAGAACAGTGCCATAAATTGTAGCCTAAGCAATGCTAAAGTATTCAATCTAAAGTTAACTACTAGTTGAGTAGATTATGGCTAGTACAAGAACTAGTACTGAAGGACACAGCAGCGTAAGCTTTCGTCACATGTAGGAGGATGTTGTTGTTGATGAATCCACTCGATGGCGGACATGAAATTCTGAATTGATTTGCAAATACGCATGGGTGTGTGTCAAGCAGAATAGGAATATATCCTTGGATTCCTTGACTTGCCTTGAAATTGATTTTCTGTTGCTTTGACCTTATCCTCCCGAGCAAGCGTGTGGAATTATTGGTGTCATTTAATCACACCTCAATAAAAACCACACAGCCCGGGGGAAGAGGGTTAGGGTTTGAAAAATGGATGGGAATGGGAGTTTTTGGGAACTTTTTTGGAGAGAGAAAAAAAAACAGCATGGCCAAACAACAAATCAAGAAAAATAAATCTTTGGATACGATCATAAATCTTTTAAGGGACATAAAGGAAGTGCATGCATGAAGTTGTTTGCTAAATGGACATTTAGGTTACTGAAAAGTCGTACTTATACTACAACTTACTAACTAGTACTAAACAATTAGACAGTACAGGGCTGCAGTAATTAAGCAATTTCAATTGCCTATATGTCCTCAGAGGGAATATACACTCAGTAGTACAGTACATTAGTTTTAAAAATAGCAAAGAAACGTATCAAATAGCTGGAGGGATGAATTTGAAGCAGAGAGCAAATGCAAGGAGTCGCACTCATAGAAGTTCACAACAATAACATTATTTAAAAGATAAGGACAAGTGAAGTGGATACTGTAACTGTATGTTGTAGTTGTCCTGGTCAATTGGTAAGTTGCATGCATCCAGCTATTCCTCTTATTTGCGCTACTCCTCCATTCCATCGGGTGCTCCGTCAGTCAATCTTGGTGACCACAGTCACTGCCTGCCTGGCGGATGTGGAATTGCGGATTGCTATGGTAAGCCTGAGTTAATGTTTTTCCCATCGCACAGGGTAAGTGGCGTGCCGGCCTGTAATTGTCGATGGAAAAACACAAAGGGATATTAAAACACCCCGGAGGAAAAATATAAGGTACGGTGTCTAGTGCAAAAATAACACTTTCACTTTCAGAGGCGACAGTTTACATACATGCATCATTTTTAAAGTGCCTACTCTGAGTCTCTGTTTCCAGGGTAATAATTAGCACACAGCAGGCCAGGGCCATGCAGACGGTCAAGGCAGGCACCACTGAGTGAACCAACCTCGATGTAGCATACCTCTTTGACACAGCAGACAAAGCAGATCTAATTTTATACAGCAAGCCACATAGCCGCAATTTTACATGAACCGCTGTCTGGAATCTGGCATAAAACGACACTGGCTCGACCACACCATACCACGACTAGACAGACATGTAGTTCTGCTGTGGTTGTTGTTGACTTGTTTACCTGTTTGCCACTCACGAAATGGCCATAGCTCTTCCGTAAATCAACGATGATGATCCATCCATCCCAGTGAGTGACTGTAAAGATATTATGTAACTTTGGTCATCATGACTCATCATCATCATGATGGTGTTGGCAAACTCAATGTTTTTCATGCAGTCACAGTCTACACACAGTGAGTCCAAGGACATTTTCCATGTTGAAAGATGTAACGTAGTGGCCCCTGCAGTAGAAGTACAATTTGTATTAAACAAGGTAAACAGAGTAAACTTTAGTTACATTTAGTGTGTAAAAGATTAAATAATAACAGAACACATAGGATTCATTTCCTGTACAACAAACAAACAGCAATTGCTTTGATCAGAGCCAGACAGCCAGTGTTGTCCACTGCATGCCATCTCATCATTCATTACCTGTTCCACTTTTTGTCAGCATCTTTTCTTAAGTGAAGGGCCACAGGGCAGCCTCGCATGTCAATTTCAGAAGTAACAGTCAGCATAGTGAGTCATTCCAGTCCCACTTCTTTTGAGGGGACTCGTCTACGAAGCGACAGTTTCTTGATTCTGCGTAATCCGGCCATCTGCCTGGAGGGAAATGGATAGGGGGAGTCTGGAGGAGGAGGATAGAGGAGCATGACTGAGTTGTGAACTTGTGAACTTCAGGAATGCAGACAGCGGCACCTTCAATATGGAAATAAGACGAAGACAGTGCTGCTGATGGATTTGTTGTGATTAAAGTTTTGTTGTTCTAAAAGTTGCAAATCAAAGAAAGACACACAGAAATAAAAGTGAATAAGGACAAAAATAAAGTAAGTATTTCAAGCCTAGGTGTCAGGGAAGTAGAGCTCGACCTCAAACTCTGTGAATTGAACAGAGAGTAGGTCAGCTAACAGAGAAGAACTTCCGTCACCTAAGTCGGTATCCTCTTCTTCCTGTGTGGATTCATGTATTTTGTAAACTGGTGGTATGAAGTGCTGATTCATCTTGATCATTGTTAACCTCTCCACATTTTTGGGCGAGAGGCAGGTCCTTTTTGAAGTTACAATGGCACCAGCAGCACTGAAAACACGTTCAGAAGACACACTTGCGAGTGGGCAAGTCAAATAATTTATAGCCAGCTTGGTGATCAGTGGCCATTGAGGCCTTTTCCCATACCAATACACCAATGGGCTCTGATCAAAGAAGACCTCTGTTGGGTCATCCAGATAGGCCTGCATCACCCACTCAAGGTCCTCCAGTGGTGCTCCACTTTGCGTACCATCTGTTGCCTTTGCCTCAACACTAGAACGAGCAAACCCTTGATGAATTATCCAATCTGCTTCTGACAATATTATTGCTGGGCCTGGTGCAGGTGATGATGATACGGTTGCTGGTGTCGGTAACGGCTCTGAGGGAAAGTGACTGCCTTAGGCCACAGAAGTGGACGCCGGAAGGCCTGCTGCTTCAGCAGTACTTTTGGTGGTTCCTTCAATTTCCTGCAGCTCTTTTTCGAACCGAGTGGCTGACAGAGCTAGCCAATGTTTGTACTTGGAAACATCTTCTTCAGAAAAAGGAATGAATGTATTGCTGGCCAGTGCCTTTTTGTGCCGTGGCTCCAGAATAGTGGCACAAATGTAATCTTGTTCTGAATGTATTCTTTTAAGCCTTGCATTGTCAACTAGGCAGCTTAATAACCTCTCCGCCAACCGATATGCGTCTTGTTTTTCAGCATCAACTCGGAACTTTGAAGACACCACCTTCAGTTGGTGCTCTAGCATGCGCAACAATGGGATAGCTTTGCCCAAAGTACAGTCCTGCCTGCTGACTTCACGGGTGAAGAACTCAAAAGGACGAAGCATGTCTCTCAGGCTTTTAACTAGGTCCCATTCCTCCACCTCTAGCCGCATGTCTTTCATAGAAGCAGCCAGTGCATGAAAGACATACTCATTGATTACCAAGTACTGCTCAAACAGACACTCAAGCATGTAGAAGGATGAGTTCCAACCTGTTGCCACTTCCTGGATGAGTCCTCTGACTGGCACTCTACGGTTATGTTGAATGATCCACAGCTGCTTCCGGGCCTTAAAAGAATGGCTGACATGTGTGCAGATTCTTCGGCATGTGGTCAGTAACTTGCTGACTGTTTTCTTTTTTCAAGAAATCTTGAACGATAATGTTAATGCTGTGCGCCAAACACGGCACTCTGAAATAGCCACCATCAGCCATGGCCTTAACTATATTACTGCCATTATCTGTGGAAATATAACCAATCATGCGCCTTCTTGGATGCAGCCATTGAAAGACCTTACTGTTAAACTCCTCCAAAATGTTTACTGCAGTATGAGATTTCTCCATGGCAAACATGGCTACTGTTGCATGTTTCCGAGTAGCTTGAAAAACTGTGACACTGTCAACACCTGCAGCTATCTTCTCTCTAACCCCCGCAAAAGAGAGCCAGTGTGCAGTTGTGCACATGTAATCAACGGCTTGGCAACTGGTCCACATGCCTGTTGTCAGGTGGATAGTGTGAACAGCACTCTTCTGCAAAGCTGCCCCAATCACGTCCAGCACATCTTGATGTAGTGCTGGAACTGCAACTCTGGCAAAATAGGACCGGCTAGGAACCTTCCATTTAGGGCAGACTGTTGCTACAAATTCTAGAAAACCCACCCCTTCCACGAAAGAAAAAGGGAGAAGGTCCAGTGCTAACATTTTAGCCAGCATACAGACGTGCCGTTGGGTGATTGCGTTCAAATGGCGCCTCCGACCAAAACATGCTTTTAATGGTGGTCTGGACCGTTTTTATATGTGATGATGATCCAGACCTCTTCAACCCAGTAAGGCACATTGATGTACTTTTTCGCATTGGTGTCTCTACCAGACTCTTACTGTGCCTCCTAGATGTTGCTGGGGTAGAGGGTGTGGGCGCTACCACTGCAGTGCTGCTGCCAGGAGTACTGTGTGTACCAGAAAAAAATGTCTCTCGCTTTTTCACCTCCCTCCTGCATGATCAGCTCCTCGTCATCACCAGATGCAATATCAATGGCTTCATTTGGATTTGTACTTTTAGCTTTCCGGATGTTACTTAGGTACGCCTCCCACTGGATGCTGTGGCATTTTTGGAGATGACCTCTCTGGCCTCCGATACCATAGTTGGTATAAAGCTTGCCCCGACTAACTACTTGTTTACAAATCGAGTAAATAACGTGGTGTTCCGCCTTTTTGCTAATACTAAAGAAGTCCCAAACTGGGGAGTTGAGATTTCTGGTGGTGGTGGTGGAGGTGCCATTTTCAATGCCAGATGAAGTGGAGGATGGGCGTGGCGGAATTTGTCTCTGTTGTGCACTTACAGCACCACTACTTGAGGTAAGAGAAAATATGGAAGCTATAGGTCGTGATGGTGTAGTAGTTACCTGTGTTGGTGGTGGTACCAGTGCCACGCCGCCCACATCCCTCGCAGCATTTCAAGATAGGATAAAAATGTCTGTCTGCTGCATGCCCACTGGGGCTGGAGTGATGACTGTGATGACTGGGTCGTCATCATCAGACTCTTCATCAGCAGCAGAATACACCACTTCTACTTCTTCTTCATCATCACCCATAACTGAAAGCCTTGCGGGAACCTTCCTTTCAGCTAGCTTTGTCGGCTTATGGCGTGCCTCACGCTCAGACTGAATTGGTGGGTGCCAATTAAGATCTAGATCATCTGAAGGAAGGGGGCTTGAAGAAGAACTTGTACTAGCCCTCCTTTTCCTTGCTGGGGATCTGGAAGACAATGGATCATCTGGAGTGGCTTGCTTGGCTGATACCTCTGCATGAATCTCGATTTCCTCATGTGCCACTACTTCTGGAGGAACAAGCATTGTGGGCAGTTGTGCCTCTTCTTGCGCCTCTTCTTGTTGCACCTGTGGTTGTCGTTGATGCTGTGGTTGAACACTCGTCAGATGAGTTACACCCTGCGTTGATTGGATGCTACTTTGCGATGAGTCAACGCCAACATCACTGGTCGATGGTGAAAGAGCAATTAAAGTGGCTGCCTCTGCGGCACTCATGGGCTTGGGCCTAACGATGTGGTGGCACTGAGACCAATGAAGTGGAGGTGCTGCTCCCAGCTTGGTCCCCGGCGGACACCTCTGCTGCCGGCGTAGTTTTTTTCTCCAAAAAAGTTGTTTCATGCATCCATTCATAACCCTAGGCCTACTGGCCTGCAAGCTTGCCGGCCTATGGCAAAAACTGCCTGGCCTCAATATGCCCCCCCCTCACCCAAATGGCCAGGTCCTGGAGCAGGCCCCAACAACACCCAAAAAATACACACAAAAATCCCCCAAATTAAATGCCATCCATGCCCTAAATGATGTTTAAATTCAAGAGACCCCACAGAAAGACTTGGTCCAAGCACCACTGAGCACTCCTGGGAATAATGGATGAAAGCAAGGCATACTGGGTGCAGGCCTATGGCGCAAAGCACACTGCCTGGCTTCAAAATGACCCCTAGACCCCCACCCACATGGCCAGGCCCTGGACCAGGCCTCAAACTGGCCCCCACCCACATGGCCAGGCCCTGGAGCAGGCCCCAACACCCAAAAAAATCTAAATACACACAAAAATCACCCCTATCCAATGCCATCCATGCAGTAAATGATGTTTAAATTCAAGAGACCACACAGAAAGACTTTGTCCATGCACCACTGAGTACCCCTGGGCATAATGGATGAAAGCAAGGGAGACTGAGTGCAGGCCTATGGCACAAAGCACACTGCCTGGCTTCAAAATGGCCCCTAGACCCCCACCCACATGGCCAGGCCCTGGACCAGGCATCAAATGGCCCCCACCCACATGGCCAGGCCCTGGACCAGGCCCAAACAACACCCAAAAAATACACACAAAAATCACCTCAATCCAATGCCATCCATGCCCTAAATGATGTTTACATTCAAGAGACCCCACAGAAAGACTTGGTCCAGGCACCACTGACTACCCTGGGCCTACTGGCTAGTGTGGCTTTAACATGCACCCCAAAATTAAAAAAAACTTCCACATATAACAGTGAGCTATTCAATTCCATGCCATCCATGCCTTAAATGATATTTAACTTCAACAAAACTGACAGAAACAGTTGTATCATGCACCCATGACTAACCCTGGGCCTACTGGATACTGTGGCTACCCACAATATATTTTTTTTAAAGTTGTGAAAAAGTTTATAAATTGAGGTTGCAGCAACTGCAATGCCCCAAACAAACAACACCAACTTACTTGTAAAATCTCAAATCCAAAAGAGATCCCAAAAAAAGTCCTCAAATACAAATATCCAGCAGCAGCCACAAAGAGTAATCCTTCCAGCTCCAGATCCAAATGAAAAGTGACCAGGACATGGACAAAGCAGTGGGAGGAGCCTGCTGAACAGGAACAGGAAGTTGGAGACTCTGGGGCACTTCCTTCCTCCCACCCCCCAAAAATGGCCTCCTTGAACAAATAAGTGCAGCCAAATGTCAATCTGAGGAGTTGTTCTGATCCAAATCATCATTTTCAGTAGGTTTATGCTGCCAGCGATAGATTTCTTGTTCAAAATTGCAATTTTTGCAATTTCAGGAAAGCGAGCTGTTCAAATCTCCCGCCGGATGTCAGCTGCGCGTCGCATCTACGTATTTGCTATTGTTTACTCTCGTGATGCGTGATCGCGGGCCCTTATGACTTATTCGTATTCTCAAAGTCACACAGTGCAAGATGGCGGGACTCAAGTATTCAAGTATTTATTTATGATAACGGAACTCAATTGAGATCCACACAACAGTACAACAAGAAACAGCTAAGTTTCATTAAAAATGAATGAAAATATCAATATAATGTTAAGAAACATTTAAAGAAATAAAACAGTTTAAAACAAAACATTTCATTTGGGGGGTTAAGCATTGCTGCAATAAAGTCAAAAGCAGTAGAAATACCCAATTGAAGGCACTTGGGTTTTAACCATTTGCGCCTATATGCCATAAGGGCTGGACAAACAAAAATGACATGGTACAAATCCTGGGAATTAAGATTACAAAGATCACAAATATCTGAACCACCATACCATTTGGACAAAAGACAGTTCAGAGGGAGTAAATTTTGTCTTAACAAAAGGGTAAATCGCCTAACTCCATGTGGGAGATTCCAAAGTAAATATGGCTGAGGTTTTTTTATTTCACAAGATTTACCGATAGAGAACATTCCTCTCTTTGCTTTACTTGTCCTACTATCTACTCTGAAACTCAGCTCCCAAGACGCAGTCTTTAAAGATAACTGTAATTGGGCTGTAGATAATGAGAAGAGGCTTTGTTCATCTAGCTGTAATAAAATAATCGCCTGTCTGAAATTCCTTACAATTGAAGAGTAGGCCTTAAAGGAACCCAGCAACTCATTTTTATTAAGTACCTCAGTGTGCCAGGCATTCCACCAGCTATATTAAAAACCCAGCGCACCACACTCGCAGCTGCCTGGGCCCGAGAACTACGCAGCCCAAATTCTTTTCTGAGCGAAGACGTAGAATTTGCAGTATTTACAGAGGCTAAGTTACGTAGTATCTTTCCTTCGATAGAGTCCAAAAAATTCCAGCATGCCATGTCCACTATTACTAGTCCGTAGATTAGGGATGCGGGGATTTTTGCTCGGAAAACCTCGAGCAGTATGGAAAAATGCCTTCTACCTGTTGCTTTGTAAAGAGAGATAAGACTCTTCCCTTGAGCAAGAGCTTTCCTGCTATTGTTCTCAGTATGTGGGTTTTTTCATTTAAATTGCTCGTGACTATCTTCCCAAGAAAGGGATAGGATTGGACTACTTCTAGTCTTTCGCCCCCAACAGACCAGTAATAATTTTCATATTTGGATTTTCTCTTTCCCCGAAAGCACATTATTTTGCTTTTTTAAATATTTATTTTTAAAAAATGAGCCTCGGCGTAGGAGAACAAAGCTTGTAAGCGACAATTCAAGCCTTTTGGGGTAAGGTCCAAAATTAAAATATCATCTGCGTACATTAAGCACGCTATTGGAGATCTCCCCAAAACAGGTGGAATACCATTGCTAGATGATAATAGAGCTTTGGGGAGGTCAGCAATATATAGAGAAAATAATAAGGGAGCCAATAGGCAGCCCTGTTTAAGTCCATTATTTGTGGGTATGACCCTAGATAGTCCTCTCTCACCACCCATTAATACTCTGCACCAAGTGTCTGTGTGTAGTGCAATGACTAATTTTAACAAGCTGGGGGGCATCCCTAGTTTAATTAGCTTACTCCACAGCAGAAATCTGTCCACCTTATCGAAGGCCGTAGAGAAGTCAATGAAAGCCCCATATACGCCTCCTCTACGGACTGTAACATATTTTTCTACCAAGATTTGAAGAGCAGTAAGGTTATCCAAAGTACCATGTTGTTTCCTAAAGCCAGTCTGCTCTAGTGGAAGTATTGCAGACATAGATACCCAGTCATTCAGAGAATTCAATAAACATTTAGTAAAAACCTTACCTATGGCATCTAGGAGGGCTATTTGTCTATAATTTTGGGGTAAATCTCTAGCCCCCTTTTTATAGAGAGGGATTAACAAACTCCCTTTCCAAGAATACGGAACGATGCCATTGGTATAACAAACTTTGAAGACTGGGTGTAGGATTTTCCCCCATAAGGTACTATGCGATTTTAATACTGAAATCGGAATTTCATCTGGGCCTTATGCACCAGAAGAGCGCAAAGCTTTAATTGCAGCAACGATTTCCAATTCAGAAGGAGAATCATAAGGAAATAGATCTTCCTGCAATTTACCGAAATCAAACTTCTCACCATTACTGCTATAAAGATGCTGGATAAAATCAACCCAAGTCTGCTCATTAATAGGTATCGGAGAGGGTCTGGATCGTACACCACATCCTTCCCCAATTAATGACCAGAAGGTCTTTAACTGCCCACTCTTAGATGCCTCAAGAAGTTTAATCCAAAGAGCATCTTCTTTCTCACGTTTTAATCTTGCCTTCATTCTTATTCTCCTTCTTCTCAAAAGGGATATTCTTTGTCTACGTTCAGGAATAAAGGAGAGATATTGGGCCCTAACCAATTTATTTATTTCTATATTTAGATAACGAAGATCAGAGGGAATTTTAGGAATTATCTTACCTGATAGGGGCTTTTGAGCTTTATATTTTAAGGTTTGTAAAAGGGACACAAGGCAAAGTAACTCTCTACCTTCCCATAGGGTTAAGTTCTCTACTGTGTATTCTAATATATTGGTCAAGTTTCTAATGGACCCTGAATTCCAATAACATTTCTCTTTTTTATTATTGAAATTCAATAAATCATCCCCGATATTCCATGGGTCCCTTTGAGGAGATGTTACATTCAATTTTACAAATAAAGCATTATGATCACTGAGATCAGTAACAAATACAGATAGATCCTTCAGAAAGCTAAAAAAGGTACTGTCAACTATCACATAATCCAGGATCGAACCACCATTCCCTGATCTATGTGTTAGATGAGCAGGACTATCAGAAGGAAGCCTTCCATTGATTATTATACAATCTGCCTCGGCTAAACTCTCCAAAATCAGTTTCCCTCTTTTATTTGTTTTAATATTCTTTGGGAATATAGCTTTTGGTATCTGGAACGTTTCTTCCTTTACTTTATTCCTAAATAACTCCAAGGCACCATTATATATTTTACCATTTAGGTCAACCAGTAATAAAATATAAGGGAGGGAAATAGATTCCTGTAGATTTAATATAAAGGAACAGATTATCTTAATTCCGTGATTATAGTTTGAGTCTGGAGGTAAATAGGTATTTATTATTACGATTGATTTATTGGAGGCATCGTTGGCAAAATTTATTAAGGTTATTGCCTGAAATAATTTGTTCGGATCTAAAAAATGGGTATAATTCCAATTGACTTTATTTGACAAAAGACAAGCTAGCCCACCTTTAGCACGGCCTCTTGTAGAGGGAGTAGCATTGCTCTCCAACACATAATAGTCTTTTACAACCGGAAGGTTCCCTGCTAGCCAGGTTTCCTGTAAGCAGATGATGTCTGCCTCTAAAGAATGTAAAAATAGCAACTTTGCGGCACTCTGGGTTAATCCAGCAATGTTCCACGATATTATTTTTAAGTTATCGTTAAAAATCTGAATTTATTCTAGGTGTAAAACCAGATTTATCTGACAAAATGTCGGGCAGCCAACTCCACTCCAGATCAGCGTCCCTTACCCTAATTTGTTTTATAGGAAGCGGATTATTTACTATCACCTGTCGCTTATTTTTAGATATACGTATTTTTAACTCTTCAGTCGTTACAGGGAGACTACCTGAAGAATATGATTTTGTATCCTGATAGATTAACATTTTTTGGCGTCTTTGGCTTTCTATTTTAACCGGAATAAAAGGATCGACATCGATTCCTCTTATTTGAAGTTCTTCTGCCCATTGTAAGATGTGATTTATTACCAATTTGGAATAAAATTTTACAAGTGCTATCTTTCCATTTTCCGAGTTTATTAATGTTACAACATCTATATCTGCTGATTGGATCAATTTTAAGCTCTCTATTTCATGAAAGCAATTAACTAAAGCAGATCTATTTAAAATAAGATCTGGATCAAAAATAGGTATGAAATCGAGAAAGAGAGTGTCTATATTTTCTCTAATCTTAGACACTGTCTTAGATACGTTTTCAGATGCAACTACTTCTGAAAATGGAGTAGCCAGGGGGTTAAGAATTACTTTTGGATTAGAATCAAAAACTGAAATTAAGTTTTGATCATTCGCCAATTTGGTTTGTATGAAATAGTACTTCTTGTTGTATTACTGTGGGAATCGACTTTGGACTTTCCACTTGCTCATGGGATGAATTAGAGTCCAAAATCTTTTTCAAAAGTAATTTTCCTTTGCCTTTTTTTGTAAAATCTATGATTTGATTTTCTTTTTTTGCATCGTTGTTTTTTTGATACTGTTATTTCGGATTTTTTCTCTTTTGACGGAGAAACTTTATCCGATAAACTGGAGGGTTTAAAGTGTCTTTATTTGTTTGTGAAATAAAAATAGGGAAAATAGGAGGTAAAGTGTTAGACTCATTTTCTTCCATAGATGGAAATACCTTGATCTCCTGGCTAATAAGAGCTGCACAATTATTATTAATTGGATTCTCATTCCTGTAAATGGAAGATTTAGTAGGAACTACAGGATCAGTATTATTTTTAACCAGGGGATCAGACGTAAAAGATACATCATAAGTTGTTTTTTCCTTTATTTCCTTGTTACCTTCCTTACTTACATTTTTAGGAGGAATAATTATTTTTGGATAGATGACATCTTCCAATCCTGTATTGTGACTCAAAAGTGCCTTTAAGATCAAGGTTACTGTATGAAATACGTTATCTGACCCATTAACTAATTTTTCCAAAAGCTGTAAAATAGATGAAATAAGCCGCTCTAAAGAGGTTAAGGAGTTAGAAATTACATTATCTTCTCGTATGTAAAAGTTTTGGAGATCTTTATTTTGAATATGAGTAGGGCTAGGGAATAAGTTCATTTCAGGGGTGGAAAACTCAGAATTTTTTGAAGGTGTACTGCTAAAAAGATGTAACACAGGAGTAGATACAATATCCTGTTGAATAATGGGGTTCTGTACTTTAATTAAACCTTTCTGGGACTCAAAGTTTATATCAGGAAGGGTATAGTCCTCTGGGGGGGTATGTAGCGAGGTAGAAGTACCAGAATACTTTTTTTGATCAGCCTTTAAAGAAGGGGGAAAATTATGGACTACAGCTGCAACAGGAAAAACGGAGGAGTTACCTCGATCTACAACATTTGTTGCTATTTTTTGGACTTCCGGATGAAGAGAAAGGTCTTCCACTTGATTCTTATAAGATATATCTTCAAAAAGGGATTGGGCAATGACACCTGATAAAGTACTGTCTCTTTTAGTGACAGAGGAGTCTCTCGCCTGTTCTTTGATGCTCGTATTAAAGTTTTCAGTGAGGGCCCCTTCCCGTTCTACTTTATCTTTACCTTTATCCCATAAGGAGTATAGTTGACATGTACTTTTTACTTGTAGAGCTGACCCATTTCTGTTTCGCAAGGGGTTGGATTTAGTTTTGGAACAGGCTCTACCGACTACAACTCTTCCAGATCTCAATTTCTTAGTAGTCATCTTGTCTAAAGGGGCAGTATACAGTGGCAACTTGCAAATAAACAATTAGGAATAAAATGTGAAAAGAAGAATAAAAAAATAAAAAAAGAATAAAGAAGAAGCACAATATAGTCCAGTAAATAGCAAAAACTATTAAATACTCTATCGATCTTACAAATGAAAGACTAAGGGGAGTGGCCCAGCCCAGCCTCAGTCGGCCTCTGTCGGTCACAGTCGGTCCCGCCCTTGTCCCGGGCTTCTCCCGGCGCCCTCCCGCACGCTCCCGCGCAGCGGGACTCGTCAGCTGTAAATGAACTAACTAAGCTGTAGGGGGAGGAGCCTGCAGGGAGAGCGACCCAGCTGGTAACAATTGGGGGTTGCGGGTACTCCTGGGACTAGTAGTCCTGCGCCAGCAACGCGCTCGCAGCCCTGCAAGAGCAAGCTCCCTCGACGATGTTCAGGTGAGATCTTTCAAAGTCCGCCTTACACGAAGCGGGACCCGCGCAGCGGGTTCCGCGAGCAGTTTTCCTAAGATGCAAGGAAGAGTTCAAAGGCACAGCAAATCCAGCGTTTGCACAGCAGCAAGGTAGAGGAATCCGCAAGTGAGCCTGAGGCGAGGGTTTTTACCACACAGTTGAGCGAGGGAGGAGCCTGCAGGGAGAGCGACCCAGCTGGTAACAATTGGGGGTTGCGGGCGCTCCTGGGACTAGTAGTCCTGCGCCAGCAACGCGCTCGCAGCCCTGCAAGAGCAAGCTCCCTCGACGATGTTCATGTGAGATCTTTCAAAGTCCGCCTTACACGAAGCGGGACTCGCGCAGCGGGTTCCGCGAGCAGTTTTCCTAAGATGCAAGGAAGAGTTCAAAGGCACAGCAAATCCAGCGTTTGCACAGCAGCAAGGTAGAGGAATCCGCAAATGAGCCTGAGGCGAGGGTTTTTACCACGCAGTTGAGCGAGGGAGGAGCCTGCAGGGAGAGCGACCCAGCTGGTAACAATTGGGGGTTGCGGGCGCTCCTGGGACTAGTAGTCCTGCGCCAGCAACGCGCTCGCAGCCCTGCAAGAGCAAGCTCCCTCGACGATGTTCAGGTGAGATCTTTCAAAGTCCGCCTTACACGAAGCGGGACCCGCGCAGCGGGTTCCGCAAGCAGTTTTCCTAAGATGCAAGGAAGAGTTCAAAGGCACAGCAAATCCAGCATTTGCACAGCAGCAAGGTAGAGGCGGGACTCGACGACGTACTCGCGGTCGAAAAGTCTTGCGCGATCACGCAGCCAGATCCAAAATGGTGTCGCACACGCAAACCGGGAGGAAAACAACTCGGCAAACTCAGAATCACAGTGAGTCAACGCCGCACGCGCGAGATTGTATTTTTGAAGCGCGACCAAGCAAAAAAATTCATCAACTAGCGAATTGCAGATTTTTGGGCAAATTTGCGCGATTCGCGGACCGCGAAATTGCCAAAAATCCGTGAATTCCACGAGCGGAACAAATTTTCAGCCCACACTCAGGTCCAGTCCTTCTAACAACCATGCAAGGGGGCAGCAGGGCATGCACGCCAGAGCAGGAGTCCAGCAAATCCATCAGAGTTCAATAGAATACCAGTCCTTTCAGCAGCACTCTAGCCCTTATTCTTGGCAGACGTTTTTCAGGTCCTAGGTGTACTGAGTTGATGGTGTCAGGGGTCAAGTACTTTTACCTGGGTGTGCCTTTGAAGTGGGGGAGACTCCGAAGATGCCTTTGAAGTACACAAGGTCACTGACCTTCCTGCCCAGCTCCAGCCTCACTACAGGGGAATATGCAGCTCTTTGGGTGGGGACAGGCACAGCCTATTCTGTTGCAAGTGTCAAGTACTCCCTCCCACCTAGCCTAGGAAGACCCATCAGATGGGTGATGCGCCATCAGGACCTGAATGTCGTACGTGTGTGATTGTCTGGAGGGAATGCACAAAACCCAGCTGTCACCCAGACGTGTATTCAGAGACAGACAGAGGCACAAAATAGTTAAAGTAAGAAATTGCCAAGTTTCTAAAAGTGGCATTTAAAGACTTACAATTGAAAATCCAATTTCACCATGTTGTGATTTTAAATTGTGAATCCAGAGACACAAACTCAAACATTTCTATCTTGTCCCAAAAGGAAATAACACTTATAAAATGGAATAAGGTAATGTCAATGTTAACTTATGGGCAAGATAGGCCTTGCAGTAGTGTAAAACAAATGAAAACGTTTTTCACTGCCTGAACATGTAAAACGTAAAAGTGCGTATCCCATTTTTTAAATACTCTGCGCTGTGCCCTTGGGGCTGCCTTGGGCGTAACTTAGGGGTGATTTATATGTGTTAAAAAGGAAGGCTTAGCAAGTGGGTTATCATGCCAGGTTGACAAGGCAGTTTACAACTTCACACACAGGCTCTGCAATGGCAGGACTGAGATATGTTTAAAGAGCTACTAAAGTGGGTGGCACAATCAGTTTTGCAGGCCCACTAGTAGCATTTAATTTGCAGGCTGTGAGCACATGAGCACATGTGGTGCACCTTACCAGAGACTTATAAGTAACCCTGGGTGGTGAACTCCTCTCTGCTCGTGGAGTTTGCGGAATTTTCCGCACTCCGCGTTACGCAGACCTCACGGAGTTCTGAAAAAACTCCGCTCTGTGTGTTTTTTCCTTGCTCGCTGTCGTCAATGTCAAGTTGGGAAGCGAGAGTGAGGAAAATCCATTCCCGGTGAGATTTTTCCTCTTTTGCCATCGTCAACATCAAGTTGGCGAGTGCGAGTGTGGAAAATCAACATCCAGACGAGATTTCCCAACACGGGCGGTCAGATTGCTCGTTGCGAGTGGTTGTGTATGCTCGCGACAGCTCTCGTTGAGAAACCGCCTGCTCATGTTGAGAAAGCTGCCGCTCGAGTAAAAAATGTACTCGGGTGGCAGAAAGGAAGCTGCGCCCGCTTGTGCTGTGCATGGTGCCGTTTGTGATGATTGCACAGTGTGGAAAAATATCTGGCACTGAAAATCACCGCGCACTGCTTTTATCTATCGCACTCCACTGCTAGCGGAGCTCCGCGTAGCACGGCAGTTTTTTTACGCTGAACTACGCGAACTGTGTCCTGGCTTACTTAGAAGTAGATTAAATATGCCAATTGGGGGCAATCAATGTTACCATGTTTTAAATAGAGATCACATTCACTTTAGCACTGGTTAGCAGTGGTAAAGTGCCCAGAGAAGTAAAGCCAACAAAAACGTATTCATCAAAAAGGGGAGGATGAAGGAAAAGTGACTGGGGGTGGGCCTGCAGATAGGGACAGGCCCAAAATGACTGAACCCTGTCTGACAGAGTAATCACCCAATCGACCCAATGTATGGGCATTCCAGGGCTTTTTACCACAGGCTGTGGGGTGTATCCGTGCTGCCCCTTGGGCCACACCCATCTGCAGCGTTTGTTAGTTATGGTGTATACAATGTGAAACCCATGGCACTGCCCTCTGTCTGGCATGGTTGATGTTGGCGGTGCCTCGGCGGTTCCACAATATGTGTGTACCCAGCTATTTTGTTCCTCCAGAGGCCTGGAGCAGTGATGCTGTCTAATAATGGTGTTGAAATATCTGAGGGTTGGAGGGAAGATGGTTAGTAGGAGGGGGAGAGCTTATGGATAATGTCACACTATCTCCTGCTTGTGCTCTCAATAATCGAGCTCTGGTTGGCATGTTAGCATGGTGATAAGAAAAAAGGCATGGGTTAAAGTGCCAAGCCTAGCACTGCTGTCCACTTCCCTTGTCATGAGTGGTGAGGGTAGTCTGTCTGCACCCCATTTGGACGGGTGAGGCGGGTACCTACTGTTCAATCTCAGGCCCCGGTTGCAGCCCATGGCCAGAGTATGGTGGCATCGATGGTTATATCCCAGGTCTCAACTGGCCTCAATGAGTGAAAGAACTCCTGCCCGTTCCTTTCACGTCCCAGGCATTTTTGTGTGTCCTGTGCCATTTCATTCTTCTCTAGGTCATCTTCTTTCCGCCTGTCAGAGTTTCACCTTCAGGTGGCCTTCTTTATCTATGGCAAGACTCCACCCCTTTTATAGCTATTCTTTAATGCTAAAACAGAATGATGCACTACCTCATACATGTGTGTCATCTTCCAGCCTTTCTTCCTTTTGGGGTGGTTGTTTGAATCAAACTATTAGTGCCAATTACATCCCTCTAACAATACATCATAGTGATGGTCTTTTTCTATTGCAAGACAGTTTTCAATTTCAAGCCTATTTTAGAGAATGGATGTAAAAATATTTTTAAGAGCAGGCAGTGGTCCCATGGACCACTGCTTGCTCTTAAAAAATGAAAAACAAAAACTTTTGGGGAAGGTGTACAACAATTTCATTTTGCGAGTCTCAAATTGGGAATTTTTGCAACTGGCAATCAGAGACTCACAACATGAAATGTACTAATGTGTCTCAGACACATTACCGATTCCCAATTGGGATTGCAATTGACCAACCTCATCAGTATTCATGAGGCAGATCACAATTTGCCACCCATTGGGAACGGGAAATAACACAAGGATGGTGGCCTGCTGGGGACAGCAGACCACCATGCCTGTGTTTTCTTTTAAATAAAGCAACTTTTCTTTTTAAATGCAGCCCATTTTTCTTAAATGAAAATGAGATGCATTTCAAAAAGTAAAATGAAATGTTTTTGTTTCATTTTAGGTTGAGCATGCGCTGCTCGGCGAGGCATGCGGTATTCACATATGGACTTGAAGCTCCGCCCACTCTCCACCCATAAGTTTTATTGCCTCGTGTCATTGACCTTTATAAACTGTGGCTTTCATTGGTCTATAGGCTTTGTGGTCCCTCTTTAGTTCTGCCTTGTATCATCTTGTAACCACCCCTAAGGACTGACCTTCTTACTCGTGTTGTTACTCAGTAGGCTTTATTTTGCAGCCTCCAAGCACTATTTCTTTTAAAGGTTTTCCCCTTCCTGCTGTTGCTGGCAAGACACGCTCTCTCCTAACGCTTTGTTTGATTTTTTATCAATAGCACGGCACACCACGGTGGTGGCTGCACCTTTGTTTTATTTGTGGTGCCAAATGCAGATGCGCGTTACTTTTCCTATTTATTAACTTTTTTTGTTTTGTTTAGAAGCGCCCAATGCTGCACTTTCACGTTAATAGAGGCCACACCCCTTTCTTTATACGAGCCGCTTCTAAAGAAAGGTCCGCTGCAACTATCAAAGTGAAAACGCGGCATGGGGCGTTTTTACAAAAAAAGAATTTGTTTGTCAACTTGACAAGCAAATGCTTTTCTTTGTACACAGACCTTTCTTTTGCCGCGGTTTATCTTAAGAATGGGCCCAGCCTCCATTAACATGAAAGCTTGGCATGGGGTGCTTTTACAACAAAAGTATTTGCAATGCAAAAGGTCTTGCATATCTGAGAGTTTAAGCAATTGTCATTTATAATGGCAATAGCTCAAACTCTCGTAAATGCGAGATCTATTGCATTTCAAATCCTTGCTTAAGAGCAGGCATTGGTCTATGGGACCACTCACTGCCTTGTCTCAAAAAATGTTTTTGCTTACATTCACAAAGGAGAAGGAGTCCCCTGGGGACCCCTTTCCATTTGCAACTGGCTTACCACCTACTTGAAGTAGATGGGAAACTGCAATTGTTTTGCCATTGCATCTCAATTGCAAAACAGTCGTACACCCCCTGCGTCTCGCTATTAGGAAGGGACACCCTTTGCACGCCCCTTCCTATTAACGACTCGCAAACCTTATTTTGCAAGTTGGGAATAGGATACCAACTCGTTAAAATAGTGTTTCTACATAGAAAAATGCATTTTACCGGTTGTGGCCCTTCATTTTTTGTTTGAAATGCATTTAATGTTCCTTTCATGAAAACGGGCTGCATTAAAAAAAAAAGTTTGCTTTATTTAAAAGAAGTCACAGAGATGGTGGTCTGCTGACCTCAGCAGGCCACCATTCTCATGTTTATTTCGATTCCCAATCGGTCGCAAACTAAAACGTAACTCATTAATATTCATGGGGTAGATCTACTTGCGACCCACTGGGACTCGCAAATAGTGTGAAACACACCTTTTCACATTATTGTTTTGGATTGCGCAATAGCGAATTGCAAAAATGTGCTACTTGGTAATCACAAACACTAATGTTAGTTAGTACATATGGCCTTCAATTCTTATCTAGGAAAATGAGGTTTAAGTTCACTGACAATAAAGCACTTCTTTATGAGAATATGTTTTCTTTCTTCAGTGGTGAATATAACATTTTTAATGAATATGTTATGTTCAGGCCATGAGTCTCCCTATGTGGCTATAACGAGGCTCAGGTCAGTATTGCATTCTCGTCATCAGGTTATGGGTTGGGAATCGATTCATTACTCCCTACTTTCCAACACTTAACATTTGTACTTGCCCAGATGTTTCAGTCTTTATCTTCACAAGGTAAAGACTGTGTACAGATTCACACAAATACATTATATTTTTTATACAAATTCATGCACTTTCGTTTTACCGGCAAATTGAAAGAATAAGCTAAAGCTCCATAGCTCAGGTCACCCACTAACATGAAAAGTTTGCTTTAACTCTGCGAGAAAAAGATTTTAATTGAGGTGCAAGTGATAACGAGGCACTTGGTTCCCGTTATCATGCTTCCGGAGGTGTGTTGCTAGCAGATGTTGAGTCTTACGTTTAAGGTACCCGAGTGGACTCATCAGAACCCTGCTAGGTTCTAAGTAGCTAATCACGTTAGCTAATCATATCGAGCATAATTTGTCAAATTTGCAGCATCTTGAAAGGTTCATGTACAGCGCAACTTTAATAACAGTAATCTTGTCATCTTTCTTGAAAATTACTAGCCCGGTTACTTTTCACAGTGGGATGCATATATCGGAGAGAAATATAATTAAAATATAAATTACACATTTAAAAGTGGTTTATTGAGTTTCATTATGGAACATGCAGAATATTAGTCTTAGCTAATTTTGCTCTACGGCTTCCTTGCAAGTGATACACTCTTCTGTTCTGGTCATATTTATGTGAAGCTGAAGCACTGAAACAAATCAGGCCTAAGTAACCGGTGCAAGTAGTGCCAGTAGCCATGTGGATGTATGCATTCTGTAAATATAATCTCAGTTCTATACCTATCTGGCAGTGTAAATATAGAAGAGTCGGGCTATCACACGCTTTGTAAACTCTGCTAGCCTTATCAGGGCATCAATCAACAGTAGTAGGAGTTTCTATCCCTCTGTTGTTGCTACTGGATGCCTCCTTTCTATGCTAGGTCGTTCAACCTAATGGAGTCATTTCTTTTTAGAAGTAACTATGCCTCGACTTGTTTCTCGTTATCAACAGCGACCTATTTGTGGTTAGAATATTTTAGTAACTTGTTGAGTTTCGATTTTTTAATACATTTATTTCCATTATATATATATTTTAAAGTTTTATATAGCGCGCACAAGACCCTTTGGGGTAATAGAGGGCTTTACAATAGAGCGAAAAAAAACGAGGCATATAAATCAAACAAATAAAAATATTCATAAAAAGTTAACAAATAAATATTCATAAAAAGTTAAAAAGGCAATTTTTCATGGTTACATTACGTCTTAATTAGACACCGACATTTCAGGAGGTAAATCACTCCCATTTCTATATGGCACATGATCGGCCTTCTGTGGTTCTGAAAATTCTGAACTTGTGTAATAATTCAGACTCGAGAATAAAACTTTATCGTAACATGACGAATTTAGTATCAAAAGACCGAGAATGACGAGTACACCATGTACAAGCATTGTCAGCATACTCGAGTGACGATTTCACCTCGAAATCGTAATTTTCCTTCTGAACCCTTGGCTTCCATTTTATGTATGGCAGCCATTTTGTGAGTTGCCCTTTACATAGGCCTTAATCCAGCCAGATTCAATTCCAAAAGGACACGTACACCTCAATCGACTTCCCTATGACCTGTGCAAGTTGGAACGATTGCCCCAGGCCAAACCTGTTAGGTCAGTTCCTCTCCAGTGGCCGAACAAGATAGCATCAAGGCTCAACAAGCCATAAAACCTTCTTAACGCACACACACCCTGCCGAATCTTGCTCACATCTTTCCCTGCTCATTTCTCTCACTTGCTTTATGATGGGGAGGTGCCCGTTTTTATTGGGGGTCCACCGATATCTGATGAAAGGTTGGGCCTTGCCGGGTGATTTGTTGTAGGCAGCACAAAGTGAAATATGGACATGTCATCATGACTCTGCTCTTTTCTTTGTATTAAAAATATGTCAATGATCTACTGTAAAACCAAGAATGTTTGCCTGAAGCTTAAAAATTTGTATAAGAGGAGAAGCCTGACTTTGTAAATTGAAGCAGTCTCCTGAGAATATACTTCCCGTGTGTTGTACTTCTAGGACACTTGTTACCTTGGTTGCAGCCAATAAAATCGATCCTTGACTTCACCTAGAAGACTCTGAGTTTCTGTGGTCTGAATCAGGAAGGACTCGAGGTCTCTGGGTGTACCCTGACACCGCTGGGTTGCCGGTTCTGTGCCGGTTCTTAAAAACCCAGTACCTCAGCTGGCGCCCAACGTTTGGGGCGATTCCAGCGGTACCAGCACAGCCAGAGGTTCGTGAGGAGCTTCGTGTGAAAATTCCGGAGGACGGCCACCCACTTCATCGACCCCTGCATGTCGACGTGGTCCGAAGGTCTTTGCTGCGAGGTTCCCCGCTTCCCGACGGCTACGAAGGACTGCTGCCCTGGCTATCGCCCTGATTTGGACCCTTGAAGTTTGGTAGAGCGAAACACTAAGACGAGTCTTCTGGTGACGTCATCGATATCTCAGTTAAGTATAAGTGGAGCGTCTCCCAGTCCTTAGTTGGCTTTGATTTGGAGCTTGCAAGCGCCAAAGCCAAAGGACTCATGTATTCACGAGAAATATTGTAATCGATAATCCTTTGAAGTTTGGAGCTAGACTAGAGAGCGAAGATGCCTGGTCTTAGACTTGGAAATTTGTTTTGTCTTGGTTTTAATAATAGGGACTCCCGATTGGAGGACTCATGTCCGGGTCCTCCGGTTGGAACTCCAACCTACGAGTTATATGTCAAACACGGAGTAGGCCCCATCACATACAATGAAGTATGGATCAAATACACCAGAAAAGATGGTGTTTTAAAATGGCCCCAATATGGTAGCTTTGATACCGAAATCCTAGATAACCTCGAAGTTAAACTTTTCAAAAAGAAAGCCCGGCCGGCGATGTTCGACTCTTTTCGCCTATGGCGTAAACAGGCCAAACAAAAGGAAATTAAATTAGAAAAGAAAAATAAGAGAGAAAGGGGTATTTCAGTAATGCAAGCTGCTATGCAGTTTAAAGACAATGAAGAAGAGCAGATGAGTGAGCAGTTGCACAGGCAACATAAAATGGCAATAGATAAATGCTATCCAGTTTTGCCGTCTCTTCAGCAAGAGGCAGCAAAAGAGCGTGAAAAAGATCCGTTAATGTCGCATTTATTAAGTTCGCCACCCCCCTATGCGCAAAATGCCACGGCACCTCCGCAACCTTTAGTTGTGCAACCTGCGCCTCCTGTTCCACCGCAGCTCCCACCAGCTGGTTTCCAGCTGGCTCCTGTCCCTATGGTGCAGCCTCCTCAAGGCCCACCGATCACATCTGTTTCACCTGTGCTTTCTACGACTTTGCCTAGTACACCTTCTATTTTTCCTGATGCTTCCTCTGCTATTGTCTCTGCCCCTGCCCTATCTCATCCCGTTTTTCCACCCATTCTTCCTTCAGTTTCACCTTCCATTCGGCAGAAAATGGCCAACACTGTTACTAACCTTTTCTCACCTCTTTTCGGGTCGCCTACTACGACCCCTAACATGGAACGAAGACAGTTGCGAAGTCGACTGCCTGACTACCAAGAGAGAGATTTATTGAATCGTTTAGCGCGTAAATGGGTTATGGATACTGTAAAGTATGATGTAGAGTCCGTCATGGAAGTTTTCCGTCAATGGGAAGCACCGACTCAGAGATATGTTTTTGAACAAATGTGTGTTTTCCTTTGTGAGGATTTGGAAGACAATGATCTGGAATGCAACCCGCAAGAGTTGTGTCGTGTACGGTTCAAGTTTGGAGAGGGTATGATTGTAGGTCCCGATGTCGAGAGAGCAGTTGAAATATTGTTATCATATCGGAGTAAGGGGAGCAGTTCTGGGTCACAATCCGAGCCTGGTGCATCTAGTAGGAAAAAGGCGCGACAATACCCCATGAGAGAAGTTCCCCCACAATGGAGAGAGGGCGACACAACTGTTGACCCCCCCATTTTGCCACACTTTCAGCGTGTATGGGTACATGTCCCATGGAAGCGAGCTGAAGTTTTAGCCCTTAAACAGACATTACCTGATCCGCGGAAAAATCCTGCGGGGTATTACAAAGAGTTGTCACAGACTGCTGGATCATGTATAATGAATTTAGCCGATATTGATATGTTATTTGGGAATGTTGTTTCACAGCCTTTATGGGGTAAGATTCGTCATACAGACCATGATCAGGAATTAGGTGACTCATGGGCTAATATTGCTGCTGCAGATGCCCGACAAGTTGGTGGTGCTAAACCTGAGCCTTTAATAGCAGAGCTTCCTGGTAAAATAGTTGATTACATGAAAACGATAATGCCTGCAATACGTGTAAATTGGGATAAGTTGTCTGCATGTAAGCAGAAGAAAGATGAGACGGTCTCAGATTTCTTCACCAGGTTTGAAGAAACATTTGTCGACCACAGCGGTCAAGATATGACCACAGAAGGTGGTCAGAGATTGTTCGTCGATAAATTCGTGCACAATCTACTTCCAGAATTGTGCAAGAAGTTAAAGGATTCAGAAAGTTCTTGGGCTGTTTCATCTTCAGCCCAGATATTGGCTACTGCACAATATTACGAAAATAGAGACAAGGACGAGAAAGATAGAGCAGAAAAGAAAACCAAGGAGTTGAAAACGAAGGTTTTGTTACAGCAAGCATATCCGCCACGTGGTGGTAATGGTCAAAACAATAGTGGTCAGAATAACTATCAGAATAATTTTCAGCAGCCTCAACCGTATCAGAGGAACTCGCAAAGAGTCGAGTACACTCAGCCACGTGTCCCTGTAGGCCCCAACCAGTGTTCGTATTGTAAAGAAGATGGTCATTTCAAGTATAGTTGTCCTATTTTGTTACAGCGTGCAAATGGTGGTTCTAGTGTAAGAGGTCGTGGTGTTCAACAAGCGCCTAGAGGTAGAGGACGTGGAAACGTCCCCCAGAACGCACGTCCCCTTCCACCCCAAAATTCTATGAATAGGTTCGATCAGCAGAACAACGCATCTGACAGGACAGCTCAATACTATGTTGATGATTATTATACAGAAGATGAGTATTTGGAAGGTAATGATTGCTAGGACAGCCATAGACAAAGAGAGGGAGTTGTTTCAGTTCCAGTAGATCAGAGTGGACCTTACGTTGAGGTGATTACATCAGGTGTGTCAGAGCCTTTTCTATTGGATACTGGTGCTACAAAGAGTTCTATTATGCACTCCAAACTCCCTGGCGCACCTTTGTATGGCAAAATGAAAGTTTCTGTAGGTTTTTCTGGCGCCCCAGTTAGAAATCCGATTTCTGACCCTTTGTCTCTTTCTGTTGGTCCTTGCGAATTCGAAGCATCCCTTATTCTGACAACAGGTTGTGGTGAAAACTTGCTAGGATTGGATTTGTTAAAAAGATTTTATGCGACTTTGTACTGTTCTCCTTCAGGAGTACAACTTACTTTAGGTAAGAAAGTGGTTTCTCCCATGTATCTGTCAAGAGATAAACTTCCAGCAGAATTGTCGTTTCTTCCAGATATTCTTTGGGCTGCTGGTCCTAATGATGTGGGTCTTTTAGAAATACCACCATATGTTGTAACATTGAAAGCCAATGTTCAAATGCCACGAATTCCCCAATATAGAATCTCTAGTGAAGGAGAAAAAGCTTTGCTAGCGATCGTTTACGAATTGATTGAAAAAGATGTGATTGAAGAAACACGAGGCAACGTTTGCAATAGTCCTGTTCTGCCTGTCTTAAAACGAACTGATCCCTCTCAGCCACCTGTGTACAGATTTGTGATTGATCTCAGAGAGGTGAATAAGATAGTTGTGCCACAATTTCCAGTTGTCCCCGACATTACTACATTATTGACTATGATTCCAGCTTCTGCCACTTGGTTTTCGGTGATTGACCTGAAGAATGCTTTCTTCAGCATCCCGATTGCTGAGGAGAGCAGGGATATTTTTTCCTTCAGTTTAGGAGGTCGCAGCTTCCGCTTTAAACGCGCTCCTCAGGGCTACTGTGAAAGTCCATCAATATATAGTCAAGCTCTAAAAACACAGCTTGATACGATTGTTTTACCTGAAGGTGCTACTCTTGTACAGTATGTCGATGATTTGCTTATTGCTGCAGATACTGAGGAAATTTGTAAGAAAGCAACGATGTCATTGTTGCGCCATCTGTGTGATTTACATCACAAGGTGTCACTTTCCAAACTGCAATATTGCCGACAAGAAGTGACCTACCTAGGTCACCTCTTATCGAAGGAGGGAAGGAAACTGACCCCAGAGAGAATTCAGGCAATAGCGAAATTGAGTGTGCCAAAAACGCAGAGAGAAGTGCGTGCTTTCTTGGGCATTACATTGTACTGTAGACAATGGATTCCAAATTTTTCGTTATTAGCCAAACCTTTGGTGGCATTAACGTGTAAAGATACACCCAATCCTATTCCTTGGTCTGAAGAGTGTCAGAAAAGTTTTTCTGAATTGCGCACAGCATTATGTTCGGCTCCTGTGTTAGGTACCCCCCAACTACAGTAAGCCCTTTACATTATATGTCCATGAAAAGCAAGGTTGTGCATTGTCAGTTCTGACTCAGTTATTTGGGGACAAACAGCGTCCATGTGCATATTTTTCGTCGACTTTGGATCCAGTGGCTAGAGCATTGACAAGTTGTTTAAGAGCCACAGCGGCAGCAGCTGTTTCTATTCGACAGTCTGCTGGTCTAGTAATGAATAATACCCTAGTCGTGATGGCCCCACATGCAGTAGACATGTTGTTAAATAGAACCAAGACACAGCACTTAACTAGTGCTCGATTGTCGGGTTACGAATTAACATTATTAGCGAGTCATGTACACATAAAAAGGTGCAACACTTTAAACCTAGCTACATTGTTGCCAATTGTAGAGGAATCAGACGCTTCAGAACCGCATGATTGTTTTCTTAGAACAGAAGAAGAGACGAAAGGAAGAGTTGATCTTTACGACACTCCTCTTGCTGAATGTGATGGTACATTATGGGTGGATGGTTCATGCTTCAAACTTCCGAATGGTGACACGACTGCAGCATATGCTGTTACGACTTTGCATACAATTGTTGAAGCTGCACGTGTCCCACATAATTCAGCTCAGGCAGCTGAACCAATTGCACTTACAAGAGCATGCGTGTTGTCGAAAGGAATGAAAGTGACTGTCTACACCGACAGTCAGTATGCATTTGGTGTGGCTCATAGTTTTGGACGACTTTGGAGAGAACGTGGGTTCCTGACTTCGCATGGAGCTAAGATTCAGCATGGTCAGTTGGTGAATGAGCTTCTTGAATCACTGACCATGCCTCTGCAAGTGGCGATTGTGAAATGTAGTGCTCACAAGAAGGTGACTGATGATGTTGGTCGTGGAAATGCATTTGCTGACGAAATCGCGAAAGAGACTGCAAGGAATGTGATGAGCCGAATGTATATTGCAGGCCCTGCAAGATGGACTGGTGATGTTTGGATGTGTGAAGACACGATAGAGAGTGTGAAGTCCATCCAAGCTGAGGCCACAGAGAAAGAGTTGAGCACGTGGAGAGAAAGTACGGGTAGAATGGATGCAAACGGTTGCTGGATTGAATTATCAGAGCATCAGAGATGGTTGTTACCCGATGCATATGTGCTTGCAGTGGTTACAATGGCTCATGGAATGACTCATATCAGCGTAAAAGGGATTTGCGAGTTGTTGGCTCCAGTATGGCAAAATTCAGGAATTCCCAAGTGTGCAGAGAATGTCGTCAAGAATTGCATGGTATGTCTGAAGCACAATCCTGGTAGGGGAACCCCAACTCCAGTTGATCATTTTGCACCTCCTACGTATCCGTTCGAGGTTTTGCAGCTAGATTTCATTCACATGGAGAGGTGCAACAATTTAAAATACGTACTCGTTTTTGTTTGTGCCTTCTCAAGACGTGTAGAAGCCTATCCCCTAAAAGACAACACTGCCTTGTCCACAGCAAAAGCCCTTGTGAAAGAGTACTTCCCCAGGTTTGGAATGCCTAGAATGGTCTGGTCTGATAATGGAAGTGAATTTGTGGGTCGTGTGATGAAGAGAGTGTGTGAAGGGCTAGGTATTCGGCAGAAGTTCCACGCTGCAAATCACCCCCAATCAGCTGGATTAGTAGAATGCTACAACGGCATTTTAAAACTTAAACTGGCCAAAATCCAAGCGAGCACAGGTCTTAAATGACCTGATGCTCTACCCCTAGCACTCCTGTCCACCAGAATTACTGTGCATTCACGAGTGAAACTTAGCCCCTATGAAATCGTTTTCGGCCGCCCGGCCAACATATGGGGAGTGCCTAGACCCACTAAGTTCAGTGAACTCGAACACCCTGTTTTGCTCGATTATCTGTATGAATTGACGGCTAAATTGCGTGTTTTGCATCAACAGGTTCACGACACCCTGCCTCCGGTCTTTGAGACTCCAGGTCACTCTATCGACCCTGGCTCCTGGGTCCTTGTTAAAAACTTCCAGAGAACTAAGAACGACCAGCCCAGGTGCACCTCGTCCTTCTTTCCATGAGATCGGCTGTTCGAGTGGAGGGGAAGGCCAACTGGATCCACGGGGTCCACTGCAAAAGAATCCCTTCACCTCTGCCATATGACCAGTGGGTCCAGAAGGGTGTCGCTGACCCAGAACCTAAAACCGTGCCACGTGTCATCCCTTTCAATGATACACGTGTAAAAGGAACTAACCCTGAGCGTGAAAGCGAGAACATCTTGCACGAGGCTGTGCCACCATCCAAGCGATTGAACACTACAGAGCCTGAACTCTTGTTCCAGGATCAAACAGTACCCGGAAGAGAACATTACAATTTGAGACCGAGACCTATGGACAAATAAAAGATATTTCTTCTTCCCTTCCAAGTACTATTTTTTTAAGTGCAGCTCTCCCATCTGAAGAAAACTTGCTTATTTTTGTTTTTCGAACCGCCAACCGGGTTCCGCTGCTAGGGCCGCGATTGCTTAAAGTCTTCGGGGTGCAGCTTACGGCGTTAGGTCGGCAGTTCTGGTTGGTCCAAGGGAGTTGCCCTAGACTGACGGAAGCATTTCTTAGCAGAATCAACCTTCCGTCGCGGGCAGCACTTTAGAGAGGATGGAGTTTTCCGAGATGGAGAGACCTGCCAAACCAACGAACTTTAAACGCAAATTATGTAAAGTGAGGACAAAGAAAAGTTTTTTAATATTGTGCATTTATATGTTATTCAGTATGATGATATTTTTAATAAGTTACGTTTTATTCTCTTTTCGTGTAACATTTGCACCCACTGCATCACCCATACCTCCTCCTACTGTTTCCTCTCATTCTTTCCACCCTCTTCCTGACCATGAATCCAATAGGAGATTGGAGTTCATTAATAACTCCTTTGTTCAGCTTTTGCACCAACACCAACTAGTAATGAACACAACTAACTGTTGGGTGTGTGGTCTTATGCCTCACACAACGGATAAAGGTATTCCTTATCTGGTCCTGCCATTCAGTCACAACGGTTCTGTGTGGGCATACAGAACAATGTTCATATATGCGCATGAAGTCTACCCCCTACGTTCTGTAACAGACAATCCTAAAGATAGTGCTCTAGTTAAGGGTATAGTAGACATGATTAAGGAAGGTATTTCTTATGAGACTATCCCGAGAGATGAGACACTAGTATACATAGGATGGAACTTAACCGGATATGGAGCTACTCTGAGTGAGAAACAGCAAGCTAAGAGATCTTCCCCGATTTGGATTGTACCCCATAAGGGTCATCTATGTCTGCAAGGTAATGGCACGAATCCCGGAGCTCAGTTAGGGAAGAGTATCTGCACTAAAACGTATGTTTTTGCAGCCCAGAATTCCCCTTCGTTTTTAGCAGCTAAGGGTACCTATTTCATCTGTCATGATAGAGCCTATACATGGTTGCCCCCTGACTTTTCGGGCTCATGTTTTGTTTCATTCCTGTTGCCTCCCACCTACACAGCAGCGGCAGATTACCACAGGACAAGGATAGTTAGAGGCGTCTTGAGTAAAGAAGACACTGCAGGTCAAGAATTTGGGGACTTTGCAAAGGGTTTTCTGCCGTTCTGGGGATCCATGGCTAACAGCAGAAACATAAGGCAATTGACAAGGGTAGTTGAGTCCACCGTGATTGAAACTGCTGGTGCCCTTAGTAACTTGACTGCTGAGCTCCAGTCGGTTCGACTTATGACCCTTCAGAACAGGGTCGCGTTAGATGTCATACTTGCAGACCGGGGTGGGGTATGCAGATTGATCCAATCGAGTTGCTGTGTTTTCATCCCAGATAACGCTCCAACGGTGTACCAGGCCATCTCCAAACTACATAAGTTTTCCGAATCTATTCATGTGGACAAAGGAGATTGGTCAATAATGGGATGGTTCTGGGAACTGATATCCGCCTGGGGCTGGAAAATTCTGATGGTCATTGGGATGGTCTTAGCCATTCTTTTCCTGTTCTGTCTGTGCATACAGTGTGCTCCTGCAATATGTGGCCTCTGTGTTACATCATGTGTAAGGAAGCCTGTATCAAGAGATGAACTAAGTACTAGAATGATGTTACAGCAACATCTCAATGACTTTAGGGATATAGATCTGGACTCAGATTAGCATGAGGATAGATTAATTGCCTATGTAAGGGCAAAAGGAGGGTTTGTGGTTCTGAAAATTCTGAACTCGTGTAATAATTCAGACTCGAGAATAAAACTTTATCGTAACATGACGAATTTAGTATCAAAAGACCGAGAATGACGAGTACACCATGTACAAGCATTGTCAGCATACTCGAGTGATGATTTCACCTCGAAATCGTAATTTTCGTTCTGAACCCTTGGCTTCCATTTTATGTATGGCAGCCATTTTGTGAGTTGCCCTTTACATAGGCCTTAATGCAGCCAGATTCAATTCCAAAAGGACACGTACACCTCAATCGACTTCCCTATGACCTGTGCAAGTTGGAACCATTGCCCCAGGCCAAACCTGTTAGGTCAGTTCCTCTCCAGTGGCCGAACAAGATAGCATCAAGGCTCAACAAGCCATAAAACCTTCTTAACGCACACACACCCTGCCGAATCTTGCTCACATCTTTCCCTGCTCATTTCTCTCACTTGCTTTATGATGGGGAGGTGCCCGTTTTTATGGGGGGTCCACCGATATCTGATGAAAGGTTGGGCCTTGCCGGGTGATTTGTTGTAGGCAGCAGGAAGTGAAATATGGACATGTCATCATGACTCTGCTCTTTTCTTTGTATTAAAAATATGTCAATGATCTACTGTAAAACCAAGAATGTTTGCCTGAAGCTTAAAAATTTGTATAAGAGGAGAAGCCTGACTTTGTAAATTGAAGCAGTCTCCTGAGAATATACTTCCCGTGTGTTGTACTTCTAGGACACTTGTTACCTTGGTTGCAGCCAATAAAATCGATCCTTGACTTCACCTAGAAGACTCTGAGTTTCTGTGGTCTGAATCAGGAAGGACTCGAGGTCTCTGGGTGTACCCTGACACCGCTGGGTTGCCGGTTCTGTGCCGGTTCTTAAAAACCCAGTACCTCACTTCTGCTATTCAGTTTTTGAATGTCATTTGCACTCGTCGAAGAATCATGAAAACAGAGCTGTCCAATAGCCCTTTTGGTATACTTCGCTGCCATGCTTGTGTGCTGATAGAAGAATGGACCCTAGGGACTGAAAAGTGCACAGAATATATGTTCTTCTAATAATAACATGCCATTTTCTAGGCTAACTGTATGGAAATGTTTTCTGACTTGTAGCCGTCAGCTACCTTCTTGCTTTCGACTCAGCAGTTGACTACTCACAAACCTACTTACAAGTCAATTTGATGAATATTGTGTAAATAAATATCGTTTGCAAAAGCATCGTCCTATTTGGCGTGGATTTTCCATTCTTATCTCCAACAGGAGGATATTTTTGGCAATGATATTTAGAACAAAATATTTATGTCAGACGATATTCTCACAAAGATATTTTGGTTCCATGCTTTAGATAGTCATCAACCGCCTTCTTCCGATTTACACAGTCTCTCAAGTTCGGAGGAGCACTATCCATCCATCCACCTCAAGATTCATGCAACTTTTTCCGTACATTTATATTTCAAAAGCTACTAGGTCTGTCTACTATTTGTCTAATATTAGGTATGTCCAAATGTCTTTATTTTGCAATCCCTAATGCTCATACGCATGTGTCTTTCACTCTCATACTCTCATGTTCATTATTGCTATAATGCCGAAAGGTACTCAGATGAGTGAGCATGCAGCTTTCTCCTCTTATCTGAGAATGTGAGCCTCGCTAGGTAACTTGTACATTGATAAACTTACCATCATATCTGTCCCAAAGATGACATCTTAACTATGTTAATGATGGTTGTTACCATGTCCGCAATGGCATCCCGAAACCATGGGAGCAGGAGATAACATTAGGGCATCAGATCGAAATCACTCTAATTTAAGGGCTTGGAAACTACATTTCTCCTTTACTACCTTCTCTACATACAAGCTGTTCATCTAGAACTCTTTTTATTCCTCATCATGCTCCAATTTGACAATCTGTTTCTCTCTGTTTAATATGAAGAGTGCATGCTAGGACAAGGAGTTATAGGATGGGGACGAAGTAGATGTGAAAAGGCATCATATGTACTAGGGGTTGGTCTCCACATCAGCACCTCCCATCTCTTCACGGCCTGATACTTCAACATGGAGTCTAGCAATACAGCTTCAAGCAATGGCATCCTAAAGTGTCAAACGTGCTCCTGTTGCATCTATGCCTCTACATTCACAAACCTGATCAAAGCCTCACTGACTCCTCTACATTTATAAACCTGATCACAGCCTCACTGACTCCTCTACATTCATAAACCTTATCACAGCCTCACTGACTCCTCTACATTCATAAACCTGATCACAGCCTCACTGACTCTTCTACATTCAAAAAACCTGATCACAGCCTCACTGACTCCTCTACATTCATAAATCTGATCACAGTCTCACTGACTCTTCTACAGTAAAAAAAACCTGATCACAGCCTCACTGACTCCTCTACATTCATAAATCTTATCACAGTTTAACTGACTCCTCTACATTTATAAACCTGATCACAGTCTCACTGACTCTTCTACATTCAAAAAACCTGATCACAGTCTCACTGACTCCTCTACATTCATAAACTTGATCACAGTCTCACTGACTCCTCTACATTCATAAATCTGATCACAGTCTCACTGACTCTTCTACAGTAAAAAAACCTGATCACAGTTTCACTGACTCCTCTACATTCATAAAGCTGATCACAGTCTCACTGACTCCTCTACATTCATAAACCTGATCACAGTCTCATTGACTCCTCTACATTCATAAACCTGATCACAGTCTCACTGACTCTTCTACATTCATAAATCTGATCACAGTCTCACTGACTCCTCTACATTCATAAACCTGATCACAGCCTCACTGACCCCTCTACATTCATAAATCTGATCACAGTCTCACTGACTCTTCTACATTCAAAAAACCTGATCACAGCCTCACTGACTCCTCTACATTGATAAACCTGATCACAGCCTCACTGACTCCTCTACATTCATAAACCTGATCACAATCTCACTGACTCCTCTACATTCATAAATCTGATCACAGTCTCACTGACTCCTCTACATTCATAAACCTGATCACAGCCTCACTGACCCCTCTACATTCATAAATCTGATCACAGTCTCACTGACTCTGCTACATTCAAAAAACCTGATCACAGCCTCACTGACTCCTCTACATTGATAAACCTGATCACAGCCTCACTGACTCCTCTACATTCATAAATCTGATCACAGTCTCACTGACTCTTCTACAGTAAAAAAAAAAACCTGATCACAGCCTCACTGACTCCTCTACATTCATAAATCTTATCACAGTTTAACTGACTCCTCTACATTCATAACCCTGATCACAGTCTCACTGACTCTTCTACATTCAAAAAACCTGATCACAGTCTCACTGACTCCTCTACATTCATAAACCTGATCACAGTCTCACTGACTCCTCTACATTCATAAATCTGATCACAGTCTCACTGACTCTTCTACAGTAAAAACAACCTGATCACAGTTTCACTGTCTCCTCTACATTCATAAAGCTGATCACAGTCTCACTGACTCCTCTACATTGATAAACCTGATCACAGCCTCACTGACTCCTCTACATTCATAAATCTGATTACAGTCTCACTGACTCTTCTACAGTAAAAAAACCTGATCACAGCCTCACTGACTCCTCTACATTCATAAATCTGATCACAGTTTAACTGACTCCTCTACATTCATAAACCTGATCACAGTCTCACTGACTCTTCTACATTCAAAAAACCTGATCACAGTCTCACTGACTCCTCTACATTCATAAACCTGATCACAGTCTCACTGACTCCTCTACATTCATAAACCTGATCACAGTCTCACTGACTCCTCTACATTCATAAATCTGATCACAGTCTCACTGACTCCTCTACATTCATAAACCTGATCACAGTCTCACTGACTCCTCTACATTCATAAACCTGATCACAGTCTCACTGACTCCTCTACATTCATAAACCTGATCACAGTCTCACTGACTCCTCTACATTCATAAATCTGATCACAGTCTCACTGACTCTTCTACAGTAAAAAAACCTGATCACAGTTTCACTGACTCCTCTACATTCATAAAGCTGATCACAGTCTCACTGACTCCTCTACATTCATAAACCTGATCACAGCCTCACTGACTCCTTTACATTGATAAACCTGATCACAGCCTCACTGACTCCTCTACATTCATAAATCTGATCACAGTTTAACTGACTCCTCTACATTTATAGACCTGATCACAGCCTCACTGACTCCTCTACATTCATAAACCTGATCACAGTCTCACTGACTCCTCTACATTCATAAACCTGATCACAGTCTCACTGACTCTTCTACATTAAAAAAACCTGATCACAGCCTCACTGACTCCTTTACATTTTTACATTCATAAATCTGATCACAGTTTAACTGACTCCTCTACATTCATAAACCTGATCACAGTCTCACTGACTCTTCTACAGTAAAAAAACCTGATCACAGCCTCACTGACTCCTCTACATTCATAAATCTGATCACAGTTTAACTGACTCCTCTACATTCATAAACCTGATCACAGTCTCACTGACTCTTCTACATTCAAAAAACCTGATCACAGTCTCACTGACTCCTCTACATTCATAAACCTGATCACAGTCTCACTGACTCCTCTACATTCATAAACCTGATCACAGTCTCACTGACTCCTCTACATTCATAAATCTGATCACAGTCTCGCTGACTCCTCTACATTCATAAACCTGATCACAGTCTCACTGACTCCTCTACATTCATAAACCTGATCACAGTCTCACTGACTCCTCTACATTCATAAACCTGATCACAGTCTCACTGACTCCTCTACATTCATAAATCTGATCACAGTCTCACTGACTCTTCTACAGTAAAAAAACCTGATCACAGTTTCACTGACTCCTCTACATTCATAACCCTGATCACAGTCTCACTGACTCTTCTACATTCAAAAAACCTGATCACAGTCTCACTGACTCCTCTACATTCATAAACCTGATCACAGTCTCACTGACTCCTCTACATTCATAAATCTGATCACAGTCTCACTGACTCTTCTACAGTAAAAAAAACCTGATCACAGTTTCACTGTCTCCTCTACATTCATAAAGCTGATCACAGTCTCACTGACTCCTCTACATTGATAAACCTGATCACAGCCTCACTGACTCCTCTACATTCATAAATCTGATTACAGTCTCACTGACTCTTCTACAGTAAAAAAACCTGATCACAGCCTCACTGACTCCTCTACATTCATAAATCTGATCACAGTTTAACTGACTCCTCTACATTCATAAACCTGATCACAGTCTCACTGACTCTTCTACATTCAAAAAACCTGATCACAGTCTCACTGACTCCTCTACATTCATAAACCTGATCACAGTCTCACTGACTCCTCTACATTCATAAACCTGATCACAGTCTCACTGACTCCTCTACATTCATAAATCTGATCACAGTCTCACTGACTCCTCTACATTCATAAACCTGATCACAGTCTCACTGACTCCTCTACATTCATAAACCTGATCACAGTCTCACTGACTCCTCTACATTCATAAACCTGATCACAGTCTCACTGACTCCTCTACATTCATAAATCTGATCACAGTCTCACTGACTCTTCTACAGTAAAAAAACCTGATCACAGTTTCACTGACTCCTCTACATTCATAAAGCTGATCACAGTCTCACTGACTCCTCTACATTCATAAACCTGATCACAGCCTCACTGACTCCTTTACATTGATAAACCTGATCACAGCCTCACTGACTCCTCTACATTCATAAATCTGATCACAGTTTAACTGACTCCTCTACATTTATAGACCTGATCACAGCCTCACTGACTCCTCTACATTCATAAACCTGATCACAGTCTCACTGACTCCTCTACATTCATAAACCTGATCACAGTCTCACTGACTCTTCTACATTAAAAAAACCTGATCACAGCCTCACTGACTCCTTTACATTTTTACATTCATAAATCTGATCACAGTTTAACTGACTCCTCTACATTCATAAACCTGATCACAGTCTCACTGACTCTTCTACAGTAAAAAAACCTGATCACAGCCTCACTGACTCCTCTACAATCATAAACCTGATCATAGTCTCACTGACTCCTCTACATTCATAAACCTGATCACAGTCTCACTGACTCCTCTACATTTATAAACCTGATCACAGTCTCACTGACACTTCTACATTCAAAAAACCTGATCACAGCCTCACTGACTCCTTTACATTTTTACATTCATAAATCTGATCACAGTTTAACTGACTCCTCTACATTCATAAACCTGATCACAGTCTCACTGACTCTTCTACATTAAAAAAACCTGATCACAGCCTCACTGACTCCTCTACAATCATAAACCTGATCTTAGTCTCACTGACTCCTCTACATTCATAAACCTGATCACAGTCTCACTGACTCCTCTACATTCATAACCCTGATCACAGTCTCACTGACTCTTCTACATTCAAAAAACCTGATCACAGTCTCACTGACTCCTCTACATTCATAAACCTGATCACAGTCTCACTGACTCTTCTACAGTAAAAAAACTGATCACAGCCTCACTGACTCCTCTACAATCATAAACCTGATCATAGTCTCACTGACTCCTCTACATTCATAAACCTGATCACAGTCTCACTGACTCCTCTACATTTATAAACCTGATCACAGTCTCACTGACTCCTCTACATTCATAAACCTGATCACAGTCTCACTGACTCCTCTACATTCATAAACCTGATCACAGTCTCACTGACTCTTCTACAGTAAAAAAACCTGATCACAGCCTCACTGACTCCTCTACAATCATAAACCTGATCATAGTCTCACTGACTCCTCTACATTCATAAACCTGATCACAGTCTCACTGACTCCTCTACATTTATAAACCTGATCACAGTCTCACTGACTCTTCTACAGTAAAAAAACCTGATCACAGCCTCACTGACTCTTCTACAATCATAAACCTGATCATAGTCTCACTGACTTCTCTACATTCACAAACCTGATCACAGTCTCACCGACTCCTCTACATTCATAAACCTGATCACAGTCTCACTAACTTCCACATGCATTTTGTGCACTGAAATGTATGTTTTCTGAGGTTTCGACTCCGATCTGCACCACCAGCAGTCAATGTCAAGCTCCTGAACTAGGACACTAGGTACTTGGGGCCAGATGTAGGTAATTTTTATTTACCGACCTCTTAAATACCGAGTCACACCGACTCGGTATTTAAGAGGTCGGAAAATAAAAATACCGAGATGTAGGTAATTGCAGATGTGCAATTACCGAATCGGAAACAGTCGGTAATTTCCGATGTGGTAAATACCGACCAGTTAATGCCCATGCATTCCTATGGGCTTTGAAGCCCATAGGATTGATTGGGCATATACCGGTCGGTATTTACCACATCGGAAAATACCGACTGTCACAAGGGTGCAGGGGGTGTCACTTTGACACCCTCTGGCACCCCCAAAAGAGGCTCGGGTGCCATGTGGCAGGCATACCTGCCCTAAGGGCAGGTCTGCCTGTCATATGGCATAGGTGTGCATGCACACATGTGCATGCACACCAGAAACGGTATTTTACCATCATGTAGTATTTGATGGTAAAATACCGATGTGGTACTGCTTGTGGGACTCAGAAGAGTCCCACCTACATACCAATTGTCCGGAATCAGTAATGATACCGACTCGGTAATTTACATACTCGGTAAATTTACCTACCGGTAAATTTACCGAGTCTGTAAATTACAGGGACCTACATGTCAAATTGCTTTTACCGGGTGGTAACGGCCGAATTCGGCCGTTACCACCCGGTAAAAGCCTACCTACATCTGGCCCTAGGTATGCAATAAATAGTTGAATTTAAATGTCTCTAGCACTGTTTCTAGTGCTGGGAGGCCTTTGGTAGCCATGCGCTCTGTAAGTGCATATTCATTTATTCATTCAATGACTCCTAGACTATGTAGTATGAAATTAGTCTAGCCTTACAATTGTAGCTCAAAGGAGCCAGAGGGCCACATGTACAACAAACGGGGAATTGAGCCATTTGCGACCACTGAAGAGTTGTTTGGCATGTACTAACCCTATTTCGTGAGTCAGTAACCTTTTACTGATCTGTAAAGCAGGGTTTGCGAGTCAGTATTAGGAAGTGTCGTTTCAAGTGCGTCCCTTCCTAATATGCGAGTTCCTAATTGCTAGTGACAAAAAGTCATAATTAGAAACAAAATGTTTCCATCGTACATGTGGCTCTGTGTGACTAGAAACAGAATTGCACTGTTGTCACAGTTGAAATAAAGGCCGAATGCAGAGTCAAAGTGGGTATTTTTCTATACAAACAACTCTTTAATAACATCTAATATATATATTAATTATGAGCACCAAAAACAGGAGCATAACTGTAGCAATCACATCAATCAATAAAAGCAAAAAATATCACAAAAGAAAAACAGACACAAGAGTCGAAAACTATGTCAGACTTAATGTTATGCTATTTCCACTTACTAAGTGATCATGAATAGTCATATTGTTTTAAGACAGTTTGCGATTTCCTAATTGCAATTTTTTGCAATTCGCAATTAGGAAATTGCAAACAGTTTTGTACAGCAGTGTCTTAGACACTGTTAGCGATTCCCAATGGGTCGCAAGTGGACCTGCCTCATCAATATTCATGAGGCAGGTCGCAATTTGTGACCCATTGGGAATGGCTACAAACACAAGAATGGTGGCCTGTTGGAGTCACCCTCCCATCCCCCCTCACCCCCACCCCCTGTCCTCCATTCACAAAGGGGAAGAGGCTAATGGCTTAGCACCAACTTGAAGTTGGTGGTAACTGCGAATATTTTGCGACTGCATTCCCAGTCGCAAAACATTCCTTCCTACCAGTGCGACTCGCTATTAGGAAGGGACACCCTTAACATGCCCCTTCCTAATAGCGACTCGTAAACCCTATTTTGCGAGTCAGGTAATAGGTTACGACTCACAAAATAGGTTTGCACATGCCAAAAAGCATTTCAAACGGATGCAAATTTACACTAACTGTAAAGTGTTCATGCTCCAACCAATCAGATTGAAAAACAATTCAGTAGTGTAGTGGTCACAGCAAACAGTTAAGGGGGCATTGTCACCCAATTTACAATCAAGATTTGCTGGATCCTTGAAATCGTGAATACGGGAGTGTGGACTTATTCTGTCAATCCACCTCCCATTAAAAAGATAGCTAAGTCAGGATTTTACCTGACGTTAGATTACAGCGATAAACGCGGTTAGAGCAGCTTCTTTCATCGCTAGACCCGCGTTGTTAATAGGGCGATGTTGCTTTTGTCAATGGATTCCATGTAGATTCGGTGAGGAATGCCTACTTTGCATGTCATTAGCGATTAATATCGCTGACATGCAAAGTAGAAAAAAAATGCAGCTACCTCAAGGAAACTTACGCTATAGCTCGTTTGCGAGTCCTTGTTAATAGTGAGTTAAAAAAATCGCTGCTTTTCCGGCGCTATGTGCCGGAAAAGCGGCTTTATGTCTCTTGATAATATGCCCCTAAATTTGAAAGCAACACTGGGTCAAAAGTTCTTTAGTTGGGTGAACAAATCTTGTTACTGAAAAGGATAGAACTGGAGGCCTGATACTTGCAGCAATTTGAAGTGTGAGTCCTCGACACAAAGAAAACACAAACGTGGACCAACTGAATGCAGCTTGCAAGCAAGTCAGCTGTGTGGCCCAGGAGTTATTTTTCCAGTGCCAATGAGGTTGGTAAGAGACCAGAGCTCATGCCATACCAAGCATAAGCTGGAGGGTTCTGACAAAGGAAATTGGGGATGTCCCTCAAAGACGAACAAACTAAGCGAACACCGCCGAGGAGCAAGCATCTGTTAGTCAGAGAAACCAAGCAACTCACCTTCTCTTGTATGTGGATCTTGGGCAGCCCTCCTCTACCTCTGGTGAGTGGGAGAGAAAACTTCAATCTTGGCAAGGTCAGCATAACCAAAAGTAGTGCAGGCAAGCAAAGAATTAGCAGGTCATCAGGGGTATTTATTATTATATTTATTTATTTTAAGACTTATATCGCGCAAAACGAATCATCCCCAGAAGGATCTCTCGGCGCTTTTGGCAGCAAAATGCACACGGCTAATCCAGGAGTTGCGACTTTAAAACAACCAAGTTTTTAGTAGCTTCTTAAAATGTTTCAGGCTGGGGCAAGCACGCAGCTCGTCTGGCAGGCGATTCCAATGGAGAGGGGCTAGATAAGAAAATGCACGTCCTCCCATTTTTGTTTTCTTAATCTTGCATGGACGGAGTAGGTTTCGATTACTGGATCTTAGGACTCATGCAGGGGTATAGGCTGTAATCTTTCTCCTTAAATAAAGGGGGCCGATCCCCTGTCGCGCTCTGAACACTGCCAGAAGCTTGAACAATGCTCTCTTCTTTACAGGTAACCAGTGCAGCTGTTGCAAGAGAGGGCAAGACGGAGTGCGCCATGGTTTATTAAGAACCAGTCATGCAGCTGTATTTTGTACCACCTGCAGCCTTGCTTCAAGATCTTCTGTGATGCCTGTCAAGAAAGAGAGCATTGCCATAGTCAAGTCTGCTGACTAGTAGAGCTTGTACAAAGGTCTTTCTATCACTCATCGGGAGCCATAGGAAGATTTTACTCAGCATTCGGATAATACCTAAGCAGGTTCCTGATACTGCTTTTATATGCTCCTCCATCGATATTTTATTATCGATCCATATGCCCAGGTTCCGTGCATGTGTCTTAGGATTTGGTGCCTCCCTTAGTTCTGATGGCCACCAGTCTGCGGACCATACCTCTGTTGCTTTCCCAAATAGGAGGATCTCCGTTTTATTGGAGTTTAACTGCAGGAAGTTCTGATTCACCCAGACAGCAATTTGCAGCATACAGGCCTTAAACTTGGCTTTCATCTGAGCTGGATTTGTCTCGATGGGGACTATTACCTGCGTATCGTCCGCATACAAGATTGTCTCAAATCCACAGGCTCTAATGATGGAAGCCAAAGGAGACGCATAGATGTTGAATAAAGTTGGGCTTAAAATTGAGCCCTGTGGAACGCCCTTGTCTACTGCCAAGGTCTGAGAGACAAATGTGTCTAATTGTACACATTGAGTTCTGTTGTTAAAAAAACTCTGTATCCAAGCACAGGCAGCCCCTCCGACACCAATCTCCTGCAGTCTATCCAACATGACACGATGGGAGATGGTGTTGAAGGCTGCCGAAAGATCTAAAAGCACAAGCATAGTGGGGGCCCCTCTGTCAAGTGACATCCTGATGGTATTGGTGACCTTCACTAATGCAGCCTCCGTGCTGTGGTCGGAATCCTGATTGCGAGGGATCGAGTAGACTATGCTGTTCCAAATATAGCATCAGTTGCTTATTTACCAAAGTCTCCAAGACCTTCAAACTACTCGGGAGAAGGGAGATTGGCCTGTAATTTTGCAGCTCCATCGGTTCTGCCAGAGCTTGTTTTAACAAAGGTTTTACATGCACCTTTTTCCAATTTCTTGAGAAAGAGGCTGTAAACAGGGAGATATTAAAGACCTTAGGGCCATATGTATCAAGCTAATTAGCATTCGCAGAGGCCGAAATTTGCAGAATTTTGGCCTTTGCGAATGCTAATTAGCTAAATGGTATGTATGAAACATTTTCGCAGCAAAATAAGGAATCGCACATTTTTCTATTCCTTATTTTGCGATTGCACTTAAGGAATCGCAAAAATTGCGATTCCTTAAATGCAATGTATCAAAGAAATATTTATGCAAAAATGGCAATACGGATTCGCAGATTACCACCAACTTCTAGTTGGTGGTAAGTTGCGAATTTAAAAAAAAAAGCTATTTATTTAAATTCCAAAGGTGCCAAATGACGCTCATACATGCCCTTAGGGCATGTATGTGCGCCATATGCCCACACATGTCTTTTTCAGGGGAGCAGCAGGGTGTTCTTGTGACTCCCCTGCACCCTTGAAAATATTCGCAATTTAGGATTAGAAAATTGCTAATCGCAAATATCCCCTTCATTCCTATGGGCCTCCTGGACCATAGAAATGAATAGGAAAATTGCGATTAGCAATTTGCTAATCGCAATTTAGGAATGATAAGGAATCGCTAAAAAGACGCGATTTCCTACATACATACCGTTTTGCGATTTCTAAATAGCGATTCCTTAAAAATCACTATTTAGGAATCGCTAAACGGTATGATGATACATATGGCCCTTGGTTAGAGAGGGAGCTAGGATAGGTGCTAGTTCAGCCTTTTTAAATGGCAGCACCAGGTCTGTTGGAGCAGCTGATTTAGTTTGTGCCAGCAGAGTCTCCACTTGCTCTATTGTAATGATTGTGAAGGCGTCTAGTCTAGGTAATGTGGGATCTCTCCCCAAAGGGAATGACCCACTAGATCCTTTTCTTCCTTCTAAAGAGCAATATATCTTGTCTATTTTACCTTAAAATAGTTTGCTAGATCATTACATAATGTTTGAGTAGGGGTAATGGATAGTGTATTTACTATGGGATTTGTGAACTCCTTAAGTATTTAAAGAGCTCCTTAGAGGAATTGTTCTCCTCACGTATTTGCACCCCTAAATGATCGTTCCTTGCCGCATTGCAATTTATTAAATAGACTTTATGCGCCGCTGAAAAAGCCTGTTTATCCCCCTGCCGTTTGGTTTTTCTTCATTTCTTTCTTTCCCTCTGCAGTGGGCTTTTTCCTTTTTAAGAGTCTCGGAGTACCAGGGGGCTGAGTTCTCTCTATCCCTTGTTCGTATTGCTCTAAGAGATGCAATAATGTTTAAAGTTTATAAAATCGAGGTCTCCCATCGAACTAAGGCCTTGTCACTAGTCTCGACTTTCTCAAAAGAAGGGGGCCTGAAAGCTTGATTATACGAGTCCTGGGTGACTTTCCTCCATGCTCTACGTGGGATCACTCTACCATGGGGCTTATTGCCAGTGCCTGTTGCCTTCCAAGTAAAAGTAAGGGCACAGTGGTCGGTCCAGGGGGGATCCTTTGATAGACCATAGTTGGCAAAGATGTTATCCAGGGTGTGGCCTGCTTTGTGCGTGGGCTCATGAATCCTCTGTGAGAGCCCTAAAGACTCCATTGCAGATAACAGACCCTTAGTGTCTGAGTTTGCAGGCTCGTCAAAATAATTATTAAAATCGCCCGCCAGAAAAAAAGGTATTTGGACCCTTGAGAGAACAAATAGCAAGCTGCTCTACATTCAGTAAAAACTACAAGTGGGAACACAAACACCGGTTGTTCATAACAGTTCAAGTACATTTTCAAAGAGCAAATTTTCAGTCAGGTTGTGGTAGATTTTCGCCTCAAGGTGGATTCCGGGGAATCAGTTTTCCATCTGGCATCTCTCTAGGTATGAGACATTCTCCAGCTTACATCAACCATTCATAAACAAAGCTCGATCATCTAACAGCAACAATTTTGACAAGTGTATTAAAGTTTATCACAATCGTTCTTCTGTCTGCACTGCTTTTGATACTGGTGATCATGACTTTAAAAGCAATTAACCCCTTGCATGAGGGGCGAAATGTCTCACTGTGCGGGTAATTTTAATAGTGGGTGGGATTCGTACGGTGGGGGGCCGTCCTCCACACACGCCTACCGTGACGCATGACGGCCGGGGGTTGTCCCGAGCATGCAAGGGGTTAAGATAATCTTTGTCAACATTCACATTAATTAACAACAAATGATGAGACCTTTTGTTTCACACGGAGGCCAACAGACATCACCCTAGGGTGCTGTACTACAAAACTGCAGAAAAGTCAGCTACAAGTCAGGACCATGGCACATCGGTTACATATAGTATCCCCAAAAGACCAAAGGGTGGGAAGGGTAATTTACAGCCTTTCCTTTCCTGGAATACATCTTTCCCAAAATCCACCAAGTGTGTTCTTAGGAATAAACTATTTGCATTTTGGAAACTCCTGTGATTAGATGCCTCCCAAACTCAACATGAAAGAGGAAAATGTTGGGGAACATTGGGTCAAACAAAATGTTAATGGGGCAGCTGCACTGAGAGTTGTGGACTTTCTTGCAATACTGGACACAGATTAATGTTTCAGCTTTGGTGAGGTGTGGCATCTAGATTGCTTCCATGTTTCCTGTTCTAGTGAATTCTGTGGATATCATCACTGTGGTGACTGGCAGTGGGACTGGTTTGACTGATGTTATCTTCTGCAATAATTATACCTCTCTGCTGGCTGGGTGGCAGAGGCTATTGCCTTCCGTTATGTGGCAATATCCCCTGGCTAAATATCACATGCCCTGGTCTGTGACACTGTGTTCCTCTCCCTTCCCTGTATCCATTTGCATACATGGTGCTTTTTCCTATACCGCCAATCTTGTTTAACAAAACATACCTCTCATCAGCATACTGCTAAAGCGAGTAGGTACTAAGACTGAGCTAACTGCAGAGATATTATTCCTGACTAACATTTAATTGAAGTGCCACCTTGTTAGACCTGGCCCTTTTTGCAAGGTCTCCTCCAGATTTTTGTCTTTTATTGCTGAACCCGCTTTTGTTGGTATTAGGATTCTGTGCACGTTATCCTCACTAAACAGTGGTAAAGTGTTTGTGGTCTCTCCCTAAAACATAGTACAATTGGCATCTAACTAATTGGTACATTTCATTTACTTGCATGCCCATAGCAAATAATACTACATGTGCCTAGGGCCTGTACATTAAATGCTACTAATGGGATGCAATACTCACTTCCCCACCCACTGCCACCAGCTAAAGTAGCCTTTTGAGATCTGTCTCAGGCCTGCCACTACATCCTGTAGTGCAGTTTTAAACTGCCATTTCGACCTGGCAACATAAAGCTTTGCCGAGGCCTACACCATCCTTTTTAATACATATAAATCACCCCTAAAGAAGTCTCTAAAGGTTCATAGGGCAGGGTGCATTACATTTAAAATTAGGACATGTGGGTTTAGATTTTACATGCCCTAGAAGTTAAAAAATCCTGAAGTAATTTTTCACTGTTGCAAGGCCTTGCCCTCCCATTGACTAAAAACAGATTACCTTATTATATTTAATTAGTGATGACTTTTGATTGGGAGCAGATAGAGATATGGGGGCTGATTCCCAATGGAAAACATACACTTTTGTGTACGTTTATGATTGTTTGATATTTACAAAGGTATTTTACTAGTAGTATCTTTTTTTTTTTGTAAACTTTTTTATTAAACCAGTGAAAAGGAAAGGTCATCGCATACAGTTAGTTATTAATTGCAGCAGTGTCACATTTTCAAAAGTCAGGCAGTTACATAGTATATGATATCATGTGTGGTAGGACAAGATGTTCACTATCTATACAATGGTTCATCAAGAGTGGAGACATTTGGGGGCTCACAAATATTGCCACGATAAACATTAATTTAGTCCAGATCACAATCTATTTTCGGGGCCAGCCACGTGCTACATATACCGTCTTCTCCCTTACCATACACCAGTCCATATCCGCCTTCCAGGCATTCAGCGTTGGTGATACCGCCACTCCCCACAGTAGGGCGATGTTCCGCTTGGCCACCATCTGACCAAGCATTGCCCAGAGTTTGCCCTTGGTGTTAAGGTCCGTAAGCTCCCAGACATTTAGGAGACATCTCTAGGCTTCAAGGCAAATTTCCACTCCGCAGACTGTGCTCATAAATTTGTGCACGTTTTTCCAGTAGTCTTGAATTAACGGACATGCAAAAAGGAGCCTTCTAAGCCACATTGTCTTTTACACAGCCCTTCCTCAATCCTGCCCATCAACACCAGCCTATGGCTGGAGAGATATACTCGATGTAAAATCTTTAACTGGACAAGCCTCAGTTTGGATGAAATAGCGACCTCCCTTGAAGAGGACAGTGCCTCCTGCCATTACTTGTCGTCCAACTCCAGGCCATCCGCACCCATTTCTTCCTAAATTATATTAAGGGGTCCGGAGTGTTATGGATGAGCTTTATGTATGTGAGGGAGATAGCTTTTGTTAGAATAAACTGAAGACAATGTGAAGATTAAGAGAAGAAGTTTTTTCAAACCAGATCCTCAGGCACCAGCTGGTTCTGAGGCACACCAACATTCTAAGGTGAGCTTCTCTCCAACATTCTAAGTAGGGATGTACCAAGGGCGGGGGAAAGGCGGGGAGGAAGGAAGGGAGATGCCAAGTGTATAAATACAGTGCCTATGTGTAAAACAGGCAAATACAGGCAATGATTACAACACACCTCCCTCTGTAAGGAGAAACAAAAGAACTGCTGTGGCAGATGAGATGTGAAACATACAGACAATACTTCTAAACATGTTACTTTACTTTACAAAGTCCTCTTGCCAGCGTGGAGGACAACGTGTTCTGGCATCTCTGAGCGGTTGTTTGTTAGTGAATATGTCCTCCTGGAAGTAGGGGTTTGTGGTCAGTACGCAGAGTAAAGGGAATTCCCCACAAGAAAAACTTGAAGTGGTTTATCGCCCAGTAGCAGGCAAGAGCCTCTTTCTCAATCGTGGAATAGTTGCATTCAGGCTCTTTCAATGCTCTGGACGCAAACGCAATTACTCTCTCATTGCCATTGACTGTCTGCGTGAGAGAGGCACCTAGCCCTTTCATGCTTGCATCTGTAGTCAAAGTTGTCTTGGCATTGGGGTCGAACATACCTAAGGTAGGATCTTTTATTATGGCTTGTATGATGTATTTGAAATCACTTTGGCATTGGGAAGTCCAGATAAAGGGGGACCCTTTCTTTAATAAATCTCTCAGAGAGTGTACATGTTCTGCAAAATTCTCCATAAACTTAGACATATATTCTACTAAGCCTAAAAAGGATTTGAGCTCTTCTTTGTTAGTAGGAGCCAACTTCACTGAATCTACCAAACTGGTTTTAGGTCTAATACCTTCTTCAGATATCGTGTGGCCCTAATATGTTACGGATTTAACGCCGATCTTACATTTATCTCTGTGAGTGGTGAAACCTGCCTTGCTCAGTTTACAAAGGACTTCTCTGAGGAAGGATCTTGTTGTGTTCCATTTCTGGATCTCCATACCTCAGGATGTCATCCTGGAAGCACAACACTTTGTCCAAACCTTTCAAAATGTGTTGCATTATACGTTGGAATACAGACGCGGCTGATGCCAACCCAAACGGCATTCTGTTAAATTGGTGGGCCCCAAAAGGTGTTATGAATGATATGAGGGCTTTGGATTCAGGGTGAAGGGCTACTTGATGGTACGCTGTGGAGAGGTCAAGGACACTGAAAAATTTGGCGCCTTGAATGACACTGAGCATTTAGTTGATTTCTGGAAGTGGGTGTCTATCCACCCAAATGTTGGAGTTAAGGTCCCTAAGATCCACACATAAACCGATACATTTTCCTCCTTCCTTGGATGTGACCTCCATGGAAGCTAGCCACTCCAAGCTTTAAATCTTTGCAATCACCCCACTGGACTCTAAGTTCTCTAGTTCTTTATTGAGGGGGTCTCTTATAAGTAAAGGGACAGATCTAGATTTGTGGACAGATGGTTTATATTGTTTCCTCAATTTAATTTTACGGAGGAACATTGAGAAGATCAACGTATGCGAGAAGACTCGTTCCTCCCACAGTGAATACCCTGTCTGGGAGTGTTGGACTGCCTTCACTTTGTGTGCGCTCAGCTGTGTGCTTCGAAGAATTATCTGCCAGCTGTCTTCCTTTTCAATTCAACAAAGTTCATCTGCCACAATCATCTTAGTTGCCAGCTGCTGGAGCTTTCGACAAAAAAAAACTAACTGTACAATCCTTGCTCCGTACCTCTACTTAATAATCATTCACCTTATCCTGCTTTCATTTATTTGCCTGCCAGTTCTGCACCGCTGACAGGCACAACTCATTCAAAGAGGGATTTTCCTCCTTGCATACAGCCTTGTTTTTCCTTAGTGCTGCCTGTCGATTTTATCGCTGACATGCATATATGTATATATACACACATATATCCCATCCTCATCGCCAATTTGTTAGAATAAACTGAAGACAATGTGAAGATGAAGAGAAGAAGTTTATTCAAACAAGATCCTCAGACACCAGCTGGTTCTGAGGCACACCAACATTCTAAGGTGAGCTTCTCTCCAACATTCTAAGTAGGGATGTACCAAGGGCGGTGAAAGGAGGGGAGGAAGGAAGGGAGATATCAAGTGTATAAATAAAGTACCTATATTTCTCGCGAGAAATGCGCATGCGCGGCCGCCCGCGCATGCGCATTGGTTAGTAGACGGCGCCGTGAACGAGCAGAGGGAGCCCCGGGACGCCGCTGACAAGGTAAGTGTATTTTATTCATTTTTTTGTGCCCATTTAATTAAAGTAGGTATGTTCGGGAGGGCGGGAGGGAGGCAGGTGGCGGGCAACTACGCAACGCCCAAGGAGTGGGCGTAGTGTTGCCTGCTTCGCCTACTTTGCAAAGGGCGAAGTAGGCAACACTACGCCCACTTTGTGGGCGTAGCAAAGTTGCCCGCCCAGGGTTATCTGGGACCCCGACCACTCCAATGTTGTGGCGACGGGCTCGTCCCTCTTGGTCCTCGAGTTTAAGGGCCATCTGGCGGTGTTGGTGTACGAGCTACTGGACCTGCTCTTCAAGTTTTTTAGTGGAGGTTTGGAGCTCCAGAATGTTTGTTTCATTTACCGTAACTCTGTCCGCAGTTTTATTCATATCGGCCCTTAACAATTTCATTTCGATGGATACCTTATCAATTTTGGTTTCAAGCGTAGCTCTCAGCACCTTGGATGGCCGCCATTATTGAGGTGAGAGAAGGCTCATTGTCTCCAGTCTGCCCACCCTCGGCTCCTTCATCTGGGGGAACTTGCTTCGGAGCCGCATTTTTGTCAAGTTTATTTGTTTGCACCACTGTGCCACCCTTAGGCTTCATGAGAGGGGCATACGCGTCTGGCCCACTCGCCGGAGGGATAGTCCTGCAGCTCTTGAACACCCCAACCCAGTTCTACAGTGCGGTCAGTTCCACTGATCGCCTGTGGTGTCTTCTTTGCCGTTACTTCAATCTGGCCAGGCAGGGTGTTTGATAGCCAATCATATCAGGTGTAGCACCCCTTTGTTGCTGTCTCTAGTGAGCACAATAAGTGCGTATGTGGGGGGATGGAGTACTCCCCGTAGGTCCTTTGATTTTTCCCATGGCGTCTGCCACCGCCGTTGGCCAACCCGGTGTTAGGCCACCATTCAGTGCTTTCTGGTACCAGCCTCCTGCACCGGCACAGCAACCCAGTGTGCCCGGTAAATCTGCTCTGCCTCTGATATCTGCGGCGCGTGCATGTCCGAAGGTGGGTCTCAGTTATAGCCGGTACGTAAGTCAAGGGTCGCCTGCATCAATGCAGAGGGGAGATCCGGGCTCGTCACCCCCCACCGCTGCAGATGCCGTGTGCGGCCGTGGAGTTGCTTTGCTTTGTAGTATGGTGCAAGGCGCCAGCCATGATCTGCCCCATCCAGGATCCCGTGGCATGTAAAGTGGCCTCTGGGAACTCCTAGATCGTGAGCTCCTGCCCCCCTAGTGTGGCTGATAAGGCCCGGGCAGACCCCAGTGCAGACAAGGGCTGGCCGCCAGACGCGGCACAGGGAGGCGGGGAGTGGAGAAGGGAGAACGCAGCGCCGGTCCGCTCCCTGTCAGGTAATCAGCCGAGCAGGGTTAACAGAGGGCGATTCAAGGTTTCACCTCCGATCATCGCGCGGTCCTTTCCTAGCGATCCCGACACCGTCTCTGAGTTGAGGAACGTGGCCAAGGGGTCCTTTTTTCGGTCCAGAACTTTGTGGCGATCAGGTCGGATGACGCTCCGACAACTTTGCAGGTGTTCTGGAGTCACTCCTGCAAGATTCGTACCAGATTTAAGGGTTTTAGGGCTTGGCCCCGGTGGAGCTCTTTCTTCAGGCGGCCATCTTCACCAGCGCCAGGCCACGCCCCCCCAATGTGTGTCTACTAGTAGTATCTGGACGACTGCAGATAAAAAGATGGGAAAGAGCAAGAGGTGGATGAAGAAATGGAGGAGCAGTATGAAGAGGTAATAGTGGAGTAGGATTAAGCCCCCCTAAACAGAGCCCCAGAGGAGAGAGTAGGGCCCACAGGATGCAGTAGCATATCTTCCTTTAACCTGTCCCCTGAGGACCTTGAGGATAGAAGAGCTGAAAGGGAGATTTAACTGAAGCTGGCTAAACTCAAAGTGGAGGCTGCCATTCAGGAGGCAGCTGGCAGGTGGGCTCTGGAGGGGAGGAGGGTTAAGACAGAGATCGCGTTAGCCAAGGAGAAAGCTGACGTTGAAAGGACCTTGACAAATAAGAAGCTGTTGTTGGCTAATGAAGTGAGTCTCAAAGTGCTGGACATAAAGGCCGAATAGAATGCCGAGTCCAGCAGCAATGGTGGCAGTGATAATTCGGTGTCTAATAGAGACTGGCCGTAGTGGGCACCGGGCAATCCCCCAGTGTGCCACACGGGTGGGGGGCCGATTTGGGGCCCCTGGGGGCAGTTTTTGTTACAGGGGCATTTTTGCAGCTGTAAAATCTGCCCTGTTTCAAAATCGGCCGAAAACCGGCCCTGGCATAGAGCTCGGCGGCACCCTCAATCCCCTGGGGGGAGGAAGGAGGGTGGCTGAGCACTTTGCAAGGGCCGGTTTTGGTTCCAAGTCCAGCCCTGAATAGAGATAGGAAAGTCCACATCCTCAAAGATCTGGTGCCTGACTTTGCTGTGGGAGATGACATAGACAGGAGGTGTGAGGCATTTAATGAAGCCTTAGAGATGCATCGTGTCCCTGAGGAGGATTGGGGAGCCAATTTCAAGAGCACATACCCACTGAGGGAAGAGATTCCTTGTTGGGCATAGGGAGGGGTGCAGGATGAAGTATGCACTCATGAAAGAAGCCCTTACCGGGAAGAATAGTCTTACCCCTGAGTAGTATAGGTTGAATTTAAGCGACAGCTAGAAACTGTCTCACCAGTCCTGGGGGGATTCTGGGGACTACATTTGTAAGGCACTGGATCGTTGGGTAAAGGGTAGTGAGGTAAACCCTTATGAGGGGCGGTATAATCTGTTTTCAAGCAAACACATGTTCAATCCATCAATCAATCAAACATCATTTGTAAAGTGCAACAGTGTCATCCCTAGGGGTATTTGAGTGCTGTGTCTCTGTCAAAGAGCCAGGTTTCGAGCCTCTTTCTGAAGTCTGCCAGGGGGAAGGCTGTACGGAGCTGGAGGGGCAGGTAATTCTAGGTCTTGGCAGTGAAGTAGGAGAAGGAGCAGCCACTGCTGCGATAGATGTGGGGTGTGTGTGAGGGCAAGAGAGGAAGAGTGCAGGTGTGTGGAGGGTTGGTGAAAGTTCAGTCATAGTTGATGTAGGTAGGTCCAAGGTTATCGAGGACTTCATAGGTGTGTGTGAGGATCTTGAATTGGCATCTCTTCTGGTTGGGGAGCCAATGGAGAGTTCTCAGTTGGGGGCAATTTGGTTTTGTTTGGGGAGGCCCAGGATGAGTTTGGCTGCAGTGTAGTGTATGGTCAGGAGTCTTCTGAGCAGCTGAGTGGAGATGCCAGCAGAGCGGGTGTTGCCGGAGTTGAGGCGGCTGGTGATGGGGGCCTGAGTGACAGTCTTTCTGGTGTTGGTTGGGATCCATCTGAAGATTCTGTGGAGCATGTGAAGTGTGTGGAAGCAGAAAGAGGTGGCTGTGGTGACGTGTTGTTTCAAGGTCAGTTGGCTGTTGAGGATGATGTGGAGGTTGCATGCATGGTCGTCAATGTGGTTGGAGCTCCAGGTTTTGCAGGCCACCAGCTGTGGTCCCATGGGGAGGTGTTCTTCCCAAAGATCAGTCTTGTTGGACTTTAGTTGGAGGCAGTTGTCTGTAATTAATTTTACTACATTGGTCTGAGTGTTGCAGAAGCTGGTTTTCGAGTTTATGTTGTCTTCGGTGATCAAGAGGATCAGTTGAGTGTCACCTGCCTAGGAGAGTATGTTGAGTCTGGGGAATCTGATGACATCTGAGAGGGGATCATGTAGATGTTGAACAGGGTAGGGCTGAGGGATGATCCTTGTGGAATGCCACATATGATGTCTTTGGGTGCAAAGGGAGGGAGGGAGGTAGTTAGATGTTCTGTGTGCATCCTGTAAGAAAGGAAGCGATCCACTTGAGGGCCTCTTGCTGTATGACTATGTTGTAGAGTCTGTTGATGAGGGTGTTGTGAGAGACAGTGTTGAATGCCATGGAGAAGTCGAGGAGGATCAGGGCCACAGTTTCTCCACAGTCGAGGAGTGTTCTGATGTAATCTGTGGCAGCAATTAGCACAGTCTCAGGGCTGTGGTTGGCACGGAATACTGATTGTGAGGCGTCCAGTAAGTGGTTTTGTTCCAGGAATTTGGTGAGCTGCTGGTTGATGGCTTTCTCGAGTACTTTGGCTGGGTAGGGAAGCAGGGAGATCGGACAATATTTTTTTAGATCCCTGGGGTCAGCAAGGCTTTCTTCAGGAGAGGTCTGATGTCTGCGTGTTTCCATCTGTCCTGGAAGATTGGGGTGGAGATGAATTTGGTGAGGATTCTGGTGAATTCTGCGCTGATTGAGTTTGTTGCGAGGTTGTAGAGGTGGTGGGAGTAGGGGTCGGTGGGTGCCCTGGAGTAGATGCAAGACATGATGGCTGAGGTGGTCAGGGCAGTGAGAGAAGACCACTTTGTAATGGTTAGGCTGATGCTTGCTGGTTGGTTGAGATTGTTGGAGTTGAGGGTGGCAGGTGGCGGGTTGGAGTTTGAAATTGTTGTAGATGTTGGGGATATTGCTGTGGAAGTAGTCCGAGAGGGTGTCGGGGAGTTCTTGGGAGGGCTGGATGGTGTTTTTTGTACCTGTAGGGGTGACGACAGGTATACTTTTCATCAGTCATTGTTTTTCAGAGTTGTGCTAACACCTAATTGATAACAAGCTCAATGACCCGAGGGAGTTTGCCAAAGAAACAGACCTTTGGTTCAATGCCAGACTCTATGAGAAGGCACCCTGGGATTGACCCTGAGGAGAGTGGTTTAGGTTCCCACCACCATATTGAAGGAGATGTCCATTGTGACTCAGGCAGGTCTCAGAATAGTGTTGGGAGAAAGGGTTCCCATGCCCTTTCAAAGAATAGCTGGAGGTTCTGGTGGCAGATGGGCAGGGTACCTCATTATCAACCCCAGTGCTTTGATTGCTCCCAGTAAGGACACAAGCAAGGGGACCTGTTCTGTACCAAGAGACCATCCTCCGGTGGGAGCCCTCCTTGGGTGGCTGGTGCCCAGGAGCAGAGTGTAGAACATACCATGATGTCCCTTAGCTGGGAAGTGGACTTCAAGGGTAAACCAGAGTTCTCCGAGGGTGGGAGTCATCACTTCTATAAAGAAACAGTTAATGGATACCTGTCACTGCCCTAAGTGTTAACTGGGCCAGTCAGACTTTCATGGTGCAAAGGCTGACTTGGACCAGGCACTATACCTGAGCCTTACTCAGGGCCATGGGCAGGACATCTGTCCTAATGCTCTGGTGTAGCTGGAATGGGATGAGGAGGTTACCCAGAGGATGGCCCCAATCAGTGCGCACATGCCCATTGACTCTATTCTGGGAAATGAATTACCACCAGTGTTAGAAAAGCTGGGAGTGGCAGCTGCCCAGGGTGCCCCCTCCAGCTGCCAGGTTAGGGGTTTCTGGGGGTACTGCTTCCAGAATGAGAGTACAGATGGAGGGGCAGGAGGTTGAGACAGTCCAGAGTGTGAGGACCAGTGGACCAGGGGTTGCCAGCCTTGAGAACTGAGCACCCCAAAACTGACCCTGGAGAGGCCACTTCTGATATGGAGGTACTCCCTGCTTCATCACAGAAACAGAGGGCCAGTGAACTGCACCAGGCAGACCCCTGCATAATACAAAACAAGTGTGTCACCCTTGAGGAGAGTGGTGGTTCCCTCCCGGAAGTCTAGGATTACCAGCCACAGGGTACAGATGCTCCGCTGAGTGGCAAAGTCTCAGAATTTATCACCCCTTGACTGGTGGGATGGAGAGCTGAAGTAGGGTGCATAACAGCCAGAGTTGGTGCCCACTCTGAGAAGCCACAGAGGTCAGATAAATCACAGGACAAATCTCAGGAGCAAGTAGGGAGCTCCTTGCCAGACTCAAGGCTGGAAGTGAGGTCTACCCAAGGCCCCCACTTAGATCTTCCACCTGGTGGTGGATTGCCTGGGCAATCGTCAGTGACCTCTGCTGTAGTGTAGTTCCTATTATCCCAATAGGCTCTGCGCATTGGAATAATACCTTCAATAGTATAGGCCTAGACCAGACGTTAACTAGGTCTTCTATTGTCGATATTAGACTTAAAGTTTTGGGTTTGCCAGCTAGCTCAGAGTTCACTAGAAACTTTCTCGAATAGGCAAGGAGGAGTTGAACCTCCCTGGATAGACAAGAAGGGATTTAGTTTCTGACAACCATAGAACATGACAACTTTGCTCTCCCCTAATCAAGAGTGTATCTCTAGAGTCGTGTGAAAACAAAAGACAACTTATTTTACTCAGTCAGTACGTGCATTCTTAGTCTCACCAGATTGTAGAGAAAAGGAAGAGACGGGCGTGTTCAATAAAAGATGTTATTTATTGATCAGTCTCTTTTCTCATACAAGAGAAATGGATCGATATTATCGCAATACTTATGGTTAAGTATAGTGCATACAATAAAAGCAGAAGTATAAAATAATACTGTAAAAACATTTATATGGTTTCTAAGCCATAAGGTGGTTTAAAATGGATAAAATAGATACATACACATATACATTTGACTAATCGTACTCAACTGGTGTTTCTAACTACGCCTACCCCGGTGTACCTGACCTAAGCCTAATACGTGGGCGGGAATAGAAAGTAGCAGTTTAAGTTAAGTTTGTTTTGCCAAGTGACTGACTCAAGAATTCTCTGCAAGGGGTTATTCAGTTCTGTACCTTGAATCTAGGATGAATGAGGGATGGTATCTCTCGTCTCTGGTCTCGATATTCCAGGCTGCCTGCGAGGGCTACCCGGAAGCGCCGGAGCTGGATTTCTCGGCAGGAGAAAGCAGCGTCTCGTTCTCAGCGCGTCAGGAAGGCGGGGCTGCGCCAGCGGGGTCTGCTCTGCTCTGGGCTTCAGCAAGTCTGGCTGCTCCAATCTCGTCACCACCACGTGTGTTTGCTTAAGGCAATACCGGTAATATTTATACCTGTAAGGTGCCGAGATTGACGTAAGGATGGACATAGATACGTCAATAAGGATGTCATACGACTTGGTCGTTAGCACATTCTTTTGCTGAAGTTCTCGATGAAATCAAAACAATGGCCGCAGGGTTTTTCCCAGGTTGTCATAGGTTTGATTTGTTTTGAGAACTCCGTATGCCTTATCAGGGGCTGGAGGAATATCGCTTGTCTAATTAGATGGCAAGCGTTATGACCTAATCAGATAACACATTCCTGTGCCGTAGTGTGGCTTAATCAGATAACGGTTTCTGCATCATGGGATGGCTGCTAGTTAACTTGTTAACCAGAACAGGGTCAGGAATAGGGGGATCGATACAGAACCTATAAGAATACATCACACCCACTCCACGCTAACTATGGCCATGTTTACGAATCTAGGCATAGTAAAACATACTGTAGAGTATCGTGTATACCTTACCACCCCAAAATACATATAATGCATTTCGAATAATGTAATATACGTAAAAAATATTCACATGTACTATATGCACTCAAGCTGTAGAATAATGCTAAAGTAATCACGCATATGTATACATTATTTCTAAATGGTATATGAGAATTTACACATGAAATGGCTCTTAATACAGAAGAAAAAAGGTTCGAGACCATTTCATCACAGAATAAAAATAATTATGAACATACCAGCGGGCAGCTAATGTCTATAAAGTTTCTAAAAATAGAAAATTTTAGTTCTCTAAGAATAGTTTTTACTTTAAGCAGAAGATAAGTGTCCCGAAAAATCGTAAAAATATTTTGGGGCTGCTGAAAAAATCGCTGTCCGTGAACTGGAGGGAAATTGTTCATGTAATTTTATCATTAAAGTTGAAGGCCAAATTCAGGGTGTTTGGAACGCCGTGTGCTAGATTGCTCAAAAGTCTCTATTTCTGCTCTGGTGAGAACATCATATCATTTAGACTGTCGAAAAAGCTGTCAACAGCTTCCTGGGAGAGTTCCACTAACTCGGAAAAAGGTGTAACCATGCATTCGTGCGCATGATTGTCTCCATTGACGTTTTGATTAGTATTGCTGACAGAAGGTCGTACCTGATCGATGCTGCTTTCATCTTGAACTCCACTACCCCTTAATCGTAGTGGTGAAGTTTCCACGAATGCCGTCATCAGGATTGGCAGCCGTTGAGGGCAGCACAAAGCATGAGCCTTTATCGGACCCAACAATGTTTCTGCATCCATAGGCGCATCCGATTGTAGCGTCAGACAGGTGTCCAACACGCATTCTTCTCCGCACAGCAAGCACCTTAATACAGGTAAAACACATCGATGCCACATTGGTCGAAATGAAAGAAACCTAGTCATGTTCAGGTCTCTAAGTCCCAGGATTTTTTATATCCGGTCCCGGTATCCAATGGCTCGGATTGTTTCTTCCCTTGTCGCAGGTGTTTTGTCTGTGACATGGTTTGCCATAACGAAATATTAGGACCAAGAATACGATTCCTGCAATTAGTCCCAAAATGAGGGGAAGTCCGCCAAAAATCGAATGGACGAAGTCTGGAAAAATACCCAGTATGGCTTTGAATGGTGTTAATGCCATTGATAATACTGTCTTAAATACTTTTGAGACTCCACTGGTATCAGAAATATTTAAGATTTCATTCAGGATTTCCGCGAAATGTATGGGGGAATTAGTTGATAACAATGAGTGAATCTCTGCAGTCGTCCTTGCGACTAGGAGATCATACGTTTCTTTTGATGACGTGAGTCTGGTCGGCGTCTGAAGAAGCACTGTTTTCATTCTGCTTAAAGTATCTATTCGAATAGAAGTCATTTTCAAGTTAGGCCATGCCCTTGCCTCCCTGTCTGGAAAGGAGCTGGGGAACAATGAGTGTCCACAGCACATGACCTTCGCAGTCGTAGTTACGAGATAAGGAGTCCCGGGCATAAGACTACAACATCTGCGATCCACAATTAGAATGTAACTTCCGTTATAGAGTCTTTTAAGGAATGGTTCTATCTCTGTTGCAGGTGCGCCTAGCTGGTGACATGAAAGGTTATTTGAGTTCCCTTCACAGGCTCCATGCAAACTAATTCCATTACACAGAAGTGTACCGCTTAGTGACATCGCACAATTATTGCCACTAAGAAACACTTTCTGTCCTTTATTACTGACACATGCATGTGAATAGGGCAAGTTCCATGTTGTCTTAATGTACCCTTTTCCCAATTTTTCGTACATGCCAGCCTGTATATATTTTTGGCAGTATTGAAACCTGAAGGTTGATATTGGAATATTAATTATCCCATGTATTATCCATTCACTGACAGGTCGTTCTGACATTGTCACTGGTAATCTCTCGAGTTTCTCAATGCTCAGGATTGTATAATCAGCACCCTTTTGTGCCATACTGATTTGTTTATCAGTAAGGTTAAAGATATTGAATAGTGACGTTGTGTTGATTAAACGCCAAGGCACATAGCCTGAACGCAGATTTTGTAATGGCCAGCCAAGCTGTACAATAGAACGCAATTGAGACTGACCGTGTTGTAACAACAGTAAGTCTTGCGATATTATGTCGATTGCTGAAGACACAATGCTGTCCAAAGAAAAAATTCTGGAGGACAGAGTCATTAACCCATTGTCCACTACAGAAAGTGATTTTTCCAAATTAATACGGTCAATTTCCCGTATACTTTCTGCTGTCTCAATTTGAGTTACCTTCCAGGCCTCGTTGTAAGCTGCATATACAGAGGCTGCTATGAAGCGTTTTTGACGCTGTTTGCGCGGTCCCATAATGAAATCATGCAAGTCAGCACCATCAGTAAGTAAAGTTAGGTGTTGCTTAATTTCTGTCAGTGTGGAAGTTTGTAGCCATTGAAGGCATAATTTGCCCACACTGTAGGTGGTTATTATCCCTGGGTGTTGTCTTTGGGAATATCTAGGGTCTGGCCTGGTCAATTTGAACCCCTGTTTTTTGTTCAGGAATCTGTCTTGACAGTTATTAGTATCTGTGGGCCAGATCAACCACTGTTTCCAATCAGGATGTGTTCTGTTTTGGTTTAATATATAGTTTACGTCTATCTCTTCATCTGTAGAGCTATTGCTGTCCATTGTTGGCTTTGGAATAGACGGTTTATTTAAGTCTTTGATTTTGGCTAAGCCAAGACAGGTGGTTTGTTGAACAGTGTCATTTAAAAATATAATTTGTTCTGGGATCATGCAGGCTCTAAACAATGATTCTATACCTTGTACTTGCCATTCTTTTGTACCCCAAACACTTTTAACTTCAACATTTTTGTCCCAATAATCAAAACCAAAAGTATTCATTTGTTCAAAAAAATGAGTCTGAATATGTCAATTTTGTGTTTGTTAGCATGGTCTTTGTCCCTGTCTTATTTGACAATTTGAAATAAAACGTTTCAGCATTACTTGTGTTGAACCCTGAAAAGTATGAATATTTGTCGTAAAAGGTTCTTGAGCTTCCTTTTGGAGGGGTTGCACAATGTTCCCATTGATTATAATTTAAAACATTTCTAGGTTGTGCAGATTTATGTAGAAAATGGTTACCATAGTAGTTGTAACAGTACATACTATCATAATTAGTCGAACCCTGCAAATAATCATGTTTGGTAAATTTAGCAGACATCACTAAGTCAGACATCATATTATTTATACTTTCAAAGTCCCAATCATCAGCAAATGAGCTTGTTTTTACAAAGTCACTCAACGAGATCTTAATTTGGTGTGGATATTTCAGGATCTCAACCGGACCATACATTTCGTAGTCAGTATTGTCCCATGCTACCCCACCCGGTATAGGATTGGCTGTGAAGTTGACTGAAGAAAGTTCTCTTTTCTCGACGTGTGAAGATGTGTGTGGCTTGAGGATCAAGTTGATTTTCTGACTTGCTGTGTCCATTTTAGCATATTTTCCCTCAATGAAGCGTCCCAAAGTTAGTACCATGATGAGCCAAAGTATGAGGAAAAATGCACCAACGCCCACCCAAAATTCAATCCATGGAGAAATCAGATATGTTTCTTTCAGCTGTTTCAAAAGTTCTTTAGCTTTATCTTTAAAGGTTTTTGTTGATGGCTGTGTTTTTGATTCACTTAGGTCTTCAGAGGAATCATCGAAGTTTATGAAATAGCCGGATGCAGTTCTGTCAATTGTTCCAATTGCTTCAGGATTACTGTTTCTTGCATATTCGTTTGTTACTTCATTGTAGGTTGGTGTGTCTCTACTAAATGTTTTTATTTGGGTCCTTGTTGTTCTTCTGTAGGCGTTTCGAATGTGATTAGCCTCTTAGTTTGGACCTCTGTATTGGTAGCAAATCTTGGTGTTCTACTACTTATCGGGAGTCCACTTGGCCTACTGTTTGTTATCGGCCACATGATTGTGGTTTTACCAGGTCGATGGATACAACTCGGTTCTCCTTTTTACCAGCAAGCGGCGGTAGTACAACTGATCTTGTCCCGTTAATAGACAAGACAGGAACTGCTTTTCTGTAAGAAGGCCCAAATTCCTTCTTTACCGCGATCTTTTCTCTGACTAGATCCCCGACTTTTGGAATCCAGACAGGTCTTGCTGGGACAGGTGGTGGTTCTTCAGTGGTTGTTGGCTGCTGTTTCAACTTTATGTTGCTCAGGTCTTTTCTTGTTTTGTTTAAGTCCTGCAAAATAGCCAAACGATCTTTGATATCAAAGCTTTTTTCCTTTACCACTGAAGTCTGACTGTCAAGATCTAAGACTAACATCCTAGTTCCAAACAATAATTCGTACGGACTGAATCCCTTCAGAGAATTTCTTAGCAGGTTATTTAGACTACGTTGGACACTTATTAGATGTTTGACCCACCCAGCTCCCGAACCTAATATCCTTTCTGTTATAGATAGCTTTATGCCTTGGTTTTTTCTTTACACCATCCCGTATCCCTCAGGAAGGAAGTGAGAAGAATCCCGCATCATTATGCTCATTTGGCCGTGCTTCCCCACAAGCTTGAGGGCTAAAGTGAAAACATTGGTCAAACGTAGCATGCTCCTAGCGTATATGCCATTTAGACTCGCAAATCTTTGTATAACAGTCCAGACGTCAGCCGAGTGCTGGGGATCTACATTATAAGTGGAAACTAGCCTGTATATGTTAATCGGACGCTCTGCTTTTTACTGCTGATCCTTTCTGGAGTGAAATGCCACGGTAGTATACCGTTTCTCTCGCCACTGCGATCTCTGTTGCAGTCCGGGCATTTTTTTACAAAAATGTGATGCTGCAGGCTCATGCCTGGCCACCAGTACACTGATTGTAGTTCTTCCAGAGAATCTTTTAGTTTGAGGTGTCTGAGACCCTCGCCCATATGTGCGTCTGCAATTAACAAAGTTCTCCTGTCCATGTTTGGAATTACTCTATCCCCCACTCCAGGGATTCGAGCAAAAGGGACGGAGTTTGCATCGATTATGTATGTATAATTGAGTGGATAGTTGATCGGTAGCGCTGAGCAGTCGCCTTTTGATGACGTTTTTACCGCCAGCACTGTTTCACCGTCAATGTATTTCATTGTACGCTTTTTTCTAGCTACGGAAACCGATTTAGTTGCTACCGCTGTGGCTGTCTTAGCCAATGAATTCCCTGCAACGTGAACGCCATCACGCTGATGACTCAGTGAGTGTGTCACGTGAGTCTTTGGTAGTTCTTTTTGTAACAGAACTATTTGTTCCCAAAGCAGTTTTTGCTTTATTGTTGCACCTGTTTCATCTTTGTAACCGTTTTGAATCCATTTCTGCAAATCGCTGTTATATGATTTGACGCAGTAATACGAATCGGACACTATAAGTGTCGGGAATTCGCGATCTGCATTATCTAGCGCCATTTTCAATGCTATTATTTCAGTCTGTTGTTCTGAATTAGTTTCTACTGAGTGTGTTTTTGTTAATAGAGGTCTTAGTTTACCTCCGCGCCACACTTCTTTTGTAATCTCACATGTGGGGTTGTATGCTTGTTCTCCCCAAACTGAGGGTTGAGCATGTCCGTCTGTATAGATTACACAAGCGTACTGTCGTAAGGGCAGAATGTCGATTGGCAGAGGGAATGTTCTTTCATATTCTAGATTTTTCAATTCTTTTAATTCTGGATCAAAGTAGTATTTTACTTTGCCGTTGTAATTGAATTCACCCATTGTATCCATTCCGGATTCAATGCTGTTGTTGGTAAATTACACGGTGTTGTTAATGCCTCAAAGGCAGATTCTGCTGTTCTGACTGTGGTGTGTCTACCGTCAGCTTTATCTTTTTCTCTAGCTATTGCGGTTTGAACTGCATGAACAATGTTTTCTTTAATGCTGAATTTCTTTTCAGGTTCTGTGTACAAGTGTGATTTGAATGCAATTGGTACCTTTTCTCCCTCGTTAGAGGTCAGGTATGTGAATCCGCATCTTCCTGGGATGACTCGAATCACAAGATTGCGTGTGTTATCACGTGTTTCTAATTTTGTTTTAATTAACATGTCTGTTTGTAAGGATCTCAAAATTTCTGTGTGTGTTTGAGTCCAATTGGTTCTTTTAAAATCTGGTTTTATTAGATCATAAAGGGGTTTGACCCTTTCTGCGTAATTTGCAATGTATGTTCTTCCGAAATTTAGGAAGCCTAGAATTGAATGTAGGTTTTTTAGTGTTCTAGGGGCTTGGAGTACGGCACATTTCTCTAGGAAATTGTCAGCCAGGCTTTTGCCTTCACTTGATAATTCATATCCTAAGAACAGGACTGTTTGATGGGCAATTCTAGATTTTTTAAAGTTGAATTTGTAACCCTCTGCTGCGAACCCAAGTATTATGGTGTTCACTCTCTTCAAGTGAGTATCCAAGTCATCATCTGTTAGGTATATGTCGTCGACATAAGATAATGCTTCGTCATCATATGTTTGTAGTAACTCTGTTACTCTCGCTGAGAATAATCCTGGGCTGTTCTTGAACCCTTGGGGTAACCGACAGAATTGTTTTTGAGCGCCATTTATTGAGAACGCAGACAAATATCTGCTCTCTGGTGCTATATTTTGACAAAAGAATCCATTAGAGATGTCTAATGTTGTTTTGTATTTTTTGCGCACTATGTTATTCATTAGCGCTGCACTATGCGAGTTTTGCACTGCAAAAGTTTTGCAACATGAGTTAAGGTGTCTGTAATCCGAAACTAGACGATATGAATTGTCTGGTTTGGAGACAGGAAACAAAGGGTTGTTCATTTGTGAGGTGCAAGTTTCAATCACCCCCTGGTATTCTAGTTGATCTAGGATTTCTTTTACCTGTTTTTTAGCTTCTTGCTTAATTGGGTACTGTCTTTGTGCAGTAGGTTGTGATTTTAACTGGATTTTGTGAGGAGGAGAGTCCTCATCCCATCCTACGTGATTTTTATATAAAGCAGGAGCTTGAGCTACTGCCCACTTTCTAGCAAGTGTGTATTTTTTATGAATTGGGATATGATTTGAGAAGGCAGGCATAATTATTTCTTTGCCATGAGGGCAGTCCCTGACAAACTCTGGTGGCCAGTCTTTTTCAGCTAGAAGGATGTCATAGCCCTTGGAGAGATTATCCCAAAATAGTCCCCTTATTTTTCTAGTCTTATCCCCTTCTATACGTAAAGTTATTTCATATATTTTGTGAGGTTTGCTAACTCTGGTGTCTGCAGTTTCCACTTGAAGGTATTCATTCGTGTCCACTGTCTCCAGATGATTCATAAGGACTTTGCGAGCTATGCTCACTTCTGCTGCGCTGTCTAGCATTGTCTGAGCCCATTCTCCGTTTTTCAGTTGTGTCCTCAGTATTCTCGGCATTGTTAACTACTTTAATACTGGCTACCTTCTTTTTTGGAAATTGTAATTTCTTATTTGGATGAGCAGGTTCCTTGTCTTTGGACTTGACGTGCCCTTCCCTGGGTTCCGATCGTCCTCTTCTTTCCGATTTCTGCGAGGAAGTCTGAAAAGATTGAGAGGGACGTGTATCAAAATCTTGATATCTATCCGGTTTCTTTATAATATCCCTATTTCTAAGGTTGTATTTTTTCACAGAGGGCTCACTTTGGGGAGACCTAGGTCCTTGGTCCGGAGATCTTTCTCTCCGCCGAGGAGACCTTCCTCTGGACTGGAATTTCTTTTCTTTTGGATTGGATTGTTTGTTTCCATCCCAGTTCTTCTTTTGACTGTTTAGATTATTTTTAATAAATATTTTTTCAGGACTTTCAATCAGTTGGGGTTTTACTGGTATTCCACCTAAACTATCTCTACCTAGTTCCTCATAGGATTTTTCTATAATTCTGGCAATTTCAGCTGGTTGGTCTGCTATATCTGTTTCTTTTAACCTTTTGCGGATCGCCACGTTTGCTGCTTCTCCCTTTATATTGGCTAGTAATATAGCCGAGACCTGCTTGAAGTCTTTCAGTAATTTCATACCAAGAGTTAAAGCGGGTTCTGGACCGTATTCGTCTTGAATTTGTTTTAGCACATCTGGTATTACCGAGATGGATGGAACACCATGCGTTTTTGTGTAAATGGAAGCAAAGACTGTACCCCAAGTGTCACAGTCCTCCACGTGTGGTGCGATTCCCATTGGAAGACAGATAGTCAGAATCCTGTGTTTATCCACAGGAGTGGTGTCTGGAAACACCGCCTCTATTTGGGTGATTTTTTGTGCTAACCAGAATGGTATTTGTTCCCTTTTCGCTGGTACTTTACCTAGGCAGGACTGTATGTTCTGTGGTGTAATTTTATTTGTGTTCCCCTGATGAGGGGTCAGCTGTGGAATTTTAATTGCTGGTTGGATTGTTGAAGTCCGCATTACATATTGGACTAATTGTCTATGTACTTTTATTAATTGTTTTAGTTGTATTAGAAGATCTGCTGCAGACATTCTTTCGATGTCTGGATGTGGTGTGTATCCGGCTAGGACCGGCCACGTTGCTCCTGGTCTACCTAATGGACCGAGCCTGGTGATGTGATTGTTGTGTTTTAGGGCGCCATTAAACAAGAGCAGGTGCTCTTGAAATTTAAGTGGTACTTCCACCTCCTCGAAAGGAGTGTATTCTTCAGGAGGTTCCTCTGTTTTGTAATGGTGGAAGTGCTTTGTTACAGCGTTTACTGCTGGAAAGTTTATCCATGAATAGAATACCTCTGTCTGCCGATATTCGTGTGCCTCTATTACGAATATGACTGTGCCACCTCTAGGTGTCAGTCCATTTTCTATAAGTTTTAAAGTTATAGATTTTCTTATGTTGACCGGGGTGAGTATTAAATCCGGGTCTGCTTCTTGCATAGTATTATCAGCTGCTACGAGTTCAGCTGCTACTCTAGCTATCTCTCTTTCTTCTTCAGTGTCTGACATTCTACTGTCAGGAAGGTTATTTTGTTTGTTTGCAGATCAGGTTTCTTTGGAAACAAAGATTAGATGCACAATATTTTGGAACAGTGTATCCTTCAACGTTGACTAAACCAAGAACCATACATAGGAGTTTCTTCCTGCGAGGTTTGGCGGATATGACCTTTCACCCACTCCAGACGTCTTTGGAGTATTATGGGTAAAAAGGGGTCTGAGTGAAAAAGCACGACTGAGTTACTCTAATGTCTTGCGTTAGTTATATCGCCTTTCCAAACGTTGGGCGCCATGTAGTGTAGTTCCTATTATCCCAATAGGCTCTGCGCATTGGAATAATTCCTTCAATAGTATAGGCCTAGACCAGACGTTAACTAGGTCTTCTATTGTCGATATTAGACTTAAAGTTTTGGGTTTGCCAGCTAGCTCAGAGTTCACTAGAAACTTTCTCGAATAGGCAAGGAGGAGTTGAACCTCCCTGGATAGACAAGAAGGGATTTAGTTTCTGACAACCATAGAACATGACAACTTTGCTCTCCCCTAATCAAGAGTGTATCTCTAGAGTCGTGTGAAAACAAAAGACAACTTATTTTACTCAGTCAGTACGTGCATTCTTAGTCTCACCAGATTGTAGAGAAAAGGAAGAGACGGGCGTTCAATAAAAGATGTTATTTATTGATCAGTCTCTTTTCTCATACAAGAGAAATGGATCGATATTATCGCAATACTTATGGTTAAGTAAAGTGCATACAATAAAAGCAGAAGTATAAAATAATACTGTAAAAACATTTATATGGTTTCTAAGCCATAAGGTGGTTTAAAATGGATAAAATAGATACATACACATATACATTTGACTAATCGTACTCAACTGGTGTTTCTAACTACGCCTACCCCGGTGTACCTGACCTAAGCCTAATACGTGGGCGGGAATAGAAAGTAGCAGTTTAAGTTAAGTTTGTTTTGCCAAGTGACTGACTCAAGAATTCTCTGCAAGGGGTTATTCAGTTCTGTACCTTGAATCTAGGATGAATGAGGGATGGTATCTCTCGTCTCTGGTCTCGATATTCCAGGCTGCCTGCGAGGGCTACCCGGAAGCGCCGGAGCTGGATTTCTCGGCATGAGAAAGCAGCGTCTCGTTCTCAGTGCGTCAGGAAGGCGGGGCTGCGCCAGCGGGGTCTGCTCTGCTCTGGGCTTTGGCAAGTCTGGCTGCTCCGATCGCGTCACCACCGCGTGTGTTTGCTTAAGGCAATACCGGTAATATTTATACCTGTAAGGTGCCGAGATTGACGTAAGGATGGACATAGATACGTCAATAAGGATGTCATACGACTTGGTCGTTAGCACATTCTTTTGCTGAAGTTCTCGATGAAATCAAAACAATGGCCGCAGGGTTTTTCCCAGGTTGTCATAGGTTTGATTTGTTTTGAGAACTCCGTATGCCTTATCAGGGGCTGGAGGAATATCGCTTGTCTAATTAGATGGCAAGCGTTATGACCTAATCAGATAACACGTTCCTGTGCCGTAGTGTGGCTTAATCAGATAACGGTTTCTGCATCATGGGATGGCTGCTAGTTAACTTGTTAACCAGAACAGGGTCAGGAATAGGGGGATCGATACAGAACCTATAAGAATACATCACACTGCTGCTTGCTATATTCCAAGGTAGAGTTTTCCCTGGGTTGGGGATAGAAGTCTCACCCATGTGGTGTAATGGGCCACATCACCTTGTTGGCAATGGTAGTACAATCTGCCTAATGGGTTGCATCTATAAGCAAGTTAAGGAAAAGAGCTTCACAGATGGAGTCCAAAGATGAGGAGAAGGGTTCCCCATGGGCTAGTTTAGGGACCCCAGATGACGTCAGAGGGGTACAGAGGTACTGCAAGAAAGGGCCATTATCCACATTCAATCACCTAAGCAGGGAAGTCCATCAAGCTATAAGGTCTTAAATAAACATTAGAGCATGAGGACCAAATGATGTTTCAAAATTCTTTTAAATGAGAGAAAATTAAAATGAAGAGTTAACTTAATGATTAATTTAATATTACATTTTAATTCTCTCCCTTTTTAGTATTTCATTTACAAACAACAGGCCTCATGCTGTCAGTGGCTGGTAGATACAGTGCCATATTTATAACTGAAAAATACAATCATTTTCTTTTAAATTGGAGACATTTAAAATGAGGAAAAATGTTTCTATGAAACATTGTCTTCATGTTTTTCTCTACTTTAAATTAGGACAATTAAAACCTAATGTTTTATGAAGCATGTTTTTTCACTTTAAATTCCTCACATTTAAACAAATGACCATATCCAGGGAAAACCTGGCCTGGCAGTTCAGGTTGGACTGTTCCCATGGTGAGCAGGATCAAGACTGATTTGCATATTGCTGGGTGCAAACTGAAATAGCATGGTTGCATGGTAAGCAAAAAACAATATATTTAGGCCCTGATCTATGTACTGGGGTGAATGTTTGACATTGATCAGCATTCTGTCCATCAATTGTTCTTTTTGCATTTGTAGCCCCAAGTGAAATGGGTATGCCCGGATGTGGACCATGTGCTCACCGTGCCACTGGAGTCAAGTTAGTCTAGCTGATGAGGGGTGATACCCCGAAACAAGTCCCACCTTTTTTTCCAGTCCAGGGAGGACCTAGCCTGGCAGTTCGGGTTGACTGTTCCCATGGGGAGCAGGGTTAATGCTGATGTGCATATTACTGGGTCCAAACTGGAATGGCATGGTGAGCAAAACAACAATGGTTTTAAGCCCAGATCTCTGTACTAGGGGTAAATGTTTGACATTGTTCAGCATTCTGTCAATTTTAAGCCTAGATTTATGTACTGGGGGTAAATGTTTGACATTGTTCAGCATTCTGTCCATCAATTGCTCTTATTGCATTTGTTGCCACCAAGTGGGACGGTATGCTCAGACGTGGGTCCCGTGCTCATCTTGCTGCTTGGGTCAATCTAGCCTGGCTGATGACGAGTGATACCCCCAAATCGGTCCTGAGATGCTTGTTTCCGCGACAGGGAGGACCATGACTGTTCACCTGGGGAGCAGGGTCAGGACTGATTTGCATATTTCTGGCTCTAAATTGGAACGGCATGGTGAGCAATAAAACAATGGGTCTAGCCCCAGATATCTGTACTGGGGGAATGTTTGACATTGTTCAGCATTCCGTCCGTCAATTGTTCTATTTGCATTTGTCACCCCAAGTGGGACGGGTATGTTCAGATGTGGGCCCTGTGCTCAGAATGCCACTGGAATCAAGCTAGTATGGGTGATGACACCCTTGAAGACGGTCCCAGGATCTTTGTTTCGAGTTCAGGGAGGACATAACCTGGCAGTTTGGGTTGGACTGTTCCCATGGGGAGCAGGATCAAGCCTGATTTGCATATTCCTGGGTCCAAACTGGAATGGCATGGTGAGCAATAAAACAATGGATTTAGGCCCACATCTCGGCACTGGGGGTGAATATTTGACATTGTCCAGCATTCCGTCCATCAATTGTTCTTTTTGGACCTGTAACTGGAACTACCTGAGCTCTGAAGGCCTCTGTTGGAATTAGTTCCTGATTCCCAAGAGGAGCCTCACAAGGTCCTGGACACTTGGCTGGCATTAGTTGAGCTCCTCCTGTGAAGAATGTCGAAATACTGAAGCTCTGGGTCTTCGTAACCATGATCTAGTCTGTTCCTGCTAAGTCTCTGCCACCCACACTGACCGCCAATGCAAAGATCCAGTAAATTTGACTCTCTGCACTATAGTGACTTCCAGTGATGACCAGAAATGCGAGATCTACACTTCACGCTACAGCAGCGACAGTCCATGGTGACAACAACAAAAAGTTTTAGCAACAACTAGATGCCACGCCTGACTGGCTGTCCGTTCTACAGAGATGACATCCTTGGACACATGGTCTCCTCTTCATGCTACAGCATTGACACTCTGCAACACTTTCCATGCTCTTCGCTGCCCCATCCACCACAAACGGAACTCTTCATAGTAAGGTACGTTTTTCAGCTGGACTAATCTGGTCCATGTATCTTGCCTGTGCTCCATTGCGGTTGTCTGTACTTTTGACTTTCCCCTGGTCTAGCATGACTAAATGACTGTAAGTGGTGCTTTGTGCTTTTAAATGCTATATCTGCCTAAATCTTCTAAACTGAATAGCTCCAGTTATACAAATTGTATTTTTGTTGTTCTGGTATCCTTTAATTTATTAAAAATGTACTCTATTTTTCCTAATTGTTTATGGATTTTTCTTGTGTTGTGTTTTTACTTTATTACTGCTTGTGTCCTGCATAAATACTTTACACATTGCCTCTTTGTTAAGCCTAATTTCTTCTGTGCCAAGCTACCAGAAGGTTAAGCACAGGTAAATTAATTACTTTTGTTGTTCACCATGGCAAGGATTGTGGTTGTTGACAGAGTAGGTTTTCTAACCCTTTAACCAATAACTCAATTTCTTACACACCTCCAGAGGCTGTCGTCCCCACTCACTACTCTCTGTCTTAGCAAAAAAGCTATGGACTACATGGTGAACCTTAGGTGAGGCCAGGGTAGTGGTATGATACAGAGCGATAAGGAGCTGCTTTCTGTCTCATTAAACTCCCAATGTGTCCTGGGCCCATGATAGGGAAACAGAGGGAAACGTTATGAAAGTCTTGGTGTAACTGATCTCTGTCCTACTTGATGACTCAGGCATACAGGAATTTCTGGACATTAGTGCCAGTGTTGGGCATAAAAGGACACAACATATAGGGTTGCCCAGGAGTTGAACCTCAAACCCTTTGGACAGTAAAATTAAAGTTAGCATGTCTAAACTCACAGTGAAAAAGAAAGAGTGGGAGATGTGAAAGATCAAAGCCAACTGCTGAGAAATAAACACATTGTCGGTTCTTCCACTTTAAACCTGTCATTCCTACTTCACATGTGATCAGAGAAGGGATGTGTATGCTGTCCGTTCTCAAGGTACATTTCTGAGCTGGATTTTCACTGTTACCAAAACGAGAAAACTTTCTCTAAATTTTTGCAAGGCTGCATCACTCCCATTGTGCATATTTTCAATGGAAAAATAGCAGTGATCTATGAGGTTTATCTCACCTAGACAGGGCAGAAAGTAGTGTTGCAGATGACTAACCTACTGGTGGGTGACACCCCTGAAAACCCACAATTCAACAAATAATAATCAAGGGTATAGGCTAGTCATAGGCATTATATGAATCCAAATTGCATATTGGGCTATTCTTAAAATGTTAATTTGAAGGTAGATTTATTATCATATTGGGCCAAATGTATGAAACAATTTTGCATTTGCAAACTGTGCCAATCGCAAAATTCGGCCATTTGCAAATGCAAAATAGCCTTTCATGATGTAAGAAAGGCTTTGTAGTCACAATTTAAGGTAATCGCAAAAATTGCAATTACCTAAAATTGTGACTACAAATAGGGAATAGCAAATTGCAATTCCCTTAGCACATGTACCAAGCATTTTCTAAATGCAAACTGTGCATTGAGGTCAGTGGTAACCATGTGCAAATTAAAAAAATGCACAGAAATGCATTTTTCGAAGTGCCATGAAGCGCACACATGCCCCTAGGCATATGTGCAATTTTTTTTTGGGGTGGGAGGAGTCTTAGACCCCCGGACCCTCTTGGGTTAGCAGTAGCTAATTTGAGATTACCAAGTATTATTAGGTAATCACAGATTATCTAATACAAAACCATTTGCACCTACATGCCTTTAACGAAAGGAAGAGTATTACCTTATAGCAATTACCTATCTTGCGAATCGTTATTTGGTGATATTAAGGAATCACAACATTTTTGGAAATTCCTTACATACATAGCATTATTTGATTACTATTAGATTTCGGGGTCTCTAGTTGGCACAGGTAGGTACTTGTGACAAATAGTGACCCTGGCCTCTAGTCAGGGTAAGGGGGATACACTCCTTAGATAACCCCTGCTCACCCCCTTGGTAGCTTGGCACGAGCAGACAGGTTTATCAAAGGCAATGTGTAAAGTATTTGTACCAACACTCACAGTAACACAGTGAAAACACCACAAATGGACTCCACACCAGTTTAGAAAAATAAAGTATCTTTAACTAAACTACACAAGACCAAAACGACAAAAATCCAACATACATAGTTCAAGAATATGATTTTCAAAGAGTTCTAGGGTTTGCGTCAAAATAATCCACAGTTGCATCACATTTAGCTCAAAGTACCTGTAAATGAGACAAAGTTCCAAATGGAAGCTGCAGCGCTGAAAAATTAGCGATGCGTCACTCCTGAGACCCTGGGTAGGCGATGCGACAACCCCGCTGGACACAGCGGGTGAGTTGCGGTGACTCCGGTCTGTATGGGGAAGGATGCGATACCTTGTATCGGTGCGCAGGTTTCATAGGAAATGTCTCGCAAAGGTACGATGCGATGATCTTCGGGACGCCGACGATCTCAGGTGCGGCGGCAAGGCGCAGCGCAGCTTCGATCTTCTCGTTTTGAAGCCCCTCGATGTGATGGTTCTGCGACGACACTCGCAGAGACGTGATGCGGTCCGCAAGCAAGCGGTGCGACCATCTCACCCAGCGACCACAGGCTCTGTGACAATACTCGCAGCGATGGTAATCTTCCCACTCCGGAGCAATGCATTCCGCAAGCGAAGGATGCATCGGTTCTTGCAGCGGCAAAATGGCGCGGCATGCAATGCGTGACAATTTGCAGATTGTCTTAGTTTCTCCTTCTCCAGCTTCCCAAACAACAGGTACAACTTCCAGAGGCACCACAACTGGACCAAGCACTCTAGGGAGGACAGAACTCTCTCAGTAGAGTTCAGGGGCGAAGCTGGGGGTGAAGTCCTTTTGTTCCTGGGACTTCTTAACAGGGAGCCAGCTCTACTCAGGCCGATGGAGATCTCTTCAAGCAAGGGGACACAGCACAAAACAAAGTCCTTCCCCTCTCCTTGGCAGCAAAGCAACTGCAGGTCAGCCCACAAACACACAGCAGGACAGTCTTCCAGCTTTCTCCTTGGCAGAGGTTACTTCTTGATTCCAGGATGATCTAATTTCTTGGGATCAGGGTCCCAATATTTATACCCCAAAATCCTTTGTACTCTGAGGGCAGAGGGGCCTTTGCCCAGTCCAAACCAGTTCTGGAGCACTCTGTTGACATGACTCCTTCTTTCCTTTCACAGTGCAGGGCAGAAACATCAGACGTCCCACAGGAGGTTGAGCCAGCATTGTGGAGGGAAAGCACAGCCCTGGAGCTCTTTGTTGACATGATTCCTTCTCTCCTTACACAGTGCAGGGCAGACACATCAGATGTACCACAGGGGGTGGAGCCAATACTGTGGGGGGCAGGCAAAGTCCTATTCAGGTCCCAGGTTCAACTCCTCCCTCCCATCTAGATGCAGATCTCTCTATTCACCACTGGGCAAACTCATTCTGTCTCCTGGAATCCCCCAGCCCTGTCACTCAAACTACAGACAAGGAATACACAACCTAGCAGAGGCAGGCTTGGCTAGTTAGGCAAGAAAATACCTACTTTCTAAAAGTGGTATTTTCAAACACAGAATGTTAAAACCAACTTCACTAAAAGATGTATTTTATCATTCTGAGTTCAGGCATACCAAACTCGAATTTCTACCATGTTCCCTGAGTCAGTTAGGATTATAAAATGTAATAATCTAACTGTCCATTCTGGCCTATGGAGAACAGCTAGCCTTGCAATAGTGAAAAACGAAAATGGCTGTAATTCACTATTAGGACATGCCACACACACCAGGCAATGTCCTACCTTACACTTACAATGCACCCTGCCCTTGGGCCTACCATAGGGGTATATATCAACAACAAGAGAGTGAGGATAAACAAGAGGTCACTCCTATATCCCCAATAATGAAATGCAAAAAACAACTAGAGAGTGACTTGTCGGTGCTATGGACAAAGAGATAAAGCCCAAGACACCAAAAAATATACAACCTAGCAACAAATATTGTGACTAGGCAGTTATTGAGCAGGAAATGGAGAAGGAGAAGAGAGACACATACAGAAAAAAGAGTATAAACAATAACTCATAATTGGTTAAGAAAAAGAACCCTCACTCACCCTAGTGGTGACATGCTACATCATGGGGTTCCCACTGGAGGAACCGAATGTCCCTCCAGTGTGCTTCAACGCCTGATTTACAGCGGAGCAGGTTATTGTGAAAAAAAGGGTTTGTCACCACTAGAGTGAGTGAGGGTTCTTTTTCTTAACCAATTATGAGTTATTGTTTATACTCTTTTTTCTGTATGTGTCTCTCTTCTCCTTCTCCATTTCCTGCTCAATAACTGCCTAGTCACAATATTTGTTGCTAGGTTGTATATTTTTTGGTGTCTTGGGCTTTATCTCTTTGTCCATAGCACCGACAAGTCACTCTCTAGTTGTTTTTTGCCTACCATAGGGGTGTCTGATATGAAGAAAAGGGAAGGTTTAGGGACGGCAAGTGAGTGCACTTACCAAGCCAACATGGCAGTACCAGACTGCACACAGGCTCTGCAATGGCAGGTCTTAAACACATTTTACAAGGCTGCTTCTGTGGGTGGCACAACCGTTGCAGCAAGCCCACCAGCAGCATTTGGATTTACAAGCCCCGGGCACACTCAGTACACTGTACTAGGGTCTGACAAGTAAACCAAACACACCAATCATGGAATCACTAATCCATACGTCAATTTACAATAGGGAGAGCATATGCACTTTAGTACTGATCAGCAGTAGTAAAGTGCCCAGAGTCCTGTTGCCAACAATCACAGGTCAGGATAAACAAGGGAGGAAGAAGCAAAATGTTTGGGGATAACCCTGTAAAAAGGGCCATTTCCAACAATTATCAAATAGCAATTCGGTAAAAATCGCTATTTGGTTAACGCAAAAAGCTTTTGTGATACAAATAAATACAAATAAATAAATACAAACCCGAATAAAGGTTATTTTGATTGATTGATTTGATCAATTGATAATGATGATGAAAGCTAATCCTGGAGTTCTGCCTCAACAGACACCCAGTCAAAGAATGAGCACTTCTGCTCTTGCTCCGAGGTATCCTGATGGTCTCCGAGGGAGCATCTTGCACTGACAATGGCCAGGCACCAGGCGAAATGACTGCCCACGCTGCACTATTTAAATGGATAATTGGAAGGTTTGACATTCTTGTGCTCCCCCAGAGCACCTTTCATGCACAATTAGTTCATAATTTAACATACACTTTAACAATGAGAAACTGTTGGCACAGTACAGCAGGTAAAATTAAATCGTGCATTACTATTTTATGGCTTTTTTGGCTTTTTGTCCCTCTGGTGTATAGAAAAATATGCAAAGCGCGTCACTTGCACTGTCTAATGTTTTACAATTCACATTATAAATACTTAGAAGCATTGCAGAACTTCCAGAAGTTTTAGCAAACATTGTAATAGGGAGAATCTGCCTTAAATGCATGCATTATTCAGAGCTCCCTTTGTAGCACCGACTTTTTTAATATGCTGAGGAAGTGGTTTCCCAGTTTCAAGGGTCATCACGAAGATGATAAAACAACGGACGAGTCTGGAAATGTAGAGCACTTATTACTCAATGGCCGGGAGCACTGAGCAAACCCCAGGATTCTGTTTAATATAGCTGTAACTAACCGGGTATTTAAAATGAAAAGTTGAATGCTTCTCCTGTGAGAACTTAATGCATAATGCAGATGTATAAAAAAAAAACTTCAAAGACTGGTTGGTAATGCAACCAAGTTTCTTCACGTTATTAGAAAGCGAGAGGCATTTGTCTGACTACATAACTATATTTTTCTGTCTTCTGATGTATGCCAATTTGTCTCCATTTATGCAGGCATGCCTGTCTTTCTACCGGTCTATGTTTCTGTATGTTCCTTCATTTAGCTATGCCCTTCTGGCGTGGTATCTGTGTTTCACACGCTCTTGCATCTATGTAGGTCGAATTGCAATCTGGGTCTCAGTGATTCCATTAGGGTATGAAATCTGTGCAAGCCTTCATTATGGAATAGATGTCTGTGTGGGAAAAGCAGTGGTAGCATTTATAAGTTAATCAAAATATCTTTACACTTACCCTTTGGTGTGCAGGCAGCCACTAAACCATACGCTTGTTTCTGACCGACATCGTTTTCAGGTTCGGGACCACCCGACAAGTAAAAGGTGGTCCCGACCTCCAAATTATGATCCGGCTGCTGTGTAGGCGGTCGGAAACATGGCTTTTGCTGTGGCCCAGAAACGAGCCGCAGCACAAGCCTCAATGCCAAAAGGCATGTTTGGAAATATCTCTGCACTGTGTGCCAGCCACATATGCGGAGACCCTGCTAGGGGCCCCCAAAGTCCCCCAAAGGACATGGAAAGGCTGCCTGAAAGGGACATTGTAATCCCTACGGCGGTGCCTGAGCAGGTCATCTCCTATTGTAGGGTATTTCATTCCTAACCAACAGTCCAAAGGGGCGAATGTCAGATGAGTCCTGCTGCCTTCAACCACCGCTCATCATAATGCGGTGGTTGAAAAGCAGTACCAGATGCTGGACAGACTGCCACCAACAGGCTGTCAGTGGCGGTCCGGCCGACATCATAATTTGGCTGCATGTATGCATTTTGCCCTGTTGATCCATTTAGAGACCTGCGCAGTACCCATTACAATCATTTCTGGCCTCCTCCACTACAATAGTCTTATTTTGTGGTTTACAAACGTCACCAACCCTCCGATGCTACAATGCAGGTAGAAGCAATGGCTTCTTCATGCTCCATATGGTCACTGGCATCTACTTTGATGACCCAGAGGTTCCTGTCCCTTACCACCACAGGAGGGCATTTATCTTACATAGAATTTTTTTATTTTTTTCATTTTACAGAGTTTTATATAGCGCAAACTTGACCCGAATCGTGTATCAGAGCACTTTACATAGCAGCAGTTGTATTACATATGGACACATTCTTTTTAGTTAGGCACGCGGAGATTAAGTGATTTGTCCAGAATCACAGGATGTTCAGAGTCATTGCCGAGACTCAAACCCAGTTCCCCAGATTCAAGGCCGACCACCGTAGCCGTTAGGCCAACTCCTCTCCCTGAGTTAAGAATGGGAATGAATCGTTTGTAGGACAGAATGTCGAAGCCAAGGAAACTTCATGAAGCTTCAAGTAAGTAGTTTAGATCGTGGCGCCATGAGCGGCAAGGACGTTTCAGTACTGTAGACCGGTGGTTATTAACTTCGTATCATTATATAGAACTGGCCCTGGTCTTAGCAACCACAGCAAGCAAAGAAATGCACAGCCACATATATGCTGAGTTACTAATGAGAGCCCTCTAGGACCTTCAGGATAGATTGGTCTTCGTGGATGGGAAAGAGAGTATTTTTAAAAGTCTGAGTTCTATCATTTAATGAGCCAATCCACCTAAATATCTGTGAGTTAATGTCTACTACTCTCTATAACAGCAGAGAGCACTGTGGTCAAATTGAGCAGGGCATGGAGAAAATCCAGCTGCCCATCAAACTTCAGCAGCAAGTAATCACCAAGAAAGTTTTCCATGAATTTTGAAGGCAGATTCTATTTAAAAGTTGTAAAAATTATTCCTGGACGAATTTGTTTTTAACACTACAAACATTGTGAAATGCAGTTTTTAGGAAGCTACATGATTTCTGCTTACAAGGGCTTTAAAAGAGCTTACCTTCCTTACAAGTTAAATTAGGAGCCCTGTTGCTTCCCCACCGCTAGAGCTCTTTATGAGTCCACCCAGTCATTTGTCCCCCCACCCCCACAGACCTCATTAGGGATGCCCATCTCTGGCAATCTCTGTTGCGCATGCTCTACAATAATTCTGGTCATATTTTTCGTCCAATCACAGCTGTTGTCTGTGTCCTTACCGCCTCATCCTGGGTGTGTTCCAGTTATTTTCTACTCTCCTTCCTGAGTGACACGTGTTCATAAACATTCTGGACATAGGGCCAGATGTAGAACCATAGTAAATTGCGACTCGCAATTTGCGCTTGATTGCAAGTCGGAAATTGTGAGTCGCAATTTACTATGTACTGCAGTGTCAGAGAAACTGATTGCTATTCCCAATCAGGTCGCAAAATGCGAGGCTCATTAATATTAATGAGGCACTCTCATTTTGCGACCCCCATTGGGAATAGCTGGCCCTCCCAGGGATGGTTGCCTGCTGGGCTCAGCACACCACCATGTCTGGGACTGCTTTTAAATAAAGCAGTTTTTTTTTTTAAATGCAGTTCGTTTTTCTTAGCAGCCCGTTTTCCTTAAACGAAAACGGGATCCATTTAAAAAAACTTAAAATGAAACATTTTAATTTCATTTTTTAAGGGCATGCAGTGGTCCCTGGGACTACTGCCTTCACTTAAAATATATTTTCGCATGCATTTGCAAAGGGGATGGGGTCCCCTGGGGACCCCTTACCATTTGCAATTGCATTACCACCTACTTGAGTAGGTGGTAATTTGCTAGTGTTTTGTGACTGCAATTGCGCTAGCAAAACATTCATACATACTTCATGAGTCGCTATTAGGTAGGGAATGCCCCTTCCTAATTGCAAGTCGCTTTACGTTTACAAAACTGATTAGATGTAGAGTGAGGACATGCAGATGTGTGCCGGATTGTACTGTTTGTAAAAAGTATAAGGTATGAATTCAGAAATATTCAAACCAGCTTAACTTATTCTATCTTCTTAATAAAAAATTAAAAGCTACAGTTCCATTAAGGAACTGTCCCCAAACACTATAAATCAATCTTTCCCTTTTCAAAATCATCTCAATACACAAAGCAGCAAACCTATTTTAACTTTAATATTCATAAAATCTTGAGCTGTTAATGACGGGTGTTATTATTCCAATTAATGATACTCATATTACTGACCACAGAAAGATGGAATGTGGAGTCAGTCTTGCAGGGATTCGAAGTAGTCACTATTCAATCACTGTATGTTTCAGCAGTGACAATTCATTGAGCTGGTTTAGTTTTTTGTTTTTGTTTTCTGTAGTGGGGAGTTTTGCATATTCCATACTTGAAAAACAATAAGAGTGGTATGGATACAGTGAAACTTCATTGGGTGCCTTCAAGTAGCCAGTATGGTGTATCAGAAACAGTGGTATCAGTTTTTCAGAGGCACTAGTCTCTTGGTCATAACAGTACCTACATCTGGCCCAAGCCTTCTTAACCTGTAGTGACACTGGAGGATGTGGTCATAGTTTCTGTATGCCAGTCTGCTTCTGGACTCATCCACTAGCAGTTTAGATGAATCTGTCAGGAAGACTCCTTTTTTTCTTAAAGCCTTCTTCTCCTGAGGCTGGCTAAGACTTCTGTGAGCTCCTTACTGCTGCCACCATCTTACACATACATAACTTTCCAGTTTCCCCCCTAGAGAAACTTCAAGGACCCCATTTTAGGTGCACAGACAACCAACAAGCTGCTTGAAGGATAATTTCAATACTACACTATGGAAAAAATAAGAACATCTTTTTTTTCATTAAGTGGGTATCACAAAGCTCAGTTAGCATACTAGCACTATTTACAAGCCAAAAATATTGCATGGTCTTTTCAAAAAAACATTGAGGTGTTTTTATGAATGTGACAGAATATTTTTAAAAGTGTCATCAAATGCCCGCCCCCTTTTTCAGTGCCTAATTCAGTCAAGTGGGAAGTAGGCACTGTTTTTTTTTTATATCAGAGTTGGTTTAAACTAGTACTTAATATATGCATGTAGGAATTATAGAGCATCTGGGTTTAATTAAAATATTTTTTTTTAAAGGTGAAGAATGGTGGTTGGGCTGCCTGACTGCATTCTAACCGGTAACCTCAGACCTTAATTGAAATGCTTTTCATATCTCCTCCACGCCAGGGCTTAATCTGACGCGGAGCTGGGAGCCAAGGCTTGAGGACGGCTGCTAATTCTGCATTCGATCAGCCTCTGCAGGCGATGCGGGTTGACCGCTCTGGCAGCCCGGATCCTCTGACCTCCATGGGATTTTCCTGCTCTGCGTTAATTGAGAGGGTGAGCTAATCTTCCTGCATCATTGTCATCACCCCAGACCAAGTTTGTGCTCTCAAAGTTTGCACTGCTTAAAGACACATTTGATCTCTGTCCCATTCATACTCAACCGTCCAATAAGACAGCAGTGTAGTCTCCGTGCTGTACAATGTGTTATTTCAGCGTGTGCTATACAAACACAGGCAACAAAATTAACGCAGTAGCATAACCTACACATTTTCATACACAATATAGGGGTTATCCGTCTTCTTTTTCATATATGACCTTCCAAAACACATTTCATTTTTGAATTTTGTATTGCACTACCAAAACTCAGTTGGTTAGCCTATTTTATTTTCAATTACCAACGTTTACATTTTATTTTGTTTTTTCAAAATGTTTAAGTTCCGTTCAGGACGATGTTACAAGCTAGCGTGCCTCCCTTTTCTGATCTGCATGCATGCAGCTAAAAAACAAACCTGTGTCGTCTCTAAAAGGTATGATGTTTTTACACACTGTGTAGGTACAAGAGTAAGACATATCTTCTTACAGCATATAAAGTCGTGAAATGCCTCAATAAACTTTAAGACAAAATAACATAAATTGATCATTTGCAGCGCATTTTTTGTGAAAGATGTGATTTCATTGCGGTTTCTTTTTCGAATAGTGAGAGGCAGGTGTTGCATTTGGCTTAACATTTGCACTAAGGTTCCAGTGCAGTGGGTTACCTTGAACCGGGCAAAGAGCTTTTGTTCACTATTGAAACAGAACAGATAGAGCTGCACAAATGTTGGCTTGACATGCGAGCTCCGTCGTGTACAGGCGTCTTGAATAGAGCTCAGAAGGGCTCTCGGAGAACTGTTGTGGTGAAGACAACTGAACTGCAATGCTTCCAATGCGAACACCGCTGATTCCACCAAAGGGCACACAGCAGCACCTTCAGTTTTCCCAAGGAGAAAAAAATCGGATTTCTTATGGTTCTTTGCAACAAATTCACTTTGAAATAATGTATGAACATGCTGTTTAGCCATGTTAAATCTTCATTGTTTTCCAAAAATATTCCTTCATATTTCTGGAAGAGTAAAAATATTTATTTATTAAGGATTTTTTTCTTTTAAATTGAAGAAAATAATTGCTTTTTTTAATGACATTTGTGATTTGATGTTTCCAATCTGGTTAGAGGAATATACTATTGTGCAGCCAGGAGGCAGGGATAGAAACGTTGACTATTCCTGCTTCCACTGAAGTTTATAGAAAATCAACCCCTTTTCTTATTCCTAATTTCTGAATTGCAATCCATTCCGAGTTCTGAAGAGTGGTAGACATATATCCAGGTGACAAGAGCCCGTTTGAAAACGTATTTAATTTTTCAAAAGTTGACGACTGCTTTGAAAGATGGCAGGAAAACCTGGCCTTATTGTCTAAACGAAAAGTTGACTAAGATAGCATCAATGCACTGGAGTCTTAATGCTCCCCTGTCATCTCAACTTCACAGGCGTCAAATCTGGGGGGCTTGAGAAGACGCCTCTTTTTCATGCTTTTGAACATAAAACTCACTTTATTACCTAAAGTGTCCTCATTCCGCGTGTGTGTGGGGGGAGCTGGGGCAGATTTGGAAACACGCCATCCTATGCATGTAATGTTAGTAAAGACAGCCCATTAAACTGTTTTTTATATATATAAATAATGAATGACTTTATTTTGTTTCATCTATGTTCCAGACCTGTCATCTGCAGTGTGAAGAGTACATTTTCACTCCGGGCAGGATTATCCTGCAGTGAGTGACCTGAAAAGTCACTCCCAAGCGAGCGGTGCGGTAGTTGAAAGACAGAGAAGTAATGGATCTCACACGGGGAGACACCAGGAAACAGCAATGATAAAACAGGCTCAAATGATGGCCGTCCTTGACATGGGAAGAGTTTTTGCTTGTTTCATCCGAGCAGCTGTAGATGAGTTTAATTATAATGCTTCAAACGCAATTTTTTGGAATCATCTCTGAAAAGCTCAGAAAACTCAGCTGAAGAGACTATTGAGAGCTGGGCCGCTTGTAGATCTGTCTCCTGGTGCAGAGAAGAAACAACAGCACTACTGCAGCCTGCTGGCAATCAGGCGCCCGCCTGACTGCCAGCAGGCAGCAAGCCGACCTTTTTTGATATGATATGAGTCTGCGATATGCCTGTGGAGCGTTAATGTCTTGGGCTAATGCAAAAAATGCTGGACAGCATCTGCCTTCCTATGCCTGTATGCCGATACCCACAAGTCAATCAATGGGTGGTGCTGCATGCAATGTTTCTGAAGGGTGAATCTTTTAGATGCTTGGGGGTTGGACTTTGAAAGCCCCTGGAAGCAGGTGCGAACAGTCTCTTTGTGCAAATGTCATCACTTGCACCATGCCTCTACTTATTATTACTTATTATAACGCTCACCTAGCTCCTTTCCATTCACTAATTGTTTTAATAATGCAAATGAATTCTGCAGTAGGCATTGGTTAAGGCAACTGGCAAGTAACATTCCCCGGCAAATATTTTAAGTCCACTGCAAAAGGTATAATTAATTTCAAAACTAACATGCAGGTTGAAAGAAGATAGTATACATGTTTGGGAATTTGTAAATTGTGGTTTGAAGACATCAGCAGATTAAAGTTCTGTCTCTAAAACAAACGATGATTACGACTTGTGAAGTAAATGGATGAACTGACACAGATCTGAGCTGAATTTGATTACTACCTCAAAGGTGGGACCTCCGAGCCGATAATATTAACATTAACAGCCAGGTCTGTTTTTACGCGTATTAGTACATTTACAACTCCTGGCTCTACATCATTTATGAGTGTAAATTTACTTTAAAGTGTAGAATCTAATCTTCCCACCCTATAAAGTCAGGAGTAAAGTGTAAATTTACTACTTGGAACTTTTTACGTAGGCGGAGATCTCCCTATAGTGAAGCTAGATAACAGTTAAAAAGTTTACTACATTTTAAAAATAATTATTAAAATATTTTTATGTTAAATAAAACATTACATGTATTACAATACTCATTTTAAATTCATGTACTTACTTATTTTAAATATACAATAACAAAATGCTACAGCACTGTTCACTTGAAAAAGGAGTGAAGAAACTTTATTGTATAGTTAATTAAAACCATTACAAAAATACAGATATGACAATATACTAAAAACACACTGATGTGAGAATAATAAAAAATTGGTAGTAAAAACAAGTGTCTTTCTAGGGTAAAAACTAACTATTTCCATGTTCAAGATTTTGCCTATGATCTTTGTTTTTTCTCAAAATGTTCGACAAATTTGATTGATCTACAAATGAATTGGGGGTCTGTGGTGCATAATGTTTTTATAATCGCAGACCTACAGGTACGTGTTCCAAACTGCTTGAACTTGGCTTTCAACCACTTCCGACGTTCCTCTATGAGAGCCGGGCAGATGCAAATTAGGTGGATAAAGTCTTGCCTTGCTGCACCGCATAGCCCGCACCCTTCACTTTCTTGGGGCTTCCACTTAGGACGCTCGGCGTTGGTTGGCAAACTACCCAGCCTTATATTAAGATATTTATGTTTGATATAAGGCAAGAAGGTCAGGTACAGGTAGTGCGCCGGCACTAGTTTTTTGTATGATTGGATGGTCATCCAGGCATGTGACCTGAGACTGAAAGCTATTTTGTCATCCAACAATGAATGTTTGATGGCTGCCTTCCTGACCACCTGTTTGAATAAAGGTACTTGGAGCTTGGTTTCCCAGAGTTCAATCAGGTTTGTTGTTTCCAATGAAATTCTGAGGTACTTAGCGTAATTTGAGTTTGGACATTTAATGATGGTTTCCCACATAGCACGATAGATCATGATCTCTTGGTGCATCCAGACATTATACCAGAATTTTATGGTCTCATACTTCCTCAGTAGCACTTGAGATTTCAGGCCCAGTTCCAGTCTTACCTGGGCCGGGGATGCTTCACTTGGTAGCGCAAAAATGCGCTTGTATATTCTCATTTGCACCTTATCCAAAAGTTGTGCACTCTTGCCGTGGTGCAATATGCTCCCGTAAGCTATCGTGGGAATAAGTTTGGCTTTCATTATTGTTAGCAGTGGTGAGACCAAAGGACCCTTGAGTTCAGTAGCTAAGCTCGCGAAAGCGTGCGTTAGGGCCATGCCCTTCTTTTCCATGCTGGTGAACTGTGCCTGGAAGTTAAGACGCCTATCCAGCAGTATCCCGAGATACTTGTAACTTCCCACCGCTTCAAGTTTGACATTGTCTATGATAAATGTTTGTGGCGGTTTATGGCGTCGGGTTATGACCATGGTTTTTGTTTTCGCACAGTTTATTTCTATCATATTCTGTTTTGTGTAGCGGGTCAGCTCCTGTAGTAGCCGATGCAGGCCTATTCGAGTCTGGCTTAATAGGACCACATCATCGGCGTAAGATAGGTGGGTTACACGAAGCGTGCCCAGCCGGGGCGGATGGGCATTGACCAAATCAAGCATTGATGTTAAATCGGCCATGAATAAATTGAAGAGGTGGGGAGCCAGCACACAACCTTGCTTCAACCCATCAAAGGTGTGTATCTTCCTGGTTAGCCTTTGCCCATTGTTGATTTTTACCTGCATCCAGGTGTTGCTATACAGGTCGATGATCGGCATTAGGATTGACTCCGGCAGGCCCTGCTTTTTCAGTTTGGCCCATAGCAAATTCCTATTGACACGGTCGAATGCCGCTTTAAAGTCGACAAAACAGGTATACAGTTCCCGATGGTTAAGTAGACTGCTTTCGCCAATCATGCACAGCGCCATTGCATTAGCCATTGTGCCTGTTCCGCGACGGAACCCGGTCTGATTTAACGGACCTTTCTGTTCATATCAGACCACTGTACCAGATCGGCAAGCACCAGGGATGCATAGTATTTTGCCTCTGCATCAATCAGAGCAATTAAGCGGTAATTTGATGGGTTTTTCCGATCTCCGCCTTTGTAAATGGGGTTGATGATGGCACCCCTCCAACTTTCAGGCACCCGACCAGAGTTGCTAATGGACTGGAATAGATGATTACATTTGCGCGCCAAGAATTCAGGGTCCTCTTTGTATATCGCCTGCGGAATGCCATTTGGTCCTGGTGCGCTCTCTTGCTTGCCTTTCTTTATTATAGAACATATTTGTTGATCCTCAATTGACAAGATTGATTGGTCCAGGCCCTCCTTGCCATTAGATGTGGCTCTGGGACTGGAAAAGGATTTGCTTTCCTTTACCCTAGTTCTTGTAATTTCAGGTGTTATTGTAGTCATCATGGCCTTGAAAAAGGAACTGCCCATTACGGAGAAAAAAATATAAAGAGCTTTTTGATCAATGTTAGTTCACTGATCAAAAGCAAAACCGAGTTCTACGAATTTACAGTGACACACGAACCGGACTCGGTGTTTGTCACCGAAACTTTATCAAATGACTTGGCTGACCCTGATACGGTAGATGTCATCCCCCTGGGCATGACTGGACAGGCAGACCAGTGGGAGGTCCGCAATCATACTTAAGACAAAGTACAATTGCCTCATGGAGCCCATCCAAAGCTCGACCCCTTGAGAGTTCCTGCACTTTCCTACATAATATTGCCAACCAATATGTTTGCTGGTGTCCTACTGTATGGACCACCAGGGCCTATTTTCATTTTTACATCAGAACAAGCACATTTATTGAACCTCATTTAGGAACCAAAAATATCACTCTCCTGTGAGATTTTAACTTCCATTTAGAGGAAGACACGTGTGAAGAATCCAGGGCCCTACACATATATATCAGAACATAGATTGGAGGGTATATTCTCTAATGACTCTAACTTGAAGGTTCATGAGTTTCTGTATCATAAGGACTCTTTGGAAAGTTGTTCCCTTCATCCCTCTATTGGTATGCAAACAAGTGTCCCTAGCATTAATATCCTCCCGTCTTGATTAGTGTAATGCGCTCAACCTTGACATCCACAAATTGGCGCTAACTAAGCTGCAATTGGTTCAAAATGCATGAGTAAGATAATTTTAGATATTCCAACATACCATCCAGTCTCCCAGGTTTAATCAAGCTTCACTGGTTACCTGTGAAAAAGCACATCATGTTCAAAACCTTGTGTATCGTGCATAAGGCACTACACAAATCAGGTTTAGGAGGAATTAGAAAGATGTTCTCATGATATGTGCCTTTCCAGGCAACTCTGATTGGCAAATCTTAATCTTGTAGTAGCCCTCAGATTCCGGAGAGCAAGGTGAGGAGGCAGAGCCTTTTGGGTGGCCTCGGCCAAGCTCTGGAATTCCCTCCTCCATCATATTACCTGCTTGATGAGTCATCAGTGGAAAAGCCTTAAAAACCCGGCTCTTTGTTCTACAACGGAGGCCATGAAGGACCCCTGATCATGGAGCCCATAATTATTGCTGACCTTCTCCCTCATTAGAAATAACTAGTCTTAACTCCTTGATGCATTGTGGATTTGTGCAATCTAATACATCTATTTTCATTCATTAATTCACTTAATTTTAAATTACATATTTAATTAAATTAAACTTAATCTATATATATTTTGTTAACATAATTTTTTCCAAGATGTATAAAAAACATTGAAGGAAACATGTTTATATTTATTTATTAAGTAGTAAAACCTATTACAAGTTATACATAGAATTGATTTGCATGAATTTATCTATCTATTCACTGAAAAAACCAAACACACACTCACAGCATGATGTAATTAGTGATCTCAGTGACCATGTCATGAGGAATGCAATATGTGAGGTCATAAGCAGTGCATTGCGGGGGCGTGAGCTATAGTTAGTTCAGGTAACTATATCTGCTGAATTTCTATGGTTTTGCATGAGTGACATCTGAGCCTAACTATAAGGTCCTTGTAACCTTTATGTTTTTTTGGAGAATTTGTAAGGTTTTTTTACTTCTATTATTTAACCATAACACATAACATCACTGTAACCTTTGTTTTTTTCCCAGTACATTTCCTTTGGCTTTTCAGTGAATTTCTATGTTTTATTAATGATATTTCCTAACTATAACATGCCTGTAACCTTTGGCTTTTTTAGTGAATTTCTAAGGTTTTTTAAATTGTATTTCCTAACTATTACCTGTAACTTTTGAGAGTGGATGTGTGAGTGGCTATTTAGGTCGGTGTGTGGGTGTGTGAGTGGCAGTATGGGCCTTTGTGTAGGTGCATTAGTGGTTTTGTAGGTGTGTGAGTGGCTGCAATAGTTCTGTAAGTAGACGTTTAACTGTATGTGTCTGTGAGTGGGTGTATGAGTGGCTGTATCAGTCTGTGAGTGGGTGTGGGAGTAGTTGTGTGGGTTGGTGACTGGGTGTGTTAGTGGCTGCATGGGTCTGTGAGTGGGAGCGTTTTTAGCTTTGTGGGTGTGTGACTAGTTTTGTGAGTGGCTGTATGGATCTGTAAGTGGGTGTGTGAATGGTTGTATGGGTGTGTTAGTGGTTGTGTGGGTAGTTTTCTGGGTGTGTGAATGGCCATATGAATGTGTAAGTGGTTATGTGGGTGTTTGAGTGTGTGTGTGAGTGTCTCTATGGGTCTTTGAGTGGCTGTGTTAGTGGTTTTATTGGTGAATAGGTGTGTGGGTGGGTGTATGCGTGTCTGTGTGGGTGTTTCAGTAGCTGTGTCAGTGACTGGGTCAGAATGGAACCTCACTTGCCTCTTTATCTAACAAGAGTTCATAGTTTTGCACAAAATATCTACCCAAGTACGGTACTTGCTACTAGTTAATTAGTAAGTGCTACATCGTTGGGTAATAGCTAGTACATATTCTACACTATAGCTGCGTAATAGACCACAAGGAAATATATCTACTGACCTTTTGTATGTGTAATTTCAGCAATGTGGTTGTTCCTCAAGCGTCTTGATCCACAAATCTGTGATAAGATAAATCTTTATTTAGGGAACAAAGAGGGGAATCTCCACAAAACAAGGGAACTTCCATCAAACTATACGAAGTACGTCCTTTTTTTTTGGTGTTTGGTGATGATATCCTCATAATTCCTCTGCATGAAGAACATGTCACCAAAATCGGCAGGAAATGCACTCTGAGGACTTTTGGTAAGCTGTCCCTCAATATGGGAAAAGGCGGGAAGACCATTGCATACTACTACTACTACTAAGGAAAACAGAATGGGCGGACCTTGCAGATGGTTGTGGGCATTTGCATACTCAGTGTAATTAAAAGGGAGAACCACGGACTCTGCTCTGTGCTCCAAAAGATCAATGATGCAATCCCCTCCATTAAGGATTTCAGATTATTTTTCAACATGAAATACAAAAGAAAACACACTTGCTTTGTCTTTGTTAGGATCCTTTGTGCTTTACAGTAGTGGAGCTTCAACAGGGGCACCTGCTGTGTTTATCTTTAGAAGTGCTTTTCGTTGAGGTTTAATTTCTGTGAAATGATCATCAGGGCCATAGTGGCTTCAGAAGGGGGAGCAGCACAGCCCCCTCCTTACTGTTTGCATGGGCCAGTTCCAGGGAGGTGATGGTCCCAGGACCAAAAATGGCCCGGGAGGGGGGCCCACGGCCACCCTCCCACTTTTAATGTAGCTATGCCCTGGGGAGGTGGTGGCTGCCTGGGCTGAATATGGCCCAAGAGGGGGGCCGTGCATCCTCCCTCCACATTTGTTTGAAATTCCGTGCCCCGGGGAGGTGGCAGTCCCTGGCATGGATGTCATTTGGGGGAAGTCAGGGGCCACAGCTGTGACCTATAGCTTTTTCTCTGTTACTCTTGGCACTTTACTTGTGACCCCTGGACTCAAAGGAGGCAATTTTTTGCCCCCTCTGAGACCAAGGTTTATGAAGGAGGTGGCAGGAGTAGCAGGGAGCAAGCTAGGCTAGAGGTCATAGGCTGTGCCCCTTGACTACAGCCAAATGACGTCCATGGTCCCAGGGGCAATTTTAAATACACGAGGAGGGGTCTGCACACACACCCACCTCTTATTTCCCTTTCAAGCCCCGGGGAGGTTGTGGTCCCTGGGGGCTTTTAAGGCCCCTTCTATTACTGTAGAAAGTCCCGGGGAGGTAATGGTCCCCTGGACTCAAACAGGCCTTGGGGGGAGGGGGTGTGCTGCCTGCACTCCCTCTCTTTTTCTCATTAATATATATGTCCCCGGGACCTCACCCACCCAGGGGCTGAAAGAGAAACAATTGCAAGAGACTGCACTTGTTTTTAAAAATAAATGTTGCAGCAAATTCACAAACCTGTCGCAATGTGTGCCTCAATTCTCTTTTATTTTTACATTTTTGTTTGAAACTTGGCAGAGTCCAAGTCCCAAGAAAGCTGCCAGCACTTCCTGGTTGAAATGTTGGCAGCCAATTAGATCTCTGCACAAGATTGGGATGATTTACTGGAAGTTCGTGCCTCTAGCTATACAAATTTGTATTTTCTTTAATATTTCCAAAACTACTGAACAGATTTACACCAAATAACAAAAAGAGCTCTTTCTGGACCAAGAGCTACCTTTCTGCCAAATTTGGCATCCAGCGGTTCGGGCTGTGTCTGAAATATCCATCGAAATGAGCATGGGAAATGCACTGTTTTTGACCCTCCCCCCTTTTTCACGCCCCCTACTTGGCGGATTATCCCGAAACTTTCTATCCACAGCAACATACAGCAAAACAATTTTTGGGAAAGGTTTTGTGAAGATGAGTCAAATGGTGCCAAAGTTATTACCATGTCAAAAAAACGCTTGTCTTATGGAAACTAAGTCCTAACTAACTATATATATATATATATATATATATATATATATATATATATATATATATATATATAGATATATATATATGAAGAAAGACCACTTTGATAAAAGTAGACCAAGGACACCAGGGGAACCGGTTGGAAATCTTTAATTTTCACAATGTGGCGCTGCGTGATGCATTTCAGCTTCATTAGCCTTCCTCAGACGCCTTACGCCACCGGAATGAACCTTCTCCCTCCTCACGTAGTTCATAGGTCCTCCCATAAGTATGGGAGCAGCTGACCCTGTTCACTCATGGCAGCTGTGCTCCAGTATGGGACCACAGTAACCAGCATGCAACAGAAGAATGTCAGAGTGGCAGGGTGAGTAATACGCTTCAAATGCGCGCTCGAAAATACCTGGTGAGGGGGGGCCTTGTAGTGGCGGGTGCCGTCCATGTGTTTCAAGTGCAAAGATTTCCTCAGGCCCCCAACGTCCAAGCCACAATCACAGTTCAGGCCGAGTCGTGGAGAGCAGCTGCAGTGAGCACTCACCCCCCGTGAAGTCACAGACTGCCGGCTGACAGCAACCACTTGCATGGCCTGTTTTCGTGGCGGTCTCGGGGAAATCAATTGCTTGAAAAAAAGTTTGTTTGCCAGCTGAAACCCGAGACTCTTTGCTGGACGGGTCCTTGAGGCGTGCTCCTGGCAGTCACGTAGAAATATGAAGAAAGACCACTTTGATAAAAGTAGACCAAGGACACCAGGGGAACCGGTTGGAAATCTTTAATTTTCACAATGTGGCGCTGCGTGATGCATTTCAGCTTCATTAGCCTTCCTCAGACGCCTTACGCCACCGGAATGAACCTTCTCCCTCCTCACGTAGTTCATAGGTCCTCCCATAAGTATGGGAGCAGCTGACCCTGTTCACTCATGGCAGCTGTGCTCCAGTATGGGACCACAGTAACCAGCATGCAACAGAAGAATGTCAGAGTGGCAGGGTGAGTAATACGCTTCAAATGCGCGCTCGAAAATACCTGGTGAGGGGGGGCCTTATAGTGGCGGGTGCCGTCCGTGTGTTTCAAGTGCAAAGATTTCCTCAGGCCCCCAACGTCCAAGCCACAATCACAGTTCAGGCCGAGTCGTGGAGAGCAGCTGCAGTGAGCACTCACCCCCCGTGAAGTCACAGGCTGCCGGCTGACAGCAACCACTTGCATGGCCTGTTTTCGTGGCGGTCTCGGGGAAATCAATTGCTTATATATATATATATATCCAAAAACGCCCTCCACACACGGAAGAAGGCAACAACCACAAAGGAGAAGTACTTCGGAGAGGCTTTATTAATGAAGATCACTGTCCGGTGGCGGCGAATGCATTTCGGCACTTTCCGCCTTCCTCAGCGCCCTACACTCGACCAAATGTCCCGGTCTGAGCTTCCAGCTGCTTTAAGGTGATGAAGTTGCTCCGCTCCTCCCCCTTGATGTTTTGGCCACCTGTTGTAGTGCTCACGAACATCGTTGCACCACAACTCCCACAATGCCATATGTTCAGGCTCAGAGGGCCGGTGTAATGGAGAGGCTAGTCAAAGTCAGCAGGGCTCGATGTCATCATACCCGTTCTCCTTCTCAAAAGCCGCTCCTCCGATCTCCTTAATACCGTCACAGCCCCCCAGTGGTGAAGCCAGTATAGAGCAGGGGCAAACTGCCACAATGAGAGGTGAAATACCTCTACCGCTCCAATCGCCTCACCAAGAAGGGCGGGTCCAAAGTGTTCCTTACCAGGAAAGTTAAAGAGCCGTGAGGCAGCGCCAATTGTCCTTCTTTCCCAAAACGTGACGGGGGTTGTTAATATGCGCAATTGGCTAGCGCATAACAATGTCCAAAAACGCCCTCCACACACGGAAGAAGGCAACAACCACAAAGGAGAAGTACTTCGGAGAGGCTTTATTAATGAAGATCGCGGTCCGGTGGCGGCGAATGCATTTCGGCACTTTCCGCCTTCCTCAGCGCCCTACACCCGACCAAATGTCCCGGTCTGAGCTTCCAGCTGCTTTAAGGTGATGAAGTTGCTCCGCTCCTCCCCCTTGATGTTTTGGCCACCTGTTGTAGTGCTCACGAACATCGTTGCACCACAACTCCCACAATGCCATATGTTCAGGCACAAAGGGCCGGTGTAATGGAGAGGCTAGCCAAAGTCAGCAGGGCTCGATGTCATCATACCCGTTCTCCTTCTCAAAAGCCGCTCCTCCGATCTCCTTAATACCGTCACAGCCCCCCAGTGGTGAAGCCAGTATAGAGCAGGGGAAAACTGCCACAATGAGAGGTGAAATACCTCTACCGCTCCAATCGCCTCACCAAGAAGGGCGGGTCCAAAGTGTTCCTTACCAGGAAAGTTAAAGAGCCGTGAGGCAGCGCCAATTGTCCTTCTTTCCCAAAACGTGACGGGGGTTGTTAATATGCGCAATTGGCTAGCGCATAACAATGTCTAAAAACGCCCTCCACACACGGAAGAAGGCAACAACCACAAAGGAGAAGTACTTCGGAGAGGCTTTATTAATGAAGATCACGGTCCGGTGGCGGCGAATGCATTTCGGCACTTTCCGCCTTCCTCAGCGCCCTACACCCGACCAAATGTCCCGGTCTGAGCTTCCAGCTGCTTTAAGGTGATGAAGTTGCTCCGCTCCTCCCCCTTGATGTTTTGGCCACCTGTTGTAGTGCTCACGAACATCGTTGCACCACAACTCCCACAATGCCATATGTTCAGGCACAAAGGGCCGGTGTAATGGAGAGGCTAGCCAAAGTCAGCAGGGCTCGATGTCATCATACCCGTTCTCCTTCTCAAAAGCCGCTCCTCCGATCTCCTTAATACCGTCACAGCCCCCCAGTGGTGAAGCCAGTATAGAGCAGGGGCAAACTGCCACAATGAGAGGTGAAATACCTCTACCGCTCCAATCGCCTCACCAAGAAGTGCGGGTCCGAAGTGTTCCTTACCAGGAAAGAGCCGTGAGGCAGCGCCAATTGTCCTTCTTTCCCAAAACGTGACGGGGGTTGTTAATATGCGCAATTGGCTAGTGCATAACAATGTCCCAAAACGCCCTCCACACACGTAAAAAGGCAACAACCACAAAGGAGAAGTACTTCAGAGAGGCTTTATTAATGAAGATCACGGTCCGGTGGCGGCGAATGCATTTCGTCACTTTCCGCCTTCCTCAGTGCCCTACACCCGACCAAATGTCCCGGTCTGAGCTTCCAGCTGCTTTAAGGTGATGAAGTTGCTCCGCTCCTCCGCCTTGATGTTTTGGCCACCTGTTGTAGTGCTCACGAACATCGTTGCACCACAACTCCCACAATGCCATATGTTCAGGCACAGAGGGCCGGTGTAATGGAGAGGCTAGCCAAAGTCAGCAGGGCTCGATGTCATCATACCCGTTCTCCTTCTCAAAAGCCGCTCCTCCGATCTCCTTAATACCGTCACAGCCCCCCAGTGGTGAAGCCAGTATAGAGCAGGGGAAAACTGCCACAATGAGAGGTGAAATACCTCTACCGCTCCAATCGCCTCACCAAGAAGGGCGGGTCCAAAGTGTTCCTTACCAGGAAAGTTAAAGAGCCGTGAGGCAGCGCCAATTGTCCTTCTTTCCCAAAACGTGACGGGGGTTGTTAATATGCGCAATTGGCTAGCGCATAACAATGTCTAAAAACGCCCTCCACACACGGAAGAAGGCAACAACCACAAAGGAGAAGTACTTCGGAGAGGCTTTATTAATGAAGATCACTGTCCGGTGGCGGCGAATGCATTTCGGCACTTTCCGCCTTCCTCAGCGCCCTACACTCGACCAAATGTCCCGGTCTGAGCTTCCAGCTGCTTTAAGGTGATGAAGTTGCTCCGCTCCTCCCCCTTGATGTTTTGGCCACCTGTTGTAGTGCTCACGAACATCGTTGCACCACAACTCCCACAATGCCATATGTTCAGGCTCAGAGGGCCGGTGTAATGGAGAGGCTAGTCAAAGTCAGCAGGGCTCGATGTCATCATACCCGTTCTCCTTCTCAAAAGCCGCTCCTCCGATCTCCTTAATACCGTCACAGCCCCCCAGTGGTGAAGCCAGTATAGAGCAGGGGCAAACTGCCACAATGAGAGGTGAAATACCTCTACCGCTCCAATCGCCTCACCAAGAAGGGCGGGTCCAAAGTGTTCCTTACCAGGAAAGTTAAAGAGCCGTGAGGCAGCGCCAATTGTCCTTCTTTCCCAAAACGTGACGGGGGTTGTTAATATGCGCAATTGGCTAGCGCATAACAATGTCCAAAAACGCCCTCCACACACGGAAGAAGGCAACAACCACAAAGGAGAAGTACTTCGGAGAGGCTTTATTAATGAAGATCGCGGTCCGGTGGCGGCGAATGCATTTCGGCACTTTCCGCCTTCCTCAGCGCCCTACACCCGACCAAATGTCCCGGTCTGAGCTTCCAGCTGCTTTAAGGTGATGAAGTTGCTCCGCTCCTCCCCCTTGATGTTTTGGCCACCTGTTGTAGTGCTCACGAACATCGTTGCACCACAACTCCCACAATGCCATATGTTCAGGCACAAAGGGCCGGTGTAATGGAGAGGCTAGCCAAAGTCAGCAGGGCTCGATGTCATCATACCCGTTCTCCTTCTCAAAAGCCGCTCCTCCGATCTCCTTAATACCGTCACAGCCCCCCAGTGGTGAAGCCAGTATAGAGCAGGGGAAAACTGCCACAATGAGAGGTGAAATACCTCTACCGCTCCAATCGCCTCACCAAGAAGGGCGGGTCCAAAGTGTTCCTTACCAGGAAAGTTAAAGAGCCGTGAGGCAGCGCCAATTGTCCTTCTTTCCCAAAACGTGACGGGGGTTGTTATTATGCGCAATTGGCTAGCGCATAACAATGTCTAAAAACGCCCTCCACACACGGAAGAAGGCAACAACCACAAAGGAGAAGTACTTCGGAGAGGCTTTATTAATGAAGATCACGGTCCGGTGGCGGCGAATGCATTTCGGCACTTTCCGCCTTCCTCAGCGCCCTACACCCGACCAAATGTCCCGGTCTGAGCTTCCAGCTGCTTTAAGGTGATGAAGTTGCTCCGCTCCTCCCCCTTGATGTTTTGGCCACCTGTTGTAGTGCTCACGAACATCGTTGCACCACAACTCCCACAATGCCATATGTTCAGGCACAAAGGGCCGGTGTAATGGAGAGGCTAGCCAAAGTCAGCAGGGCTCGATGTCATCATACCCGTTCTCCTTCTCAAAAGCCGCTCCTCCGATCTCCTTAATACCGTCACAGCCCCCCAGTGGTGAAGCCAGTATAGAGCAGGGGCAAACTGCCACAATGAGAGGTGAAATACCTCTACCGCTCCAATCGCCTCACCAAGAAGTGCGGGTCCGAAGTGTTCCTTACCAGGAAAGAGCCGTGAGGCAGCGCCAATTGTCCTTCTTTCCCAAAACGTGACGGGGGTTGTTAATATGCGCAATTGGCTAGCGCATAACAATGTCCCAAAACGCCCTCCACACACGTAAAAAGGCAACAACCACAAAGGAGAAGTACTTCAGAGAGGCTTTATTAATGAAGATCACGGTCCGGTGGCGGCGAATGCATTTCGTCACTTTCCGCCTTCCTCAGTGCCCTACACCCGACCAAATGTCCCGGTCTGAGCTTCCAGCTGCTTTAAGGTGATGAAGTTGCTCCGCTCCTCCGCCTTGATGTTTTGGCCACCTGTTGTAGTGCTCACGAACATCGTTGCACCACAACTCCCACAATGCCATATGTTCAGGCACAGAGGGCCGGTGTAATGGAGAGGCTAGCCAAAGTCAGCAGGGCTCGATGTCATCATACCCGTTCTCCTTCTCAAAAGCCGCTCCTCCGATCTCCTTAATACCGTCACAGCCCCCCAGTGGTGAAGCCAGTATAGAGCAGGGGAAAACTGCCACAATGAGAGGTGAAATACCTCTACCGCTCCAATCGCCTCACCAAGAAGGGCGGGTCCAAAGTGTTCCTTACCAGGAAAGTTAAAGAGCCGTGAGGCAGCGCCAATTGTCCTTCTTTCCCAAAACGTGACGGGGGTTGTTAATATGCTCAATTGGCTAGCGCATAACAATGTCCAAAAACGCCCTCCACACACGGAAGAAGGCAACAACCACAAAGGAGAAGTACTTCGGAGAGGCTTTATTAATGAAGATCACGGTCCGGTGGCGGCGAATGCATTTCGGCACTTTCCGCCTTCCTCAGCGCCCTACACCCGACCAAATGTCCCGGTCTGAGCTTCCAGCTGCTTTAAGGTGATGAAGTTGCTCCGCTCCTCCCCCTTGATGTTTTGGCCACCTGTTGTAGTGCTCACGAACATCGTTGCACCACAACTCCCACAATGCCATATGTACAGGCACAGAGGGCCGGTGTAATGGAGAGGCTAGCCAAAGTCAGCAGGGCTCGATGTCATCATACAACTCCTTCTCAAAAGCCGCTCCTCCGATCTCCTTAATACCGTCACAGCCCCCCAGTGGTGAAGCCAGTATAGAGCAGGGGCAAACTGCCACAATGAGAGGTGAAATACCTCTACCGCTCCAATCGCCTCACCAAGAAGGGCGGGTCCGAAGTGTTCCTTACCAGGAAAGTTAAAGAGCCGTGAGGCAGCGCCAATTGTCCTTCTTTCCCAAAACGTGACGGGGGTTGTTAATATGCGCAATTGGCTAGCGCATAACAATGTCCAAAAACGCACTCCACACACGGAAGAAGGCAACAACCACAAAGGAGAAGTACTTCGGAGAGGCTTTATTAATGCATATATCAATCAGCTACTTTCCGAACCACTTCCAGCCTGGAAACGCCGGCGAAGAAGGAGAACAGACCGCTTGAATTTGGCAAGATGTTCCTTTATTTTATTTATTGCCAAGTCTTAACAGATGACGCGTTTCGGGCGTGAAAGCCATTGATCACATAACGACCACAGCAAACTTTTCTCTATTTTAAATGCTTGTTTGTGCACTCCCACCTGCACCATGTGACTAGGTCATATGACCATATACAGTGAGAAAATATTCTATAAACTCGACATATACTGTCATTTATCAATATACAATTGCATGAATGCATCAGTACGTGAATTAACATAGCAGCCACATTATAAATCATTATCATCACTGTATAAATACAGATATTTAGATAAATATAGCAGCACTATTAACAAAATCTAAACTTACTGTGAAAATACAGGTGATAGCTCTAGTACTAACCACAGGGCATAGAACATGGCAAAATGTATAAATCAAACATATACTGCCACCGATCTCACTAAAAAATATATATATGTAGATATACATATATGCCTGTTTAAATACAGACATCGATGTGCTGCCTATAACTGTATCAATACAGAAAATCTAATAACACGCATTTGTTCATTGTTAATGATACCGAAAATATTCCGTATATGTATAGACTATGTGCAAAATATAGCAAAGATTAATAAGTTACTGTGTAAAAAACTGTGCAAAATATATGTGCAAATAGCTATTGTAAAGTGCAAACCGTATGATAAATAACATCTATCAATCAATATATTCAACAACAATGAACCCAAATATATTGGATAAAATATTGTTAAAATTATATAAATAGTGTTTTAAAACTTTATCATTCCGGTAAAATCAGTGCAAAAAGGAGGTAGGATATATATAAAAAAACACATCTAATTTGATTATTTACATATTCTATACTCTCAGAACTATATAGAAACCGTTGCCAATAAAAAAAATTCATCTTAATCTCAATTATGTATTCTCCTTTTCCTTATTATTCTATGTCATGATATCAGGGAACCTATATATATATATATATATATATATATATATATATATATATATATATATATATTAACAATTTGAATAAAATGCAGGGAAGAGGGGAGTGTTCTCGTTATCTGCTGCGCAACCTCCAAAGTTTGCCTGTGATCAAGAAGTCCTCACTTCGAAATGCATAAGGCTGTATTAATGTAAAACGAAGGAAAAAAGCCAGGTGCCTTTAATTATACGTTCTGGAGTTCACTTTCAAATGCAGAATGCTTTGTTTGAAGAAAAAAAAAAAAAAAAAATATATATATATATATATATATATATTTTTTAACAAAGGACGCAGCACACAGCAACTTCGATTTTACGATTTATTCAGTGCCCAGTCTGACAGAGCACATTGCGAAAAAAAAGTATATATATATATATATATAAATATATATATATGTTATACAGTTGCCTTCTGGGAACTGTAGTCTGTTGCGAGATTAAAAAATGGTTTTAGTTCTCAGATGCATTTCGGTTCATACCTTCTTCAGTGCTAAGAAACCATTTGAAGATTCTGCTCAGTTTTTAGTCCTTTGTGCACTAATAAGCATTCCATTGGTGGGGCTAGAACCAATCAGGAACGGCAATTCCCACGTTGGCATGAATGACAGGTGTGCGGGGCCTCAATGTCCCATAAGGCACCATTGGTCATAATTGCAAATGCCTTATTCATGTCCTTAATCAATTCAGTAGTTAGTCTTTTAGCCAATTTCGTGTTGTCTCAAGTGGGTAGCCACTTCCTTTTCTGTGCAAACTGTGCTCATCCCCTCGCCTACCGCTGTTAACAATCGCACAGTCAACTGTGGGTGTCCCTCATATGGTCGAGGCACCCCAGATTCCATAGTCCACGCATTTTTCAGACGACGGGCCCTGGCAGTGGTGGTTCAGGCACGCCAGCATAATCACAAAACACAACTACACTGGGCAGTCGAACACAGCAGTGGGTGCCTGCGTAGACGGTAGGTGAGTCTGTCTTGTTACACAACAACTCCAGCACATATATATATATATATATATATGATGTATATTCTTAAAAACAAAGTTGGTTTTAATCAGCGCACACGGCAGCGAGTGCTGGCGTAGGGCTGAACCAATTATCCAGGTGTAGCAGGCCAAAAATCCCCCTGCCCATTTTAAACCCGGGGAGAGTTTGGCCCAGGCCAGAGTATACCGGGGGGAGGGGGGGACAAAGTGTCCTAGGCTAAACTATAACAGGGGTTTTAAAATAGTCTGGCCCAGACCATACCCCACCAGACCAGATTAAACCCGGGTATAGTTTGGCACAGGCCAGAGTATACCTGGGGGGGCTAAAGTGTCCTAGGCTAAACTATACCCGTGGGTTTAAACAGACTGGGCCGGAGCATACCCCACCAGGCCAGAATATGCCTCATTTGAAGTATGACACAGAGAATCTAACCTTTTTATTATAATTAAACCTTTTAATTATAATGAATTGTTCTATGGCAATTATCAACACAGAGATCAGCCGACAACGAACTTCCGCCAAAATCCGACAAAGAACTTCTGCCGAGATTTAAAAAGAGTATAAATGTAAGTAAGATTTTAAATGTTATCAATTGAAGCAGTTGACAAATATATAGTTCCTGTCACTGATCACTTGTCCAAGTGAACTGAAGCAACAGCTGTTCCAGACAAGAATTCCAAGTCAGTAGAAATTATTTTGTTCTCCATTATTTGCCGAATTAGCTGTATGGATACTCAGATTAGTGACCAGGAACGAACTTTTGTGAACTCGATAATCCACAACCTGATGGAGCATTTTCAAACAGATCACCGCATTTCATCTGCCTACCACCCACAAACAAATGGTCAACCGTAAAGTACAATTGGAATGTTTTGCAATATCATTATCATAAATTTAGATAATAATTGTCAGTATGTTTGTTTATTCGCAGGCAATGTATAAATAATGTAAAATTAATAAAAACCAAAATTATAAAGAACCTAATGCATTCCTAAATCCTACCAACAATATATTATATTTCATCTCATTTCCCAATGTTTCAATCCTCTTTTTACAACTCAGGTCTTCGTGGCCAATCACAAAGTGCAACGGACGCTCTGACTGAGGAGACTGTCTGAAGCACTGACCGGGGCACCTGGCAAAGGGTTTGCTTCTTTGCACATATTTAGTTACTTGCACACTATCAGATTCACTCACCCGGTAGCCTCCCCGGTCCAGCACGGATTGTTCCGGTTGTCTGGAGGGAAGCGACACAAACAGGAAGTGAGTCCTGACCGCTTCCCTTCCAATCTCGACGGGAGGTTAGCAGTCTAGATCACAAAGCATTAAAGCTGATGCCTAGTCAGACGCGTAGCAGACACGCTGACTGAGGAGACTGTCTGAAGCACTGACGGAGCGCCTGGCAAAGGGCTCCTTGCTATATTACTGGCGGTACTTTTAAAATAATTATAATTTGCACCTCTTTCTAGAGAGCACCTGGTAAAGGGTTCTGATGTTTTTAGACCAATTTTAATCAAGGTTGGCTTCTTTGCACATATTCAGTTACTTGCACACTATCAGAATCACTCACCCGGTATCCTCCCTAGTCCAGCAAGGATTGTTCCGGTTGTCTGGAGGGAGGCGACACAAACCGGAAGTGAGTCCTGACCGCTTCCCTTCCAATCTCGACGGGAGGTTAGCAGTCTCTATCACTAAGCATAAAAGCTGATGCCTAGTCAGACGCGCAGCGGGCGCGCCGCTGGTGCTCCGAAGGCACGCCAAAGGCAAGCCCGTCTGCACCTGGACGTCGCCAGGAGCAGGAACCCCTGCCAGTTTTGCCCAATCCCAGGTTAAAAAGGCGAGGGGTTCCTATAGTTATACTAGTGGGGAGCTGGTCGCAATCAAGAACGCTAGCAACTGCAAATATCAAAGCGCTCCAGTCCACTCCATAAGAGCTAATACTAAGTCAAAGCAGAACATAAACTCGGTCCCCCATTTTACAGAAATTAGGCACTCTGCCAGAGCAGATTCCAACTATGACTGGAACTATTTCCTGGCCAATGTAAGGTCACTACCCAAACATGCTGCTAATATATGGAACCTGCTGTCCTCCAACAATCCCCACATAGGGTTTCTTACAGAGACCAGGATTAAACTTCACTCCAACCCTGACATAGCAGTGGCTCTCCCTGATAAGTATCACATACTAAAACTTGACAGACTACATAGGACAGGGGGAGGTATAGCTATAGTCTATAAAAACTCAGTGACTATTTCCATCCTAGACCAAGTGAGTAACGAGCAGTTAGAAATACTGGTCTTTAGCATGAATCTGCATCACAACCTTAACTGGAAAGGAGCCATAGTCTATCGCCCACCAGGACCACTAACCAATACCACCTCACAGCTTATTGAACTTATTGCCCCACATGTAATTTCATCCAGAAATGTCCTTCTCCTTGGGGGTTTTAACATACATAGTGACATTCTAGACAACCTGGAAGCCTCATCTTTTCTCACTGAACTGGCTGCACTCAACCTTACTGTTATAAACAAAGATCCTGCCCACCAGGCAGGGCATAAGTTAGACATCATCTTTACTAACTCGCCTGATATATCTTACATTGCTACGACTCCTCTGACCTGGTCTGACCATTCTATGATCTAATTTCGGATTAACAACCAAAAGGCTCCCCCAACCCCTATACGCTATCCAAATAAAAGCTATAGACAGTGGAATTTGAATATTCCAGCGCATTCTTTTGGATGTATTTTGTCCACCTCATCACGAGGAATCAGATGAAGTTGAGAAACACCTAGCCTCCTTCAACGCTAGCTTACATGCCACTTTAGATAGTTTAGCGCCCCTGAAACAATGCCCCACTATCGTAAAAGTATGCCAGGCCCTGTGGTATTGAACCCCCTGTGACTAGAAAAAGGCTTATGTAAAAGATTTGAAAGCCATTGGCACTGCTCTCAAAACTCTTCCCATAAAGAAAAATTTAAGGGGGCTTTAAACCATTACCATCATAATCTAAAAAATGCGAGGAAAACCCATATTGCAACCACCCTCTCACAAGCTGGGAGCTCTCAGAAATGCCTCTATCAGATTCTAAAAACCTTCACTAGTCTTTTGGCCTATGATATGACATCTGTACCATCCCAAACACTGTGCGATAACATTGCTAGTCACTTCACACAGATAATAGATACAATTTATAATAAAATCACTTCCAATATAAATCCCCAACCTAAATCTGATATTGAGCCCCAACACACCCCATCAGTCACCAGTTCATTAGGAAATCTTCCACGACTTACTATAGAAGATACTGAAGCTTACTTAAAAAGCGCCAAGTCAGGGTCCCCATTAGATCTGATTCCTTCTAAACTGATTGCCACCTTGGCTAAACAGCTTTGCCGACCCCATCTGTAATATTCTTAATAGCGCCCTGATGGAAGGAGCTCTCCCTCCAGTCTGGAAAGCTGCTCAGATTCTTCCGATTAAAAAGAATCTCAAAATCCCACCGGAAGACGTAACAAACTATCGACCCATTTCGCTCCTTCCCCTCCACACCAACATTTTAGAAAAAACACATCAATACACATCTCTCCAACTACATTGAATCCACTAACAACCTAGATTCCTCACAATCTGGATTTCGCCCCAGATATGGCACTGGGTCATCCCTAGTGACAGTTACGGACAACATCAGGATGCTGTTGAATAAGGGTCAGGCAGTCCTTTTGGTGCTGCTAGACCTTTCTGCATGATTCAACACCATATCCCACCAAGTCTTACTCAGAAGACTGGGTGAAATAGGCATCACAGGGAAAGCTCTGAAATGGTTAACCAATTTCCTATCTGACAGAACTCCGACCGTTAACCTAGGCTCCTACCAGTCTAAGACCACTAAGGTCACCAAGGGAGTACCTCAGGGCTCTTGCTTGAGCCCTACCTTGTTTAGCCTTTATGTTGCTCCCCTGGCGAGACTGTTGAGAAAACTGGGCTTCATCCCTATATCTTATGCGGATGATACCCAGCTACTCCTCCACTTGACAAATTCAACCCTAATTTTCAAGCCATCTTTTGTGAAGGAATGGATGAAAAGAAACTTTCTCCAACTGAACGCTACCAAGTCCGAGATAATGTTTTTTTGCCAATGCCACCATGGTATTGGCACCTAGTTGGTGGCCAGAGGAACTAGGCCCCACCCTTGCCCTAAATCAGGGGTGAACAACCTTGGAGTCTGTCTGGACCAAAAACTCACCCTGGGAGATCATGTCTCCTCCACCATCGGAGCCTGCTTCCATAGCCTTAGCATGCTCAGAAGAGTATTCCCTTTCCTACCACTGTCTTCGAGAAAAACCTTGATTCAGGCACTAAATTTTAAGCGGCTTAGACTACTGTAATGCGCTGTTGATCTCAGCCAATGAAAGGGACATAAATAGATTACAGGTTGTCCAAAACACCGCGGCTCGCCTGGTGTCCAATGCCCCCCCCAAGAACAGCCTCTCTCCCTTTGCTGAAGAAGTTACATTGGCTACCCATACGCAAAAGGATTCAATTCAAAACCTGCTGTATGGCTTATAAAGGTGTATACAGATTAGTCCCTAGTTATTTCAACAACAAATTTGTTAACTATGTGCCTCTTAGACCCATCCGTTCAGGAGACAAAGCCCTGATTCCTGTCCCGTGCATTAGAAAATCTCGACAAAGGGGTAAGGCCTTCTACCATCGTGGCCCACGCCTATGGAACGATCTTCCCATTCGCCTGCGACAATGTACAGACTACCTGTCCTTTAGGAAACTGTTGAAAACATCGCTCTTCTAAACAAGTCTCCTTGGTTCGCTTATGTGTCCTAAACGATGAGATACCCTTATGGGGTGATTTGTGCGCTCTATAAGTGAATAAATAAATAAAATAAAATAAATAAATGCTCTATTTCCAAAAGGATAAAAGGTAGTAGGAATATCTATACAGTCAACCTAGCAGCTCACAAAAATATGAAAGTGCAAGTGCTTAAATGTGCAAACATTGCTGTCACTGTACAAGATCATACTTCGTTAAAACCAAATCTTATTTCCAAAACACTACATATTAACAACAACCCTCTTCGCTTCCTTATAGAGTGTTCACATTTCCCTCAATGATCTACTCTCATTAGGAGATCTTTCTCTAACAAAACATGATTTCACTTCAATTCCTCTAGCTGGACCTGGAAGGAAATCCAAGATGGGGTGACTTGTATCACTCTCATCAGGTTCAGGTACCCAGAATCCCTTGCAAACTTCAACATTTATCTAAAAATATTAATGTCATCACATTTCTGTGATGGAAACTCTTGAATCTGAGGGGAGCCCCAAACTTCCTTCCATCCAGCATTTCCCCAAGTCTCTTGATAAAAATGCTACCTCACTTGGGTAGGCCTAGTGTGCGCGACAGGACGCGACCACACACCACATTTTTCCACTGAAAACTGACCCTTTTTTTGCAATGTACCAAGCTGTGAATTTTGGGCCCTAGCTCAGCTAGCACCTAAGGAAACCTAGCAAACCTGTACACTTCTAACAACTAGACACCCAGTGAAATACAGGATGTGGTTACTCGTGTGGCTCTCACCAGATTCTCTTACACAAAACCACTTGCAAACCTAAAGATTTGTGTAAAAAACAGATTTTTCTCACATTTCTGTGATGGAAATCTCTGGAATCTAAGGGTAGCCATAAACTTCCATCGACCCAGAATTTCCTGCAGTTTCCCAATACAAATGCTAACTCACATGTGTGGGTAGGCCTAATGCCCGTGATTTGAAGCGTCCCAAACCACCACGGGGACACATAACATTTTTCCACTGAAAACTGACCCAGTTTTTGCAATGTGCCTAGCTGAGGATTTTGGGCCCCACCTCAGTTGGCACCTAGGAAAACCTAGCAAACCTGTACACGTTTGAAAACTATACAACCAGGGAAATCCAGGATGGGGTGACTTGTCTGGCTCTCAACAGGTTCTGTTACCCAGAATCCCTTTCAATCCCTTTCAAACCTCAAAATGTGTCTAAGAACAAATTCTCCTCACATTTCTGTGATGGAAATTATGGAATCTGCAGGGAGCCACAAACTTTCTTCCACCCAGCATTTCTACAAATGTCTCCCAATAAAAATGGTACCTTACATGTGTGGGTAGACATAGTGTTCAGGACAGGAAACAGCCTCTAAACACAATGTCGAAACATCACATTTTTCCACTGAAAACTGACCTTTTTATTGCAATGTGCCTAGCTGTTGATTTTGGGCCATAGGTTAGCCGGCACCAACGGAAATGTTAGACATTCCGTTGGTGTCGGCTAACCTATGGCATTCTTGGCGTGGTGCCCCCTGTCTTTTTGCCTCTACCTCCTAGATTGTTTTTACTGTATGCTGGACTTTATTTTTGCTGGTTTGAGTACTCGTTGCACTTTACCACTGCTGATCAGTGCTAAAGTGCAAATGCTCCCTGTGTAAATGGTGACAAGGATTGTTTATCCATGATTTACATATTTTATGTAATGCTAGGTTCCTAGTAAAGTACACTGTGTGCGCCTAGAACCTGTAAACCAAATGCTACCAGTGGTCCTGAAGCTCTGGTTATGCCACCCACATGAGTAGCCCTGCAAACACATCTTCGGCCTTCCATTGCAAGTGCAGTTTTAAACTGCCATGTCGACCTGGCAAGCCCAAACCGTCCCTTTTACTACATTTAATGCACCCCTAAGGTGGGCCCAAGGTACCCCCTTGGACAGGGTACAGTGTATATGAAAGGTAGGACATTTACTAGTATGTTTTGCATGTCCTGGTAGTGAAATGCTGACAACTTTGTATTTCACCATTACTCTCTCATAGGTTATCATGGGAGCTGCCTTGTAACATTTTACAAGAGTAACTTTCAATTGGGAAGAGTTAGTGGTTTGAAATTTAGCCTCTATGATCTCAGAATTTGAAAACACATCTTTTAGCAAAGGTGTTTTTTAAATTGTGTGTTTGAAAATGCCACCATTTGAAAATGATATAGTAGATAAGGGATTTTTTTGCACAAATATGTTTATCTGATTTTTTAGATTCAATATTTAAAGTAATTACATCAGTAATTAAATTCACAGTTATCCGAAAATCAATCCGAAAGAACATAATTAATTAAAGAGAAATATGTTTTTCTGAAGCAGGTGTGTAGATTAATATTTTGCATTCAATATTTTTATATTATATATTATATATACAAAGGGGTTCACAAAAAAATCTATCTTGAGGGATTACATATCAATGTGTTGAACGTCCAAATCTTTTACACAGTATTTGAAACTGTCTAACAAATAGAAGTAAGTTACAAATAGCACATTTGACAATAGCTTTTGAGAGGAAATTTGAAACAACGTCGACATTTGGGTCTCTGCCGCTGTAAGTCAAAGAGAGCATCTTCAGGACTGTAGAATTTTCGATAGGATAGAAAATAACCCTCCTATGAAGAATTCAAGAAATATAATTACTATAACATTTCTAACAGACTCAAATGAAATAAACTTCACGTGAAATAAGCTACAACACCTGCAGTGATAAATAAGAAGGAATAAACCTGCTTAAAATAGTGTGTACATAGAAGACCCAGGCCCCAATTTTAAAACACCATCCTTAGTTTTGGAAGAAGGTACACATTTTATTTTACAGTGAGAGAATATCACCCACCCCATAAAGATCAGAAAGTAGTCATTTATATCAACTCATAAGCAAAAGTTGCTCACTTTATAGTCCCAGAATAAACGCTAGGACTGCAAGTGGTTGCTCCAGAAGGAGTTGCCAATATATATTGTTCTAAAAAAGAACGAGGGGCAGAAATAATGTGTATGTTCATCAAAACATGACAGTAGTTGGCCCGCATCTTAATACTTACACGAATGATCATGAATCTGGGGTCCCTTTTGTGAAAAATTACAGGGACATAGCTGTTTTTTAGGAATTAATGCATATAACTTGTTAAATCTGTCAAAAAGACAGATTGTTTATTAGGAGGTACACATAGAAAAAAATTCTAACATCAAGGAAATACATATAATTTTAAAAATTAGGAAATTCCTAGGGTATAAAATATATTTTACTCATATTTTACTTCTTGTCTTGATTAGTTAACTCTTATCAAAGTAAATATTCTTTGACAGAAAGAGTGATAAGACACTCTCAATGTGTTTGGAAAATGTGTGTGCAAGAACAAGGATTCCAAAATGGTAATAGGATAAAAAAGTGTATTTTTCACTTACACAGCAAAAATATATTGATTTACAATAACAGCATATCTGTTGGGAAAAATCTTTTTTCATAACTTGACATATTGAATCTAAACAAATCAGATAAACATATTTGTGCAAATATATCTCTTGTGGGCACTCTTATCTACTATATTATTGTTCACCCAAGTCCCAAAGGAAATACTGAGTTGTCCCATTCTTCTTTATATACTTTTAGAAAGGCCTTTTCTTGCTTTATCATCCTGTGTTTCTGCCTGCCTGTGAAATCAATGTCTGGTCTAGACTGTCAGCTGTGTTGTTTGTGCATCACTCTAGACAGTCACACAAAGGGAGTTGATGTGTGCCCTTGATATCCTGATTGCCCATTACCAGGCTGATGAGTCTTCCTGATCTATAGTGGTGAGAGGAGTTGTCACTGATACCTGAATAGGGCTGTGCTGGACTCTCACAATGCTCTCTCAACCCCACCCCCCACCCCCCTCCATGGTGTGTCTGGCGCTAAGACAGTACAAGGAAGGATCTGTGCATTACAAAGACTATCCTTTGAAGTATGCATACTTCAAAGGCCAAAAGGGATATAAGTATTGGACCTATAACCCTAGACTTTTAAAACACTTCTGGATCACTTCTGGATCAAGAGGAGACTCTGCTAGGCGAAAGAGGAACAGCTGGAATGTGGCAGGAGGAGTACTGCCCCTTTGCTGTGTTTGCTTTGCTGGGTTGGTCTGTGGTTGCTGCTTCTGTCTTGAAGAGGATGAGGAGTGGGCTTTTGCTTTGGTATCCTGCTTAAGAAGAATCTCCAAAGGCGTGTGTGTGCTTGCCTCCTGTTAAAATGTCTTGGGGCCATCAAAGACTTCACCTGTAGCCCCTGAACTCCTCTGCTCGGAGTTCTGGCCAGCCAGGTGGTGCCAATTCCAGTGTCTGCCTGGGCCCATGGAGGTGGCTTCTGCTTCAAGAAGAGCTGAAAATCCAGGCTTCACCCTTCAGTGCTGTTTTTCCCCGCTTCAAGCTTGCCAATCGGTTGAAAAACAAATGCATCACCACTGTGCGGGAGAAGAACTGCCACAACTCGAAGCAAGAGCAATGTGTCTCTGATGTCCGAGAGCCCCACCCTGACTCTGACACAGACCCTGCGGCTGAAGGAGTCAACACATCACTTGTTCATGGCTGGAAGAATTCATGCAGTGCCTGTTTCACCGTCGCCACATCGACTCCCCATAAGTGAGGTACCATTTTTATGGGTGACCTGGGGGCATGCTAGGTGGTAGGAAATTTACGTCAGCTCAGTGATCCCACAACCTTCTCACACAGAAATGTGAGGAAAATGTGATTTATGTAGCAAAATTTGGAGGGTTGCAGGGGATTCTGGATAAGAAAATATTGGGGGATCCATGAAAGCCACACATACCTTGACTCCCCTAGTTGTCTAGTTTTCCGAAATATCGGGATCGTGTAGGTTTCCCTAGAAGGCCACTGAGCCTGGGACCAACAATGTAGGTGCCCCCTTGTAATGGATCATTTTGATGTCCCCACAATACGTGTTGGGCCCTTTTCTGTCACAGGCACTTGGCCGACTGACACAAGTGAGACACCATTTTTATCAGGAGACCTGGGGAAATGCTGGGTGGTAGAAAATTTGTATCACCCCGGTGATGCCATAACTTTCATCCACAGAAATGTGAAGATCATGTGATTTCATTTGATCTAATTATGAGATTTGCAGGGAGTTCTAGGTAAGAAAACGTTTTAGGAACCATGCAAGTCACACCTCCCTAGACTACCCCACCTGTCTAGTTTTCAGAAATGTTTGGGTTTGGTTGGTCTCCCTAGATGGCCTCCGAACCTTGCACCAAAAACGCAGGTGACCCCCTTGCCAAACCAGGTCATATTGTGATAGATAATTTTGAGGTCTCCTCAACACGTTTTGGGTCTTCTCTGTCGCAAGGCCTATTCCCACCCACACAAGTGAGGTACCATTTTTATCGGGAGACCTGGGGGACCTTTGGGTGGCAGAAAATTTGTGGTGGTCCAGTAAGCCCACAACTTTACCACACAGACATATCAGGAAAATGCGTTTTTTAGCTAAATTTGGAGGTTTTCTGGGGATTCTGGGTAAAAAAGGTTTCCCTAGATGGCCGCCGAGTCAGGACCAAAAACTGAACAAATGACTCACAACTCGTGAGCTGTAAAACCGCTTCAAGGCACCAACGGCTTTACAGGCCATTAACATACCTCTCATAGGTGAAACACAGAAGACCATTCACACCGTCAGCGTGGGCCTAGCACATTCCAACACTAACACCAACAAACACTGTAGAGACAATGTACACAGCCCGGCAAAGAAATACAGAAAATATAAATATTACTTCATAGCCATCTATTCCTCAATATACACATACTGGTTTCATTTGGCACGAGGGTGAGTGAAAGTTCAGAATGTAAAATTTTATCAACAAGAGATTTCACTAAAATGAAATGTACTGTTAATAATTGAAAAGTCAAAACCTGAACCAATGGCTCACTGTACGTGAGCTTGCAAGCCAAAGCAAGGCACCAACTGCTTTACAGCACTTTCACACACCTTTCAAATGCGACATACATGACCATACACACCGCCAGCCGCGAGCCCAACACATTACAACAGACATCGCCATTCAAGGGCCCATCACTTTCATTTGCCCACATGACTGACACAGCAATCACACAGCTAGCGGTTGATGGAGTCTGAGCACTGGAGTTTGGCTAGCAGTGTGAGTAGTGACCAGCAGCAAGTCACTACTCAAACACTAGTCCACACAGATCCAAATGGTAGTACATGCACCCTGCCAGCCAAGATCCATTCCACACACACTGACAAACAAACACCAGTCAACGCACCCTGCCAACCAAGTGCCAATCCATGCACACCACCAGCAAAGTGCCAGTCCACGCACACTGTCAGCCAAATTCTGCTTCACACATACCACCAGCCAAGCACCAGTCCACGCACACCACTAGCCAAGCACCACTGCATGTATACTGCCAGCCAAATGCCAGGCCATACACACAGCCAGCCCAACACCAGTCAACACACACCACCAGCCAAATGTCAGACCACGCACACTGCCAGCCATGCACACCTCCATCACGTTTTTTTAAACAAAAAAGAAAACAAAAACAATTGGAAGTAGGTACTAAACTATAATGAAAAACACAACAGTTCTAACTAAATACATTACATGAATGGCAACTGTGAAATCTGAACAAAGAATCTAAAACAATATAGACCAGTTAGTTCACATTTATGCTCACGGTAAAAACCCTGTTGTGTGTGGTACAATTTAAAACATGTTGGCACAACTACCCCAGGATTAGAAGGACAATCTAGAAGCACTTAAGACTCTCCTTCTGGATACCTCTTCGGGCACAGACTCGACATTTCTTAGCAGGAAAGTATTCTTGGTCCGTGGGAGGAGTGTGATTATGAAAGTAGCAATCTTTCAACCGAGCTACATCCTCCACCATTGCTTCTCTAGGAACTCCTGCCTGCTCTACTACAACAGGGTTGCCTGTCAGGAATTGCTGAAACGGAACAAATGTCATCTTTGACCCTGGAGATCAGTCCTTGAATACAACAAAAGCACTGAAAGTTGCTAAAAGAAATAAATGAATAGTAAACGTCTTAAACCAAGCACCACGTGGGTGCAGTCTAAGGTTCCAACCTCTGACCTACTGTACCTATACCACCCATGTGCTTATTGTAATCTTATATGCACACAGGTTTGCACACTTCTGCAACTTGACCCCAAACAGTCACAGGAGAACTATTTTCCTTATGGATGGTAGTCAGCCTCTCCCACCAGAAAATTTCACATAAAGAAGTTCATCTCTATGCAAGACCCTGCACTGTCCATTCTATTGTTTCTCACAAACAAGCTCTGTTGGGTAACCTTTATGGTTAGAGAGGATTGTGTCACAAGCAACAGTGTGCACTTTGAACATTTCCCTGATCAATTGCACACTAGTTTATAAGTTATCTACATATAGATGGTGACCTTTGTTATAAAGCCCTCTACCAAGTTCCCACACAATTTTCTCACTAACTCCAAAAGTGGATGGACAACCGGGAGAGGGGGTCAAAACTGGAATCCCTATTGTTGTACACCCTGAAATTAAAAGACATAACCAGTACTACTCTCAGACAGCATATACATCTAAATTCCCTAATGTGCCGTGGTGCTAGGAATATACTGGCTAAAAACCAATTGGCCCTTGATTAGGACCAATGACTCATCCGCAGCTATTTCTTTCTCTGGAACATAGATTTCAGAAAATCAATCTACAATGTGATCAAGGACAGGCCGCACCATTAAAATAATCAGGGTGATCTTGTGGCAATGCTAAAACATTATCAACAACATTAAGCATCCGAAAAAGAAGCAAATACCGATAATGGCTCATGGTTGCAGGAAATATAGCCATTTGCATCAAGGGACTAGTAGACCAATATGAAGTCAGTGATGGCTTCCTTATCAGGTCCATCAAAAAAGTTGAACCCAAAAACTTCTTCAACACATCCAGGTTGGTGGGAGTCCACCGGGTAGCTCTAGAGTGGGGCTTAAGTCTAGCACTGTTGCCCCTTAAAATCTGTTCAGCATACAAATGAGTCTGGTCAACAATCTAATCTAAAAGACATCATGCATAAACAACTGAAATAAATTTATAAGCAAAAGGTGTCCAGCATTCACTCTACACCCTGCAACACCGGCTAAACCATGTTTCAGGCAACCCATATTTCAGCACTTTCACTGGGAAGCCTTACATCTCCAGGCTGCAATCCTGATGCCTCTTGCTGCACTATTGGCACCAGTGTCTTCCTCCAAAAGCAGCACTTCATCCACATTGAGAGTAGATTCATCATCAGATGATTCCTCTTGGACAAAAAAATCACTTCCAGTATCCTGGCCTTTCTCATCTGCCTTGGATGCAGAGTCAGTCTCATAATCATGGTTAGATGAAAACTTGAAAAGCATACCAACAACATGCTGAGTGGTCATACTGCAGCTAGCCTTAAATCTTACTAAGAAAATTAACTTGACAAACAAGTCAACAATATTCAGCACTATATAATATAAGTAATAAACAAAGTGTGGCTTTATAAAACAGAAAGCAAAACTACTGCGATATAATAAAATCTAGAAGGAAACATCAACCATTAAAAGCATGCAAAGACATATGTACTCTAAAACGATACCATCCTCTTGCCAGAGACAGCAACACTATGGATCAACTGCACTTACTCTGCACAGACACAGAAAGCAACAAAGAAGTCCCACTGGAAAGAAAAGGGAAACATACATCATTACCCACAAGGCAGTAAAGAACGTGCACAAATCATTATGTTACTTTGAAAGATAATCACACTAAAAAGCTAAAAAAAACTAATTATACAAACAGGCAAACGATACACATTAGATAAAGAAAATATTAAATAAGTTGCTTACAAACTACAACTCCACAAACTGCGCATCTGCTAAAGATGTGCCCACAAACAGGATTCAACAACAAGACGAAGGAAATGATTGACTCTACAATGACAAAAAAGAAAAAAACTTAGAACACTAATAAATATGATAACAAAATATCAAAAACACTGATATTCCCCCGAAAGGAGATGTGGTGCCACCAGATGGAAGTAAACCTTACCTCAGAAGCAGCTCTCCTACCACATGTATAAGCTTATCCCCAGGTGACTCAAGTGTTACCACCCATCCTGAGGCTCAATCTACTAAGAGATCTCTCAAGAGGGTGAAATCACACCCCATAGGGCAGATGCCCAATCTGTCCTCAGGGGAGGGCGGCAAAAAAATAAATATGGCCCTCCAAAGGGAGCAAGCCTACCCCCAAGGAGTTACTCCCATCCAAAGCATAACTTATTGGTGTCTAGTGGGCTTCTGCCTCCCCCCATAAAGCAGACCGGCCCTTTTTGTTTATTTCACCGCCCCTCGGGGGCGGTGAAATAAACAAAAACAATTATTACCCAAGGGGGTTTTCCCTTCCCGATGAGTCGCTCACTGTATTAATCACTATAACATTTTCCCTGGCTCCTAGTATGTTTTGACCAACCAGGCGGCTGATCAGCCAAGAAACAGCCAAATTAGCCACCAGGAGGCCAAAACACAGGTAAAATATGCCCCCAGGGGAGCAAAACTTGCCTAAGGGGTCGCTCCCCCAACAATCAGCAACAAAATCCCTGACGGTCCAGTGGTGTGGAGTCCTGCTCAACGATTGCAGCCCCACCCCTGATTGTGTAGCAGGAATCCACTTCAAACAGGCACAGGGGTAAAGGAAAAACTCTTTAATGTCCCTCTGTCTACGTTTTCCAAAAACAAAAACCCACCCCAGAGATGGACTTACCTAAAATACTTCCTCTCTCTGGACGCACTTGAAGCAAATGGCTTCCAGCGTGTCCCTGGCTGCACTTGATGACGTGGGCACACAGTGAGCACGCTGACGTCATCAGGTTGCCGATGGGGGTTTGGGGTTGAAAGCAGAAGAACTTCCGCTATTATCCCTGGTGGGGGGGGGGGTAAAAGGGGTGGTCCATGGGGGAAAGCTAGCACTTACCCATGGGTGGGTGCCAAGACGTAATGGTTACTTACAGCAGCACCGCAGGCGAGGCTTTAACCATTACATCCATGGCACTCAAGAGTTTAATAAGCTGTAACTTCCAAGTGGCAACAGGTAAACAGTCATGTTTGGCATTTTTGAAATTACAATGAGTAATCCACTATGATGGGGGTCAGACTTTTGGTTACGTTTTTGAAAATAATACTTTTAGAAAGTTGTCAATTTCCTACCTTAACCATTAGTGCCCACAGCCTGTCTCTGGGTCACATGACTAGTGTGGTCGGCAGTTGGTATTTGTATATTCCTCCTAGTCAGCCACACACAACAGAGAGCATAGGTGTGCCTGGATGATCCATCACTGACAGGATGGGAGGGTAGACTTAGCACATCCCCACTTACTCCTGAACTGGCTGTGTCTTGCCTTCACACAAATGATTGCATACTACCTGTAGTTAGCTTGGAGCCAGGACAGGGGAAGCAGGGAACATGTGCTCTTCAAAGGGATACCTATGGAAGATTCTCCGACTTGAAAGGAGGCACCAGGTATAAATATTGGACCTCAGACACCAGCTCTTCAGTGCACTCCTTGACCTGTGTATACTACAGAAGAAGGACTGATGTTCAGCTTTGCTGCCAGACACTCTGCCACTTTGCTGCCCTGCTGTTCAGCTGCTCTTCTGTCTGCTGCGCTGCTTGCTGAGAAGGAAGATTGGACCCACACCCTTCATCCCAGGCTGAAGTGACTCCAGGAATCAGCAAGCTGGCCCTGTGTTCTGCGCTAAAAGGATGTAACAAGATTCAGATTCTCCCTGCAACTGCCCAACTGACCTGCTGCCTGGACCTGCAACAAAATCTGCCATAGCCCTGCTGAACTCTGCTAGAGTAAGTTCCTGACCCCCAAGTGGCCTGTTAGTATGGCTCAGGTGAGCTACTCCGAAGTTTTCGGGCTTTTCGCGAACGCAAGTAGACCCATTTGTGACATGACTGCACCATCCGCTCCAACTGCCAATGAGAAGTTCCGGTGAACCAACTCTTGGCGCTAGAGTATCGACCACTGCAGTGATTGCCAGTGTGAAGCTCAAGCCACACCCGTACGTGACCCTGAGAGGATATTCGGGCTACAGCAGCGACCATCTGCTCCACCCGGCTGGCCCTTCGCAATACTTCAACAGACACCTGCGATGCTCCACCTATTCCTCGCGGGCACTTCCACCGCAAACGTAACTCTCAACGCTGGAGTGAGAAAGTATCACTTTCAGCAGGACTAATCTGGTCCGTGAATCTATCCCACATTCCATCGTGGTCAATCTGAGCTTGTGACTTTCTCTCGGTCTCGCTCGACCAGATAGCGATCAGTGGCGCTTTGGGCTTGTAGGCACTATTATCACTTAAATCTTTATACTTGCATCTCTCTGGTTGTACTGGTTGGATTTTGTTGTTTTGGTCTTGTTTTATTTATTAATATCTACTCTGGTATTTTAATCTGGTTTGGGTCCTTTTTCTATTGTGTTTCTACTTAGAATGCTGCTCAAATACTTTCACATTGCCTCTAAGTTAAGCCTGACTACACTGCGCCATGTAACCAGAAGATTGAGCACAGGTAAAATTGGGGCTTGTTTAGTACTTCACCCTGACAAAGATTGTGGTTTCCTCTTGAGTAGGGTTTCACCCCCTCAACCAGCAATCCAATTTCTTACAAATATTAACAAGCATTTGATGTGTATTTTGAAGAGCACAAAATGTGTGCATGAAGAGCAGTACACCATCATGCCACTGTAACAATAAATACAAGTGCAAACTTCTGAAATCAAACCTACTTTTGAAATATTCAAAAAATGAGTTCAAAACACACAGCTGAGTTTCAGAGAAGCACAGCACGATAGCTCACAAATCAACTCATATGCACAGCAGGATCTAGCCTATTGGTAGTTTGATCAACTACCAAACATCATCCTAGGGCAATGTTACACACGTTCAGATAAGGCAATACCGATCCATTCCAAACTCAAAAGTGGGCAATCTGACATTCCTCACAGGTCCAAAGAATGAATGGCTGTGTGGCTAGATTTAGGCAAAGCAACAAGCAACTCAGTTGTCTAAATAGTGCTGCTCAGAAAAAGAGGAATCAACATGCAGTTCAATGATGGAGATACATTTTGGATCAAACAATCAGCATTCACATTGCAACTTTCTTGCACAGTCTAGCACACAGGAGCTAGGATGGTTGAAATATTTTCTTTAATCGAAAGGAAAATCATATCAAACAGTAACTTATATTGTGTGATCCACTAACAACGCAACATTTCAACTTTCGCCTTTTGAAGTATTTTAAATATGACATTAATCATAGGCATACCAAATACTAAAATAAAATGTAGCATGAAAAGTATATACTTTTAAATATGTCTTTTTCAATCCACAAAAGTATTTTAGGGAAATTTATTTTTGTCTTACTAGTTAATTGTAAGTTAGGAGTTAATAATACAAAAGCACAATTACCCTTTTCGGTGATTGTTGCCTCTGCATACATACAATATAGAGGATAGATAGAACTGGGAAAAGATTGACTTTTATCATGTCCTACTTAGCGGCCTCGTGGCGAAGACCTTCACTCAACATCCAACGACATCAATCGCTCAAAAGTCACTATTAACTTCTAGCACATTTACAATAATGATCAACAGCAAGAAAAAATCTGAACTTTTTGATGCCCTGACCTCAAAGGAAAATCAAAGACCTAGCGACTACTCCATATTCTCCTTAAATCCTATAGTATATAATGGTCAACTACACCACCAACCTCAGATTATACATTGTGATCACAGTCACCAACAATCTAATTTCCCAATATGCACATGTACATTTTCCCTTTGGATTATGATCTTTGCCAGGACCTTCTAGTGAGGATGTGAGGAACGACCAGAGCTGCCGACTGTGGAACCCGGTTCTAGTCTCGGCGGCGTTTGCTCAACATCCTGTGAATCGGGGTAAATCACTTAATCTCCCCGTGCCTACTAAAAAGATGCAGTTGCAATGCAATTGGTCTCGCCATTGTTACCATATATGTATTTAGCTATGCAGCAGATTAGTCTGGGTGCTGAAACATCTACTGTTCTTTAACTTGGAGGGAAAGTAAGCACCAAACAGCGTGACACACCAGGTATGGGAACACATTTAGAGAAATATTGCCTTTCAGCTGGAAATTGTATAGTTCAAAGCTCTGTTTTTAATATAAACTCAGGGCTTTCGGTGGTATTATCCCTGAAAATACAAGATTTAAAAAAAAAATTATTGTCTACGGGCGCTCGTGGAAGTCAATTTCTATGGACTAGAATCTAGAGAACGCTAAAGTGATTCTGGTATTTTACTGACCTCTGCTGGTCGTTTTCTACCAAGAAAGTTAGAGACAGTTGCCAGAAAAAAAAAAAAACAATCCCTCAGCAGAAAGCAATTCTGGTATTTTAATGACCTTTACTGGTCCTTTTCTATCAAGACAGTTAAATAGAGGCAGTCAAACAAGCAGAAAGCAATTCTGGTATTTTACTGACCTCTACTGGTCGTTTTTTATCAAGACAGTTAAATAGGGGCAGTGAAACAGAAAAAAAGTCCCTAAGCGGAAGCAGACAAGTCCTAGGGCTGATCTCCAGAGCTCACAAAGCACATACATATATAAGTATATACTAAAGTATATACAAGAGGTCTCCAATGCTCGACCTAAGTAATGCATCCTTGGGTAATGTAACTGATGCTCACGTAAAGCGCCCCAATACCTTCGGGTGGAGTTCACACTATATAAATCTTCTAAAAAAAAGAAAACTGTCTGGCAACTGTAATAACACTTTGGGGGGCCTTTCAAACTCACATCCCCAAGGAATGATTGGGAATGTTACCCAATGTAATACAGTTATGCAGGGCCGGACTGGGAACACAAATCAGCCCTGGCAACTATATCAGACTGGCAAACATGCTGCTGCACTTTTGTACAGGAGGCCAATATTGCAGCACTGTTGCAAAACAGGCCTGTAACAAAAACTGGTGGGAAAAACTGCTTTTCCGCTTTTGTTAAAACAGGCTGATATTGCAACACTGCTGCAAACCTGGCCCCCAGTAACAAAAACAGGCCCCACATGTCCAATACCAACCCTCAAGCTTCTGGCCCACCAGGAAAACGTTTGGAGCAAACTACAGCCAGTCCGGCCCAGCAGTTATGTAAGAAGTGGATAACACACTCAACTTGCCAGTCATTTTCTGTCCTTGTTATTAGTTTAGTATACTATAAGATGCCTGCAGAGAATAACAATTGCTTACCACCAGAGCCACATCAAATGTTCAATTTAGTTTTAGAAATTGGAGAAATCGGAACAATGTAAACTATAACCATCTTCACCTAAGTGATCCTAGTCATCAGTCTCCCTACTGCCTCTCTGGCACATTCAATTTTAGATGCTCTGGAAACCGAGGATCCTTAAACAGAATTTTTCAGCACCTTCTGAAAGTTGTTACTTCTTTCTCCATTCCAGCTCCTTCCCAATTACTTTGTGGAAAGGAGTTGATGTAATTCTTTCAGACCCAAATTCAAATCCCCCTGTTCTTGCATTGCATCATTAGCAGAGCCCAACCACTGCATTTAGGCTCCCATTTTCTTTTATACTTGACAGCATCCTCGGAGATTACTGCAGTGCCAGTCAACGTTGTCTGCAAAGATCTAAAAGTATACAAAACTGACTGAAGAGAAGACCCTGGCTATGAAACGTAGCATTGTCTGGCAATGAAAAAAGGAATGAATTCAAGGTTCACTTCCGTTCACCCTGTGCCAAACTAGGAGCCATATGTATATTTTGGCAGAAAGCAAACTCTGTTGCAATGAAGCATGCTTACTGCCAACATAATGGTTTGCCTGCCACATTTAGTTGTGGGCGTACCTTTGGTTTAATCACAGTGAAGTCTACTCAGTCTCTGCCATGATTAAATCCCTCCGATGGTGCAGTGGAGTAAGGTCCGTCGGAGGCAGACCTCTAATTCCGCACACCTAATTTAGAAGGGCGGAATTAGATGTCAATTCTCACTGCCCGTCAACCCTGGTGGTAAAGGACTGTGAAAACTGCTAAATGCTCCCCTCACCATGGGAAAGTACTCCCATGGTGACAGGAACAGTTTATTTTTCATTTTCAGAAAGAAAATCCTGTTTTGAGATTTTCTTTTTGAAAAGAAAACAGTTTGGCACATGATGTTGACTGAGTACTGTACCAAACTGCAAAAAGCATTGACAGGAACTGCTGTGTTGTTGGTTCCTGCCAATTCTTGAAGAATTTACTGCCTGCTTGGAGGCCATTTCAAAATAGGCAAACAGTACCTCCATCAGGGCAACAGGGGGATTTAGTCGTCGCACTGGTGGAGAAATGGTCCATCAACCAGATTTGAAATCTGGCCCTAAATCACAGAATTACTTCCCTAGCAACTGACTCAAAGCTTTGGCTAGGCCAACCCAATTTTTGCTGGCTATATAAAAGCTTAGGGCCCGATTCACAGAATGAACTTAAGACAAAATCCTAAACTTACTACAATTTGGTATTCACAGAATGCACTTACTACTTTTGGAATTCACAGAATGCACTTACTACTTTTGGGATTCACAGAATAAACTTACTACTTCCGGTATTCACAGATTGGATTTAAGACAACTAACTTTACGTCCGCCGCCGGGGAGTAATTTCCGGCTCAAAATCGTAATTTACGGCACTGTGCCGTAATTTACGATTACGGGGCGTATATTACGATTACGGGGCGTATTTTACGATTACGGGGCGTAAATTACGCTTTTGGGCCGTTGGGCATGTTAGCTAAGGGGAAACACCTGGCCAAGGTCCACCCATCCCCCAACATGGATCAGCTGACACACAGCAGCCAATACCAGCCAACAGCTCCATTTTGCCATGGTGTATGCTGCCACTGCCTACCATCCCCCACCACACTCCAGCTAAAGCCAATTAACACTAATTGGCCAGTACCACAACACACATAAAAGCAGCACACAGTGAAGGAACAGGTTTGGCCACAGAGAGACTGTTACACAACGCTTCCAGTGCCAGAGACCATGGAGATGCGCAGAAAGAGAAATTTCTCAGCAGAGGAGACCACCATGCTCGTGGAATACATAGTAAGGCACCACAAGCACCTATATGGGCTACCACCATATTGCACCAGTGGTGCACAGAAGCAACAACTATGGCCGCAGATAGCCACTGCTGTCTCAGCCCTGGGGGTGGAGAGGCAAAGTGTACAGGACATTAAAAAAAAGTGGCAGGACGAAAAGCAGAGAGTAAAGGAAAAGTACTCCAGGATAGAACTGAGGAGAGTCCTCCCTGCTGCATGCCCTGGACCCCGCATCCAGCTCACCCCACTGGAGGAGGATATCCTAACAACTATACATCCCCACTTGGTCCATGGGCTGCCTGTTAGTGACGTCCGCTACGTGGTACCAGGTAAGTGGAATGAAAAGCAAAAGTGCATGAAGAGATTGTCTGTGTTACACTGTCATAGTGATCATGGAAATTGTCCAAAATGCATAAATATATATGGTTAGTCAGAGACTCATGTGTCACCCACTACGTAGCACCACAAGTCCCAGAAACCTTTGCTTCCGAAAAGGCTAATACCCACCACCCTATTAAAAACATGTGCACAGTACTGATGCCATACATACACAACCCAGCTAATTCAATAACTGTACATAATGACAGAAAATGTGCAATGACAAATGGAAATTTTAAATTAAGTTAAATAAATAAATTAGCTAAAGACAAACATTAGCAGGGAAGCGCCAGTACCAATGTGACATGCAATTCAAGCCTTGCGCAAACACGGATGTGTCGTGTACATATGGTGGTGCACTGTGGTGCAGGGATAAACAGATGTGTGTTGAATCTGATGGTGTCTAGGGGGGCTTTGCTGAAGTTGTGTCGCAACAGCGTTGCTACTCCAACAATGTCCATGCACTGCCCATACCTAACGTGCTGTGCCACTCCTTACGTCTGCTTCAAGCAGGCGTAAGGTTGCGTCGCAGCGGCCTCTGATAAGTGATACTGTGAAATCACGTAGATTACACTGACTCACTTGGACGCGGCATATCCCAAAGGAGTGCACACCCTGCCTACCTCCAGGCTGACGTTGCGCAGGGCCTCACAACATGACGTTTCACCCTAGTAGCGTCACGTTGCAAATAATCCTAAATGTGTTGTCTGTTGTAAACCACTGTCGTGTCACAGAAGTGATGCAACAACAGTGTAAATCATTTTTCTAGGGGGTCATAAACCTGCCACAAAATCTCCAAAAAGTACTTCACCCTGTGCCAGCCTAAATCACAAAGTAGATGGTGAGAGTATCCTCTGATGTAAATATGTCCAACACATATCCTGTTGTCCAATTCCCACTCTGCCACGCCATTCCATCCCCAACACACCACTGTTCCTACCTGCCTTGTCTGCGGCAGTTCCGCACAGTACTGTTATCACACAGATGATATGGGCAAATCCCCAAAACGTTACACAAGCACTTTTCCCATTTGTCAACTTTTCTCTCTTCTCACCCATTGACACATCCAGCCAGATCACAGACAACTGCAGTAGCAGAGGTCACCGCATCGCATAGGAGGAATGGGCAACGTACCGAGGAAGGCATGTCAACCACACAAACTGGTAAGTCAAAGTGGACAGGAGATGGTCAAAATGTAGATATCGTCAGAAGACGACAGAGGGACAAATAGTGGCCAGCTATGTAAGTCAACCATTTATGCTACATTTGCTGCATTACAATTGGAGTTGTCAATGGACATTCACCTTTAACATATGACATTTGTGAACAGCAAAAGACAAATCATAAAATGTCTTGGCTCATCATACCTTTGTAATTGTGGTACCCAACATGTATTACACCAACAAACCCAGAACGGGGAAAGCAATCCTGTAATCGAGGGCCACAACAAGTCAAAAGGGTGTACACACCATATTGTAATAGTGTATGTAGACCTTATCAAGAAATAGCATTTGCACCGATACGGAAATGAAGACCAAACAGTGAGATACCAGTCTCTGTAGTATTGACAATGCATACACTGTCCAACTGCTAATCTGTCATACATACTTCATTCAGCACAGTCCACACAGCTGATCATGTACTGCGTACATTGGATGGATAATTTCCGGACATCAACAAAACACGATAGTGGACTTAACCTATGGATTCGTAGGCATGTCATTGTGACGTAGGTAGCATCAAGGTAGTGGGCCCAATCTAAGTTATATGTGGGATCACTCGTTACATATTGTATGACACACTTCTGCAACGGTGGTGACCATGACTGCTTGTGCCCGTCCTGTGCCAGAAATTGAATGCATCACATGTGGCAGCAGGAATGTAAAGTTGCTAAACAAACTTATCATTGTAGGTACAATGTTCTCCTCCCAGAACCCCAGACGCCCACTGACTTTTGCTACTAGGTTGGACTTGACATCTGTCCAGGGACCACCTACTGCTCCGGTTCAGGGCCACAGTAAGTCAAGCTTGCTGAATGCTTATTAATTGTGCCTTTCACCTCCACCGTATGTGTTGTACAACATTGTTATCCTGCATCACAATATGCTCACATAGGGCATTTGAACACATGGCTGATCAGACCCTGGTGGCAAATGAGATGCTGACACAAAATGTATGCCAAGTGTGTGCACAATGGAGATACAATAGCACAATGTGTCATAAGAAACGTCCACAACACAACAGGCTTACAATTCAATGATATGCTAAATCCCTAGCAACATTAACATGGTCAAATCAACATGAAATTGGTATGGCTGAGGCACACATTGGTACCAGTTGTGTACCTGTGAGATGGGTGTAGGGGCTGCTAAGGAGAATCTTCATGCAGTTACACTTGCTAAATGTTTTTGCTGAAGGGCAACAGGATAATCCTGTGCAGGTGGGAAGATTCAAAGCTACTCACCTCATCTGCAATGTGTGATCTAAACCAAATGTTGTCTTCAGCTTGCCTCCCTTCTACCATATTCAAATGTATAGGTGAGTGTATGAAATATGAGGTTTGGATGTCTGCTGCACAAGACACCATCTGTTGTCATGTAAGTAGTACCATGATGTTGGAAATGGAGCTTGGGAACAGAGAACACTCAAAGGATGGACATTAGTAATCTGTGTTCGCTCATTCAAAAATGAGCTGTGTGACCTCATGGGTAGGGAAGCACAAATGGGCAACATCAGGCCCCTGACAACTGCAAATCTCACACATGTACTCCTTTCTGATTTGTCAACAGACAACATTACACCCATGGAAAAAGTCTGTCACAATGGTAAGGGTGAAATCAGTAACCTTCTCATACAAGTTCGTCAGTTGGTGTGTCATCTTATTGATGTCAGTGCTGCATGGCTGTAAGCTAGCAAATGCTGCTTGTGAGCAGGTGCCCACATGTTAAGTCAATGAGCTACACATGCTGCACATCGTCCTTCATTATCCACAAATGGCTAAAGACAATTTATTTGATCTCATAGCCACAATCTGTTGTACTAAAATATGGACATGTATTTCTCATCACAGGTGCTGACAGGATGAGACGACTGCAGCGGACACCATCCCGGGGCTTGCATGACATCCTGGCTGCAGCTGTGAAACCGTCGCGCACCTGTCCCACAGGTAAATCGGGCATGAGGAGTGTCAACAGCTTAGATTTCAAAGCCTTTACAGAGACCGAGATTCCCTTTTACATGGAATCAACAGTTGTTGATTAGAAAGTGAAATACAGACCAGGAGTGACACATATGCAGGTCTGTCATTTGGTGAGGCAGATCGTTGAGAATGTTGTTTCTACCCTCTACAGCTATTTCTACAACAACTATGATGAGACAGGTGCAGCAGGATACACCAGGAGGGAACGCAAAGGGACAGAGAGTTGGGGCTGGAGCTGGTGAGTTTGCTAGTATCATGTAGATCTCCGTGTAACACCTCAGTGCTATGGTGTGAGCGGCCATTTGTGGTGGTACCCTAACATGATCACATGATCCTCATCTGCTGATGCAAAGTGCAGTAAATACAACCCTGGTGTTGCTGCACATGTAATACCTGGTCAATCACTAATACAGTTGCAACCTCTGACTTTCAGGTGATGCTGAGGGAGAGGCAGACAGCCCGACAACCAGTGGTGGCCGACGGGCAATCCAAGGGGAGAATCCTCTGATCCTACAGGCAGCAATGTCGGCTGCAACTCATGCCCAAGAGGAGGATGATGAAGATCAAGAGGACGTTGACTTAGAGGATGATGAGTACATTCCTTTTGACTCCGGGGATGACAATACTGATGTCCTGGACTCACATCCTCTGACAAGCCACGCCCGTCTGCCTCCTCTCAAACCATCAAAAACACGGCATACATCAAACCATCCACGGCTCCCACACATCCACTCACAGATATCACTCACTCACAGCCCTCACGTCCGTGACCGACATGGTGGTTCCCCTACCCACTCTTCCCTACGCAGTTTATCCCAGCCATTCTCTCCAACAACTGTGGGAAGTACCAGCCCTGTTGTGGACCTGGTATCCCCTGGGCGCCCAACTCCTGCCCACAGACTTCTACCTGCCCCCCCCCCTGTTGTTGGACCTGCTCATCTCATCCCTGGCAGACACCAGCAGAGGGGGTCTGCACGTGGCGATGGTGGCCAGTGGGAGCAGGACTTCTTCCAACAGCAGGCAGATGTGAGGCAGGACATTCGGGCCATAGGGGCTACCCTGTCCGACATTTCTGGGTCCCTGCAGGACATGGCCCAATTCCCTCAGGTGGTGGACAGGATGGCCCATGCTTTGGATGGGATGAATAGCACTTGGCAGGAAATGTCTAGAACTATGAGAGACCTGATATCCATCCAAAGGGAAGAGAGTGCAAGACACCATGCCTTGGCCATGAAGATGATGGAGGGCATGGTGAGAGTGATCCAAAGTCTACCTTCACGGCCAACGCAGGGAGGGGAACAATCATGTCGGCCTGTAGGACAGCACATCCCCACACCTGTAACACCAACTGCACAGCACCACAGCCCAGGTACCCAAACACACCTGCACCCTGCACAGTCACTCCCAACACCCCCACTACCTGCCAAAACACCACAAACCTCTGCACAGACACTCCCACTACCTGCCAAAAAACCACAAACCTCTGCACAGACACTCCCACTACCTGCCAAAAAACCACAAACCTCTGCACAGACACTCCCACTACCTGCCAAAAAACCACAAACCTCTGCAAAGTCACTCCCACCACCCCCACTACCTGCCCAAACACCACCAACCTCTGCACAGTCACTCCCACCACCCCCACTACCTGCGCAATCACAACCAACCTCTGCACAGTCACTCCCACCACCGCCCCTACCTGCGCAAACACCACCAACCTCTGCACAGTCACTTCAACCACCTGAACAACCAGCCCTTTTCCAGCCACAGACACCTAATGTGCAGACACCATTGGCACCTGCACCTCTTGATCAGCCTGGACAACACCCACAGACACGAAGGCGACCACCTCAACCTCACCCCTCACCGCGTTCCTCCCCCCCACTATTGCAAAAACGCAAACATGACCACCATTGACATGGCCAATTTGTTTTGGGCTCCTTAGGAGTATTTAGACAATAAATATCTACCAAAGTAATATCCTGTTGTGTACCATGTCCCTTCTGACAATGTAGGCATGTGTGTGTGTGTGTGTGTGTGTGTGACAGGTACAAGTGTAACACATCATAGCAACACGTTGTCATGTGCATAGAATGTGACTTACTAAATATGTGTCTATATTTGGGGATAAACATTCAAAATGAAGTCAAACTAGTCAGACAAAGTCTAATTATGCAAGTTATTTATGTAGGAACACAAACAAACCGTCCGTTTGGAAGGGAGAAAGCAAAACAAATGATGATCTTAATGCAGAAGGAGAATGGAACTTGGATTTGGGTGGGGCAAAACAAATATAATACGTCAGGTAGCGTCATGGGAACCAGTCTATTCACAAGGGGAAAAAGAAATCTCCGTCCGAAACAATGTCTCAGTCCAACAGTCAAGTGTCTTTCTGGTCATCCTCCAGGACCACAATGTCTAGATCCTCTGGGTCGGACACATCCACACGGCTGGCTGATGCAGGAACAGGCACCACACGGGAACGTGACACACGAGGAGTATGGGGGGAAACAGTGTGGGGCAATGGACAGGGGGACACATTGACGGTGGTATGGGAAGGCACTTGGGAGATGAAAGAGGTTATGGCTGTGTTCAGGGACTGGACTTGGGTGCCGAGGTTGTCCATAGATCTTACTATGCCCGTGTTCATGGACTGGACATGGGTGGTGAGGTTGTCCAATGATCGGACTATGTGCGCTTGCATCGAGCGTATCTCCAGACACACCTGTAGCAAGATGTGAGCGGACATGTCCAATTCACCCTCGACCATCCAACTCAAGTCCCCTGGCACAGCCACGGGAGGAACAGCACCGGCACGGGGGGGGACCCAGAAGGGATGTGGTGCCTCAGGTCCGGAGCGGATGGGTACGGCTTGGCGGCTACGAGGAGGGGGACAGGTATCAGGGGATTGAGCTGGAGCCCCCGATGGCATGGGAGACGCTAGAGGTAGGGAGGGGCTGATGGCAGGCCCAGGTTGAACATTGCCCTGCCCCGGGGACACCTTTTCCTGACCCACTGGTGAGGTATGTGTGGCTGAGTGGCCATCCCCCACATCATGGTCGGAGGTGTCTGGTTCTTCAACCCCCCCTTCAATGTCCACAGCCTCCACCCGGGACATAGTACCAGTGTCATGTTCTTCTTCATCCCGGGTGGGTGAAACCCCCTGGCCTGCAGATGTTGCGGGCCCCTCCTCCTCCTCTTCCTCCTCCTCTTCATCGCTGGTGGAAAGAGGGTTTAGCCGCCACCGAACTGATGGTCTCCTTCTCCGGACTTGTTCCTGCGGATCTCCTGTCTCACCAGCCGTGCCTGCAGAACTGTAAGCAAAATCCTGATGTGGTGGTTGTTCCATGCATGACGCTACACATACATTGAATAGCCTAGGTCCGAATTTGTTTGCCTCTGATCAGACTGTATAGTTATCAGGGGCCGATTTACAACTACTGGCGCATCTCGCTAATCAGCAGAGGTGTGTCTGATGAGTTGCAACGCATCAGCCCACCCGTGCGTCACCCCTGATGGCCCGCATGTACAAAGCGGCACAGCGTGGCGCTTGGGTGGCAGATGTGTGATGCATCCCCGGTGGAGTAGCCGGGCTTTGCTGGAGTGCTGACATGCTGCGGCAATCCTTACACCTGCTTCAAGCGGGTGCGTAGATTTCAATCCGTTTGGCCATAATAGTAACTGAGTGAAATCTTGTAGTTACAATCAGCCACTTTTAGGATGCACTCCTGCACCGTATGCGTCACGTTGTAATAATCCTGCTGCATGGCGCTTTGTGTGCTCCGCCGCTGCGTCACTAAAGTGACCCTATGGCGGTGCACAGGGGCGCAGGTGCCTTGTTGATCTGCCCATCAGTCCTTATGGACTCAATGGTGGTTGGGAGCACACTGCCTCACAGTCCCAGCACAGTTTGCCCCCTTTGCATCCGGGAAAATGCTGTTTACAGTACTAACTTACTCCTGAATCATCTGTGTTTGCAGGGAATGCTGCCAAGTTCCTCTCAGATCACAGTAACACTCACAGGCACACAGCAAACCCAGATGATTTACTTTGCTCTCTGAAACTGCTGCTCTCTACTGATGAAGCGCTCATTCCCGGAACATGTGTCTAGAGACATACAGCAAAGTCAGCTGCAAAATTGGTGTATGGCTCCAGATTATTCCTAAGTAAGTTTGAACTGTGTACAGCATTTACCAGGATGCAAAGGGACAAACTGTGCTGGGACTGTGAGGCAGTGTGCTCCCAACCCCCATTCTGTCCATGCACTTACATTACATGTATGCACACTGTCATATACTGATTTGAGTTTCACATGGACATCTCATGTGTACTATTGTGGCTTGCGCAACTGCATTATTCAAACCTCAACCTTTGCATTGTTGTGATCTGTGTGTCGTGTCACTGCTGCATGTGCCAGTTCAACTACAATTCCACCATAGGAGAACATGAAGAGTCCAGATATGATAGGTATTGGCCATTGATATGGATTAGCAGCTATTGAAAGTCTGGACAAGTGTCATCTGCTTTGTAGCATTGTATGGGACAAGACAAATGTGGGTCACACATCCACGTGGGGTCTGGAGTACTCCTCTAGCTGCATTGTGTGTCTGGCCTTTTGATGTCCCCACACATCTTCGAACAATCCAGTGCCACATAGTGCCTTACTTGACTTACAAGGTAGTGCAGTACACCGCTGAACAGTGGTGGGCGGTTGTGACAGCTACCTGTACATGTGAAATGTCATATAGGCCACTGAGGGTGAGACGTCTGTCAGTGGACACACCTTGCCAAACTATATAAACTTGTGAGTGATGCAAGGATCTCAAAATCTGTCATGACTCCAAAGCACATGATGATCTGTCTCAATTGAAACACAACGCTACAGGTGCAATGCTAATCACAACATCCAATCCCCTATGGCCTGCCATGTGCAGACTGGACAGTCTCTGTACCATCGCTCATCCAATGCACACATCTGTTATGATTGACTTGGTTCAATTGTAGTGGTGCTGGCAGAGCAGAATTCAATATGGATGCATGAGTGTGGCGCATTTACCCAGTTGTCATGAGAAAACTACAACTCCCAAAATGCACCCTGGCCTGTATAGTACATATGTCACAGTGTGCCTCTTGAAACCTGGTGACTGCTGCTTGGACATGCAATTGGCTAATGGAGGCATGGAACACACAATGGTACAGCACTGTTTCACTCACATCATACTCCCAGACTCATATTGCATATGATGCACTTACTAGGTCCATGCTGCTCGTGCTCCTCCAGCTGAGCATGGAGGGTCGGCCAAGCTGCTCTCAGGACCCTCCTGTACAGTGGTGACAGGCGAGGACGATGTACATGGTGCTGGGAGGACAGGCCAGCCAGCTCGGTAGCCTTGGTACGGGCCCACCGATTCAGGTCCTCCCAGCGCTTGCGGCACGCCCTAGGCCTCCTGCTGGCCACTCCCACTGCACTGCAGCGCTCGGCGATGTTGGCCCATAGCCTGCCCCGGGCTGCAGTGCTCAGCTGCTGCTCAGGGTCCCCATATAGCTGAGGGAATTTCTCCAGCACCCCCTCCACCAAGATGTCCAATTCCCTGTCTGTGAAAGGAGGGGCTCTCTCCTCATATTCCTCAGCCATTATAGGGAATTAGGTGAGATGAGAGCAGCAGGATGCCTGAGGATCTGATCAGTGATAGAGGATGACTCAGAATGACCACAAAATGGCTGCCGACTACTTCCTGTGATGTATTTCCTGCCTCCCACTTCATGTATTTGCTTGCCTGTATGAAAATATGTGTTCTAGTTTATTTTCGTAATATACGGCACGAAATCGTAGTTTCCGGTTCCGGATCGTAGTTCACGCGCACGCGCATTACGACGCGGCACCGGAAACTACGAATTTGCGCCGTAAATTACGATAATGACCCGGAACACATTATATCATACAGGAAATGTTATACAGGTAGTGGGAGACAGGAAATACATCACAGGAAGTATTTTGCAGCCATTTTGTATTAATCCTGGGCCATCCACATTCTGTAAACAAATCCACTGCCATCCTGTTGATCTGATGTAGGGGAAGGTGAAATGACAATGCAGGTGTGTATCATGAATATGTATGAAAAGGGGGAACAGGTAATTTCAAGTCATTTATGCAGTGAAGGGGGTAGGGGGCTGACAACATCCATCCCACTTTCCTAATCTCATACTTTGCATTATGGGACATGTAGTTCATATTGAGTACTCAGTATCAGAGTTGAATGAAGTGTTATGTAACATTGGTGTGGATATGTCAGATACATATGGGGGCAGCTATACGAGCCGTGTATGCAACTATTGCGCCACAGTAGCGTAACTTTGGTGGCGCAGCAGCGCTACGCCACCTCCATGCTGTGGGGTATCTTCAACATGACGCATCTGTGAAATGTGTCATATTGTAAGGCCCTGCACCGCAGTTGTGCATTCCTGCACAGGGGGGGCCTTCCAGCACACAAACACCTCCGAACAGTGGCAGTGTGAAATTTACCAATTTACACTCAGTCATTTTCATGGCCATGCTGCGTCGCAACCCTGCGCCTGCTTGTAGGAGGCCTAAGAATTGATGCAGCATGTTAGGCATCGGATCGCCGCTTGCCTTGCTGGAGCTGCATTGCACTTGCGACCCAACTCCAGTGGTGCTTCACCTTTATGACAGCATATGCTTCACGCTTCTGTCTATACTTGGCCCACAGCGCACAGCTTTGTAAATGCGGCACATCCATGATGGCGCAAGGGATGTCTGCTGTGAGGCACAATTACTGGGGCATCCCTGCTGATATGCAGAGATTCAACTGTTATTGTGAACCTGACCCATGGTGCATGAATCTCCCATGACATCATCACTCACATTCTGTGCCCATCATCTGTGGGGGAGTCAAATCTGTAGTGGGCATAGGCCTGAGTATGCAACCTTTTGTGATTTGGTGACCCATCCTTATGAGGTCCAGGTATGTCTCTCAGGACATGTATTGTTTGTGATCAGCGTGAATAGTTTGTTTTAGGGCTGTCCACTACGCTGCTTGCTGACATGGGCACATGACCTGAGGCACAATCCACCTTTTGACTTCTGTCAGCAGCTGTGACTTGCATGCAGTTAGTGTGGTTTGCAAAGTCGTCTCAGGGTGGCATTTATGGACACTGTTGTGTCTGTCCACATTTCATCAATGACAACAGACAGCAAACCACATGTTGGCCGTGACACTACGGGTTGCTCATGCAAAATACGTGGCAACGAGTTGATCACGGACTTGCATGCCCTGACGTCGGTCATGTGCAATAGCCCGGTCTCCCACATTCAGAGCTAGTCGAGGTTCGAGAGGCATGTTTAAGCCATGCATTAGAGCAATGTTGTGCAAAACACAACAGGCTAGTATGATCTTGCACACTACTACTGGGGAGTACAGAAGCACACCCCCTGTACGGTCGAGACATCTGAATCGCGACTTCAACAGTCCAAAAGTGCGCTTGATGATGGCTCGAGTACGTATGTGTGCCCTATTGTACCTACGCTGAGGTACAGTGTTAGCACACCTGTAAGGGGTGAGGAGATGTGGAGAGAGTGCATACCCAGCGTCACCTGAGGAGGGAAGAAAGGGCAGTTGTTAACATTTCACTCTTTGACTTTCACAGGACATGATCTATACGTTCATACATGCAGTGTCTGTTGGGCCATGTTTCTTATTGTACAATCATTACTATTGGGGGGCATTCAGACATTTCAATGACGCATATCACTCATATTCAGTGCTTGGTACTTACCCAGTAGCCACATGTTACCAAATTCTCCAGCAGCCATACGCCGAGCAAGAGGTCACATGCGGAATATGAAGCTGTCATGTGTACTGCCTGGGAACACTGCATGCACATTGATGAACCTTCCACTGGCATCACAGACAGCTTGTACATTGATGGAATACCATCTGTGTCTGTTGCAGAAGATGTGTGCAATGTGGCGGGGTGGCTGAAGGGCCACATGGGTGCAATCGATTGCACCTAGCACACGTGGGAATTGTGCACGGAGATAAAAATCTCTTGCTGTCCTTTGTCTCATGGCCAAAGTATATGGCATTTTGATGTAGTTGGGGGCTCTATTAGTGATGCATCTCAGTACCTGATGCAGGCACCGCGACTGGCTCGCCTGGGAAATGCCCACATGGTCACTGGTGACCATTTGGAAGGACCCAGTAGCAAAGAAGTGGAGGGCAGAAAGGATTTTGAGGTATGCTGGTATTGCAAGTGAGCAGCAGGTCACAGAGTCAAGTTCCTGCTCCCACTCACATATCAATTCCAAGATGACTTCAGGTGGGAAACGGTACCTGGCCCTTACATCGTGGCTGGACATTCCAAATATGTTGACCCTCTGCCTGTAGATCCTCTCTGCTCTTCTCCTCCTCCGCAAGTTGTTTTGCCGCCTGGCAAGGGGTAGTGCTACAAACACGTTCAGTGACATCCTGAAAAGGGATTGTTTGTGTCTGCTCTGCTTTCATACATGCTGCAGGGCTGGGATTGGCTGATGTGTGTCAGCTGATTCATGTTGGGGGATGGGTGGACCTTGGCCAGGTGTTTCCCCTTAGCTAACATGCCCAACGGCCCAAAAGCGTAATTTACGCCCCGTAATCGTAAAATACGCCCCGTAATCGTAATATACGCCTCGTAATCGTACATTACGGCACAGTGACGTAAATTACGATTTTGAGCCGTAAATTACTCCCCGGCGGCGGACGTAAAGTTAGTTGTCTTAAATCCAATCTGTGAATACCGAAAGTAGTAAGTTTATTCTGTGAATCCCGAAAGTAGTAAGTGCATTCTGTGAATTCCAAAAGTAGTAAGTGCATTCTGTGAATACCAAATTGTAGTAAGTTTGGGATTTTGTCTTAAGTTCATTCTGTGAATCGGGCCCTTAATCACTTCAGTAAGCAGTCTTTCTTGAATTCGTTCTACTTCCACTCCATTTTCACCCCAATCATTTTAAGATCAAAAGAGCACTGAAGGAAACATTTTCCATACTGACCAAGAGCAAATGAACTACTCATAGACACACACTTTCCATCATAGAAGACCTAATCAAATAACTGAATACATTGATGTAACCTACAGACGTCCTTTGTCATGTTAGAGCTCCTCCTCCTCCGCAGGCCCAATCTACCTGTGGCTCACAGAACACTTTTGCATGTACACACCCTCTTTGTATGAACTCACACACTTTGAAGAAATGTATAGAGTGGTCTGTCAATCTGCAGGACTACCTGTTACCCGTGGCAGGGTACCTGATGCTCAATCTCAGAGATTTGGGAGGGATAAAAGCTGTTACGAACTCAGAGTAAACCACTCACAGGGCATGGGCTTCACCTTAGAGGATCAAATTGCCCAGGTCCACAGTGAAGATGTCTTTGTTCTATAGAAGGGATCAATGCAAGTAGCAATGTAATGTATTTTCTGCAATTCAGGACTTGACTACCACTCTCACTGGCACTGCGCTTAATGTTTATGGTCACTTTTGTCTAACTTATGAAATATGAAATTTTGTCAGGGACCCACTTCACCCCAATAAGTGACTGTTTTTTATTGCGAAAAACGGTAATGTGAACCTAATTTTGTTTATGTTTACCACCACCCAAAAAATAAACTAACTTGGGTAACAGCATTAAATAAGGGATAAATGACCCCCTGTTGTACATTATAAGGCTATTGCAAGTCACCAAGGAGGTCCATGATAATATGGAGGAATGAAGTCAAAGGCCAAGTTCCTTTAAAAAGTTTTGAAACTCTGAGGGGACTTGAATATCTTTATCATGCATGCTAGGGTTACTTTATTCCATATAATACATGGTCACACCACTACCTTTCCCACAAACCACTTTATAGATTATTTTTATTACTGCATTACAAGAAAATTACATAAATATCACTTGTTGGTTATCCGCCCTTCCGAGAACACAACTTCACATTACATTGACAGTTTGTACTGCTATTTCACAAATGTTTTGTCTACTTCCCCCTCCAATGTTCCCGTGTGGTCATACCATCTTATTGCCCACTTCATCTAAATTGCGCAATAGGGGCTGTACACAGAAGACGTCTATACTCATTCCATTTATTCCACACTCTTCCCTACTTTTGGGGACAGTCCCTGTTCTGGAAAGTAATTTTTTCAGCCACCATGCACCAGTCCATGTCTTTTTTCCATTCGCCTAGTGTTGTTTCAGCTCTCCAGCGGCGTGCTCTGTTTCTTTTGGCAATTACCAGGGCTAAGGTCACTCCCATTCTCTCCCCTCACCAGATCCGACCCCTCCCATACATTAAGCAAGAAGAGCTTGGCCGAAAATGGAACTACCACTCCATATAATGTGCTTAAACAGTGCATTATCTTAATCCAACAGGACTGATTTCTGGGACACAACCATATTATGTGAATTTTTTTTCCATCTTGACCACATCTTCTTCGGCAAAGTGAGTCAATCAATCAATCAATCAATCAGAGCATTTGTAAAGTGCACTACTGACCCGCGAGGGTCTCAAGGTGTTGAGGGGGTGGTGCTACTGTTCGAACAGCCAGGTCTTGAGTAGACTCCTGAAGGTTAGCAGGTCCTGGGTCTGCCGTAGGAGGATGGGGAGAGTGTTCCAGGTCTTGGTGGCGAGGTGGGAGAACGATCTGCCGCCGGAGGTCGATTTTCGAATGCGGGGGACGGTGGCGAGGGCGAGGTCAGCGGAGCAGAGCCGGTGGTTGGGGGTGTAGAAGGAGTGTTGACTTTTGAGCTATGCTGGTTCCGGTGTTGTAGAGTGCTTTGCGTGCGTGGGTGTGGAGCTTGAAGGTGATCCTCTTGTTGACGGGAAGCCAGTGCAGGTCTCTCAGGTGGTCTATGATGTGGTTGCGGTGGGGGATGTCGAGGATCAGCCATGCGGAGGCGTTCTGAATGCGCTGTAGTTGTTTCAGGAGTTTGGCTGAGGCTCCTGCATAGAGGGCATTTCTGTAGTCCAACCTGCTGCTGACGAGGGCCTGGGTGACCATTCTTCTTGTTTCGGTGAGGATCCACCTGTAGATCTTGCGGAGAATGCAGAGAGTTTTGAAGCAGGAGGATGAGACAGCATTGACCTGCTTTGTCACGGAGAGAGTGGAGTCGAGGATGAACCCCAGATTGCGTGCGTGGTCGGTGGGTGCTGGTGCTGTTCCCAGTGCTGTCGGCCACCAGGAGTTGTCCCAGGCCGAGGGGGTGGAGCCGAGGATGAGGACTTCTGTCTTGTCCGAGTTTAGTTTCAGACGGCTGTTCTTCATCCACTCGGCGATAGCTTTCATTCCTTCGTGGAGGTTGGTTTTGGTGGTGCGGGGGTCCTTGGTGAGGGAGAGGATCAGCTGGGTGTCGTCAGCATAGGAGATGATGTTGAGGTCGTGCAGTCGGGCGACGTGGGCGAATGGTGCCATGTAGATGTTGAACAACATTGGGCTGAGTGATGAGCCTGGGGGTACGCCACAGATAATCTCGGTGGCTTGGGAGCGGAAAGGGACGCTCTGGGTTCTGCCGGAGAGGAAAGAGGTGGTCCAGTCTAGAGCCTTGTCTCGAATCCCAGCGTCATGGAGGCATGTGGGTAGGGTGCAGTGGCAGCCGGTGTCGAAGGCAGTTGACAGGTCCAGGAGGAAGAGGTCCGCGGTCTCGTCTTTGTCCAGCAGGGTCCTGATGTCGTCGATGGCAGCAAAGAGGGCAGTTTCGGTGCTTTGGTTGCTGCGGAACCCGGACTTGGACGGGTCCAAGATGCTGTTCTCCTCGATGTAGGGGGTCAGTTGTCTTTTGACGGGTTTCTCAATGACCTTCGCCGGGAACGGGAGCAGGGAGATGGTTCAGAAGTTTTTGATGTCCTTAGGGTCGGCCTGTTTTTTTTTTAGTAAGGCATTGATCTTGGCGTGCTTTAAGCTCTCTGGGAAGGTAGCTGGGTCAAAGGAGATGTTGATGGCTTTCCGGAGATGGGTTGTGATGGTGGCGCTGGCTTTGTTGAAGATGTGGTGTGGGCAAGGGTCTGATGGAGAGCCGGAGTGAATGGTGTTCATGATTTTGATGGTGTTGTCATTGTTTATGATGGTCCAGGAGAGCAGGAGATCAGTGCTGATGTTGGTCATGGAGGACTCAGTGGCTGTTGGGGTGGTCGAGACGATGAAGTTACCGTGGATGTCTGCGATCTTACGATGGAAGAAAGTGGCAAGGGAGTCGCACAGGTTTTGAGATGGTGGAATGTCATTGGTGTTGGAGCTGGGGTTGGAGAGTTCCTTCACAAAGTTGAAGAGCTCTTTGCTGTTGTGTGCATTGTTGTCAAGGCAGACTTTGAAGGAGGTCCTTTTGGCGGATCTGATGAGCTGAAGGTGTCTGCTGGTGGCGTTCTTGTGGGCCGCGTAACTGTCTGGTGTCTGTTCACGGTGCCATTTCTTCTCTAGTTTTCGGCAGGCTTGCTTGGAGGCCAGAAGGTCCTCGGTGAACCAGCTGGCATTCTTGCTGGTGTGTCTGTTGGAGGGTGTCTTGACCGGGGTGAGAGTGTTGGCACAATATTCGATCCACTGTCTGAGGTTGCGAGCGGCGGTGTCAGGGTAGGTGGGATCGGCGGGTGGGCTCTGGGCGAGGGTGGTGGTAAGCTGGTCTTCGGTGACTTTTCTCCAGCTGCCGCGAGGGATCTGTTGGGTGCAGTGGTGCGTGGTTGGTTTCTGGAAGGTGAAGTGGATGCAGTGATGGTCGGTCCAGTGGAGTTTGTGGTGTGGCTGAAGGCGAAGTGGGAGCTTGCGGAGAAGATGGGGTCAAGCTTGTGGCTGGCAGAATGGGTAGGTGTTGTGACGAGCTGTCTGAGTCCAAGATTGGCGAGGTTGTCGATCAAGGTGGTGGAGTTGGTGTCGTTGTTGTTCTCGAGGTGGAAGTTCAGGTCCCTGAGGAGGATGTAGTCTGTGGAGGCGAGGGCGTGTGTGCTGACGAAGTCGGCGATGGAGTCGCTGAACTGTGGCCAGGGTCCGGGGGGGTCTGTAGACGAGGGTTCCTCTGAGGGTGGTGTTGCGATTTATGTGGATCTGGAAGTGCAGGTGTTTGGCACTGCTGAGGGTGTTGTCGGTGCTGGTCGAGATTCTGAGAGTGTTCCTGTGGACGATTCCTCCTACAGTTCCGTTGGTGCGGTACCTGCAGGTGATCTTGTATCCGTCGAGGATGGCTATGGCGATGTCGGGTGCTGAGGAGGGGTTCATCCAGGTTTTCGTCAGGAAGGCGACGTCTGGTGAGGTGGAGTCCAGTAGGTCCCAGAGTTCAACGGCATGTTTGGGGGAAGAGCGGGTGTTGAGAAGGATACAGCTGAGGTGGTTGAGTTCTTTCACGGTGTGTTGATTGGCAGATTGAATGCTGGTGAAGCTGCAGTTCCAGCAGGTGAAGGGTCTCTGGGTGCGCTTTGGGGTGGCCTGGAAGCAGGTGTGCGATCGTCCGGTGTTGAGTGCAAGGAGGGTGTTGGCATCGTAGCGGAGACGGGTGTCGTGACATTCACGGGGGCCAGGGGTTCTGGCGCTGGGCAGAGTTTATATAATAAATAATCTACACTAGCTTGGAATGTGTAGAAACATGCAGAAAGATTATAACTTTCCTCTAACTACCTAAGGAGTGCAAAACATAAGCATGTTATATCTGTTTATCAATGTAAGCCAAAACAAAATAGAGCAGAAGAAAGAAAAGCAATATTCCGCTTTTCTTATTTTAAAATAGCTGCTTCAATTATGCTCTGTGATCTGGCCTGGCTTTCACCTGGTTGCCTGCTATTACTTTATAATAGTCAAGTTCTAATATCTTTTCTTTATAATCGGCAACTGGGTGTGTCACAAGTCACCGATTATAAAGAAATTATAGACTTTCATTTATACAGGCATTACAGAATTGATGTATGTGAAAGTATTATAAGTATGTCATTTGCATGAGAAATAGCGTCACAACTTTTTCGAATTCCTTAAGCAGGATATTGCCTCTACTTGCACTTCCATACAATTACATATTGCCATTGCCATATATATCGAACTGTATGTTGTTAGAAATATCAGTCTTAGTTAGGTTGGTCTTCCCCCAAACTTTTTGCTTTCCTCCTCCATTTTACTAATCTTGTTTATGACTCTGCGCAATTACCCCGCTAACCAGTACTAAAGTGCTTGTGTGCTCTCCTCTAAACATTGCAGCATTGGCTTATACCAAATTGACATATTTAATGTATCTATAAGTCCCTAGTAAACTGGAACAACATGAACCTGATGACTGTAAATTAAATGCTACTAGTGGGTCAGCAGCACTTATTGTGCCACCCACTTAAGCAGTCCTTTAAACGTGTCTCAGGCCTGCCATTGCAGCCTGTTTGTGTGCAGTTTGAACCTACCATTTGGAACTGGCAAAAAAGTGTTTGCATGGCCCAAACCTTCCTTTTTAATACATATAAGTCACCCATAGGGTAGGGTTATGTATTTAAAAGTTGGACATATGCTTTTAAGTTCTACATGTCACGGTAGTGTAAAAACTCTTTAATTCATTTTTCACTAATGTAAGGCCTACCTCTCCAATAGGATAACACTGGAGTTACCTTATTACATTCTATAAGTGTAATTTCAAATGGTAATAGGTATTTAGTTCATGTTTGTGTCTCTGGAATCAAAATTTAAAATTCTAACTTATGATGAAGTCAGATTTTAAATAGTAATTCTGACAATGGCACGTTTAGAAAGTTTTAATTTTTTAGCCTTATCCTCATTTACGAGGTTTTGGTGAAGGGCAGCACCACAAGGAATCTTGCTGCACTTTCCTGCATCAAAAGTAAAGGACAGGAATGGCTGCCATATGCGAACGCAGGCACCCTTGTGCCATGGTGGAAGAGTGTCTGCATTGTAGGGGCGATTGTTTTTGTGCAGGAAGGTGCCTCTTCCTATTCAAAAACAATCACAAGAAGTGCTTCCTCTTTCTATGTGTGCTGCATTAAAAGCGAGGAGAAATAAGGATATTTCTCCTTGCTGCACCTCCCTAACGCCAGCCCTGGGGTGGTGTTAGAATCTGACAATTACGATTCCTTGTAAATCTGGGAATGCTTCAGATTCCATGGGTGTTGCATGGAAACACACACAGTAACACCTAGTGGCTTTGCGTGGTCTTGTAAATATGCTTAGGCACATTGCGCATCTGGAGCATCAAAAAAGGTATGCTACTGCAGCACTAAGTGCCTCTAGGGGCCCTATGTGTTTGTAGCCTGACTCTGGTCATATGACAGGGTATAGATCACATTTGAGCTTTGTATATTCCTCCTAGACAGGCCCACACAATAGGGAGCTTAGGTGGGCCTGGATGGGCTATCATTGGCAGGATGTGAGTGAGGAGCTGGGCACACCTTCACTTAAACTTCAATAGACTGTGTACTGCCTCCACACAAAGGGCTGCATGCCCCCTGTAGTTAGTCTGGAGCCAGGGCAGCAAAGGCAGGGTGCCTGGGGACTTCAAAGTGGAACATTACCAAGCTTCTCCTTAACCTCAAAGGCCCTTCTGGGTATAAATATTGGACCTCTGACACCAACTCTTCAGTGCACTTCTGGACCTGTAGCTATTCTGCCAGGAACAAAGACTGCTGTGCTGCTGAAGGATTGCCGCTCTGCTGAACTGCTCCCTGCCCTGCTTTGCTACTGCTTTGTTGTGCTGACCTGCATCATGCAGCCCCCTTGCCTGGGTGACAAGGATTTGAACTGCATCTCTTGAATCCAGAACCTCAGAGTGATTCCACAGGCTAGTTGGTTGGCCTCCTGACTTGACTCTCAAAGGCAGAAGGCTCCAACAACCTTGCACCTGGCTGGAGTTTGTCATCCGCGAGTCTACCATGCCAAGTGGTGCCACACCAGTTCTGGACACTTGGAGGTGGGCCTGAGGTGCTTTGTCAGCCTCTCTGGAACAGAGGCATTTCCTCTGCTGTGCAGCACAACCCCGAGCAGACCTGAACCGTCAATGCTGCTGTGTGGATTGGACCCATCACGAAGGCTCACATGGCCAACACAGTCCACATCACCTTTGGAACAGCCACTGTATGACACATCTTGGGGCAGACCCTTGTTCCCTCATCAACAGCAGACTCAGCAATGACTCCTGACTCTGCATCGCAGCCTTGTAGCTCCTCAGAAGGAACACATCACCCAGAATCCGCAACGTATCCCTGACTCCGGATTTCACATTGCAAGCCCCCTTCGATGGGAGCTTCGATGACGACGCAACAGAACCTTGCACCGCAACCCTGCCACATTTCAGAACCAATGCATCGCTTCAGCTGCGTGATGCATCTTCGATGCGGATCTTCAAAACACTCCAAAAACCTGGATTGAAAATACTTTGTTCTGCTGGCATAACTTGGTCCTTGTTAAGCTAGCAGAACCTCATAGTTGGCCTGAACTTCTGACTTTGTCTTGTCCGGCGTGAGCAGATATCGATAGTTGGTGCTTTATGCCTTTTGGAGCTATTTTTACAAAAACCTTTAAAATGTAATATCTCTGGTTCTGCTCACTGAATTTGTTCATCATTTTGTTTTTGTTTTATTTATTAATTGTTGCTCTATTTTTATAACCTAGTCTGGGATCTTTTTTTGTGGTGTTTTTACTGTTTTACTGGTTGAAGTGTTGCACAATTACTATATACATTGCCTCTAAGTTCAGCCTGACTGCTCTATGACAAGCTACTAGTGGGTTGAGCACAGGTTAATTTTTGGTTGGCTTGTGCCTTACCCTGACAAAAATTGTGGTTGGTGTTTGATCAGGATTCACATTCCTGTCAACCAATAACTCAATTTCTTACATAAGCACTTACCACAAGTGATAAGAGAAAGGAACTTTCTGCAAAGTATAGTACTCCTAGGTAAAAAACAGCATGATAATTGCAGACACCATAAGCTTAATTACAAAAAGTATGCATTCATAACCAAAACATGATAATAATATACAAAGGAATTGCAAAATCCATTTGAATGAGAAGATTAGCAAAGTGCATGAAAAACACCACGACAAACTGTAACCATTATTCACAAGCTAGTCACTGTCAGCAGAGTAGCATTCCACCCGTCCTCTAAGCGCTTCAGCTTCTCACCATGGGTAGTAAGTGCTATATACAAACAGATACCATACCATGCACCTCTGTAGAATTACTGCTGATAGCTCAAAAACACAGGTTTGCAAGTCTTGCCCATAGTAAAACATTAGCTAATATATTTCCTTCTGAGAGGGGATCAACAGAGGAATGACCGCTGTGACCTTCAATATGCTTCCCGCTATCCTGACCATGCATTATGCAGTCAATGAATTTTCAGCACTGTTCAGAACCAGATCTAATGTTATGCCGTGGCAGATGACAAATAACTCCTTTGTTTTTTTTCAGACAGATTCCTTGACCTCACCCCGTCCCTTCAGCCCCCCTTGAGCTTGATCTTCTATTCGATTGCACAGCCAAGCTAAAAACAGGATCTAATATTCATAGAAATTTGTTTACCTCACTGCGGAGAGGGGTGATCCTATCAGGTCAGGGTTAAAACACATCAGACCGAGCTGGGGAAGCTTGCATTTCATCTGCCTGTGATGTACCTTGCCTGTAAGTAATACAAAGGGCTTCATTAGAGTCATAATCAGCTCTCTCACCTTTGAGACCTAATGTAATCATGTATTTCAAATGCACATCGAAGATAGAGCCGGCAATATGGGCAGAAAGAAAAAAAAACACAAGAGCCACCATCTCGTCATCTAAATGGGGCTGTAAGCAGCTGCAGCCAGCATTGTTTAATTTTCCTCCCAAATTTCAAATTAAAGTTTTTACTTTGGTAGCTCGGGAAGAGAGAAATCAAGGCTTTGCGAGTAGGGCGAAGAGAGCTCCAGTCCACACGAAAGGGATTAAGAAGCAGAGCCCAGAGTGGAAGAGGAAATGAGGATATGACAGAGGCCACCTCCAGTTCAAACAGAATTAGGCCCGCAGAAGGCAAGCGAAATCCCACTGGTGACAGGTGCCACCTTCTGGGTCATTCTACCACTCTGCCTCCTGCCACTTTTTATAACGAGAGCAGATAAAGGAGGGCTCTTTCTTCGAGGCTGAGGGGGCCGGGGAAATAATGCAAAGGGATGGGAGACAGGCTGGCTTTATGGACTTGGCATGATACTACACGCATCAGTGCAGCGCCTGCCAGCGCTGGAAGCCGCTTCCCCACAAAGCGGCACAGAAGCATGCAGAATGAAGATTATTGGTCACATTCATCCCTCTGTCCTTCCCCTTGTGTCTTTAAAGTTTTTATTTTGCACAGTTATGAGGAGCTTTGCAGCCAGCCAATGAAGCAGTTACAAAGCGTGTGAAATGGACTCCAAGATGTAAGAAAACAATCAAACAGACAGGTGGTGAGAGGGGTACAGAAAGGGAAATTAGAAATATTTTATGTGAGATCCCATAAAAATAATTATTTTTTTAACCTTTCCAGCCACAGTAGTTTACAATGGGTGGCATGGAGCTGAGCAAGAGCATCAGAATTTCTTAAATAGTACATTTTTTTTTAGTATTGCATAAATGTGAACATTCATAAAAAATGTAGCGGCATTTTGAGAGACTATGGAGGATAACATTTGAGGGCTTGTCTAGCAGTTGCCTGGAGGATCTCCATGGATTAAAGCTACTGTATGGGCACATTTGTGTATATACTGTAATGATTCTGAATGCCAGAGACGTTGTCCCTAAGGATCTAAGTGGTAGAGGAGCGACTGAAGACAACAAAATTGAACCCCCTAGTGCAAATTCATTTTCAGACAGGTACACCATGGAAAAGGCCACACATCCTGCACTATGAAATTGTCCAGAGGGAATCGGTGAGGATACCAATAAACACTGGACCAAAAGATTAGAAAAGCAGAAAAAACACAAACATATCGCAAATCCATAACCACAGTAGAACGTTGCAGTTTGGCAGAGCCATGTGGCAGCCACAAGGATATTAATCACAAAATAAACATTGCAGAATAGTGTTGCACATACCATTGTCAAATATAGAAATGTGCTAGCTCTACAAGAGACTCCAGTCAACTGCATACATTAATATTACACACAAGAACTTCTCAACTGCGCAGATGCCTAGCCCCTACCCAAGAGGAAGACATCCATGGCACTCCATATGTAGCCTGATTGCAACTTGCTAGAATGTTGGCAGATTAAGACAGAGTGGCAAACCAGTGACTGAAAACACAAGCGGCATATTAGCAAGAACCTCGTTAAAATTATCGTCGTTTTAGCGGCAGGAAACTGCCGCTAAAACGGCGATAATGGGCTTGCTAATATGCGTTATAGAATTCCAATAGAGGCCCAGGTTAGATGAGCAGGACATCTAACCTGGGCTTCTATTGGAATTCTACCACGCATATTAGCAAGCCCATTATCGCCGTTTTAGCTGCAGTTTCCTGCCGCTAAAACGGCGATAATTTTAACGAGATTCTTGCTAATATGCCCCCTGGTGTGCCCCTGAATATCGAAAACAATACTGTGGTATGGAAATATTGAGGGCAAAATATTGAAACTGAAATTTTGATTGGTAGTTATAGATTTGCTATGCCTAACTACAGATATCTGTACCTTGATGATATATAAAAACCTTCAAGCTATGTAGATGAAGAGTTAGGAATACTACATATATACTACCTATATATCCACTTACCTTTGACAGCCTTTGTCTTCAATATTTTGACCACAATATTCTTATATGACGGTTTTTTAATGTTCTATATTTAATAGTACAATCACAGCAGTAGTATCACAGGAGAACTGTAATAATGCCCAGGGACCTAAGCAAAGCTTTTGTCTCTGAACGTCCTAGAACTGTTGTGAATACTAATGTATTGTATTGTAATTGCATTTATGTAGCGTTTACTTCCCCAGACGAGGCGTCAAAGCGCTTTTTCGGCGAGTAGCACGCTACTCCGGAAACCATAGAGGATTAGTGTTGAATTAGTATAGTGAAACATGCAAGTACATTTTAAGTGCTGGATAGGTTAGTCAGTTATTTGGATTTGGAATGATAGCAGAAGGATAGAGGAGGACAAAGGTTTGTATTTATATAGCGCTTGTTGACGCACGCTATTCAGGAAGCCTACAAAGGCTTAGTGGTGAATTAATATGGTGCAATATGAAGTAATTTCAGTGGTGGATATTAGTCAGTTACTTGGAATGAGAAGGATAGCGGAGGGATAAAAGGGGAAGAAAGATTTGCATTCATATAGCACTTGTTACCCTGATGGATGTTGAATCGCTTTTCTGGCGCGTAGCACGCCACTCCGGAACCCATAAAGGATTACTGTTGAAAATTAGTATAGTAAAAAAATATGAAGTAATTTGAGTAGTGGATATGTTATTCAGTTATTTGGGTAGAATATTAGTATAGTTTAATATGAAATTTGAGAAGTGAACATGTTAGTCTGTTAATTTCGATTGAAAAGGATAGTGGAGGGATAAAAGAGTGAAAGATTTTTTTTTTAGGTCTTAGCAATAGGAGGAGGCTTTTGGATGAGTAAAAAGGAGTTTTGGAGGGGGGACTCAGAGGAAAGAGTTTAGAAAGGTTTGTTTTAGGGGATCGGTATAGTATAAGAGGTGTCAGATGATGCAAGGAGGGGTAGAGTAGGAGAGAGTCTAGAAAGGGTTATTTTGGCAATCATAGTAGTGGTATGGGGTTTGGGATAAATGAGAGAGTGGATGTAGAGGATATATTGATAGATGTATAGGTTGAGAGATAGGGTAGTGCATTGGAAGGAGTAGTAGAAGTCTGAGATGAGTCAGAAGGTTGAGCTAGAAGATATATTGAGCGAAGTATAGGCTGAGAAATAGGGTAGTGCATTGGAAATGCTAAATTAGAAGAAAGTGATAAATATATACATCTATAATTACATTGAGGCTATATAGATACATAAAGGAGGTAAGTATATGTAGATTAAATATATTGACAGAGGCACAGGATGAGAAATAGGGTAGTGCATTGGATATGATTTTTCAGGAGAAAAGTAACAGACACACAGATCCAAGTACATGGAAGGTACATAGATGCACAATGGAAGTATGTACATGTAGACGAAAGATGATTTTTATTTATGTATTATTATTATTTTTTCTCTCAACAACATAATTAATTTACATGTTTATTCAAAGTAATACACAAAGATAGGTACATATCTATAGTGAAAAAAATGCTTGTATACAGAGGGATATGCTGTAAATTTCTGTTTGCGTATGGTGCTTATGTGGGGAAGAGCCAAATCTTTGAGTAGTTTTCTGAAGATAAGGTGGTTGTTGGTGGACCTTATGTTGGGGGGTAAAGAGTTCCATAGTTTGGCTGCTTGAACAGGGAAGGATGTGCCACCCATGGTTTTTTTCTTGTATGGTGGGATTTTGAGGCGAGATGCTCCTTTAGAGCGGAGGTTCCTTTGTTGTATGTGTTTGGTGATTTTATTCCTGATGAAGAGCAGTCCCATTCCATGTATTGCTTTGTGGGTGATACAAAACAGTTTGAACGTGGATCTTCTGGCAACCGGTAACCAATGCAGGGCTTTCAAGGCAGGGGAGATGTGGTCTCGCGGTTTGATATGCAAGAGTAGTCTGGCAGCAGAGTTCGTTGTAGTCTTTTCATGGTTGTTAAAGGTGATCCGTGGTACAGGCTATTGGCGTAATCGAGTTTGGACAGAACAAGGGAGATGGTAGCTTGGACTTTGTGTGGAAATCCCAAATGATGGAAAATTCATCGCAGAGTCTTTATAGTAGCAAAGCTTGATCTTGCTAGTTTATCCACTTGAAAAAGCAATTCACCCACTACACATTTCTTTGAGTCCTCTATTTTGAGGAAAAAAACAAGTGATACTCCTGGGTTGATTGGGTATATTTCACTTGTACCCTTTTGATTTATTATTTTCAAATTTTCATTATCTCATGTATGAAAAGGACACTTCACGTTTTGTTTCATTTACAGTTTTGCTACAAATACACAAAAACACAATACATTTCTACAACAAAAATACACCATTTATATATACACGAGCATTTTTTGATATATACACAAACATTTGTTATCTTAGAAAGACAAGAGTCAAGCTTTCGACTCAAAGGTTAAATAAAGAGCAAGTTAATCCAACCAATGTTTTTTTCAAAACATAAATAAACCATAAATTAATTCCGTGGTCTATTAGGCAACTGATGTCTATTCTCTTTATGTGCCGACGCGTTTCGAACCCGATGTATTCAATTGTCGGGTTCTCTTCAGGGCTCTATCTTTTGGATTTTTCTAAAAGTGTATAAAACAAAAAGTTTTACTTATTTTATCTATATCCTATCTGCTTCCCTACATACAGCGCTAATGTCACTGTTATTACCTGTGTTCCAGCAATCGCCAGTCCGCAAGTACTATTTTTGTGTTCGACTGGGTTTCTTTGACTTTAGACCTGAAAACAAGTGGGGACATTTTGTCATTCTCTATTTATCCCTGACAGTGCGATGTTGTACATACTATAGTTGGACATATGTTGATTTCTTTTTTAAACCCTTTGTGAGCACCGTCAAATCATACCTAAAAGACACAATGGACTTTTTGGTGAAAGTAGAAGGGACTGAATTTAACCCAACGTCACAATTATTAGTGACGATGGATGTGACATCGCTTTATACCCAGATCCCCCAGGATGAGGCACTGGAGGTAATAGAGCTATATCTAGAAGCCCGTGAAAGACCACACCGAGTTCACACAAGCTTTATTTTAAAACTAGCAGAAATAGCCTTAAGGAAGAATTATTTTCGATTCAATGAGCAATTCTTTATGCAGACGAAAGGTACAGCTATGGGATGCCCTTATGCCCCAGAGATGGCTATACTGTACATGGCGGAATATGAAAGAAAGTTCATTGATAATGACAACCCATACAGTGGACACATCAAGCAATGGTTACGCTACATCGACGACGTGTGGCTCCTGTGGCAGGGGAGTCACACCGAGTTGATGCAGTTCCATGCATAGCTAAATACCAAACACCAAGATATAAAATTTTCTATGGAACATAGTGATAGGAAAATGACATTCCTAGATGTGGAAATCACATGTACAGAAGGTCGGTTAATTTCTTCTCTATATAGGAAAAAGACTGACAAAAATACCTTGTTACATCATCAAAGTGCTCATCCAAGAAACCTGAAGGCCAACTTACCATATGGCCAATTGCTCCGTATTAGGAGAAATTGTACGGAGCTCTCTGATTATGAAAGGCATACTGACACATTCTGTGAGGAACTAAAAGACAGAGGGTATCCTAAAAAATTGTTAAAGCATTCATTCAAGAGGGCGCGCTGCACACCTCGAGAATGTCTTTTGCAGACTAGAACAAAACCCGAATTAGACAGATTGGTCTGTGTAACTACATTCGGGCCTGACACTAATAAATTGAGACAGGTGGTCCTAAAAAACTGGCACCTATTGGAAAATCTGGACTGCCCTTTTCCGCGTCCGCTTTTTGCGTACCGGAAAAATAAAAGCATTGGGAAACAAATAGTAAGGGCAGACATTGCGTTACCCAAACCCAAAAGCGACTTATTGTCCCAGTGGGGGATGAAACCCGTAGAGGGACATCACAAATGTGGCTCTTGTGTGGCATGCAGGAACACAATGGAAGGGAAGGAATTCCGACATGGAAGTGTGAGATGGAAACATTTGTGTTTTTCCAATTGCAGAACACGCAATGTCGTGTATGTAATTGTTTGTCCATGTTCAAAGATTTATATTGGCAAGACAACACAGCAAGCCAATATACGCATAACCCAACATAAATCACGGTTAAAAAATAAAATCTTAACCTCTCCCATGGTCGAACATTTTATAGAGAACAACCACACTGAAAATAACTTTAAATGGTCAATCCTGGATGTTTTGCAACAATCAAGACCTATGGACCCTGACAAAATCTTGTTGCAAAAAGAGGCGTACCTGATACTAAAATTCAATAGTGCGCTTACTGGTTTGAATTCATTATCCGAAGTATCAAGGTTGTAACATATAGAAATTACCTGATCTTCAACAGAAAATAAAGGAAAAGAAACACTGATCTTGGGATATGGTAGCCCCAGTTAAAAGCGAGCGACCGAAAACCAGGTGCATTGTGTAAATTTGAAAGATATTGAATTTAAAATGGTAATTTATCCCCTTGTTGTAATAAATATAAATGATTCTCCATTACTATAATACTATGGTCCCGCAGATTGTTAATATGGACATACTAGAAACCCACTAAAAGATGGCCGCCACATAACACGGGTGTTTACAACGCGCCTTTAAGTTATAAAATTCCCATCCGAAGATGGCCGCTGCATCCACAGACTGACTAAGGAAGTCGCCGGATCGCCGCGAAAGAAAGTAAGTCCAATATAGAAGAATGGAATAGGTATCCTTTGCCCAAACCCTATGTCCAGATTCTAAAGTCACTTTTATGTACACAGGAGAACGACTGTTGGCCCAGAACGAAAGTAGCTGATTGACACAAAGTGCAGAGCACACGCAGAGTGATTGCAGCCCAGGTGGAAATTTGATACACGCCAGGTATGCCGATTAGAGTAATGAACGTTGTCTCTTTCAAACGATGGTTAGAGAGAATTACATGAAAGCTTTATCATTTCTAGGCTGTGAACAATCGGCAAGGATAAAACATTATCATTAAAAGCAGGACATAAACAGAAGATAAAAAGACTAAAATCGACAATCGGAGGTATGTCCAACTATAGTATGTACAACATCGCACTGTCAGGGATAAATAGAGAATGACAAAATGTCCCCACTTGTTTTCAGGTCTAAAGTCAAAGAAACCCAGTCGAACACAAAAATAGTACTTGCGGACTGGCGATTGCTGGAACACAGGTAATAACAGTGACATTAGCGCCGTATGTAGGGAAGCAGATAGGATATAGATAAAATAAGTAAAACTTTTTGTTTTATACACTTTTAGAAAAATCCAAAAGATAGAGCCCTGAAGAGAACCCGACAATTGAATACATCGGGTTCGAAACGCGTCAGCACATAAAGAGAATAGACATCAGTTGCCTTATAGACCACGGAATTAATTTATGGTTTATTTATGTTTTGAAAAAAACATTGGTTGGATTAACTTGCTCTTTATTTAACCTTTGAGTCGAAAGCTTTACTCTTGTCTTTCTAAAATAACAAATGTTTGTGTATATATCAAAAAATGCTCGTGTATATATAAATGGTGTATTTTTGTTGTAGAAATGTATTGTGTTTTTGTGTATTTGTAGCAAAACTGTAAATGAAACAAAACGTGAAGTGTCCTTTTCATACATGAGATAATGAAAATTTGAAAATAATAAATCAAAAGGGTACAAGTTAAATATACCCAATCAACCCAGGAGTATCACTTGGATTTTTCCTCAAAAAAGAGGACTCAAAGAAATGTGTAGTTGGTGAATTGCTTTTTCATATAACTATAACCTATGGTCCAACCGACTACACGTCCCAGGACCTGACTCCCCCTTTTCCAAAGTTTATCCACTTGGGCATTCATCGACAGCTTGGAGTCCATGGTCATTCCGAGGTTTCTTACTTCCTTCGATACTTTAGGCAGTGATCCAAGTTCATCAGGCCATGCGGCAAGCAGGTTGTAATGTTTCCAATCACCACACGTGAGTATTTCAGTTTTTGAAGCATTCAATTTGAGATGGCTCCATGTCATCCACTGATCCACGACTCTGAGACAGCTGAAAGTTGGTGATTTTCCAATGTCTTTGGGTCATTCCAGTTGAGGGAGTATTTGCGTGTCATCTGCATAGTTATAGCACGTGAGGTGAAATTTATTGATCAGTACTGGCAATGACTTCATGTAGATGTTGAAAAGCATGGGCGAGATGATAGAACCTTGAGGGACCCCTACTTTCGTGTAGTATGGTTTGGATGAGAAAGGTGGGGTATGGATGACATTAGTTCTGTTTCGAAGCTAGGACGCTATCCAGTCTAAAGCAGTTCCCTTTATGCCGGCTTCATGGAGTCTTTGTTTCAGAGTGTCATGGTCAACCGTGTCAAAGGCAGCTGAGAGGTCCAAGAGGAGTAGCGCAGCAACCCCGTTGCGATCAACTGTATTGTTTAGCTCATCCCAGATGGCAAGGAGGGCAGATTCAGTGCCTCTTCCCGGACGGAATCCTGTTTCGAAGTCTGAAAGTATGTCATTCTCTTCAATGAATTGTGACATCTGGGCGAACGCTGCTCTTTCTATCAGTTTGCCCAGGAATGGTCCATTTGTAATGGGTCTGTATTTGTCAGGGTTCAGCGGGTCCAAGTTTGTTTTCTTCAGTAAAGGGCGTATATGTGACTTTTTGAGTTCTTCTGGAAATATTCCAGTAGTTAAGGAATCGTTGATGATTCTTCTTACTGGAGTGGCAGCAGAGGTTGTTAAAAGAATTGTCTTGAAAGTTTGTGGCGGACAGGGATCAGAAGGGCTGCCGGCAGGCATGCTTGCTTTGACCAGGTCCATAAATTCATCGTGTGAGATGTGTTGACCTGGATCAAAAGGTCTGCCCCGAAGTTGTTGGAAATACTGGCTTTGTTAGCCAACATATTGGGATGGAGTACGGTCTAGTTTAAGTGTTGCCTCTTTCCTCGGAGAGAGAAGGTGGTTGTGGACAAAAGATACCTCAACAACATTGGCATGGAAATGCAGCCTAGTGCTCTGAAATATTCAACTAATCCAGGTTTCTCACAAGGCTCTATTTAAACTTCCATATGATTCTGGCGGAGAGGATGCTACCGGATTTAGAGAGTTATTATCTGGTTGCACAGTTGCAACATTGATCTCAATGGATGGATTTACAGCCAAACAGGAAGAACTGCTTTTTGGCTCACTGCTTTTGCATAAGCTCTGTAGGCATATTTAATCGGTCACTAATCTGGGTAAATGCTGAAAACCCATGTCTGCTAGAATATTAGTACCAGGTGCCAAATGTGGTAAAGATTTGGGTCCCTCAAGCTGTTTACTGTCCTGAGTGAGTTGAAAGGCACTGCAGAGTAGAAAGAGAATAGTTGCAGTAGGATGTAGCATCAATAAAAAGGATGTTACATATTTAACATATAAGGTGATTTCGTCTCGGGCGGGGTCAGCCTATTCCAATTTCTGAATTATGCACAATTGGCTGGGGCTGTCAAATGAACTTGGGAGAAGTTTCCTATCAGGTAACCTGAAACTTCAGTGGATGCTGAGATCTTTATCCTCCAGAGTGAAACCAGAGCAGTCCAAGTAATATCTGGAGCAGTTTGCGGGGACCAGCCTAGCTTGAGGTTGAATGTCAGACAAAAATGGGAAAAAGTAAAATGTCACTCTTGTAAGGAAAGGCCGTTACAAATAATGCTAAATGCTACCTAACACAGAACATAAAACAGGATGTACGTTGTTACAACGCATGCTTTTACCACGCATGCTGTTACAACGCAAGTTTTACCACGCAAGCCATTACAACGCATTGCTTTGGGGGGTGCTGGATAGTGAATAGTTTAATTTACTATTCCAACTCCAGTCCCCGTGGATAGTAGGGAAGGTGTTGGATAGTAAATTAAACTATTACTTATCCTAGAGCGCCCCCCAGTGCAATGCGTTGTAATGGTTTTCGTGGTAAAGCCTCGTTGTAAAAGCACTGCGTGGTAAAATTTGCGTTGAAAAGGATGTTCCCCCATAAAACACACTATGGCTGTTATACTCAGCAAGATCTGTTCAAAATAACAGGATAATTGCCCTAGATGTAGTCAAATATGTGCTTGTTTGTTGCAAATACCTCAGTGCAAATTTTGCGGGGTATAGTAATGCATGTGTGTTTACACTTTAAATACCAACTTTTGTGCCTCTTTGGAGTTGTTAAGAGATAAGAAGATTGAAAATATGAATCCATTTTCATAATAAAGAAGAAAACGGTGTTGAAGTGTTAGAAATGAGATCTCTGGTTGGCTAAGGCTTGCGCCAAAACCAGGCAGAGACCACCGCTCTAGTCAGGGCAAGGGAGTTACACGCCAAAGATAACCCCTGCTCACCCCCTTGGAAGCCAGGCATGAGCAGTCAGGCTTATCCTGGAGGCCATGTGTAAAGCATTTGTGCACGCACACAGCAACAACATCCCAGGCACACTACAAAAGGATCCACACAAGGTTAGGTTATATCAAAAATAGCCTTTGTATTCTCAAAACACATTAGAATAGTAAACACATAATATACATGGTGCCACCTGGCACTGGGTCATATCTACAAGGGAATTATTTACACATGACAGGGCCCGCTGGACCACTGTCAGAACCATCACAAAGCAAACTTAGTGAAAGTAAAACAGATCATAAACGTACAACCAGTAACCACTGGAAATCACTGTACTTAGCATCAGCCTGTAACATAAACTACATTGTGCACAGTATCACATCAGGCACGAATTACATTCTGCGCCAACTTCACCAACATAAACACATAATGCAATCATCTCACAAGTCTAAACGCATTAGACCCTAACCTCCTAAGTATAACTCACATTAGGGGCATAAATCACACAGTAAAACAATCTCAGTAGCATAAACCATAATATGCGCAACAACTTCATAATCATAAAACTACATGTAGAGGTATAAAACATGGTGCGTATTCATACTACATACATTACATTTCCTAGCACCACAATCACATTAGGGCCTGGTGCCCTATAATCCTAACAGTCCCCTTGGCCAACTGGTCATCTCAAAGAGGGGCTAAAAATGCCCTATGTCCCAAGAGTCAGGGCGCGCTGCCAAAGCAGCGAAAGTCAAGGGTGCGAAATCTGCGCAGGCCTAAACGTTGCAGCTGCCCACTACTTGCTGTGCAGCTGGGAAAGTAATGGGTAACAGAGTGCATCTCACTCCTATTTTCACAAGACATGCCCCCAAAGAACTGTGGGCCTAAACGGTGCAGCTGGCACTAATTGCTGTGCAGCTGTAAATGAGGAAAAGGCCCGGGCACTCAATTCCCTTTCAATAGATAGGTAGAAACGTTGCAGCTTCCTGCGCTGGTGCGGCGCCACTGGGAATAGAACAAATGGGACATGGCACAACTATGCCCTCTGCCCCTTGCTGGGGCTCTTAACACAATTTTGCCCCTATTGGAGACACACGGGGCTCTAAAATAATTATGCCCAAGCGCAAGAGCCACGCACGGGCTCTGAAAATAATCATGCCCCATTGTTACAGCTGACCCCTGCAAAGTGGGGTAGTTGGAGAATAATGACCAATATGGGGCAGCACGGGCCCACGGCACCTCGGGACCCCCAAGGGGGCTCTTTAAACAAATATTGCAATGCTGGAGCGGCCCGCTGCAAAAACGAGGCCTCTCAGGATCTGTGCCCCCAAAGCGTTGGAGCGGCCCGCTGCCAGACGGGGCAGCTCTGACCGGGTGCCTCTGCCAGGCACCATTTAATGCGAGCCCCACTCACCTGGGCTCTTCTCTGGCGAGGATCTACGGCATCTGGAGAAGGCCTGCGGGACTACCCTCCTCTGACAGGAGCCTCGCTCAGCCTCTGCTACCTTTCCTCTTCACCCGGGGCTCCCAGCAGCTCAAGGGAGCCCCGCTGGAGGCCTGAGCCGATGACTTCTCCTCCAGCAGCTCCATGGGTGCGGGCTTCCTGCGGAAGGCGGAAGTCCCGCCCCACGACAGGCATGATGCTGCCTGACTTCCGGCTGTCACGGCAGTGATTCACAGCGGCCAAACGTGGGGTGGTCACCTGCTCCATCAAACAAAAGGCACCATTATGCTAGGTGGGCACCCACCTCCAAAGTAAAAGCATCAGCGGAACCCGGGGTGGGCACCGGTAAATCTGCATAATTACAAGAAAAAGCAGGGTAGGCTCCAGCTATCACAGGCACCATAACGCAGGGTGGGCACCCACTCCCGGCAGCATCACGGGGGAATCCTTCCCACGGGGATTCCCTCTCTCTCCCTTTAGGCAGCACGGCGCTGCAAGGGAACAACATTAGCACTCTCCCTCAAAACAAAGCGCTCTTCCACGCAAAATACTCCTGGGGAAATGAAAGCAGAGCACTCACAAGGAGCCACAGCTCCAGTAGCAGGCAAAGATCGAGGAGATGCTCCAGGGGCAGAGCTGGGCCCAGGGGTGAGCACACAGGGCCCTCCAGCAGGGAGGAAGCCTCCATGGCAGTCCCCCCTGGACCCCAGCAGCAGCAAGCCCCCCTCCATCAGGATCAAGAACAGAACTGAACAGTTTCATGGGGACACAGCCCCTATATTTATATTACATTTTCCCTTTGTGACACAGCACAGGGCTGGGGAAAAACCAGACGCAACTGGTTTGGGGGAGCTTTGCAGCACTTTGTTGTGCTCAGCTCCTCTCACCATTGTCAGGTGGGGGCTAGGTGCTCAGACGCACCAAAGGGGGCGGAGCCAGCATTGTTGAGGGAAGGCACAGCCCTATTCCGGTTCCAGGTGCAATTCCTCCCTCTCATCTACATGCAGATCTCTCTATTCACCACTGGGAAGACTAATCCTGGCTCCTGGAGCCAACCACACCATCCATCCCCTGTTAATCACAAGCCAGATATGCAATTCACATCAGGCAGGCAGACACACAGCACACAGAAATGCCAACTTCTAAAAGTGGCATTTCTAAAACAACCACAGTAAATCTGAACACACTATTGCACAGCATTTATTCTCACGAGTTTGTACATACTAAACTCGCCCTTGAACTCCTCTCATATCAGGAATTACCATGGACACACATATCCCCAATGAATTCCTATGGGAGGGCAGGCCAATCTCACCACATGCACTCAGTGAGCGCACACACTTTACACTGGTCCACAGTGCTAAAGTGCGCAGAGGCCAAAAATCACTATCACTGTCAGAGCTTAAGGCAAACAGTTCAGGGGTGAACCTGCCAAAAGGGCTAAGTCCAACACAACCCCCTTCCAGCCAAAACGCAGGGCAGACCAATCACCACCGTGATGGGCTTCCCTGCTTGGGGCGATAGAACACGGACGTGGGACGGCACTGCAGGGACGCCTTTCGGTTCTACACCACTCTGAACCCACGTGGTTCTCTCTGACAAAGAACTCTCAGGCCAAACTAGACTACACCACTGGTACTCCCTAGTTTTCCACAGCCAGGACCAGGCCCTAGGCCATCCAGATACCACTGGTCCTTGCCAATCCACAGAGTGGGGGGCAATAACCCCTGGTTTACCATAGCCATTTTCCAATCTCCTTCTCAGTGTAGTTCCAAACTACCACTGATCCTTCAACCTAGGGTCTGCACCCTCAGGCTGACCAGAGGTCACGGTCACCCTACCTCTACTTCTGGGGTTGGGCACTCTCCCAGGTGAAGCACCCTCCAGAACACAACTCTCCCACCAGTACAGGACCTCTCTCCATCAACTGGTCTACCACCTGGGATCCACATACACCGGATGCACCGGGGTCAGAGGCGAGGTACTCCCTCCCTCTGCACCCCCTTCCAGAGTTCTGTACCCTCCCACTGTAGAACAGGGTCCCTTCACTTAAGATAGGCTCCAGTTGCTATCAGGGGTACCCCTAGAAGGTAATCCTGCCAGGACACTGATTACATCAGCCCTGCCATCCAGGACAGGCAAACACCTGAACCTGGATCCCCAACCCAAGGACGCTACCCTTTGGTCAGATGCCCGGCGAACCAGGACTTCACGAGGGTGACACATAACTAATGTGTTGTGTGACAGTCTGCCTGGCGCAGATCTCACGGTCTCCTGTCCAACTAACAGTGCGTGCAGATCCCCCAGGACAGAAGTGGCATCACCATGGCCAATCATTGGCGACTCAGCCCTTCTGGCTGGCCCCTGACCCACTGTTTCCCACTGGGGACTCTTTCCCCCCTCACCCCTCACTCTGGACCTCTGCACACTCCCAACTGGAGCGGTACTGCCAGACACCAGAACTGCTGGAGCTCTGCTTACGGCCGCTCCACGTTCCACAGACACTAGGAGATCCTCCTCAAAGGGCCTATCAGTACAGCATAGGTTCCCAACCTGGTGTTCCCTCAAACAAACACCCAGGCCTAAGACGAGGTTTCGGGCACCTGGAGACACGCAGTCCCACCCATTTCTTCTTATCTGAGACAGGACATGAGCCCCTACACCCATCCCTCTACACTGGGACCTAGCTAGGCTACTATGAACCTCTTCCACCACTCAGGGCTAGAATACACCTCAGCCACTCCTTTTGGAATCACTCCCCAATGCCTCTTTAGGGCCTCTAGCACACAGCCAGTGGTCCACCTCCTGTGCAAGCTCCTTATTTCAGAGAACTCACACTCAATCGTCCAGTGCAACACACCACTCATCCACACACGCCCCCCCAGACTGGTGAGACAGTATCTACTACCTCTGAATCTCAACCTGCACCCCTCTTACTGAGCACCAGGCACCATACTCTGGGAACGGGACAGGGACTTCACGCGCTGGACACACTTCTGCTGCCACCACTGGATCCCAACCTTACTGGTAAATCCAGACAACTCACACTGCACTTAGGGTACAGTCTACCCTCCCAAGCTAGTTATTCCATACCAATTAAGTCCCCACTATAGGCCAACCCAAGAACCAGCGCAAAGGCTCAAGGGCTGTCTCTCCTCCAGATTCTCTGGTTTCTGTCCTTGGCAGGACACCCAACTCATAGTGCACAAGAAACACATTTCCAAAGAAATGACACTAAAAACAAACTTAGACACAAGAATCCCTTTCCATGTGACTGTCTAAAATGCAGAATTTTGTAGTGCAGCCAGTTGTCGCTGTGGTACTGCGCAAATGCACGTCCTATCCTCACCGCTGCCAACCAATGTAAGAAATGGGATCTCTGGTTGGCTAAGTCTTGCGCCAAAGCCAGGCAGAGACCACTACTCTAGTCAGGGCAAGGGAGCTACACACCGAAGATAACCCCTGCTCAACCCCATGGTAGCTTGGCACAAGCAGTCAGGCCTATCCCGGAGGCTATGTGTAAAGCATTTGCACACGCACACAGCAACAGCATCCCAGGCATACTACAAAAGGAACTCCACACAAGGTTATATCAAAAATAGCCTTTGTATTCTTAAAACACATTACAATAGTAAACACATAATATACATGGTGCTACCTGGCACTGGGTCATATCTACAAGGGAATTATTTACGCATGACATGGCCCACTCTCAGAACCATCACAAAGCAAGCTTAGTAAAAGTAAAACAGATCATAAACGTACAACCAGTAACCACTGGTAATCACTGTACTTAGCATCAGCCTGTAACATAAACTACATTATGCACAGTATCACATCAGGCGCGAATTACATTTTGTGCTAACTTCACCAGCATAAACACATTATGCAATCATCTCACAAGTCTAAAGGCATTAGGCCCTAACCTCCGAAGTATAACTCACATTAGGGGCATAAATCACACAGTGAAACATAATCTCAGTAGCATAAACCATAATATGCAAAACAACCTCATAATCATCAAACTACATTTAGAGGTATAAAACAGGGTGCGTAATCATACTAAATACATTACATTTCCTAGCACCACAATCACATTAGGGCCTGGCGCCCTATAATCCTAACAGTGTCCCTGGCCAACTGGCCATCTCAAAGAGGGGTTAAAAATGCCCTATGTCCCAAGAGTCAGGGGGCGCTGCCAAAGCAGGGAAAGTCAAGGGTGCGCAATCTGCGCAGGCCTAAACGTTGCAGCTGCCTACTACTTGCTGTCCAGCTGGGAAAGTATGGGACAACGGAGTGCATCTCACTCCTGACTTCACAACACATGCCCCCGAAGAATTGTGCGCCTAAACGGTACAGCTGGCACTAATTGCTGCGCAGCTGTAAATGAGGGAAAAGCCTGGGCACTCAATGCCCTTTGAATAGATAGGTAGAAACGTTGCAGCTGCCTGTGCTGCTGCAGCACAGCTGGGAATAGAACAAATGGGCCCTGGCACAACTGTGCCCTCTGGGCCTTGCTGGGGATCTTAACAAAATATTGCCCTTGTTGGAGCCACACGGGGCTCTAAAATAATCATGCCCCATCGTTGCAGCTGACCCCTGCAAAGTGGGGCAGATGGAGAATAATGACCAATATGGGGCAGCGTCGAACCATGGGACCTCGGGACCCCGACAGGGGCCCTTTAAACAAATATCGCCACATTGGAGCAGCCGGCTGCAAAAACGGGATCTGTGCCCCCAAAGCGTTGGAGCGGCCCGCTGCCAGTTTAGGCAGCTCTGACCGGGTGCTTCTGCCAGGTACCATTTAATGTGAGCCCCACTCACCTGGGCTCTTCTCTTGCGAGGATCTCTGGCATCTGGGGAAGGCCTGCGGGGCTACCCTCCTCTGACAGGAGCCTCGCTCAGCCTCTGCTACCTTCCCTCTTCACCCGGGGCTCTCAGCAGCTCAAGGGAGCCCCGCCGGGGTCTGAGCCAACGACTTCTCCTCCAGCAGCTCCGTGGGCTTCCTGCGGAAGGGGGAAGTCCCGCCCCATGACAGGCATGTCGCTGCCTGACTTCCGGCCTGGCCGCGGCAGTCATTCACCTGCTCCAACAAACAAAAGGCACCAGTATGCGGGGTGGGCACCCACCTCCAAATTAAAAGCATCAGCGGAACGTGGGGTGGGCACCCGTAAATCTGCATAATTATAAGAAAAAGTGGGGTAGGCTCCCGCTATCACCGGCACCAATATACAGGGTGGGCACCCACTCCTGGCAGCATCACGGGGAAATCCTTTCCACGGGGATTCCCTCTCTCTCCCTTCAGGCAGCACGGCGCTGCAAGGGAACAACATGAGCACTCCCCCTCAAAACAAAGCGCTCTTCCACACAAAACACTCCTGGGGGAATGAAAGCAAAGCACTCGCAAGGAGCCACAGCTCCAGAAGCAGGTAAAGATCCAGGAGAGGCTCCAGGGGCAGAGCTGGGCCCAGGGGCTAGCACACAGGGCCCTCCAGCAGGGAGGTAGCCCCCATGGCAGTCCCCCTGGACCCCAGCAGCAGCAAGCCCCCCCTCTGTCAGGATCAGGAACAGAACTGAACAATTTCATGGGGACACAGCCCCTATATTTATATTACATTTTCCCTTTGTGACACAGCACAGGGCTGGGGGGAAACCAGACGCAACTGGTTTGGGAGAGCTTTGGAGCACTTTGTTGTGCTCAGCTCCTCTCTCCATTGTCAGGTGGGGGCTCGGTGCTCAGACGCACCACAGGGGGCGGAGCCAGAATTGTGGAGGCAAGGCACAGCCCTATTCCGGTTCCGGGTGTAATTCCTCCCTCCCATCTACATGCAGATCTCTCTATTCACCACTGGGCAGATTAATCCTGGCTCCTGGAGCCAACCACACCATCCAGCCCCTGTCAATCACAAGCCAGATATGCAATTCACATCAGGCAGGCAGACACAGAGCACACAGAAATGCCAACTTCTAAAAGTGGCATTTCTAAAATAACCACAGTGAATCTGCTCACACTATTGCACAGCATTTATTCTCACGAGTTTGCACATACTAAACTCGCCCCTGCACTCCTCTCATATCAGGAATTACCATGGACACACATATCCCCCATGCATTCCTATGGGAGGGTAGGCCTATTTCACCACAAGCACGCACTTTACACTGGGCCACAGTGGTAAATTGCGCAGAGGCCAAAAATCAATACCACTATGTCAGAGCTTAAGGCAAAAAGTTCAGATGTGAACCTGCCAAAAGGGCCAAGTCCAACATGAAGTTAGCTCGAGAAAAAATGGAGCATCCATTTCCAGTGCCAACTCGCACCCGCCAGGAAATATTGAGTTTGTCTGGAAAAACTGACAGAAAAACAGCATAGGGAAAGCAGAAAACAGCAAGATCTATGGATAAACCAATAATTGGGCTCTATGCAAGGTTTTGCTTTCATAATAATTATTTTGCACTCCTGTAATACTGTGTAGCCTCTTGGGGGAAATCTATGAGGAACATCTTCGAAAAGGGTCCTGTTGGAATAACACCACATCTGTGCACCCTGTGTCAAAGTGTAGTGAAAGTTGTCCCAGACTCATGTCTGATGATGACGATGCAGCCATCAAAATCATGAACTCCATCCACTCTGGATCCCCGTCTGACCCATGCCCACACCACATCTTCAACAAAGCCAGCACAATCATCGCCCCCATCTCCGGAAAACTATCAACATCTCCTTCGAGACAGCAACCTTCCCGGAGAGCTGGAAGCATGCCGAGATCAACGCCCTACTCAAGAAGCCCAAAGTGGACCCCAAGGACCTCATGAACTTCCGTCCCATCTCCCTGCTCCCGTTCCCGGCAAAGGTCACCGAGAAAATCGTCAACAAACAACTAACCCGCTACCTCGAGGACAACAACATCCTGGACCCATCCCAGTCTGGTTTCCGCAACAACCACAGCACTGAAACAACCCTCATCGCCGCCACAGACGACATCAGGACCCTGCTCGACCACGGAAAAACAGCGTCCCTCATCCTCCTGGACCTGTCAGCCGCCTTCAACATGGTCTGCCACCGCACACTACGAACACGCCTACACGACGCCGGGATCCAAGAGAAAGCCCTGGACTGGACCACATCCTTCCTCCCTGGCAGAACTCAGAGCGTCCGCCTCCCACCCTTCCGCTCCACCGCCATTGAGATCATCTGCGGCGTACCCCAGGGATCGTCCCTCAGCCCAACGCTGTTCAACATCTACATGGCACCCCTCGCCCACGTCGCCCGACAGCACGAGCTCAACATCATCTCCTATGCCGACGACACTCAGCTGATCATCTCCCTCACCAAAGACCCTCACACCGCCAAAACCAACCTCCATGAAGGACTGAAGGCCGTCGCCGAATGGATGAGGAACAGCCGACTGAAGCTGAACTCGGACAAGACGGAGGTCCTCATCCTCGGCTCCACCCCTTCAGCCTGGGACGACTACTGGTGGCCGACTTCACTGGGAACAGCCCCAACACCCACAGACCATGCACGCAACCTGGGGGTCATCCTCGACTCCACCCTCTCCATGACTAAACAGGTCAATGCCGTCTCCTCATCCTGCTCCAACACCCTACGATTACTCTGCAGGATCTTCAAGTGGATCCCCACCGAAATGAGAAAAACAGTCACCCAGGCCCTCGTCTCCAGCAGGTTGGACTACGGAAACGTCCTCTACGCAGGAACATCAACCAAGCTCCTGAGATGGCTACAACGCATCCAGAATGCCTCTGTACAACTGATCCTTGACTTCCCCTGCCACAGCCACATCACACCCCACCTGAGAGACCTACGCTGGCTCCCCATCAACAAGAGGATAACCTTCAAGCTCCTCATCCACGCACACAAGGCCCTCCACAACGCCGGCCCAGCGTACCTCAACAGACGACTGAGCTTCTACACCCCTACCTGCAAGCTCTGCTCCGCCAGCCTTGCCCTCGCCACAGCCCCCCACATCCAAAGAACGACCACCGGTGGCAGATCCTTCTCCCACCTCGCCGCCAAGACCTGGAACACCCTCCCCACCAACCTACAGCAGACCCAAGACCTACTGGCCTTCAGAAAACTCCTCAAGGCCTGGCTCTTAGCAGCAACCCCCCTCTCCCCGCCTCCCCAGCGCCTTGACACCCTCACGGGTATGTAGCGCACTTAACAAATGTCCTGATTGATTGATTGATTGATGTCCAACATGTAATGTTGTCAACATGGAAATGTTATGTACACCAGCAGGCCGGCGGTGTGCTGAATGCACCATTGTATCTAGAGGAACATGTGTAATTACTTGAGCAGCTAACAGAGCAGGTAGCATTAACAGGGGAAGGGGAGATATGGAGTGGCACTGTGATGTTAACAGAGTTTAGATTCAGAGTGTTAGGGCATATAACAGCTCTGACAGCAGAAACATAATAATAGTAAACTAATGTGTCATTTCCATACTGATGCTGGTATGCGTTGTGCATCAAAATATGCACAGAACACGGGTTGTGCTGTATGCTTCAAGGAAAAAAATGCTTATTTTGGTATTTACTATACGCCCAGTGTTTCACAGTTAAGACCAAGCTTCAAGATGACATAGCAGTCACCAATATTATAAATTGGTTTTGATTCTGCATTATTGTGATCAGGAATAAAAAGTTTGGCATCCTGCTTGAGACTATCTATATCTTGTTTGCCACTCTTACCCTTCAACTATGTAAACCCGATATCAAAAGATATATTGCTCAAAAGCAATACAGTACAATTGCAATGTAGCTGCTCAGAAGTCACCGGTCTCAACTAAACCAAAGAAGTATCCAGAGGAAAGTGCACAAGTCCATGAGTTCACAGACTGGAAGCAAGAGTCCAGCAGAGAATCTGAGTGGTCCCTTGTTATGTTATGTGTATTTATAAGGTGCACTATCACCCGCAAATGATGAGTAGGTGTGTCTCTTGCCTATGATAAGTTGGTTAATTGAAAAGCTTTGTCTTCAGCTTCTTGCGGAATTCAAGAAGACAGGAGGAGGCTCTGATGTGGAGTTTGAGTCTGTCCCACATTTTAGCAGCGATGCTTGTTATCTGATTCTGTGTATGGGTGGGATGTGTGCGAGTAGGTGTCCTGTGGAACGAAAGTGTCTGGGTGGTTGGTGGAAGTAGATACAATGGTCAGGTAGGTGGGACCTGAGTTTGTGTAGTGCCTTGGATGTGGGTGTGAGGAGTTTGAGTTGAGCCCGTTTGTGTATATGGAGCCATTAGAGTTCCCTGAGGTATGGTGTGATATGAGTTCTGTCTGGGAGGCTGAGGAGCTGCTGAGTTCTGGATGGTTTGTAGTCTGCTAGTGAGTTGTGTGGTGATCTCAGCATAGAGGGTGCTCCCTTCACAGAGAACAACAGGTCTTTCTCTACCCTCCAGACCTCGGGCAGATTTACTATTTTTTCACGTAGCGGTACTGCAGCAGCCGCAAATGCTCCGCTGTGGTATTTGAAAAGGAGAGTGCCCTATTTACTAAAATAAGTCACTCTCCTACCCTCTCACTAGCGCTAGTGCTGAAATCAGCTGCCATGAACCACAGAGACACCTTTGCGCCATGGTGCAAGGGTGTCTCTGTGAGTCTAGCATAAGTTTTGAACTGGAGGAAACCTTCCACTACAAAATACTGTGCACAGACTCAATTTAACTATTTTCCCACTATGTATGTGTGCAGCACACATGCAAAGTCGGAAAAGGAAGCAGAAATCAAAGCATTTCTCTTTCTGTGCGACTACTTGAAAAGGACCCTGTTTTCTTATGCTAAACCCAATCTACTTTATTTAGTAAATTGGGTTTCGCATGAGAAACCTTAGATGGTTGCATGGGAATGCCCATGCACCGCCATTGGTGGGCCCCCCATAGGCGCAAAATAATGCAAAGCAGCGGTATGCGCTGCTTCGCATTACTTTTACATTATTTCCAGTGCAAAACAATTTAACGCTTGAAAGTAAATTGGGAAAAATATACTTTGTGCTGATTTGTCTCACTTTTGTGACACAAACACATCTCAAAATCTTAGTAAATCTCCCCCCTCATTTCCTACCACCAAAATTTTCCAAACAGGCTTTACCTCAGCCTCACTCTGTTTGTCATATCTATCTTCTTCTTTCAGGGTTTTGCCTGTGTTCCACAAATAGGAATCATGGCACAAAAAACAGTGGTTTCTTCACAAAATGTAAAGCTTCTCTTCACATATCGTGAAAGAGGAAACTGAGCACATGACAATGTCTCTGTCTGCAGACAAGGTGGCATACGTTTATAAGGACTTTGTTACATAATTAGGGTTCTGACTGTAAATTGTCAACAACCTATTTGACGGCAGCATGTCTCAGGCTTTGGAGTAGGAGTTTGCAAGATTTTAACCGTCCATGCTTAGTTAAGAGAAAACATTGGAAAATCAAGCAAGGACTCCAGCAGTGTCCAGTCCTCTGTGGTAAATTGGGCCACCTTGGAGTAAGAAATCATTCTGTGTTTTGTGTCCACAAAGCAGGTAAACAGGAGGCTAACTACTTGACTTCTGCAGAGCAGTTCCAGTCCTTAGGTGCAAGCAGGTTTCTGGAGTACTTGAGTGACTCCAGCTGGAGCCTTCTTCTTCAGATGCATTACTCCCAAGTCCAGGAATGTTCTGAGGAGGTTGGGGTCGATGTGCCCGATTTATTATGTGCACTGGCCAATAATTGGAGCCATAGCCACCTAATATGTAAAGTGCCCTATTTTATATATTAGCAGATGCCCTGTGGGCTTATAAGGCAAATTCAAGGGGTCACTTTCTAATATCCAAAACTATGCTTTTCCTACCTGGTGAAGTGACTTTTAACTGCAATATGTTACTGCAGTGCACTGAATCTGCAGTCCAGCCAGTGGTGCTCCTAGCAGACTTATTTTTTATTAAATATATCTGACTGGTGTAAAAAACACTGCTGCCAACATATGGCATTTAACTTCCGCTTCTTAAGTGTATATTCTGGGCCCTTTATAATGCTCTTACAAGACAATTAAATAGATCAATGAGGTGAAATCACTTTTACCATTACTATTTTAGGGCCAGACCACAAACACTGTGCCACTAATTAACAGTGTCATAGAACACAGAGTCCCTCATACTAACAAGAATCGGTTTCAAAAGAAGTTGAATGAAATATTTGGGGTGACAATGCAGAAAATGTGAATTTGCTACTGTAGTACCGAAATGAGTTGTGAGGTGTACACTGCTATGGAACTCTTAGTTGCCAGTAAGGGAAACCAAAGCACCTTGGGGCTTCTAGGTATGGGGTTCAGTGCCACCAGGTCATGGAGAGATGTTCCCTGATATACCATGTAAGGAGGGAGCAGAGAGGATGCAGGCTCATTATGATAAAGTGGGTGGGCAAGGGGCTGTCGCTTGGATCTACTTTGGTTGGAGAACCAGGCTTATCTTCAGTGAAGGTGGGAGGGCTGTCCCCAATGCCCTTAGCTCCCCTCAAATTAAAAAACATTAGGAGCCATCCATTTGGTACACTACCCGCCATTCCAAAAAAACAAAAAAACATGTTGTTGGATGCAGTGAAGCTTTGCTAATTCAATGGAGAATGTTTTGGTGGTTGGGCACAGAGGGTCAACAGGGACATAGTGTAGATCTCTATTGGTCAGTGTTTCGAAGCTCCCCTGAGAAAGTCTGGTAACTGGTTCCCAAATAGGTGCAGGATTGGTGGCCATTACCTCCAATCATGCAAGACAGACATGCTCATCTTTCAGGTTACTGATATAAGAGTGAGTCAGGAATTTGACCCTATGTGTCTGCACAACACAATCTGTGTTCACTAGCTGACTACACTGTCCTACCAACTTCTCCAACTTCTCTTAAACATAATTAATGGACTATACATTCTCTGTACAAAGATAATGACAATGGGCTCTTCAGCTGCCAAATTGCCCTCCTTACCTGCCTAACATCTTTTAAGTACATCCTTCCTGTTTACTTTCCACATAGGTGCACACAAGAACACACATGAACAAATATAACACAAACACGCGCACACACAGAAATGTGCTTATCACACATTCCATTACCCAGAATTGTCCACATAATCAGAGGACGGTGAAATGACTGGAGGTACGCAGGTTGAGGAGATGAAGTAGATTTAATGGTAAATTCAACCCCACAGGTATCAAGGACCAGCTTCTTCAGCAACCAAGTAATATCTGTCTGCCACCTGGATTCTACATTCCAGAATCCAGTAGGCAAGTCATGAAGCATTTGCATATAAAGGAACATGCACATTAATAAGATATAACATATCTCCTTTCCTAAATGATTAAAAACAAAAACTAAGTAAACATGAGAATTCAATCCTAAGAGAGTAAAAATAATATCCAAGCAAGTGAAAGAAAATAAAATTGAAAAGAGTGTGAAATTAGGTTGACATCAATTTGAACATGTATTAGATAGAGTACACTTATAATCTTTCATCCAAATAGGTTTAGATTTAGGACGAACACATCTCCCCTTCACATGTGAAACCAAATCTGAAGATTTCGCAGAATTAGATTCTGAATTGTTACATCCTTGACTTGTAAAGAGCTTACACTCCAAATCATTACATTTTGTTACATTCCTCACATTCCATTTTTTTCCATCATTAAGTTTGACTATATTACCAACTGTATAAACAATTTGTTTAGGTTTGGACCATTTGGAAGAACCAGGTTTCTTGTTCTCCATACGATGTGTGCGTACCCAATCACCTTTTTTAAAAGGTTTCAATGACGTCTTAACTCTAACATTATGGTCATGAACATATTTTTCTTGGTAGTTTTGTACTTTATCCGATATCTTTGTGCCATCCTTGGCTGTAACGTCATCTTTCTTAAACATCCAAGAGGGTTTGACTTTGGAACCTGCCTCACGTCCCTTTAAAAGAATAAAAGGAGATATCCCAGTAGCAGTGTGTGGAGTGTTCCTATAAGACCATAACATGTTTTTAACAGCATTTTTGCAGTTATCACCATTGTTGTTAGCAAGTTGAATACTTTCCTTCAAAACTCGGTTAAATCTTTCTACCAAACCGTTTTCTCTTGGGTTATAGACTGAAGTAGTGTTATGTTTAATGCCAACCATTTTAAGATAACTAGCAAATTCACCTGCCACAAATTGCGGACCATTATCTGAAAGAATCACACTAGGATATCCTTCCCTCCGAAAAATTTCCTCGCAAAAATCAATAATGTTGGATGCTTTAATGTCTTTTACAAAAGCTACTTCAGGCCATTTGGAATGGAAATCTACTAAAACTATGGCATATTTGTCTTCAATTCCTTTCACATGAAAAGGACCACATATATCTATGGCAAGCTTGTCCCACGGTTTGTCAGGAAAGGATGATGCAGCAATTGTGGTTTCTTGTGATTTGTGAGATTTATCACTACACATGCATGCTACACAATTCCTGACACATCTTTCTATATCTTTGTCCATGCCCATCCACCAAAAATCATTCCTAGCTCTCCTTTTCATACTGGTCATGCCACTATGTCCTTCATGCAATAAATTTAACATCTTTTCCTTTAGGGAAGAAGGCACTACTAACCTGTTACCTCTCCTAAGAATACCATCAACAATATATAATTCTCCCCATACCATCTTGTAATCAGCTAAATCAGTTTTGTTAAAAATATATGGATCTATTCCTTCATGCAATTTTTTGATCACAAGCTGTAAAACGTCATCCTTAGCTACAGCTTCTATCCATTCTTGCTCTTTCACAGCATTATTGCACGATTCCTCAATGTTGGCAATTAACCACTCATCCCTGTCATCATCTACACTAACTGTATCACTATTTAGTGGAAGACGGGAAAGACAGTCAGCATTGATGTTTTTGTGACCTGGTACATACTTTATCTTGAAATTGTATTCTTGCAGTCTGTAAGACCATTTCGCTATCCTAGGTGTGGCTTTTGAAGCACCTTTGGTAGTAGTAAAAATATCAATTAGGGGTCTGTGATCTGTCCATAACTCAAATTCTGTACCCCAGATAATATGTCTTAAAGTGATCTACTCCCCACCAACACGCTAGGGCTTCCTTTTCATTCACTGAATAAGATGGTTTAGCTCCTTTAAGGGTGCGAGATGCAAAAGCGATGATTCTCTCAATTCCTTCATTATCCCTTTGCATAAGAACAGCACCTAAACCATACGCACTTGAATCAACCACAATAATTGAGGTATGACAAGGATCGTATGGCTTCAAAGAGACTGCCTTGGTTATATATTTTTTTATGTTATCAAAAGCCTGTTGACATAATGTAGACCAATTAAACGACACACCCTTCTTCATTAACAATCTCAATTCATGTACTTTGTCAGCAAAGTTAGGAACAAACTTGGAATAATATTCCGCAAGTCCCAAAAAGGACCGTAGCTGATCTTTATTAACTGGATGCGGAGCTTTTTCTATGGCATCCAACAACTTCACTTTTGGCTTGACTCCTTCATTGGATAAGGTGTGGCCAAGATAGTCAATTTGTTTCACCCCAAACTTACATTTTTCACCGCACACAGTTAACCCAGCATCCTGAAGTTTACTAAGAACACTATGTAAATTTTTTTCATGAGAATATGAATCATTACCCCAAATCAAAACGTCATCTTGAAAAATTCTTACATGTTTTTCATTTTTCAAGATATTGCACATAACCCTTTGAAACACTGAAGATGCAGAAGCCAAACCAAACGGCATTCTTAAATACTGGAAGGCACCTTCGGGAGTAATGAACGATGTTAAATGTTTGGAATCCTCGTGTAACTTAATTTGATGATATGCATTTGACAAATCAATAGAAGAAAAATACATAGCACCCTTTATACTAGATATCATTTCATTGATGTGTGGAAGAGGATAACGGTCAACCCAACTATTTTTATTCAAATCCCTCAGGTCCACACACATCCTAATTTTTCCATTAGGTTTTCGAGCCAAAACTATAGGACTAAGCCAATCAGAGGCTTCGATAGGTTCAATTACTTTAGCTTCACATAATCTATTCAATTCTTCCTTCAATGGCTCTCGTAAAGCAAATGGCACATTCCTCACTTTGTGAACAACTGGATTGCTGTCTGATTTAAGGATGATTTTGTGTTCAAACTTAACTAAACATCCTAGATTTTTGCTGAACAGTTTTGGAAATATAGATTCCCATTTCGAGAAATGTTTGTCTTCAGTTAATAAGACTTGATCAATATGATCTTGGGATAGTAGTACTTGATCAGGATGGTTGGGATCTAATATCAAACCCATTTTCTTTGCATCTTTCCACCCTAATAAGGCACGTCCTTGCTCAACTACATATACAGGACTTAAACAGGATCTTCACTTGAATGTTAATTGAGCATCATAATACCCCAAGATAGGTAGCTTTACACCACAATACCCTTTTGGAGACGCAATCGAGTAAATCAAAGCTGGCTTACTCCCATTTTCCCACATGTATCTATCTATGATGGTATATGGTGAACATGAATCCGCCCACAGTGCCATGTCATCATCATTTATCCTCACAATACATTTGGGAGGTTGATAATCATCTGAAATTTCACAAACAGATTCATCTTGTATAACCATCACTTCAATTTCACTTTTACTATTTACATTATCATCATCTTCACTATCGTCTTGTGGTTCGATAAAATTAACTGAACGTTTCCAATTACTATTATCGCCAGTGCGGCACCACTTAGCAAAATGACCAATTTTCTTGCATTTGCTACAAGTAACTTTAATAGCAGGGCATTTATTGAAGTCAGCAGTATGTTTCTGACTGCCACATCTGAAACAAATACGCCTACTAAAATTACCTTTATTTTTTAAGAAATTAATTTTTGTATCCTTGTTATCAGATCTAAAATCAGTTTTAGTTTTGTTACTGCTTATAACACTAACACTGCTGGATTCATCATTATCTTTCTGTTGAGAAGAACTTAATTCTTTAACATAATGAGATGTGTTTTCCATTTTTCTAGCAGTATCTAAGGTTTTCTGCAACGAAGGATTTTTAAGTTCAAGTAAACGCTCTTGAATTTTTATGTTTCTAATTCTATTAATAAATTGACCTCGAATTATTTCTTCGTGTAAATCTTTGAATTTGCAGGTTATAGCTAATGATCTCAAACAAACTACATATTGTTGGACATTTTCTCCTTGTAATTGTGCTCTGGAGAAAAACTTATGTCTCTCTACCACTATGCTGTTTTTTTTCCATAGTTTTCTTCCAACGCTTTTAAAGCTTCAGAATAAACATCTACAGATGCGTCGTTGGAACTAGTTTCACTGGTTTCACTACTTTCATCCACAGTGTCAACAACAGTAGACACTACACGATTTATTACAGGTAGGGTTTTTAGAACTTTTCTTCCTTCTACACCTAAATTGTGTTTAAGTAAGGCTAACTTCCTAGAGGGTAAAAACACATCACCACCTATAGCTTCTAAGTAGGTTTCAAACGATTCAGACCAATCCTCCCAATTCATGGAAGGAGAACCTGGATTTTGAAGGAATTTGGGAGGAGCAGTGACAGAAGAGTTAACATCCATTATAGCCAAATTTAGTTAATTTCTATACATCCAAAGAAAATAATAAACGTATCTAGAATTGTGCATAAAAGGATAAAATAAGTTAGCTTGTTGATTGATATGAAACAGTTTAAATAACTCTAAAGTGTTAAATTCAAATATAATGCCTCTATGTTTTATGCGATTCTTTTACCGTTAATTTAGTTCACCTGCTGTAAAGATAATTGTATTGTTGTTAGTTGATATTGTTTGTTGGTATAACTCCGCTTTTGTACTCATAAATGTCAAAGATAAGGTTTCGTTTTTGTATTTCCAAAATTGCCGAAAACAAAGTTTCCGTGGTTGCCGACATACACTATTTGTGTATGGTTGTCATGGTAATCAAAGATGGCCGCCGTGCGTCGAGGATGCGCTGTTGCGTGTACAGCGTTATGATGTAAGATGATGCGCTGAGGCGTGATGATGCGCGATGATTAAGATGAAGACGACGGGTGAAACAGGATGCCGAGATGAGCGTGCGGCGCTGTTGAAAAACCACTCAGCACGCAATTGAATTTCGTAAGTAAACACAAGCGTTTACAACTTGGGCAATGTCAATTTCGTTCTTGTTTTCACAGTTTCAAAGACATACGCTGAAACTTAAATTCAATTTCAAGTATGAAAAGAGCGAGAGATAAAAATGCTCTTTGTTCAAAGCGCAATGCTCATTCATTCAGGAGTTGTAGATGATATTCAGTTGTAGAGATAGTCAGTTAGATGTTTAGTAGAGTAGTTAAGGAGAATATCAGGAGTTTTTTTTTTATTTATTTATTTTTTTAAAGGTGGTAATATTCAAAAGTACCTTGTTGTTATAGATGTCAGCCTGGGGGTTGAAACATTTTCAGTTATCATCAATGTTCCTTCATAAATTCATTCATCTTTTCTTGAGCTCAATGTAGAATCTTTAACACTCCATCCCATCCTCGTGGCCACTGAAATGACTGGAGGTACGCAGGTTGAGGAGATGAAGTAGATTTAATGGTAAATTCAACCCCACAGGTATCAAGGACCAGCTTCTTCAGCAACCAAGTAATATCTGTCTGCCACCTGGATTCTACATTCCAGAATCCAGTAGGCAAGTCATGAAGCATTTGCATATAAAGGAACATGCACATTAATAAGATATAACAGACGGCAAAATATACTTGTGTCCACACCTTTAAATATGTTTCTTCAATGATTTGTCTATTATATATTGATAAAGATATATAGATAGATATAGATATATAATAGACAAATCATTGAAGAAACATATTTAAAGGTGTGGACACAAGTACATTTTGCAGTCCTCTGATTATGTGGACTATATATATATATATATATATATATATATATATATATATATATATATATATATATATATATATAAATCAACACTGAGTCACCTCATGAGGAAGAGCCACTTCAGGTAGGTTTAAAACTTGCTTCTTTATTGCACACGAAGGCTGCATACAGGAAAGCAGAGATGTCATCAAAATATAAAACTGCACTTGCCAGACGCGTTTCGAGTCAAAAGACACTTCCTCAATGGCAGCAGTTGGAAAGCTTCACAGAACCGGTGTTTGTGCAACCACTTAATTTAAACATTCACCGCCCCAGTGGGCGTGGCCACTTCAACAGGCCTTCTGGTCTTTGTAGTTGCGCTATTCCTCAAGTGAGTCCATTAGTAGTGAAGCATGCTTACTTCTTGTTACACCACAGTGGGGGATGCGCACCTTCTGATAGTCCTGCTGCATACTCGCCCCTCCGTATGGAAGTTCTACCTGCCTCACTGGCGACGTCAGATAACTTCACAGAGGAACGCTGCACTTTACAGCTGCAAAAAACAACAAGTGATGGACTGAATGTGGATCAATGTCACACACTCCCCCAGTCAAAAGATCTGGGCCCAAATCCATCGTTTTTTTGCACTCCACACCACCCTGGGTCAGATAATGACTTTATGCAAATCAGCTCTGACCCTGTTGCCCCATGGGAACAGTCCAGTCCGAACTACAACAGCCATATCTTTCCCAGACCGGAATCAAGCATCCGAGGACCGGACCGGTTTCGAGGTAACACCTCTCTTCAGCCCGGCTAGCTTGACTCCAAGTGGTGTGGAGTGCCTGGGACCCACGTCTGGGCATCCCCAGCGCACTTAGGGCGGCAATTGCAAAAAACAACAAGTGATGGACTGAATGTGGATCAATGTCACACACTCCCCCAGTCAAAAGATCTGGGCCCAAATCCATCGTTTTTTTGCACTCCACACCACCCTGGGTCAGATAATGGCTTTATGCAAATCAGCTCTGACCCTGTTGCCCCATGGGAACAGTCCAGTCCGAACTACAACAGCCATATCTTTCCCAGACCGGAATCAAGCATCCGAGGACCGGACCGGTTTCGAGTTAACACCTCTCTTCAGCCCGGCTAGCTTGACTCCAAGTGGTGTGGAGTGCCTGGGACCCACGTCTGGGCATCCCCAGCGCACTTAGGGCGGCAATTGCAAAAAACAACAAGTGATGGACTGAATGTGGATCAATGTCACACACTCCCCCAGTCAAAAGATCTGGGCCCAAATCCATCGTTTTTTTGCACTCCACACCACCCTGGGTCAGATAATGGCTTTATGCAAATCAGCTCTGACCCTGTTGCCCCATGGGAACAGTCCAGTCCGAACTACAACAGCCATATCTTTCCCAGACCGGAATCAAGCATCCGAGGACCGGACCGGTTTCGAGGTAACACCTCTCTTCAGCCCGGCTAGCTTGACTCCAAGTGGTGTGGAGTGCCTGGGACCCACGTCTGGGCATCCCCAGCGCACTTAGGGCGGCAATTGCAAAAAACAACAAGTGATGGACTGAATGTGGATCAATGTCACACACTCCCCCAGTCAAAAGATCTGGGCCCAAATCCATCGTTTTTTTGCACTCCACACCACCCTGGGTCAGATAATGGCTTTATGCAAATCAGCTCTGACCCTGTTGCCCCATGGGAACAGTCCAGTCCGAACTACAACAGCCATATCTTTCCCAGACCGGAATCAAGCATCCGAGGACCGGACCGGTTTCGAGGTAACACCTCTCTTCAGCCCGGCTAGCTTGACTCCAAGTAGTGTGGAGTGCCTGGGACCCACGTCTGGGCATCCCCAGCGCACTTAGGGCGGCAATTGCAAAAAACAAAAAGTGATGGACTGAATGTGGATCAATGTCACACACTCCCCCAGTCAAAAGATCTGGGCCCAAATCCATCGTTTTTTTTGCACTCCACACCACCCTGGGTCAGATAATGGCTTTATGCAAATCAGCTCTGACCCTGTTGCCCCATGGGAACAGTCCAGTCCGAACTACAACAGCCATATCTTTCCCAGACCGGAATCAAGCATCCGAGGACCGGACCGGTTTCGAGGTAACACCTCTCTTCAGCCCGGCTAGCTTGACTCCAAGTGGTGTGGAGTGCCTGGGACCCACGTCTGGGCATCCCCAGCGCACTTAGGGCGGCAATTGCTGCTGTAGTTCGGACTGGACTGTTCCCATGGGGCAACAGGGTCAGAGCTGATTTGCATAAAGCCATTATCTGACCCAGGGTGGTGTGGAGTGCAAAAAAACGATGGATTTGGGCCCAGATCTTTTGACTGGGGGAGTGTGTGACATTGATCCACATTCAGTCCATCACTTGTTGTTTTTTGCAATTGCCGCCCTAAGTGCGCTGGGGATGCCCAGACGTGGGTCCCAGGCACTCCACACCACTTGGAGTCAAGCTAGCCGGGCTGAAGAGAGGTGTTACCTCGAAACCGGTCCGGTCCTCGGATGCTTGATTCCGTTCTGGGAAAGATATGGCTGTTGTAGTTCGGACTGGACTGTTCCCATGGGGCAACAGGGTCAGAGCTGATTTGCATAAAGCCATTATCTGACCCAGGGTGGTGTGGAGTGCAAAAAAACGATGGATTTGGGCCCAGATCTTTTGACTGGGGGAGTGTGTGACATTGATCCACATTCAGTCCATCACTTGTTGTTTTTTGCAATTGCCGCCCTAAGTGCGCTGGGGATGCCCAGACGTGGGTCCCAGGCACTCCACACCACTTGGAGTCAAGCTAGCCGGGCTGAAGAGAGGTGTTACCTCGAAACCGGTCCGGTCCTCGGATGCTTGATTCCGGTCTGGGAAAGATATGGCTGTTGTAGTTCGGACTGGACTGTTCCCATGGGGCAACAGGGTCAGAGCTGATTTGCATAAAGCCATTATCTGACCCAGGGTGGTGTGGAGTGCAAAAAAACGATGGATTTGGGCCCAGATCTTTTGACTGGGGGAGTGTGTGACATTGATCCACATTCAGTCCATCACTTGTTGTTTTTTGCAATTGCCGCCCTAAGTGCGCTGGGGATGCCCAGACGTGGGTCCCAGGCACTCCACACCACTTGGAGTCAAGCTAGCCGGGCTGAAGAGAGGTGTTACCTCGAAACCGGTCCGGTCCTCGGATGCTTGATTCCGTTCTGGGAAAGATATGGCTGTTGTAGTTCGGACTGGACTGTTCCCATGGGGCAACAGGGTCAGAGCTGATTTGCATAAAGCCATTATCTGACCCAGGGTGGTGTGGAGTGCAAAAAAACGATGGATTTGGGCCCAGATCTTTTGACTGGGGGAGTGTGTGACATTGATCCACATTCAGTCCATCACTTGTTGTTTTTTGCAATTGCCGCCCTAAGTGCGCTGGGGATGCCCAGACGTGGGTCCCAGGCACTCCACACCACTTGGAGTCAAGCTAGCCGGGCTGAAGAGAGGTGTTACCTCGAAACCGGTCCGGTCCTCGGATGCTTGATTCCGTTCTGGGAAAGATATGGCTGTTGTAGTTCGGACTGGACTGTTCCCATGGGGCAACAGGGTCAGAGCTGATTTGCATAAAGCCATTATCTGACCCAGGGTGGTGTGGAGTGCAAAAAAACGATGGATTTGGGCCCAGATCTTTTGACTGGGGGAGTGTGTGACATTGATCCACATTCAGTCCATCACTTGTTGTTTTTTGCAATTGCCGCCCTAAGTGCGCTGGGGATGCCCAGACGTGGGTCCCAGGCACTCCACACCACTTGGAGTCAAGCTAGCCGGGCTGAAGAGAGGTGTTACCTCGAAACCGGTCCGGTCCTCGGATGCTTGATTCCGTTCTGGGAAAGATATGGCTGTTGTAGTTCGGACTGGACTGTTCCCATGGGGCAACAGGGTCAGAGCTGATTTGCATAAAGCCATTATCTGACCCAGGGTGGTGTGGAGTGCAAAAAAACGATGGATTTGGGCCCAGATCTTTTGACTGGGGGAGTGTGTGACATTGATCCACATTCAGTCCATCACTTGTTGTTTTTTGCACTTTACAGCTGGGCTCTTCCGCGACCGAGGCAGGCCGCTTCAATATAAATCAACACTGAGTCACCTCATGAGGAAGAGCCACTTCAGGTAGGTTTAAAACTTGCTTCTTTATTGCACACGAAGGCTGCATACAGGAAAGCAGGGATGTCATCAAAATATAAAACTGCACTTGCCAGACGCGTTTCGAGTCAAAAGACACTTTATATATATATAACTGCTCCCAGATTTCCACAATGTTCGTAAAGAACCAGAAAAAGCACTCTCAGGGGGGATAATGATACCAACCAAACTTTTATTGGTTACCCAAGCACGGACAAGACGCGTTTCGGCACTTCGCCTTTGTCAATTGCGAGGTACAGACGCGCCGCCATTACTTTTAAATCATATTGTATTTCGTCATCATGTGCATGACATGAAAATAAAGAAAGGACAAAAACTAAGCAGCAAATATATCGCCATCTTAGAATGTCTACTCTACATAAGAAAAGATAATATTTACATTTACAAGTCTCGTATTCATTGGTTGTTTGTAGGTGAATAATAAAAATAAAATTATCCAACTACAAAATTGCATATTTACAATATATACAGCATTTCATAAAGCCCTGGATGGGCTATGTGTCTATATGCTTCAATCAAGCCCACAGATGGGCAAACCTCTTAACTTGTCAATCCATGTGAAGAATACAATATATACATCCTAATTTACAGTTCCATAAAAGCAAAATATTTCTTAAGATAGAGAAAATTATACATACAGTATCAGTTCATAGTAAGGTTCATAAAGTCTTTCTGTTACATTAAATCCTTAGTATCCCAAATGAACTGCAAGTTCCTCATGTGTATTAAGCCCCGCCGGGCTTTTACTCTGTAGATCTATAATGTAACGTGATTCGAGACGTCGTAATTTTTGTAGACGATCTCCTCCTCGTGGGAGTGATGGCACACTGTCCAGACAAAAATAGGCTAACAGATCCCTGTTGTGCCCATGAAGTTTGTTAAAATGTCTGGCAACAGGGTACGATTCATCAATATTATTGATGGCACGCATGTGCTCCAGTATCCGCAGTTTAACAGGATTGATGGTACTTCCAATGTACCTGAGTCCGCAAGGACACACCAAACAATAGATTGCATAGGGTGTGGTACACGTCAGAAACTTAGTTATTTTCCTAGGGAATTTCAAACCTGGGATAACATAAGTCAGAGTCCTTTTACTGATTTTACAGGCCTTGCATCGGCCACTTGGATAGAACCCATTCAGAGGTATTTTGTTTGAGCCTTCGGTTTTAGCCACATGATGACTATGAACTAAATCATCTTTTAAGGCTCTCGCTTTGCGATACGTTATTAACGGATTAGAGGGTAAGTCCTCTCTAATGATATTGTCCGTTAGTAAGATACTCCAGTTCTTTTTGAGTATTTGTCTGATTTGTTCTGAGTTTTCAGAGTAAGTAGTAATCACTCTGAAGATTGCCTTATCTTTGCCTCTATTCTGTGTGGGTTTTAACAGTTCAAGTCTAGGACGTAAATTAACTTTGTATAGCGCTTTTCTAAGCACTCCCTCCTTATATCCACGAACTCTGAACCGATCTAAGCAGAGTTTCACCGATTCCTGAAATTCACTTTCTGTGGTGTTATTCCTTTTCAACCTTAAAAGTTCTCCATAAGGGATACTTTCAATCAGTTTTTTGGGGTGGTTACTGGTCGCATGTAGCGTGCAGTTACCAGCCGTGGTTTTTCGAAACAGCTTGGTTTGTAAGTGTCCATCTTGCACATATACAGTAAGACCCAGATAGTTGACACTTAACTCACTGATTTCTCCACTTAAATCCACTTAAATTCACATTGTTGTTATTAAGTACATCGACATATTTTGTGGCTTCATCAACTGACCCTTCAAAGATAATAAATAAGTTGTCGATATATCGACACCACGCTCTGATTTTTTGGTTCCAAAACCCATTGCTGTTGTTCCATGCTACCTGCTCCTCCCACCAGCCAACGCACAAATTCGCGTAGCTGGGGGAGGAGCAGGAGCCCATTGCTACACCTGACATTTGTCTGTATTACTGTCCATTAAAGACAAAGATATTATTGTTTAGGCTGAAAGTTAGAAATTCCATGAGCATTTTATTGTGTTCCAAATACCCCATTTCTCGTGTTTGTAAGTAACTTTGAATCGCTCTCAACCCATCAGTATGTGCAATACTCGTGTACAAACTAGTGATATCCATCACCATCATACAGTATCCTGTTTGCCAAACAAAATCCCCCAACAAGTTCAAAAAATGAGTAGTGTCCTTGAGATAGGATTTTAAGGCAACCACAAATGGGAACAAAAAGAAATCAATGTACATAGAAAGATGTTCAGTGAGCCCTCCAAGAGAGGCTACAATAGGGCGTCCTGGAGGATTGGAATGATCTTTATGCACCTTGGGGAGGTGATAATAAGTCGGAGTGATAGGATTAAGACAGCGTAGGAAGAGAAATTCATCACTATTCAACATGTCCTTATCGTACTAAATAGTGATCATGTCATGATATTCTTTAATACTCTTTTGATAATCAAAGTTGGTAATTTTTTGATAGCAATTATTGTCACTTAGTTGTCGCATAGCCTCCATTTCATATTGTGATTTAGTCATCAGTACAATATTTCCTCCCTTGTCGGTAGGCTTACATATAAGGGAAGAATCATCACATAGTTTATCAAAGGCCACCTGTTGTTGTTTCTTAAAGTTAGTCGATTTTTTGTGCTGAAATTGTACATCATGCCTTAATCTCACCAAATCCTTGATTACGGCTTCAGAAAAAGTGTCAATCGCATCAGTCATAGTTGGTGGCATAAAAACAGATGCAGGTTTAAAGGAACTATTAACTCCTTTTAATTGAACATCCATGGCAGAAATCATTTGGGTATTGGTAATGTCAGACTCCACTCCCTCCACATTTTCAATTCGAAGTTCCTCCATGGTGATTATTCCACCAAGATCTTTACACAATAGACCTTCCGTTGTTCCTGATAAAGTTTTTTAGGTGGTTTTGCTGGAATAGGTCTCAATTTGAAAAATTTGTGTAACTTAAGCTTTCGTATAAATTTGAAGAGATCTATTTGAGTTTGTGCAAATTCAAATTTCTTGAGCGGACAAAAAGAGAGACCCAACTTAAGAATGGTTTCCTCTTCCACAGTCAATATTTTAGATGTTAAGTTAATGATAGTTAAATCATCTATCTTTTTGAATTCCTCTTGTTGAAGGTTTTCTTGCTGCGGGTCATTGGGGGTGAGCCTACTACATTTCTTGCCACCGCCCCCCCTCCTCGTCTTCCTCGTCCCGCTCTTCTTTCTGGTGGTTTCCCTCTGCCTCCTTCCAGTTTTTGTTTCCGCATCACTTTGAACTCCTCGTAAAAATGGGAAGAGGTAGGAGCCCCCAAATCCTCTTCATGTGCATCTTCATCTGGTGTCACTTCTGATTCCGAAGTTTCAAGTACTGTGGGCGGCGGACCTGTTTGTTTTTTCCTGATCTCCTTTCTTGGATTATCATATTTTTTAGAAAATGTTAATACCCTGCCCAATCTGTAGTCTCGCTCATCCCTGTCGAATTTTTCTTCCTTGCGTTGTTTAATTTTTTGTTCATATATTTTCAACCGTTTTTTCATTTTCTCTCTTTTCTCATTAATGTGTTCCTGGTCCTGTTCTTTAAGTAATTCCTCCTCCAAGTCTTTTATGGAGGCGAGCGCTTTATCGCGGTCACTCCACGCAAATCTTATTAGAATTACTAGCATTCCTTTGCAAGAATCCCCTATGTGTTCTGCCCACGCGTCTAGCAATAGAGGGTCAGGGTTCTCATACGCAGGGATGGTATAGATTCTCAGCCCTCTCGGTACCCGATTAACCTCAATATAATTTTGTAATGAGGTGGCCTCCCACCATTTGCGAATTTCGCGCTCATACAAGCGCTCCAAGGTGATTAATTTAGTGGTTAGACTGGAGGTATTAACATTCACATTGCTTGGACCAGCTGTATTTCCATCATTCTCATTGCGCTTTTTCTGGAACATTCCTAAAGCGGCTTCTCGGCGTTCTGTCTCGCAAAACATAGTTTTTTAGTAGAATGCTGCAGCCGCAGCTCCACACATATAAGTGCTATAACCCCTTCGCTCTATGAATGGGAGGTCTGCGACACACTCAAGTGGAAAATCACCGCAGCAGGACTCGCTTGTCGCTTACCGGTTTTAGTGTCTGTTTTCCACGTCGACTGTAGTTATTCACAGATAGTATCCGACGTATAAACCTGGAAAGACTCACGATGTCCCAATTTCTCGCGGTTCCATTAATCCACAAAGGTCACACTTTTCTAACCTTCCTCCACGGTGCAACTGGAAAATTTATACTTGCTCCAAACATCACCAGCCTGCTGCACACTCGAGCGGGTGCTTTCAAAAGCGGGGGTGGACCCGCTGAAATATAACTGCTCCCAGATTTCCACAATGTTCGTAAAGAACCAGAAAAAGCACTCTCAGGGGGGGTAATGATACCAACAAAACTTTTATTGGTTACCCAAGCACGGACTCTACAAAAGACAAGATAATATTTACATATAGACACATAGCCCATCCAGGGCTTTATGAAATGCTGTATATATTGTAAATATGCAATTTTGTAGTTGGATAATTTTATTTTTATTATTCACCTACAAACAACCTCATGAATACGAGACTTGTAAATGTAAATATTATCTTGTCTTATGTAGAGTAGACATTCTAAGATGGCGATATATTTGCTGCTTAGTTTTTGTCCTTTCTTTATTTTCATGTCATGCACATGATGACGAAATACAATATGATTTAAAAGTAATGGCGGCGCGTCTGTACCTCGCAATTGACAAAGGCGAAGTGCCGAAACGCGTCTTGCCCGTGCTTGGGTAACCAATAAAAGTTTTGTTGGTATCATTACCCCCCCTGAGAGTGCTTTTTCTGGTTCTTTACGAACATTGTGGAAATCTGGGAGCAGTTATATTTCAGCGGGTCCACCCCCGCTTTTGAAAGCACCCGCTCGAGTGTGCAGCAGGCTGGTGATGTTTGGAGCAAGTATATGTATATATATATATATATATATATATATATATATATATATATATATCACACACAAGTTGCCTGGAAAACAGAAGGAGTCCACAAGCAAGGTAAGATTATGGCATTTATTTCCGGTTGAAAGCAGCAACGAAATGGATGCAAATTCAGGCAACCGCATCACAGTCCAGCCTGACGCGTTTCGTGACCTTACTTCATCAGAGGCTAGGACAAGTACTCAAAGGCAAGCATTTTTTCAGGCACATTATAATCCCCGCCTCGGTGGGCGTTGCCAAACAGATGGCTTCTTGGTATTTGTAGTCGCCTTCTTTCTCCAGTGAGTAGCTCGCCTCCAAGCACCTGATTAAATTGTTGATAAAACCACAGTGGGGTGTGCCACGTTTGCATCACTAGTCGTGGCCGTCTTAATTCTCCCAACAGGTGCCCCTCGCTTCCAAATCGGTGGCGTTTTTAGCGTCTCCGTGGTGGGCTACACGAGCCCCAGGACTCACTTCAGCGGCTCAGGCTCGCCGCTAAAATACCACACACAAGTTGCCTGGAAAACAGAAGGAGTCCACAAGCAAGGTAAGATTATGGCATTTATTTCCGGTTGAAAGCAGCAACGAAATGGATGCAAATTCAGGCAACCGCATCACAGTCCAGCCTGACGCGTTTCGTGACCTTACTTCATCAGAGGCTAGGACAAGTACTTAAAGGCAAGCATTTTTTCAGGCACATTATAATCCCCGCCTCGGTGGGCGTTGCCAAACAGATGGCTTCTTGGTATTTGTAGTCGCCTTCTTTCTCCAGTGAGTAGCTCGCCTCCAAGCACCTGATTAAATTGTTGATAAAACCACAGTGGGGTGTGCCACGTTTGCATCACTAGTCGTGGCCGTCTTAATTCTCCCAACAGGTGCCCCTCGCTTCCAAATCGGTGGCGTTTTTAGCGTCTCCGTGGTGGGCTACACGAGCCCCAGGACTCACTTCAGCGGCTCAGGCTCGCCGCTAAAATACCACACACAAGTTGCCTGGAAAACAGAAGGAGTCCACAAGCAAGGTAAGATTATGGCATTTATTTCCGGTTGAAAGCAGCAACGAAATGGATGCAAATTCAGGCAACCGCATCACAGTCCAGCCTGACGCGTTTCGTGACCTTACTTCATCAGAGGCTAGGACAAGTACTTAAAGGCAAGCATTTTTTCAGGCACATTATAATCCCCGCCTCGGTGGGCGTTGCCAAACAGATGGCTTCTTGGTATTTGTAGTCGCCTTCTTTCTCCAGTGAGTAGCTCGCCTCCAAGCACCTGATTAAATTGTTGATAAAACCACAGTGGGGTGTGCCACGTTTGCATCACTAGTCGTGGCCGTCTTAATTCTCCCAACAGGTGCCCCTCGCTTCCAAATCGGTGGCGTTTTTAGCGTCTCCGTGGTGGGCTACACGAGCCCCAGGACTCACTTCAGCGGCTCAGGCTCGCCGCTAAAATACCACACACAAGTTGCCTGGAAAACAGAAGGAGTCCACAAGCAAGGTAAGATTATGGCATTTATTTCCGGTTGAAAGCAGCAACGAAATGGATGCAAATTCAGGCAACCGCATCACAGTCCAGCCTGACGCGTTTCGTGACCTTACTTCATCAGAGGCTAGGACAAGTACTTAAAGGCAAGCATTTTTTCAGGCACATTATAATCCCCGCCTCGGTGGGCGTTGCCAAACAGATGGCTTCTTGGTATTTGTAGTCGCCTTCTTTCTCCAGTGAGTAGCTCGCCTCCAAGCACCTGATTAAATTGTTGATAAAACCACAGTGGGGTGTGCCACGTTTGCATCACTAGTCGTGGCCGTCTTAATTCTCCCAACAGGTGCCCCTCGCTTCCAAATCGGTGGCGTTTTTAGCGTCTCCGTGGTGGGCTACACGAGCCCCAGGACTCACTTCAGCGGCTCAGGCTCGCCGCTAAAATACCACACACAAGTTGCCTGGAAAACAGAAGGAGTCCACAAGCAAGGTAAGATTATGGCATTTATTTCCGGTTGAAAGCAGCAACGAAATGGATGCAAATTCAGGCAACCGCATCACAGTCCAGCCTGACGCGTTTCGTGACCTTACTTCATCAGAGGCTAGGACAAGTACTTAAAGGCAAGCATTTTTTCAGGCACATTATAATCCCCGCCTCGGTGGGCGTTGCCAAACAGATGGCTTCTTGGTATTTGTAGTCGCCTTCTTTCTCCAGTGAGTAGCTCGCCTCCAAGCACCTGATTAAATTGTTGATAAAACCACAGTGGGGTGTGCCACGTTTGCATCACTAGTCGTGGCCGTCTTAATTCTCCCAACAGGTGCCCCTCGCTTCCAAATCGGTGGCGTTTTTAGCGTCTCCGTGGTGGGCTACACGAGCCCCAGGACTCACTTCAGCGGCTCAGGCTCGCCGCTAAAATACCACACACAAGTTGCCTGGAAAACAGAAGGAGTCCACAAGCAAGGTAAGATTATGGCATTTATTTCCGGTTGAAAGCAGCAACGAAATGGATGCAAATTCAGGCAACCGCATCACAGTCCAGCCTGACGCGTTTCGTGACCTTACTTCATCAGAGGCTAGGACAAGTACTTAAAGGCAAGCATTTTTTCAGGCACATTATAATCCCCGCCTCGGTGGGCGTTGCCAAACAGATGGCTTCTTGGTATTTGTAGTCGCCTTCTTTCTCCAGTGAGTAGCTCGCCTCCAAGCACCTGATTAAATTGTTGATAAAACCACAGTGGGGTGTGCCACGTTTGCATCACTAGTCGTGGCCGTCTTAATTCTCCCAACAGGTGCCCCTCGCTTCCAAATCGGTGGCGTTTTTAGCGTCTCCGTGGTGGGCTACACGAGCCCCAGGACTCACTTCAGCGGCTCAGGCTCGCCGCTAAAATACCACACACAAGTTGCCTGGAAAACAGGTGCTTGGAGGCGAGCTACTCACTGGAGAAAGAAGGCGACTACAAATACCAAGAAGCCATCTGTTTGGCAACGCCCACCGAGGCGGGGATTATAATGTGCCTGAAAAAATGCTTGCCTTTAAGTACTTGTCCTAGCCTCTGATGAAGTAAGGTCACGAAACGCGTCAGGCTGGACTGTGATGCGGTTGCCTGAATTTGCATCCATTTCGTTGCTGCTTTCAACCGGAAATAAATGCCATAATCTTACCTTGCTTGTGGACTCCTTCTGTTTTCCAGGCAACTTGTGTGTGGTATTTTAGCGGCGAGCCTGAGCCGCTGAAGTGAGTCCTGGGGCTCGTGTAGCCCACCACGGAGACGCTAAAAACGCCACCGATTTGGAAGCGAGGGGCACCTGTTGGGAGAATTAAGACGGCCACGACTAGTGATGCAAACGTGGCACACCCCACTGTGGTTTTATCAACAATTTAATCAGGTGCTTGGAGGCGAGCTACTCACTGGAGAAAGAAGGCGACTACAAATACCAAGAAGCCATCTGTTTGGCAACGCCCACCGAGGCGGGGATTATAATGTGCCTGAAAAAATGCTTGCCTTTAAGTACTTGTCCTAGCCTCTGATGAAGTAAGGTCACGAAACGCGTCAGGCTGGACTGTGATGCGGTTGCCTGAATTTGCATCCATTTCGTTGCTGCTTTCAACCGGAAATAAATGCCATAATCTTACCTTGCTTGTGGACTCCTTCTGTTTTCCAGGCAACTTGTGTGTGGTATTTTAGCGGCGAGCCTGAGCCGCTGAAGTGAGTCCTGGGGCTCGTGTAGCCCACCACGGAGACGCTAAAAACGCCACCGATTTGGAAGCGAGGGGCACCTGTTGGGAGAATTAAGACGGCCACGACTAGTGATGCAAACGTGGCACACCCCACTGTGGTTTTATCAACAATTTAATCAGGTGCTTGGAGGCGAGCTACTCACTGGAGAAAGAAGGCGACTACAAATACCAAGAAGCCATCTGTTTGGCAACGCCCACCGAGGCGGGGATTATAATGTGCCTGAAAAAATGCTTGCCTTTAAGTACTTGTCCTAGCCTCTGATGAAGTAAGGTCACGAAACGCGTCAGGCTGGACTGTGATGCGGTTGCCTGAATTTGCATCCATTTCGTTGCTGCTTTCAACCGGAAATAAATGCCATAATCTTACCTTGCTTGTGGACTCCTTCTGTTTTCCAGGCAACTTGTGTGTGGTATTTTAGCGGCGAGCCTGAGCCGCTGAAGTGAGTCCTGGGGCTCGTGTAGCCCACCACGGAGACGCTAAAAACGCCACCGATTTGGAAGCGAGGGGCACCTGTTGGGAGAATTAAGACGGCCACGACTAGTGATGCAAACGTGGCACACCCCACTGTGGTTTTATCAGCAATTTAATCAGGTGCTTGGAGGCGAGCTACTCACTGGAGAAAGAAGGCGACTACAAATACCAAGAAGCCATCTGTTTGGCAACGCCCACCGAGGCGGGGATTATAATGTGCCTGAAAAAATGCTTGCCTTTAAGTACTTGTCCTAGCCTCTGATGAAGTAAGGTCACGAAACGCGTCAGGCTGGACTGTGATGCGGTTGCCTGAATTTGCATCCATTTCGTTGCTGCTTTCAACCGGAAATAAATGCCATAATCTTACCTTGCTTGTGGACTCCTTCTGTTTTCCAGGCAACTTGTGTGTGGTATTTTAGCGGCGAGCCTGAGCCGCTGAAGTGAGTCCTGGGGCTCGTGTAGCCCACCACGGAGACGCTAAAAACGCCACCGATTTGGAAGCGAGGGGCACCTGTTGGGAGAATTAAGACGGCCACGACTAGTGATGCAAACGTGGCACACCCCATTGTGGTTTTATCAACAATTTAATCAGGTGCTTGGAGGCGAGCTACTCACTGGAGAAAGAAGGCGACTACAAATACCAAGAAGCCATCTGTTTGGCAACGCCCACCGAGGCGGGGATTATAATGTGCCTGAAAAAATGCTTGCCTTTAAGTACTTGTCCTAGCCTCTGATGAAGTAAGGTCACGAAACGCGTCAGGCTGGACTGTGATGCGGTTGCCTGAATTTGCATCCATTTCGTTGCTGCTTTCAACCGGAAATAAATGCCATAATCTTACCTTGCTTGTGGACTCCTTCTGTTTTCCAGGCAACTTGTGTGTGGTATTTTAGCGGCGAGCCTGAGCCGCTGAAGTGAGTCCTGGGGCTCGTGTAGCCCACCACGGAGACGCTAAAAACGCCACCGATTTGGAAGCGAGGGGCACCTGTTGGGAGAATTAAGACGGCCACGACTAGTGATGCAAACGTGGCACACCCCACTGTGGTTTTATCAACAATTTAATCAGGTGCTTGGAGGCGAGCTACTCACTGGAGAAAGAAGGCGACTACAAATACCAAGAAGCCATCTGTTTGGCAACGCCCACCGAGGCGGGGATTATAATGTGCCTGAAAAAATGCTTGCCTTTAAGTACTTGTCCTAGCCTCTGATGAAGTAAGGTCACGAAACGCGTCAGGCTGGACTGTGATGCGGTTGCCTGAATTTGCATCCATTTCGTTGCTGCTTTCAACCGGAAATAAATGCCATAATCTTACCTTGCTTGTGGACTCCTTCTGTTTTCCAGGCAACTTGTGTGTGGTATTTTAGCGGCGAGCCTGAGCCGCTGAAGTGAGTCCTGGGGCTCGTGTAGCCCACCACGGAGACGCTAAAAACGCCACCGATTTGGAAGCGAGGGGCACCTGTTGGGAGAATTAAGACGGCCACGACTAGTGATGCAAACGTGGCACACCCCACTGTGGTTTTATCAACAATTTAATCAGGTGCTTGGAGGCGAGCTACTCACTGGAGAAAGAAGGCGACTACAAATACCAAGAAGCCATCTGTTTGGCAACGCCCACCGAGGCGGGGATTATAATGTGCCTGAAAAAATGCTTGCCTTTAAGTACTTGTCCTAGCCTCTGATGAAGTAAGGTCACGAAACGCGTCAGGCTGGACTGTGATGCGGTTGCCTGAATTTGCATCCATTTCGTTGCTGCTTTCAACCGGAAATAAATGCCATAATCTTACCTTGCTTGTGGACTCCTTCTGTTTTCCAGGCAACTTGTGTGTGGTATTTTAGCGGCGAGCCTGAGCCGCTGAAGTGAGTCCTGGGGCTCGTGTAGCCCACCACGGAGACGCTAAAAACGCCACCGATTTGGAAGCGAGGGGCACCTGTTGGGAGAATTAAGACGGCCACGACTAGTGATGCAAACGTGGCACACCCCACTGTGGTTTTATCAACAATTTAATCAGGTGCTTGGAGGCGAGCTACTCACTGGAGAAAGAAGGCGACTACAAATACCAAGAAGCCATCTGTTTGGCAACGCCCACCGAGGCGGGGATTATAATGTGCCTGAAAAAATGCTTGCCTTTAAGTACTTGTCCTAGCCTCTGATGAAGTAAGGTCACGAAACGCGTCAGGCTGGACTGTGATGCGGTTGCCTGAATTTGCATCCATTTCGTTGCTGCTTTCAACCGGAAATAAATGCCATAATCTTACCTTGCTTGTGGACTCCTTCTGTTTTCCAGGCAACTTGTGTGTGGTATTTTAGCGGCGAGCCTGAGCCGCTGAAGTGAGTCCTGGGGCTCGTGTAGCCCACCACGGAGACGCTAAAAACGCCACCGATTTGGAAGCGAGGGGCACCTGTTGGGAGAATTAAGACGGCCACGACTAGTGATGCAAACGTGGCACACCCCACTGTGGTTTTATCAACAATTTAATCAGGTGCTTGGAGGCGAGCTACTCACTGGAGAAAGAAGGCGACTACAAATACCAAGAAGCCATCTGTTTGGCAACGCCCACCGAGGCGGGGATTATAATGTGCCTGAAAAAATGCTTGCCTTTAAGTACTTGTCCTAGCCTCTGATGAAGTAAGGTCACGAAACGCGTCAGGCTGGACTGTGATGCGGTTGCCTGAATTTGCATCCATTTCGTTGCTGCTTTCAACCGGAAATAAATGCCATAATCTTACCTTGCTTGTGGACTCCTTCTGTTTTCCAGGCAACTTGTGTGTGGTATTTTAGCGGCGAGCCTGAGCCGCTGAAGTGAGTCCTGGGGCTCGTGTAGCCCACCACGGAGACGCTAAAAACGCCACCGATTTGGAAGCGAGGGGCACCTGTTGGGAGAATTAAGACGGCCACGACTAGTGATGCAAACGTGGCACACCCCACTGTGGTTTTATCAACAATTTAATCAGGTGCTTGGAGGCGAGCTACTCACTGGAGAAAGAAGGCGACTACAAATACCAAGAAGCCATCTGTTTGGCAACGCCCACCGAGGCGGGGATTATAATGTGCCTGAAAAAATGCTTGCCTTTAAGTACTTGTCCTAGCCTCTGATGAAGTAAGGTCACGAAACGCGTCAGGCTGGACTGTGATGCGGTTGCCTGAATTTGCATCCATTTCGTTGCTGCTTTCAACCGGAAATAAATGCCATAATCTTACCTTGCTTGTGGACTCCTTCTGTTTTCCAGGCAACTTGTGTGTGATATATATATATATATATATATATATATATATATATATATATATATATATATATATATATTAGCCACAATATTCTCAAAGAATGACAATGGCACTCCACTCAGTAGCTTTTCAAAGATTTTATTCCGAACTGTGGTCGCCTACGCGTTTCGAACAAACGTTCTTGATCACGGCAGTTTACAGACAGTTTGTCCCTTTTCTCTTTCTGCATTTATACACACTTAATCATGCATGCATTGTGGGACATGAAGTTTTAGTGCATGAGCATTCAACTATTTTTATTTACACAGTGTCCAACTTACGATGTACATTCTTCTGTGTGTCTGTTTGGAGTATTTGTATCTATTTTGCAAATAAGGTTTTTTTTGTGGTGTTTCGTGCACGATGTGTTTTAACTCGCTGTTATAGCCTATTGCGGAGTTTTCATTACTGCTATTCGTTTTTAGCAGTTTTGATCCTGAGTATGCGTCATTACTTGCTGCCCACATTTTCCATGTTCCGTGCATGTGTTTATTGGCTGAGTGCCCAATTGTTCCCACTTAACTCCCTTGTGATCATTCAATTTTGTGTATGTGTGTATGAATTGTACAGCCCTTCTCTGATCCTATTTACCCCGAGTTGGCCAAGCGGTGTAGCTCACCCTTTTGAATGGCCGCACTGTTTATGTGTATGTGCCATAGACCCTACCCCTGTTTATGTCTAATGGGTGGTACGGGCTCACACGTATCAGTGTAAGGGTTTGTGTGTGCTTTCGTGTTTCGTTAGGCGTCCCACAAGGTTCCTCCCTATCCCCAACTTTGTTCAACCTAGTCATGGAACCCCTCACCACCTTGTTACAAGAGTCCAATATACACTTTCATATGTACGCTGATGATACCCAACTAGATCTCAAATTACAATCCCCCAAAGACATTTTGCTCCTGAACTCAACGATCAGAAGCACCCAATCCTGGCTTGCTGATAATCATCTCAAACTCAATGCTCTGAAAACAGAGTTCCTTCTTATCTCACCTCCCACCAAGATCTCTACCACACAACTCTGGCTTAAAGACCTAACTGCACTCAATGTCCAACCCACCATCGTAGACTCAGCAAAATCCTTAGGCATTACACTTGACACCAATCTCAACATGCAGCAACATATCAGCAAGGCAAAGAAGGGAGCGAACTTCCAAATAAACACCCTGAGGAAACTTAAACCCTTCCTCCCTGCCAATGACTTCCGAACTGCAGTACAAGCACTAGTCATCCCTCGAATAGAATATGGCAACATCGCCCTATGCGGACTCCCCCTAACTACTACTGCTCCACTAAGAGCTTCTCTAAACGCTGCAGCGAGACTCATCACTGGTTCAAGAAAACACTCACATATCTCCCCCGACTTTAAAAACCTGAACTGGCTGCCTTTCGGAGCCAGAATACATCTGAAAATCGCCTGCATGACGCATAAAGCTGTCCACATGCGCTCACCAAGCTATCTCACTCAGAAGCTGACAATCTCTGGTGGCTCTAGAAACACCAGAGGCACAAACAATCTTCTGCTGAAGCCTCGAAGATTCCGGAAGGAAAAAACTTATAAACGCTCCTTCTCAGGAATGGCACCCAGGATCTGGAACTCACTCCCCCCTGAAACTAGGCTTATCTCCTCCACTGCACTGTTTAAGAAAGAAGTAAAAGCTATATTCATGGCTAAATACACCTGAACTGCTATTCTGAACTTTGTTAAGTCTCCGCGCTGCTCGGTACTCCTTGTTCAACACCTTGGCTTATTTGTTTTTATATGTATTAATGCCTTATGTGATTCTCCTGGTTGCCACGTGTTTGTACTAGTATCATTTTTTATCTACCTGTTTGACTATGTTCCCTCATGCTCCCCTTTCCTATGTGAAGCGCTCTGATATCTGTATAGATCTTGTTCGCGCTATACAAAACTTTCTAAATAAAAAATAAATAGGGCTGAGTGCCCTTGTCACCGCTCTTCATGGCCATGTGTCAGATAAGTGACTTAAAGGTATAAGGGTTAGAAGTGGTGGTGTGTTGACTTACGGCATTACGTGTTTAACTGATGATACAGGTATGGTAAAACAATTTGCATTTCACAGTTAGTCCAATCAGTTTTGTCACTTATAGTTCTTAAAAGTTCGAATCCTGTCGTGTAGGTTACAAGTGGACATATAATTCCTCATCCACATTAAGTCCATTGGGCTGTTTTGTTCTGAATTTCATAATTAGTTTGGACTCAAGTCTTCTTAGTCTGGATGTTCTGTCTCCTCCCCGTTCGTGTTGTGCAACAGTTGCTAGACCCGAATACGTTATGTCTAGCCATGTTTTGCCTGGGTGGGTGGCGATATGTTTTGCCATAGCGTAAGAATGATCTCCATTTTGTATGGCACGAGTATGTTCCAGGATTCGTTTCTTAAGAGGACAAGTTGTGCTTCCAATGTATTGTTTGCCGCAGTGGCACTGTAACAAATATACTACGAAAGAAGTTTCACAAGTGATAGATTCTCTTATTTCAAAGTTCTTTCCCTTTGGATCTTTGATGTTCGTTAGGTTTCTCCCAATTTTGCAGGCTTTGCAAACTCGGCATTTTGTGAAGCCTTTAGATTTTCTTACAAGCCATGAGGGTTCTTTCTTAGCTTCGAAGTGACTGTGCACTAAGTGATCCGAGAGATTGGGTGCTTTCCTGTGGGTTATCAGTGGACGTTCCCCTATATCATTTCCGATGTCCACATCTTTTTTGAGAATATGCCAATATTTTTTCATTATTTTTTCGATTTTGTGACTTTCCTTCGTGTATCTTGTTATCATTCTTGGTTGTCCCTTGATTGTCTCATCATCCGTTATGTTTGCAGTTGGTCGTGTCTTTTCTCCTGTGCTCCTGTTTAGGGTGCTCTTTTCTTCTTTTAAGAGAGTTTCTGTTCTGTCTTTCCTTCTTGCTGCTGCTTCACTCCTTTTGATGTCTGTTCGTTTATACCCTCTTTGCTCGAACCGGATTTTTGTTCCCTCAAAGTTCTTTTCCATCTCACTTGGTTCAGAGCAATTTCTCTTCATTCTGAGTAGTTCTCCATAGGGTATACTTTTCTTTAACTTCTCGGGGTGAAAACTGTGTCCATGCAGTAAGCTATTCGTAGCTGTTTTCTTTCGGTGAACTGTTGTTTCAATCCTGTTGTTTTTTACATAGACTTTTGTGTCCAGAAACTCTATTTCCTTGGAGCTTATGTTATAGGTGAATTTGAGTCCCACCTGTTTGTTCTTTAGAGCAACAAAGAAGTTCTTAACTTCTTGTTATGGTGCCCTTCCAAAGGAGAAACAAATCATCGATGAAGCGCAGCCACAGTGCTACTTTAGCCATATGTTGGTTGTTTTCTTCTCCCCAAGCCACACACCTCTCCCACCACCCCATCATGAGATTAGCGTAGCTTGGGGAGAAGGAAACTCCCATGGCGGTTCCGCAGCACTGTGCATACACCTTCTTGTTGAATAAAAATACATTGTTGTACAAGCACATGGTTATCATTTGTGTTAACATTTTAGAATGTTCATATTCTGTGATGGGTCGTTGCTGAAGGAAGTACTGTATAGCTTTCAGACCAATTTCATGATTAATGGATGTGTACAATGAAATGACGTCTATGGGCACTAGCAAGTAGGAGGGTTGCCATTCTGTATTTGATAGAATCCGTAGGAAGTCTCCAGTGTCTTTTAGGTAGGAGGATAGGGTTGGTACAATAGAAGCAATGAAGCTATCTACATAGGTTGAGACATTCTCATATAATCCTCCACAACTGGATATAATGGGTCTCCCCGGTGGCTTATTGAGAGTCTTGTGTACTTTCGGAAGAAAGTATATGGTGGGTATGATGGGATTGTCCACCATTAGGAATCTTCTTTCTTGTTCTGTTAAGAGACCAGCTTTCTTCCATTCTTCCAGTTTTTCACGTAGTTCGAGGACCATGTCTTTCATGGGATTCCTTGGAAGGATTTTATAGTTGTTTGCGTCTGTCAGTTGTCTCATTGCTTCGTCTATGTAATCCTGTTTCTCTAGGATTACTATATTTCCTCCCTTGTCCGCCGGCTTGATCTCGATGGTATTGTTTTCTTTGAAGGATTGTATCGCCAGTTGTTCTTTCTTACTCAGGTTTTCTTTTTTTTTTTTTTTTATTGGAGTTCATGGTGCAATAAGAAAATAAATAAATAGCCATAAGCAAGGTATACGAACATCTGATACAATTATATGATCGCTCATATATAAGCAGTTAAAAAAGCACAATATAATTCATGTGGGGATAAAAAAATTATATAGAAGATCTGTCAATAAATATAACAATACAGTACATTTCAAGTTCTTATTATATCGTCCAGCCATTTCTTAACCGGGGCCCATAATCGTCTTCCCATTTCTCGTTTTTTAATACCTTTAAATTCATAGAGGCCAGACTCAATATTGTAAATAGCCAAGAATCTGGACATCCACATCTGAAAAGACGGGGCTGTAACATCCTTCCATCCGGCCGAGATTATAATTCTGAGCACAGCGACCGACATAAAAACCAAAGCAGCCTCATCCTCTGTTAAAACCAATTTAGAATCTGAGCCAAATAACATCAGTGTTGGGGATAGATCGATCTTATGACCTAGCAGCCCCTCCCAGAATTTTGTTATTCCATCCAGGGCTGGGGCCAGTCGCTCACAGGTAAAAAACATATGTAGTAAGTCGGCTTGCCCCTTATTACATCTCGGGCAGCAATCATCGTTCCTAACACACCATGCAAATAGTTTAGCCGGTGTATGGTACAGATTAAAAACTGTTTTAAAATGTTGTGCTCGTAAGTTGGACGCCCGAAAGATCTTTTTATTCAAGCATAATGCTAGGTCCAAATCTACATCCGGGTTTCCCAATTTGGTTGCCCAGTCACCTTTCTACTTTTCCTACATCGTCCTGTAATCTGGACACCAGCATGTTATAAACATCTTTTATCTTCCTACACCTTCTTCCTATGCCCTCAACCACAGGAAAGTCTACAAGGGGTTTAAGCGTTGGCCTACAAGCCTGCAAGATACCGGAGATTTGACCATATACAAGCCATTGATTTAAAGGAAGCCATATCTCCTTTGCATGTCCTCAAACCCGCTTATCTTATCTCCTACCATTAGGTCTCCAATAGTCTTAACCCCTAAGCCCTTCCAGGCTTGTAGGATCCCATCATTGCTTAACTGAGGAAAAAGGCTTGAATTTTCCAAAAGGAGAGAAGGGTTGATTTTTGGGACATGAAAGAATTTTAAAATTAATTTCCATACTTGCCATGCACCTAGCAAGGTCTTAAATCGTGCCTTCCTATAGAACCTATATTCCAGTTCCGTCAGCAGTAGACCATTTGCTTTCCCCCCCATCAGTAGTTTGAAGATAGGAGGGAGACCCTGGTTGTCTATAATAGTCGCACCAGTGTCACATTGAAACAGGATTGACATCTGGATTAGGAGACAGGTCCAGTGATACAATCTCAGGTTCGGGAGTGCCATCCCACCCCTTTCCCACGGAAGGGACATAAAGGTCGTTGATCGTCTAACCTTACCGTACTGCCATATGAACCTGATAAAGACAGACTCTAATTGCTTCAGAATTTTCTCCTCAATATATAGGGGAATGGCTCTAAATTGATATAACACCCTTGGAAACATCGCCATTTTTAAGACATTTACTCTCCCGACCAGCGAAAGATGAAGAGCATCCATCCTTTTCAGTTCTATCTCTATGGATTTTATGAGGGGGGGGTAATTCTCTTCCACTATCTTACCCACTGTAGCATTTATCTTAACCCCTAAATATATAGCAGAATCAACACACCTTATGTCGGGTCTTGGTATGTTCCTAGAGCAGATTATCTGGGTTTTGGATTCATTCAGAAGATATCCAGAACCTTGACCGAAGACTTTAGCCATCTGTACCAATTCTGGGAGTGCCTGCTGCGGGTCTGTTGTAATAACCGCCAGGTCATCAGCGTAGGCTAAGATCTTGTTTTCGTAGCCATTAAAAATCACTGGAGATATTCTAGGGCACTCTAAAATCTTCTGAATGAGCGGATCAATATACAGAGCGAATAGTATGGGAGAGCAGGGACAGCCCTGCCGTGTCCCTCTACTTATCTTAAACGTATCTGATTTCTCTCCCATTACCGTAATTGTCGCTTCTGGGTCTATATACATAGCTTTGATAGCCCTAACGATATTTGGGCCAAAACCCCTCCCGGCCAAAATACTCCAGAGGAAGCTCCACCCCACCCGATCAAAAGCTTTTTCTGCGTCGAGCAGGATCATGGCCATCCCTCCCCCCACAGCTTCCTGGGCATCAAACAAAGTTATTGCTCTACATGTGTGATCTGTCGTACCACGCCCAGGAACAAAACCATGTTGCCATGGAGAGACAAGACCGCCTATGATCCTGCCCGACCTCTTCGCCCAGATCCTTGAATATAGCTTGGTATCGGCATTTATTAAGGATATAGGTCGATATGACCCCGGATTCTCTGTTGGTTTACCTTTCTTATGAAAGACTATAATGTTAGTTTCTTTCCACGAATCGGGAACCACCCCAGAGTACAGTATCCCGTTAAAAAGATCTACTAAAAGCGGAGCGATCTCTTTTTCAATTGCTTTATAAACCTCCGAGGGGAGACCATCAGGACCAGATGCTTTCCCTGGGGCTAATTCTCGCAGGGCAGATAAAACTTCCTCAAACGTAATATCCTTATCAAGTGCTATTCTTGTTATATCATCCAAACAAGGTCCGCTGTCAATACATCTCTCCTCCTGATCATTATAAAAAGGATCCTTCTCATATAATTTCTGATAGTATTTTTTAAATACCAATAGGATATCTTTTATCTCTGTATATGTTATCCCTTCCTCTTCTATACATGCAATCGCATTCTTTGTTTTTTCCTGTCTGATCCGGAGTGCAAGCGCTCTGCCAGCTTGCTCACCCGTTTCGTACCTCTTTGCCCTTGATGATTGGTACTCCCCTATTGCTTTCTGTGTAACCTCCTTCTGCAGTGCCGCTTTTACTGCCAACAGAACTCCCTGGCTAGCCTCAGTATTGCTGCCAGAAGCAATATCCTTTATATGTTGTTCTTCCGCCTCAGCTAATTTGACCATTAATTTCTCTACTTCGCTTCTATCTTTTTTTCTAAGCCTGGTGGCACAACTGATTGTTTCTCCTCTTAGAGCGGCTTTGAAAGCCTCCCAGACCCCATTCCGCGATGTGCTGTATCTATTTGCCGCAAAAAAATCACCAGCCCATTTATTCAAATGATCCACGAATCTGCTATCTGCCAACAGCCTTCTTTCAAAGGTCCAGTTTGTTTTAGACCGTTCTAGCCCTCCCATATTGAAGTTTAGGAGCAAAGGGTTATGATCGAAATGACCCTTGGGAGTCTACATATCTTAACCTTCTCAGATTCTAAAGCAGAGACAAAAAAGTAGTCCAATCTTGAATATCTCTGGGCTGGATTAGAAAAGTAAGTATAACCTACATTTAGGGGTTCTTTAACTCTCCATAGATCCTGAAGCCCATGAGAAGCTAACATAGATTGAACCGCCTTAAAGACTCTAGGTTTTCTTCCCTGATACGATGTGCCCATCCCCCATTCAGATGAGATATTTAAATCTCCCGTGAAAACCAGAGGAGAGGGCCAATTTGCAAGTTCTATTTCTAAGTAAATTTCAGGGTCGTCCTCATTAGAACCATACACCGTACAGATAGTTAAACCCAAATCCATCTCAATAATCACCCATCTTCCATTACTATCTACTTTCACCTTCCTCGCTTTCCCTAAACTTTTCCTTCCTAGAATGGCAACCCCTCTGATTGTTGATGTTTGTGTTGTACAGGCTAATAATTCAAATCCATTTATAGAAAGTAAATTTCTCTTAGACCAAGGGAGGTGGGTCTCTTGTAAACAGAGAAGATCTATTCTGTTATGTTTTACTACGTATGCTAATTTCTGTCTTTTCCTCCAATCATTTAATCCCCCCACATTCATTGTACATATATTAATGTGTGTCATCACTTTGAGTGTTACAACCTGTATCAAAAATCCTTTCAGAAATCATTTTCCTTGCTGGCCTCCGTTGACCCTTACCTATTCTGCACCATTCCTTCCTTTTTCCATTTTCTGTTTTCTTCTCACCCACCCTTCCCCCTCCCTTTCCCTCTCCCCCCTCCCCCCTCCCCTTTTGCACCTCCACCCCCCAACCTGTCCCTGAGGCATCCTAGGACCAAGTGGCCCCAGGTATGGACGAACGAGTGATCCGCGTGTCACCGCCTGCTTGATCGCCTGAGAATTTTTCTTTTCTTGTTTTTTTTAACCCTATAACGTTTCAGATGGTTAGCTCTAGTATTTCTCCTCCTATTTTCTTGGTTCAGAGAGTTCATGCAAGTAAGCTTCAGCTTGGATCTCGCTTGTGAAATTCTTTGTCGTTCCTTCGTATAATACTCTCAAGCGCGCTGGATTCTGCAGAAAAACGTTTGCTCCAATTTTCTCAAAAGGGGCAAAAAGTTGTCTCAGCCTCCATCGGCGTTCAACCGTTGCATGTGCAAAGTCTGGACGGACAAAGAAGTTATTTCCTTGAAATTCTTTTCTGCTCGTTGGTCTAGCCAGGTCGTAAATTGCTTCTCTTAAAAGAAAGTTTCCGAAGCAAACCAGAATAGCTCTTGGGTACTGTTTTTCTTTAATAGGTCTTCTGGGGAGTGTCAGAGGGAAGCGGTGAGCGCGATGTACTTCTCGTTCCAACTCCCATTTCGATAGTTCGGGCATAGAAGACTTCAAAAGATTTATAATATAGCCCTTGGCATCACTTCCCTCTGCCCCTTCTGCGATTCCCAAGAAGCGGAGGTTGTTTCTTCTTCCCCGATTTTCAAGGTCCTCAACCTTTATCATTAGGTCTTCGATAATAGCAGATTGAGATTTTTCTTTACCCTGGAGTTTGATGACATCTGCTTCTATATTTTCGGTGCGGCTCTCCACCGAGGTCATCTTCTCCACTATCTCCATACAGGTATTATCCACCTTCTGGATAGCGCCTTGGATTTGTTGAATCGCGTCATGATTCCTTTGACTATCGGATTTAACATCCGAATGAAAATCCTTTATAGTCTTCAGGACCTCGCTCAATGATGGTTCTGGAGAGCCTCCTAGTTTACCGGTATCATGGTGTTGTTGCTTTCCTTTACTTTTATTCCATTCAACTGCCCCATTTTTAGGACTTTTAAGTTCTATGTCTCCTTTCAATGGAGTCGGACTTTTCCGGGGGTCTATGTTTTTTCTTTGTTTGGTCCTGGTTACTCCCCTGATCCGATGTTTCATCATCTAGTGGTTTGTGTGATTTTCTAAATTTGGATTTCTTCTTCTCCACTTTTTTTTTAGATGCCGAATCTCAACCCGGTTCATTATTATTATTGATCTTTATATCAGTTACTTCTAGATTAGCGGTTGGAGAGTTTTCTTCCTCGCTAGCCGCACTTGTGCCTCCAATTTCACTTTCAATTTTGCTAGTGATCGAGGCCCCAGTTTCATAGATGAACTCAGGTTTTCCATTGTACTTTGATTGACATTTTGCATATTTTCCAATTCCCCTAGGACAAGATCTTGAAAAATGTCTATTTTATTGCCCGGGTACAGTGTGGGGCAACATTTTGATTTAGCCTGGAATTTAGTTGCAGATCCTTTGCCAGTTTCTACATTCATTTCCTGTAGTATTTGTGTATTGCCAATTGGTGTAGCAGAAAATTTGTTTGCTAATTCATAAGCAGTGCGTAGTTGTGGTATTTCTGATATTTTGTATTGTGCTTGATCAATTGGCACTTCAGTGATTTTGCTTCCTTTTTGTTGAGGATATGTTTTGAAATGTTATTTTAACTTTAATTTCCTAATATACTTATACAGATCAATTTTTGTGTCAATGATATCATGATGAATTTCCGGGCAGAATGATAAACCTTTGTTTAGGAGATTTGTTTCACTTTTCGTTAGTGTGTACCTTGAGAGGTTTATTACCAAGTCTGGTGGCTTATTTTTGTTTTTATATCCTGAAGTTTGTTTTACTTTTTCATTATTGTTCGGTTCCAGAGATTGTAGCCTATGCTTTGATCGGCTACATCTCCTTGTTTTGAGGTTTGATTTCTTGGTTGAAAGGAGCCCCTTCCTCTTCCTCGTGTCCGATTGTATCCTCGACCTGATGGTTTTGTCTTGGGTGTTTGCTGCTCTTTGTAGAGCAGTTGTAGCTCGTCTAAAAAAGAGAATCTCTGTGCTCCTCTCTTTCTCTGTTCCTCTTCACTCAAATCAGATACACGAAGGAAAGTCACAAAATCGAAAAAATAATGAAAAAATGTTGGCATATTCTCAAAAAAGTTGTGGACATCGGAAATGATATAGGGGAACGTCCACTGATAACCCACCGGAGAGCACCCAATCTCTCGGATCACTTAGTGCACAGTCAGTTCGAAGCTAAGAAAGAACCCTCATGGCTTGAAAGAAAATCTAAAGGCTTCACAAAATGCCGAGTTTGCAAAGCCTGCAAAATTGGGAGAAACCTAACGAACATCAAAGATCCAAAGGGAAAGAACTTTGAAATAAGAGAATCTATCACTTGTGAATTTCTTTCGTAGTATATTTGTTACAGTGCCACTGCGGCAAACAATACATTGGAAGCACAACTTGTCCTCTTAAGAAACGAATCCTGGAACATACTGGTGCTATACAAAATGGAGATCATTCTTACGCTATGGCAAAACATATCGCCACCCACCCAGGCAAAACATGGCTAGACATAACGTATTCGGGTCTAGCAACTGTTGCACAACACGAACGGGGGGGGAGACAGAAAATCCAGACTAAGTAGACTTGAGTCCAAACTAATTATGAAATTCAGAACAAAACAGCCCAAAGGACTTAATGTGGACAAGGAATTATATGTCCACTTGTAACCTACACGACAGGATTCGAACTCTTAAGAACTATAAGTGACAAAACTGATTGGACTAACTGTGAAATGCAAATTGTTTTACCATACCTGTATCATCAATTAAACACGTAATGCCGTAAGTCAACACACCTCCACTTCTAACCCTTATACCTTTAAGTCACTAATCTGACACATGGCCATGAAGAGCGGTGACAAGGGCACTCAGCCCTAGAACCACGAAAGCACACACAAACCCTTACACTGATACGTGTGAACCCGTACCACCCATTAGACATAAACAGGGGTAGGGTCTATGGCACATACACATAAACAGTGCGGCCATTCAAAAGGGTGAGCTACACCGCTTGGCCAACTCGGGGTACATAGGATCAGAGAAGGGCTGTAGAATTCATACACACACATACACAAAATTGAATGATCACAAGGGAGTTAAGTGGGAACAATTGGGCACTCAGCCAATAAACACATGCAAGGAACATGGAAAATGCGGGCAGCAAGTAATGACGCATACTCAGGATCAAAACTGCTAAAAACGAATAGCAGTAATGAAAACTCCGCAATAGGCTATAACAGCGAGTGAAAACACATCGTGCACGAAACACCATAAAAAAAACCCTTATTTGCAAAATAGATGCAAATACTCCAGACAGACACACAGAGAAATGTACATCGTAAGTTGGGACACTGTGTAAATAAAAATAGTTGAATGTTCATGCACTAAAACTTCATGTCCCACAATGCAATGCATGATTAAGTGTGTATAAATGCAGCAAGAGAAAAGGGACAAACTGTCTGTAAACTGCCGTGATCAAGAACGTTTGTTCGAAACGCGTAGGCGACCACAGTTCGGAATAAAATCTTTGAAAAGCTACTGAGTGGAGTGCCATCGTCATTCTTTGAGAATATTGTGGCTAATATTTCACAAGACACTGCCCTGGTCTCGAGGTGGCACCAGCTAATAAGAGTTCCCCCTGCGACAGGACAAGTTGTAGAGAAATATATATATATATGGGAGGTGGTGCGCATGCCGGCAGAGCATACCGGCTGAGGATTCACTATAAAGTTAGGTAGGCGCACTCTCAGGATCAGCAAAAAGTAGTCACAGTGTTGCACACTAGTGTGTATAAACAGCTTCCTGGTGCACACTAGTGTGAATAAACAGCTTCCTGTAATACTGTGACTACTTTTTGCTGTTCCTGAGAGTGTGCCTTTCTTACTATATAGTGAATAGTGAATCTATATATCTATATCAATCTATATATACATATATATATATATATATATATATATATACATATATATATATATATATATATATATATATATATATATATATATATATATATTTTTTTTTTTTATACTGGAATAAAAACAAAGGTTATAGTAATGTTATAGTTAGGTGAAATGTTCCTTAACAATGTAATTCTTCAAACTCTAAACTCTACAAACCACTGCAATTCACTGGTTACATTTATAGTTATCTCAAGGAAACTATATCTCATGCCCCCGCCATGCAAAGTTTTCGCATCAATAATTTTACTGCAAGGGTTGCTTTGATATTATCAATGAGGTGCTAGAAGATGTCATGAGTTATGTAACATGTGGAGTAATTAGTAGTGCATGGTGAGGGCGCAAGTTTTAGTTACTTGTGATAACTATAACTGTTATATTTCAGCGTTTTTTAGAGTGTAAAACAATACATTGTTTCTGAACATTTCACCTTACTATACCATTACATAAGCCTTTGGTTTTCTCAGTAAATGTATTAGTTTAATTACCATATACGTAAATCCAACCTTCCCATGCATGGCCTTGCGCCATGGCACGTTAGCTGCAAGGCCTGCAGCCAAGTTCCCACATGCAGCCAACTCCACACTGTGCATTGCCTGTGCGGCCAAGCTCTGTGGCCAACCCCCTTAAAGGCAGCCAACCCTACACTGTGCAGGCCCTTTGGTCATGCATAGTGGGGGTTGACTGCAGAACCTGGTCTGTGGCGAGGCTCTGTGGCCAAGCACCCCCCATCAAAAGCAGCAAGCCCCACATTGCAAATGGCCTCTGGGAATGCACAGCCGGGGGTTGGCCACCGGGCCTGGTCCTGATGACCCCATTCCCCAGGACCTTCTTTTTTTTAAAGGGGAAGGGGCCATATATCTCCCCGCCTGAACCTGTTATGGCCACCGGGGACCCCATATCCAAGCCCATGCATATTTTGTGGACCCCCATTCCCTAGCCTCATTAGACCCTGGGGACACCCTCCTGCAGGGCCTTTTTTTAATTAATGAGAAGGTGGCTGCTTGTCACCCATACCGAGCCTTATAAGGCCCTGGTGAGCCCAAGCCTCAGGGCTGTTTTTTTAATTAAAAGGGAGGGGGTGTGTGGCCCTCCTCCCCATGCTGTATTAGGCCCTGGGTACCTAATTCTCCAGCGCCATTTTTTTTATTAAATGGAAGGGAGGCCACATGAACTCCCTCGCTGAGTCTTATTAGGCCCTGGGGACCCCAACCTCTAGGGTCACTACTTAAAATAAAGTGGAGGGAGACCTCGCAGCCCTCCCCCTGAGCTTTTATCTCCTAAGAACCGGGTTCTTAAAGGTGGGTGCCCTGGTGCTCACCCATGCAAACAGAAAATATGATGGACGGAATGCTGAAAAATTTCAAACATTTACTCCCAGTACAGAGATATGGGCCTAAATCCATCATTTGTTTGCTCACCATGCCATTCCAGTTTGAACCCAGCCATATGCAAATCAGTTTTTACACTGTTCACCAAGTAAACAGTTCAGCCTGAAGTGCCAGACCAGGTCCTCCCTGGACCGGAAACAAGCATCGTGGGCCTGGTTTCAGAGTATCACCCCTCATTAGCCAGGCTAGCTTGACTTCAGAGGCATGGTCACCATGGGACCCATGGACATCTGGGCATTCCCGTCCCACTTGGGCCAGCAAAAAGAACAAGTTGTCCCCCTCCTACCAAAAATGACTTGGGCCTAGGGCGGTGAGCCAAAATCGGTCTTGGGAGGTAGGCCACACGTGACCCTCTCCTGCAAAAAAATAGATGCCTCACCCCCTGGGCCTTGGCCCACTCCAGGGTTTTTTTTAATAAAGAAGTGCGGGAGCCCATACTTGTATTTTGTTAATTTGGGTAGGATTCATGGATGCTTCACGAATTATTGGCAAAATAAAAAAACAAACTAAAATATTTTTGGCCCCTGGCAGGGTTTCTCTGGAATGCCACCACCAGGCCTAAGGGGTCAGGATATCTGCCCCCTTAAGTCTTTTTTTAAAACTTTTTTTAGGACGCAGGACTGAGTCCCAAGTCCTAAGATGGCTGCCACCATTTCCTTGTGGTGGTAGTAGCTAATCACTTCTCAGCAGGATTTCTATCAGATAAACGGAGGCTCTGTTTCCCTATATATACAAAGATTTTGAGCATGCTGAAAACCTACTGAACAGATTTACACCAAAACCCAAAAAGCACTTTTTCTGGACCAAGATCGAGCTTTCTGCAAAATTATGAGTAAATCCATTCAGCAGTTTGACTGTAGCTGCGTCTAAAGTTCCTATGGAAAAATGAATGGGGAAAAGGCGTTTTGGAACTCCCCTCTTTTCTCCACCCCGGTTGACGGATCACCCCGAAACTTCCCACGGGCAAACTTGTCAAATAGCAGCACTTTTTTGTTAAGGTTCATGGAGATTTGTCAAATGAAGTCAAACTTATTAACAGCACAAAAATGTATTTTCCAATGGAAACACAAACCTAACTTTAGCTACCCAGTGGCGACCACTAATATGCATATGCATCCGAAAATGATAGAAAGATAGATAGATAGACAGACAGACAGACAGATAGAGATAGATAGATAGATAGATAGATAGATAGATAGATAGATAGATAGATAGATAGAGAGAGATAGATAGATAGATAGATAGATAGATAGATAGATAGATAGATAGATAGATAGATAGATAGATAGATAGATAGATAGATAGATAGATAGATAGATAGATAGATAGATAGATAGATAGATAGATAGATAGATAGATAGATAGATAGATAGATAGATAGATAGATAGATAGATAGATAGATAGATAGATAGATAGAGGGGCAGAGAGAGGGAGGAGGGAAGAAAGTCAGGGAAATAGAGAAACATTGAAAAAGACATAAAATATACCACAGAAAGGCGTAGGGATGTGTGTGTCTGTGTGTGTGTGAGAGAGAAAGCGAGAGAGAGAGAGAGAGAGAGAGAGAGAGAGAGAGAGAGAGAGAGCGAGACAGAGAGAGAGAGAGAGACAGAGAGAGAGAGAGAGTGTGAGAGAGAGAGAAAGAGAGAGAGAGAGAGAGAGAGACAGAGAGAGAGTGTGAGAGAGACAGAGAAAGAGAGAGAGAAAGAGGGAGAGAGAGAAAGAGAGAGAGAGAGAGAGAGAGAGAGAGAGAGACAGAGAGAGAGAGAGAGAGACAGAGAAAGAGAGAGAGAAAGAGAGAGAGAGAGAGAGAGAGAGAGAGAGAGAGAGAGAGAGAGAGAGAGAGAGAGAGAGAGAGAGAGAGAGAGAGAGAGACCCCGGAGTGCCAGAGGAAGGAAGATAGGCAGTACTGGAGAGATTCGATACTGCATTACCAAACGCATAACTTCTAATACTCTTTATTCATCTAACAAAATACCAAGGGTCAGATTTCCTAAGGGCTTGTGTTGCCTTCGTGTCACTCAAGATGCTCCAAGGCAGCGCAAGCCCTTATGTGTGATTTACTAAGCCGCCCAAAGTCACCTTGTGTGGCTCTGCATGATTTAGTAAGTCAGACTAATGCAAGGCAGCGGAGATTGTTGCCTTGCATTACTCTGAGTTTAGAAGGCATCCATGGGTGGAGCATGGACGTTTTAATTTTGATGCAATTCCAAATTTACTATGGTCAGTAAAGCTGGGATTGTGTCAAATTGATACACCTCCCCAAATGAGGCATAAATAGGAGAAATATATCAATTTCTTCTTTGCTATTTCCTCTTTCAATGTGTGCTGCAGTGAGACATAACAATGAGAAATATCTTTTTTTCCTCGTTTTTCCCTCTTTCACCATGTACTGCATTCTGCAGCACATGTAGAAAGAGGAAAATGCCTCTAAGGTACACCTTCCTGCACAAAAACAATCCACCTGTAACTCAGGCACTCTTGCAACATGGTGCAAGAGTTCTTTTGCATCATTGCTAGGCAGCACACAGTAAGCCAGCACAGGGAGAGAACAGAATTGTGCCCTATCTTAGTAGATATGGTGCATTTCTGCTCTCTCCTTTTCATGCAACACTGTGCAGCAAATTGTGTTGCTGTGCCCCATTGCATGACTTCTTAGTAAATCTGCCCCAAGTTGCCGTAGTTGAACCTGCTCTTCAGGGAGCATCACAGTACACATGTCCATAAATGCTAACCCTCCAGTTTCAGGCAGAAGACTACCGATTTCAAGGCTACTCTCCTGCCTCCCAATTCCTGCATGCAAATACCTAATTCCTTGACGGGCTTCTGCCGACAGGGACAGGTTTTGTGTGACTCGGAGTACGCACTGCCAGTAACCTGCTCCTGAAGGCCAGTGACCAACATTTTTGTCACACTCTCTCTACCTGCTATAGATAGTGCTTTCTCCCAGCTCCTGGCAGGTAATAAAAAATAACTTACATTTGTATTGCTGATATCGAACCTTGCAGCTGCACACTTGCTAGTCCCATGCATGACAACAGACGCGATTCAGGCCTTGGCCTCAAATAGAAGCCAATGTTAGAAATACATTCTCCTGATTATTATTTTTTTTATTCTCCCACTTTCGCCTTTTAAAATGTTGACATGTATGCACGAGTCATACTACACCTAGACAGCTGCTCTGGTTTGTTGACTGTGAAGCTTTACCGTATCTTTTTAAACGGCAAAAATGTCCCCTTACCTTGTTCACTGAATCGGAAGTTTATTTTCACTTTGCCCCTTTTAAGGGTCCACAAAGCCCGCTGCATAACTGTATTATTTTAATTACCTTGAGAAAACCCACGCCAGTTTCTGTGCTCACGACAGATCTACACTGTGTGCTTTTCCAGCAGAGACTACTGATGTAACATAATGTTAATTGTGACATTTATGGACGGGGAAACGAATTTCTACACAGCTCTCTATCAGACTCCATTGGTAACAAAGGTGTAATTTATTTCTGTGGGATTTGTGACATAGCCCACGCTCTCAAGTGGAGGTTTGAAAAAGAGACATCGAGGTGATATTCCGCGTTCAGTTATTAACAGTCATTGTTATCTCATCACAAATGGATTATCCTAGCTTGAACCATCTGGCTTAGATCTGGTTGGAAGTATTTTGGCTGCCACTCCCCCACCATCGCCCCAGCCTTGAAATACAGTGTCAGGAAAAAAGAGGCAGAGATTCTTCAGTGAATGCTGGCCTGCCCACACCCTCATGGCAGCCTCACTTCACAAACAGGCCACCCACAGAAAGGCACACGAGCCACCTTCAAACATGGCGCTGATATTTCACAACCATTTCAGAGCCTACGCTCGCTTTTCGCGTCTCTCCATCAAACACGGCATCCCTGCCTCTCACGCGGGTGCAAAGAAAGAAGGCGAAGAGAAAGTTGGCAATGTAATTCAAACAAAGGATGCTTGAAATCCATAAGCACAGCTACTCCGAGGCTTCTGGCAAATGGAATTCTAATTAGTATGCTGCTATTTTTCTTTTAGACAGATGAGGGATGCCCCCTATTGACTCTAGCAGGCACGCTGGTAAAAGAAAAAAAATTGGGGGGGAGGTGGAGGGGGCAGGTGGAGGCTAGCCAGCAAACACCGCAGATTGCAAATTATATCACAGACCCTGCCAAGTCCCAGCTCTTGGCATCAGATTTTTAATGACACTCCGGAAAAAGGGAAAAGGAGTCCTCGGTTAAACCGAAAGATGGAAAACAGAGAAATAAATGAGGGATTTTTGACTGCAATAAGGTCTTCGCGAAAATCAAATGGCCCGAGCAAGATACACTGGGACTTTAAATTAACCCTAGTAGATAGATGATGAATGAAAATATACAGAAGCACATTTAGTGCTTGGTCCATTCCCAACACTTGTGCATGCTAAGGCGAGGGCGTCTGTCTTTCTAAAGCTGCAGTGTTTTTCTTCAAGAGATACCCTATGGAGGAGTAATGGTACAGGGATGGATTACAAATAAAAATCCACCATTCCTTGCAGTTTGTGATGATGGGCCCTATCCACTGTTGCCATGGCCATTATTTCTGGCGCAACAAGGTCACATCTTTCGAGATACAGGTCTACCACTGGTCCAACAGTTCACACAGTTGCTTTATTTTATAGTTAGTTGATTATTGAAGCCACGGTCGGATTAGGACAGAAAATAGGCCCGGGCTTCCAAATAAAAGTGGCCCCCAGTAGCGAGTCAGACAGATAAAAAAAGGCCCACATTTGCAAATCGGGTAGTTTTGAACTTGTAAACACAAATGCCCAGATCTATTATGATTTGACATCAGGGTTGGGTCATTTATTTGGAGCAACCCAACGCAAAATTCCTTTTTGAGATTTTAAAAGCCATGCAATCCCATGGCATGGCTTTTCCTGGCTTTGTAAAATGTAAAAGGTAATGCAAGGCAGCGCTGTCTTTTGTTACCTTGTGTCCAGTAGGTGTTACATGGGTGGGGTTTGGTTTTTTGTGCATCATCCCACGAATTTTGATGCAAACCCATATTTACAAAGAGCTGTAGACAAGGGTTTAGTGCCAAAATGAGGCTCCTGCTTAATACTGGCTGGCATAAAAAGGAGTAATATATTTATTTCGCCTTGGTATTTCCTCTTGGCAAGTGAGCTGAATTCTACAGCAAACATACCAAGAGGAAATAGCCTCAAAGGGTAGTTTTTGTGCATATCTTTGTAATGTGGTGCTTTTCTGAGGTCTCCATTTCATGCATCACAGTACGGGCAAGTTGCCTTGCTGCGCTGCATTGCATGAAGTTTTAGTTAAATCTGCCCCGTCATGCAGTTCTGCTCTTTTAGTTGACGCAATACGGCGCAGACACTTTAAACGTTGGGTCAGGTTGCCTCTGGGGAGCATTATGCATTAGGTTCAATTGGTTGGAAGGAACTAGACAACTGCATGAGTGCTGTGTCCCATACTTGCCTTCGAGAAATCTGTGGTCTAGTAAGTCTTGGTCTGTTACACTTTCTGTATTCATACTGAACAAATACATGTGCAAATCACTCAAAGGGCAAGAACTCTGCAGTAGCAGCAGTTCCTTGGCAGTAGAGATGGGGCAGGGGAAGAGGGTGATAAAAAAAGAAAAAAACCTGCTGGCCGGCTGTGGCCTCTCCTCCGTCTTCTCCTCGGACTTCTCCTTCTGTGAACCAGAAGCACACAGGCTCCCAGACTTCCCTAGCCAATCTTGATGCTGCTGTAACCAGCATGACAGCAGTGTCATGATCGTTGCTCAGACAGGGAGCGGGAGCCTGTGCATGTTCTCCACCCAGGCTGTGCAATACAACTGGGTGGAGAACATGCTAAGTGTGCATGACTGTTTTGCAGGCACAAGATGGGCGGCCAAACCATCATGCGCACTTACGCACACTCATCACTCCTCCACCTGCTGGCTGTGACGGCAGACCAGCCCCACCCTACCACAAAACTGGCTTCAACAGGGAAAAATTGAATGATAATAACATTGTTTTATTAGCATTTTGTTTTTACTTTTTTACACGGATGAAAAGCAGCGGGTCGATGTTCCTCTGCCTTAGGGTAGGAGCTTCCACATGAACTCTGAAATGTGAGTCCTTCTCTAAAAGCAAAGCATGACTCAAAAGGACTAGAAGACATCTCTCGCAAGCCTTGGAGACAGTCAATATTCCTGTGCCTCCTTCTGCCAGCAGGAATAAACACCCGCTAGACTCAAGTCATCCTTCTTTCCTTCTTGCTTCAAACTGAGACAACTGCTACTTTTGTTAAGAGGGTAAACATTTATCTGTGTAACAAATACAAAGCACATCATAAGTAAGTACTATTTTGAAAAGGGGTTGCTTCAATGTTATTAACTCTGCAGCATGTGACTGAACATCCCCCGCCAAATGTAACATCCTGGTTGTCACATCTGGCATCTTGGTCAATGTCCTTACTATGGCTACTCTGTTCTTACCAACCAGTTCAATTAACAGTTTCATTTGCACATGAGGATTTTGAGCTCAGGTAACAGGCCCAGAAGAAGCTTACAGAACAGTGATTGATGTGCCCATTATAGAAGCTGTGGGGAGTGGTTGAATGCAACTAATGGCAGGGGGATGGTCCCTCTGGCTAATAGCTGCCGATTTTGTAAGGGACTGGCAGTATCTGCCTGCCAAAAGAATCATCTATGGAGGATGCAGTGGGGCATTTAGATCAGCTATGTCCCGCACTGCTCATCCTGATAGTGCTACATTCGTCTACGTACTGAGTTCACTTGGCCGCTTCTCTGGTGTGGTAGATCCCTGTGAGACAATTTATATCTGAGAGGGGGCAATGTATTACATTTCCAAAACAGAACAAATTGATTTTCCTGTCTTACCAACATGCCCCCAGTAGAAACTAGAAAATGTCAAAAGCCAAAGGGCCTTAAGTCCTCCTGCTCCACCTCTTTATTAGAGTGCAACTTGTCACACTGCAGCCAAAAGTAAGAGTATGCCCCTTAGCCACATATACCCATTTTACTTTTGGAGACAGATGAACAACATTACTTTTTATAGTCTGGTTGCACCATGCACACTTTTTCCTGAATGACAAAGCAAAATGCCACTCTGCCGTCACGGAGCACTATGCTGCAAAATAGGGCCTATATTCTCTTCCTTCATTTCATTTCTTCATGGCCTTTTCGAGCAGCATTCCAGCATGTTAGAAATGGGGGGGTGGGGGCGATTCACAGACCTAATCTGAGATAAAATCCTAAATTTACTACTTTTCGTATTCACAGAAAGCATTTAGTAGTAATAACGTTAGTACTCCTAACTTTACTACTACTAAACTGAGATAAAATCCTAAACGTACTACTTTTGGTATTCACAGAAGGCATTTAGTAGTAGTAAAGTTAGGACTCCTAACTTTACTACTACTAAACTGAGATAAAATCCTAAATTTACTACTTTGGTATTCTCAGAAGGCATTTAGTAGTAGTAAAGTTAGGACTCCAAAGTTTTGATTTATTATTGGTTGCCTAGGTAATCGGATTCAACGAAATCCAAGAATGTGAGATGTTTTTGGCCTTATCCACAAAAGTTGGTGCATTTTGCGAGGTGTTGCATTCACACAGATAGGGATTATTTCCAAATAAACGAGTTTTCTTTCCAGTGTTTGTGTGTCTTATTTAGGTTGGTGTTATTTTGCTCTTTGTTGCTCAGGAGTGAATACACTATCCGGAGGAGGATTGCCGCTGGAGGTTCAAAACTTCTTTTATGCAAATCACACATATGACAAATACATCTAAATCACAGTAGTCAAACCACCAAGAATCAACAATGCATAACCAAAAACATCACATGCAGCATAACAATCCATCACTTAAGACAAACTGTACTCTGCACTCTCAACTATAAATTCCAAAGTGCATCTCTAGCATGCCAAAACACTATCAATCTTAAGAATCAATCCTCCCTATTGATACTTACAATCCTCTTGGCTCAGGAACGGCAACTGCACTTTCAGTCAGTCAGCAAATATATCCACTAGGAAAACTCACAGGTGAAAATTCACAGTGACAGAAGCCACTTGGGAGCAAAAAGTAATCCCTCAAAAAGATGAGAGGTGCTCTTATTGTGCAACTTTCCTCTACTACCAACATTTTGTGGAGCAGGAAACCCCTACATTCTTACATCCTAAAAAGACATCGCAACCATATGCACGTAGATGATTTGGTCGTGAATTATGTGAAACCACAATGTAACAAGGCAATGTGTCTCAAGATAATGTACAACACTACACATCAAAAAATACAGCCAATTAAGAAAGAACAGACTTAGGGTCTCATGTAGGTAAATGGTATTTACCGATTCGTAAATACCGAATTTTACCGATTCGGTATTTACAAATCGGTAAATGCTATGTAGGTATTTTTACCTAAATAATTACCGTATCGGTAACATTCGGTAATTACCAAATCGGTATTTACCGATGAGGTAATTGCCATTGATTCCTATGGGCCAATGGCAATTACCGAATCGGTAAATACCGATTCGGTAAAATTACCGATTTTACAAGGGGGACAGGGTGTCACTTTGACACCCTGTTGCAACCCTGATTCAGGCTTGTGTGCCATGTGGCACACATACATACATGCCCAGGTGTACATGCACAGATGTGCATATATACAGGAATTCGTTATTTACCATCAAATAGTATTTGATGGTAAATACCGAATTTTTAAGGGCCTGTGGCACTGTTTTTAGTGCCACCTACATCCCATATTACCGATTCTGTAAATTTAGCGATTCGGTAATTTACAGAATCGGTAAATTTACCGATTCGGTAAATTTACAGAATCAGTAATATTTTGGCCCCATACATCTGAAACTCCAATTACCGACCGGTAATGGCCTTCCTACATATGGCCCTTAGTAAGTCAATTATTGGAAAGATACTTTTTTTTAGAAAGGTTTATTACAAAAACGTTAAGGGCACAATACAGATATTGTAAAGTGCAGATGCATAAAGTCGTTGCCATAAAGGGTCTCAGCAAAGGGCACTACAGTATTATGGGTAACATTTGAAATATTCCAAGTCCCAATAAGGAGTAAAAGCAGAAAGAAATCAGACAGCATCTTTTGTACCATCTGAAAGTCATCTAGCTCAACCCCAAATATGAGGGTTTTAATAGGAATTCCCCTCCTTTTCTAACATTGAAAGTGCAGATTCATCATGGTGTGAGCAAAAGAATACAATTTTCAAAAAATCAGCACTGTAAATTAGCGCGCCATACCACCTTTCCACCTAAGCACTATCCCACTACATGATTATCGATTCAACCCACTCTATGCTAATATCATCCAGAGATGGCAGAGCAAATTAGTTACAAAACAACAGTGAAGGATTGTGAGTGAATGCAAGACTGCAAGCAGGCAGAATAAACCTTGAATGTTGTAACATTACCGAGCCCATGTTAGAAAATCTCCTTTGAGAACTACGTCATTCAGAAATAAACAATCATGACTTTGCTTGACTGCACACAACAGAAATAATAAACTGTGAATGTGCAGTGTAATACATCCATTTTGAGGTAGATGTTATTGAGGCCTACCCGAGGCTTACTTAGTATAGGCCACATTTTCCTAACTTTAACAGGTCATAGCAAAATCATTTCAATGGCAATGACATAAGGTAAGTGTCTACATATACATTTGTGTGTAGAGCCATGTTCTGCACATTGATAAAAATGCACGATTCTAATAAATGCACCCAAATTCCCAAATCAATAGAACGTTGCTTCTGTGTGAGTTGTTAACATGAAACCCCCCAGCCATTAGCACCATCTGTTCCATTCGACCAGCCTTTCCTTTGTTCCAAGATCGTATGCCTGGGTGTTTAATGTTAGGGTAGGTTTGAGGTGTACCTAATTTTACAGCCATGGTAAACTAAAAATCTGATGGCATAAGGAAGAATGGAAAACATAAATTTGGGTAGGATTCTGACAAGGGAACTTCTGCCTCTCTGCAGTGATCAACCCACTAACTCTTGTGGCCCTTTCAGCAGTGGGCATGATTATCAGCTGCTGTTCCATGTTGCTGAATCTGCTCCTTTTTTTAAACGTTGCAAGTTTTGCAAGTAGCAAAGTATAATGTTGCAAGTCATGAGTTTTGAAGCTTTTCACTTTGCTGTTCTTAGTTGAGAAAAGCTTTGAAAAAGGCAAAAATTAGAGCAGGTCCTGTGAATTACAGACAACTATTTGAAGTGCATTCTGTGACAGTAGCATTCTATCTTCAGGAAATTAAAATATGTTTTGCAAATAGAGCTATCCTTCAGGGTGGAAATTTTAACCACAACCCACTGAACTCACTTCAAAATCTAAGGGTGCAGTTTACCTTGCCTTCTGTTCCTCATGAAATGAATTGGCAACAAGTAGAGAAGAAGTTAAGGACTAGACCTATCTCTGTACTAGGGTTGTCTCCGATCAAATGACTTATTGTCAAGTGAAACAATTGATATAGAAAATTCTAAGTAACGGATTGATTCTCTCCATTATCATAATGCAGTGGTAATTCACCCCTTGTATGACCATCCCTTGATCATATGCAATATTCATTCAGAAAGGAGCTCGTGAACGCTGTTGCCACCATCGGGCAGCCACCCTAAATGGCGGACATGTACTCTAGTTGTAATGCCCTGATCCACGTATACACATGCACATTTGGATCTATATCTAGATGCCAACCCTGAAGGGGAAACAACCTTTACAACGCAACTTTTACAACGCACTACCATTACAACGAAACTTTTACAACGCAACATCCATTACATCGCATGCCATTACAACGCAACCATTACAAAGCATGACACTACAACGCATACCACTACAACGCATGTCATTACAACGCAGTCATTACAACGCATACCATTACAATGCATACCATCACAACGCATAGTACCCTTACACTATCCAAAACTTACCCTACTGTTGCACCCCCTGGAGTTAGAATAGTAATTTTTACCCCTACACTATCCAACACTTACCCTACTGTTGCATCCCCCTGGAGTTAGAATAGTAATATTTACCCCTACACTATCCAATACTTCCCATACATGCAATGTAATGGTATGCATTGTAATGGTATGCGTTGTAAAGGTAGGATGCGTTGTAATGGAATGCGTTGTAATGGTAGTTTTTAAAAATTTGTTGTAATGGCATGCGTTGTAATGGAATACGTTATAATGGATGTTGCATTGTAAAAATGCGTTGTAAAGGTATGCGTTGTAAAAGTATGTGTTGTAACGTCATACATCCCTCTGAAGACTCCAGCCCACACCACTAACGGGTGTCTCCCGGTAGGCAATCTGTCACTGGGTAGCAAGTAAGTGAATTGAAATCCAGCGACCTAGTTGCGCAGTCTTTAGGCTATTCTCATGCTATCCACTTGCTCGTACAATGGTTTAGAAATCCCCTTCTCCCTTTTTTCCCCACACAGTCTTCCTCATCGTAAGCCGTGATTACAGCATTCCTTGAATGGCATGCTTTCCCACGCATATAACTTATTTAAAGAATTACCCAGCAGGTAGCAACATACTGGTATTGAGTGAGTACCATGTCCTTCTAATATGTTTATACTGTTATTAAATTGTTTCAGCCACCAGCTTAATTTTTGTGTACATATACCCTTTGAGTCGCTGCCTGGGAAAAAGATCTTTCTTGAAGGCATAAAAACTTTCCTATCTACCCTGCAGCATGCACTTCTCAATCTGCTGGTGACTTTAATGAATGATTTTTTTGTGATAGGGCATGACTGGCCCTACCATAACACACCCCTCCTTAAATAGAACATATGTTCTGTTTGTGTTAGTTGATGCATGTTTTTATCACACACTTATCACTGCATACTCTTTCACCCAAATGTGAGCACTGGATCTTGCGCTACACTATCTGAATCACATGATTCAAATATTCTGCAACAAAATATACGCAATGAATAAATTAATTGCAATTTAAACACTGTTCTTTTGCCTGCTTCTTTATTTATCCTGGTGTATTAACTAATTGCCTGGTAAACATTTATATCGACCACCTTTTCTCTTGTTTACATGATTTATTATTCATAGTGAACCACTGTTTTTTCAATAAAGTAAAACATGTTCGCCATCTTACCTCAACATATAGACATTGGGCCCAATTCACAAAGGTTAAGTGAGACGCAAGTCTCACTTTACGACTTTCGGTATTCACAAACAGCATTTACTACTCATAAATGCGCTTTGTGAATACCGAAAATTGTAAAGTTCAACTTTAGGTATTCACAAAGGGAATTTACTTCTCGTAAATGCCCTTTGTGAATACCAAAAGTCATCGTTAGACTTTCATTTCACTTTACCTTTGTGAATCGGGCCCACTGTTTTGCAGGAAATTAAAAACAAATTTGGAATGTATGCGGCAGATGTCACATGTTTAGCACATGTGCATATTGAGTGTTTGTGCTCAGCTTTTTTCATCCATTAGTAAATATCACTGATGGGGCCCTGCACTCGATCCCCTATGAGTGCCCAACCCCCAGACGTGCACAGTTTCCAATCATGCATGGTGTTGGTTGGATGCAGGTCATGGCAGCAGGGCAACCTGCAGATCCACTGTGATTCTGCAGTAGACCATGCTGGGCATCGTGGAAGTACCATGGATCCCCGAAACTGAGGATATTTTTTTCTTGATCCGGGGGGGTGGTTTCTGACAATATCCAGGGGGTCAGCGTACCCCTACCCTGCTCCCTTATATGGCATTTAATCTCATTTTCTAGGACTCTAGAACGAGTCTCACTTTGCTGTTTGGAAGCCATGCCACGCCACTCACCTTGGGGACTCTGAGATCCAGCCTGCTGAGCCGCTGCTGCTCGCCGGACCCGCTTCGCGGTTACAGCAGGTGTTGTTGTTTGCTTGAAAGGGGCATCACCTGGTGACCGGCAGGGCTGCGAGGAAACAGCGGGTGGACTCCACGGACCAGGAGTCCCCGCGCGCCCGTTCCCAGCTGAGCTCCTCTCCCTGCCGGCCCCGCCCCCATCTCTGTAAGTTTAAGAGGCTCCCTGCCCTTACATCGGCGGATTTGCTGTTTGGAAGCCACGCCACGCCACTCACCTTGGGGACTCTGAGATCCAGCCTGCTGAGCCGCTGCTGCTCGCCGGACCCGCTGCGCGGGTCCCGCTTCGCGGTTACAGCAGGTGTTGTTGTTTGCTTGAAAAGGGCATCACCTGGTGACCGGCAGGGCTGCGAAGAAACAGCGGGTGGACTCCACGGACCAGGAGTCCCCGCGCACCCGTTCCCAGCTGGGCTCCTCTCCCTGCCGGCCCCGCCCCCATCTCTGTAAGTTTAAGAGGCTCCCTGCCCTTACATCGGCGGATTTGCTGTTTGGAAGCCACGCCACGCCACTCACCTTGGGGACTCTGAGATCCAGCCTGCTGAGCCGCTGCTGCTCGCCGGACCCGCTGTGCGGGTCCCGCTTCGCGGTTACAGCAGGTGTTGTTGTTTGCTTGAAAGGGGCATCACCTGGTGACCGGCAGGGCTGCGAGGAAACAGCGGGTGGACTCCACGGACCAGGAGTCCCCGCGCGCCCGTTCCCAGCTGGGCTCCTCTCCCTGCCGGCCCCGCCCCCATCTCTGTAAGTTTAAGAGGCTCCCTGCCCTTACATCGGCGGATTTGCTGTTTGGAAGCCACGCCACGCCACTCACCTTGGGGACTCTGAGATCCAGCCTGCTGAGCCGCTGCTGCTCGCCGGACCCGCTGCGCGGGTCCCGCTTCGCGGTTACAGCAGGTGTTGTTGTTTGCTTGAAAGGGGCATCACCTGGTGACCGGCAGGGCTGCGAGGAAACAGCGGGTGGACTCCACGGACCAGGAGTCCCCGCGCGCCCGTTCCCAGCTGGGCTCCTCTCCCTGCCGGCCCCGCCCCCTTGGTGACTCAAGCTCACCTATAAAGAGGAGTAGACATACCCGCTGCGCGGGAGGGCGCCGGGAGAAGCCCGGGACAAGGGCGGGACCGTCTGTGGCCGTCCGGGGTCGGACGAGGTAGGGTTGGGCCTAGAGGCCTGGTTTATTTTACACATTGTTCTCTCGTTACACCTTATACCACACCCTGTAACATTTTGAAGCTCTAACATCAGCTTCTAAATATGGCCCTAAGATCTGGCAAACAGCGTCTGGTGCATATTCAAACCTCAAAGGGTGTTGTCTCAGGCCCCCTTGATGCCTTTATCACCAGAGCCACAGGAATATTAGAGAAAGAAATTGAACTGGTTGAGCACAGATTGTCCTTGGACTTAGTCACTGGGAAACGCTCCTCAATAGGTGCCCTGGCCCGTGTTAAAAGCCCTTTAACGAATGCAGCATTTAACTGTATTTCTACCTCAGAGTCTGATGTGATAGTCCATGTAGATGGGGACGGAGCCACAACACCCACGACCAACGAAAACATGGATCTGAAATCGATAATAACCTGACCAGCTTAGAAGCTGATAGCCAAAACATTGATGACGACGAGAGTAGCCTGTCCGAAACCCCACAAACAAATGTTCCTACCTCACCCAGTACGCCCGTACTGTCACCAGTAATTACTAACCATGTTTCACGGAAAAGAAAACATGTTTCAAGCCCACAGGAAGAAAAGGTACAAAAACAACCCAAAATAGATCATGTTAATTGTTCCTCCCACCACCAGACCATCCAAGAACCCCCAATAGTGTACTGTCCATCATTGGCCTACTCTGGGTCTTCTAACCCTTGTCCAACATGTCTTAGCAGCGACGATGTCTTGTTGGCAAAGATGGAAGCAATGTTTAATACCTTATTGCTTCCGGTCTTAGAAAGTACCAGGATAATGTCCGCTAAAATAGATGTCCTGGAAGCAGCGGTCAATATAAATATGGACCTTTTGCAAAATTTAACAGCCACTAGTATCAAGACAAGAGGTTCAAATTCCACAGGGGGTGTTAACCAAAAAGGGGGGACGACCACTACTATCCCCACAGGGACATCAACTATCAAAACTAATACGAAACCACTAATAGAGGCAAAAACAACAACTGCTATATCGACTACTGTCTGCAGAGCACCTACTAAAGAAACACCAAAGGCTAATCGCACATTGGCAGCCAATAACGCACAGGGGGAAAAACACCCAGTGAATGGTGCACCAAATCAATTAAATAATACCCCAACACAGTCATCTATAAAGGGTAGGGAGAGGAAAATCCCTCATCCAGACAGGAACCAGAGGACATATAATAGAAATACACGATACCCTCCCAGAGTCAACTTACCACCTGAAGCGTCACAATACACCATCGTTCTTACAGGAGTGGCCCCCTTAAGAGAGGGAATTAAAGAATCACAAGGGGATCTGCGGAACAAGGTCATATTTTGGCTAAATAAACATCGCCCACTCCCCCCGTCATCCCCCACCGAAATCCTCTATGTAAGGAGAGTGGAATGGGTAGGTAAGGGCGAAAAAGATCTGGAAGGGGACTGTATTTTAATCTCATTTAGAGACCCCTGGGTGGTGGATAGAATCCAAAGGAAAGCCAGATTTGCTCGTCTGGGTGATGTCCAGACCTTACACCTTGGTTACTTCTACCCCCACACATACCCAAATAATTTAACGGGCCCCAACCATTGGAAATTCAAAGGGGGGAGGCCCCGAGAGCCCAAAACTCACTACCCCACACACTACCCTCCTCTCTTTAACCATTTCGAGGCACTGTCAGACCTAGAATGGGTTGACTGACTATGTGCACCGACCCAGCCATCAAATCCAGCTATAGCGAAGGGGGTAGGAGTGCACATCCCATTCACTCCTACCTGGGAATTAGTAAAGGAGCAACAGTCCCAGTCTCATAACAAAATTAGAATACAGGGGGAGCTTGTTGGGGAAGATGCCGCCATTTCTAATTTAGAAGAAACCAGACTAACAAATGCCTGCCTACCGAGTCCCTTTCCCCCCCCCACTGTCAGCAACAAACATGCTGAAATAGATTCACTAATCTCACACATGGTGTCTTGGAACGTTGCCGGAGCCAAAACTCGCTTGGTTTCTGAGGACTGGTTGGAGTTCATAGGCAAATATGAGGTTGTGCTTCGACAGGAAACATGGGCTACAGCTCCGTTTTACATGGCTGGATTTACAAACTTTTTCAAACCAGCAATAAAAGGTACAAAAGGGCGGGCGTCAGGGGGACTGACCATATGGGTAAAACAGGCCTGGTGTTTTTCAGTTTCTGAATTGTATGTGGATAACCCCGATATATTGGCTATAAGGTTGAGTAAAACAGGGGGGCAGGATATGCTTATTATCAATATATACTATAGAGGCCTCCCTGGCGGACGATGCCCCAAGCTGATAGGCGCCCTAGACTCACTATTAACGGGCTGGAATAAAGGCACTTTCATTATGTTAGCAGGTGACATTAATTGTACAATTGAGCCACTGTACCTACCGGAGGATAATTGGGGGTTTGAAGAAGATGCGACATGGAAAATCCCCGAACTTTCCAACAAAATACTAGTCAAAGCAACGGAGGCTGCTCTGAATTGGACCGCCTTCTGTCTCACTTGGGGACTAAGGGCCGTGAACGGTCGCACCAAATCTGACATTGGAGCCAACCCCACTTTTGACAATGGTGTGAGGAAGAGTCGTATTGACTACATCTTCATAAAAATGGAATATTGGACCCTAATCGTTGATATGGAAATTGTAATGCGTCCGGAAAGTGATCACAACCCATTATCCCTGAAATTTAAAATGTATGACATGACAAGTCTAGCGGAACCAGATCCAAGGGGGCAAGGGGTTGTAACCATAGCAAACGACCGGAGGAGACTGAAATGGTCAATCATATCAAATGATGTAACGATACAGGCCAATATTGAAAATGTGGTGATGAATGCTTTAAATAACTTGAGGACTGTTGTTGTTGAGAGGGGTCAGGGCGAATTAGACATGATCATGGGCATACATGATAAATGTTTCTCTGAGCTTAAAATTATTCTCTCAAAACCATGTAAGTCCAACACCGGTCACTTGAACGCCCCAAGAGCAAAATGGTATAATAGAGAGTGCAGAGAGGCCCATAGTTATCTAATAGAGAAAGTTAAATCCAGAGACCAGAGTGCAGTAAAAGTGGCCAGACAAAGGTACAAAAGAGTTCAATGGGAGGCAAAGAGGGAATGGGAAGATGATTTTTGGGCAGACCTATTGGACGCCAGTAAATCTAATAACCAGACTAAATTCTGGGACACTGTTAAATGTGGAAAGGACGGTGAGTTCCGTACTCCGTCTAACCACGTATCCCCGGAAGCCTGGATAAATCATTATTCCTCCCAATTCTGCTCAGTAGTTGCTGACCCTACGTCCACATCGAACCGGCTACCTGCAATACCACCGGTCAATGTGACTATGTCTTTTACAGAAGCAGAAACGGAGCTCGCACTAGGCTTAACAAAGAGGGGGAAAGCACCAGGGTTGGATCAAATCCCAGCAGACCTTTTTAAAGCAAATATAGATCTTTGGGTACCTTATTTAACAAGCATAGCTAACACCATAGCGAGAGGTGCCCGTATCCCCAAGACATGGAAGGGGGCGGAGATCCTCCCTATACATAAAAAGGGAGATAGATCAAACCCAGGGAATTATCGCCCGATCAGTCTAATTGACTGCTTCCAGAAAGTTTTTGCTCGTATGATCCTGGCGAGGGTTCATGGGTGGATGGAACTCGAAGGAATACTGTCCCCATTACAGGCGGGCTTTAGATCTGGTACAAGTACCATTGACCAGGTCTTGAGGTTCTGCATGATCTTTTGGAAGATCGTCATACTTGGCGGTGGCACCATCTTTGCAGCCTTCATAGACTTGAAATCAGCTTTTGATTTGGTGCCGAGGGGAAAATTATGGCAGGTACTAAGGGACTTAGGTATGCCGGGGGAATTGGTTGAGATGATCATTAGATTACATGAAGACAATTTTGCTAGGGTTAGATGGGGGGCACAAGGGCAATTTACGGACTCATTTCCGGTTTTACGAGGAGTCCGTCAGGGGTGCGTTCTCGCCCCCACCCTCTTCTTACTCTTTATAGATCAGGTGGTGAAATTCTTCGGGTCTACCAACACTGATGCACCGTCCCTGGCGGGGACTAAATTCCCAATGTTGATTTTTGCCGACGACACCCTCCTCCTATCTAAGACCAGGGGAGGTTTACAGTTGGCTTTAAATCACTTTGAGGAATATTGCATCCAAAATGACCTTCAGATAAATGTGGGGAAAACTAAGTTCATGGTCTTCTCCAGGAAAAAACCAATACGTAGTAGTGTACAACTAAACGGGGTCAACCTGGAGCAAGTTGACACGATGACGTACCTGGGGGTCACTCTGGATTGCAGACTTTCCTGGAAACCACAAATAGAGACCCAACAGTTAAAACTCGCCCAACTGACTGGCTGTCTCCTGCGTGAGCAAAAGAAATCCATCACCAAAAGGGTTGTCCCCGCCTTACAAATTTATGATGTAAAAATTAATGCTGCAACACTCTATGGGGCAGAGTTATGGGGCTTCATGGACCTTTCAAGTTTGTATAGAATCCAGTGCAGGTTTCTACGTAACTTGGTGGGGCTGCCCCAATCAACCCCACTAATCCCATTATGCCACGACATGGGTTGCCTTCCAATAACTGACATGGCAAGATACAGAGTAGTGTCCACTTGGAGGCGCTTATGGACTTCGGAGGACTTGGCTCTTTTTGCAAAGGAGTTATCCGAGGTGAAGGCTTTGGGGGGTTCGGAGCGAATTCCATGGCTTCGCTCGGTGAAAAAGAGCCTGTGTGATATGGGCTTGAGCCACCTGTGGGTCTCGCCAGGCACTAACAACTTCCCCTCGAAAAAGGAATTTAAGGGTTTATTTTGGGCCTCAACTCGCCTTTCCTTGGCACACGCCTCTAGTTCTGAAGATCTGACGGGGCGTTTCTTAAGCTTTAAACTGGATCCAGCCCGTGAGACATACTGGGATCTTATCTCCAGGCCAATGGATAAAAAATTGTACCATCAATTCCGGGTGGGCTCATTACCCCTTAATTCCTTTACCTCATCTTGGGGCAATAACTCCACCAATCTTTGCAGTTGTTGCCCAGGATGTAAGGAAACTGAGGGCCATTTTTTGTTCGCCTGTCCACAATATAGAGAACCCCGTTCAAAATGGTTAAAACCCATCTTCAAACGCCTGATTTTTAAAAAATCCACGGACGCAATATGGGCACTAAAAACAAACACCTCTGATTTTACCGTGATATGTTTGGCCAAGTACTTAGGTTGGGCGTGGGCAATCAGAGCTAGAAGGAATTTATCTGTCTTATGATTACAAAGTGCAATGTACATAGTGCTTTTTTGCATATGTCAAATCCACTTTTATGATTAGTCACATTTAATGTCTTGTTTCCTTTCAACATTGGTTTAATAACATTTTAATTGTGGATTTTAGGTCTACTGTATATCTGTTAACATACTGACATTATTCTTTTAATAAGATTTCGTATAATGTGGAGATTTTTAAAAACTGTTTTTGAATGTCTTGTCAAAAACTGTCTTTTATGATTTTATCATCGAAATAAAGACATTAAAACCTGAAAACCTGAGTCTCACGTTCGTTAGATAGCAGCTGCAACTTTTCTTTCAGGTTGCGGCCAACCAATCACAATGCATGGTTGACCTTACAGATTCATGGATCCACTGTGGTTTGCCCCGTTCATCCAATCATAGTGTGTCAGGATCTGTGGATCTTCCGCAGTGGATCAACAGCATGAAATATATATACATTTTGGGCCTTAATGTCTCAAAAACTACTGAACGGGTTTACGCCAAATCACAAAAAGCACACTTTTTCTGGACTAAGAACTAGCTTCCAGGCAAACTTGGTATAATTCAGCTCAGTCATTTTTGTTGTATTTGTTCAATTTTCCTATGAAAAATTGCACGGGGAAAGTGCTGTAATGGTGAATGAAGTGTTTTCTTCAATCATATTTAGGGCTACCGGTTTTATGGTATTTATTTTTTTACATTTTCGTCTGTATTTATCCATATTTATTTTTTGCTCAGTTTTTCTATATTTATCTATTTTTATTTTGTGTTTTCTGTATAAATGAAGCGGCAATGGGTATTTTCCACATATATTTGACTGATAAATGTATACTCACATTTAAATGCCCATGAGGTTTCAGCAGGATACAGTGCAGTAGTGTTATCTGAAAACACTTGGGGGCAGATTTATGAAGGCCTTGCGCCGCCGGTGCGTCACTTTTTCCCATGTTAAAAATGACGCACCGGCGGCGCAAGGCCTTCATAAATCTGCCCCTTGCTTTGTAGAATAGCATAAATAACTGTAGATCTGCACTTCATCATCATCATCAAAGTAACTTTATTCGGTTTCAGAGAGAAAAACCTTAAAAGTGCATAAAATCAGCTATTCACTTTGTAGTTACCATGGCCTATTTACATACACATAATAATCACTTAAATTATTAAAAAATAATAAAATTAAGAATAGCATCCTTAAAATCAGTCGAAAACAACACTAAGAGAAAATTCGTTATTAATTCTAAATAATGTGGATCAATTAACTATCAATATCTCTCTATCTATCTCTATCTATCTATCTATCTATCTATCTATCTATCTATCTATCTATCTATCTATCTATCTATCTATCTATCTATCTATCTATCTATCTATCTATCTATCTATCTATCTATCTATCTATTCTATCGTTTTTGATTCCATATGCATATTGGTGGGCCCCACTGGGTAGTTAAAGTTAGGAACATATTTCAATAGGAAATGCATTTTTTGTATTGCTAATAACTTTGACTTTGTTTGAGAAATCTCCATTAAATGTTCAAAAAAAGTGCTATGTTTTGACTAGCTTCCGCATGTGAAGTTTCAGGGTGATCTGTTAAGTAGGGGCTGAGAAAAAAGGTGGCTCCAAAACACTTTTCCCCCATTCATTTTTTCAATGGAGCTTTAGATTCTTTATATTTTTTCTTATAAATAGGTAGTAGCAGGACTACCACTGTGCCACAAAATCATTTTCCAAGGTTACCATTTTTGTTTCTGAACTTCTCTATATTTTTGTAGCATTCTATGGGGAACAGCACTATTTTTAATGTAAAGTGGTAAAGTGGTAATTTCTAGTAATTAACGCAATACTCTGTACACTTCTTTCAGCATGTTTAAATATGTTAAAATTTGAAAATATTCTTTAGTAGACCATATTTATAAAATAGAGGGTCTTATAGTTTATTTACAATTTTTTATCATTTAAAAAAATACTCTTGCTTGCACAAAGCAGAGCAGAATTGCTTTTGACAAGAGGGAGCTTCATGTTACCTCTGTCCAAATGCAATGCCAGTTCCTGCAGGAGGCGGGGTCCAGCAGGGACTGCAAGGGCATGCAGACCCCCAATTTGAAAAAGCTGGGTGAGATGGGTGGGATTAGGGCATCCTGTACAGAGGCCAGGCCCTAGGGGGTAGGGTCCCCAGGGCCAAAGCGGCCTCAGGAGATGGCCGCACGGCCCCTCTTCCATGTTAAAAAAAGAGCAAAACAAAGATTAAGGGCAGACCCCATGGGATTGGGTCCATGGGGTCATATTTGGCCCAGGGAAGGAGGGCCACACGCCCCCTTCCTTTATTTAAAAACAAAAGAAAGAAAGAAAGAAAATTAAAGAAAGGCCCTGTGGGATGGGGTCCCCGGAGCTGATATCAGCCCAAGAAAGGAGGGCTGCCCTTCCCTTAGAAATAATAATAAGAGAAACCTGCCAACTTGCTGGAGGACCTGCCCTCTTACTCCACCACTCTGCAAAAGAGCCTCCTGGCGCACTGCTGGTTGGGAGATGAAATCCCCTTGGCTGCTGAGAGTTCTTCGAGGCCAATAAGATCTACTGTTACCTCCAGTAAGCCCCACACAGTGGGATTGCTTATAAGTGGTTGAAGCCCATGCCCCCTTTCTCCATCACTCGTGCATCGCACCTCTCGTTGCACTGCTGGTGGTAGGGTTGATTGCCTCCTGAGGGCCTTAGGACTAAAGTGAACATCTTCCCCAAGCAGCAGTGCACCAGGACGCGTGTTTGCTGAGTGGTGGAGAAAGGGGGCATAACCTCCGACAGCCTCTCAAATATCGTGTTGTGTGGGTCTTACTGAGGTAGCAGGAGGGATAGTTGGCCCCCAAGGACATCCTTAACACCCACTCACAGACCCTCAAAAGCACCCAAACACAGCCTCATAGACCCCCACAGCCTTCACATACCCACTCCCACACACATAAAGTCACACACACACACCCTCATACCCATCAAAAACAATTTCTCATGGGCCCACACAGCTTTCACACTCCTACTCACACACACTCACTCACAGACCCACTCACTCACAGACCTCACAGACCCACTCAGACACACAGGCACCCACACACAGACCCATTCAGACACAAAGGCCAAGTGCAGTGTGGGTCTGGATGCATGCAGGGTTGGCTGCAGGTGCTGGCTGCAAGATCGGACATATAGCCAACACCCCACTGCACACGGCTGAAGGCTGTGTGCAGCATGGAACTGGCAGAAAATGGGGGTTTGTGTTTGTGGAATAACCCACTGCATTACAAAACCAATAGAAATTCACTGAAAAAAGCAAAGGTTACAGGGCCCTAGTTGTTTGAATTGGCCTTCAAAAAAACTTAGAAATTCACTACAAAAAGCAAAGGTTACAGGGACATTATAGTATAGTTAGGAAATAGAATTAGCCTTAGAAATTCACTGAAAAAACCAAAGGTTACAGGGACCTTGTAGTTAGGCTCATATTTAACATGTACAAAACCATAAAAAGTGAGCTAACTATATCTTACACCACCAAAATAGACTACTTATGACCTCAAATAGTAAATCACCCATGACATGGTCAGTGACATCACTGATGACATGTCAAATTACATCCCTAATAACATCACTGATGACATCATCCAATGAGTGTAAGTGTCTTGTTGTAAACATTTCTGAGACTTAAAGATACACTAAGCTACAGGGTAAGCTAACTTACTATTCTTTATGTACTACTAATGAGTGATACTCTTTCTAACATATATCATCTGAGTGGCTTTGTGACTGTTTGTATCAGTGAGTGAGTGGATGTCTGAGTGGCTGTATAGTTGTGTGAGTGACTGTCTGGATCTGCCACTGGGTGTGTAAGTGGCTGTATAAGTCTGTCAGTGGGAATATGAGTGGCTAGATTGTCTGTGAATGAGTTTTTAAGTTGTTCTCTGAGTGTGTAGGGTGTGTGAGTGGATGAGTGAGTAGTTGTAGGGTGTGTGAGTCGATGTGTGATTGGTTGTATCAGTGTGTGAATGGTTGAATGGGTGTGTGAATGGGTGTTTGAGTGGTTGCATGTGTGTGCATGAGTAGGGGTCTGGGTAGCTGTATGGGTGTGTGAGTGGTTATATGGGTATGTGACTGAGTTTGTGATGGGCTTTATGGGCATGTGAGGGGTTGCACAGGTATGTGAATGGTGTGAGATTGGCTGTTTGGGTGTGTAGGTAAGTGTGTGAGTACTTGCATGGGTATGTGAGTAGTTTTGTGTGAGTGGTTATATGGATGTGTGAGTGTGTGAATGGGTGTGTGAGTGGTTGTATGGGTGGGTGAGTAGGTGTCTCAGTAGCTGTGTGGATGTGTGAGTGGGTATGTAAGTAGATTTATGGGTGTGTGATTGAGTGCTGAGTGGTTGTATGGGTATGTGAGTGGGTGTGTGAGCGCTTGTATGGGTCTATGAGTGTTTTATGGGTGTGTAATTGGGTGTGTGAGTAGTTGTATGGGAGTGATTTATGGGTTTGTAAATGGAAATGTCAGTGCTTATATGGGTCTGTGAGTGGGTATGTGAGTGGTTGTTTGGATCTATGAGTGGGGTATGAGTACTTGTGTGGGTATGTGAGTGGGTGTGTGAGTGGTTGTTCGAGAGGTTCTATGTGTGTGAGTGGTTTATTAGATGATGTAATCAGGGATGTCATCAGTGATGTCATTTGAGATTTCATCAGTGATGCCACCGACCACGTAATGAGTCAAGTATTATGTGAGGAAACAAGCAGTGCATTGCTAGGAATAAGTTATAGTTAGCTCAGGTAATAAATTACTTAATTTAAGGAATCTAAATTGTTCATTTTGAGTATCACAATAACGTTCCTGTAACCTTTGGTTTTTTTCATTGAATTTCTGAGGATTTTTAAATTCTATTTCTGAACTATAACATCCCTTCAACCTTTGGTTTTCTTTAGTGAATTTCTGAGGTTTTTTAATGTTATTTCATAACTATAATGTCCCTGTAAACTTTGCTTTTTTTGGGGGGGGGGTTAATTTGTAAGGTTTTTAAAATAGTATTTCCTAATTGTAGCCTGTAACCTTAGAGAGTGGGTGTGTGAGTGTCTGTATAAGTTGGTGAATGAGTTTGTGAGTGTTTTTATGGGTGTGTGAGTGGCTGTATGGGTTGGTGAATAGGTGTTTGAGTGGTTGTATGGGTCTGTGAATAGGTGTGTGAGTGGCCGTATAGGTCTATAGGCGGGTGTGTGAGTAGCTGTATAGGTCAGTGACTTTGTGTGTGGGTGGCTGTATGGGCCTGTGAGTGGGTGTGTGAGAGTCTGTATGAGTGTATGAGTGGGTGTTTGTGTAGTTTTGAGGGTGTGTAAGTTAGTGTGTGAGTGGATGTGTGAGTCATTACATGGGTGTGTGAGTGGCTGTATAGGTCTGTTAGTGAGTAGCTGTGTGGGTGTGTGAACAGTTTTGTAAGTTGCTGTATGGGTCTGTGATTGGGTGAGAGTATGGCTGTATGGGTCTGTGAGCAGGAGTGGGAGTGGCTGTATCGATCTGTAAGTAGATGTGAGTGGCTGTATGGGTGTGTGAGTGGGTATGTGAGTAGTTTTGTGGGTGGGTGTGAGTGGTTCTTATGGGTCTGTTAGAGGGTGTGTGAGCAGTTAGTTATGTAGGTGTATAAATGGGTGTGTGAGTCACTGTAGGGGTCTGTGAGTGGGTGGGTTAGTGGTTTTAAGGATATGTGAGTGGCTATATGGGTGTTTGGGTTTATGAGTTTTATGTGAGAGTGGCTAAATGGGTGTTTGAGTAGATGTCTGAGTGTCTACGTCAGTAGCTGTATGAGTGACTGAGCCAGAACAGAACCTCACCTGCTCCTTTATCCAACAAGAGTCCACAGTTTTGCACAAACAGGGGTACTTTCTACCGGTTAATTAGTAAGTGCTAACTTGTTGGGTAATGTCTAGTGCATAATCTGCATTACAGCTGCATAACGGACCATGAGGAAAGGTTTCCAATGAGCTTGTGTGCATGTAATTTCAGCAATGTCATTGTTCATCGAGCCTCTTGATCCACAAATCTGTGATAACAACAATTCTCGTCTAGAGAAGTGGATGGAAATACAAAGTGGAGGATTCTCAACCAAACAAGGGTACTTCCTCTTAACTATATGAAGTTAGTGCTTCTTTGTTTGGTGGAGATGTTCTCAATATTCCTTTGCATCAAGAACACGTCACCAAAATCGGCGGGAAACACGCTCAGGGACCTTTTGGTAAGCTGTTCATCAACGTACAAAAAGACAGGAAGACCTTTGCAAACTACTAAGGAAAAGGGGGCAGGGTCAAATGGGTGGACCTTGCAGATGATTATGGGCATTTGCATACTCAGAGTAATTAAAAGGGAGAACCATGCTCTCAAGACAAGAAATAACCCCTCATCACAGTCACTACAGACCAGATTGTGCTCCAATAGATCAACAATGCATTCATCTCCATTTGGATTTCAGATTGTCTTTCAACGTGGAAGAAACATACTTGCTTTGCCTTCACCAAGCCCAAGAAGTTAGGATAGTTTGTGCTTTACAGAAGTGGAGCTTAAACTGGGGCACCTGCTGTGTTTATATTTGTAAGTACTTCTCGTTGAGGTTTAATTTCTGTGAAATGAGCATCAGGGCCACAGTGGAACCTCATTTTTTCCAAGAAGAGTCCACAGTTTTGCTAAAAATGTCTACCCACTGGAGTACTTTTCGCTGGTTAATTAGTAAATGCTACCTCATTGAGTAAATGTCTAGTGCATATTCTACACTACAGCTGTGTAAAGGACCATGAGGAAATGTCTCCTAGGACCTGGCAATGTGATTGATTCTCAAGCGTTTTCACCCACAAATCTGTGATAACATGAATCCTCATCAAGAGATGACGCGACTACAAAGGCAATGCTTCCCCCCTCCCTGGGCCAATTTTGAACCCCAGGGCCTGGCCACTTGATGCTGGGTGACCTGGAACCCTCCCATGGCACACAGGGTACACTGTTGAAGACTGTGGAGGAAGCCTCAATGCCTCCACAGTCCCAGCCGGCTGCTGAACTCCATCAGGAGCTGACATTACTACTGCACTCAGGGAGCAGCAAAAATGCTGCTCCTTGCCCGTGGGACCAATTTTTTCATCTGTTTTCCTGCCCATTGGACAGCGGCAGGAAAACAGATGAAGGTTCGGCTACAAGCGGACGTGATCAGTTTCCCTGATTGCACCCACTGGGAGCAGACTTACAGTTTGCTCTTCCTCTGCGGAATCTGTCAAAGCTCACACCAAGCAAAACCAAGCTGCTATCTTACGAGGGTGGGCACCTCATGAGATAGGAAGCTTCAATTACAAGCCTCGCTGACATTAATGCACTGTACCTACTAAGGACAATAATAACGTGTCGGCTCTGTGGAATGATTGTTGGCAACAGGAAGGTGAGTTGCAGCGAGGCTTGTAATTGAAGGAGAGCGCCATCGGGTGACCTCCTGTTGCTTTGGGACATTTTGTTTACACACACACACACACACACACATATATATATATATATATATATATATATATATATATATATATATATATATATATATATATATATATATAATATATATATATATATATATATATATATATATATATATATATATATATATATATATATATATATATATATATATATATATATATATATATTTCTTTGTGTATTTGGCAAACTGTGTTAATTAGGACATGTATGCACACTACAAGATGTCGGCCATTGTTGACTGCAATGCCTTTCTCAGAGTTGATTATTCAGAGAAATGTGATTGACATAAAAGAGGGCCGTTTCAGGTGCACCATGTCACCATAGAAAAAGGCGTCTGCCGAAACGTGTCTGGTTACCGTGCGTCCGTAAAATAAATGCTTGGACTCACCCCGAGAGTGCTTTCTTTGTGTATACGGATTTACACGGAGGTGGGAGCAGTGATAAATGAGGGCGCACCACCCGAGAAGCACCCTCACGGGAGTGCACGAAGTAGGTGAAACACAAAGCAAGGACATACATATATATATATCAAAACAAAACCCTTTCAGGCATAGAGTGACGCAAAAATTATGCAAAAAAGAAGGAGAGAACTCTGGGTAGGTCTCAGTTTAGGTGGAAAGCAGCTCCTGTTAGAGCACTCTCAACACCGGCGACACTCTAGATCTGCTCACCTCAAATGTCTGTTTTTCTATCAAAGTTTTTTAAGCATAGGATTAGACAGTGCTATCCATGCAGAGATAGAAAATGACAAAGTCTTTCGCCATTTAAACTGCAAAGTCTTTAAGCATAGGACTAGTACAGTGCAGTCCTTGCCGAGCTGTGAAATAACAAAAGCCATTTATCACTCCAGGCACAATATTACAGCTTTGAATTGGTAAAATACCAACTCAAGCCAACCTGAAATCAATAAAAGCAACCCCTGACACAGTGTTTCGCTCTAATTAGAGCTCTTCAGAGAGGTATAGCTTTGTCCAGACACAAGGGAGCACCCAGTATTAAGTCAAAACAAAACCCTTTCAGGCATAGAGTGACGCATAAATTATGCAAAAAAGAAGGAGAGAACTCTGGGTAGGTCTCAGTTTAGGTGGAAAGCAGCTCCTGTTAGAACACTCTCAACACCAGCGACACTCTAGATCTGCTCACCTCAAATGTCTGTTTTTCTATCAAAGTTTTTTAAGCATAGGATTAGACAGTGCTATCCATGCCGAGATAGAAAATGACAAAGTCTTTCGCCATTTAAACAGCAAAGTCTTTAAGCATAGGACTAGTACAGAGCAGTCCTTGCCGAGCTGTGAAATAACAAAAGCCATTTATCACTCCAGGCACAATATTACAGCTTTGAATTGGTAAAATACCAACTCAAGCCAACCTGAAATGAATAAAAGCAACCCCTGACACAGTGTTTCACTCTAATTAGAGCTCTTCAGAGAGGTATAGCTTTCTCCAGACACAAGGGAGCACCCAGTATTAAGTCAAAACAAAACCCTTTCAGGCATAGAGTGACGCATAAATTATGCAAAAAAGAAGGAGAGAACTCTGGGTAGGTCTCAGTTTAGGTGGAAAGCAGCTCCTGTTAGAGCACTCTCAACACCAGCGACACTCTAGATCTGCTCACCTCAAATGTCTGTTTTTCTATCAAAGTTTTTTAAGCATAGGATTAGACAGTGCTATCCATGCCGAGATAGAAAATGACAAAGTCTTTCGCCATTTAAACAGCAAAGTCTTTAAGCATAGGACTAGTACAGTGCAGTCCTTGCCGAGCTGTGAAATAACAAAAGCCATTTATCACTCCAGGCACAATATTACAGCTTTGAATTGGTAAAATACCAACTCAAGCCAACCTGAAATTAATAAAAGCAACCCCTGACACAGTGTTTCGCTCTAATTAGAGCTCTTCAGAGAGGTATAGCGTTGTCCAGACACAAGGGAGCACCCAGTATTAAGTCAAAACAAAACCCTTTCAGGCATAGAGTGACGCATAAATTATGCAAAAAAGAAGGAGAGAACTCTGGGTAGGTCTCAGTTTAGGTGGAAAGCAGCTCCTGTTAGAGCACTCTCAACACCAGCGACACTCTAGATCTGCTCACCTCAAATGTCTGTTTTTCTATCAAAGTTTTTTAAGCATAGGATTAGACAGTGCTATCCATGCCGAGATAGAAAATGACAAAGTCTTTCGCCATTTAAACAGCAAAGTCTTTAAGCATAGGACTAGTACAGTGCAGTCCTTGCCGAGCTGTGAAATAACAAAAGCCATTTATCACTCCAGGCACAATATTACAGCTTTGAATTGGTAAAATACCAACTCAAGCCAACCTGAAATGAATAAAAGCAACCCCTGACACAGTGTTTCGCTCTAATTAGAGCTCTTCAGAGAGGTATAGCTTTGTCCAGACACAAGGGAGCACCCAGTATTAAGTCAAAACAAAACCCTTTCAGGCATAGAGTGACGCATAAATTATGCAAAAAAGAAGGAGAGAACTCTGGGTAGGTCTCAGTTTAGGTGGAAAGCAGCTCCTGTTAGAGCACTCTCAACACCAGCGACACTATAGATCTGCTCACCTCAAATGACTGTTTTTCTATCAAAGTTTTTTAAGCATAGGATTAGACAGTGCTATCCATGCCGAGATAGAAAATGACAAAGTCTTTCGCCATTTAAACAGCAAAGTCTTTAAGCATAGGACTAGTACAGTGCAGTCCTTGCCGAGCTGTGAAATAACAAAAGCCATTTATCACTCCAGGCACAATATTACAGCTTTGAATTGGTAAAATACCAACTCAAGCCAACCTGAAATGAATAAAAGCAACCCCTGACACAGTGTTTCGCTCTAATTAGAGCTCTTCAGAGAGGTATAGCTTTGTCCAGACACAAGGGAGCACCCAGTATTAAGTCAAAACAAAACCCTTTCAGGCATAGAGTGACGCATAAATTATGCAAAAAAGAAGGAGAGAACTCTGGGTAGGTCTCAGTTTAGGTGGAAAGCAGCTCCTGTTAGAGCACTCTCAACACCAGCGACACTCTAGATCTGCTCACCTCAAATGTCTGGTTTTCTATCAAAGTTTTTTAAGCATAGGATTAGACAGTGCTATCCGTGCCGAGATAGAAAATGACAAAGTCTTTATCCATTTAAACAGCAAAGTCTTTAAGCATAGGACTAGTACAGTGCAGTCCTTGCCGAGCTGTGAAATAACAAAAGCCATTTATCACTCCAGGCACAATATTACAGCTTTGAATTGGTAAAATACCAACTCAAGCCAACCTGAAATGAATAAAAGCAACCCCTGACACAGTGTTTCGCTCTAATTAGAGCTCTTCAGAGAGGTATAGCTTTGTCCAGACACAAGGGAGCACCCAGTATTAAGTCAAAACAAAACCCTTTCAGGCATAGAGTGACGCATAAATTATGCAAAAAAGAAGGAGAGAACTCTGGGTAGGTCTCAGTTTAGGTGGAAAGCAGCTCCTGTTAGAGCACTCTCAACACCAGCGACACTCTAGATCTGCTCACCTCAAATGTCTGTTTTTCTATCAAAGTTTTTTAAGCATAGGATTAGACAGTGCTATCCATGCCGAGATAGAAAATGAGAAAGTCTTTCGCCATTTAAACAGCAAAGTCTTTAAGCATAGGACTAGTACAGAGCAGTCCTTGCCGAGCTGTGAAATAACAAAAGCCATTTATCACTCCAGGCACAATATTACAGCTTTGAATTGGTAAAATACCAACTCAAGCCAACCTGAAATGAATAAAAGCAACCTCTGACACAGTGTTTCGCTCTAATTAGAGCTCTTCAGAGAGGTATAGCTTTGTCCAGACACAAGGGAGCACCCAGTATTAAGTCAAAACAAAACCCTTTCAGGCATAGAGTGACGCATAAATTATGCAATTATGCAAAAAAGAAGGAGAGAACTCTGGGTAGGTCTCAGTTTAGGTGGAAAGCAGCTCCTGTTAGAGCACTCTCAACACCAGCGACACTCTAGATCTGCTCACCTCAAATGTCTGTTTTTCTATCAAAGTTTTTTAAGCATAGGATTAGACAGTGCTATCCATGCCGAGATAGAAAATGACAAAGTCTTTCGCCATTTAAACAGCAAAGTCTTTAAGCATAGGACTAGTACAGTGCAGTCCTTGCCGAGCTGTGAAATAACAAAAGCCATTTATCACTCCAGGCACAATATTACAGCTTTGAATTGGTAAAATACCAACTCAAGCCAACCTGAAATGAATAAAAGCAACCCCTGACACAGTGTTTCGCTCTACTTAGAGCTCTTCAGAGAGGTATAGCTTTGTCCATATATATATATATATATATTCTCACACACAGGTAGCCCACAAGAAGTTAAGACCGCAGACACTTCATGAGCTTGCTAATTTATTGGCGAAATGCAAGCAGGCAGCAAGAAACTAAACAGGCATCAGTTTTCATAGCGCCAGACGCGTTTTGAGAGTCTTCACTCCCTTCCTCAATGGCAAGTAATCCAACTGCGAAAGCAAGGTTCATGTCAAACCTGTTGTATTAAAATTACCCCCCTAGTGGGCGTGGCTCTCCCACAGCCTTCTGGTAGTTGTGGTGCGAAAAGTTCATATCCCAAGTGGGCATGCTTTCATCCAGGGAAAATAAAACAGTTTGTTCCCCTCGTGGGCTGATGAGAGTCATGCGAGCTGCCTGCCCCGCTTTCCAAACGCCAATCGAAGCTTCAACGCGGCGCCATCCTGCACACGGCGCCGAACTTTGCATGTCTCCCGGAACCGCCGACCTGATGTCAGCCAGCACGGACCCGCTGCAGCGGTGGGTCCAACTTCGCGGCTAGGCAACAGCCGCTATTTATTCTCACACACAGGTAGCCCACAAGAAGTTAAGACCGCAGACACTTCATGATCTTGCTAATTTATTGGCGAAATGCAAGCAGGCAGCAAGAAACAAAACAGGCATCAGTTTTCATAGCGCCAGACGCGTTTCGAGAGTCTTCACTCCCTTCCTCAATGGCAAGTAATCCAACTGCGAAAGCAAAGTTCATGTCACACCTGTTGTATTGAAATTACCCGCCCTAGTGGGCGTGGCTCTCCCACAGCCTTCTGGTGGTTGTGGTGCGAAAAGTTCATATCCCAAGTGGGCATGCTTTCATCCAGGGAAAATAAAACAGTTTGTTCCCCTCGTGGGTTGATGAAAGTCTTGTGAGCTGCCTGCCCCACTTTCCAAACGCCAATCGAAGCTTCAAAGCGGCGCCATCCTGCACACGGCGCCGAACTTTGCATGTCTCCCGGAACCGCCGACCTGATGTCAGCCAGCATGGACCCGCTGCAGCGGTGGGTCCAACTTCGCAGCTAGGCAACAGCCACTATTTATTCTCACACAAAGGTAGCCCACTAGAAGTTAAGACCACAGACACTTCATGAGCTTGCTAATTTATTGGCGAAATTAAGCAGGCAGCAAGAAACAAAACCGGCATCAGTTTTCATAGCGCCAGATGCGTTTCGAGAGTCTTCACTCCCTTCCTCAATGGCAAGTAATCCAACTACGAAAGCAAAGTTCATGTCACACCTGTTGTATTAAAATTACCCGCCCTAGTGGGCGGGGCTCTCCCACAGCCTTCTGGTAGTTGTGGTGCGAAAAGTTCATATATATATATATATATATATACTAGCAGCCCGCCCCGGCGTTGCCCGGGGCAGATGGGGCTGGGGGCAGCATCGCAGCAGGAGAGGCTCAGCAAAGTGGCCGTTTTGTTGGTCCTGTCCGCTTCTGCCCACGCTTTGTTTTCCCCGACGTCCCGACTTTGTGGAAAAGGCTTTCTGAGCACTCAGTGTTCATGGCTCCCGCCCGTCGAAGGTCCTGGCCGCTTCTGCCCACGCTTTGTTTCCCCCAACGTCCCGACTTTGTGGAAAAGGCTTTCTGAGCACTCAGTGTTCATGGCCCCCGGCCGTCGTAGGTCCTGGCCGCTTCTGCCCACGCTTTGTTTCCCCCGATGTCCCGACTTTGAGGAAAATGCTTTTGAGCACTTAGTGTTCATGGCCCCCGCCCGTCCCTTCGTGCGCACCCGCGGCTGCTTCACTTACCTCATCCACCGCTCCTCCCTGCGCTGCTGAGTTTACCGCTCCCCTGCTCCTCCGCTTCTCGCCGCTCCTCACCGCTTGTCCGCTCGCCGCTCCTCCCCGCCTGTCCGCAGCTCCTTCCCGCACTCATGTCGGCCGCTCTTCCTCTTGCTCCTGAACGCCGCTCCTCCCCGCGCTTCTGATGTCATCACGCACGTGCCGGCGCTACTTCCAAGGGACTACTTTTTATTTATTCGTAAATTTTTTAAAGAACGTATATTTTTCATTTTTATATAGCCTATGTCCTTCTGTTTGCCGTGACGTTTTCAAAGATGTCTTGGGTGTTTGGATTGGTGGTGTACTTTTCGAGTTTACCTGACTCAAAGGACACAGTTCTCTTTTTATAATAGTAGAATAGATTCATTTTCCAATAACTTTGTTGTTGTTTCATGGATCCACTTGAAATTTTCCAAACTAATTTGCCACTCACTTCAGCTGCTGTGTTGCCAATTTTGGGGTGATTAATCAAGCGGGGCCGAGAAAAAGGACGGGTCCCAAAATGCATCTTCCCCATGTTAATTAGCATTGGAAACTTTAGACAAGGCTACATCCCATACTATTGAACGGAATTACACCAAATTTGGCAGAAAGGTAGCTGTTGCCCCAGAAAAAAGTCCTTAAATGGTGTAAATCTGTACAGTAGTTTCTGAATTATTTAAATACATTTCCAGTTGTATATATAGCGACGCAGTGAATTTGCAACCCCTCCCAATCTCGTGCTGAGATCTGATTGGCTGCCTACACTTGAAACCAGAAAGTGCTGACAACCATCTTGTTGAACTGAGTCACATGAATAACAGAAAAAAAACAGAAAAGGGGGCTGGGTAGAAACACCCTAAACCTGTTCGCCTCTTTGGGGGGTCTCAGGGGATCCCCCAGGACCCGAAAAGTATTAAAAAAAATATATAGGTCCCCTACAGCCCAAGGGACCACCACCTCCCTTGGGCAATTAGTTAAAATTACAGAGAGGAAGCCCCCCTCCTGGAGCCATACATGGCCCGGTGGACTACCAACCCCCAGGGCCAGCTCCCACTACCCACTGAGATACCGACCTTTGGGAGGTAGCTGTTTGCTATGGCTTTGCAGGAGTGAAACTGCTCCCACCAAGCCACAGCAAACTCATTTCCACTTCAGAAAATGCTTACTAGAAGCAGAGCAGACTTGTTTTTGGACAGAGGGAGCTGCATGTTTAGGATCTCCCTCTGTCCAAAAGCAATGCCAGTTCCTGCAGTACGCAGGCAGCTGGCAAAAACTGTGGGGACCTTCAGGCTCTGCCCACGGTCCTCAACATGTGGAGAAACTGGGTGTGCTAGGTGGGACCAGGGCACCCAGTTATGTGGCCAGGCCTGGGGGGATGGGGGGGTCCCCAGGGCCAAAATCCACCGTGTATTTAAAAAAATAAAATAAAGGCAGTCCCCAGAAGATGAGGGTTGTGGGACCAAAATCAGCCTGCGGAAGGTGGCCACATCCCCCCCTTCCTTTATTTAAAAAAAGGAAAAAGACAGGCCCTGGGAGATGGGATCCCCGGGGCCAGAATCGGCCCAGGGAAGGGGGACGCACAGCCCCCTCCCCATTCTAAAAATACCTGGCATGGGGGATGGGGTCCTCAGGGCCTAAATTATCCCAGGGAAGGGCGGCTTCGCAACCCCCTTCCCATATAAGACAAGAAAAAAACACCCAGCAAAGCACTGTATGCCCCACACCCTTTCTTCACCACTCTTCAAATGCACCTCCTGGGACGCAGCTGGTTGGGGGATAAAGTCCCCTTGGCTACTGAGGGTGCTTGTGGGCCATCAAGACCTGCTATTACCTCCAATAGGCCCACACAGTGGGACTGCTGAGAGGTCTATGGAGGCCATGCCCCTTTCTCCACCATTCTGCAAACACACCCCTTGGTGCGCTGCTGGGGGCCTCAGAACTAAAGTGGACTTCTCCTACCAACCAGTAGTGCACCAGGAGGCGATTTTGCAGAGTGGAGAAAGTAACCTCTAAGCAATCCAGCTGCGTGGGACTTACTGAAGGTTACAGGATGGGTAGTTTGTCTCCAAGGACCATCAGGAGTAAAGTCCATTTCGTCCCCCAACCAGTATTGTGCCAGGAGGCACGTTTGAAGAGTGGTGAAGAAAGGTGGCGTGTCATCCAAAGTCCTTTCAGCAATCCTACCTTGTGGGCCATACTGGAGGTAACAGGAGGGCTTGTTACAAAATGTTTAAGAATAGATTAGCACAGCACCATTCACACTGAGCTAGAAAGGGTCAAAGTCTATTGCCATCTCTATAACAAAGCCTTTAAACATTGGTTTTGCACAGTGACAACCAGGACTAGCTGTAAAATAACAAAATAATTTTACCATGCCAGACACAGTAATACAGCTGAATTGCTAAAATACCATCCAAGCCAACCTGGAATGAATAATAGCAACTTCTGACACAGGTTTCACTATCATTATAGCTCTTCAGAGAGGTTTAACTTTGTGCAGACACAGTGGAGCACCAAGTATAAGCCAAACGAAACCCTTTCAGACTTAGAGTGCTGCATAAATTATGCGAAAAGGAAGCAGAGAACCCTGCGTAGCTGCCAAGTTTAGATAGAGAGCAGCTCCTATATAGAGCAGCCTACAACACCATCAACATGCTTATACATTTTGGGTAACAATAGAAAGTACCAATTTTGAAGCCTCTAGCTTAAAAAAAACACATTCTCCATGATTCAAAATGTCTTTTCTTTAGATCCCCATAGCACATCCCAATACTAATTTTCCAATAAAGTTATATGTTTGTTGGTCAATAATCTCAAAACATTGTATGTTTTGTAATACATTTTTTCATTTGCATATTTCTTTGTAAATGATCGCTATATAGCCCCTATGTGTAAGGATTTGATAAAAAAAAAGCATAACCATTGCCTAATAATTTTATGGCCTCTTTTTGGTATTTAGTCAAATTTCAAGTCGGGTTTATTTTTACTGTTGGTAACTGCCAGTGCTTAGCTGATAAAAGAATAAGTGCAGGGGCTCAATGTTTTGTTCAGAAAGCACAACACGCTTTGTAGTCTTGGGTTGTAGATGATTCCGGAGGAAAATGATTTAATGGAATGCCATTAGTGAGAAACAATTACACCTGAACTGTTTAATGGTGGAAATTTGCTTTATGAATGGCCTTTACCATTTCAATCTGGTACTCCCTCCCTCCTTTCCCGCACCTCCCAAGCCCCTATGTAATTGAGGGACAGCCCCATTTGGATTGCACAGCAGAATGCATACGCAGAGGCAATCTGTATTACAGTAAAGGCTGTGTCTGAGGCCCATTCTGTAGTACCAAAGTGGCATGGGGGTTAAGAAAGTAGGTGCACTGGCCCATTGTGCCTCAGGCAGACTTTATATAATACAGTGCCGGATCTCCTTCCCCCCTTCATTAATAGGTCCAATAAGATTAATATATTCACTATACAAAGATGCCAACAGTGGAATAATCTCTGTATAAGCTAACAGTGGAAGTAATAAACAGCAGAGGATGGTATGTATTAGTTGTTTCTATACCGATCAATATTATTGTTTATATTTGTTCCTCAATATTGCGCCCCTTAGATATAGTGGGTCGATATTCAGGCTGCAAATCAGTGTCTGGGAAAGATATGGCTGTTGTAGTTCGGACTGGACTGTTCCCATGGGGCAACAGGGTCAGAGCTGATTTGCATAAAGCCATTATCTGACCCAGGGTGGTGTGGAGTGCAAAAAAACGATGGATTTGGGCCCAGATCTTTTGACTGGGGGAGTGTGTGACATTGATCCACATTCAGTCCATCACTTGTTGTTTTTTGCAATTGCCGCCCTAAGTGCGCTGGGGATGCCCAGACGTGGGTCCCAGGCACTCCACACCACTTGGAGTCAAGCTAGCCGGGCTGAAGAGAGGTGTTACCTCGAAACCGGTCCGGTCCTCGGATGCTTGATTCCGGTCTGGGAAAGATATGGCTGTTGTAGTTCGGACTGGACTGTTCCCATGGGGCAACAGGGTCAGAGCTGATTTGCATAAAGCCATTATCTGACCCAGGGTGGTGTGGAGTGCAAATAAACGATGGATTTGGGCCCAGATCTTTTGACTGGGGGAGTGTGTGACATTGATCCACATTCAGTCCATCACTTGTTGTTTTTTGCAATTGCCGCCCTAAGTGCGCTGGGGATGCCCAGACGTGGGTCCCAGGCACTCCACACCACTTGGAGTCAAGCTAGCCGGGCTGAAGAGAGGTGTTACCTCGAAACCGGTCCGGTCCTCGGATGCTTGATTCCGGTCTGGGAAAGATATGGCTGTTGTAGTTCGGACTGGACTGTTCCCATGGGGCAACAGGGTCAGAGCTGATTTGCATAAAGCCATTATCTGACCCAGGGTGGTGTGGAGTGCAAAAAAACGCTGGATTTGGGCCCAGATCTTTTGACTGGGGGAGTGTGTGACATTGATCCACATTCAGTCCATCACTTGTTGTTTTTTGCAATTGCCGCCCTAAGTGCGCTGGGGATGCCCAGACGTGGGTCCCAGGCACTCCACACCACTTGGAGTCAAGCTAGCCGGGCTGAAGAGAGGTGTTACCTCGAAACCGGTCCGGTCCTCGGATGCTTGATTCCGGTCTGGGAAAGATATGGCTGTTGTAGTTCGGACTGGACTGTTCCCATGGGGCAACAGGGTCAGAGCTGATTTGCATAAAGCCATTATCTGACCCAGGGTGGTGTGGAGTGCAAAAAAACGATGGATTTGGGCCCAGATCTTTTGACTGGGGGAGTGTGTGACATTGATCCACATTCAGTCCATCACTTGTTGTTTTTTGCAATTGCCGCCCTAAGTGCGCTGGGGATGCCCAGACGTGGGTCCCAGGCACTCCACACCACTTGGAGTCAAGCTAGCCGGGCTGAAGAGAGGTGTTACCTCGAAACCGGTCCGGTCCTCGGATGCTTGATTCCGGTCTGGGAAAGATATGGCTGTTGTAGTTCGGACTGGACTGTTCCCATGGGGCAACAGGGTCAGAGCTGATTTGCATAAAGCCATTATCTGACCCAGGGTGGTGTGGAGTGCAAAAAAACGATGGATTTGGGCCCAGATCTTTTGACTGGGGGAGTGTGTGACATTGATCCACATTCAGTCCATCACTTGTTGTTTTTTGCAATTGCCGCCCTAAGTGCGCTGGGGATGCCCAGACGTGGGTCCCAGGCACTCCACACCACTTGGAGTCAAGCTAGCCGGGCTGAAGAGAGGTGTTACCTCGAAACCGGTCCGGTCCTCGGATGCTTGATTCCGGTCTGGGAAAGATATGGCTGTTGTAGTTCGGACTGGACTGTTCCCATGGGGCAACAGGGTCAGAGCTGATTTGCATAAAGCCATTATCTGACCCAGGGTGGTGTGGAGTGCAAAAAAACGATGGATTTGGGCCCAGATCTTTTGACTGGGGGAGTGTGTGACATTGATCCACATTCAGTCCATCACTTGTTGTTTTTTGCAAATCAGTGTCAAGCCACGTGCTATTCATCAGATCTTCCACCAGAGATGCATTGTCAGTAAGGGACACAGGGAAACAACCATCAGGCTGAGGACCACAGGGACGATTTTGGATGAATGAACAGAAGGATGCTTAGTTATGCATCCTTAGTGTTATGTGTGACACACACCAAAAGGGAACAATGAAAAGATCAATTAAAACTACTCAAAACACAATTAATTATGAATAGATATTGCCCTTTATTTGACAATACCAAATTCCATTTGTAACACATACATTGTATTTTGTAATAAATAGTAAGCCCCAGTCGGGTAGTGAAAGGAAGAAGGGGATGTGCTCAGGTAAGTGAAAAAGTATGGAAAAATAGAAATATTCAAGAAAATTGCATTAGCTAAAGTATTCAGAACAATACAAAAATTATATATAGGACCCAACAGCTTTTAAGGCCTTATTTGCAAACCATTCATTCATGAACATTCCACGGCAATATACATGATTACAACAATTCATGGGCGTTTGCCGGATGTCCAAAAGATAAGGAGGCGTCGACGTTTCGACCCCTAGCCGTAGGTTACTTTTATTCCTATGAACGGGGTCTTCATCAGGACAGTGATAAAGGAAGGGATGTTGTGGGGCATTCGAATCTGAAAATTAAAAACCACCATTAGATCGATTCATAACTACGACCTGTGGCATGTCGTGATATTTAACATTCGATATAACACAATTACCATGGTCTCGTGGATACCAAGCTAATTAGTCAAGGTCTCACCAGAAAATTAATCAATAATCATAATGTAAGAAACTGTGGAGGAGAAACTAAACCAGCCAGCATTGCCTGAAGCCAGGCGGTGTAGAGATTTGTCAAAAGTTGCTAAACGGTAGGTAACTACTTGACATTCATAGTAGAAAGAACCATAATGAGCTTGATGAACTTACTTCAAGTAAGAGTACAAAGAGGCGCTGTACAATGACGGCCAAATTTGGAGTATGCCACCCCTGGTCAAAGGCTCAATACTTAGCGCGAAAATCTAAATACAATGAAAGACTTATTTTAGAAAATGCCATGCATGCTGATATTTACACAAAGGACCATATATAGATAGATGACTCACATCAGATTCACTGGTTAGAGTAATATCGACTTCTACCCTAAGATTATGGATTTTGGAGATGGTGAGATGTCGTCATTTTAATTGTCTGTAAGAAAAAATTGACTCGATTGCAATCTAATGTAATTACAAAAATTCAGTAACATTCTTATGAAAACATGATTATCGAATACATGAGAGCCAAACATGAACTTACATTGGCTCAACTTAATAGAACACCGTGCCTGCATTTCCTATGGTAAGCGCTGTGCAATGGCGGCCAAAATTGTCGTATGCCACCCCCGGTCAAGCAATCAATGTTAAGCGCGAAATTCTAAATGCAATGAAAAAAACAATTTTAGAACATATCATACTTGCTGATTTTACACAAAGCGACATATGTACATAAGTAAATGACTCACATCAGATGTGCCAATTAGAGCACTGTATACCCACGGGGTATGAATATTGGAGGCATTAGAATGGCGTCATTAGTTATCTGTAAGAGTAAAATAACTCGGTTGCGGTCTTGTGTGCATCCACAAATTCAGTTACACTCTAGAACAACCATAATTTGTCAAATGCATTATTGACAAGTCCGAACTTACATTATGGCTCAGCTAACTAACACGACGTGACAGTGCTTCATGTGATGATATCCTACCACACTGCAAAAATAAAAACTCAATTAACGTAATCTTCAAAAGAATTATAATTGCTACCGCACAAAACCGACACGAGTAGCATACCTTCTAAAGGACTCGTGATTAGATCAGTCACAGCATACACGGCGGGCTGGCGCTGCGTCGTCCGACGTAAGGCAGTTACCTGCCGGTGGCTAAATCTACGAGACTGTAGGAAAATAACGGCCTCGCCGGCGAAATCGCCTGTAAGGGAGAAGTAAAGCACACGCAGTTGCCTAAATGTAATTTTAGCAACTCCAGAGAGAAATGCCCTTGACGGGGTAAAGCTTACCAAAGTGCTTATAGTAAATGCCGTCGTCTCGCATGTCCGCCCGCTCTGTCAAACAACCAGCTTCGCGGAGTTTGGGGGCGGAGTAACGGAAAGGCTTGTTATAGACACTGGAGAAAGACTTCCCGAAATCTTTGTGTCTCAGATAAGGGAAGGACATTCGAAACTTAATCTAGTATTGGAAATACTGAAAGCACTAATGGCTCTTGTGCAAATCATTGTATGGGCATTGGAGAAGCCTAAATTGCCAACTAATTTAAAACATTTAAATTTTTAAATTCACAATTGAACTTATGTACACCAGATGTCCTCGAGCAACTCTCTCACAGGAGGTTGTAATCGAGTGAGAAAAAGTGGAAAAAGTGGTAAATTCTACTGTGCCTCCCCTCAAACAACTCTCACACAGGAAGTTGTGATCAAGTGGTTTTTTTACACGTAAATATTACACATGACATGAGAAAATGAGGAAACCTTATCATATACTAGTATATGACTCAAGCAACTCACTCACAGGAGGTTGTAATTGAGTAGGTATCATAATTCATGAGATAAGATCTCTCACACCACTTAGGACACATCTCTCTAATGAGAAATTAATGACTCATTTCTAGATGTCAACCCAAGGCTGCTAATTGGGCCAAGCTGCTGTCATGTTCATTTAACCCATTATTAATTGAGTCCAAAAGGGACATCCATTTGGATTCACGTGTATTTAGGGCTATTCGTAAGTTGCCTCCTCTTCTCCCCAAAGTGACTTTTTCAAGAACTAGCCATTTCAGATCTGACACTGTGTGTCCTGTCTTTTGCCAATGTTCAACAAGGGGTGCTCCCAACACATTGCATCGCACCCTGCTACAATGGGAAGAGATGCGAGCTTTTATTTTTTGTTGTGTTTGGCCAACATATACAAGACTGCACGGGCATTGTATCAAATAAATTACACTGCTGGTGTTACAGTTAGTATAATGCTTCAGAGTAAAATTACGTTCTTTATGAGAAAAAGATTTGGTCTGAATGGTGGTATCGCAAGCAGTGCAATTACCACATCTGAAATGCCCCACCACCGGTGGTAAATTCCATAAGGTACTTATAGTAGGCTGTCGCTCTGGTTCCAAAAAGGAATGGACTACCATATCACGGATATTTTTTGCCCTTTTAAAAGAGTGGAGAGGGAGAGATGGTTGTTTGATCTCATCAGCCACTAGAGGCCAGTTTTTGTTAATGATCTGTTTTATTTCATTACTGCGTGTAGAAAAAGTGGTCACACAAATAATGCGTTCCAATTGTGACTGGTTGTTAGCTTCCGGGTTCAACAGACTCTCGCGTGGGTTATACCATGCTCGTTTCCTCGCACGTTTGACCATTCGCGATGGATAGCCACGTGAGATGAGTCGATCATTTAAAATCTCAGATTCCAAGATGTAATTCGCTCTAGTGGAGCAATTTAAGTTTTACCCCGTCAAGGGCATTTCTCTCTGGAGTTGCTAAAATTACATTTAGGCAACTGCGTGTGCTTTACTTCTCCCTTACAGGCGATTTCGCCGGCGAGGCCGTTATTTTCCTACAGTCTCGTAGGTTTAGCCACCGGCAGGTAACTGCCTTACGTCGGACGACGCAGCGCCAGCCCGCCGTGTATGCTGTGACTGATCTAATCACGAGTCCTTTAGAAGGTATGCTACTCGTGTCGGTTTTGTGCGGTAGCAATTATATTTCTTTTGAAGATTACGTTAATTGAGTTTTTATTTTTGCAGTGTGGTAGGATATCATCACATGAAGCACTGTCACGTCGTGTTAGTTAGCTGAGCCATAATGTAAGTTCGGACTTGTCAATAATGCATTTGACAAATTATGGTTGTTCTAGAGTGTAACTGAATTTGTGGATGCACACAAGACCGCAACCGAGTTATTTTACTCTTACAGATAACTAATGACGCCATTCTAATGCCTCCAATATTCATACCCCGTGGGTATACAGTGCTCTAATTGGCACATCTGATGTGAGTCATTTACTTATGTACATATGTCGCTTTGTGTAAAATCAGCAAGTATGATATGTTCTAAAATTGGTTTTTTCATTGCATTTAGAATTTCGCGCTTAACATTGATTGCTTGACCGGGGGTGGCATACGACAATTTTGGCCGCCATTGCACAGCGCTTACCATAGGAAATGCAGGCACGGTGTTCTATTAAGTTGAGCCAATGTAAGTTCGTGTTTGGCTCTCATGTATTCGATAATCATGTTTTCATAAGAATGTTACTGAATTTTTGTAATTACATTAGATTGCAATCGAGTCAATTTTTTCTTACAGACAATTAAAATGACGACATCTCACCATCTCCAAAATCCATAATCTTAGGGTAGAAGTCGATATTACTCTAACCAGTGAATCTGATGTGAGTCATCTATCTATATATGGTCCTTTGTGTAAATATCAGCATGCATGGCATTTTCTAAAATAAGTCTTTCATTGTATTTAGATTTTCGCGCTAAGTATTGAGCCTTTGACCAGGGGTGGCATACTCCAAATTTGGCCGTCATTGTACAGCGCCTCTTTGTACTCTTACTTGAAGTAAGTTCATCAAGCTCATTATGGTTCTTTCTACTATGAATGTCAAGTAGTTACCTACCGTTTAGCAACTTTTGACAAATCTCTACACCGCCTGGCTTCAGGCAATGCTGGCTGGTTTAGTTTCTCCTCCACAGTTTCTTACATTATGATTATTGATTAATTTTCTGGTGAGACCTTGACTAATTAGCTTGGTATCCACGAGACCATGGTAATTGTGTTATATCGAATGTTAAATATCACGACATGCCACAGGTCGTAGTTATGAATCGATCTAATGGTGGTTTTTAATTTTCAGATTCGAATGCCCCACAACATCCCTTCCTTTATCACTGTCCTGATGAAGACCCCGTTCATAGGAATAAAAGTAACCTACGGCTAGGGGTCGAAACGTCGACGCCTCCTTATCTTTTGGACATCCGGCAAACGCCCATGAATTGTTGTAATCATGTATATTGCCGTGGAATGTTCATGAATGAATGGTTTGCAAATAAGGCCTTAAAAGCTGTTGGGTCCTATATATAATTTTTGTATTGTTCTGAATACTTTAGCTAATGCAATTTTCTTGAATATTTCTATTTTTCCATACTTTTTCACTTACCTGAGCACATCCCCTTCTTCCTTTCACTACCCGACTGGGGCTTACTATTTATTACAAAATACAATGTATGTGTTACAAATGGAATTTGGTATTGTCAAATAAAGGGCAATATCTATTCATAATTAATTGTGTTTTGAGTAGTTTTAATTGATCTTTTCATTGTTCCCTTTTGGTGTGTGTCACACATAACACTAATTTCTTGCGGGGACCCCCCTTCTAGTATACCACATAACGCCCAGGTCCCCGCGACTGCATGGGTTCAACCCCCCTTTTAGTATCGTAGTTATGCATCCTGGCAAACAGCTCTGAGGAAGTGCACACAATTCTTTTGTACACATGTATATTATATACTATTATATACTACCTCCCAAACTCTCTCAGTAGAATCGCTCGGTACAGTAGGGGACTGGCATGAACATATGCTCAAGGATTCAGCTCTGTCTGTTATACTGTACAATCCCCCTCGCTGGTTCTAGCCACAAACGCACACAGTACTGATGCAGCGTCGTTGTGACGGAAGAACGCATTAATATCAGGGTCAGACTGCCCTATAGGGTAATCTGGCAGTGCCAGAATGGTTTGCCTTACAGATCAGTGTGTGAGCCGGGTGTTTGGCTTTTTGTGGGCCGGTTTTATGGTCTGGTTGAGCAGTTTTTTACTGTTGATTTCCCTGATATTGCCACAAATATTGTCTGCAGCAAGCCCAAATGCATACAGTGTCCCATATCATGCAAAACGCGTATACAGTGTTTTGAAAGTTCCAAAACTGCAAATGTGGACTACTTTTTTAGCTATCTGATTCACTAACAGGGGTCACTTATATTTTGAAGCCCGGTCTATTTTCTGTCCCAGTTCGATGCTGATTAGTGCCTCTGCACAGTAATGGTCTGGTATGAGGCTTTTGGGCTGTATACGACTGTGACCCATGGCACTGTAAGTTTACCATGGGAATTAGTTCCATAGATTCCATGAGCATTTAAACGAGAGAAGTCGTTTGGTTCAACGCCGTGCATTATGTGTTGTGCATTTGCTCCCTCACACATTCAATATAGCCAAAATATGCAATTTTACTTAATTAAAGGCCTTGAGGACATTCCAAACTAATCAGACCAGCAAGCAGTGAATATTTCTTTTCCGCTGTAATGTACCGGCTTATAATTACATGTAAATACTAATATCAGCATTTGATGAGATTAAGGAAACCTCTATTTTATATCATGGGACAATAAGCTGTTTTGCAATTACAGTTGTTTCTTGCTTAGTATAGCAATGCACGTTTTCCTACTTAAGTGTAAGCAAGGCTAAAGGATTGTTCCTTTCCAGACCTACCGGCCCTTAAAGGAAAATGAGATATTCTAAGGTAATCTAAAGTCATTCACGAGGTCATCGACTGCATGATGAACACATTTATCTTTCATAGAGGGCATCTATGCAATCAAAGCATGGTGATACTAGAGAAAAATATGTATTAATTAACTTCATTTCAAATAAATTGATTTTCGTTTATAAGTGCTGTTCTCAACGATTCTATTCAGATTCTACCAGTTTTAGCAACAGCTATAATCTACAAACCTAACAATTAATTTTCCATCAATTCACCTGTGCTAGTCAAGGGTCTGAGTTGGAATCAGTGTTCCACTACTAAAGGTGCTAATAGAATTTTGTTCTTTATTCAACACAGTCCTCTGCTGACGTGTAGGCCTGGACGGAATTTCAATTATGCCGGAGTTATTGGAATCATTTTGGTAATTCTGCATTACTCTTTGATGTGGAGTTAAGGGTAATATAGCGAATATGCCCGCCAGCCTTATTAAAAGAAATTTAGGTGAAAAAAAATCCTACCGTAGGAGCACTATTTTTATTTTATTTCATCTAGCGCTGTTTCGTAGAGCAAAATGCATCTGTAAGTCCATTTAGGATGCAGGGGTGCATTTTGCACTAAGAAACTAGTGCTAACTGCGAGGAGTAAGTTTTGTGGAAATCCTATCACAAGTGCACATTTGGCAAGGCCAGCGGCTGCTAGTGTTTCTTATTTATGTTCTGTTGCATTTAGCGACATTTCTTAGTGCAAAATACATCCTTGTGTTTGCATAATTCTGCGCCCTTATATAATCTTTAGGTCATTCAGTGTTATTATCATACACCAAATTACGCAATTTACAGCCAGCCCTACTGATATGGCATAATAAACTAAAAATGGTAATTGTGACAATTGATCCTTGAACCAAGCACAACCCTTGGGAGCCAGGATCGGCACTAAGCCCAATCAAGAGTTCGGCTCAGGTCTAAATTGCTGAAACTTTCAACTGGACCTGCCAATGACCTACTTCCTTATGGTAGATGGCCATGCACCCCAATTAACAATCCACTTTCTCACAGTATTGATTTAAATATAACTAATAATTAAAAAACAAATGCTAACTCCCACTAACATTTTTATTTTTATTTAATGTGAAGAATTGTTGTTAAAAGTTATAAAATGATATATAGGATTGCTCTACATCACCCATAAGACCATGAGGATGTCCACGCCCACAAGGACAGGTGCTGGAATACAAATTGTGCATTCCTGGCAGCTCTTCTAGTCTTCGTTAAACTGAACGCCACTGAAGATAGGTTCATACCTGAAACGCGTCTGGCATATACCAAGCTATGCTGTTCCTGGATGTTTCCTGCTGGCAGACTGTCAATGAATTAAAGAGAGCTGAAATTTACCTTTGTACGGCGTGTCTCTTCAAAAGAGTTCCTGTTAGGTTGGCTGTGAAGGCGGCCACAACCCGGTCACGAAGAGAAGCCCACCGCTGTAGGCGGGTCGGCTGCGGCACTACTCTGGTGCTGCAACATTTGTGAACGAAGGTGAGCTGGCGCCCTTACAGGGGGGATCCAGCTCGTAGCTCCGTTTGGCAGTCACAAAGCGGGGCAGGCCCCGTCTTGGACTTTTGCAAGATTTACAAGTTTTATTCAGAGACTTTAAGCCACGCACCCACTGGAGTTTACAAGGATTGCACTACGTCACCCATAAGGCCATGAGGATGGCCACCCCCAAGGACAGGTGATGGAATACAAATTGTGCACTCCCGGCAGCACTTCTAGACTATGTTAAACTGAACGCCACTGAAGAAAGGTTCATACCTGAACCGCGTCTGGCGTATACCGAGCTATGCTGTTCCTGGATGTTTCCTGCTGCAGGCTGTAAATAAATTAAAGAGCTGCAATTTACCTTTGTGCGGCGTGTCTCTTCAAAAGGGTTCCTGTTTGGTTGGATGTCAAGGCAGCCACAACCCGGTCGCAAGAGAAGCCCACCACTGTATGCGGGTCGACTGTGGCACCATGCTGGTGCTGCAGCATTTGTGAATGAAGGTGAGCTAGTGCCCTTACAGGGGGGGATCCAGCTCGTAGCTCCATTTTACATTCAAGAAGCGGGGCAGGGCCCGTCTTGGATTTTTTAAAGATTTACAAGTTTTATTCAGTGACTTTCAGCCATGCACCCATTGGGGTTTACAAGAATTGCTCTACATCACCCATAAGGCCATGAGGATGGCCACGCCCACAAAGACAGGTGCTGGAATACCAATGGTGCACTCGAGACAGCGCTTCTAGTCTTCGTTAAACTGAACACCACTGAAGAAAGGTTCATACCTGAAACGCGTCTGGTGTATACCGAGCTATGCTGTTCCTGAATGTTTCCTGCTGGCAGGCTCTCAATGAATTAAAGAGAGCTGAAATTTACCTTTGTGCGGCATATGTCTTCAAAAGTGTTCCTGTTTGGTTGGAGATATATATATATATATATATATATATCAAAGCTCCTTGGGGAATGTCCAACAGCGGGAAGCACTCACACACAGACGAGCTGCTCCCCATCAGCTTTATTAGGTAATAAAAACGTTCGCGTTGGTCCGTGAAATACACAGCAAACTGCAACCCTGACGTGTTTCGAGGACTTCTCTTTCTCGAAGGGAGTCTGCAGTTCTACAGCACACTCGCGGCCACACCTTCTTTTATCCCGCATATCGTGAGTCCTTATTGGACGGCACAGGATGAGCAATCACGTTCACGTTCCCGCTGTTGGACATTCCCCAAGGAGCTTTGATGTATGTGCGGCCGTCCTGCCGCAGGGATTGCACCGCTTCAAACTTTGCAAGCCACGGAGCTCTTAGCCATCCAGGGCTCTGAATGTGGGGCACAGATGTGGATTAAGAACGTCACGCTGTCCGGGGCTCAGTCTGAGCTTTATTGCCGTGAATTTCAAGCACCAACATTGAAGGCACAGTAATCGAACGACACCTCCCATAACACAACGTGATTGCTCATCCAGAGCCGTGAGGCTCCACAGCAGCACAAGACCTGAAGCGGATTCGCGCTTTGGCCCGCCTGCATCCTGACACCATTCAGCAATCTGCGGATCGCTTGAAATAATTGACCGCTCCGCAACCGCCGGGAATCCAAGCCCGTGTTTCCATCACGGCTGTCCTCACCGGAAATGCCGTCAATCTCTCCAAGCTAAAGAGCCCTTGAGCTCACAGCGTCACCGCACGCCTTGATCCACCACGAGCTCTGACTTGTGAGCTCCCTCAGCCCTGGCAGAACACGCAGCATCATCGTACGCCTTGTGCCCCTCCTCGAGCCCCCGCAGAGGCGTAGGTATTATTTAAACCAGGCAATTAATTGTGGTAAGTCCTGATGATGATCCCCTTGTTATTAGAGCGCGGGATCGAAACGTTGACTCTTTCTAGTAGACATACATCTGACCATTGTATATTATTGTATGTATGTGCTACTCTGGTGAACACTGTTAACACTGATTTAAAAAGTGCCCAGAATGCTCACTCCTTTTGCCTGAAGAGCCTTCTTTCCTACTGTATTCTTTATTTCCCTTTAATTGTGTCTACTTCTTCAGTACGGTGCAGGACTGTGCCTTACTGCAAAAATTGTTTGTTGCTAATGTATTCATACTCCAAACTTTTGATTCAACTTAAAATAAATTCCTTGTCCGGCTCGGCAAGGAAAAATATATGGCAGCCTATTGTGGTCTATATAGTATTAATTAATTTTTGCTTTGCTTTGGACCTTTGTTTCATTACTTGACTTATACCCATGGTCCATAGCTACCTATTGGGTCCCCCTTGTTTACCGTAAAAAAAAAAAGATAGAAAAGATGACTGCACACAGAAATCCGTGGCAGCCATCTTTGAAGGGCAAAAGGAAACGTGAAGTAACAGAGAAAGTAATTAAACAATATGTTCAGAAAAAAATATTAGATTTCTGGGTAATGCAATTTATCCTTGTTGTACATGGTTTGAATGTTATTTATATAATAGAAACAAATCATTGAGCTAATTCGATAAACCAAACTCAACATAATACCATACCCAGTTTGCACTTTACATAATTGTGCCCTGAATGGGCAGTGAGCCTATGTATTTTCGAGATGTTGTAAAATCTATATTAACTTCTTCGTTCCAAATATTGGCACCATATTGGTGTTTGCTTTCTCTCTTTCATGGTAGGTTGGAGAGCCCTCCATATAATTCTGTTTGCAATACGATATGTATAATATACTCTACCAGAGAGCCACCCTCTAAACAGGAAAGTTCATGTGGAGAAGATTACAGATAACAGTGATGAAGAGGGAGTGACATATTTTATAGTTGGTAACCCAAATGCACCCACATCTCTTCATCTCCATGTTGTCCTCCCAGTGTCATGGTCTGGAGCTTTATAATATATTTGGATTCTAGTATCCGCAGTTGTCTCACTCTGTCCCCCCCTCTCATTCTTAGGGACTTGGTCCAGACTAAAAAAACTCAATAGGTCCCTATTGCTCTGGTGGTACTCCTCGAAATGGCGAGCGAAAGGATAGTTCACATCCTTGTTATTTATCGCTCGCATATGCTCGAGTATGCGTTTTTTTACAGGATGAATCGTGCTACCGATATACCGCTTGTTGCATGGGCAAACCAAGCAGTACACAGTATACTCTGAATTACAATTCAGTAGTAAGTTGATCTTCCAAAGGCTTCTAGGATCATTGACATCAGTTCTGTATGCGGAAACTTTTTTGCTAAACTTGCAGGCTTTGCTGCGCATACAAGGATAGAATCCAAGGACAGGATCTTTCCTAGTCGGTGTTGTCTGGAAATGGCTATGTACCAAATGATCACCCACAGATTTCCCACGTCTGTAGGTGATCATCGGTCTAGCTGGTAGACTGCCCCGTAGGACTTGATCAGTCTGTAAGATCTTCCAATTTTTTCGAAAGATTTGCATAATCTGAGTGGATTTGCAGTTGAACTGCGTGATCATTCTTACTGGTTCTCTCTTCTTGTTACTTGGTGCCTCTGTGCTAACCCTTGCACTTTTATTCACTAATATATCTTTCCCCTGAATTTTCTCTACATTCCCTTCCACTGTTTTGAAACTATTAGCAGAGTAGCCCCTAGCTATGAAGCGATCTAATGCTTCTTCTTTAGCTTGATGATATTCTCTATCTGGGACTCCAGGGCTCAGGGGCGGCAGGGCTCCAGGGGCTGCAGGGCTCAGGGGAGGCAGGGCTCCGGGGGCTGCAGGGCTCTGGGGCTCCAGGGCTCCTGGGGCTCCAGGGCTCCCAGGCTCCAGGGCTGCAGGGCTCCCGGGCTGCAGGGCTCCCGGGCTGCAGGGCTTCGGGGCTGCAGGGCTCGGGGGCTGCAGGGTTCCGGGGCTCCAGGGCTCCCAGGCTCCAGGGCTCCAACCAGGCCAGGGAGATCAGGGAGTCTGCCCAGGCACGAGGGACCCCTGTCCCGGGCACACGGACCCTCAGGACGCGCCCCCGTTTTCCACAATTTTTTTCTCCAAAATTATGCGTAGTGTGCACAGTGGTGCTACGCAAACTACGCCCAGCCCTAGGTATTAGTTGAGGGGGATAAATACCCACATCAAGTAATAACAACAACCTTTGTCAGAGTGAACCACTAAAGCCACTAAATAAACCTCAGATCAATCCCCTGGTAGCTCTGGCAGTGAGAAATTAGCCTTAACAAAGAAGCAATATGTAAAGTATTTATTTACCATCCAAAACAGAAATAAATTCAAAACACAACAGATGAATAATCCCAAACTAATTTAGAAAAATAGAGTACATTTAAAAAAAATGAAATTACGGCAAAATGACAAAAATCTAGTAAGGGAAACCAAAGTTATGAATTTCTAAATTATAAAATAAACCCAGAAAACATCAGTCAACAACCACCATCATCTGGTTGCGCTTGGCCAGTGCCTAGGTACAAGTTAAGGCCAACTGAAATTGAGTGCAGATTGGATGCAGAAACTAGGTTTTACCTGGTTGGAAGTTTTACATTCAGGCTTAAATGTAAATCAAGCCTCCTCAGAGGGACAAGGCAGCAGACTGTGGCCGTAGAGGTCTCTTCAGCATCTGATAGCCGCTGGTGGGGGTCCTGGTAAAAGTTAGTGACTTTTTTTGTGAGAATGCTCTGAGTGAAATAACTTGAATTTCACGCCTAATAAAGGTTCCTCCCCGCCAGATACTTTTAATGCCTTCAATTGGCAAAGATTTCTACCTTCAGACTTAGTCACTTTTTGGAGCTCCAATTCTTCAAGTGGGGCAAGGGTGCAAGTTGGAGCCGTAGAGGGCTCCACGAGGCCAGATAACTTCTCCATGATGTCCTGCTGAATCCTATTTACTGCTATGGAAACACTTTGAGTAGGAGTAATTGGAATCTTTTTCCTAGCAGCAATGCACCTTCTTCAGAGCAGTATCTCAGGGTTGTCCTGGTCTTTTGTAGGCACTAAAAGTCAAAAAGTTTCTAAATTCTAGGTTTCAGTTTATGATAGGAAAAGTACACTTTGCACCAATGTCAAGGGTCCATGACTTTCCAGTCAGCACTGAGGGGCAAAGACCCACGCCAACAGAAGCCAGAAGCAGGGTCCAAGGTAGGTTCAGTTGAAACTGATCAGCTTGGCATTTGCAGAAAAAGGCCTCTTGTAGCTTATTTGGTTCCTGTAGCTTATATAGGAGATCAGCCGTATGACCCTTGATGTATATTCTTTGTCATGAGAACAAGAGGGAGAGCAGGTCAATTATTCCAGGGCTACTCCTACCCAAATCTGCAGCACGTTCTGTGTATCCTACTGCTGTTTTTCCCACAGTGTCCATCTCTTCCTTAAACCAAGATGTTAGCACCTTTCTTCCCCTATAAAAAAACTCCTGTGGTCACAATAGAGGTGTTGCCATGGAAATGAGCAACCTCTTGTTTGATGCCACGCTGAATCAGTTCTGGGAACACCTCCTCTCCCACTGGGATTGGTGCCTGCTTGACCAAGGGAACAAATGGGGGCATACCAAGGTTTGAGCTAAAAAATGCCTATGCCAGGGTAGGCTTCTTGGAAGGGACATAAGCAGAACCCAGATAATCATCCTGCCTGAGGAAAAGACACAGGTCCCTACATCCAAGGCCTTTTTCCTGCTCTGGCAGTAGTTTTCACATATCATCAAGGGGCTCTTTATCTGCCAGGAGACAGTGTGAGCTCATGCAATTGGGCATCCAGTGGCTTTAGGTAGTGAAAGGTCAACTTTCTAAAAGTACAGTTTCCAAAATAGTAACTACAAATCTGACTTTGCTAGTGATTTGGGCTTTTAATAAATATTTCAAGAAGTCCAAGAATTACATTTGGAGCTGTTTCCTTGCTGGAGATAACATTATCAAATGTAATATTACATCTGGATGCTTTCCTATTGAATAGCCAGCCTTCCTATTGTGAAAATAGCTTTTGGGGATTTTTCACTGTCAGGATATGTGTAAAATAAGATTTTTACATGTCTTACCTTTGAATACATTTTGACATATCAAATTTGCTGTTTGAATCTCCAACCTACTAAAACTTGTCCAGGCTACAAATGATAGGTCTGCATTCATGGTTGTACTGACACTGCAGTCGGTGGTGTAATGGTTGCTACAGCCCCCTATTGACATTTAGCTTACTGACCTCTAGGTCCCCTTCCTTGGTACCACATTCTAGGGATGTATGTGTAAGTTAAGTATACCAATCAGGAGTGTGCCAATGTCATGATGTTAAAAGGGGGAGCACATGCACTTTCTTCTGATGTAAAGTACAGAGAGTTCTACAGCCAGAAAACTCAAGGCAAAAATCTGGGCACAGAACATGCAAAAGATGGTCATTTGCATTACTTTCATTATGTCACACTGTTATATAAATCTTTTAGGAATCTCAAATATGCAATTTGAAGAGCTAGCCAGGAGTTGCTCACTGATCGATGTGGGACATACCCCAACCAGAAACTCCAGAGGTTTCACGTATAGGTACTGGAAGTGTGCCATAATTAATTCTGCCTATTCAAGAGGAAGTCATTACACAGACCAAGTCCCATTGAGTGAGACCAGAACATTTGAAAGAAGGAATACTCCTCCAAACTTGTAGTTCAGCCCTTTGACATAGCGATACAAATGGGTCTAACAGAGTGCTCTGTGTCAGTGCCTCTCTCTAATCACATTGCTTCAGCAAGACACTAAAGCACAAAGTTCACACTAAGACTGCGTGTTTAACAAAATCGCACATGTAAAACTTTTTTGGTTCAAAATGTGCCCTGCATGGCACAAGGTGAAATTTCTTATGATTACTGAGCACCTTGAACCTATACACTGGGGATTTCCTGCCATAGGAGATCCTATCTTAATTGAATTCCCATGGTGAGGAATAACAAAGAAATGGTTGGAGAGCCTCCTGTCAAGTAGAGTGAAATCAGGAATCTTCAGCTGCTTTTCGGAAAAAGAAATGTTCTGACTATTCCTAAATTTACTGGTGAAGTCCACATTATAATTTTAGTAGAACTAGAACATAAAACCTGGTGTCTTGGAACTCCTGACTAAGGAACATGAGTCTTATTGTTAGCTGAAGAGTAATTTGTCAGGTGGTACAGGACTTGTATCATTTGTGTGCAGGAACGCCGCAACTGCTGGGGTGGAAGGGAAGTCTATGGTTTCCAGTGCCCGAATTGACTTCTGAATTTATAGTAGGATACAGAAAAGTATTTGAACTCTTTAAGATGCTAACTGGAAATGTGGTTGGGAGTGTGGCTGCTGGTGCATGTGTACTCATGACTATGTGTGCACGTGCCTTTGTATTTGAGTGTATTTGTCTATGTTGGTATCTGCATAAGTATGCGTCTGTGTGCATCTATGTGTGTGTATATGTGTGTGTGTGTCTGATGGCTGCCGATTGACATCATGTTGGTTCCACCAATTTCTTCTGGTGGTCACCACCCCCTGGCATATGGCGGCTGTCACCCACTAGCATCAGGCTGCCACCATTCGAGGTCATCTGGCAGTTACCTCTCCTGCATCTTGTTGCATCGCTCCACGATATGATGGGATCACTTGTCATAAAATTTCCATTTTCATCACTTGTAGGCCTCTTAGACATTTTGAGGTAGCCTTACTTGGCATATTACGGGAATTCAAGGCATTACGTTGACTATTCCTGGAATATGCCACTGTGTAGGGTTGGTATTTTCTCAGCATCTTTGGCATTATTGTGGCCTTGGCAAAGTGGTGACCATCCACTGTATTAGGTTAACCCTGCTTAGGGAACACACCAGTGGCTTGTGACATTCCAGTCATTTGATGGTTAAAACACATCTCATTGGTAAATGGGCATCTGAGACAGATTATTTCCATGTGAGTGCATTAATACATGTGAATACGTGAAGAAACCCCTAGTCTGATATTTAGGAATTAAACTTGTGGATTTACTCAAATGGAAAGCTAATATATGCCCTATAAAAAAAGTTATGCTCAGACAACGACACGTTTTTGCCATTTTTTAGCATACTTTCCCAAAATGGAAAACTAGGATCTGGGAACTACATGCATTTTCAGGAAATATCAAGCTATTGAAGGAGAACAATTTTACTACGGTCCCTTCACCTATATAAAGCTGGTATTTGATGGTACCCTTATAGTTAATGTTATTTCATTGGTGTCATAGGGCCCTTGATGCTATGGCTGCAAATGTCTTTGTTTCACCTTCCTAATATTTCTGCTATACAAACCTCTATTTCTTCTAAACCTAGTTAATCTGGAGGGTTAACTTTGTTGTTTAATGCCTTGAATTATGGCATCTCAGTAACAATAAATGACTGAAAATCTAGTTGTGGGAGGCCTGATAGGAAAAGGAAGGACGAAGAAGTAAATGTATTTGTATTTATATAGCGCACTTCTACCCAGAGGTCTCGTAGCGCTGTATGCATACCGCTGTGGAACCCATGCTGGCTTTCCTGTGAAATGTCCACTCCTGGGCACCCCCAAGGTGAAACCAGGCATCCAAGCGCTGCTGGCGCCGTTATGGAGATTAAGCAAGCTATTGCCCAGAGTGGGACCCATGATTAGACTAGGCACCGAGGCGAAAATGATCAGGTCTGGGGAAATTGAGTCCAAGAACCACGAGGCAGGAATTGAACCCTGGTGCCGGGACAGACCTCTGCATCAGGGTCTGCCGCTCTAACCATTGAGCCACACTTCTCCACAATAAATGCAAATTAAAAGAATAGTATGAGTCCATGTGAAATATCTTAATAAGATTATTTGAAATATCTGTAAAGCACAGATTTTTAGCCAAATTTTAGCCAAACTGGATTGAAAATGTAGAGTTAGCATTTATTTTATTTTCTTAACCCATCACCTCTTGGGAGCATCATACTTATGTGGCATATTTTTAAAGCATGAGAACATTTCATGAGTGCCCCTACACAACTGTCTGTAAATCCTAGAATACCTTAGCGAATTTATTTGCAAATTATACATCAAAACTCACAATACGGTGCATATTTTTTATTAAATGTTTCAATTAAAAAATTCAGGACAGAACACTTCTGCCCACCATTGAGCAAAGTCACGCTTGCTTGCTTTCATTGATTGGTGCAATTCAGGCTGGCTATTTGGGAAACATAATTTTTAAAGTTCACAAGTTGCACTGGAGTCAGATTGTTTGCTCTTTCAGTAATCCTGGGATTATTTGCATTTCAGGAAGGTAAAGTATAAATTTAAAAAATACATATCAACATATTGTGTTATGTTAAATTATCCTACGTTTGAAATGTTGATGTGTTTTTGCCACAAGAATTGTGATAAAATGAAAAATCTGTAATTTTGTGTTAATTAGACTTTAGAACGGTAGGTAGTGTTACTGGGTAAGAGAATTGACAAAGGGTAAATGTGAGAGGGCTATGGGGTGCTGGAGGTAGAGGAAACTAAGCATAAGAATTTCGGATTGCTTTCTATGTCAATGCAGGTGAATCATTATTGGCTGTAATTGGATTACAACGCACATTTTCCAATTTGCTAATGAAGGAAAATCCTAATTTTGTTAAAGACACAGAGGCCAGTTTTAGGCTTCACTTTGCTGCATTTATTTTGAAATCTCACTCAACACCTCTGGAGTCTACTCAGTTAGATTTACCCCTCTGAATCTTTCTTTGTTTGCAGATCAAACTTACAACAAGATTGCCCTCTTTCATAATAAGATAAAAGTCCATACGCTTACTTTGAATTCAAAACTCGAAAATCTGATTATGTATCAATTTGATGCATTTAATTTCAAAGGCAGACAGAATTAAACGGTCAAAAGTACAAAAACCACAAGGCATTCATACCTGGCCTCCAAACATATACAAAAGAGGATTTTGTTGGATGCTGTACGTGGTGGGGTCTGTTCATAGACAAAGTCGTTTTTTTGTTTGCATGGATCTTTTGTATAATTTACATGATTTTTAATGATGGGGTTACTAAGCAAGTCCCGGGATCTGGCATTCAGACACACCAGAACCTTTCATTTTCTAAGTAAATCCAACTCTACCAAAACAATCAGTACTTTTTTTAAGACTTTTGCTTAGCAGAAGCTCTGTAGAAAAAATAAACACAGATCCATGCAAATGAAATACTCAGATACAACCACATAGATATAAAAAAGCAAAAAATACAAAACATTTTCAACTGCATAACACACAGAATCGATAAAAGAAACAGGCATAGAAGAAAGGGGATTCGTGTTAGGTAACTCCTGGAATCATTCCAGCTGTTTCTTTAATAACACGAAAGGTAGAATGGCATCTGTCTTTACTGGGAAATGCTTGTGACCGGCTGAAAGAAGACATCAATATGTAATATTATTGTGCCAATAGCAGCATTTATTTCAACAAAATGTCCCTACAATATTTTGGAGAGGCTTCTAATACACTATCCTTGGTTTAATGATAGGGCCACATCAGGTGCCGACGCTAAGTATGACCCATAAAATACTATACTACACTCGGTCTCGGTTTAATTTAACGAACTTGGGGACATATTAACAAGGGACGGCGATAAATAACGCAAAGCGTGCTTATAGTTTATTGCTGTCTATCTCTGGAATTTATCGCCCTGGTAGCGCGTTATTAACAACGTGTTTCTCCAGGGCAATAAAAATTCCAGCAATAGCGTGGAAATCGCAGTTTTTCAGGGAACATCGCTGGTTTTCCAGCGATGTTCCCTACAAAACTGCAATAACCTTGCTGATACGACCCTGTGGTCGTATCAGCATAATGCACCCCCAATGTTAGGGATAGGTAAGTCTGCATTTTAGCAGACCTTAATTTTTGGTGAAAACGGCGGTTTTCTCCAAAAACTAACGTCTGCTGAAATGCTGGGGCAGCCTTATAAATATCACGATCTGCACATCAGCGATATTTGCAAGTTTGTACTGTCAGGTGAAGCCCACTTTGCATCTCATTAGAGAAAGGGCGAAAAGATTATCTCCGCTTTTTTGGCTTTTAAAGGCAAAAAAGCGGAGATAATGCCCTTGTTAATATGCCCCTTGTTCATTTCCTTACAGTAACGCTTTATAACTTAATTGGTAAAGACATCTTCTTATAAAACGTGTGACAGCTCAGGGCATAAGTTCTGCATTTTCTTCCTAAGTTACTCATTACGTTTACTTTTACAAAATTGCTAGACTGTGAAAAAGCGAGTAATAAAAAAGCAAGCATTGGCGAAACAATCAGGTCTGGCATTGGTTGCCTGCCTTTTGGCTTTGACAATGCTTGATTTGTTTTGTCATGGTTTTTGTAAAACTTTAACAGAGGCTGAGGTGGGCAGATGAACTGCCTAATGCGGTATGCTGTAGTGGGCAGAAGAAAAATGTGAATGATACAACAACAGACCAATAGGTGAAGAGGGAGGGCTGAAGGCCCCTATGCATAGGTATGTTACCTATTTACAATTTTACTAAAATTAAACGATGTTGCTAACACCAGACCTGATCAGTTATTAATCCAATCGACCTGACACCAGCAGGAGAACAAAATATTTTGTTCACCTATTGCAACAAATGGCATCACTCCTGGCTTGTAAAGCTTTTTATAAATTCCACATGGGATAACGCACAATAGATATTGTTAAAAACGCACATACACTACTACCTTATACACAACAGAAAGTTGGGAGATTCTTGTTTATATTTTTTAATAAATAAAGAAAAACGGAAAATACATATTCTAAATTTGAGATGGGTCCTGTATCATTTGTATGCCTCAAAAACATAACGTTTTACAGCTTTCAGAATGGCGGCAGATGGGACCAAAAATTATTGAACTGACCGAAGTCGATTTAAATTGCAATGAATTACCATCAAGCTTTACAGAACTTTTGATAAGAAGTGGCAGAGTCCTATCAAATAGGCTTCAAACTTGCAATTTCTCCTGACATAGAGTAGTTCCAATGGGAAAGTCTTGTTTTATTCCTGGCCCCTGCCACACGCAGACACTAAATGCTCATCGGCATTTGACTGCAGGTGAAATAAGGTGACAGTCAATTTTATCGCCCAGCAGCTTAGTGGAGTTCAAATGACCACTGGAGTCGTATTAACTTGTCAAACTGACCAGTATTTTCTGTCACAGGAGCATTAGAATGGACTGCCTGAGACAATAAAATTGTATCAATTATGCTGTATTAGGCATCTACACAAGTAAGTGAAGATCTAAAAGTGTAAGTCGAGAAATAAGCTATTTTAACGTTTGAATATTTCGTGGAAGAATACATTTAATGGATGCAATACTCGTTTTTTTCGAAAAAAAAAATCATCAAACATTTTAGAAGTATCAGCGGCAAAGTATTTTCCTATCAAAAAATCTACCAGTGTGTGAAATAATTGAAAGTGCGGGATCTTTGCTCCTTTGAAGTGAATAACAAATTATTACTTACCGGAGCAGTCTTTTAAGGCAACTTTCTTTCCAAAGATATTGGGGCCTCATTACAGAAAATGATGTAGCGCGTATTTGCAAGCCATTTTGCTGCCCGAGCAGTGTCATTTTAAAAGCACACGAATGCGTCATATGAACAACAATACAATACATCCCTGTGCTTTGACATGCACCAGCACAGGTACACCTGAGTCATGTTGCAGGGGGTGCCTGTGTTGCAGGGATGATTGTTTTTGGGCAGGAGGAGACACATTCCTGCACAAAAACAATAATTGATCGCATTTTCCTCTTTCTATGCGTGCTGCAGAATGCAGCTTGTACAGAATGAGGGAAAAAAACGAGGTTACGCCAATCCGGTGCCCCCCATAGGATTATGATGCTTTCCCAGCTTTACAAATCTTTGTAAATCTGGGAATGTGTCAGGTTCCATGGATGTTTGTGGGAAGACTCACAGCCGCACCCATGGAACTCCCCTTTCACGCAGAGTAATGAGTGAGAGGGGCCCGTATTTACAAGGCCATGAAAAATCATGCAGGGTGACTTTGGAGGTTCACGGCAGGAAATCTGAGGTTCTGGGTAGTTCGTTAAGTGGCAAGATTGGTTTCAGGCATTCACAGTGGATTACAGAAATGTTATAAATCTTATAGGGGCATATTATCAAGGGGCTTTAGCTCCGCTTTTTTGCCTTTAAAAGCCAAGAAAGCGGAGATAAAATTATCTCCCTATTACCAAGCTGTCGCTAACACCAGTTAGCGACAGCTAATAGGAGATAGTGACCATCTTGGGCCCCGCTTTGCATGTCAGTGATATTTATCACTAATGACATGCAAAGTGGGCGTGCCAAGATGTTAGTGACTGGAAACAGTTGCTAACATCGCTATCTCCTATTACCAACTTTTGGAGATATTCGCGCTAAGCGCGAATATCTCCAAAAGCTAACACCTGCCCAGGAGCAGTTCTTAGCCATGTTATCCAATGGGAGGTGGATAACATGGCTAAGAGCATTTGCTCGATAATGCATGAATATCGCTGACTTTTCAACGATATTCATGCATTGCGGCCGTTTTTTATCGCATTTGCGATAAACCTTGCTAATAGCAAGGTTTATCTGCGATAAAAATCGCCGATTTGCGGCGATAATTTTTGGCTCTAAACAAGATAGAGACAAAAATTATCTCTATTGGTTGGTAATATGCCCCTCAGTTTTCTGGTGTACTTGATATCAATTGATGGCATTTACTGCAGCGTTACATCTGTTAGCAAGCACATACCTCAACATAATCTACGATTCACTCAGAGAGACTGTGCCCCTGGATGTATAAGATATTTTGCTCTTAAACTTTTTTTTATTTTTTATTTATTTAATGCGATTTTATATAGCGCAAACATTACCCGAAGGTGTCAGAGCGCTTTACATAAGAACCAGTTGCGATACATAAGGACTCAGGATTACATGCGTTGCATAAAAGATACAGGGTATATTAGGGGGGGGTTTACCCAAAATGAGTCCCTGGGACCTGGGTTGTCTGAATATTACGAGGAAGGGGTCCCATAGGGATGTGGAACACAAATTATAACATAATACAAAACACAGTCACATAGACATTGAATCAAACCACCATGTTTTAATCACAATGGGGATGAATAGCAAATAGCAACAATAATCATGCTTTAAAAATAGGACAGGTGGAGCAATGCCCCAGGGGAAGGGGGAGTGCGTGATGATGTGAGGATATTGTGATGAGGACGGGTTAGGGTGACAGAATAATCAAAACTTCAAACCACAATAGTTTTGATAGTTACACATAATGTACACAGAAAACCAAAAGAACATTGGATTTCAAATCAAGATACATCATACTCCACACAGTACAGTTTATGAACAATTGGGCCATGGAGTTGACATTGTAAATGGTTGTCGACGTTTCGACCCTCTCAAAATTGCAGGTCCTATTAAATCCTTGCGGTGGGGTCTTCTTCAGGACAAGGGAGTTGGGGCAGACCACCTATGTCGATATATGATATCTAGTATTATTGAACGAATTAAACTCAAGGAATTGAATCACACTGATTTATATGGAGAAAAGCACACGGATCAAATTATGATAGGCGGGAAAATACACCAATGTAAACAGGCATTGTGACCCCCGAATTGTGGGGTGCCGAAAATAGAATGTTCGCCTTATAGTGAATAATGGCATACATTACAGATTGAAACCGTGAATTGCTGTTGGTCCATCACGTGCAGTGACCCCCTGACTAGTGGGTATCCTTAGGTGATAATTACCCAGTGAACGATAAAGTATATATCAAACCGGGAACGTGGAACGTGGAAAATTGGCGGTCCGCAAACAGGTGGTGTGTAGCCAGCGTGACCATTACTGACAAGTGTACTAAGGAATATATGTCATTTACCTTAATGAGACTGATTTGGGATCTAGCAAAACTAAGCGGACATCCTCTTTGATGTTCCTGTGGGGAAACGTATAAATGATTTAATATACGCTAGGACCGACACTTCATGTAATTATAGCGGTATACCGGCAGAGAGCCCAAGGGCACTTACCCCGTCAGTACAAGGACAATGTTCGGAATCTGTTTAGATCGGCAAAGCGGATCTGTGCGTGGAGTAGAAAGGAGAGATATATTATGGGGGCGTGCTCTTACTAACGTGGTGAAATAAACATTAACCTCCCGGACTTGCCCTAAAACAAACTTACCGGGAGCCGAATGAATCTGGCTGGCAATACACGCGAGTTCGCAATGGCGATTCTCGGTTCCTGATTCTCCATGTTACTAAGGTAACGGAGTCACGTGATGACTCGAGTAAGCATGAAGCTAAACGAAAGACTGTTGTTGGGGTTGCTGGGATACCGCATGCTGAGTTGTTCCAGAAAAATTACTATAGTACTTACTGGGTGGCATTCAATGGGACTCCGTAGGGTAATTCTGGAAACTTTCAACACATCTATACACCAAAGTTACATGAAGACAACAGATTCATTACGCTTGTTAGTGCTGATGCAAATAAACAAGTATTGCGTGTCGTTTTCAGAGGGGGTGAATGTCCCTCACGAAAAGGTATATACTGTGGCCGGTAATAGAATCGTGTTCGCAATGGCGATACTCGGTTCCTGATTCATCATGTTAACAAGGTAACGGAGTCATGTGATGACTCGAGTTAGCATGAGGCTAAACGAAGGATTGTTTTAGGGTTGCTAGGATACCGCATGATGAGGTGATCAAGGAAGATTACTTTTAGTATTCACTGCGTGGCATTCAATGGGACTACGTCGAGTAATTCTGGAAAAATTCAACACATATATCCAACAGAGTTCCATGAAGACAACAGATTCACTACGCTTGTGGTGCTAATGCACATAAACATGTATAGCGTATCGTGTACAGAGGGAATGATTGTCCCTCACGAAAAGGTAGATATTATGACCGGTACTAAAATCGTGTGTCCAATATGGGCATTCATTCAATTTCTAAGGCATCTCTCACATGAGGGTGGACAAATCTGGTAGAAAGACCATCTTCTATTTTTACTAGTGGAGGCCATCTATGAGTAATTGGCGTACCTCTCACATGAGGGTAAAGACCATTGGTGGAACGATGTACATAGCATCAAACACATAATGGAGCCACACAGTAAGAACATAGAGAAAACATAGAGAAAAACACATATAGAAAACATCGAAAAACCGCCAGAACATCAGTGTCAATGCAATAACTGAGTGGCGTACCTCTAGCACAAGGGTAAAGGCCATAGTGTCATACATTAAGTTGATTACATCGTCAGGACAAGGTAGCCAGCTGAGAGAAGGAGCTGTCATGCTCATTGAGCCCCTTTTCCATGGAGTTAAAGAAAAACATCCATTTCAGTTCACGGGTGTTAAGGATGCTCGAGATATTACCACCCCGGGGTCCCAGACTCGCTTTCTCTATTACTACCCATCTGAGGCTGTCTGGTGAGTGTGAGGATGCGCTGAAGTGTTCAACCAAAGGAGCACCCTGTACCTGACATCTAATTCTACTCATATGTTGGAGAATGCGCACCTTGATTTTCTGCTGTGTTTGGCCTATGTATATCTGTTGGCATGGACAAAGTATTGCATAGATAACGTTCGAAGAGTTGCAGTTTGTCTGCGCCTTCAGTTGAATTTTCAATTGATCATATTGGAATTCTTTGCCTTGGATAGTGGTCTCACAGGCTTTGCAGTTGCCGCATTTGGAGTGGCCGGTCACGGGAGGCAAGTTCCACAGAGTTGCAATTGTAGGGTCCTGAGGTGTCGGTAACAAAGATCTGACAACGAAATCTTTAACACTCTTGGCTTTTTTACAAGCATGTAGAGGTGCTGATGGTTGATCGATATCGTCCGATATCAATTGCCAATGATGATTTATAATCCGTTTGATCTGGTTGCTTTTCGTGTTAAAAGTGGTAACACAGACAATCCTCTTTTCCTGTTGACTCCCGTTGGTGTTGGGAGACAGTAATTCCTCGCGAGGATAGAACCAAGCTCTTTTTCTGGACTGTTTGATTAGACGTCTGGGATATCCTCTCGCTAACAGTCGATTAGTGAGCTCATCAGATTCCATCTGGTAATGTTCACGATCTGAACAATTTCTACGAATCCGGAGAAATTGCCCGAACGGCAAATTGTCCCGGAGAGCTCTGGGATGATGGCTGTCATACAACAGCAGGGAATTCCTCTCTGCTGGTTTCCGATAGAGCTTCGTAAGTAGGGCTCCTGCATCCTCGTAGATGGTGAGATCCAGGAAGTTTATCCTATGGTTGTCGGATTCCATGGTAAATTTCAAGAAGTCAGATTGATGGTTAAGCCAGGTGAAGAAGGACATTAGATCATCTTGGTTCCCATTCCAAATCAGGAGGATATCATCAATATACCGCATCCAGAGACCAAGTTGGTCTCTGAATGGGTTTACTGAATTCAGTATGGTGTCTTCCTCAAATGCGGCCATATAGAGAATGGCTACATCCGGAGCAAAGGGAGCCCCCATTGCTACACCGGACGTTTGGATGTAAAACTTGTTTTTGAAAATGAAAAAGTTTTTGGTCATAGCAATCCGGAGCAAGGACACAATGAATTCAGTGGGTACCTGAACCGGTGCCGGGCGTCGTTGTAGACATCGTGTTATAACGTTCAATGCTTCTTGTTGCGGGATTGATGTATAGAGCGACACCACGTCGCATGTCGCCAATCTTTGAAACTCTGAGTCAAAGGGAACCTTCTCAACAATGTTGATCGTGTGCATTGTGTCCCGGAGGTAGGTGGAGGTGGATTCCGCCAGCGGTTTCAGGAAGAAGTCAATATACTTGCCTAGGGGTTCAAGTATCGACCCGCATCCGGATACAATAGGTCTGCCCGGTGGGCTGCTCATGCTTTTATGGATCTTGGGGATCGTGTAGATTGTAGCTAGCCGGGGGTGTTTTTGGTTCAAAAAATTGAATTCCAATTCGGAGAGGAAACCCATATCAAGTCCTGCCTTAGTTATTTTGAGAATTTCCACTGCAATCGCCTTTGAAGGGTCAGCTCGCAAGAGTTTATAGCTGACTCCATCATTGAGTTGACGCAGGACCTCGGATTCATATGAGCACAAGTCTTGGACAACAATGGCTCCCCCTTTGTCCGCCGGTTTAATAACCACTTGATCGTTGTTGGCAAGTGATTTCAAGGCAGCCTTCTCTTCCTTGCTTGTATTGTACCGGACATAAATTTTAGTTCCCAAAAGTAGTTGGACATCACGCCATACTACCTCCTCAAATGCCAGAATCTTGTGTGACATGGTGCTGTTATAAGGAACAAAGGTGGAAGGGGGTCTGAGGCCTGTTACCGATGGTTGTATTCTCGGTTCGGAATTTCGGAAAAAGTACTTCAACCTCACCTTGCGGAAAAACTGGTACAGTTCTGCGCGGATGGTGAAGTTATCAGGGTTGTTCGTGGGAACATATGACAATCCTTTGTTCAGTACTTTGATTTCATTGTCACTCAGAGTCTGTTTAGAGATGTTGAAAACAGGGCTGCTGGGCGATGGGGGGGCACCGCCCAGTAGTTTCATTTCAAAATGTCCGTTGGTATCGTTCACCATCTGTAAGTTTTGTTTCGGGTAACCCGTTCTCCGTGTTGTTCTGCTTGGAACTGAACCTGTTTTTGTGGTTGACCACGACCTCCATCCCAGTTGCCTGAATTTGGTTGAAATCCACGTTGGTTGCCTCTGGGCCAGTTGTTGCCCCGACCTCTGTACACGATACGCTATACATGTTTATGTGCATTAGCACCACAAGCGTAGTGAATCTGTTGTCTTCATGGAACTCTGTTGGATATATGTGTTGAATTTTTCCAGAATTACTCGACGTAGTCCCATTGAATGCCACGCAGTGAATACTAAAAGTAATCTTCCTTGATCACCTCATCATGCGGTATCCTAGCAACCCTAAAACAATCCTTCGTTTAGCCTCATGCTAACTCGAGTCATCACATGACTCCGTTACCTTGTTAACATGATGAATCAGGAACCGAGTATCGCCATTGCGAACACGATTCTATTACCGGCCACAGTATATACCTTTTCGTGAGGGACATTCACCCCCTCTGAAAACGACACGCAATACTTGTTTATTTGCATCAGCACTAACAAGCGTAATGAATCTGTTGTCTTCATGTAACTTTGGTGTATAGATGTGTTGAAAGTTTCCAGAATTACCCTACGGAGTCCCATTGAATGCCACCCAGTAAGTACTATAGTAATTTTTCTGGAACAACTCAGCATGCGGTATCACAGCAACCCCAACAACAGTCTTTCGTTTAGCTTCATGCTTACTCGAGTCATCACGTGACTCCGTTACCTTAGTAACATGGAGAATCAGGAACCGAGAATCGCCATTGCGAACTCGCGTGTATTGCCAGCCAGATTCATTCGGCTCCCGGTAAGTTTGTTTTAGGGCAAGTCCGGGAGGTTAATGTTTACTTCACCACGTTGGTAAGAGCACGCCCCCATAATATATCTCTCCTTTCTACTCCACGCACAGATCCGCTTTGACGATCTAAACAGATTCCGAACATTGTCCTCGTACTGACGGGGTAAGTGCCCTTGGGCTCTCTGCCGGTATACCGCTATAATTACATGAAGTGTCGGTCCTAGCGTATATTAATTCATTTATACGTTTCCCCACAGGAACATCAAAGAGGATGTCCGCTTAGTTTTGCTAGATCCCAAATCAGTCTCATTAAGGTAAATGACATATATTCCTTAGTACACTTGTCAGTAATGGTCACGCTGGCTACACACCACCTGTTTGCGGACCGCCAATTTTCCACGTTCCACGTTCCCGGTTTGATATATACTTTATCGTTCACTGGGTAATTATCACCTAAGGATACCCACTAGTCAGGGGGTCACTGCACGTGATGGACCAACAGCAATTCACGGTTTCAATCTGTAATGTATGCCATTATTCACTATAAGGCGAACATTCTATTTTCGGCACCCCACAATTCGGGGGTCACAATGCCTGTTTACATTGGTGTATTTTCCCGCCTATCATAATTTGATCCGTGTGCTTTTCTCCATATAAATCAGTGTGATTCAATTCCTTGAGTTTAATTCGTTCAATAATACTAGATATCATATATCGACATAGGTGGTCTGCCCCAACTCCCTTGTCCTGAAGAAGACCCCACCGCAAGGATTTAATAGGACCTGCAATTTTGAGAGGGTCGAAACGTCGACAACCATTTACAATGTCAACTCCATGGCCCAATTGTTCATAAACTGTACTGTGTGGAGTATGATGTATCTTGATTTGAAATCCAATGTTCTTTTGGTTTTCTGTGTACATTATGTGTAACTATCAAAACTATTGTGGTTTGAAGTTTTGATTATTCTGTCACCCTAACCCGTCCTCATCACAATATCCTCACATCATCACGTACTCCCCCTTCCCCTGGGGCATTGCTCCACCTGTCCTATTTTTAAAGCATGATTATTGTTGCTATTTGCTATTCATCCCCATTGTGATTAAAACATGGTGGTTTGATTCAATGTCTATGTGACTGCGTTTTGTATTATGTTATAATTTGTGTTCCACATCCCTATGGGACCCCTTCCTCGTAATATGCATAAAAGATACAAACAGAAAAAAATTGCAAATGTACAAGTTATAGTTACACAAGGAGGAGCACTCAAGGAAGGGATACGAATGGATATACTCTAAGAGTCACATAGGAATGGTAGATAGTACAAAGATCTACTGCATATACTAGTGATTAGAGTTATCTTTATATACATAGGGAAGGGATACGAATGGATATACTCTGAGAGTCACATAGGAATGGTAGAGAGTACAAAGGTCTACTGCATTTGCTAGTGATTAGAGTTATCTCTATATACATAGGGAAGGGATACAAATGGATATACTCTAAGAGTCACATAGGAATGGCAGAGAGTACAAAGGTCTACTGCATATGCTAGTGATTAGAGTTATCTCTATATACATATGGAAGGGATACAAATGGATATCCTCTAAGAGTCACATAGGAATGGCAGATAGTACAAAGGTCTACTGCATGTACTAGTGATTAGAGTTATCTCTATATACACAGGGAAGGGGTACAAATGGATATACTCTAAGAGTCACATAGGAATGGTAGATAGTACACAGGTCTACTGCATATACTAGTGATTAGAGTTATCTCTATATACATAGGGAAGGTGAGGTAACGAGTTTTTAGGAACCCGTTTGGTGCCAGGGGATAACACCCGAAGACCTCTGAGTTCTCCCTGTTCCGGACCACAGAACACGGAGTCTTCTAGTCGCAGTCAGAGATCAAGTTTTATTGGCAGCTACCAAGTAACAGGTGTCCTAGAAGCACGACAAACACGGGTCATGTGTTCTCAGGAGACTGTTCGTTTTTACAGAACCAGCCTTCTCCTTATATACAGAAATAATAGCTGCAAGCAAGAATTCTTGAGTTTATGATATGGCTATACACATATTTCTACAATAATACAAAAGAGCGAAGTCATGTAGGCAAGCCCGTATTTTAGATGTCCAATTCGTGATAGATTACCTAGCCAGGCCCGGAACTCCCATCAGATATCGGTGAAGCCCCAATAAAAGAAGGCACCTCCTAGTCATAAAACTGCCCATAAACAGGGAGCGTGGACAGGTGTGTATGTGTGTAGAAAACATGATCTGTACGCGGTGAATGGTTTGTGGTATGTTGTGCATTGATGCTATCGTGTTTGGCCACTGGGCGAGGAGCTGCCCAAACAGGTTTGGCTGGAGGCAAGGGAGTCAGTTGGGACAGGTCAGGGGGGAGTCAGGGAAGGTGGATGTGTCCTTTTAGATCAAGCTCGACCTTTAATTGACTTATCATGAGGGCAAGACACAAGATGGATACTGTTTACAAAATGGAGTCTGAGGGGTCGGGACGGAAACTACGATTCAGGGGTGTTAGCATGTCTCGATCATGACGCAAATGCATAGGAATGATGTCCTAATCATTATCGGTTCGTCAACACCAAATTCGTCATGGTGCGTTGATGTTTCGGGACACGGGTATCGGACCTCGATACCGGGACAACGGTAGGGTCCAGAATTTCAGAACCACAAAGGGATACAAATGGATATACTCTAAACCTGCTTGTTAATAGTATAAAGAATGGTGTTAGCTGTTAAGAGGCACTTGATTAATATTCTTAGGGTAGCACATACTTGTTTGCTCTGACATTTTGTGAAATTTCATTAAAATGTTATGAAATTACTATTTTAGAGCAAAATGTGGCTCAGGGGTGTCTCAAGTGACTTTTTCAAGAATGCAAAAAAGTTTCACAGGATGCCAGCAGAAGATTGGTTTGAGAAGAAAATGTATATTTGTGAGACATTTTAGGCATAATGTGGACTGTCAAACCATGTTGTAAATTTAGCATAATATGAAAGTTCCTAATTATGCAAATTTCACCGACATAATTACATTTTCATCCAGGCCAAATCCTAATGCTTACCAGCAATGTATAGAACTGGCACATTGTTGGAATTGGCCCTATTCGCAGGAACATCCCCAAACATTTTGCCATTTGCCTCCTATTTTTCTGACCCTGTTTTTCTTGGCTAGAGTATTCTGAGCACTTTACCACTGATGATCAGTTTTAAAGTCCATATGCTCTCTGTATAAATTATGACAGTGATTGGTTATCCATGATTGGCATATTTGTTTTACTGGTAAGTCCCTAGTAAAGTGCACAGTGTGTGCCAGGGCCAGTAAATCGAATGCTACTAGTGGGCTTGCAGCAGTGGTTGTGCCACTCACACGAGTAGCCCTTAAAATGTATCTCAGACCTGCCACTACAGTGTCTGCACTGGCAGTTGTAAACTGCCATGTTGACCTGGCAAGTGCACCCACTTGACAGGCCGAAGCCTTTCATTTCCTTACATGTAAGGCACCCCTATGTTATGCCAAGGTACCCCAATGGGCAGTTTGCAGTGTATATGAAAGGTAGGACATGTACTGGTGTGTGTCACATGTCCTGATAGGGAAATTCTGTGTATACTGTCTTTCCCATAGGTTATCATTGGGGCTGGTTTTTACATGGGCAACACACCTCACTAGTTCCTCTCATCCTCTTGGTTCTTTCCATCATTCCCTTGAACTGCTACTATATGTACTCCTACCTTTTCTACATGCAAAGGAAGCTTATTATGCTGCTTCCGGGTAGTATTTTTTCAGTGGTCCTGAACCCGGGGCATGCACAGATTGTGGATGCAAGCAGTGCACCAGTTATTTACTATTATCACGAGGTGCAATATTGAGTGCAGAGTTTGACACCCCGAAATGGCAAGTTTTGCTGAAATTGTGCATGAACTCAATGTTTACATGGTGCATGAACTAGGACTGTATATTTTTTACCTCAGGGAGTTTCCACACACTTTACCTGCTGTGTATAATAGGAGTAAACTCATGTAAAGAATGCCATTTTAACTTCATGTGTGCTCCTGCTTCAAGAGGAAACAGAAGATTGTACCAAAAGTGGGATTAGTGGCCCAATAATAATCATCATATGCAAAAGAAGCAGTTTAGATGTCTTTCATACTGCCTGCAGGAGTGATTTGTCACCTTACTGCAGCTTTGCCCTTATCTTCTGTTCTTCCCCAGTCAGCCATATTCTCCTCCCTTGAAGTCATAGAAACCTAATATATACACTTGACATGCCTTCACCATTGACTCTACCTGTCTCCTACCACATACTTCACTGACTAAATGGACTATATTATAGGGTAAAATGGTACTCCTGTGAGTAGGCGGGTGTATTATTAATGACAGGAATCGTGCTCTAATTCAGTCGATCAAGTAGGAACATGGGATCTGACTACTGAAGTAAGCAGATTTGGCTAAGAAACGGAACCTCATTATTTTCGTTCTCATTTTTTAGTACACTGATAATATTGAGCCCCACCTTATAACAAATTAATAGTAACAATCAAAATACCATGTAAAAGGGTTGCACTGTTTACCAAGTGTGACACTGTTGGAATAATGTATTACCAATACCAAAAACTCGGACCTTAAGATTCATAAGGTTCACGATTCTTTAGAAAGCCAATTAACAATGATTTATTGCCTGTTGAAAAACTCTATTTACAATGCATGACGATTGGCCTATGATGATGCATTTACATTGCACTGTGATTCGTTTTTAGACATAAGGGGTAGCTTTGTGTACTCATATGTAGATCTTAAATCATGAACAAGACTGTACCCAGCTGTATTTAACTGGTAGTAGTTGCACATTGTCACATATAAACAAAGCAGCAGCAAATCTGAGTCATGCAGATGGTCCAGGAGAAATAACCATTGTGGCACTAGTAATGATTGAAAGTCCTCAGATGCTCAACTACCAGTGTGTAACATTAATTGCAAATGCTTTTAGCCATAGTCATTGTTAGTGAACTGGCAGATAAGTCGGTTCGGAAACAGCCTTTGCAACACAGGCATTACCAAACAATGCCTTTACAACGCATCCTTGACCACACAATGTCTTTACTATGCAATGCCTTTACCACATATGTTTTTACCATACATATTCCTTTACCAAACAGGCCTTTACCAAGCAAGGTAGGTATACTTAAGGCAAGTGTATGTATATAGTTCAAAACATTACGCGCATATATATATGTAATATTTTGATATATATACATATATATATATTCAATGAAAAAACCATAGGTTTCACACACATTATAGTTAGGAATTAGCATTTAAAAAACCTTGCAAATTCACTGAAAAAACCATAGGTTTCACACATGTTATAGTTAGCTGGTTAGCTGGACATTTCACTCATACAAAACCTTTGAAATTCCCCCGTTATAGTTAGTACAGCTAACTATAACTCGCGTGCCCGCAATGGACTGCTGATGACGTCACATATAACATCACTTATGACATGGTCAGTGACATCACTCAAGACATCACTGATGACATCTCAAATGACATCACTGATGACATCACTGATGACATCATCCAGTAAATGTGTCTTTCTGAAAAATAAATATTTTTTATATATGTATATCTAAAGGTCGACAGAAGAATAAACGGTTAAATAAGTGTCTAAATGGATTTTTTTTGTAAAATCTATTGTATAACTGACTTATTAATTGTATCTTAGTGAATACATTTATTAACAAGTAATGTTTAAATATTTAAATATCTGTATCAGTGTCTCACTTTGTGTATAAGTGGCTGCATGGGTTGGTGAGTAGCTACACCAGTGTGTATATGGGTTATTACTTTGTTTTTTTGAGTATCAGTAATCAGTATGATTGTCCATACAGTTCGGATGGGGGATATTACCTAGCGTATAGATGCATGAATAAGTGACTCACTGTTTGTAAGTTTTTGGAAGACAGCATGTGTGCAGAACTGTATGGGCGATGAGTGTCTGAATGAGTGTGTTAATGAGTGAATGACTGTCTCAGTAGTGTCTTTATGAGTAAGTACATATGTTTTAAACTAGAATATGTGAGTATTGATGTATATAAGTCAGTATATGTGAGAGTGAGAGATTGGAAGAGTTCCTGTATAAATAAGTATGTGTTTCTATAAGTGATTGTTTAAGAGAGTACCTATGTGTACGTTTCTGTAGAAGTGTAGTGGTGTGTGTATAGTTGTATATGCAAGTAAATGGATGTTTGATAGATTATTTGCATATGTGAGTATGTGTGGGAGTAACACTATGGATGAGTATCAGTCAACAGGATGAAGGAGGTGTATGAGTACATATGATGAGTGAGTATATGTATGAGTGACTATATAGAACTGTTGGTGAATGAGTGGATGTGTATGTAGATTTTGGAATTACTGAATAGGTTGTTGTAACTGGTATTGGTATCTCCATTGTTTTAAATTTTTAGTTTCTATTTTTGAATAGATGTATCAAACGTTATATTAGGCTGAGAGGAGGTCTGCCACTCTTTAACAAGGATGATGTCATCAGTGATATCATCAGTGAAGTCATTTGAGATGTCACTGACCATGTCATGAGTGATGTTATATGTGACATCATCAGCAGTGATTGCGGGCATGCGAGTTATAGTTAGCTGAACTAATTATAACGGGGGAATTTCAAAGGTTTTGTATGAGTGAAATGTCCAGCTAACTATAACATGTGTGAAACCTATGGTTTTTTCAGTGAATTTGCAAGGTTTTTTAAATGCTAATTCCTAACTATAACGTGTGTGAAACCTATGGTTTTTTCAGTGAATTTGCAAGTTTTTTAAATACTAATTCCTAACTATAACGTGGTTGAAACCTATGTTTTTTTCAGTGAATTTCTAAGGTTTTTTAAATGCTAATTCCTAACTATAACGTGTGTGAAACCTATGGTTTTTTCAGTGTATATATATATATATATATACATATATATATGCATCCAAAGAAATGCCCCAGCATCTTGAAAGAGCACACACAGCGTCGCACACCATCAGGTTTAGTAAAGCCTCGCTGCAGCTTGCCTTGCACATGCCACTCATTTTACTCATGCTGTCACCGACGCGTTTCGAGGCTAACACGCCTCTTCTTCATGGGCTTTGTAAAAAACAGGCATTAAAGAGTTCACTTCGTGCAGGTGTACATTTATTTGAAAATGTCCTCAGTGGGTTGGGCATAGTGCCGTCATCAAACACATATGCATTATGGGACTCGCGGTCCCACGAAGTGAAATGATTGTTACCTTTGTAGGTTCAATGTCCGTTTTGTATTTTAAAAGCATAGTTATCCCTTAGTAGGTTAGGCAGGGTTAAGGCAGGCTCTATAAGCAAGACGACGTTGCGCTGTATGGAGAAAAAAGGGTTGTTTTCCACAGCCTTTCCAAAGGTGAGGAAACGGTGCTCATTTCCACGGCGGGCCGCCGCGTCAAAAGTTACATCCAAAGAAATGCCCCAGCATCTTGAAAGAGCACACACAGCGTCGCACACCATCAGGTTTAGTAAAGCCTCGCTGCAGCTTGCCTTGCACATGCCACTCATTTTACTCATGCTGTCACCGACGCGTTTCGAGGCTAACACGCCTCTTCTTCATGGGCTTTGTAAAAAACAGGCATTAAAGAGTTCACTTCGTGCAGGTGTACATTTATTTGAAAATGTCCTCAGTGGGTTGGGCATAGTGCCGTCATCAAACACATATGCATTATGGGACTCGCGGTCCCACGAAGTGAAATGATTGTTACCTTTGTAGGTTCAATGTCCGTTTTGTATTTTAAAAGCATAGTTGTCCCTTAGTAGGTTAGGCAGGGTTAAGGCAGGCTCTATAAGCAAGACGACGTTGCGCTGTACGGAGAAAAAAGGGTTCTTTTCCACAGCCTTTCCAAAGGTAAGGAAACGGTGCTCATTTCCACTGCGGGCCGCCGCGTCAAAAGTTACATCCAAAGAAATGCCCCAGCATCTTGAAAGAGCACACACAGCGTCGCACACCATCAGGTTTAGTAAAGCCTCGCTGCAGCTTGCCTTGCACATGCCACTCATTTTACTCATGCTGTCACCGACGCGTTTCGAGGCTAACACGCCTCTTCTTCATGGGCTTTGTAAAAAACAGGCATTAAAGAGTTCACTTCGTGCAGGTTTACATTTATTTGAAAATGTCCTCAGTGGGTTGGGCATAGTGCCGTCATCAAACACATATGCATTATGGGACTCGCGGTCCCACGAAGTGAAATGATTGTTACCTTTGTAGGTTCAATGTCCGTTTTGTATTTTAAAAGCATATATATATATATATATATATATCCAAGAAAGAAGTGACTCAAACAGATATATTCATCAAAGAACAAAAATATATTTCCACTACAACGTTTCAGCTTCCGCCTTCCTCAGGTAGTTTCAAGATGGTAAGCTCAGTGGCTGCACAGATGACACAGCTGAATTTTCAAAAAGCATCATGAGTGAAGATTCCATTTGGAATGTGGAATCAATGCAGTCCTGAGAGTTCTTGAGATATGCAGTAATCAGGATGTATTGTCAGTAATGTTCAGTCCATCTGGATGCAATGATTTTAAACGGTACATCCAGAAGTTTTCCCTGGAGTCCAGTAGTTCTTCCTTTGAGACATGTTCCACGGGGAAAATCTTCAAATCTGATAGTGAATGATCCACAAGGTTAAAATGATTGGCTACAGGCTGGTCAATTTTCTTATTAATTATTGCTGATTTGTGGTTCCTGAATATATATATATATATTTATATATATAATATATATTAGATTATATATTATATATATAATTATATATATATATATATATATATAAGCACAAAAAAACTGTTCTTTTTACAACTACCTTCACTGGGCAAACAAAGAACTAAATTTCTATGTTAGTGTGTAAAACTTTGTCAGAATGAATATGTAGTTCTTAAATGAATGAATGAATACATTACTACTGTATGGTGAATGTGAAACTGCAGAGCTATAAGGAAGTGCTACAGCATAAATCTATAAGGTATTTATAGTATAGTGTAGTACTTCCGAAGCACTTGAATGTGACATCCATATAAATATATTAAAAATCTATGCTTCAATTTGCATGGCTGGTAAAAGTGCCTGGGTGAATTTGTACGTGTTAGGAAAGGATTTACAACGCCGTTGTGTCTCTTTTACACATCTGTTGCGTCACTTTCGTGATACACCGGTATTGCAAAAGATGTGCCACAGTGTTTGGTATTCACAATGACATGCATATGGAAGGTGCATCACATTGTAAAGCCCTGCGCCAAAAGGAGGCTTTACTGCACAGGGGAAGGGGGGGTTGTGGAGCTGTTCTAGTGCAGGAACGCCTCCTAAAAGTGACTACGTGAAATCTATAAGATTTCATTCAGTCACTTTTACGCTTATGCTGCATCAAAACCCTGCATCTGCTTGAAACAGGTGTAAGGATTGACACAGCATTGTAAGCATAGGGCCGCAAGAGCATTGCTGGAGCTGCTTTGCGCTTGCAACGCAAGTCAAGCAATGCGCCACCTTCAGAACACAAATACATCACATATCTGTGCAGTTTCTGCCCCATAATACACCACATTGTAAATACAGTGCATCCATGGTGGTGATGTCACAGTGCACAATACCTGGCATATCTCTGGGAATGTACCACTTATTCTACATCTGCTAATTACTGTTTGAATGTAGTGAATGGATTACTACACACTGATTAATGAGTCTCTACAAAGCTATAACAGGATTGACAAAGTGTTTCGTGCAAGTGTAAGGATAAAGACTGGGGAATTGAACATGTAAAAGGTAAATTTGCAGGTGAATAGAACAATGCATGCATAGTCTATAGGAGATTCAAGCAGTCCATGCCCTAAATCCCATTTTGCACCAAGAGTACTTAGGTACTGACTGAATGATTACAATTCCGCATGCAGAGAGTGTGGCTGAATGCATAGCAGCTTTACTTTTACAACAGTGTATAGATAAACACATACTGCTATATGGTTCACTATAATACTAAAACAGTAGTATGATAGTGTTTGCTGGAAGTGTAAGGATACATACTGAGGAATTGAAGGTATAAAAGATATGTTTGCTGGTGCATAGAACACTGCATGCACAGTCTATAGAAGTTTCAAGCAGTCTATGGCCTAAGGCCTGTTTTAATCCATCAGTATCTAGATAGAGAGTGGATGATTACAGTTCTGCAAAGAAAGTTCCTCACTAAATGTATTACAGCTTCAGTTTTACCACGGTACAATGGAAAAGAACATACTGCTGGGGGAATTGAAGGTATAAAACACAAGTTTACAGGTGCATAGAAGAATGCATGTATAGTCCATAGGGATTGTAAGCAATCCATGCCCTCAGACCCACTTTGCATATTTTAAATCAATACAAAAATGTAAAGAATGTATAACTGAATCTATATATCCTTCACTTTTAGAACAATGAATACATTAGTAGATAGTGCTCAAACCTTTATTATTTTTAAACAATACATTTATTCTTCTAACATCTCATAATTTAACAGAGCTTCTAAAACAAGTTCATCAGCTATTTCATACACATCAATTCCCTCGTTAGCAGTTTCAGAATTCATTTCCTCTAAAATTTCAACATAATTTAAGACTTCCAGAAAATCTACATCAAAGCTTTCGTCTTCGAAATCATAGTTCATGTCTGCAGCAGTAATTTCCCCTTCTTCACTCTCATTGCTTGTGACAGATACTATTAGTTCTTCAATTACACTCAAGATAATTTCCAAAACCTCCTCAGTATGGATATATTCTCTTTCCATAATTTTTCTCTTATGTTGTAGCTCCTTATATAAAAATATAAACAGTTAATTTTATCAGTTTTCTTAATACATAATACAAAACTAGCGTTTTCAACTATTTTGGCCTAAAAATATATTATATAAATACCATTGTCTAATAACATTCCATTAGTAGAGTTTTACTCCTTTATAAAGTCATATACATATAATTACTTATAAGGATATCCTGTTCTTAAGTTTTCTTACATTTCGAAACCAGTCACTCCTTATGAATATAGGAAAAGACTCAGGCTCTTATAGTAAAATGCGGTACAAAAGGGGGTAGTAAAATGTAGTACTAAAAAATGTAGAATATGTCTATTCACCTTACCCATTCTAAAATAGTAAATGTGTTTTAGTAAAATGCAAGAGATACTATTGGTTGTCCAGAATAACACTGTGTATCTGTGTATATTTAGGTACCATTTTCACATAACTTTTTGAATACTTCATGTCTTTTCACACACATCAATCCTTTAACACCTATCTAATACTCAACTTTTAACAAAATTAGAAAGTAGTAATTCCTTATATAACTCGAAAATACTCACAACAACCGGTATAGAACACTAGTACTGTCACGAACAGTAAGCCCAGAAACTCTTACCAGATGCTTGCACAGGAACAGATGACGCTAGTTCCCGACTCCCCCTAGAGGATCCTCCAGAGACCAAACTTTTTATTCTAATCTCTAAAAAAAAAAAACAAGAGGGAAGGGGATGGGAAAAAAATAATAAACGAAGAAGTCACTGGCTCGCGACCTCTGAATTTCCTCCTTGTCACCTTCTCTATGACTGTCTTATTTTATTCACAGACAATACCTTGACATGGTTACATAACGGAAACTACGATGAACAATTATTTATTAACCTACCTTACTTTATCTCTCTTCCTTATCTATAATTTAGTGTAACGCTACTAATTACCTACCCCTTGTTCTTTCGAACTACCCTCTCCTCTACTGTTTATCGGCAACCTTGTAGTTTGCGGTTCTTTATTTTTCTCACTGCTGATAACCTATAATTACATAACATTCATTAACCTATGCCTCTCAGTTTATTGTCTAATTTTTATATTATTAATTTCCTTGTGTTCTTCTACCAACCTTTGTTTATGCAGTTGCTTGTTATCTATTCTGTCAATCCTTGAATATCTTGTGTTTTTCACTAATGTTCCTTCTTAATTGAAAAGTCTTTCTGGTATTCCTTACTCAATGTGTTCTTTTCCCTTAAGACCTTGCTTAACACAAATTTTATCTTCTCTTGTTTTAAGTTAGAGAAAATACATCGACTAAGTACATTCAATATTGTCTATAATGTCAGGTAAGTTTACTTACTCACTAACTTGTCATACAACGTTCTTTAACTCTCTCAGAAATATTTGCACTTTCGCTTCAGGAATGTCTAAGGAGCAATTGAAAACGAGTCTGAACTCGGGAACGTCTTCGGTGAAGTGCGCACTCGTTAGTGAGCGTGCGCCTCACCAATGATTCCCCACAAGTCTGTGGTAAATCACTAGATCGCCACAGCGTCTTTCCTTGAGGCAGCCATCTTAGAATTCCTCTGTTGCACTAAAACACTCCAAGTCTGTTTCCTTGCAGATTCTTTATCTCGCCTGCTCCAGCTAGGGTTTAGATAAGTCATTTTCGTATTCACTGATTGATTAGGGGTTCTGACAGGTACACTCAGTATATAATTTTTTCAAATGTCTTTAAAAGATACAAACCATCTTTACATACTTAGGTTCTCCATACATATTTTGTTACTTCACCTCGGTTGAAGCACATTCCAACAACTATTTTTAACAGTTACTTGTACTTACCTTAAGCATAATAAATAATACAAACATTATATATTATAAAATTACCACCTGTGGAAGACACAAAAAAATACAGTTACAATATATATTTTACAACACAAAATAATTTGTAAAGCATTTCATTTGCCTTTTTTGCTGTTCTCAGAATATATTGAATTTCACTAGAAACAGTGAGTTCAATAGTACTCATCACATAACAGCGGGCAAAAAATAGACAATCAATAAGATTATCTTAAAAAAACATTCAACATTCTCAATTACAATCTAAAAAATAGAAATAAAACATATCTTAAATGTTTTTTTCTAAGAGCAATTTCTTACGTAAATATGACACATCTCAAACAATCATAAAATAAAATATTATGATTAATTTTCATACACTGTAAATAATGTTACTTACAAATATATGCTGACAAAATACACAACAAATACTTTTCCTCACGGCCAAATAGTATGCATCAAATCCTTTGTTTGGAAGTTGTTCAATAGTAATCCTGAGCGTCCGCCTCCCAGCCTTCTGATCCAAAACCACCGACATCATCTACGGGTCCCCCAGGACTCATCCGTCAGCCCGACGCTGTTCAACATCTACATGGTCACCATCACACAAGTAGCCCACCATCACAACTTCAACAACATCTCCTACACAAACAACACCCAGCTCATCCTCTTCCTCACCAAGAAGCCACATACCACCAAAAGCAACGTCCACAACATAATGAAGGACGTCACCAACTACATAAAGAGCAGCACTCTAAACATGAACTCGCACAAGAGGAAGGTACTCATCCTCAGACCCACCCCCTCAGCCTCGGACGACTTCTGCTACCTGACTACACTGTGAACAGTTCCAACACCTACCGACCATGTCCACAACCTAGGATTCAACCTCAACACCTCCCTCTCCATGTGTAACCAAGTCTACACCGTCTCCTCGTACTGCTATAACACCCTCCACATTTACAAGTGGATGCTAACCAAAAGAAGAAGAACAGTGACACAGGCCCTCATCAGCAGCAGACTACACTGTGGCTAAACACTCTACACAGGAATCCAAGCCAAACAACTACAACTACAACAAATCCAAAAGACCTCCACCTGAGTGATCATCAATGTCCCCTGCTGCAGCCACATCACCCACCACCTGATACACCTACATTGCCTCAATATCAACAAAAGGATCACCTTTAAGCTCCTCACTCTCACTTACAAAATACTCTACAATACCAGACTAATCTACCTTAACAGCAGTAATCCTTAAAAATATTAGGTAATATTAGGTAAGAATTTGGTAACTCTTTGGGCAAAAGTTGCTTAAAAACTAATTGACTATCATTACAATGTATCCAACCTTTCAGACATTTTAAATAAACAATGTAATGTCCAGATGTGGTAGAAGGTCCATCACAAAAAATAATTGCAACAGCTACAAAAGTTCTTACTGATATTGAGCATTGACCAGCTACAAATTCTTTTATTAAAGTTTCCAATTTTCTTCCATCACCTCTATAACGTTGCAACATTAAAATAACGTACTGTCCATATCTTTGTATAAATAATGTTGATGACATTTCTGATTTACATTGGCTATACTCCATGTTTTAACTTGCTCTTCTAATTAGATTGTTAAAAGACACTGATTCACAGTCAGGTAAAGTCAAATATATGAATCTTTCAGTGTCTATGTTAGTGCTACATGTAAACAAACAATTTTGACAGTCATGTTGCCATTTACAAGAAAGGCCAAAATGTTTTCGATATCTATAACTTCATCTTCCAATACACCAAGCATAAACATTAAAAATTCCTGACAATCTTGCTGAATATTCTGCGTAAATTAGTAGAACCAGAACATATATCCAAAACATTTTGAATATCCGAAACACTTTGTATTTTACTTTTATCACTACTACATTTCTCATAAACAGAATACAACAATGAACAGAATCTTTTGTCCCGATTTTCAACAATTTGCTTTTGCAAACTTTCAAGAAAAAAACCCAACATTAACAACTACATTGGCATAGCAGTTGACACCACAACTATTTTCAAACCGATAACCAACATTCTCTTCAACACTGTCCTTTCTCTTTTTGCTTGCAGGCGCAACTTCTGCAATAGACTTTATTGAGCCTGCTGCCAAGCCTGATTCCGCATACCTGCACTTAAAATTTTAACTCTCACAGGAACACTTGTTCCTTTGCTGGATTTTATGGTTGGGACTTGTGGGATTCGCTTGGGGAGATGTTGTCAGTTAATCTGCATTACTTTATAAACATGGCGCCTCCTTCCCCTCGCTCATAACCGCGAGTGGTGAGGAAGGACTACTTCCGCCTTTAGCCACGCCCCCGATCACCACCGGCCGCTTATAAACGACCGGATGCAAGCGCGCAGCGCGCGGGCATGCCGAGGGCGCGCCGGAGGCGCACCAGAGGCAAGCCCGTCTGCGCCCGTCTGCGCCCTGCAGCGCCCAGCAGCGCCTAGCAGCCAGCCATCATGTCCCTTCTGTATCAGGAAGCAGCTCACGCCTGAAATACTCTGCAGCCGCTTTGCGTCGGATGAGAGGTAAATCTCACATCTGTGCACCCCTTGATATACTGTCGGAACTTTATGTCAAGTGCCCTGATTGTAATTTCACTTTTAGCTGCAGTTCGGTAACGAGTCAGTTGGAACCCCTCCTCTTAAGGTTTCTTCGGGCTCAGTTAACTCCACGTTTAAATTCTGGAGTATCAACTGTCGCTCTTTATAAGGAACATATATTCGACCTGTTAAATGAGGCTCAGCCAGATGCACTGTTTCTTACTGAAACATGGCTCCAACTTAGCTCTGGTCCTGATGTGGCCAGTGCTCTTCCGCCTGGCTACGTGATAGTGAGAAGAGACAGGGCCACAGGGAAGGGTGGCGGGATTGCCATTATTTTTAAAGCCATCTTCACTTGTCTGTTAGAGGCGTTGTCTTTCCCGGACTGTGAAGCGGGATTGTTTAAATTGGCACTCTCTCCTCAACTTACTCTCTGGCATTCTTCTTTAGCATCCCCCTGATAAACCTACTCATTGGCTCTCAGCGTTCTCTGAGTTAGTAGCTCCTCTTGCTCCTTGCTCTAAAATCTGCAAATTGTATTATCTTGGGGGACCTTAATCTTCACCTAGAAGATGCCCATAACAACTTGAGCAAAAGGTTCCTTTCCGATTGTGAGGCCATTGAAGTTGTCCTGCGCAATCATGGACCTACTCATCAAGCTGGTCATTTACTTAAACCTATTCTCTCTAATACTCCACTGGATTGCAGCATTCCAGCTCTGCCTCTAGATTGGTCAGACCATTTTGCTGTTCAATTCAGGCTGGCTGTAAAGAGGAACAGAGCCACAACTCCACCTGATATTTCTGCCAAATTTAGAGCCTGGTCTAAATTGAATATTGATGCATTCAATGCCACACTTTCCTCCAACCGCCCCGATATCTCCCTTCCTTTGTCTTCCCTCTACCCAGCAGTCTTACATTGGCTATCCTCTTCTGTTGATTGCCATATACCTCTGCGCTCCAGACGTCCTTTTGTGCATCTACCCCCGGCCCCTTGGTTTACGGAGGACTTAAAAATCTTGAAATTGAACTGCAAACGCCTGGAGAGGTGTTGGAGGAAAACTTACGCCTTGAATTGCAAATTAGCTTATAGATCTGCTGTAAAAATTTACCATCTAGCATGTCGAAAAGTCAAGGCGGAGTATGTCTCCAACTCCATTTCTAACGCATGTAACCGCCCTAAAACACTTTTTGCCATGGTAAAAAAGTTAGCTGGTGCTGACGTTTTAGCTACCCCTCCTGTTCTTGGGGAGGATCAGTGTAATGAAATCGCAGAATTTTTCATCACTAAAGTGGAAACTATTTATAATTCTCTTTCAGTCCCTCCCCTTTTATGTGGTGGAGAGTCTGTTGAAACGGACCATAGGAACGCTCCTACTGGAGTCCTGCTATCTGAGTGGCCTCGGCTGGATCAAATTTCTTTCCTTAGCTGCCTTGGTAGGGTGAAATCCGGCTCCCCGAGGATCCTATCCCTGTTGCAGTTTTGTGACAGCTTTCTATAGACTCCCTCTTGGTCTTTAAAGACTTACTTAATGCCTCGTTGCGCGAGTGCACAGTTCCTGTTGACTGGAAGAGAGCCATGGTGGTTCCCTTGCTGAAAAAGCCGGGGGCGGACCCCAATATCCACTCTAATTTCCGCCCTATTTCCCTGTTGCCTGTGTTTTCAAAGATTTTTGAAAAACACGTTAACATCCATTTGACTCCTCATATTGAGAAGGTGGGATATTTACATCCTTCCCAATCAGGGTTCCGTACGTATTTTTCCACCGAAACAGCCCTTTTAGGGGTAACAGAAGCCTTGCAGCTCCGCCTGGATCGGGGAGAAACTGCGGCATTTATCCTATTGGATCTAAGTGCTGCGTTCGACACGGTGTCGCACTCTATTCTCCTTAAGGCGCTTAGAAATGCAAGAGTGGTAGAATCAGCTTTGAATTGGTTAACCTCCTTCCTGAACCAGCGCACCTTCCAGGTTTGTTCCCCTAATTGCTCTTCCTCTGTTCGAGCATCTGCGTATGGGCTCCCCCAGGGGTCCACGTTGAGCCCAATGCTCTTTAATATCTACGTGAGACCCCTGGCCTCAATAGTGGAGGAGGCTGGGCTCGCCCTGTACTCCCACGCAGCTGATACTCAAATTATCTTTACACTCTCCTCGGACAAGGACAGCTCTCCCTCCACTCTTCAGCTAGGCCTGAGTCGGGTGGCTGAATGGATGCAGGCTAACCTCTTGAAGTTGAATGGGGACAAAACTGAGGTGGTGATACTAGGTAAGGGGGGGCCTCAACATTGGCCCTCAGAAATGGGTCAGTTCCCTCAACCTGTCTCCCAAGTGCGCAACTTGGGCTTCATGTTCGATGATTCTCTATCTATGCGACAACAAGCAGTCAGTGTGGCAGCCACCTGTTTTACCATCTTAAGGTGGCTGCGGAAAATCTTCTGGATGGTCCCAGCTTCTACCAGACGAACCGTGGTCCAGGCCCTTGTCATCTCTCGCCTGGACTACGGTAACATGCTTTACTTGGGTGGCAGCCAGGAGATTCAGAAGAAGCTTCAACTGGTACAGAATTCGGCTGCCCGTCTCCTCTGCAGTGTCCCTAGGAGATCGTTGATCTCCCCTCTCCTTTGGGACTTACACTGGCTGCGGATCGAGAGCCGCATAAAGTTCAAGGTGCTTTGTTTCATGTTTAAAATCAAGCAGGGTTTAGCGCCCCCTTATCTTTTGTCCCTCGTCCACCCTTATGTTCCCTGCCATTCTCTCAGGTCCTCATCGCTGTGTAACTATTCGATCCCACGGATTAGACTTGTTAGAATGGACGGTCGCTCCTTCGCTCACCTTGGTCCGAAGCTCTGGAACTCTCTTCCTGTGACATTGAAATTTGAATCCTCATTTGCCAAGTTCCATAAGGACTTGAAGACTTGGTTCTTTCCTCAATAAGCTATTTTTTTTTACCTGTAGGCCTTGTCATCTTGGCACCTGGAAACCCCACGGTGGGTAGCTGTGCGCCTTATAAATTTAAGTACATACATACGTACATGCTTCATCTTGTTTTTTTTCTTTCTCTACAGTTTCTCTACAGATATTCTCATATCTTCTTCTACCTACCACACGCTTTTCAAATACTGGATATTGACCTAAATTGGGTGCATATTCTCTTCTTAACCTATTATACTCTTTCACACAATTTGCATCTGCACTAACCTTTGTCTCATCCAAATCAATCAAGTACAATTCAGATAAAGTTCTGACTCGAGACACAGCAACATATGCCATACCTTCTTTAAACACGGTACCTCCAATATTCACTAAAGCACTATCTACACTTAAACCTTGAGATATATGAATGGTCACCGCATATGCCAAAGAAATAGGAAACTGTTTTCTGCAGACAAACAAATCTTTTACAAGCAAAAATCGAGCTGGACAACGACTAAGTTGTTGTACTTCAGCAATTTCATCATATTTGGTTTTCAAAAATTCAATCCCATCTCTATTTACATAATTAACAAAATCAACAATTTTACCCATTGCCCCATTTACTAAACCTTTTTCCACATTCAAATTACATCGTAAAATTACTCTACAGTTTACACATGCATACAAATTCTTTTCTAAACCAGCAGTTTTACTTATCGATTTCTCTAAAGAATCCAATTTCCTCTTCAACTTTTCACTCAAAATAATAGTGATTCCTTCATGTTCTATTTTTTCAATTGCTTCCAATTTCATAATTTCTTCATTTGCCAACTTTAACATTTCTTCATTGAATATAGAACATTCACGCAGTATTGGCATTAAGCAGATTACAGATTTGTTTTCTGCAATTCTCATGTATTTTTTCTCTGGGACAATATTTTCATTTGAAAACAAATTGGAAAGTAATCTTTCTGTAAAGCTTGTTTGCCATGTTCGGTCATTTTTCCAATTCTTATATCTTGAAGAATAGTTCCACAATCAGCATCATTTGCCAGTTGCATATTTGTAATAAGTTTCTTATACTGAAAATATGACCAAATGTTTACATTTCCAATGCTTCCCAAAGACTTTCTAGTATCTTCATGCACCAGTGTTTTAAACACTGGTTGTCCTTTTACAGGAGTAAGTTGTAGAAGATCTCCAAAAACTATGACGTGTTTTCCGCCGAATAATACTTCATACTCTGTTTTAAGAATTTTCTGCATTCTTAAATGCACAAAGGCAAGCATTAAGTTTGATACCATGCTTACCTTATCAATAATGAGAAGTTTAATTTTCCTCCACACTCTTGAAACTTCCCAAGAAGCTTCTCCAGATAGCTTGTGGTATTCTAATTTGTTTTCATGCTCTACTGGTAGCATTAATAAACGATGTAAAGTAATTCCTTTAATATTGTGGAATGATAATCCAGTTGGAGCAGTGACAACACAAGACAAATGCGACTCAGTTGTTTTCTGTAGAAAACTTGTGATTACTTTAATTAGAAAACTTTTTCCTGTTCCAGCTTGTCCACTCACATACATACGGATAGGTTCAACTGATGAGCAAGAGCACTCTTTCTCCTCATGAAGTAATCCATGCTGAATCTGTTCTCTCACTTGCTCATATATTTCTTTCTGCTCAAAATTTAGTTGTTCTTCCAAGTTTCCTAAGTTTGTTACATCTTCTTGAGCTTGATACATTGCTGTTTCCACCTCTTCTGTAGCAGTTGCTGCTTCATTTTGAACAATTGGTTCTCCTAGTGGGTCCTGACTCAACGGAGCAGAAGTTTGACTGTCTTGAGAACTATCTCTATCAATCTCAGCTGCAATTGTAGCTTCTTGCTCAATTTCGTTGTTCAACATTTTCACATAATTAGCAAATTAGGACATTCTATAGTATCTTTAGTTGCATTGAAGGAATCTTCATAGCTCTCAAAATCTCCAAGTAAATCCAATTCTGAACACCATGGCTTGAAAAGTTGCAAAAGAGCTAAATAGTAAAATTCCCTTTTGTCAGGTGTTTAGCAACTCAACTTACGGTGATTAATCAAATGTCTTTTTCTTTCTTTCACCAGACATCCTTCAGTACCAATCACGGCATATATACCATTATTGATGTTTTCTGTAATATTCCATTTAAAAATATAGTTTTGCAGCACTTCATATAGACAAATGTTCTCAAGATGATGACTTCTATTTGGATAATATGTATCCAACATATTTGTTTTCACAATATCTGTACTTTCTGGCTCTTTTCAGCTAAATATTCAATTTCTTGTACAGATTTAAGTACTCGGTTTCGTGTTGCAACAAGATCTAGACTCACCCAAATGATTCTTCTAGATTTGGAGTATAGATTTGCAGATGATAAGCGATCTGAGCATTCATACGCTAAAATTTCTCGATGAGATAACATCTTCAAACTGTGACTGTATAATTTCTTACTTAGACTCTTCCCGTGGGAAATCTCTTTCCACATTTCCTTCAATTCCATCTTTTCTGACTTTGTTATGTGCGATGTCACATATCGAGCAACAGCAATGGAATTGTCTGCAACATATTGAATATCCATATTAGCATTCCACATGGACAAAATGACTGGGTTATAGTAATTTATGTATTTTGACTCTTCATTTCTTCTTAAGTTGTAGTTATTTTTTGGAGACTTTCTTGTGATAGTATGTCGCAAAGATGACATAAAACTGTTCACTCTTCCTTTCGATAGTACTGGACGTGGAAATCCAAAACGGCATTTGCTGTAGAATTTGTCCTTAGATTTGTACTTTCGACGACAGTATTTCCCACAACAATTGCCTTGGAATCATAAGACTTGTTGTCTTAAGTCCTTATCTTGTGTACTTTTGGGTACATCACATGTAGCATATTCTTCAATAAAATACTACACAGTATCATCTGAGTCTGTTCCAAATAGAAATTGAAGTAAATCATCCCAAGCATATTCAGCACAGCTTAGAGTAAGGAACCATGTAGGAGTTCCTTAGCATACATTTGAGTTCTCCATGACGACGGTACCAGTACTCATTAGTACCACGCTGACATGTCATCAGATTAATCAGCTGAGATTACAAAACATTATCTTTCTGCTGTACTTTATCCATAAATTCCTTTGCCGAAACATTTTGCAGATGTACACCTGTTTTCAATATATGGTTTACTGCATAGGAAAGTCCAGACAAATCACTCTCAAACAAAAGATGAAACAAATACGGAATACATTGTCGAAATCTTGGATCTTCTGCATATAATCTTGATGTCGGTATTCAGATGCAGGAATCTGCACAGGTCGTTCATCATATCGTCCTCCTTTTCCTGTGGGAAACAACTGATGGAAACAACGAGCTTCCAAGCTTTTTTCCCATATACTAATGGGACTTCCTTGTGCTTTTTTTTTATTTGGAGTAACTCTATAGCATTCCCCATCATTTCTTTGGAATGCAGTGGATAAACACTGTAATGTTCGTAGATTTTTTTAGTTCTGCACACATCCACTTTTTCTATTTGTCCAGATGGCAAGTCACTATCTTCTTGTACAGTTATTTCTTCTTCTCCCACATACACATTTTTGTAATATTGATTCTTTTTACCAGATACAACGTTGCCTTTTTCACTTTCCTAACATCCACTAATTCTTGTCAGATTTTCTTACTCTTAGTAGGAACGCCATTAACAAGAATAACTAAAGGTTCATCCTCTACATTTTCTACACCAATAGTTTCAATATTTTTCTTTAAATCTAGAGGCAAATATACAACTCTTCCCTTTAATCCTCTCTGTAAATCTAAAGGAGGCAATTTTCCTGTCTTAGGCTCCATACGAACAATAGCCTGAAATGGATGCACACATTGAATAAGAATAGACTCATAGGTATTTAAATCCATCAGTTCAGAAGGAATATTTACCAACTCAAGATTATTATGCACAGCTCTAGCAGGCATTTTGTTCTCATCTAATTTGTTCTAACAATATTAACAAATACGCTGATTAGAACCCAAATCAAAACAATTCTCAACCAACAAATAAGTTGCAAAATCCTTCCACTCATTATTATTTTCCTTTTCACTTTTTAAATACAAATCAACAGTCCTGGTCTGATTTTTATAAAGAGTTCGTTGACATCAGATACAAGAATAATTTGGCCTTTCACCTGAAATCACCTTAAACTTTTTAATTTCTTGCTCAAAATGTTCTACACTGCAATGTTCTACATTCTCTTCCACATTTTCTTCTATTAATGTCTCTGCACTGTCTTCCTGAGGACCAAAGTAACTAACCTGAATTTCATCACAAACATTTGTTACATCTGATACAGATCCATGCAAAAGACCACTGTTCAACTTTTTTAACATTAGTGCTGGACTTTTTGCATAATACAATGTTCTCACTAATTTCCTCTTTTCAGAATGATGTACTGCTAACATCCTGAAATGGTGAAAAACACTTCGACATACTTTTTTAGAAAGACAAGCCAGAGAATGACCTTGCAAACCAGTATTTTCTCTCACTCTGCAAGGGTCTAGTCCTTGCAACATCTTAATCTTTTGGTTAACACTTTTCTTAGTATAGTTACGTAAGAAATTGTGTAAAAAATCAATAGATTCTTGCCGCACACTGCAAATGCTACTACAATTCCAAGTGTACACTGGAGCTTTAGGACGTCTCCCTAAAACTTCATCAGCTAACACCTCTTCTGCATTTCTAGGAACTGTTTTCTCTTTCTCAATAGGACAACCATTTCTAACCTCATAAGCACGACCACTAGTGTCAACTGCATGCAACAAATCATTACTCTGAAGATAACTTTCTTCATTAAAAAAGGCTCAGAACTATGTTTCCATTCACCCAAAAAAAACTCACAAATATTACTTCTGTTAATTACTCTTCTCCACTTACTTTTGGCCTTCATTAAATGGATTGGCTTATCTAGTGATCTAATTCTATTGATTACTAAAATGAACAATTTTCTTCTCAATTCCAAAGATTTCTCAACTACATTTTCTATACCTTTCTTCTTCTTATAAAATACTGTTTTTTCTTACATCCGTTTATTTCTTTAATTAAATTTGACACAACTCTAATATAAAATATTTTTTTCCTAATTTCCATAAATTGGTTTTACCTCCTTTTACTGTACACAGTTTTCTCTGCACTTGATTTTCCATGATTGTTCTCTTTATTCTTCTTTTTTTTTCCGTTGCAGATACACTAATAATATTTTTCTGTTTGTGCACACTACTCTTAGTCTTTAATATTTTCCTCAAAAAAGTGTTCCTTGTCTTACCAGGACTTTTTTTCTTTTTGTTAACACATTGTTCTTCATGTAAATCTTGTTGATGACTTCTCTTCAAATAAACCCCTTTCTTTCATTGTTTACGCCTTTGAAATTTAGTAGGCATCATAGTTTTTTCAGCATCAATAAACAGAATCTATAATACAAAAATAAATATATCAAATATTGTATTATATTACTTACAAGAACAGAGGGAGGATTATGAGGACAAACGTGGGACTATAAAAATAAAAGGACTTACAACTAGAGAGGAAGGAGTATGAAACAAGGGAAAATATAACGAAAAAGGGGAGTATAAACAGACACTGCAATATAACAAATGAAGGAAGTATGAATAAACTGGAAAGTATGAATAGGTAAGGGAGAGTATGAAGAGAAAGATGGAAATATGAGGAGAAGAAAGAGTAAAAGAAGAAAAAAGAGAGCAAGAGGACAGAGGGAGCACTATAAGAAGAGAGAAAAAAACTCTAAAGAAAAATAGAAAGAATATGTGAAAAGATGCGCAACTATAAGAACAAAAAAGGAATACTAGCAAAGGACAGTATGTATACGGACAGAGAGAACAGTACCAGAAGAAAGCACGAAGAATGTGACAAAAAGTGGCGCAAAAGGAAAAAAGGGTTAAACAAGAACAGAGGATACAGTCTGAGGTGAAAAGAAGGAGTATAATCAGATGGAGGATTATAAAGAGTGAAAAGTGTATGACGAAAGATGCAGAAGTATGACAAGACAAACAAATATAAAGAGAGAGGTCAGTATGAAAAGACGGAGAATATGAGGAAAGTCCTGAGAGTTTATACAGTGAATCAAGGAGGAGTAAGAGATGTGCGCAAACAATATGAACAGATTTAAAAAGTATAAACAGAGAGGACAGAAAATGAAAATAGAAAAGAAATATGAAGAAACAGTGGAAAATATGAACACAGAGAGAAGGAATATACGACAAAAGGGAATATAAGAAAAACTCAGTCGTAAGAGGACACATGGAAAATTAAGAGAAGAGAGAGGAGAATATGAAAACAAGGGGCAGTAGGGTAAAATGAGTAGAGGAATGTGACAATAAGAAAAGACGACAATATTAGTAGAGAGTGCAAAGTATAAGAAAAGAGAGAACAAATGTGAGAACAGACACAAGAGTATTAGAAGAAAAAGAAAAGTATGAGAAAACAATAGCAAAGAAATTTTGTTCCGTGCCCTGCATCGCATTTTGCGATGCAGGGCGCACTACGAAATTCGTTTTAATAATTTAATTGTTTACTTACCTGCAATCATCCAGATTCCGTTGTTTATCACCCTCCACCCTGCCCCTCCCCCGCCCCGCCTACCTGCCCCACCGCAACTCCCTCCACAGGCCGAGGCTGTCGTAACGTCACATTGAAAAAAGAAAGCTACTCTTACGCTACCAGAAAAAAACAACAACAGTACAATGCCCACATTTAAATTGTAGTGATTTCTTAGTTGCAGCTCTAGTTGTCAGATCGGCACACACTGGTATACACCCACACCACACCCATCCAGCACATTCGTCACTACACACGTGACTCTACCAATAATAAAGACAGAGCGCACGTGTTGTACGCCATTTTAGAGCTGTTCCCAAAGCACCGAACAAGGGGCCCACTACTACATGCGCGGCCTCTTTGGTCACTGAGTTAGTGGTGCCCAAAGCACTGAGCGGGGGAAGAACCTGCGATGATGATGATGGGAGCACGAGTATGTCATTAGCCATAGAGATATCAAGACTCGGCACCCTATATGAGACTTCTTTGTTGGAGATCGTGACTACATCATGAAGAAACTGTCGTTTCCACAAAAGGTGAGCAGTGAGACGTGTGTACGCATCTGAAGGAGTCAAAGGCTTGTAGCTGACTACATACAAAAATGCGACTTAATATTTTAGACGAACGCACTCCTATATAATGTATTAATTTACATGTTTAATTTTTTTTCCCAAAAGCAGTAACGTTTTTATAACCGCTGAATTGTCCGGAATATATTCACAATACAAACAGGGACATATTATCAAAGACCAATGTTAAAATTATCGCTGTTTTATCGGCAGGAAACTGCCGATAAAACGGCGATAATGGGCTTGATAATACGGCCTTGTTATTTCCCATAGAAGCCCATGTTAACACCAGAACATGGGCTTCTATGGGAATTAACAAGGGCGTATTATCAAGCCCATTATCGCCTTTTTATCGGCAGTTTCCTGCCGATAAAATGGCGATCATTTTATCACCGGTCCTTGATAATATGCACACTGGTTCGTAGAAATATGACAATGAACGTCTATAAAAGCGCGATGTTATCTAACTCCAAATTAATATAGCAACAATTACCAATCATAACATCTTTCTTTTAATTTCTTTTAGATGTACAACTTCACGATGGATTATGTAACAAGGACGACGGCAATAGCACAAGGTGAGCAAAGAAGCTTGTTTCTGAAAAAACGACAAGTTATCTGTAAAAGGAGAGAATCTATAACAAGGCTTCAGCTAGGATGACATACCTCCCTGCACCCACACAAAGTCACACCCGAGTAAGTCACAGGTCTTTTAAAGACATTTTGCTTGTTAATGAGGCTTTTATGTCGTCCCCCCGCTTACAGCCCCTGCAGCTCCACTCTTCTTTTTGCTTGAACTTAAGCCCCCCCCGAAAATTTTGACTGTGGTTGCGCCTCTGCCTTCAAGTACCCCCCTGTCGTGTGTGTCCCCCACGTTTTAATTTCCTTTTTTCTCTTTCTCTTTCTTACTCTCTCACATTGTTTCTCTTTCATTTTTAGAGTTTTGGACGCTACTATCTCCACGCTGCTGTATACAACCTTATCTGAATTGAAGTAGTTAACTGTCTTGATTACAGTGAAGGCTTCTTCCACAAGTAGAGCACCATCTTTCAATCACCCCAATGGCACTACGTGACAAAGAATTTTGTTTCCGAAACAACAACAAATTTTTTGTGAAAGGAGAGACTAGGTAGTCTGCAGCAGCTTCACTGTGTAGAAATGTATAATTACCTCCGAGCAGTGACAACAGACAGTCTGACAAACAGATTCAAAAGCTTATTACGCCACTTTTCTGTCACTTTAACATAGGGAAAGTGACGCAAGGAGCTTGTAAATCTGCGTCTGACTTTTCAAGAAAAACTCTCAACTCTAACCTCTGCGACTCAATGGGCTGCAACAGTCTAAGTACGGAATATTAAGAACCCACATTAAAATTCACTTTTGACAGTAGTTTCGCAACTCAGTTTACGATGATTAATCAAAATGTCCTTTTGTTTCCTTCACCAAACATCCTTCAGAAGCAATCACGGCCTATTGAGAAATAGCAATGGAATTGTCTGCAACCTATTGAATATACTTTGACGTATAGAAGCAGAGTTGAAGTCAAGTTTTGAACTCCGGTGGCCGCACTGTTTATACAAGGTAAGCACAGCAGCCTACATATACAATGCCTCCATTGCTATGCATTAGAAATAAGTTGGCGTATTTACAATCCCATTGTGCCACTATTGTGTTAGTTACGCAATAGTCACTTCCATATAGACACCACTTGAAAGCAGGACTACAACAGAAGTAACATTTACTAGGAACACTGCACACATAAAATGATAATGTTACCTTTATTTCTGAAAGGAGAGAATGTGTAGTGTGCAGCAGCTTCTCTGTGTAAAATGTATAATTACCTCCGAGCAGTGACAAGAGATAGGTTACAACAGTCTGACCAACAGATCTACAAGCCTATTACGGCACTTTTGTGTCACTTTTAACATGGGGAAAGTGACGTAAGGACCTTGTATATCTACGTCTGACTTTTCAAGAAAAAATCTTAACTCCAGACTCTGCGAGACAGTTTTAATGTACTTTTCTCTCTCTTTCCCTCTCTCACTCTCTGTGACATCATTTCTCTTTCTTTCTTAAACTTATAGACACTGCTATCTGCTTGGACATGTAGAAAAACAGCCCAACTAAAGTTGTGAATTCCACTGACTGAAGTTTTTGGCCGCAGTGTTTATACAACGGTAAGCACAGAGGCCTAGATCTACAAAGACTTCATAGCAATGCATTAGAAATAAGTCCGCATATTTACAATCCCGTTGTCCCACTTTTGTGTCAGTAAAGCAACAGACACTTCCTTATAGACACCAGTTGAACGCGTCACTATGACAGAAGTGAAATGTACCAGGCACACTGCACATGTAAAACCGTAGAGTTACCTTGACTTGTAATGCTTCAACTCATTTACTCACATCTACATAATTCTAAACTCTAATTTTCTTTTTTATTTTGCAGATTACCAATCGGACATCTTTTGGAGTCCATTTCACAATTTGTTTATAATATTGTTTTTTTAATGTTATTTTTCGAGTTGCTTCTAATATAGTTATCATTAAGTTTCGTTTACAGTTATTGTTTTAAAAAAAGTTAATTAAAAAAACTACATACTTCTTTTATTTTGTGGGGGGGGTATGACGGTCCACAATAAAAATAATGTTGAAATACTATAGTAAGATGTTCGAGACTAGGATTGAAAAGTACTGAGTTATATTTCCTCTTGATAGACTACAACTTAGAAAAGAAATCAAAATAATACGAAACAATGTGTACCACATTTACAAACCTCATGCGACATTTTCCCATGCAAACCAACCCCCCTACAAAATTAAATGTGAGGGCCTCAATCATGCCTCTCAAACCAAGGAAACAATCACCACACAAAGATTTCTATATTGTATGAGGGGCTGCGTGGCCCTCGGCCCACTGCCCTGGAGTCCACGACGCCATGACCCGGTTGCTACACTGTCCACTGGGGAGAAACAGCCATTACAACGCGGTCATAAGCATGCGTGATCGTCACCAAGAAGCCGTTAGCACGCTTATAGCTTTACCATGAATGCCTTTACCACACATGCTTTTACAACTAGTATACATTTACCACGCATGATAAAGCCATAATCATAATAATGTCTTTCTGTTGACGAACACGCGTTCTAATGGCTGTGCTTACGTGCTTCAAATTAGTTCGTAGGTATACGTGTGACCAAGTCTGATAACATCAGAGGCCAAGGACAAACACCGTGGTGTCTGTGGCAGGAAATCTCATCGATCACAGAGAAAATAGGAGGCCGGTAAAATGAAAGTAACAGATATAATAAAAATAACGGTGAAAAACAACTAAAATGGCGGTGGGGACTCAAGTGAGATTAGCGAAGACGAAATTTCACCTACCGCCAATCTGGAAGTAACCGATCAGACTTATCAGAGAGACACAAAGAATAATAGTGGATCTGGTCGAGACTCGGTATCTAAAAAGAAAGTGGAGGGGAAAAAAATCAAAACATAGAAAATTGCACAAACCTATGGACGACAAAACAACGGATCAGGGGAGCAACCAGGATCAAACAAAGAAAAAATTTAGATTCTCACGGAAAAGCTTGACTCCTATATCTATAGGAGACGCAGAATCTAAAAACCCGAAAGTGGGACAGGCGAAAAGCACAAGGAAAAACAGCATCATGATACTGGCAAACTAGGATCATCTGTGGAACCATCGCTGAGTGAGGTCCTGAAGACCATAAAGGATCTTCACCTAGGTGTTAAAACTGACAGCCAAAGGAATCACGATGCTATCCAACAACTTCAAGGCGCTATCCAGAAGGTGGATAATACTTGCACCGAGATAGTGGATAGAATGGCTTCGGTAGAGAGCCGCACAGAAAATCTGGAAGCAGATGTTATTAAACTTCAAAGTAGAGAAAAGGTCCAAGCCGGCGTGATCGAAGATCTAATGACAAAGGTGGAGGATCTTGAGAATCGGGGGAGGAGAAATAACCTTCGCTTTTTGGGAATTGCAGAAAGTGCAGAGGGAAGCGATCCGAAGGGATATATTATCAACCTTCTAAAGTCAACTATGCCTGAACTTCAAACATGGGAACTAGAACGTGAAGTCCAACGCGCTCATTGCTTTCCTCTAACACTCCCCAAATGATCTCCAAAAGAAAACCATTATCCAAGTGCTATTTTGGTCTGCTTTGGAAACTTTCTCTTAAGAGAAGCAATTTACGACCTGGCCCGACCAACGAGTAAAAACAGAATATCAAGGGAACAAGTTTATGTTCGCCCGGATTTCGCTCATGCAACGGTCGAACGTCGCTGGAGGTTGAGGCAGCTTTTTGCTCCATTCGAAAAGATCGGAGCAACTGTTCATCTGCTAAACCCAGCACGTTTAAGAGTACTTTATAAAGGAGCCTCAAGGAACTTCACAAGCGAGATCCAAGCGGAGGCCTACCTGCAGGAACTTTCAGAATCAAGAAAGTAGGAAGGGAAAAGCTAACTATCTGAGATATTATATATGTAAAGTTTTTTTGATAAATCAGGCGACCGAGCGAGCGGTGATGCTCGGATCACTCGGCCGTCCACACCTAGGGATTTAGGTCCCAGGATGCCTCAAGAAGTGGAGGGGGGAGGGACGGGTGAGAGGGCGGGGGGGAGGGATGTCTGTTATAGGGGGGGAAAAAAGGGAAAAAAGTTCATTAAAAAAAGAAAAATTGCGGTGGGCGGAGTACGTTATCTACGTTTGGCGCCTCAACACTACATTTCAAATAAATATAGATAGAATATGATTATTAATATATTACAAAAGTACAGCAGCGAATGACACACAAGACCCGGCAAAAGAAAGCGGCAAATTTAATACCTGGAATAAAGAAAGGGTTTGCTTGTTGACTTAGAAGAAAAAGAAAAAAACGTGGGCTTGAAAACGAGGCTGTGCATGCGTAGAGACTACAACTGCTGCACAAAAAAACCCCGGAAAGTTTTACATACTATCATAGAAATATAGCTCTTTTTTTGACCAGTAAACTTAGGGGCATATTATCAAGGACCGGTGTTAAAATTATCGCCAGAAAACTGCAGATAAAACGGCGATAATGGGCTTAATAATACGGCCTTGTTATTTCCCATAGAAGCCCATGTTAACACCAGAACATGGGCTTCTATGGGAATTAACAAGGGCGTATTATCAAGGCCATTATCGCCGTTTTATCAGCAGTTCCATGCTGATAAAACGGCGACAATTTTATCACCGGACCTTGATAATATGCCCCCTGGTTCTCAAAAATAACTCTTTTTTTTTCTTTTAGCCCCAATGCCCCCACGATCCCAGACGGCTCCCGCGTCCTACCAATCTGCTTTCCTACTTGAAAGAGAGAGCAGATTAACTTGCTCTGTCTTTCAAATAGAAAAATGGTTTGCTATAGTAAAGTGGGAGCGGCGACGGTACCGCCCTACCATAGCACACAGCAGTGTCCCGGGAGTACGCACCCGACACACTGCAAGAGCCGGCCCTGGGAAATGGTGCTCCCCAGGACCATCAAGGGTTCCAGAAAGGGGGCCGCCCGATGCCATCCCAACATTAATAAAAATCCCCAGACAGTGCAGGTACCCGGAGCTGGAACGTCATTTTACATATTACTGCCCCAGAAAGGTGGCGTTCCCCGCGACGTGTACGGGGAGAGAGGGAGGGAGAGCTCAAAACATTTTTTTTTTTATAAAGCCCTGAGGGGTGCCGCTCCCCGATACTGCGGGGAGGAGGACCGTAACCCCTCCGCATACTCCAAAATAAAACCAGAGGAGTGGCGTTCCCCAGTGCTCCGGCCCCCCATTATGGAAATAAATTGCCCCCGTAATTTGCCCCCCCGGGACCTAATGAATAAAACAGACTTCTCGTTTTTTTTTCACCTTTTCCACCGCGTACGAGTACCACACGAGTACGCCGCGATTTTTTATTTAACAAAAAATAATAATTCGAGCCCAAAGAGCCCTGAGCAACCCTATAGGGTCAGAATGATTCTACCCTACCCCCTTTCCTTATTTCTCAACTTTATTTTACTGTTTTCTTGTGGCTCGGTTCTACCGAGACACAAGACGGCTGCCAACACTTCCTGGTTTGAGCCTAAACATCCATGTACGACCCCCTGAGCAAGTCTAGATGGTCAGGATGTTTCCACCCTGCCCCTTTCCTCATTTTTCAACTTTGTTTTACTGTTTTCTTGTGACTCGGTTCTCGCGACAAACAAGATGGATGCCAACACTTCCTCGTTAGGAGTGTTGACAGCCAATCAGCATGCAGCTCGTGCTTGTAATTGTACGGATTTCCATAAGCGTACCCCGCGATTTTTCTTTAAAAAAAAAAAACTAGAGCCTAAACATCCATGTACAACCCCCTGAGCAAGCCTATACAGTCAGAATGTTTCTACCCTGCCCCCTTTCCTTACTTCTCAACTTTGTTTTACTGTTTTCTTGTGACTCAGTTCTACAGAGGCACAAGATGGCCGCAAACACTTCCCGGTTTCGAGTGTTGACAGACAGTTGACAGCCAATCAGCATGCAGCTCGCGCTCGTAATTGAACTGATCTCCGTCCGGTGTAGAATTCTGTCGCTAGATATCGCTATGATTTTACTTGTAATTTTCTCAGAAAATACTGAACGGATTTACACCAAAAAGCACAATGTGCGAACCGAACTTTACCTCTCTGCCAAAATTGATGTAATTCCATTCAGCCGTTCGTGCTGTAGCCCTGGCTACAGCACGGCATGATAATAAAATGTTGGAATTGGACGAATATCTTTTTCTAAAACCAACTGATCCAACCATTCCAACATTTTATCATTTACCCAAGGTGCATAAAGACATTGCCAAGCCACCTGGAAGACCAATTATTTCCTCAATTGGGGGACTGACTGAAAATCTTTCCAAGTTCCTGGACCACTATTTGTTTGAGTTTGTCCTGGCACTTAAGTCCTATATCAGGGACACAACTGACTTTATTGAAAAGATCGAGACAATGGACTGGCAACCTACATATTGGTTAATAACACTTGACATAACCAGTCTATATTGTAGTGTAGTTCCTATTATCCCAATAGGCTCTGCGCATTGGAATAATATCTTCAATAGTATAGACCTAGGGCAGAGGTTAACTAGGTCTTCTACTGACGATATTAGACTTAAAGTTTTTGGTTTTGCCAGCTAGCTCAGAGTTCACTAGAAACTTTCTCGAATAGGCAAGGAGGAGTTTAACCTCCCTGGATAGACAAGAAGGGATTTAGTTTCTGACAACCATAGAACATGACAACTTTGCTCTCCCCTAATCAAGAGTGTATCTCTAGAGTCGTGTGAAAACAAAAGACAACTTATTTTACTCAGTCAGTATGTGCATTCTTAGTTTCACCAGATTGTAGAGAAAAGGAAGAGACGGGCGTGTTCAATAAAAGATGGTATTTATTGATCAGTCTCTTTTCTCGTACAAGAGAAATGAATCGATATTATTGCGATACTTATGGTTAAGTAAAGTGCATACAATAAAAGCAGGAGTATAAAATAATACTGCAGAAGCATTGATATGGTTTCTAAGCCATATGATATTTAAAACTGATAAAATAGATACATACATATATACATTTGACTAATCGTACTCAACTGGTGCTTCTAACCACGCCTACCCCAGTGTACCTGACCTAAGCCTAATACATGGGCAGGAGTAGATAAGTAGCAGTTTAAGTTAAGTTTGTTTTGCCAAGGGACTGACTCAAGAATTCTCTGCAAGGGGTTGTTCAGTTCTGTACCTGAGGTCTAGAATGATTGAGGGCTGGTATCTCTCGTCTCTGGTCTTGATATTCCAGCTGCCTGCGAGGGCTGCTTGGAAGCGCCGGAGCTGGATTTCTCGGCAGGAGAAAAGCAGCGTCTCGTTCTCAGCGCATCAGGAAGGCGGGGCAGTGCGTATGGGCTTCGTTCTCTGCTGGGCTCCTCAGCGCGTCTCGCTGCTCCGATCTCGTCACCACCGCGTGTGTTTGCTTAAAGCAATGTCGGTAATATTTATACCTGTAAGGTGCCGAGATTGACGTAAGGATGGACATGGATACGTCAATAAGGATGTCATACGAACGGGCTTGTTCGCACATTCTTTTGCTGAAGTTCTCGGTGAAATCAAAACAATGGCCGCAGGGATTTTCCCAGGTTGTCATAGGTTTGATTTGTTTTGAGAACTCCGTATGCCTTATCAGGGGCTGGAGGAATAGTGCTTGTCTAATTAGATGGCATGCGTTATGACCTAATCAGATAACACGTTTCTGTGCCGTGGTGTGGCTTAATCAGATAACGGTTTTTGCACCGTGGGTTGGCTGCTAGTTAATTATTAACCAGAACAGGGTCAGGAATAGGGGGATCGATACAGAACCTATAGGAATACATCATACCCACTCCACGCAGACTATGTCCATATTTACAAGATCTAGGCATAGTAAATATACTAGTAGAGCATGTGTATACCGTACCACCCCAAAATACATCCATATGCATTTTGAAAACATGAAATATCCGAAAAGATATATATATGCATTATATGCACTCAAGCAGTATAATAATGCTAAATAAATCACGCATATTCATACATCATTATTAATAAAATATGAAAATTACACATGAAATGGCTCTTAAGACAGAAGAAAAAAAATGCGAGACCATTTCATCACAAAATAAAATATATTTGAACATGCCAGAGGGCAGCTAATGTCTCTAAAGTTCCTAAAATAGAAATTTAGTTCCCTAAGAATAGTTTCTACTTTAAGCAGAAGATAAGTGTCCCGAAAAACTGCAAAATATTTTTGGGGCCGCTGAAAAAATTATGTTCCGCTGTCCGTAAACTGGAAAAAATTGTTCATGATACTTTATTATCAAAGTTGAAGGCCAAATTCAGGGTGTTGGGAACTGCGTGTGCCAGCCTGCTCAAAAGTTATTATTTCTGCTCTGGTGAGAACATCATATCATTTAGACTCTCGAAAAAACTGTCAACAGCTTCCTGCGAAAGTTCCATTAACTCGGAAAAAGATGTTACCATGCATTCATGAGCATGATTGCCTTCATTGATGTTTTGATCAGCATAGCTGACAGAAGGTTGTACCTGATCGATGCTGCTTTCATCTTGAACCTCACTACCCCTCAATCGTAGTGGTGAAGTCTCCACGAATGCCGTCATCAGGATTGGTAGCCGCAGGGGACAGCACAATGCATGAGCCGTGACCGGACCCAACAAAGTTTCTGCATCCATTGGCGCATCCGATTGTAGCGTCAGACAGGTGTCCAACACGCATTCTTCTCCGCATAGCAAGCACCTTAATACAGGTAAAACACAGCTTTGCCACATTGGTCGAAATGAAAGAAACCAAGTCATGTTTAGGTCTCTAAGCCGGGACATTCCTAGGATTTTAGATATCCGGTCCCGGTATCCAATGGCTAGGATTGTTTCTTCCCTTGTCGCAGGTGTTTTGTCTGTGACATGGTTTGCCATAGCGAAATAACAGAATCAAAAATAGGATTCCTGCCACTAGTCCCAAAAGGAGAGGAAGTCCACCAAAGATGGAATGGACAAAGTCCGGAAAAATACCCAGAATGGCTTTAAATGGTGTTAAAGCCCCCGAAAACACTGTCTTAAATACATTTGAGACTCCACTGGTATCAGAAATATTTAAGATTTCGTTCAGGATTTCTGCGACATGTATGGGGGAATTAGTTGATAACAATGAATTAATCTCTGCCATTGTCCTTGCAACTTGGAGATCATACGTTTCTTTTGATGACGTGAGCCTGGTCGGCGTCTGAAGGATCACTGTTTTCATTCTGCTTAAAGTATCAACTCGAATGCAAGCAATTTTCAAATTCGGCCATAACCTTGCCTCCCTGTCTGGCATTGCGCTGGGGAACAATACTCGTTCACAGCACATAACCTTCGCAGTCGTAGTTATGAGATAAGCTATTCCGGGCACCAAGCTACAACATCTGCGGTCTACGATTATAATGTAACTCCCGTTCGATAGTCTCCTAAAGAATGGTTCTATTTGTGTCGCAGGTGTGCCTAGCTGGTGACATGAAAGGTTATTTGAGGACCCTTCACAGGCTCCGTGTAAACTAATACCATTACACAGAAGTGTACCGCTTAGTGACATGGCACAATTATTGCCACTAAGTAACACTTTCCGGCCTTTATTACTGACACAAGCATGTGAATAGGGCAAGTTCCATGTTGACTTAATGTACCCTTTACCCAATTTTTCGTACATGCCAGCCTGTATATATTTTTGGCAGTATTGAAACCTGAAAGTAGATATTGGAATATTAATTATTCCATGTATTATCCATTCACTGACAGGTCGTTCTGACATTGTCAATGGTAATCTCTCGAGTTTCTCAATGCTCAGGATTGTATAATCAGCACCCTTCTGTGCCATACTGATTTGTTTATCAGTAAGGTTAAAGATATTGAACAGTGACGTTGTGTTGATTAAACGCCAAGGCACATAGCCTGAACGCAGATTTTGTAACGTCCAGCCAAGTTGTACGATAGAACGCAATTGAGACTGACCGTGTTGTAACAACAGTAAGTCTTGCGATATTATGTCGATTGCTGAAGACACAATGCTGTCCAAAGAGTATATTCTGGAGGACAGAGTCATTAACCCATTGTCCACTACAGAAAGTGATTTTTCCAAATTAATACGGTCAATTTCCCGTATTCTCTCTGATGTTTCAATTTGAGTTATTTTCCAGGCTTCGTTATAAGCTGCATATACAGAGGCTGCTATGAAGCGTTTTTGACGCTGTTTGCGCGGTCCCATAATGAAGTCACGCAAGTCAGCACCATCAGTAAGTAAAGTCAGGTGTTGCTTAATTTCTGCCAGTGTGGATGTTTGTAGCCATTGAAGGCAGAGCTTGCCCACACTGTATGTGGTAATTATCCCTGGGTGTTGTCTTTGGGAATATCTAGGGTCTGGCCTGGTCAATGTGAACCCTTGGATTTTGTTCAGGAATCTGTCTTGACAGTTATTTGTATCTGTGGGCCAGATCAACCACTTTTTCCAATCAGGATGTGTTCTGTTTTGGCTTAATATATGGTTTACGTCTATCTCCTCATCTAAAGATATATTACCGTTCATTGATGGCTTTGGAATAGACGGTTTGTTTAAGTCTTTGATTTTGGCTAGGCCAAGACAGGTAGTTTGTTGAACAGTGTCATTCAAAAATATAATTTGTTCTGGGATCATGCAGGCTCTAAACAATGATTCTATACCTTGTACTTGCCATTCCTTTGTACCCCAAACACTTTTTACTTCAACATTTTTGTCCCAGTAATCAAAACCAAATGTACTCATTTGCTCAAAAAATGAGTCTGAATATATCAATTTAGTGTTTGTAAGCATGGTCTTTGTACCTGTCTTATTTGATAATTTGAAATAAAATGTTTCTGCATTGCTTGTGTTGAACCCTGAAAAATATGAATATTTGTCATAAAAAGTTCTTGAGCTACCTTTTGGAGGGGTTGCACAGTGTTCCCATTGATTATAATTCAAAACATTTCTAGGTTGTGCAGATTTATGCAGATAATGATTACTATAGTGATTATAGCAGAACATTTTATCATAATTAGATGAACCCTGCAAATAATCATGTTTTGTACATTTATCAGACATCACTAGGTCAGACATCATATTATTAATGCTTTCAACGTCCCAATCATCAGCAACTGAGCTTGGTTTTACAAAGTCACTCAATGAGATCTTGATTTGATGTGGATATTTCAGGATTTCATCCGGACCATAGATTTCATAATCAGTAATGTCCCATGCTACCTCACCGGGTATAGGATTGGCTGTGAAGTTGACTGAAGAAAGTTCTCTTTTCTCGACGTGTGAAGACGTTTGTGGTTTGAGGACCAGGTTGATTTTCTGGCTTGCTGTGTCCATTTTAGCATATTTTCCTTCAATGAAGTGTCCCAAACATAGTACCATGATGAGCCAAAGTATGAGGATAAGTGCACCTAAGGCCACCCAGAATTCTATCCACGGAGAAATCAGATAGGTTTCTTTCAGATGTTGAAAAAGTTCCTTAGCTTTATCTTTAAAGGTTTTTGTTGATGTTTGTTCCTTTGATTCACTCAGGTCTTCAGATGAATCACTGAAGTTGATGAAGTAACCGGATGCCGTTCTGTCTATTGTTCCTATTGTTTCAGGATTGCTGTTTGCTTTATTAGTGTGTTTTGTTGCAGCAGCATAGTCATTTGTTACTTCATTGTAGATTGGTGTGTCTCTGCTAAATGTTTTTATTTGGGTTTTTAGAGGTTTAAGTTCCATAGCATTGTTGCATAGTCCTTGTTGTTGTTCTGTTGGCATTTCAAATGTGAGTAGCCTCTTAGATTGAACCTCTGTGTTTGTAGCAAACCTTGGTGTTCTGCTACTTATCGGGATTCCACTTGGCCTACTGTTTGTTATCGGCCACATGACTGTGGTTTTAGCAGGTCGATTGATACAACCCTGTTCTCCTTTTTACCAGCAAGGGGCGGTAGTACTACTGATCTTGTCCCGTTGATAGACAAGACAGGAACTGCTTTTCTGTAAGAAGGCCCAAATTCCTTCTTTACCGCGATCTTTTCTCTGACTAGATCCCCGACTTTTGGAATCCAGACAGGTCTTGCTGGGACAGGTGGTTTTTCTTCAGTGGTCGTTGGCTGTTGTTTCAACTTTATGTTGCTCAGGTCTTTCCTTGTTTCGTTTAAGTCCTGTAAAATAGCCAAACGATCTTTAATATCAAAGCTTTTTTCTTTAACCACTGAAGTCTGACTGTCAAGATCTAAGACCATCATTCTAGTTCCAAACAATAATTCGTATGGACTGAATCCCCTCAGAGAATTTCTTGGCAGGTTATTTAGACTACGTTGGACACTTATTAGATGTTTGACCCACCCAGCTCCTGAACCTAATACCTTCGCTGTTATAGATTGCTTTATGTCTTTGGTTTTTTCTTTACACCATCCCGTTCCCTCAGGTAGGAAGTGAGAAGAGTCCCGCTATGCTATGCTCATTTGGCCATGTTTTTTCATACGCTTTAGGGCAAGAAGAAACAACATTCAGCCAGACGTAGCATGCCTCTAGCGTATATGCCATTATAGACTCGCAAATCTTTTTATAACAGTCCAGACGTCAGCCGAGTGCTGGAGTCTTACTTCATAAGTGGAAATTAGTCTTTTTATGTTAATATAACGCTTTTTTCGTGATAGGTATATAATTATTGTTGTTGTTTTTCTGGAGCGATGTGCCATGGTAATAGTCCTCCTCGCTCGCCACTGCGATCTCTATTGCAGTCTGGGCAGTTTTTTACAAAAATCTGATGATGCAGGCTCATGCCTGGCCACCAGTATACTGATTGTAATTCTTCCAGAGATTCTTTTTGTTTACGGTGTCTGAGACCTTCACCCATATGTGCGTCTGCTATTAACAAGCCTCTCTTGTCCGTGTTTGGAATCACTCTATCCCCCACTCCAGGGATTCGAGCAAAAGGGACTGAGTTTGCATCGATTATGTATGTATAATTGAGTGGATAGTTGATCGGTAGTGCTGAGCAGTCGCTTTTTGATGACGTTTTCACCGCCAGCATTGTTTCACCGTCAATGTGTTTTACTGCACGCTTTTCCTTGACTACGGAAGCCGATTCAGTTGCTGCCGTTGTGGCTTTCTCAGCCAATGAATTCCCTGCAACGTGAACGCCATCACGTTGATGACTCAGTGTATGTATCACGTGAGTCTTTGGTAGTTCTTTTTGCAAATGAACTACTTGTTCCCAAAGCACTTTTTGCTTGATTGTGCCTCCTTTTGCATCCTTAAAATCATTCTGAAGCCAGATCTGCAAGTATTCATTGTAAGACTGAATGCAATAATACGAATCGCACACTATGAGTGTGGGGAATTCTCGATCGGTATTTTCAAGCGCCATCTTGAATGCCAGTAGTTCAGCTCGCTGAGCTGTACAATCTCCTAGAGATTGTGTTTTAGTGACTGCTGGTTTAAATTTCCCTTCGTGCCAGCGACCTTTAACAATCGCGCACGCAGCACTGTAAGCTTGTTTACCCCCAACTGCGGGTTGTGCTGATCCGTCTGTATATATTATACAGCCGTAATGTTCTAGAGGCAGAATTTCGATTGGCGGAGGACATTCAAATTCGTATTGGAGAAATTCTTGTGTTTTTAAGTTGGGATCAAATTCATATACCACGTCTGTTGCAGCAAGAGAATTAGCCCACTGTATCCACCTTGGATGGAGTGCTTTAGCATTCGGAATGCTTGCCTTTGTTACCGCCTCCAGGGCTGGTATCGGTGTCACGATGATTATTCGTTTACCTTGTGCTAGGGCCCGCTCCTTCGCTACAGCAGTCTGTACAGCGGTCAGATTTTTTTCCGTTGGACTAAATTTCATTTCAGCCTTTGTGTACAAGTGTGATTTGTATGCAATTGGTACCTTTTCTCCCTCATTAGAGGTCAGGTATGTGAATCCGCATCTTCCTGGGATGACTCGAATCACAAGATTGCGTGTGTTGTCACGTGTTTCTAATTTTGTTTTAATTAACATGTCTGTTTGTAAAGATCTCAAAATTTCTGTGTGTTTTTGAGTCCAATTGATTCTTTTAAAATCTGGTTTTATTAGATCATAAAGGGGTTTAACCCTTTCTGCGTAATTTGCAATGTATGTTCTTCCGAAGTTTAGGAAGCCTAGAATTGATTGTAAGTTCTTTAGTGTTCTAGGAGCTTGGAGTACAGCACATTTCTCTAGGAAATTGTCAGCCAGGCTTTTGCCTTCACTTGATAGTTCATATCCTAAAAACAGGACTGTTAGATGGGCAATTCTTGATTTTTTAAAGTTGAATTTGTAACCCTCTGCTGCGAACCCAAGTATTATGGTGTTCACTCTCTTCAAGTGAGTATCCAAGTCATCATCTGTTAGGTAAATGTCGTCGACATATGATAATGCCTCGTCATCGTATGTTTGTAGTAATTCTGTTACTCTTTTTGGGCTGTTCTTGTGCCCCTGGGGTAAACGGCAGAAACTTTTTTGCGAGCCATTTACCGAGAACGCAGTCAAATATCTGCTCTCTGGTGCTATATTTTGACAAAAGAATCCATTAGAGATGCCTAATGTTGTTTTTGTATTTTTTGCGCACTATGTTATTCATTAGTGCAGCACTATGCGAGTTTTGTACTGCAAAGGTTTTGCAACATGAGTTAAGGTGTCTGTAATCCAAAACTAGACTATATGAGTTGTCTGGTTTGGAGACAGGAAACAAAGGATTGTTCATTTGTGAGGTGCAAGTTTCAATCACCCCCTGGTATTCAAGTTGATCTAGGATCTCTTTTACCTGTTTTTTAGCTTCTTGCTTATTTGGGTACTGCCTCTGTGCAGTAGGTTGTGATTTTAACTGGATTTTGTGAGGAGGAGAGTCCTCATCCCATCCTACATGATTTTTATATAAAGCAGGAGCTTGAGCTACTGCCCACTTTCTAGCAAGTGTATATTTTTTATGAATTGGAATATGATTTGAGAAGGCAGGCATAATTATTTCATCGCCATGAGGACACTCCCTGACAAACTCTGGTGGCCAGTCTTTCTCAGCTAGAAGGATGTCATAGCCCTGGGAGAGATTATCCCAAAATAGTCCCCTTATTTTTCTAGTCTTATCCCCCTCTATACGCAATGTAATTTCATATATTTTATGAGGTTTGCTAACTCTGGTATCTGCAGTTTCCACCTGAATGTATTCATTCGTGTCCACTGTCTCCAGATGATTCATCAGGACTTTGCGAGCTATGCTCACTTCTGCTGCGCTGTATAGCATTGTCTGAGCCCATTCTCCATTTTTCAGCTGTGTTCTCAGTATTCTCGGCATCTTTGATTACTTTAATACTGGCTACCTTCTTTTTTGGAAATTGTAACTTTTTATTTGGATGAGCAGGTTCCTTGTCTTTGGACTTGACGTGCTCTTCCCTGTATTCTGATCGTCCTCTTCTTTCCGATTTCTGCGAGGAAGTCTGAAAAGATTGAGAGGGACGTGTATCATTATCTTGATATCTATCAGGTTTCTTCAGATTATCCCTATTTCTAAGGTTGTATTTTTTCCCAGAGGGCTCACTTTGGGGAGACCTGCGTCCTTGGTTCGGAGATCTTTCTCTCCGCCAAGGAGACCTTCCTCTGGACTGGAATCTTTTTTCTTTAGGATTGGATTGTTTGTTTCCATCCCAGCTCTTTTTTTGAGTGTTTAAATTATTTTTAATAAATGACTTTTCAGGACTTTCAATTAGTTGAGGTTTTACCGGTATTCCACCCAGACTATCCCTTCCTAGTTCTTCATAGGATTTCTCTATGATTCTGGCAATTTCAGTTGGTTGGTCTGCTATGTCTGTCTCTTTTAACCTTTGGCGGATCGCCACGTTTGCTGCTTCTCCCTTTATGTTGGCTAATAATATAGCCGAGACCTGCTTGAAGTCTTTCAGTAATTTCATACCAAGAGTTAAAGCGGGTTCTGGACCATATTCATCTTGAATCTGTTTTAGCACATCTGGTATTACTGACATGGATGGTACACCATGTGTTTTTGTGTATATGGAAGCAAAGACTGTACCCCAAGTGTCACAGTCCTCCACGTGTGGTGCGATTCCCATTGGAAGACAGATAGTCAGAATCCTGTGTTTTTCTACCGGGGTGGTGTCTGGAAACACCGCCTCTATTTGAGTGATTTTTTTGTGCTAGCCAGAAGGGTATTTGTTCCCGTTTTGCGGGTACTTTACCCAGACAGGACTGTATGTTCTGTGGTGTAATTTTATTTGTGTTACCCTGATGAGGGTTCAGCTGTGGAATTTTACTTGCTGGTTGGACTGTTGAAGTCCGCATTACATATTGGACTAATAGTCTATGTATTTTTATTAGTTGTTTTAGCTGTATTAAAAGCTCTGCTGCAGACATTTCTTCAATGTCTGGATGTGGTGTATATCCGGCTAGGACCGGCCACGTTGCTCCTGGTCTACCTAGTGGACCGAGCCTGGTGATGTGATTATTATGTTTTAGGGCGCCATTAAACAAGAGCAGGTGCTCTTGGAATTTGAGTGGTACTTCCACCTCCTCGAAAGGAGTGTAGGTATCCGGTGGTTCCTCTATTTTATAATAGTGGAACTCTTTTGTTACAGCGTTTGCTGCTGGAAAGTTTATCCATGAATAGAATACCTCTGTCTGCCGATATTCGTGTGCCTCAATTACGAATATGACTGTACCACCTCTCGATGTCAGTCCATTTTCTATAAGTTTTAAGGTTATAGATTTCCTTATGTTGACCGGGATGAGTATTGCATTTGGGTCATTTTCCAGCAGAGTATTGTCTGCTACTAGGAGTTCAGCTGCTATTTTAGCTGTCTCCCTTTCTTTATCACTGTCTATCATTTTACCGACAGGAAGGTTATTCTGTTTGTTTGCAGATCAGGTTTCTATGGAAACAAAGATTAGATGCACAATATTTTGGAACAGTGTATCCTTCAACGTTGACTAAACCAAGAACCATACATAGGAGTCTCCTCCTGCGAGGTTTGGCGGATATGACCTTTCACCCACTCCAGACGTCTTTGGAGTATTATGGGAAGAAAAGGGGGTCTGTGTGAAAAAGCACGACTGAGTTACTCTAATGTCTTGCGTTAGTTTTATCGCCTATCCAAACGTTTGGGCGCCATGTAGTGTAGTTCCTATTATCCCAATAGGCTCTGCGCATTGGAATAATATCTTCAATAGTATAGACCTAGGGCAGAGGTTAACTAGGTCTTCTACTGACGATATTAGACTTAAAGTTTTTGGTTTTGCCAGCTAGCTCAGAGTTCACTAGAAACTTTCTCGAATAGGCAAGGAGGAGTTTAACCTCCCTGGATAGACAAGAAGGGATTTAGTTTCTGACAACCATAGAACATGACAACTTTGCTCTCCCCTAATCAAGAGTGTATCTCTAGAGTCGTGTGAAAACAAAAGACAACTTATTTTACTCAGTCAGTACGTGCATTCTTAGTTTCACCAGATTGTAGAGAAAAGGAAGAGACGGGCGTGTTCAATAAAAGATGGTATTTATTGATCAGTCTCTTTTCTCGTACAAGAGAAATGAATCGATATTATTGCGATACTTATGGTTAAGTAAAGTGCATACAATAAAAGCAGGAGTATAAAATAATACTGCAGAAGCATTGATATGGTTTCTAAGCCATATGATATTTAAAACTGATAAAATAGATACATACATATATACATTTGACTAATCGTACTCAACTGGTGCTTCTAACCACGCCTACCCCAGTGTACCTGACCTAAGCCTAATACGTGGGCGGGAGTAGATAAGTAGCAGTTTAAGTTAAGTTTGTTTTGCCAAGGGACTGACTCAAGAATTCTCTGCAAGGGGTTGTTCAGTTCTGTACCTGAGGTCTAGAATGATTGAGGGCTGGTATCTCTCGTCTCTGGTCTTGATATTCCAGCTGCCTGCGAGGGCTGCTTGGAAGCGCCGGAGCTGGATTTCTCGGCAGGAGAAAAGCAGCGTCTCGTTCTCAGTGCGTCAGGAAGGCGGGGCAGCGCGTGTGGGCTCCGCTCTCTGCTGGGCTCCTCAGCGCGTCTCGCTGCTCCGATCTCGTCACCACCGCGTGTGTTTGCTTAAAGCAATGTCGGTAATACTTATACCTGTAAGGTGCCGAGATTGACGTAAGGATGGACATGGATACGTCAATAAGGATGTCATACGAACGGGCTTGTTCGCACATTCTTTTGCTGAAGTTCTCGGTGAAATCAAAACAATGGCCGCAGGGATTTTCCCAGGTTGTCATAGGTTTGATTTGTTTTGAGAACTCCGTATGCCTTATCAGGGGCTGGAGGAATAGTGCTTGTCTAATTAGATGGCATGCGTTATGACCTAATCAGATAACACGTTTCTGTGCCGTGGTGTGGCTTAATCAGATAACGTTTTTTGCACCGTGGGTTGGCTGCTAGTTAATTATTAACCAGAACAGGGTCAGGAATAGGGGGATCGATACAGAACCTATAGGAATACATCACAATATACATGTATCGACCATGAACAGGGCCTGCATGCATTTGAGCCCTTTTTGAACAAACAGCCATTAAAACAGGCCATGCATAACAAAATGCTGCTGGAACTCGTTGATTTCTGTCTAAGGAATAACATCTTTCTTTTTCAGGACAATATGTTCAGACAGGTGTCTGGTACGGCGATGGGCTCCTGCTTCGCCCCCAGCTATGCAAACCTTTTCGTAGGCTGGTGGGAGGAGCAGGTAGCCTGGGCCCCAGGGAACAAGGAATGGTCGGACAAAGTGGTTGCATGGTATAGGTACTTTGATGACCTTTCTCTAGTATGGGAAGGGTCAAGGGAAGAGGCAGAGAGTTACATCAGGTTACTTAATAATAACAACTGTAATCTTAGATTTACTGGTCAAGTCAGTAAAGAAACAGTCAACTACTTGGACCTAAAAGTTGAGGTCAGTGATGGCAAAATAAAGACCTCATTATACCGTAAGCCCACTGCGGGCAATAGTATATTGCATGCGTCCAGTAGCCATCCCCGCAGATTAATCAACAGCATTCCCTACGGGGAATTCTTACGCCTGAGAAGAAATAGCACACTTGACAGTGACTTTGAAAAAGCAGTGAAGGGTAGTGTGGAGAGATTCCTACAGAGAGGATACAAACAGAATCTTTTACAAGATGCACTTAACCGTGTAAGAAAATTATCCCGACGGACTCTTTTTGACAAAAGAAGTGGTCGAAGTACAGACAGTGGTAAATTCAGATTGATCACGCCATATTCTGTGGACTCATATAGGTTGAGGTCCATTCTGAACAAACATTGGCATATCCTTAAGACAGACACTATCGTCTGGCCTGACATTCCCTCTGTCCCATTGATTACCTTTAGAAAAGCAAGGTCATTACGAGACCATTTGGTACACAGTCATCTTGATCCAATGGTTAAACAATCAGGGACGTTGAAGGATGCGAAAGGATTCTTCCCTTGTGGGAGATGTAAGGCGTGTGCTTCTAGTAAACGCACTCTGTCTTAAGAAGTAAAGGGCTGCAAGGGAGGAAGGAAGATCAATAAGTTTATGTCATGTCACACTAGCCATGCAGTATACTGCCTCAGCTGTCCTTGTAATTTAAAGTACATAGGCAGCACCATTAACCCTGTGAAGTTGAGAATCCTCGAGCATATGAGAGCGATCGTGAATACGGATATTTCCTATCCGGTCGCTCGCCATTTTGCTATCAAACATAACAGTGACAGGAGTCTCCTCAAATATTTCTGTTTAGACCATGTTCCTGATAAATTAAGGGGTGGAAATAAATTACAGAAATTGAGAAGGCTGGAATCACGCTACATAGTAGATTTAGAGACCAAAGCACCAGGAGAGCTCAACATTGGAGAAGAAATGGCATCACACCTTGGCTAAAATGTGATCTGATTTGAAATAATGATGTATGGTTGTGCTGCGATAAGAGAGCCTAGAATATGACAATGTTATGGAATCTTACTTACTCTCTAAGTATAATTTAATGTATATCCCTTTTATTTAATGTCTTATTCTGTATTTGATTCGACAGTTTTCTCTTATGAAATAATGCATATAATTACGTGTGTAATCTTGGGAATAGGCGGAGGTTTTAATTGTAAATTTGTTGGGCACAGTGGTGTGAGTCATGACAACATGTCTTTCCTAAATTTGTTTCTTACATATGAGGATTTAGCAGCCATTGGGCTGCAATTGCCGATCCACGGCATGATTTGAACTGTTAAGCACTGCATGGTGCGATTTATTTCAAACACGGCAGTAAAGAGCTTGCTGTATTTTCGTGTCACTCACAATCTTGGTGAGTGGGACGTTATCCTCGTATGTTTTGATCACAGGGATGGATATGGGCAGGGCGCACACCAGTAAACTCAGCTATATGAGATCCAAGAGTGTGATATAATACTGTCAAGGTAAAGGCATCCCTCATTTAGGGGGTTGCCCATGCCGATACACGGCAAGATAAACTTGAAGCTGTATATCATTTTGATACAGGTTAAAAATGCTTATGTTTGCGCAAAAACACATTTAAAGATGGCGCTCAATGTTATATATAGCAAAGTCCCTTGTTTGTTGCCATCACGCTTTATGGGCTTTTTAAAAATGGCGCAAAAAATCTCGTTCCCTTATGACACCGAGGAAGGGACGCTTCCCGAAACGCGTCTGTCTTAAATAAAGTTTGTTGAAAACTGTAAGAACCCGTGAGTGCTGCCGCTTTTCTACTACCTGAATGGAATTGTGAGGAAAGCTGTGGAGCAGTTATTTTGAATGCGGCACACCACCGCGTGGCAGCACCCGCCATTAGAGTGACTCGCGTTGTTGGTGGACTTTGGAGCAGTTATATACACATATATACATATCTATATGTGAATAAAGCCGCTTTTTACCCTACAGCCGGAGCCGGTGTACTTCTTGTCAGAAGATGAGTAAGAAGTGAGTGTGTCTGTTACATTCACGGGCAGCCCCGTTCCCGTGACACCGTGCCGCCCTGTCAAGGTCTGGAGCTCTTAACGGAGCATTTGTGTGATATAGACTGATTTGTGGGAACCGGACCTGCTTGCCCCCTCAGAGAAAAAACAGGATTTCCTAAATGAAAGTCGTTGTGTGGCAAGTAAGGGATGCAGAAGGAAGGGATTCCTCTTGCTGGCTGAAGTGGTCTCAAGCTGCTTGCACGGAGATGTAAAAGCTGGAAGTGCATGTGTGGCACATTATTTTTTCGCTTTGGAAAGTTGATGAAATAAGAAGGATTTCTAGCGCTGGGTATTGAATGAAAAATGAAAGTACGCTATTCCTCTTACCTGAATGACTTTAATACTTTCCAAATGCGTGCTCTGAAGGAGAAATACGACCTGCATCTTTAAATCACGTGGGCAAGTTTCAAAAATCAGAGAGGCGTTTCCCGTGATCAAGGCTCGCTAGAGCAGAAACATGTTGGGAGAGTGAGCCACAAGCCTGCATATCTATATGTGAATAAAGCCGCTTTTTACCCTACAGCCGGAGCCGGTGTACTTCTTGTCAGAAGATGAGTAAGAAGTGAGTGTGTCTGTTACATTCACGGGCAGCCCCGTTCCCGTGACACCGTGCCGCCCTGTCAAGGTCTGGAGCTCTTAACGGAGCATTTGTGTGATATATATATATATATATATATATACCGTAACCTCGGTTTCTTGCGCGCTGCAATTTCGCTGGAAGACACGATCAGGAAAACAAAGCACGGACCAAAATTCGGTTCTTCTCGGGTATTTATTTGCTTGTCGCCATCATAACGTTTCGGCTCCCTTGAGCCTTGTTCACATGACAGCGAGTTTCAGTGAGGGGTGAATATTTAAAGTGCCAGTGCTGCAATCCAGTTGGGCCACAATGTATCAACATGGTAAAAAGACTGCCGGTACAATCAATGTAAAATACACGATATATGTACATGTTAAAAGCAGAATGACGCTAAAAACAATACTGGTAAAATACCAAAATGTTTCAATTGTAGCGTTAGAAAATGCCTTTGTTTACACAAGATCAAGGACAGCAATACATAAAATAATGTCACAATATGTAAAGGTCACTAGATATAGACATTCTACAGTAATGGGATAAATCCCCACACCATGTATGTATTAATTCAAGATTAGGCCCATTAAGGTAGTGAATAAAACAAGTGAAAGTGCAAAGTGCAAAAAAAGTGCAAAGATAGTTAAAAATAACAATGTTTACCATACTTGATTGACCAAGCACCTGACCCCCTAAAGACTGAGCCAGTCTATTTATAGTAGGGTCAAATCAAAGCTAATGGCAATATGACCAATTAATTAATCCAAGTAGGTACAAAATCTTATTTGCCACTGGAGAATGTAAATACATCAATACGCCAAAAGGCAGAAACTTTTTTAAGAAAACTTTGAGGTAGAGACACTTGTAAAACAAATCTTATTCAAAAGAGGCAGTTAAAACGTAGGGACGACAGAACTAAATTCTTAATCCTTTTTGGAGAGTTCAAACTGGGCTGAAAATCTATGATGCGCATACTGTATCATACAAAAATATGTTAAAACATTGTAGACAACCAATGGTACGTCTTAAATCATGATTCAATTAAAGCATGGATATAAGCATAGCCACTGAATTAAATGTTAAATATGTGCAACACAGTGTGAAGTTAAAACAATAAATAAATAAATAATTAGATAGTAGTTACATAAAACCACTCTCTAAACAATTATTATTTGTGTAATTGAATCACTATATTGCACTGTGTGTAAAGGGGGAGGGGTCGAATCTCCTACCTAATCTAATGTAAACAGGTGTAGAGATCCTCCGTCACGTCAAGTCCCCCCAGCTGTTTGCTATTAAACTGTAAAATGTACCTGGTTTCTAGTTTGCACAATTTTGCTTCCCTATTGCCCCCACGTCTGCTGGCTAGGACTGTATCAACTACGTAAAATCTGAGATCCCTGTTGTTGCTCTGATGATGTTGTCTGAAGTGTCGTGCCACAGGGTATGTGTTGTCTTGTGAGGTAATAGCATGTAAATGCTGTAATATACGTTTGTGCACAGGTAAGTTAGTGCTCCCCACATATCTCAGTGAGCACGGACATTCCAAGATATACACTGCAAAATCAGTTTTACAGGTTAGGGTCTTTGTAATCATATGTTCTTTGTCACCAAAGCCATCCCAATAGCTAGTGTGGTTGACCCCATGTGTACAGGCTTTGCAAGACTTGCATTTATAAAAGCCTCCCCTATTGTGCAACCAAGATGTTTTAGTCAGGACCTCTGGGCCAGTATCAACCAACCTGTCCCTCATATTGGGAGCTTTACTGTACGTAATGGAGGCCCGCTTGGGTAAAAGGTGCCCAATTACCGGGTCTTTAAGTAATATGGGCCAATTTTTATTGATCATTTTACGTATGTCCTTGTGCTGAGAACAATACCCTGTAATGAACCTGAAAGTGTCAGTAATGTCAGTGCCACTACATTCTGTTGCCCCATTGTCTGTTGCAACTTCCGTTGATGTATCGTACTTAGCTAAAAGGGATTGACGGCTTAAGCCTAAGGATTTGTGTATGGCTTCATCAATGGTCTTCTGTGTATACCCTCTTTCGAGGAATCTTTCAGAACTGACAGCTTGAGCCTCCTTTAACTCTTGCTCATTGCTACAAAGCCTTCGAAGGCGTAACATCTCACCGTACGGGATACTCATAATGAGGTGAGAAGGGTGTGTACTTCCCGCATGTAATGTGGTGTTCCCGGACGTGCTTTTGCGAAAAAGTCTAGTCTTTAACCTGTTATTGTGCACCTATACTTCTGTGTCAAGGAAGGGGACCTGTTGCTGACTCATGGTAACTGTGAAGTGGATGTTCAGTTGATTGTCATTAAGACGTTCAACAAACTCTGCCGCCTCCTCTTTACTCCCCTACCAAATTATAAACAGGTCATCAATGAATCGGTGCCATGTAATGACTTGATTCATCATTTCGTACTGAAAGCATGTTTTGAGGACCAGTTCCACCCAAGCCCCCATGTGAAGACACGCGAAGCTTGGGGAGAAACTGGCCCCCATTGCTACGCCCTGAAGTTGCCTGTACAAAAGGTTATTAAACATAAACACGTGCTGTAAACAGAATGTGAGCATTTGGATTAGCATTTTATTATGTTGTTTGTACTTAGCCTCCCTCCACCCCAGATAATACTGCACTGCTGCTATACCGTCTGTGTGGCGGATAGTTGTATACAAGGATGTAACATCCAGGGCTAGCATCCAATTGCCCTCCTGCCATCGGATCTTTTCAAGTTTAACAAGGAAGTCTCCTGTGTCCTGGATGTACGAGTCTAGAGATTTCATGTGACCCTGTAAGAAATAGTCAATGTAGATAGATCTCCTTTCTAGCAGACTGCCTCTGGCCGTGATGATAGGCCTGCCAGGAGGGTTGTTTCTGTCTTTGTGGACCTTCGGGATGAAATAAATTGCAGGAGTCACGGGATAATCTGTTTTTAAATATATGTATTCAGATTCCGCCAGTAGTTTCATGGACTTCCATTTATATAGCAATAGATGGTATTTGCTCTGCATATTTTTAATCTCTTCTCCTTTCAATCTTACATAATGGTCCCGCTGATTCAACTGTGTAAGAACTGGGACCACCAGTTCTCCGAGGGGGTAGCTTGGCTCGAGCAGGTAGGCAACCAGGAGTTTACGTGTAAAGCAGCTACTCAACACATCCATCCACTGAGACATCAAATAATACAGCCTGTTGCATTATACTCTTCAGCAGGATAAGGGGGTACTTTCATAAACCATGGATTAACATTTCAGGAAGCAGTTATGAACATTTCATCTTGCGAATACCAACAGTTCAATACTAGTAATCATGTCATCGAAATATCAATGGGGTAAATCAATCAGTATCAGAGCACATCCACATCAGGATTCGTAGAAGCCCGCCCCTGCAAGAAATTCAGTACAGGGAAATATTATACCACTTCATCAGCAGGCTTAAAACAGGTAATCAGGCATGCACAGATACTTTAGTATGAGCCTGGCTTCAGGCATGCACAGTCAACCGGTATTGAGGCATCTGTGGGTTTAACTGAGGCCTCGGGGTCATTGGAGGCTCATTGGGGCCAACGGGCCCAGTCTCAATGCTCCCCATGGGAGGGGCGAACTCAGGGCCCTGTCCGGCCTTCCGCCTTCCTCCCCGGGGGTTACCTGTGAACTTCGGCCCTCTGGGGCCCTTGCGTGGACTCTAGGTGAGGGGAGGGGTTCCAGCCCTCCCGGGGCCTCACTCGACTCGGCGCGGTGTTGGGGCAGCTTTCGGGCAGCGGCGCCGGTGGCGAGGCGGGACCAAAGTGTGGGGCAGATCGGAGGGGGCTCTCAGGCTCCACGTCCCCCTCCGCGACGAGATGGGGCTTACCCGGGCGCCGGAGCTCACGGCAGAAGGCCCGGTGTAGGCAGCCAATGGCTGCGCGGCTGTGGCGGGGGCGCGGCCGATGACGCGGCGGCGCTCCCCGTCACGTGATGCGGGCCCCAGAGACTTCAGGGCCAACACGGCCTGGTGCACTTGAAGCGGCGGCCCTCCCCTGGCATATGGGGGCCGCCGAGGGAGGCAAGAGGATGGGCAGACTTCACTGGAGCGCCGGGGGCCCGGGAAGGCAGATGATTTCAGGCCCAGCACGGCCTGCGGTGGATTCCGGCGGCCCTCTCCTGGCACACAGGGGCCGCCGAGGGGGGACACAATCCTGGCGTTGACGCTGCGGCCACAGGGGAGATTCCTCGGTGGCTCAGGAGGGCGCAAACGGCTCCGGGGCCGTAGCGGTGAGTCGCCCTGAACAGTGCGCTCAGCTCGCAGAGCGCTATGGGGGTAACCACGTGGCAGAATAGCTCTTGGGCCAGGCAGTCTATGACACAGCGCTGGGCAGGGTAGCAGATCACAGCGCTTTTCAAGGGATGCAGCCAGTGATGCAGGCAGGATGGAAAGCGAAGCAAGACAGTCAGGGGGAGGCAGGTAGGGCAAGGTGGGCCCAGATGGAGGCAGAGAGTGCGCAGGGCAGCACAGTCCAGTACCTGGTCGATCCCCCAGTAGTCTCTGGTCACAGGCAAGTAGTCTTCTTGGCGCTTGGATGGTTTTGCGCCCTTAAGTGATGGTTTCTTGAAGAGAGGGGGGGTCTGAGTTGGAGGCTGGCTGAGTTTCTTCAGGTCACTGCCGATGGACCCTGGGGTTCCCTACTGCTGGGCCAGATCAGGGGGCTTGTCTAGGATACCTCACTCAGCACCTAAATCCTGTCACTCCCAGTGGCATAAGTTCCTGACTAGGCCCTCCCGCCTAAATCTCCTGCGTGGGTTCCCCAGGTCAGAGATTCCCCAACTGACTAAAAAAAGTTCCCTCCCTTGCTTAAGAATGCCCAGGTCAGGTGACCACTCTCTAAGGCGGCAAAAATAAGCTCCGCCTTTCTTCTGGAAGGTTCCAGGAGCTTCCCCACTCTACCTATGGACAGGGGATGGCAGGCTGGCATTGCAACAATGTATGTGGATTCAGCCAGCTCCTGGCAACTAGGGTGCTACGCTAAAAGACCACGCTGCAGTAGCAGAGGCCAGTGGCAGCCATGTCTGAAGTAGAGAGCACCTGCACCCTAACATGGATTAGCCATGAAAAGGTGCCCGAAGACCTAAGGGCCAACAAAAAGTAGGTGGGAAAAATGAGGCAAGGGCGAAAAAAATAGGGAAAGACCACCCTAGGGCTGACAGGTCTAACAAACTGGTTAAATGCCTCCTTCTCGTAATTGGCATTTGTTTGAAGTACAACATTGCCCCCTTTGTCACTGGGGCGTACAATGACGTTGTCCTTTTTGAATCTGGCCACCAAAGTCTCATATTCAAATGTCAATGAATCATGTTTATGTTTGCTCTTACAGATTTTACTGTGAAGTTCTTTAAGATCACTGGTAAGGTTCTCGTGAAACACATCTATGGCATCGCGAGGCATAATTGGACAAAATATATATATATACAAACCCCACTCCCTTGCTTTTAACAAGAATTCGAGCACACACGTATTTTCAGGTCAGAGCTTCTTTTAATCAACCATCGGCATAACGCGTTTCGTTCTATGCAAACTTCCTCAGATGCCGCTGTTCACAATTGGTTCTCCCGCCCTCCTTTTGAAATGTTGATGCCCTTCTCCGATTGGCTAAGGCATCGCGGGCATCCCAGCATAGTGAATTGCTCGAACTCACCAATGCGAATCCGTGTGGAGCAAACACCCAATGTCTGCTCCTTCCCCATGCTTGCCTTTAGCTCTCGTGGTGGATGGTGAGCAGCTCCCCTTGATCCCTCACCTTACCGTTGCAATCCTGCAATTAAGCCTGTTGGTACCGCTGTTGGTACACATATATATGATGATATCATTTGGGATGTCATCAGTGATGTCATAAATGATGTCATAGAACCTCATGAGTCATGAGTGATATAATATGTGAGGTCATAAACAGTGTATGGAAGGGGCGCAATTTATTGTTGCAGGGTCTCCTTTACTGGAAAATATTTTAGACCTCTACTTGTGCGGCCAATTGTTTTATAAGCGGCCACCACAATCTTTGCTAACTGGCGGGGTTTGTCGGCATCGGGCAGAGCAGCCAAAGCATTCGACACCTGAAAGTTAACTGCATCTCCTTTAACATTGGAGAGAATGAGATCACTTACAATCTCAAAAGAACCACACAGGCGCATACCCAATTCAACCGCTGCCTCTGGACCGTGATCATTCTGAACACGTCTAACGATTTCAGGCAGGGCAGTCATAGACGGGGTGCCGAAGCACCTTGTATAAACTGCCGCAAATGTTTTTCCCCAGCTGTCACAGTCAGCAAGTTCAGGAGTAATATCCTTCGGTAGAGTAATCGTTAACATTCTATGTTTATCAGCAGGAGTAGAATTCGGAAAAACCGCCTCCAGTTGATCAAACTTCTCTGCTAGCCAGAATGGGAAGTCATCGTTGTCAACAGGACGCGCACCAAAAACCGAATTTACCATCACTGGATTGAGACGCATTCCGCCTCGTTCCATGGGAGCGGCCGCACCCCCCTGGGGACCACCAGGAAGATGTCGACCGATGTATTGCACTAAAGCACGAATCACGGAAATGGAAACTACATGCAGCCTGCGAATTTCTGCCAGGGTGCAAGCCCCGTGATTCGGGTGCGGGGTAAAGCCACCCAACGCAGGCCAATTAGTACCTGGAATTGAGAGTGGACCTAACCTCGCACGGGACAAAGAGTGGGGGAGGGCGCCATCAAACCAAACTCGATGCTGCCAATGATCAATAGGTATTTCCAATGCCCTGTATGGCGTATATTCAGCCGGGACATCCGAGGCGGTGTAGGAGTGGAACAAACCAGAATTAGCGTCCACAGCCGGAAACGTAACCCAAGAGTAAAACAACTCGTAAGGAAACGCCGGATCTGCACTTACCACGAAAATCACAGCCATCCCATCTACTGGGACTTGGTACGTCTGCAGATGGTTGCGTACCGCTACGCGACTATGCTGCGCAATAGCCACCGCTGCCGCCATTACAGAATTGGAAACAAGAAAACACAAAGAATACTTTGTAGCACAACTGGGAAGTAATTCAAAGAAACCGTTTAAGTAAGAATCAAGCTTGAATAAAGACCAATTTCAAAAAATAGGTAGGTTTCACCAACACCCCGTTTTCCGGAAACGGACGTGAAGGGGTTAAGGCATGAACGATAAACTACTCGAGTGTCATGATATAAGACCACCGAAAACGTTGGGCGCCATGTTGCAGGGATTCTGTACTCACACAGAACTGTGCACAGAGGAGTGGAACCTCGGAAAATTAGGATGTCCCAAAACTTACCTTAGCAACCAACTCACCCCTTACCGAGCTAGCTACAGTGTCTCATTGGACATATCAAACTCCCAATGTTTAGACAAACCAGAACATGAACTTACAGTACCTCAGGGTACGTGGGACTCATGAACACTCTTTCGTTATATTATCATTACAAACCAGAACATGGAGTAAAGAAGACACATGTGCATTTGAAATGTTTATTTACTAATGCCGTCTTCTCAGGCGCAGTATCTTAGATAATACAAGTATACTTATTATCAGTAGCAAAATTATCAGCATAGTTACTAAGACATAAAAAGCGAATGGTGACAGCATGTTAACATGCTGTAATGAATAAGAGTTAACAACACTTATATCTCACCCTCCCTAACACATATATTATATTATTAGCTAAGAAGGTCTCTTTGGGTTGTTTTAGGGCGGGCCCATACCTTAGTGTCCTAGCATGAAGGAATCACATCAGCATACACCAGCTCTCTCTGCATGTGCACCGCATCAAGTGTGTTAACAATTCTTGTGCAAAGCAATATCAATCCCGCCTCAAGCCCAAGTTGGCAAAGGCTGCACTTGTGTTATGACTATGAAGGCGTGGAGATCAGACCTCATAACAATTCCATATCGTGTTGCTCCTGAAACTTCAGCACTCTCCGTGCAGACATGTTTTATTAAACAAAGCAGATATCAGAGCAATAACATATTATTCTCACATTCACCACGGCAAACTACTAGGTTGAAAGCTAAGTCAACAAATAAGGGTCGTGTGCAGAAGTTGCAAGAAAGGAAAAAATGGCGTTTAAATCTCAAACGTACCTATGCTAACTTAACACGATATAGGGATATATAGGAGCTATACAACATTATAATTTGCTCTGCTAACTATACCTTGTGAATTTCTGTTTTTTTAGTTCAAAATGTTACATTGTCACTGACATTTTCACCTAACTATAATGTCCCTAGGGCCCTTTGTGTTTAAAAAGGGGAGGGGTGCACACAGCCCCCCTCACAAGCCCCTATTGGCTGTGGGGACCTCAACCCCGGAGGGGCAAAAAATACATTAAATGGGGAGGGGGAACTTGGTCCCCCTCCGGTGCCTTAAGAGACCCAAATACAATAACATTAGGGGAGAGGGCATGTGGACCCTCTCCCTGAGTCCAAATTGGCCCAGTGGATCCATCCCCGGAGCCATATATTATTATAGGAGAGGGGGAAGTGGCCCCTGCTCGAGCATTAAGAGGCCCTGGGAACCCCATCCCTCAGGGCCATATTTTAATTATACAGATGAGGTGAATTGTCCTTCTCCCCAAGCCTTAAATGAACGTGGGGAACCCTTTCTCTGGGGCCAATGACTTTTCTATTAGGGAAGTGGACACATGAACCCCCTCTCCAAGCCCAAATGGGCCCCAGGATCCCCATTTCCCAGGGCCATATATCAATTATAGGGCAGCAGATGCATGGCCCCCCTCCTCGAGTCTTAAATAGACACAGAGGACCCCATTACCCAGGGTCAATAACTTTTCGACTAGAGAAGTGGGCACGTGCCCCTCTCCCCAATCCCAAATGGGCCTCTGGGTCCTCATTCCCCAAGGCTACATTTGAATTAAAGGGGAGGGTACATTTGGCCTCCCTCGGACCTTGTCCCCTGGAGCCAATAACATTTTCTATTAGGAGAGGAGACATGTCGCCCCATCTCCATGCTCAAATGGTGCCTGTGGACCCCAGGCCCTGGGCCAGATTGCCATGATAAATTGGAGGGACAAGGTGGCCCTCTCCATGAGACTTTTGAGGCCCCAGGGATCCCATCTCTTGAGGCCTGTCCTAATCACAGCAAGTTGGGGGATGCGGGGGAGCCAGATGGCCCTTGGCCCCAGCTGGTTCCCCACATACTGTGGGAGACTGCATTGCTTTCACTCTGTGGGAGCTGCTATTTTTGCATGCTCCCTTCAGGTGGGAGTAATCTGTTTCCCTGCCCACTGTCCTGCACGTAGGGAAGGCATGTTTGCACCCACCCAGTGGGAGATTTAAAAAGGCCCTCATCAGACTGGAGCAAACATATGTTTTCCTGCCTGCACTGATGTGAGCAGGGAAACTACTGTGTCCCGGGGTGGGATCCCCATTTCTGGCTCAGGGAGAGGGACTGTGCGGCCACCCCTCCCATTTTGTATGCACTTTGACTATGGGGGATGGGGTCCCTGGGCCCAAATGAGGCTCAGGGAAGGGCTGCAGGGCCTCTTCTTCTTTGTAACAAAAGCCGGAGGCCTGGTCCCAGTGGATGGGGTCCCTAGGGCCCCAATTGCTTGGGGATGGAGGCCACATGGCCCCCTTTATTATAATTTGGCCCCAGGGGATGGGGTCCCCAAGACCGCCAGATAGATAGATTGATAGACAGACAGATTGACCGACAGACAGACAGACAGACAGACAGACAGACAGACAGACAGACAGACAGATAGATAGATAGATAGATAGATAGATAGATAGATAGATAGATAGATAGATAGATAGATAGATAGATAGATAGATAGATAGATAGATAGATAGATAGATAGATAGATAGATAGATAGATAGATAGATAGATAGATAGATAGATAGATAGATAGATAGAAGTGCCAACCTGTTTTTGAAGCAAACGTCCAGCTGTCCTTGAGGTATAAGTTAACACAAATTAAAAAAAGAAGGAACAAGGAAGGCAAAGCTAAACTTAAGCTTTTCTGTCAAGCAGGACCTAGCTATTAACACTTTTGAAAGCCACTTGTAGGGCAGAGAGAGCTGCCTGAGTTTCAAGCAGTACCTTAGTTATTTACACTTCTAAATGGCAGTATACAGGACATAGGAAGCCATATGAGTTCCAATCCATTATTTGCCACGCAACCTGAATATTTGTTTCCGGCCATATCCTTTATGACCTGTGCTTTAGTTGCCTGTATTTACTGTGCAAAAGACTGGGTGCTCAGAACAAGGTCAAACCCTAGTATGATAACAAATGAACATTTAATTTTACATGACATTGGCCCAAGCACATTCTTCCCAGTTGGTACAAAGGTGTGTACCTTGAATATTGACATCAGAATATTGATGGGACACAATGCTGAGGGCAAAATATAAAAAATAATTGACAGGTAAGTAAGGCTAGATGTTCTGTATCTTACAGTGAAACACCAATAATGCAAAACGACACATAATAACAATTGGCGGGATGTATATGACCAAGCCCTCTGGGTAGGGCAAAACGTTATCCTGCCGTGGTGTGCTGTTAAATAAAAAAACTCACTAGCACTCTGGGTCTTCCGTGTTCTTGCTAGTTGGTCAGCCGAGGATTGATGGCGTGGCGTGGCAGCAGGAGTACAAGTGTGGAAATATATATATATATATATATATATATATTTTCACGAGTGATCCTGTCGCAGAGGGAACAGCTACACAAGTTGGTGCTGGGTTCGGGACCAGGACCGGATCCCGTGAATTATTTTTCACGAACAGAAAACCAGCACTCCGCACTTTAGAATTAAAGGTTTATTTCAGACACTGTTTAAAGCCTACGCGTTTCGAACCAGATGGTTCCTTTTCACGGCAGTGTTAGCAGTTGTCCTACTTCACTTACAATTATATAGCTTTTAATGCTCATCCTGGTGCATTATGGGACATGCAGTTTAGCATTCATTATGCATTGTTATCTACATTTTTACATTTTTAACATTATTGAATTATTAGCGTTTTAATGCATTTCAATTGGGGGCTAAGTGCCCTACATTCAACTTTTTAGCACGAGGACAAGGTGTCATGGCAGTGTGTTTTTGGACTGCACAAGTAATTAAATTGTCCTTCTCGTTAAAGCCATGTGGTCATCAGTCCGGCTGTGCAGTCATGTGCTATTTAAATAGCACATGACTGCACAGCCGGACTGATGACCACAATTTAATTACTTGTGCAGTCCCATAATGCACCAGGATGAGCATTAAAAGCTATATAATTGTAAGTGAAGTAGGACAACTGCTAACACTGCCGTGAAAAGGAACCATCTGGTTCGAAACGCGTAGGCTTTAAACAGTGTCTGAAATAAACCTTTAATTCTAAAGTGCGGAGTGCTGGTTTTCTGTTCGTGAAAAAAATATATATATATATATATATATATATATATTGGGCCCGATTCAAAAAGTAATCTGAGACAAAATCCTAACTTTATGACTTTCGGTATTCACAAAGGGCATTTAGGAGTAGTAAAGCTCGGAATCCTAACATTTTAGGAGTAGTAAAGTAAGGATTCATAACTTTACTATTCCTAAAGGCCCTTTGTGAATACCAAAAGTCGTAAAGTTAGTATTTTGTCTCAGATTACTTTTGTGAATCAGGCCCATTATTTATATATATATATACATCCCGCCAATTGTTATTATGTGTCGTTTTGCATTATTGGTGTTTCACTGTTGCCATTCAGACCTGTTTTTTTGGCTGTTTGGGCTTTTAATCTGCTTTAAATTGCACACCTGCGTGAGGCGCGTCATGAGATCAAGCTCCGTCCGCGGAGCGAAACGCGTCATGGAGGACATCTGTCCTACGTTACTGAAATAAAAGCTTCCACCTTTGCTAACACAACTTTGTGTGTTGATGGCCTGATATTGAAGTTATTCATTCTCTTTTGGGGAAGAGGTCTACACCTGCTTGGTTCCACTTCGATAGCTGTCAGGATTTTGCTTCGGGTATATATATTTATATATATATATATATATATATATATATATATATCGACATCCAAAGGGATCCCAAAGCCAATCGAGAGCGCTCTGCAGTGTGTGCTCTGCCCAGGGGTCGGATCCTGACCCTGAAGATTCTTGTCATACAAAAGAGGCGGCACAACCAGGATACTTTTTTAAGTCTGTTTATTAGACTTCACCCCACCAACGCGTTTCAGCCACAACTGGCCTTGCTCACGGTCCGTGAGCAAGGCCAGTTGTGATGTCATCAGTGATGTCATCAGTGATGTCACTGACCATGTCATGAATGATGTAATATGTGACATCATCAGCAGTGGATTGCGGGTGCGCAGTATATAGTTAGTGCAACTTCAATGGAATTTCAATGGTTTTGTGTGAGTAAAATAAGGTTTTTTAAATGCTAATTCCTAACTATATATGGTCTATAACCTATGGTTTTTTCAGTGAATTTTCAAGGTTTTGTAAATGCTAATTCCTAACTATATTTGGTCTATAACCTATGGTTTTTTCAGTGAATTTCAATGGTTTTTTAATAGCAAATATCATAAGCTGTCGAATGTCAAGTACGTGGTAAGAATTTTTTTTTTCGTGTTTATGCACACTGATCTGCTTTGATTGCTGCCCCCACCCCTCATTTCTATTAGGAGTACTCTCTCTTTGCAGATAGTGAAGGGTAGTTAACGCAGCCCTTTCCCCCTTTGTAATCCGTCGTGCCTGCTTCTCTCTCCATTTGATTGATTGTTCTCTTTGGTTCATTCTCTATTTACAAACAAGCACAGAGTCGCAATACTCTGTTTAGTCTTTGCAGATAGCGAAAAATCGTGTAAAAAAACAAAAGGAATCGAGCAAAATCAGTAGGCCACTAATGGGATCTCTTTTGACCTCGCTAAAATAGAAACATTAGGAACAACCTGTTGAAAATAGCAATGCGTATGTATATAAGCGGCGTTCATTTGTGTTCACAGTACCCCTTGTTGATTGTTTCAATCGAGCATTGAATTGTTCGAAGTTAATTCTCTTAACGATCTTCTCTACCTGCAAACGAGGAAGAATAGGAATATTCTATCTCCCTTTGCAGATAGTGAAGGGTAGGTAACGCAAGCCTTTAACACGTCGTACCTATTTCATTCCTCATTGATTGATTGATTGTCCGAACATTGACTGTTTGGGAATTAGTTCTTTTTGGAGGTATTCCCTGTTTGCAAATAAACGTAGGAAAATCTTTGCAAGTAGTGAAAGGGTACGTAATGCGGACCGTTCTCCCCCGTTGTAATCTGTCATGCCTATCTACTCCCCACTGATTGATGCACCTTTTTCACCCGGACCATTTACTAGAGATACGTCATCTGGCCCGACCAGAGAGCACCCCTAGTGAAAAGGACATATGCAATAATAACGAAGTGATCACTGTATCCTGTTAACAGAAACTTTACCATGAAACAACCTGGAAAGAAAAAAATAGGAAAACGAAAATCAGTAGGCCACTGATGAACATGAACTTTTATTAAACAACGAACAAAGAAACGATAACATAACGTAATGATAAAACCTATTAATGTCCTAGAAACAAGAAAACGTTAAAATATGCCAGTGGTGAGAGACCAGAAAAACAGTAAGAGAAACCAAATCACCCCTCGCTGTCCCACCGCCTGCCACGCCAAAAAAATCGATAGACTAGGGAAAATGCAAGTCAGTAGAACATCCACCCCCACTCTGGAAACTTCCAAGGTGGGGCAGGGTTCCGGCTACGCCCAGCCGGGAGCAGCCCATATAAGGCAGGTCCTGCTGCCACGCCTCGGCCAGGAGATCCTAACGTAGGGTGTAGCCGGAGGAGAGGCCGAGACCAGCGGGACCCGGCCAGGGGATTGCCTTTAAAACGCTGAACAGTTGCAGGGGGGGGGAATGTCTCCTCGACCCTCCCCTCTCTCTCCCAGTCCGGCCGCGGTGGCCCTTGAGAGTTGCAGGTAGTCCCGCCACATGCTCTTCCGGTCCGACCACCAACGGTCGGGGGGCCGAGGCCGACGGGATCCGGCTGCAGCCGATAAACCAAGAAACCCGTTCATGGGGCCAGAGCCAGGGGCGTCCGGCCGACATCCACCGGAAGCCCGGCCCGAAGACGGACGGGACACTTCTTTCTTTTATAATGGCTGCGACAACACTGGAGGGGGATGTCTTGCACATGCCTCCGACCCCCCCCTCTTCCTCATCGCCTGGTCCGGCCATAACAAATCTCAAGCGAGACGCCGTGGGGTGCACTGGGAGGGAGAGACGGTGCGAACAGGCCTCTCCCGCCTCCCCAGGTGGAGGCTTCCCAGCTGCACCCTCAGCGCTCCAGGCGGTGGCATCCTAACAACTACAGTGCTGCACAGTTTCGGAACGACCTAGATAACGGTTCTTCCACTGTGGCCATGCTGCAACGTCTCGCCCGGCAGGGTGGAGCCCGTCCGCTCATGTGACCCCGCGATCGCCGGTAGCTGCCGAACTCTCAAAATGGCGGTCGACCTGGCAAGAGCGGGCCCAACATAAAGAAATGGCCCGGTCACTGGTTGACTCCACCACCGTAGTCCTCCACGACCTTGAAGATTCTAGAGGAGCCGCGGGAGTCTCCGACCCCCGATGGGGAATGACTGCCATGATCGCCCGTGGAGTGACGAAACTGTATCCGCGGGACGTCGGCGCTCCCATGCTGGCGCCAGCCTCACTTTGAATTACTACAATCCTGCAGACCTCACTTCCGGTGAAAGCACAGTGTGACCCGGTAGGAAAAATTATTGCACCCCCTCCCCTTTTTGACTGATAGTTCAAACCACCGATCCTTTCCTTTGCCCTTTTAACGGAACTTTGGACTGCCTCCCCCTCTTTTACATTTTCTAGAGAAAACAAAACATTAACCACTACATTAGCATAGCAGTTGACACCAGAACTGTTTTCAAATTGAAAACCAACAACATCTTCAACAGAATCCTTTTTGTTTCTGCTGTGACCCTGCTACAGCACAGGCATTGTCCCCAGCAGTAATTCTGCAATGCCGGTAAGAATAGCTGTGGTGCCTACTGGACTCACTCACCCCCGCGGCGCCCCACGCCGTTTTTTGCTGGGCGGCAACTTACTAGACATCACTTTCGTGCCATCTAGATTTCAGCGCGTTCTGCTGCCTTGGAACTATTCGCACAACAGACCGCTACTGACAAGAATATTTCATTATTGGTGCTGTCAATTTCAATAAATCTATTGGATAATTAAAAAGAAATTGCCACGGTCTCTTCGTTGTTTAAATGTTTTTACTGTTTTTGTTTTGTTGTATATATTTATATGTTATTAAAGTTTTATATTCCTACTACTTTGTTGGAGTGCTATATATTTTTAATGTGACACATAATTGTAAAAACTTTGATGTACAAAGAGTCATTCCTGGAATCTTCCGCTTCAGGCTCGGTCCCCTCCCCAATCACAATACAGGATGGTTTTCAGATAGTAGGAACGCGTGTGCTGTGACGGATCACATCGGGTGTGGGCCTTGATCTACTATAACTCCTTTGAAGAGGGGTGATTCTTTACAGCTGGGGCCATAAACTACATCTGCAGGGCTAGCTGATAGCCTAGGACCGGCCTGGACATTCGGACACAGAGGAAGAGGAGTGTCAGAGGGTGCGGTAGTGAATAGGGCGAAAGGGAGGTGTCGGGCGGGCACAGAGTGTGATTCTCAGGGAAGAGCAGCGCAGATGGGGGAAGGTTTATTGCCCATGCATAAGACAGAGAGCGGTGGTGACCAGTGCCTGGGGTAGATGCTTACGAGGGTGAGGAGCCATGCTACGAATCGACAGCGTGCAGAGAGTGGGTCTGGTCAAGACATCTAAAATGGCTGCCGTGCACGACAAAAGTGTGGCATTTCAAAAAAGGCAAGATGGCGCAGACAATGTTTTTCAACACTTCCTCATTTCCTTCGAATCGAACGTTAACAGACGTTGGGGCATATTACCAAAGTTAAGCGATATTTATCGCTAACGATGCTTACCAACCAATTTTTTACCACTAAGCATCGTCAGAAATTATCGAAGATAAACCTTACTATTATCAAGGTTTATCGCAAATGCGATAATAAACGGCCGCAATGCATGAATATCGCTAAAAACTCAGCGATATTCATGCATTACCGAGCTAATACTCTTAGCCATGTTATCCACCTCCCATTGGATAACATGGCTAAGAACTGCTCAGGGCAGGTGTTACTTTTTGGAGATATTCGCGCTTAGCGCGAATATCTCCAAAAGTTGGTAATAGGAGATAGACATCTTGCATGTTGTAATGCAAGTTATTGTGGTATATGGAACTCATACCATAATCTCTCAGGAAAGCAGAAACTGATCCTTTTGGGACCGCCTAAAAAGGCCTAGGGGGGGAGGAGTACTCTACTTTGCCCCCTTTTCACGTTCCGAACTATTTTATTTTACTCTCTTCTGTAATTACACAAAATACCAGCGATAAGATGCATCGGAGACACACACTGAGAGAAAGGAGGCCGGAGATGAAGAAGACATGTCAAATACACATTGGAGATAATATAGTGGCAGAAGGGAAGTAAATATGAGTAAACTTACCATGTAACATAAAAATGTTGCACTCTATACTATAAGTCTCATTTTATACTACAATCACTTCGCTACAACCTCATAAATTAAAAATAAAAATAAATAATGTCTCAAACAATTTTTGATTTCTAAATATAAATTTATTCTTCAGAATTTTCTAAATTTGAAACAACTAGTAACATGTCCTCATCAGTAATTTCCTCTTCAATCATCTCATCTGGAATCTCCTCATTAAAAGTCTGCAATGATGATTCTTGTAACTCTATGGTCTCCAAACACTCGATAAATTCGCCATCAAGAGATTGATCAAAAAAATCATTCAAGTCATCTCCTCCTTCTGACAATATTTCATTATTGGTGCTGTCCATTTCAATCAATGTAGTGGAATCATTCAAGTCATCTCCTCGTGACAATATTTCATTATTGGTGCTCTCAATTTCAATCAATGTAGTGGAATCATTCAAGTCATCTCCTCCTTGTGACAATATTTCATTATTGGTGCTGTCCATTTCAATCAATCTAATGGAATCATACAAGCCATCTCCTCCTTGTGACAATATTTCATTATTGGTGCTCTCAATTTCAATCAATGTAGTGGAATCATTCAAGTCATCTCCTTGTGACAATATTTCATTCTTGGTGCTGTCCATTTCAATCAATCTAATGGAATCATACAAGTCATGTCCTCCTTGTGACAATATTTCATTATTGGTGCTCTCAATTTCAATCAATGTAGTGGACAATTCAAAAGAAATTGCCACGGTCTCTTCATTGTGAGCCATTTTATTTTGAAATTGCTTGCTGTAAATTGCAGAAAAAAATAATCACTTTCATTTATCGTTTTTAGTAATACATAATATAAAACTAACTTCATCAAGTATTTAGTATAACAGAAGGACTGCAAATAAATAACAGAAAACATTTTTCAAATTATCTTCAAGTGTACAACATAGTTCCCCTTACAAATTAACAACTCACCTTTTTAAAAGTAGCAGAAGTGTTAGTACTGTGTAAATCAAACACCAGAAATTCACCACCAAAAATTCCTCACAAATGTACCTCAGACAGTAGTATCACAAAATGGCTGTGGTTTGCTCTCATTTGACATATATACATAACCAATTAACTTTCATCACACACAAATACAAAACCAAAGTAACATTTTAATTGGTTCTAAATTTCAACACTTTCAAATGTGTTTTCCCCATGCAATTTTCCATAGGACATTTACATACGTCTACAGCCTGAATGGCTGAACGGAATTACACCAAACTTGGCAAAATGGTACATCAAACCTAAGAGGTCAGGAAGGATCTACTATGCCCCCTTATGGTCATTTCCCCCTTCGCTTTGGCCTCCTCTTGTCTCTCAATCCTACCGAGGGACAAGATGGCGGCCGCTACGGACTGTTTGGAATGTTGACAGACGCCGGAGAACCAATCAGCTTCGCAAAGCTCCGTAACGCGAAAAGTACGCGAAGCGGAGCGCTGTTACAGATATATATCTTTTTTTCAACGTTAATTTCTCAAAATCCACTGGAGCACATATATTGAGACCTAGCAAAGGCACATCGGGCTACCAGTCCCTAATATTTTGCCAAGTTTCGTGCAAATCCATTCAGCCGTTCGATTATTATTATTTTGTTTTTTTTTTGCCCCGCGGGGCCCTTTTAAAACCTCCACATCAAACCTAGGGGGTCAGCGAGGATCTACTATGCCCCCTTATAGTTATTTCCCCCTTTGTTTTCACCTCCTCTTGTCTCTCGATCCTACCGAGAGACAAGATGGCGGCCGCTACGGACTGTTTGGAATGTTGACAGACGCCGGAGAACCAATCAGCTTCGCTTCACAAAGCTCCGTTGCGCGAAAAGTCCGCGAACCAGAGCGCTAACCGGTCCGCTGTTACAGATATATATCTTTTTTTAAACGTTAATTTCTCAAAATCCACTGGAGCACATATATTGAGACCTACAAAAGGCACATCGGGCTACCAGTCCCTACAATTTTGCCAAGTTTCGTGCAAATCCATTCAGCCGTTCGGGCTAAAAGTGAGGCCAACCGCCCTATGGAAAACTCAATGTTAAAAACACGTTTTGGGACCCCCCTTTTTTCTCGGCCCCCACTGGACGAACCCCCCCCAAATTTTCAAGGGCTGCTCAGAAACAAAATGTGCCATTTTCCTGAAAATTTCAGCCGATTCCGTCCACAAACGCCAAAGTTATTAGACATAGAATTTTCAAAAAACCCATAGAGAAAAAATCCTAACTATATATACCTACTGGCGACCGCCAGTAGGTAATATATATATATATTCAAATCAAATCAAATCCCTGAAACGCGTCGGGCTAGTTTTAAAGCAAGAAGGCGGAATGCGCTGCATGACAAGCCAGTAAGGCGGAGAACCGTCGAGTGTTTCCCAAAAGCTCCAGGCGTTCGAGGAACATTATGCACACGGCTGCCTGTGCCGTGGGGGAGCACCATCATCTGTCAGAAAAACGAAATTTCTTGGCAGAGAGAGGCCAACATTTCCAAACCGTTTGGAGGTGTGCACGGAACTCCAGAAGTGAAGACACAGCGCATGAAAACCGTCATGCGACCTACTTAAGGATATGAACATTTGCCCCAATGTACAGTGAACACTCGACTTCACTCAGAAGTGGAACAAACATGGCACTCAAGACGGACTACAAATCCCAGAAATGCATGATGAGACACGGAATCGAGCCTACGCCCATCAGGTGATTTGCATAATTTGAATCCGTGAAACTGAAGATGCCTTACGAGTGCTCACTGTGGGCTGCCCCTGAAGATGGGATCAAATCCCTGAAACGCGTCGGGCTAGTTTTAAAGCAAGAAGGCGGAATGCGCTGCATGACAAGCCAGTAAGGCGGAGAACCGTCGAATGTTTCCCAAAAGCTCCAGGCGTTCGAGGAACATTATGCACACGGCTGCCTGTGCCGTGGGGGAGCACCATCATCTGTCAGAAAAACGAAATTTCTTGGCAGAGAGAGGCCAACATTTCCAAACCGTTTGGAGGTGTGCACGGAACTCCAGAAGTGAAGACACAGCGCATGAAAACCGTCATGCGACCTACTTAAGGATATGAACATTTGCCCCAATGTACAGTGAACACTCGACTTCACTCAGAAGTGGAACAAACATGGCACTCAAGACGGACTACAAATCCCAGAAATGCATGATGAGACACGGAATCGAGCCTACGCCCATCAGGTGATTTGCATAATTTGAATCCGTGAAACTGAAGATGCCTTACGAGTGCTCACTGTGGGCTGCCCCTGAAGATGGGATCAAATCCCTGAAACGCGTCGGGCTAGTTTTAAAGCAAGAAGGCGGAATGCGCTGCATGACAAGCCAGTAAGGCGGAGAACCGTCGAGTGTTTCCCAAAAGCTCCAGGCGTTCGAGGAACATTATGCACACGGCTGCCTGTGCCGTGGGGGAGCACCATCATCTGTCAGAAAAACAAAATTTCTTGGCAGAGAGAGGCCAACATTTCCAAACCGTTTGGAGGTGTGCACGGAACTCCAGAAGTGAAGACACAGCGCATGAAAACCGTCATGCGACCTACTTAAGGATATGAACATTTGCCCCAATGTACAGTGAACACTCGACTTCACTCAGAAGTGGAACAAACATGGCACTCAAGACGGACTACAAATCCCAGAAATGCATGATGAGACACGGAATCGAGCCTACGCCCATCAGGTGATTTGCATAATTTGAATCCGTGAAACTGAAGATGCCTTACGAGTGCTCACTGTGGGCTGCCCCTGAAGATGGGATCAAATCCCTGAAACGCGTCGGGCTAGTTTTAAAGCAAGAAGGCGGAATGCGCTGCATGACAAGCCAGTAAGGCGGAGAACCGTCGAGTGTTTCCCAAAAGCTCCAGGCGTTCGAGGAACATTATGCACACGGCTGCCTGTGCCGTGGGGGAGCACCATCATCTGTCAGAAAAACGAAATTTCTTGGCAGAGAGAGGCCAACATTTCCAAACCGTTTGGAGGTGTGCACGGAACTCCAGAAGTGAAGACACAGCGCATGAAAACCGTCATGCGACCTACTTAAGGATATGAACATTTGCCCCAATGTACAGTGAACACTCGACTTCACTCAGAAGTGGAACAAACATGGCACTCAAGACGGACTACAAATCCCAGAAATGCATGATGAGACACGGAATCGAGCCTACGCCCATCAGGTGATTTGCATAATTTGAATCCGTGAAACTGAAGATGCCTTACGAGTGCTCACTGTGGGCTGCCCCTGAAGATGGGATCAAATCCCTGAAACGCGTCGGGCTAGTTTTAAAGCAAGAAGGCGGAATGCGCTGCATGACAAGCCAGTAAGGCGGAGAACCGTCGAGTGTTTCCCAAAAGCTCCAGGCGTTCGAGGAACATTATGCACACGGCTGCCTGTGCCGTGGGGGAGCACCATCATCTGTCAGAAAAACGAAATTTCTTGGCAGAGAGAGGCCAACATTTCCAAACCGTTTGGAGGTGTGCACGGAACTCCAGAAGTGAAGACACAGCGCATGAAAACCGTCATGCGACCTACTTAAGGATATGAACATTTGCCCCAATGTACAGTGAACACTCGACTTCACTCAGAAGTGGAACAAACATGGCACTCAAGACGGACTACAAATCCCAGAAATGCATGATGAGACACGGAATCGAGCCTACGCCCATCAGGTGATTTGCATAATTTGAATCCGTGAAACTGAAGATGCCTTACGAGTGCTCACTGTGGGCTGCCCCTGAAGATGGGATCAAATCCCTGAAACGCGTCGGGCTAGTTTTAAAGCAAGAAGGCGGAATGCGCTGCATGACAAGCCAGTAAGGCGGAGAACCGTCGAGTGTTTCCCAAAAGCTCCAGGCGTTCGAGGAACATTATGCACACGGCTGCCTGTGCCGTGGGGGAGCACCATCATCTGTCAGAAAAACGAAATTTCTTGGCAGAGAGAGGCCAACATTTCCAAACCGTTTGGAGGTGTGCACGGAACTCCAGAAGTGAAGACACAGCGCATGAAAACCGTCATGCGACCTACTTAAGGATATGAACATTTGCCCCAATGTACAGTGAACACTCGACTTCACTCAGAAGTGGAACAAACATGGCACTCAAGACGGACTACAAATCCCAGAAATGCATGATGAGACACGGAATCGAGCCTACGCCCATCAGGTGATTTGCATAATTTGAATCCGTGAAACTGAAGATGCCTTACGAGTGCTCACTGTGGGCTGCCCCTGAAGATGGGATCAAATCCCTGAAACGCGTCGGGCTAGTTTTAAAGCAAGAAGGCGGAATGCGCTGCATGACAAGCCAGTAAGGCGGAGAACCGTCGAGTGTTTCCCAAAAGCTCCAGGCGTTCGAGGAACATTATGCACACGGCTGCCTGTGCCGTGGGGGAGCACCATCATCTGTCAGAAAAACGAAATTTCTTGGCAGAGAGAGGCCAACATTTCCAAACCGTTTGGAGGTGTGCACGGAACTCCAGAAGTGAAGACACAGCGCATGAAAACCGTCATGCGACCTACTTAAGGATATGAACATTTGCCCCAATGTACAGTGAACACTCGACTTCACTCAGAAGTGGAACAAACATGGCACTCAAGACGGACTACAAATCCCAGAAATGCATGATGAGACACGGAATCGAGCCTACGCCCATCAGGTGATTTGCATAATTTGAATCCGTGAAACTGAAGATGCCTTACGAGTGCTCACTGTGGGCTGCCCCTGAAGATGGGATCAAATCCCTGAAACGCGTCGGGCTAGTTTTAAAGCAAGAAGGCGGAATGCGCTGCATGACAAGCCAGTAAGGCGGAGAACCGTCGAGTGTTTCCCAAAAGCTCCAGGCGTTCGAGGAACATTATGCACACGGCTGCCTGTGCCGTGGGGGAGCACCATCATCTGTCAGAAAAACGAAATTTCTTGGCAGAGAGAGGCCAACATTTCCAAACCGTTTGGAGGTGTGCACGGAACTCCAGAAGTGAAGACACAGCGCATGAAAACCGTCATGCGACCTACTTAAGGATATGAACATTTGCCCCAATGTACAGTGAACACTCGACTTCACTCAGAAGTGGAACAAACATGGCACTCAAGACGGACTACAAATCCCAGAAATGCATGATGAGACACGGAATCGAGCCTACGCCCATCAGGTGATTTGCATAATTTGAATCCGTGAAACTGAAGATGCCTTACGAGTGCTCACTGTGGGCTGCCCCTGAAGATGGGATCAAATCCCTGAAACGCGTCGGGCTAGTTTTAAAGCAAGAAGGCGGAATGCGCTGCATGACAAGCCAGTAAGGCGGAGAACCGTCGAGTGTTTCCCAAAAGCTCCAGGCGTTCGAGGAACATTATGCACACGGCTGCCTGTGCCGTGGGGGAGCACCATCATCTGTCAGAAAAACGAAATTTCTTGGCAGAGAGAGGCCAACATTTCCAAACCGTTTGGAGGTGTGCACGGAACTCCAGAAGTGAAGACACAGCGCATGAAAACCGTCATGCGACCTACTTAAGGATATGAACATTTGCCCCAATGTACAGTGAACACTCGACTTCACTCAGAAGTGGAACAAACATGGCACTCAAGACGGACTACAAATCCCAGAAATGCATGATGAGACACGGAATCGAGCCTACGCCCATCAGGTGATTTGCATAATTTGAATCCGTGAAACTGAAGATGCCTTACGAGTGCTCACTGTGGGCTGCCCCTGAAGATGGGATCAAATCCCTGAAACGCGTCGGGCTAGTTTTAAAGCAAGAAGGCGGAATGCGCTGCATGACAAGCCAGTAAGGCGGAGAACCGTCGAGTGTTTCCCAAAAGCTCCAGGCGTTCGAGGAACATATATATATATATATATATATATATATATATATATATACATATATATATAAATCAAACTCTTCACTCCTCAGAAGACTAAACCCCTCCGTGGCGAAGAAGACCAGGGACAACAGCGAAGTTAGGCAGGTAACTGTTTGTTTATTTAAAGTACATTGGCACTACCGGTTTCAGCGTGTGCCTTCTTCAGATGCCTAGTCCGTTTGCAGCGTTGACCCACCTAGGGATTCCTCTTTAAGCTCCTCCTCCAAGTGGTGGCGGGCTCACCTGCTCCGGATTTGTTTTCAGCAAACGTAATTTTGGGGACTACTAGTCCCAGAGTACACCGTGCTAAACAGTCCAGGTGCAGTGGTGGGGCTTCACAAAAATTAAAACTTATGGCTGCCAGTCTTCTACTCTCTGCCCCAGTGACCGAGCTTACACAACCAAGGTACCGGCCGGGTGACGGCGTCCATCCGTGCCCTCCGTACCTGATGTCAAAGGGTGTGTCCTCAGTCTCGGTGAACTCACTGGCGGGCCGCGGCTTTTCCGACTCAAAGTCACAATCCAAATTTTTCCTGATGTAATCCGCAGCCACTTACGAGATGGTCTCTGGTGCGCGTCACAGGAAACCGCGCTGAACATAAATCAAACTCTTCACTCCTCAGAAGACAAAACCCCTCTGTGGCGAAGAAGAACAGGGACAACAGCGAAGTTAGGCAGGTAACTGTTTGTTTATTTAAAGGACATTGGCACTACCGGTTTCATTCTCTTTTGGGGAAGAGGTCTACACCTGCTTGGATCCGCTTCGATAGCGGTCAGGATTTTGCTTCGGATATATATATATATATATATATTTCGTCACCAAAGTAATCCCGTTACCGAGGGCACACTTTGAACAGCTGGTGCGAGTTTCAGGGACGGGCTTTCCCTGCCATTAATTTGCCACCAAAGAAATTATACTCGCACTCCACCAAGTAGTTAGTTTGTAGCAGGTTTATTTATGTGCCATTACAGCACACAATGTGCTGTAATGGCACATAAATAAACCTGCTACAAACTAACTTCTTGGTGGAGTGCGAGTATAAGTTCTTTGGTGGTGAATATATATATATATATTGAGGGCCAAAATATCAAAAGGTAAGTGCACAGAGAAAAGTATATATTTACTTATAAATATATGTAACTATAAGGGACGTAGATGTGGATGTGGGAACAGTAAATATATACTTTCCTCTGTGCACTTACCTTTTGATATTTTGGGCCTTAATATTTGGCCCTTGATATTGTTGTACTACGAGATTCTGGGGGCAGATATTCAGTATTGCAACTGGTACAAAATGGTATTTTGCCAGTATGCATTTCCACCTAACACCTGGAATGCGTTTTAGAGCAGCATTATCATTCTAACTTTAAGGGAGCAGCAGGAATTGTAGTGGTGTGTAAATGGAGGGCAGGGAGCAGGTCCAGGAGCAACCATTGCAATGACCATTGCTCAAAAAGTGCCTCGATCTGGAACACAGCATGTAATTGTGCCTTGAACAGGAATAGATCTTTTCAAATCATACAAGAGTAATGTACTGAAATGTAAAATAAAATAAAAATTGTGTGTGATAAGTGAACCCCAGATCTATTCAAGGGACAACTTTTTATTTTACCAAACAAAAATACTTTCATGGAATCACAGAAGGCCCTTTGGCTTTCTTTTTCATTACGCTCGCACAAAGGGTATCTGCCTTGAAAGGATAGCATCCTTGTTGGATACCTACAATGACAGATGCTTAAGCTCTCAGGGGGATCTTGAACTGTGATGTTATGCCTCCGCTTCCAAGGATCTTCTTCACAACTGCATTAGCAAACAAGCCTTTAAAAGTAGCGTTCACATTTACAAAGGAGTCTTTAATGGCTCGGATGCAAAGGCAAATTTCTTCTCATTCTTTGGATCTGAGGCTGGCTTTTGAAAGAGATGCACTTTTGAATGGAGAGAAGGCTGGAGGTGCCAATGTGCTGTCAGAAGAGGAGACAACAGACTTGAGACCCTTCTCAACTTGCTTTACAGTCCGAAGTGTATGAAATTGCCAGGTCTTATTTTGCCACAAATAAAAATTGTGCATGTTCGTGGCTCTCTTTTTAAGGGGAACCGGGGAAATAAGAAATGTTAGATTTATGCTGCCTTATTGAACAGAGGGTTCCGTCCTTGAACTGAGACATAAATAATACAATGCAGAACGAAGCATACTACTATTAACTGAGTTGTACCCAGCTTCTTTGGGTAATTCTCCCTTACTGTGCCATTCATGAATTTGCATAGGGACAGCATGTTCTGGGTGTATTTGTTCTTGTGTGAAGTACAGTACATGAAGGGTGAAGAGTTGTGTAGCATGCACATAGTGACTGTGTGTGCTGGTAGTGTGTGCTTTTCAAAAAGACACATTCAGATTAAAGATATTAGTATCAGTGCTGAACAGCAAGCGCAGAATGAGTGTGTGTGCTGAATACTTGTGTAAATTTGAGGGTAAAAATGCATAGATGTATTAGTGCTGAACAGAAAGTTTGCTATGAATGTACACTTACTGTGTGTGCTTGCATTGGTACATTAATGGAGGACCCTGGGTTACATTTTGGAAAGCCCAGACCTGCTTGATAAAGACATGAGGAGGAGAGGAATCCTCCCAGACAGATTTGTGTATTGCTGCATTCCTGTGAGCTGGGTGGGGACACACTGGAAGGAAAAGGAAGGGACTCCCTTTACATTTAAAAAAAACGCTCTTGTATTCAGTGATAGATCACGAGGAAGGCGCTTGGACACATCTCAAGAAGGGAGATGGGGCTGAAAAAAATAAAGAGTAGGACTGGGATTAACCCTTTAATACACATATTACTGTGGCTGACATCCAGGTATGAATTCTGGGCACTCACATGAATTGTGCTGTGGACAATCAACAACTGAGTCATGCTTGCTGTGGCAGACCTCTTTCATGAAGGAAAATTAAAAGGAGAAGTGCCCACTTCAAAAGAAGCAGAACCCCAACAAAAAAACTTCAAGGAACCAGACCCTAAATTATATATAATGCCAGAAAAAGGACCATAAGTAGTGGAAGTTGATTCCCCAAAAATGTGTCATCTGTCAAGCAGCCAGAAGGGCTGTATGAGAAGGGGCAGCTCTGCAAGACTTCTGCCTGTGGCCAGGATGGGGGCCAAAACCTGCTGGTCTCTCAGCTGGGTGAGGGGACATCACTTAGGGAAACCAAGACCACCTGCCCTGGAGCCCTAGAGCACCAGCGCCTGTCTGCTTGCCAAAACCAGTGTGCCCTGTGCCACCCTCACAGGCTCCAGTCAGGTGCTGAAGAAAGGATCTGCCCCCCCTGTTGATCAAAGTCTACTTGCTGCATCTTCAGGAGCAGAGAACTTCTCCAACATCTGGGAAACCTCCAGCAACGCTGCTCAGGAGAGAGAGCCTGTGTCACTGATTGCTGCTGCTTTGGCAATAAGCAAGCCAACCTCTCCGAACTGATTAGGACTCACTGGTGCATGTTTGGGGTGCCTGCTTCATCAATGAATTATTTTGTACTGCAAGAGTAGGGGAGAGGCTAACTGGGCCATTTGTCCCAGTGGGACCTCACTGATAATATTATTGTGACCTTCAGGGTGGCAGAGAGGGGTGGGTCACAGGTTTCCAAGTGTGCTGGATGCCGTTCACTCCACTGCTAGCGCAGTGTCTGCCATCACCTAAGGGGCTAGAGGGATGGGTACAGGTTTCCAAGTGTGCTGGATGCCGTTCACTCCACTGCTAGCGCAGTGCCTGTCATCCCCTAAGGGGCTATTTACTTACTCAAATGTGGTTGAATTTTTGATACCATGAGGTACACCCTACAAATTGAGGATGACTTTTTGAGATTGGGTATTATTGCTAATTACCACTACTTCAACCCCAATCATTGACACATTAGGTCACATTGTCCTAACAAAGGGAAGGGGCCGATTATGATGGCGGACGGACCTGCGTCCGTCCGCCACCCCCGAGGTGGAGGGACCGTCCGCAGGGGCAGCGGCGGTTCCTCCATTGGAATTAGGATGTGACCGCCACCCTGGCGGTCACATCCTCTATATGTAACATTATGGCGGGTGCTACTTTAAGCAGCACCCGCCACAAAGTGAAAAATGCATGTTTTCCTTTGACATGCACAATGTGGCGGGCACCGCGTGGTGCCTGCCACCTTGGGCATGCCAAAGCAGGGGGGTACATAGGTACCCCCCATGTGCACCCCCATTCCCCAACACCCTGGGGGCCCGCAAGAGGCCCCCAGAAGCAAAGGTCCAAATGCTTTTCCACGGCGGAAAAGCCGCCGCGGGAAAAGCATGTTTCCGCACCCATCCTAATGTGTCTGGCGGTGTCTTGCAGACACCGCCACCATATTGCGGTCCACACCCTGCGGACCAGCGGCGGACGGACCTGCTGTCCGCCGCTGATCCCACCGCTATAATAATCTGGCGGTGGGTGTTTTCTATGCCGCGGCGGTGAATCCGCATCCTCCGGGCTGGCGGTGGCTTCCACTGGCCCGGAGGATGCAGATTCACCGCCATCGTAATCGACCCCAAAGTGCTTGGATTCGTAGGGACTTTAAATGGAATGAAACATGTTGACTGACGTTCTCACTTTCTGTGAGCTGTACCGAATCATTGTCTCCTACTCAGCCACCCTTTATTTTATTTTTTTTAACAAGAGGTCACACATACTAAAGCTTGCAGGGTCTCTCATAGTTTTTTTGTACCACACTTACACCAATCTACACACCCAGCACCTCCACTTACACGTCATCATAGTGTCTTATATTATAAGAGCTTTGGAAAAAAGCTCCCTTGAGGGGCCTATTGGGCATTACAGTGCCAGCCCAAAAAGAAGCTGTGTGATGATGACGCATGGCACCCATGTGGGTGTGTGAGGGCTCTGGCTTCTGGGCAATCAGATTCCCCCGTTCTGCTTGCTCAGACACCTCCCGACCTACTGACTTTTCTGTTTCCTTTTTTGATTCTTTTAGGAACTGCATACTCCACTTGTAAGCATGTACATTTAAGGATCTTGTATGCTGGACTTAGACATGCTCCCAATCCCCCCATTATTGTGTTCTGACAGCGGCACCATAGACACTTTTGACTAAGTTCCTAAAAGTTCAAAAGGGAGAACTCTTGAGTACAGCCTAATAGTTGGCATTCCCTGATGAAGCCTCCAGTGAATGGGGAACAGCCCTGAACACTTTACCCGAAGGAGGATGGGACAGGGATTTGCCTGATAACTACGAGAGTGGATTTTTGGATAAAGAAATAGCGATAAGCGCAGAATTACTCCTCTCGTGTAATTATGCATAGTCTCACAGAATTTTTAGGTAATTCCTTGTGATTATGCTACAATGAATCGCGTGAGTTACGCTCACCCCTAATGAAAACCTATTTGTAGGTAACAGGCCTAATGCAATATTTATACTCCATTTACCACCATAATGTATACTTCTAGTCATCATTGGGTGTGTGGAGGTACCCATTAACACCCTGGCTTATGATTACCTACACAATTCCTCAGACTGCAACAGAAGTCTACAATGCAGACAAGATGTGGATAATTGCCATCAATGAGCATTGATTTGGCCAGATGTTTGTGATACCTAGATATGCTTGGGGGTGGACACCTTTGCCGTCCCAAGTTTGCATGTGAAATGATTGTGTGTTACACTACACACTCCACAACCCAGATGTGCTATCTTGAAAGTGTGTTAAGGAGCACCTAGACATTATTATGCAATCTCAACTCCATCACTTGTCCCAACACTGGCACAAACTCTCATAATGAATGGAGAAGGAGACAGTAAATCATATGGAAATGATTTACTTTTAGTTCAACTAAAAGAGTGACACACTAACTGCATGTGTCACAAAGCAGTATTCTTTCAACATGGTGCCACACATCTACTTGTCTATAGTTATAGCTAAGTAAAGTAACAAAAACTGAATTCTCTGGCATATGCAAATGACATTGCTCATTCGACTGTAGAACTGCTTTCCTCACGTTTATCGTGGAGCTGTCCTGCTCTCTTCCGTAGCTGTGGTTGTTTCTGAAGATTTTAAAACTGTTGGGACTCTCCTTGTATAAGGCCCAACTTTACAACTTCCAAGATATCAACTATGCGAGGAAGAGCAGAGGAGATGTCCCATTGTAATTTTGCCATTTGGCCAATAATATCCTTTTTTGACATATAATCATATGGATAGCCCTTGCCATAATATTTATTGGATAGTTCTCTGGTGTCATCATTGATTGACATATTGATCGCCCTCTGTATGTATAGCACAAGAGTATTTAGGGAGGATTGTTAATGTTGACTGGCCATAGGGAGCTCACTGATGTCAATTACGGTGTCATCAATTTCCTTTAAGAAGGTGTTCATTTGATTTGTTTGGTCCCTCGTGGACCTCAAAGGCTTGAAGTTTATTTGGATGTTTGTAAAATCAGTATGAAAGTTGGATAGCCTATTATCAACAATTGTGGCAGTGTTTAACAGTCTGCAATGCTATTGTCAAACTGTAGGAGCTGCTCAGAGTACATAACGGCAGTTTTAACTTTGTAGGTGACACCCTTGGCAGTTTGGGCCACAGATATTTCTTGGATGATGTTCCCATATTCCATGCTAGCAATTGTAAACTGAAGTGTCGCATCAGTGATGTCATCAATCCACAACATGGCAGTATCATCGTTGCTACATGATAGGAGTGCCATTTCTGGTTTGGCAACATATATCAGTAGCTTGACTTTGTCTCCTGTTTTGGTAACACTTAGACTAAAGAGGAACATTAGGCAATGTGAAGTGCTGTTACATCATGGATATCATTATTACAAAACCACACTTGCAGAGGTGTTTTGATTTGTTTTTCACATAAAAGACAGGCAGGGACAATATTGTCCAGTGACAGTGATAACTTTTTCTGTTACCACAATGCTGGGGTTATATTATTTCAGTTGCAACAGCAAGGGAGTGTCAGTAGTACCTGTCATGGCTTTGTGTATGTTGTGGTGATTTGTATGGCTCAGTCATGTTGATGTGAGTGAGGACTCTTTTTGGTCTGACATATTAGGCAGCTATATATATATATAGTCATGTGAGCAAGGCTCCAAGGAGCCGAAACGTCATGCGGCAGACTCTGTGTCATTAACCCCTTCAGTGCTAATGACAAGGGTAACTCGTCATGGAGTTTCCATTGATTTCAATGGAAAGTCAATGGACCTACTCACACACCCCTTAGCATCCAAGTGGTTAAAGAAGAGTTGCACTTAACTGGTCCGTGTCCGAGGTTTCTGTGCAGCGCTGCGAGTAGGCGAGAGGCTGCCCGTGAAACGTGGTAAACGGTGATATATATATATATATATATATATATATGCAGCTCCTTCCTGTACCTCCTTTCGGTGAACACAGAAATCAGTGGACCACCAGACAGCTTAGAAGTCGCAGGTAAGTTTATTGACCTTTTCTCCTCACTCCTCACATTACGCGTTTCGGACAACGAGTGCCCTTGATCACATATTGAGCCTGCAGTACGCTGTAGTTTTTATATACAATTGTTTTTTTGAAATGCTATACCATGTGACCACAAACAGTGAAGAAATACTTAGTGCAACAAATATTCATGGAACTCTGGTATTGCGAGGCTCATAACTCTAGGCAATACATGACAGAGTATGATAAGACATTATCTCAAGTAAATTTTCTTTCTAATTTGTGGATAATGGTTATAAATTGCAGCTTAAATGCCCAAAAATGTGCACATTTCGCTAATATTATGTGCAACTTCCTCAATTAAAATACACATCATCTAAAAAACACTAATCATGTGCAAAATACGCAAATATGGCTTGTACAAACACTGCAAACCTGAGTGCAAATCACTGCTTAAATGCAGAAACATCTGAGCAAATTCTGCAAAGATGAATGTGAACATTAGCTGCCTAAATGCATTAATGCTATCAAAAGGATCTTGTTTGACCCCTAAGATGTATTTACACACCGTAACCAAAAGTAGTATCCATACCTATTTGTCTAATTCTAAAATTAACATGAGAAATGACATATAGAATCCTGTCAAATTACATTTAGGTCTACGAGAAAATGGCCCCCAATCACACTAGTCATATTTTATAGTCATAATCAATATAGTTCCAAACAAGAACACAAAGTGTCAAGTGCTAGTCATATGTGCAAACAACAATTATTAAAACCAATAATCGTATTTAAGAGCCGAGGCCTATTGGTTGGGTTTAAATGATGTTAATTACCCAAACCTTTTGCGGCATTTCATTATTATGTGTGGATTTGGAGACCCGACTACTCACAAGCCTGTGAGGGTCTAAAATCATTACTCAAGAAGTCTCCTAAATCTTCATAAGGCTTAACTTATTCACAAAAGATTAATATTCAGCGATTGTTTAAAGTAAAGTGTGCATGTCCTCCGTGTTATTGAGACCATTCCGGTGTTTACTATCCAAGTTCAAGATATACCTTGTTTCCAATTGTCTCAATAACTTTTCACTATTGCCACCTCTCCGTGGCATAGAGACGGAATCAATCACATAATAGGATAAACAATTGATATCCTTATTATGGACAGCTTTAGGTTTAAAGCATTTTTACAACTTATGGACAGCTTTAAAGTGTCTTGCGACTGGGTAGGTCGGATCACAATTCATGATGGCACTAATGTGCTGCAATATTCTCATGTGCACCTGGAGCTTAGTACTTCCAACATATCTAAGCCCACAGGTGCACGTGAGGACATATACTGCAAACTCCGTACGGCAATTGTAGTTGCCCTTAATGTTAACTTCATTTTCCCTGAATGGAGTAGTATATTTGGTTGTATTTACTCCAAACTTGCATGCGCAGCACATTATACATTTAAAGAAACCCTTTCTAGGCGTTAACCATGTTTTCATCGGTTCACCCTCAGTATTGTCCTTGGATAACTGGGTGGCCATTGATTGGGATTTCCTAAATGTAATCAAGGGTTTCTCTGGCAATCTGTCATTTAAAATATTATCTGTTAAGACAATGCACAATTGCCAATTTCTATTTATTATAGCTCTGATCTTATGTTCTTGGCAACTGAATGCGGTGATTAATCTAGGTGAATCTTCCACTTCTCTGACATCTTCTCCTGCCTCTACCTCTTGTGGCAGTAGTGATGTTCTTGATCTTGTGCTTGCTTTTAATACTGCATCTGCTAACATTTTCTCTGTATATCCTCTTTTTTTCATTCTAACCAGGGCTTCAGTTTGACATTTAATAAAATCCTCTGGTGTGCTGCATATACGCTTCAATCTTAAGATCTCACCATAAGGGATGCTAGCAATCAAATGTTTAGGGTGTGCACTCTTTGCGTGAAGTGTTGCGTTTCCTGCGTTAGGTTTTCTAAAAGCAGTTGTAGCTAGTTTATTATTCTTAACATAAACGCACACATCTAAAAATTCAATTGAGGTAAGACTGAAATGCGAAGTAAAATGTAAATTAAAACCATTAACATTAATGTTCTTAATAAAATCCTCCGTACTCTCTACATCTCCCTTCCAAAGAATAAAAACATCATCAATAAAACTCAACCAGTGCATAATCCTATTGTCACAAAATTCTTTGTATTGCGTCCTGAGGACCTGCTCCTCCCAGAACCCCATGTGTAAACACGCGTAGCTCGGGCAAAAGCAGGCCCCCATGGCAACTCCCTGTTTTTGCCTAAAAACGTCTTTGCCAAATGAAAAAAAGCTGTTATCTAAGCACCAAGTGATCAATGATGACAACATCTTATTTTGCAAAACATATTCAGCGGGCCTAGAGTTAAGAAAATGTTTGATTGCCTGTATGCCGCATATGTGTTCAATACTCGTGTATAATGACTCTATGTCCAGAGTCATTAAAATCATATCATCTGTCCATGCAATGTCTTTTAATTTGTTTAAAAAAACTCCAGTGTCTTTCAGATAAGAGGGCAAAGTTTTTACTAGTTCCTGTAGATAAAAATCTATATTTTGCCCCACTTGTTCCGTCATGCTCTTTATTGCCGAAACGGCCCGGGATTGGAAACGTTCTTTTGTGAATTTTTGGTAGCAAATATAAGATGGGTAAAACCGGGTGTTCATTGAACATGAAATTGTATTCCTCTGTCGAAATTAACCCTTCTCGTTTCCAATACTGCAATTTATTTTTTAAGGCATCTTTTGCTTTATTGTATGCTTTTATAGATGATTTTTCAAAACAATTTGCATTATTCAGATGTCGCATGGCCTCTTGTTTATACTGTTCCTTTGGGCATAAAACGATGTTTCCACCCTTATCTGATTTTTTCACTATTATTTCGGTGTTTTGACTGATTTCGTCCATGAGATTCTGATATTGTACTTGTTTGTAGTTGGCTTAATTTATTTTGAAGTTGACTTGGCGGTGTAATTTCTTTATTTAATCAATGATCCGCTCATGAAAGATGTCCACCGCAACTTTTGGCATTAGCGGCAAGAACGATGATTTAGGTTTGAATGGACTTTCACCAGCACCTTTTTGGAGCAATTTGATCTCACTTAATCTTTGTTGTGTGGATTTTTTGATTCATATTGTCCCTCATTACTTAAATCGTGCATGGTCAAGAGTGTTGGAACATCTGCTGCCTGTAACCTGGATTGAACAATTCGATTGTCCATATCGTGTTTGATATATATGCCAGACATATATATATATATATATATACATATATATATATATATATATCGAGATACCGAGAGAATCTTTTCATGTATACTTCATAAATTGAGTGAATTGGGGGAGAGAAATGCCCACTTAGGCTTGATAGCTTTCTTTAAGTTGGTCGTTCAGAATGAGCGAAAAAGAAATTGTGACAAGAGGGTATAATAAGGCATTTAATTAATGTGGTGATGTAGAGCCGGAGGTGTCCACTGGGGCTTGATACCTTATAGTCATTTAAGTCTGTCCTGAGAGGCAATTTTCGTCCAAGAAAGGACGCACACAGACTAAAAGTAATTCAAGTGGAATTACCCCGGTTTTCAATTACCCCTGTCTTCAATTTTGTGTGGAACTCCCCTAAACTCTACGGCTTTAAAAAAGATATCAATATCGATGTTCGTCACTGAAAAGTATATGGTTTAAAATTGAATAAACCGCTAGAAAATATGTGCATAAGAAAGAAAAGGTATTATTTATATTTGTTATTTAATTTTAGAATCACAGTTATAGTCTGTTTTTCTGTTTTATGATTTTCACAACTGTCACATGACTATTTAAGTTGCACTTAGCATGTTGAAATTTATTCGTGAGCAAGGGTCAGAGACCCGAAACGCGTAGAGTGATTGCCTTTAATCTGTCTTATTAAAAGGCTTTTGGGAGATCCAAGTGTTCGTGTGTTTTCTTCGAAGGACCATTGAAGAAACTTTTGACTCTATATATATATATAGAATAAAGAGAATTTGCAGTACAGATGCCGAATGTGTGGCTGCACAGGAGGCATGCAGGTTACGTTTCCTGGCCAGAGGCTATTCGCCTGAGAATCTCACCAAGGCGATCAGGCGTTCCAATTCAGTTAGCAGGCAGGAGGCATTGATTCCCAGAAGTAGAAACATCAACTCTGATATATCTTTGCCAGAGGAGGCTCAGACTGGTTCCCCACGTGTAATCTTAACATACAATCGTCAACATGGGGCCCTTCGGAAAATTCTAAATGACAACTGGAATTTGGTCCGAAGTGATCCAGTGATTGGTAACAAAATGGATCCTAAACCAGTATTAAGATACAGGAGGTCCCCCTCTATGTCTAAAGCTCTAGTTAGTAATACCTTAGAGCCTAAAGCCTCTACCACTTGGTCAGCTCTAAAGAAGGGTTTTAAAGTGTGTCCACACTGTAAAGCCTGCCGATTTGGTAGCAATCGGACGCACTTTAAAAGTCCCTTCCATGATCATCCTACTGCTATTTCCAAGCGGCTCACCTGCAAAACTGATTACGCTATTTATGTGTTGGAGTGTCCATGTGGGCTCCAATATGTGGGCAGTACCAAACTGCCCGCCCACAAACGGATACTCCAACACATACGCGCAATCACAGGACATGATCAGAATTACCCGGTTGCCAGGCACTTTCAAGAAAAACATGAAGGCATACCTGATAGGCTCCAATTCTTTTTAATTGACTGTGTCGAAGTCTCAAGAAGAGGAGGTGACCGTGAGGCCAAACTCCGTCTTCTTGAGACAAGATACATTTTGGAGCTCAACACAAAAAAATCCCAATGGTCTCAATGACAGAGAGGGCCTTTATACCTGTCTTTAGAACCATTCAGTATGCCCATAAGACCTGTCCGGATGTTTCTCTTGATTTTTTTTTGTTCCCCCTCATTAGTTCCCGTTCCGTACGGATTACTGTATATAATTATAATGAAATGAACTCTTATGAGTAACTTGATTTTAATTTGTATTTTAGGAATTATCTGTCTTTAACTCTAGCACTTTATTGAGAAAATTGCACAATCACTATTTTGCACTTTATACATTTTTGGCAGACATTGTGACTAGCCCACTAGGGCTCTATTTAGAATTTTGTGACATATTGTCTTATGAATTTGGATCAACGCTGCTGCTTTGAATTTGCACGGATCGACTTTATTCATCATACAAACCGAATATATTTGATTATGAGCCATCGCTCTTGCACATAGATGAAACTATTTATCGTGTATATATATTGTCAATATATTGTTCTATTTTGGTTTGTGATATGGAAAATTGCTTTATATTTGCCAAAGCGTATAGTCCAACTACATTACTTTTAAAACACCACTATTTGATGTTTTGTAAAGACATGTTTCTATGACTTCTGTCGATTACATGATTGCAGCGTTTTATAACTCAGTATTTTTTCCATTTTCATGTCACGTAATTATGCACTGTCACTTTAAAAGTTCTGCTTACTGCTATGCAGTTTGTCATGTGACCAAGCCTTCTCGAAGGCGAAACGCGTCATGGCGGCAGCGCTGGCTTTATTTGATTAAATCACTCTGCACCAGCACCTTTGGGTCGACTCTTTGTTGCTTTCTATCGGCATGGTATCCTGTGTGGTGTCCTGCAAGCAGCAAGTGTCTTCATATAAAGTACCTATGCTTTCCAGGTACGAGTAGGACCCCTTCCCTCTGAGGGCAACGCGGCAGGAAGTCTCTGTTCTGGTTTCACCGGAACTACATACTATCTCCGGCGAGGAGAACGCGGCGACGCCCCTGCTTTACCCTAGATGTGTTTCAGCGGGATTGCGACCAGAGCCTTCGTCTTCTGTGCCACGGAGACCGGTTCTGAGTTTTTAACTCCGGAAAACACCAAGGAAACGGCAGAGGGGAGTGTGCGCGGCAACTGGTAGGACATTTACTTCAATTACCAGTTTGCCGTTTCAGTGCATTTACATTAGCCACAAATTAAGCGCTCATAATCATGGCCGCCGACAGACTGCGCAATCGAGCACAGGCAGCTGATTCCATGTTTCTTGATTCCCCGGCTGGGGGATCGTCAATCATCATGTCTTCCGTACAGGAAACGGGAACTACAACTACAAAAGATTTATTTAAAAAGTTGGAACGCGCTATGCGCGCCGAACAATCTAAATGGTGGGAACACCGTTCCCTTTCCCGCTACTTAGAGGTGGGTCGAGTGCCTAGGGGGCTGAGAAGTACCATCGCTCCCAGCTACGAAAACCCGGACCCTGCCATGCTAGCGGAGTGGGCAAAAGCCAATCTTAACTGCTCCAGTGTATACTTGCGCATTCTAGTGAAATACGCCGAAAGTGATCGCATCAAATTACAAATACAGATTGATGCCTTAGAGGATGAATTAACCAAAATAGAAGTCACTGATTTAATCACCAAAATGAGAGCCGATATGATGACTCGTTTGGCCAAAGAAGAAGAGACTATTAAAAAAAGAAAAACTTTTAAGTTTGAGAGGGACCGTATTGACTACCTCAATGGACAAGTTTTCACTTTCGCCAAGAGGTACGATGCAGTAAAGGCGAAAGCACGTACCAATATGGCCACCCAGCCTGCAAGAGAAGATACGGTAGCATCAGCAACTTCCTTCTCCAGCCTCAGTTCTGCGGTGGAAAGCGATTTAGAAGTAGAACAGAATCGCGAGGTAAATTTGGGGTTTACCAAACTTTCCCTAGCACAGGAGGTGGATTGCCTGTGCCAGGACCGACGCGAGACTTTAAGATCTCACAAAACATATGCGCCAAGAAACAGCGGGCAAACCTCAAACGCTGGCAACGCCGCAAACAGCGCACCCGGAACCTCAAACGGCAACAACGCTGGCGAACAGGGACATTGGAAACGCAGTCAAAGGAAAACGCGGAAAACCAAACAAAATCAGTAGTCAACCTCTCTAATTTGAAACTTACTCCAGCGGAAACTGCTGTGTTAAATTTGGGATTATCATATTGTCCTCCGTGCAACTTAAATTATGCTGATACACGCATGGATATATATCGATTCACACGAAAGCTTAAACTCATAATGTTTTTTGAAGTACATCCTAAAAAGAATATTCCATCTGAGACAATATTGAATCCCGTCCCAACCAGCAGTCAGAGTCAGGCCACCTTTGATACTCTTTGGGACCTTCAAAATGAGGTAGCCTTGGAAACAACAAGAGAAGTCCCTCTGGATTTAACAGGACAACATGTTACTCCATTCAAACCCAAATCCGCTTTCCAACCTATTATGGTTCGTGACAATCTGGTATATTTCAGGAGAGTGTGGTTCGTGATATGAAACAACTTTACACCACAACTAACAAAAAGAAGTTCCACATTTCTAAACGAAATCGATGTTATAAACAACTGATCGCTAAATTACAAAAGGATCATAACATCATTGTGAAATAGGCCGATAAGGGAGGAAATGTGGTCCTTTGGCCCAAAGAAATGTATCTCCAACAAGCGGAATTACAACTCAACGATATTTCTTGTTACCGCCGAAGTAATATCCAGATTGTAAAGAACACGTGGATTGAACAACATCAGAAACTTCAAATTTGGAGAAGTGCTGGACTAATCACACACGATGAGTTCAGATATTTAAGAAAAGATCATCCTGTTATTCCCTCATTTTATTTGATCCCAAAGATTCACAAAGACATTGATTTACCACCGGGTCGTCCTATTATTTCGGCCATTGACAGTTCTTTGGAACATGTTTCCAAATACATTGACTTCTTTTTACAGAGCCATGTCAAGCGTCTCAAATCTTATGTTAGGGACTCTTTTGACTTTCTAGAAAAAATTGAACATTTCATCTGGGAAGAGAACATGGTATTAATGACATTGGATGTTTCATCCCTTTATACCTCGATCAGACATCATGATGAACTCAAGGCCTTGGACTACTATCTAAATAAGGATTTACTGCAACCGACGGCACACAATAAGATGCTAGTAGAAATGACTAGAATGTGCCTCGAACAGAACTTTTTTATCTTCAATGGCGTAATCTACCACCAGGTCAGAGGTGTGGCGATGGGGGCCTGCTTCTCACCTAGCTACGCATGTTTACACGTTGGGCTATGGGAGGAGCAGGTCCTAGTCGGCCAACACCATAATATTCTTTTTACCAACATTGCTTTATATTTACGTTACATTGATGATATTTTTCTTATTTGGAGAGGTAGTTATGACAGTGCCAGGGCCTTTGTTGATTTAATTAATGTGAATAATGTTAATTTAAATTTTACTTCCAACATGAGTTCTGATTCTATTTGCTTTGTGGATGTCGAGGTTTTTGTGACAGGCACAACTTTGAATACGAGACTCTACAGGAAGCCCAGTGCAGGGAACACTATTCTGCATTCCAACAGCCAGCATCCGGCTCATTTGATTCGGAGCATTCCATTTGGAGAAATGCTCCGAATAAAGAGAATTTGCAGTACAGATGCCGAATGTGTGGCTGCACAGGAGGCATGCAGGTTACGTTTCCTGGCCAGAGGCTATTCGCCTGAGAATCTCACCAAGGCGATCAGGCGTTCCAATTCAGTTAGCAGGCAGGAGGCATTGATTCCCAGAAGTAAAAACATCAACTCTGATATATCTTTGCCAGAGGAGGCTCAGACTGGTTCCCCACGTGTAATCTTAACATACAATCGTCAACATGGGGCCCTTCGGAAAATTCTAAATGACAACTGGAATTTGGTCCGAAGTGATCCAGTGATTGGTCACAAAATGGATCCTAAACCAGTATTAACATACAGGAGGTCCCCCTCTATGTCTAAAGCTCTAGTTAGTAATACCTTAGAGCCTAAAGCCTCTACCACTTGGTCAGCTCTAAAGAAGGGTTTTAAAGTGTGTCCACACTGTAAAGCCTGCCGATTTGGTAGCAATCGGACGCACTTTAAAAGTCCCTTCCATGATCATCCTACTGCTATTTCCAAGCGGCTCACCTGCAAAACTGATTACGCTATTTATGTGTTGGAGTGTCCATGTGGGCTCCAATATGTGGGCAGTACCAAACTGCCCGCCCACAAACGGATACTCCAACACATAAGTGCAATCACAGGACATGATCAGAATTACCCGGTTGCCAGGCACTTTCAAGAAAAACATGAAGGCATACCTGATAGGCTCCAATTCTTTTTAATTGACTGTGTCGAAGTCTCAAGAAGAGGAGGTGACCGTGAGGCCAAACTCCGTCTTCTTGAGACAAGATACATTTTGGAGCTCAACACAAAAAATCCCAATGGTCTCAATGACAGAGAGGACCTTTATACCTGTCTTTAGAACCATTCAGTATGCCCATAAGACCTGTCCGGATGTTTCTCTTGATTTTTTTTTGTTCCCCCTCATTAGTTCCCGTTCCGTACGGATTACTGTATATAATTATAATGAAATGAACTCTTATGAGTAACTTGATTTTAACTTGTATTTTAGGAATTATCTGTCTTTAACTCTAGCACTTTATTGAGAAAATTGCACAATCACTATTGAGCACTTTATACATTTTTGGCAGACATTGTGACTAGCTCATTAGGGCTCTATTTAGAATGTTGTGACATATTGTCTTATGAATTTGGATCAACGCTGCTGCTTTGAATTTGCACGGATCGACTTTATTCATCATACAAACAGAATATATTTGATTATGAGCCATCGCTCTTGCACATAGATTAAACTATTTATCGTGTATATATATTGTCAATATATTGTTCTATTTTGGTTTGTGATATGGAAAATTGCTTTTATATTTGCCAAAGCGTATATTTCCAACTACATTACTTTTAAAACACCACTATTTGATGTTTTGTAAAGACATGTTTCTATGACTTCTGTCGATTACATGATTGCAGCGTTTTATAACTCAGTATTTTTTCCATTTTCATGTCACGTAATTATGCACTGTCACTTTAAAAGTTCTGCTTACTGCTATGCAGTTTGTCATGTGATCAAGCCTTCTCGAAGGCGAAACGCGTCATGGCGGCAGCGCTGGCTTTATTTGATTAAATCACTCTGCACCAGCACCTTTGGGTCGACTCTTTGTTGCTTTCTATCGGCATGGTATCCTGTGTGGTGTCCTGCAAGCGGCAAGTTTCTTCATATATATATATATATATATGTATATATATATACATATATATATATATCCACCCAAGTTAAAATAACTGATATATTGCTAACAGCTCGGACTGGATTGCTCCTATTGGAGCAGGGTCACAACTGATTTGCATATAGCTGGATTCAAACTGAGACGGCATGATGTGCAAAATAAGGATGGATTGGGATGCAGGTGAGCGGTCCAGTGGTTGCTGAAGCATTTCTATATCTTGCTTCCTGTTTGGCAGTGCTGGTAGACTACTGTGGCGGGCAGGCTACGGGCGTGTTCCAGCGCCGCTGTCATTTCTTTTAATCTCGCAACCCAGCTAACTACGAGCTGTGTTGCGCATTCTGTGCATTTAAGTGCGCTTTTAAAACTGTTATGTTATTTTGTTGAATACGCCTGTTTTACTACATGCTGCTAACTAATTAGCCTTACCTCCTCATCCTCGCTCTCGACCCCGGTCCGCCCTGGCTGTGTGCCGTTTGAGCGGAGGGTCTTTCTCACGAGCGGCACTTCCTGTTTGGCTTTGCACCACTTCCGCCCTGCCTCTACACCGTGCAGGTGAGCGGTCCAGTGGTTGCTGAAGCATTTCTATATCTTGCTTCCTGTTTGGCAGTGCTGGTAGACTACTGTGGCGGGCAGGCTACGGGCGTGTTCCAGCGCCGCTGTCATTTCTTTTAAACTCGCAACCCAGCTGACTACGAGCTGTGTTGCGCATTCTGTGCATTTAAGTGTGCTTTTAAAACTGTTATGTTATTTTGTTGAATACGCCTGTTTTACTACATGCTGCTAACTAATTAGCCTTACCTCCTCATCCTCGCTCTCGACCCCGGTCCGCCCCGGCTGTGTGCCGTTTGAGCGGAGGGTCTTTCTCACGAGCGACACTTCCTGTTTGGCTTTGCACCACTTCCGCCCTGCTTCTACACCGTGCAGGTGAGCGGTCCAGTGGTTGCAGAAGCATTTCTATATCTTGCTTCCTGTTTGGCAGTGCTGGTAGACTACTGTGGCGGGCAGGCTACGGGCGTGTTCCAGCGCCGCTGTCATTTCTTTTAAACTCGCAACCCAGCTGACTACGAGCTGTGTTGCGCATTCTGTGCATTTAAGTGCGCTTTTAAAACTGTTATGTTATTTTGTTGAATACGCCTGTTTTACTACATGCTGCTAACTAATTAGCCTTACCTCCTCATCCTCGCTCTCGACCCCGGTCCGCCCCGGCTGTGTGCCGTTTGAGCGGAGGGTCTTTCTCACGAGCGGCACTTCCTGTTTGGCTTTGCACCACTTCCGCCCTGCCTCTACACCGTGCAGGTGAGCGGTCCAGTGGTTGCTGAAGCATTTCTATATCTTGCTTCCTGTTTGGCAGTGCTGGTAGACTACTGTGGCGGGCAGGCTACGGGCGTGTTCCAGCGCCGCTGTCATTTCTTTTAAACTCGCAACCCAGCTGACTACGAGCTGTGTTGCGCATTCTGTGCATTTAAGTGCGCTTTTAAAACTGTTATGTTATTTTGTTGAATACGCCTGTTTTACTACATGCTGCTAACTAATTAGCCTTACCTCCTCATCCTCGCTCTCGACCCCGGTCCGCCCCGGCTGTGTGCCGTTTGAGCGGAGGGTCTTTCTCACGAGCGGCACTCCCTGTTTGGCTTTGCACCACTTCCGCCCTGCCTCTACACCGTGCAGGTGAGCGGTCCAGTGGTTGCAGAAGCATTTCTATATCTTGCTTCCTGTTTGGCAGTGCTGGTAGACTACTGTGGCGGGCAGGCTACGGGCGTGTTCCAGCGCCGCTGTCATTTCTTTTAAACTCGCAACCCAGCTGACTACGAGCTGTGTTGCGCATTCTGTGCATTTAAGTGCGCTTTTAAAACTGTTATATTATTTTGTTGAATACGCCTGTTTTACTACATGCTGCTAACTAATTAGCCTTACCTCCTCATCCTCGCTCTCGACCCCGGTCCGCCCCGGCTGTGTGCCGTTTGAGCGGAGGGTCTTTCTCACGAGCGGCACTTCCTGTTTGGCTTTGCACCACTTCCGCCCTGCCTCTACACCGTGCAGGTGAGCGGTCCAGTGGTTAACGGCGTAGAGCATAAATGGCGACCTGGAGTAAGCGCAGCGGACGAGCGCAGCGGGAGCGCCGACTTCGCGCCGAAGTCACGCACAAGACAAGAGGCCCGGGGCCATGCATGCTGCCCACCGCACTGTTTACTCTTCTCAGGCTCTCCGTTCTCTACACTATTCTGCCCCTCTCGACCATCACGTGGTTACTATTGCCCTGTCCTGTGATATTTTGTCTCCCCTCCCTTCCTACATTCCCCCTGCTCCCATCTTTGTTCCCCTCCCTCATTGTAGCTCGGTTCCCACTGCCACCAGCTCTAGCCCCCCAGCTGCCCGTCCCCTGTCGATTGTCTACCTCAACACCCGTTCACTCCCTAAACATCAGTTAGAAGTCTTTCAATTACTTGACAATGATAATATTGACATCCTCCTTTTGTCAGAAACATGGCTCCATGAGGATTCCTCCCCAGACATCCTGGCCTCCATCCCTACAGGATTCTACATACTTCAATCGAACAGGACTTCTGGTAGACCGGGTGGTGGTGTGGCAGCCATCATCCGTTCTAAACTACTCTTCACCTCCCTCACTACTATTCCCATATTAGATTCTGATCTATTAATTTTAAAATTTATGTCTCCTAAAATTTCTTTTACCTGTGTTTTAGTTTATCGTCCTCCTTCTAATATGCCCTCTTTTTCCTCCTTATTTGGTGATCTTATTTCCCAGCTGGCCATTAACTCAGCCAGGATCCTGATCATAGGCGATTTTAACTATTGGCCACTTGACCCCCACCAAACTGCCCTCTCAACCGAATTCACAAATTTACTCCTTGGTCTTAATTTCTCCCAACATGTTTTCACTGCTACCCATAATAAGGGCCACATTCTGGACCAACTTTGGACAATCAATCTGGATATTTCTCCCCCCCTGGTCTACCCTTGCACTTGGTCGGACCATTTTTTTATCTCATTTGCGCTGCAGTTGCTGCTACCCCCTCGCCCTCCACTACCCTCCAACTTCTCGGCTCGCAATTGGAAACGTGCTGATATCCCCCTCTTCCACTCTACCTTAGTTACCACTCTTCCTAATGATTATCCTGATTTAAATTTTCAAACCACCATAGTAGATCAATGGCAGTCTCAAGCCAGTGATGTGGTTGCCCCGGTGAAAACCATCAAAACCAAACGCCCACACGATGCCCAGCGCTGGTTTACTGACCAACTCAAGGCAGATAAGCTATCCCTCAGACAAGCCGAGCGCCGCTGGAGGCGAAATTATGATCCTGCACTTAAAATCACATTTACTGACTTATTAAAATCCTATAAGAAATCAATTATCCTGGCTAAATCTGTTTACTTTTCTCATAAAATCCTCTGCTCTGCATCAAAAACCAAGGAGATCTTCTCGATTGTTGCTGAACTCTCTCTCCCTGACCGCGTCACGGCTCAGCCCCAACCCTCGCAGGCTTTGTGTGACTCCCTTAACACTTTTTTTATTGATAAGATCTGCACCATTAAAAATAATATCCCCTCCCCTTCCCTCCATCACGTCAGCACTCTTCCTCCGTCGAATTTGTGTAGCCTGCACGAATTCCCTGCCATTTCCTTAGATGAATTTTTTTCCCTCCTTCAGACAGTCAGTTCCGGCTCCCCTTATGACTGCTGCCCTCCCCTAATCTTAAGAGATGCTTTCATGGCATGCCCAGGTCCTCCCCTTGATCTGCTCAATCGTTCCCTCGCCACCGGCTCTGTCCCCGATGCTTTTAAAAAAGCGGTGGTAGTACCCATCTTAAAAAAACCTGGATCTGATCCCACGGTCTTGGGGAACTTTCGTCCCATTTCTCTTCTTCCCTACTTGGGCAAGGTACTGGAGACCTACGTCACCCGCTGCCTTAGCGTATTCATCGAGAAATCTCATTGTCTTGATGACCAGCAGGCAGGCTTCAGACCTGCCCATTCTACGGAGGCAGTGGTAGTGGCAGTGATGGACGCTCTTAGACAGGGGGCGGATAAGAACTTGAACCAGGCCCTGGTATTGCTAGATCTCTCGGCCGCTTTCGACACGGTCGATCACGACATCTTGATCGACCGTGTCAGAAATGCTGGCGTCCAGGGCCCTGCCCTGTCTTGGATCGGATCCTTTCTCCAACATCGCTCTCAATCAGTCCACCTGTCCTCCTTCTCTGCCCCCTCTGTTTCACTTTCCTGTGGTGTCCCCCAGGGCTCTGCCCTGTCCCCCCTCTTATTCAACTTATATATGCAGCCTCTCCTTGTCTCTCTTCGTCACTCCCCCGTTACTGTTTTCAACTATGCAGATGATCTTCAACTCATTTTCCCCATCGATTCCTCTCCCTCCTCTTGTTCCAATTTCCAAACCATAATGCTCACCATCTACGAGTGGATGAATTTCAGCCAGTTGAAACTTAATCCTAGCAAGACCGAGCTGGTATTGATCGAGGGACCTTCGAATTCCTGGAGTCCCAACTTTTGGCCTTCGGCCCTCGGCCCCTCCCCTCGTCCTGTTAACACTGTGAAAAGTCTTGGTGTTATCATCTCCCGCGACCTCTCAATGAGGCCCCAAATCAACGCGGTTACCTTGGCCTGTTTTTACCATTTCCGAAGAATTGGGAAAATCCGAAGATATCTTTCCCCGGAGGCTCTCATTCTGTTTATTATGGCCCTGGTTACCTCACGTATCGATTATGCCAACTGTCTATACGTGGGGATCCCCGCATACCACCTTCATCGGCTCCAATTGGTGCAAAACTAGGCTGCCAGACTAGTCTTCCAGCAGCCGAAATACCAACACGTTACACCTTTGTTGGAAAGACTCCACTGGCTCCCGGTAGCATACCGTTGCATTTTTAAAATGGGCTGCACTGTCTCCAAGACTTTGTCTACTTTAGTTCCTGCTTTTATTTCCCTCAGTCTCCACCCTCACGTTCCATCGCGACTCTTAAGGTCATCTGCCCTAAACCTCCTCACCACCCCCAGGTTCAAACGCAAGAAACACGGCGGCTCCAGTTTCTCTTTTCTTGCCCCTTCCACTTGGAACTCCTTTCCTCTCCCCATCCGCCTTGCCCCGGACTACACCTCCTTCCGCAAACTTCTGAAAACCCACCTCTTTCGCCTTGCCTATGACTAACCGCTCACTCCTGTGCCCTCCCCCCGCTGTCCTGTCCTGAGCGCCATGAAACCAATTGGTGAACGTGCGCGTTATAAACATCTTCAACATGCAGCCCGAGTAATTACAAGTGGCTGGGATTAATTGAAGCATCCCATCCATCACTGTTTTTTATACTTATATTGCTAACACTGACCTTGACACTAATTGGCCATGAATGACACATTAATGTCCAAGTCCAAGTGATAGATGCGATAGATGTACTTTATTCGATAAACATTCATCATAAAAGTATAAAAACTTATGCAATTACAGTTAAAAGGAGTAAAAACAAGAACCCACCAATCCTTGTGTACATACATCGTCACGTTAAAACCACAGCGCTAAAAACAATAAAATATGCGATAAAAACAAGTACATGACAACCATAAGATCAGTCTAACAGAGGTCCATCTAGCAATCAGGTTGATGGGGGGTGGACTTAGCCCTCCTCATACATGTCTGCCAGGCACTACCCAAGTATTTGGCTACCCCACACACCATAGCAAGGGAAGACGTGTCGGTGCTGAGAACCCGCAAGGCCATTTTATGGCACCTGAGGCCCAGCCCCATGCATAGTGGTTTTAACCATATCCTCCTTGCACCCCTGTACGCCGGGCAAACAAAAAGAAAATGAGCCACAGACTCTTTGGGGGCTGCACACCCAGGACAGGATTTTGGTACACCGCCTGGATTGTTCCACCCAGAGGTGAAATCATTCACCGGGAGGGTCCCAAACCTGTGTTTTAGGTAGAGTGATCTATCCAATGGTTTTTCTATAATATCTAGGAAGGGTTCAAGTTTCCTTACCAATTTAAACTCAAGGAACCGCTCTGTGAGGGGACCCCCCGCACCTCTACATGTGGCCTCCTCCTGAACCCAGTCCCAATAGAGTTTCTTGATCACTGACTTAGGGGGCGGTGTTTGGCTCATCCATAATTCGCTCAGGCCCAATTGTAAAACCAGCTGCCTCAAATTGCTCATCCACTTGATCTTGTTCCCCGGGTTGAGCAAAAGAAGTTCATCTAGAGCTGCTGCATAGTTGTGGAGTTCCCTGGTCCTTCTGAGTCGCACCCAGAAGAGTAGTGGGCGCAAGCGGGCTATATCTTTTAAAGAGCGCCTGCCCATATCTTGCCGTAGTGGGATTAGCGGAGTGGAAACTGGAAGGGACACCAGATCTCTCAAGAACTTGTTTTCAGAAGTAACTACCTCAATTGTGTTCTCGAACCCCCACAGCTCGGATCCGTATAGTGCCGATGGTAATGCTTGGCCTTCATACACAGCGAGTGCTGGTGCCACAGGTTTACTCATCGACTCCCGCTGCTCCCTCAAAATAGCCCCTGACACTCTTGAATGGTTTAAAAGCACTTTGGCCAAATGATCTTTCCAATTCATCCGGCTATTAACCCTAACACCCAAATAGTCGAATGAATCTACCAACTCCAAGGGGGCACCATTAAGCAAAATATTGTTCCTAAATCTCTTGGAGGGTGAGATGGCCATAAGCTTTGTCTTGGAGGTATTGATGGTGAGGCCTCTGTCCTTGCAGAACGTACTAAAACGATCCAAGAGCTTTTGGAGACCTATGGGTGTTTTAAAGATCAGGAGGGTATTGTCCGCGAAGAGCAGGGTAGGTGTTTTTTCCCTCGCCAGGGATGGGGCGTCGGCCGCTTCCTCCCTCAGGTGATCCACCACACCGTTCACAAAGAGGGAGAACAAGGTCGGCGCCATTACACATCCCTGGCGGACTCCGCTCCTCACGGACACCCTCTCTGTCAGTTGTCCCTGGGTGCCCCATCTGATCCTAGCATAGTTCCCCTCGTGGAGTTTCACAATAAATCCCAAAAGAGACCCCGGGAAACCCATCTTCTCTAGGATATCCCACAGCCTGGCACGAGGGACCAGATCGAAAGCCGTCTTGAGATCTATAAATGCCAGGTACAGGCTGCCCTTACAGATGGTCACGGTCTTCCAATAGATCGCAAAAAATCGGAAGACCTGATCCATCGTGCCCACTTTTTGTCTAAAACCCGCTTGAAAATGAGAAAGGATATGCTCCTTTTCCATCCAGAGACCCACCCTGGAGATGATGACCCTGCCCACCACCTTCTGGACCACGTCTATTAGACTGATCGGTCTGTAGTTAGCAGGGTCATCTCTCGCCCCCTTCTTATACACGGTTACAACCTCTGCTCCCTTCCACGAATCCGGCACTGGGTAGCCCTTAGAGATCAAATTCATTATTAGGGCGATGAGTCTGGCCCAGACTGCAGGTTCTTCCAGAAGGAGATCCCCTGGTAGCCCGTCGGGGCCCGCTGCCTTCCCCGGGGTCAGATGTTTAATGGCCAATGTTACCTCGGAGGACAAAAATGGTTCTTCGAGCACCGATGGTACTTGGCCCTCGCTATCAGGGGCTGAGGGAGAGGATCGTATCACGTCTGTTCCACCATACAAAGCAAAAAAGTGGGAGTACCATTATTGTTCAGTTATATGATTACCAATGGGAACCATGCTCCACTGCCTAGCTTTATTAATCAAATTCCAGAACAACGTGGAATTCTTCATATTGGCTGCAGATTTAAGGTCCTGCCGGTGTTGTTCCTCCCACTCTCGTTTGGCTAGCACTAATACCCTCGCATAATCCTTCCTAGCCGCTCTAACTAGTGAGGGATTCTTTTTAAGCAGGGCGACTGTTAGCTCCTTCCTTTTTTCCTTGCATTGGTCCGTGTACCAAGGGTTACTGGATTTAACTTGTTCATTGTTCAGTCTACCACTTTTGCCTTGAATGGAAAAATATTGGCCCACTTTCTCTATTGCATTTTTATAAGCCAGAGAGAAAGACGGTCCATGAACACTGCAGTTTGCCAATTCGAAATCCTCTAGATCTACAATTAGATCTGCTACATGCACCTTAATCCTCTCAAGATTCCCTTCTTGGGATTGAACCTTATCCCATTTCAGCCTACGATTGCAATTGTAGGGGACGACCTCCTTGGTTGTCCTCAGGGGGGCTTTATTCCCAATTCCATTTAATATGCCCCACCGTAGCTTCATACATAAGGGGTTGTGGTCGCTATCCTGAGAAGGTACTACCTCCATGTCTATTAGATCACACCACAAGGTAACGTCAAGTAGGATCTGATCTATTCTAGACGGGCCATTAAGCCTATTAAAGGTGTTTTCCCCTTAGCAGTCTGAGTTTGTCCTGCCATTTAGCACCCTTAGGTTGTATTCCATGGTCAGGGCATTAATCTGTATTGCCCTTGGGGACCATTTTCTGATTCGTGCTAATGACAGGGCCAGTATAGACCATCTAGAGTCCTCCTCCTCTATACCCAGGGGATCCTCCCTGCTTAGGGGTTCAAATGTACAGTTGAAATACCCTCCCACTATGATTTTGGAAAGCGGAGGGCATTTAGCTAATACCTGCGGAAGGGTCGCTATTGTACTTGACGTTTGGTCCCCTGGGGCCCCTCTTGAATAAACATTGAATAGGTCTATCCTACTCCCCTTGTTGTGCCCTGAGAATGAAAGATGTAAAATATCCTCGCTCGGTAGTTCATGGACAGTGATATCCCAATTCAGTGCAATCTTTACCCAGACATGTAGGCCACCCGCGGGTCTGCCCTTCCCAGAGCTTAATGCAGGCGAGAAGAAGGTTACATAACCTGATTTGTACACTGGGAGCAAACTCCAGGTCTCTTGGAACATGCAGATATCGAACTTCTCGTAGAGGGCAAGTCTGGAGTAAATCCCTTATTCCCACCCTGCACACGGGGGATTGGCTCAGTGGTAAGTTCTAAGAGACTTATTGGTTTCGGGGGTGAGCTACTATCAACCTTACACCCCAAGGGCTTTGTTAGTATGATAGGTTTAATCCCGCCGCTATCTGTGTTGGTCATAGGCCCCTGTCCCTCTAGGCATCATTCAACCTGCTCCAGTATGCTGAACCTGTTCCTTTGTGGAAAATGTGAAAGAAGGGGGGATGGCAGATCACTAGCCTCCCACCGGGATGGTCCCCGCTGATCTCTTAGTGGCCGGATATTCTGTCCTTCCTCTTGTCGACTACCTCTATAATGTCTGGGATGGGTATTAGGATAGAAATATGAGAGGTGCATAGGGTAGATTTGGGTGTTTGCCCAAGCTGGTGACCTACTGCAGATATAATCTACTGCACTTCTACTCCTAAAGTTGATCACAACACAATTCCCCGCAATAGTTTTGGCCCCAGACCCAATCCACCCAACCCTTCTTACACAGAGTATTTCACCCGAAACATTGGGAGGGAGGGGCCTATTTACATCAAGCCATCGTATGCATTTGTTTTTTAGTTCGGAGTGATCCTCACTTTTACCCTGGCTTAAAGGAGGGACCCCCGCTAGGACCACCACATATGGAAAAGACTCAACCGGAAGGTTAAGAGTGGGCAAGGCTGGTAAGGTCCCCTCTTCCGGACTATTACTATTAGACCCTGGGTCGGAATTAGAGGGCCCTAGCCTATTTCCAGTGAAAGCTTTTGTCATTTGAGATTTTCCAGCAGCCACTTTCCCAGCCCTTCGTGTGGGTGCAACAGGGGTTGGCGAAGGATTTGCTATTACCTTTGTCAATTCAGCTGTTTTATTTACTCCTGGAGATGGAAGTTCGGGGTCACTAGGGTTAGGGAGTGTACCGTTAGTTACTTCCCCCGATAGACCCGCCTGTTGAGGTCTCCCTTGTCCTAGGTTGTTAATTACAGAGGTCAATCTGTCCAGCTTGGACGTCAAAGGTTTAAGATAAGAACTGATAAACTGTTCAATGTGGGTTTCTAGATCAGATAAAAGATGTGTAGCCCACACAGGGGTACATAGATTACGCAGCGGGGGTCCCGCGGTGGCCTGGGCTCCCGCAGCTAAAGTCGTTAATTTTGTGACAGATTTTTTATTTTTCCTTTTTTTTACTTTTCAAGTTTAGTGTAGGTGCCCTACTAACTACGGGCTGTGGGGGCGAGATAGGGACCACAGGCATTTCAATTACATATTGGGTCATTTGTGCACATGGTAGGTCTGAAAAGGAACACATAAGCGAGGAACTAAAATCTGGGGGAATCACGGTGGTCCCCGTCGGCCTGAATGGGCGGAACCACAGGGGTGATAGATAGTCGGTGCTCCGTGCTCTCTATTGCAGAAGCGACGACCCCGATGGTCTTCTGGAGCATTTTATCAATGGCCGTGAGACTAGGTAGGGGTTGCGCCGTAGTGGCCTGGAGCCTGGTGATACGGTGTGAGGAGACAGATTTTGACATTAGTACTTGCCCCTTCGGAGCTCGAAAACTCCTTCCTCTGCCATTTGAGGTAAGCGCATGGCTGCATAGGGACCCTTCACCTCGACCCGGCCTTTTATGGAGGAATTTGCTTCACCGGGGATAATATGTGTACCCCACTCGGATGACGCCTGACTTCAAAATGGCGCAGCGTTCAGTGCAGGATGCCTCTTAACCTGTCCCCCAGCCTGTGATTCTCATACCAATGTCCAGCGCAACGAGTCTACTACTAGTGGGGATCAAATTCAGCCCTAGTTGTTATGCTGGCTACTCGTTGATTCCTATTGCCTGAAAGAAGCCCATGTCCACTCATGAATGCCTGACCTTAAGATGGCGGAATTAGAGACTGCTCTCTACATTGCCATTATCAGTGCTCCTCGCCCGAGCTCGTGCCCGTGGAGCAGCTAATTGCACCCCTAATGTTATTTGCAGGGGCCCTTGGCACATTATAAACACTGTCTCTGTCTGATCTTTCATGGACACGAGCTTGCCCTTCAACACGGTGGAAAGCTGGAAGCAGACCCGGGAGCAGGTGAGCGCCTCGACGCCGCGCACAGCGCGCACCTGCATGCCTAATTACTGAGCTGTATTAAGTGAGTTCACAGCCTGTCTTCCAGGTTACTTATTCCTTGTTACTGAACTGTATTAAGTGAGCTCACAGCCTGTCTTCCAGATGTTTCATCTTCACGGCCAGTGCTTCCTGCAGCAACCGGACAGCCCTGCAGGCGTCTACGAGAATTGCATTCTTCCATCATAATCGCCATCCGCTTAACTCTTTAATTGTGTGGTATTTATTTTGAACACTTTTACAGCTGCGCAGCAAATAGTGCCAGCTGCACCATTTCGGCATTTTACAGCTGTGCAGTAAGTAGTGCCAGCTGCATCGTTTTGGCCTTTTTTACAGCTGCGCGGCAAGTAGTGCCAGCTGCACCGTTTAGGCCTTTTTTACAGCTGCGCAGCAAGTAGTGCCAGCTGCACCGTTTAGGCCATCAATCAGATGTACAGCAAGTAATGCCAGCTGCATTGTTTAGACCTTTTCACAGGTGCACATCTAGTAGTGCCTGCTGTACCTATTAAGCAACTTTCTCCGTGGGGACAGTTCAAATTGAGTCATGGCTCCTGCTGCATCAGAGGTGGTCTGAAGATGACGAGGTTGTTGTGCATTTTCTAGACATTGCTAATCAATTTGTGATCCACCATATGCTCTTTGCCCTAACGTTAGTGTCTCACAGGAGCTTAGGGTCATATAGTAGTCTGTTGAGAACTTGGGCATACATGGCGGCTGGTGCCGAATATGGTTCTATTAGCAGGCTGGTATTAAGTTCAGTGTTCTCCAATGGTCACTGGGTGGGCATTTAGTACACCTCATACTCCTAGATGAAGGGCCCAACAAATACCCACCTCACTTCCCTGACGGCACATTAACTCGGTTATCTCACCATAAACGTTTGGATTATGCACCCCCTGTTTGCCCTTTTATTTCTCCTCACCACCGCTTTCCCAGTAACACCCCTCTCATCTCTCCCCCACCCTTCTTCGCCTCATCTTCCCAACATGGCCACCTCTCGAGTTAAGTCTGGAGCCAATTGCTACAAAATCATTTATCCTCCCGACCAGACTAAAGCTACAATAAAACGACTGAAGCATAACACTATTGAAGGTTTCCCGTACTCCCTTTTTGTTGATCAATTTTACAATGGTTGTCTTGGGAGGCTCAAAAACGATTTAATTTTCTTCACTCGCGACACCCCCTCTTGGTCCAACAGTTTTTGCAATTCCCTTAACGTCACCTCTTCCTCCTCTATCCCTTATGGGAAACAACCAAAAATTTCCCCCTCTGAGTGCTTCAATGGCTACCTCACTATCTCACTCTATAACAACGGTACTGTCATGATCCAAGGCAAAGACACCTGCCTCTCGCTCTTTGACCACCTCTTCCCCTCCTTACTCCCCTCCTCTGCAACCGGGTTTCCCCCCGACTCTCCTTCCAGCTCCACCCATTACTCCCTTTCTCCTCCGCCGACCCCACCTCACTCCAATTGGCTGCACTTTCGAGAAGCACAGGTCGGCCCTCTTCCCTCCCCCCCAACTTACCTCATCTCCTATTCCTCCCCCCTCACAGTATGTCCCCTCCAACATTACTTCAGCCTTACCACTGGCTAATACGCTCCTCGTCCCATCTGCACAATCACGATACTCCAATCTCTTCTCCTCCCCATACTTCTTCCCATCACCCCCCTCTTTAGTCCACCTCTCCTCCAACCCTCTCCCCCAATTAACTTTCCCCATGCTCCCCTTATCCCTCTTTCCATCCCTCCTCTCCACCCCTTCATCCCCTTGTCATTCACCCCGTTTTTGCCACATTCCCACTGCATCTCTCTCCTCCCTCCTACTCCTCCAGTACTGCTGCACTACCCCCTTTCCCCTCCTAGTAACCCCTTCCATCTCCCTCCCTCGGGCCCAGCAGAACCACTTCCTTTCCTCAACTTCCCTTTCCCTCAACCCCCCTCACTCTGCCAGATGACCGTTCTCTCACTGCCACCTCTCCTAACTGACAGGACCTCCACAACCACTGCACCTCTTCTCCTCCCAAACCTCCTACATTCCCATGACGCCACACAGGACTCCACCCTCCTACTTCCCTACCGCCGTGTTCCGCACCTTTCTCCCTCTAAATTTGTCCTTAATTCCTCTCCCTCTTGCAACACCAACAATGACAACTCTCCCTTAACCCCCAATTCACCTACTCCCGCTCTCAACCTCCACCGTTCCCTACCTGTGAACCCCACACCCCAACTCACCTCCTGTCCCCCCAACTCTCCCTGCCTTCCACCACCAATTCCACCCCCCCTTATTTCAATTGAGCCACCCAACCTTCCGTGCTCTGCCTCATTCTCACTGGAAAATACGCTAGGCTCTCTGATCACCTCCATCTCCCAGCTTACAGCTGCCATTTCACTTTTATGCTCTAAGATCTCCACCCCTCCATGCACCTCTACTCCCTCCCAACTTCCCATGAGATGCACCTCGCCCCCTCACCCCAATACAGCCAAGCTCAACCTTTCGTCTGCAAACGTCGTTAACTCACACAAGCCCTTGAACGCCACCCTTCTTCAACAGGCATACCCTAGCAACCCCACTATCTACACTATTCCGACCATCACCTCTGTCAGAACAAAGCATCCACCTAAACCCTCCCGAGCACCCTCGCATAAGTACAATATCCCGATCACCCTTCAGAGCCCAAGTGCCCCCGTCACCAAAACAGTCATTTGAGAGATGCGCTGTATGCTTCACAACTGCAGATCTGCAGTAAAACACAAACTTGAAATCTCCGATACCATCACCCTTCACAAACTTGACATGCTCTTCCTCACAGAGACCTGGTTCAAAGATACCTCTCACTCTATGTTTGATCTCCTATTACCCGCAGGTTATTCCATATTTAGGAATGACAGAACTGACAACACGGGGGAGGTGTTGCAGTCATCTTTAGAAACGCTTTCCAACTTAAGGCTTCTCCAATCAGCTCCTCCCACACCTTTGAATGCCTTTCTCTTGAGCTTCAATTGCAACACCGTTCACCGCTCAGATTCCATATCATTTACCGCCCGCCGTAGTGGCCCTTCGTTTATAGAAGATCTCACTGACTTCATCAGCGACCAATTCTCACAAAGTGACAATCAGACCTTCGTGGGTGACTTCAATCTCCACTGGGGCGTACCGCAAGACTCCTCTGCGAACTCACTGGCCACCTTCCTCTCTGAAAACGATCTTATCCAACACTGCACTGAATCAACCCACTCTAAGGGCGCAAACCTGGACCTTGTTATTTCTAAAGCAGGCATGCTTTCTACCACTACCCCAATTCATGTAGATTGGTCTGACCACCACCTCATCCCATTCTCTCTTCAACTTTCACACTCTATAACTCTTGGCCAACCCAAGAGGGACATCTCCTGGTTCCGTGATGCCAAAAATATTGATGTCGGTCCCCTCTGTGAATCAGCTTTGCTATCACTTCCAAGGCTAGACCCGAACATAGATGTTGACGATCTCACCTCCCAATGCCTCACAGTTCTTGCAGCTGAAATTAATAACGTCGCTCCACTCAAAAGCAAAAGGATAAGGCCCACTCCCTCAGCACCTTGGTTCAACAAATCCCTTTATGAGGAAAGGAAGCAGCTAAGATTCCTGGAGAAGCAATGGAGGCAAGTGCCCTCCACTGACAATTTAGCCATGCTTCGCACAGCAAGATCCAAGTACCACAAGCACATCTTCCTTGAGAAAGCGGCGCACTTCAAATCCCTCCTTGACTCCGCCAAAAATAGACCCAAAAAACTATTTGATCTCATCAAGATTCTGAGCTGCTCTCCCCCAACCTCCAAGGTGGAGGATTCTACAAAGAGAGCAGCGGATTTCGCTATTTTCTTCGTTGAAAAAGTGAAATCACTTTTGGATCAGGTCGCTCATCCTACACCTCCAGAGGAGCGCAAATCCTTAGCCATTTGGCAGAGCTTTGACCCCATATCTGAAGATGCCCTTCTTAAGTGCATACGCAAAACAAAGCCCTCCAACCATTCTCTTGACCCTATCCCCAGTGCCATTGCCTTTGACTTCTATACCCATTCCCTTTCCTATTGGACCACTCTGATCAACCTCTCCCTCTGGCAAGGCTCCCTTCCTGTCTCCTTCAAAACTGGGCAGGTCACCCCTCTGCTTAAAAAGCCCACTGCTGATGCAAATGACCTCAACAACTTCCGCCCCATCACTAACCTTCCCTTTCTTGCGAAGATCACAGAAAGATGTGTAGCAAAACAACTCTCTCGTCATATCAAGGACAATGATCTTCTTGACAATTGTCAGTCCGGCTTCATCCAAAACTGCAGCACTGAAACAGCCCTACTGCAAGTGGTTGATGATGCGCTGAGGATACTCGACTCAGGGGGGTCCTGTCTGCTAATTCTCCTTGACCTTTCTGCAGCCTTTGACACTGTCAATCACAACACCCTCCTCAATATTCTTCAACAGAGAATGGGCATGGAGGGCACTGTGCTTAAATGGTTTGCATCCTTCCTCTCTGACAGATCTCAAATGATCAAAATAGCGAACAGTCTTTCTTCTCCTGTGGCGGTGGGTCAAGGTGTTCCCCAAGGCTCTATACTTGCACCCACATTGTTCAATCTCTACTTAGAACCACTGGGAAACCTCCTAAGCAAATCCGGGATTCACTATCATCTCTATGCAGACGACACTCAACTCTACCTCAAGGTTGCCTCCACTCATGATCTCTCCATCCTAAGCTCTACTCTTGACTCCATTCAAAACTGGATGTCAACTCATCAATTGATTCTGAATCCCTCCAAAACTGAATTCCTCCTCTTCTCCTCCTCACTCTCTCCTCCCCGGTTCAATCATGGATGGATCAGATGAATCTACTAAACAATAAACCCATCATTGTCGACGGCGCAAAATCCCTTGGTGTCATTCTAGACAAAAAACTCAATCTAACTCCCCACATCAATTCTATTGCAAAATCTGCTCGTTACCAACTGCGCCTTCTTTGGGGAATCCGTCGCTTCTTCCCGGAGCAGGACCTTATAACCCTGGTGCAATCGCTGGTCCTCTCCAGACTAGACTACTGCAATTCTCTTCTTACTGGCCTCCCCAAATCTCACCTGTCCCCACTTAAGTCTGTTTTCCATTCAGCAGCTCGCTTCATTTATGGGGCCAAAAGAAGCGATCACATCACACCGATGTTATCCACCCTCCGCTGGCTTCCCTTCGAGGCTAGAGCTATCTACAAGACCGCTTGTATCACCCACAAAGCCTTGCACTCCTCCTCTCCTCGCTACCTGGCGAATAAACTGAAACTCTCTGGAGGCTCTAGACCTTCACGCAATGCGCAGAATCTACTGCTTGAACCTCCCACTTTCAAGAAGGAAAGAACAATGGCCCAATCCTTTTCAGGCAACGCAGTGAGAATCTGGAACTTCTTTCCGCCTCAGCTCCGGACCACCACCTCCTCCCAGGCCTTCAAAAGGGACCTCAAAGTTCTCCTCCTCCAGAGACACCGCCAAAAGTAATCCACGTCCTCTTGTTATTTGGAGGAAGACTTCCCAGTACTGAAAATTTCTACTTTCCATGACCATGGAAGTGCCTTCCCAGTGTGTTCTTGTGGTTGGAGTGTCTGCCTTTTTGCAGTTTTTCCATGTAATTGTGTTTGGTGCCCTTTTGTAACATGCACACACCACTTTGCCCTTGTAAGACACGGTTTGCTACCTCTCACATGTTTTTACCTTTGATACTTGCACAAGTGCCACCTTTGCCTACGTAACGCTTGTTCTTGTGCCTGAGTGTCTAGCTCTTATTGCAGTATTATACCTCAAATTATACTTTGTTTTCTCTTGTAACTGCACACTTGTCACTTTTTCCTCTTGTGCACTTTTTACTACCTCATGTATTTTTGGTTGCTCACAATTTTTACTACCTCATGTATTTTGTTTGCTCACAATTGTCACTATTACCTTATGTAACGTAATGTATGCTTTTGTAATCTGTTCTTGTGTAATGGTTCTCATTATGTTTCATTTCTGTTCCTATTGTGAAGCGCTCTGACGCCTTCGGGTAAAGTCCGCGCTATATAAAAATGCATAAATAAAATAAATAAAAATTTAATTAAACACTGCTACACTGTGTTAATGAGGCCCACTAGGCACTATACAGATGGCTTCAATCCCTAGATTTTACAAGCAACTTATGACAATATGTAGTGGAGATGCCACCAGGTGCTAATGCATTTATAGACTGATGTCGGAGATGGTATAACTTCGAGAGTACCTTTATGTAGACAACAAATCCTGTGGAGGTGGGGAAATCTTAGGGGGGTGGCCCGTCCCGTCCTCTTCCGTCCCCGGACGGCCACAGACGGTCCTGCCTTTGTCCCGGGCTTCTCCCGGAACGCTCCCGCGCGCTCCCGTGCAGCGGAAGCTGAGACTGATGATATATCCCGAGAGGACCCTGTGGGCGTGTTTTGAATCGCAACGCGGGACAAGGTGGTGGTGGTGAAGCAGGGGCTCCTGGGCGATGGAGTCCCTGCAGGCGATCCCAGCACGTCCTCCCTCGGCGATTGCAATCCGCCCCAGGTCACAGGCACCAGTTGGTTCGCAGGTAGGTGTGGGAAAAAGGGCGCAGCGGCACCCACGAAGCGGGTGCGGCAAGCTGTGAACAAAGTTTCACCCCAAAGCAGCGGCCATTGGACTCGTGTATCTCCTCACTTGCAGAAGGCTCCCATGTCCAAGTAGAATAATTTCATATGTATGTAGGCATGGCTATGGACACTATAAGGATAGTGGCTGGCATCTCTCTTACCTCTTTTCTAAGGTAAATGTGTTTTGTTCAGGCACTGAAGAGTATGTTTGCAGATAATGAGTCTTTGATATGGGAGGGTGCGCAATTGCATATTAAGTTGAGATCATATATACATGTGTGACTATGAAGGCTCTTTGTTAAACATAGGTGCATTTTGCTTTTCCTACCTAGTTCTGGTCCTTCCTTGGAGTCCACAGACCATTTTCAAAGCTTTTGCACTAGCCACCTGGACCACAATTTGAGTACATGGGTTTTGGTCCTCCACCTGTTCCGTGTGCTTCTCTTTTGTTTTGTGCCAACTTTCTTTGGTGTGGTGTTTCATGTCAGGCAAGCTTTTCTTTATCTCACCCACAGTTTTCGTGGGTAATTTTTCTGAATGCCATGGCATTATTTTACCCCAAATGTCATTCCAGAGAATGCAATCCTGGATGGTAGAAGAAAGGCAGGGATACACGTCCCGAAGAGGCACCTTACCTGAGGCCAGTAATATACAGCTAAAACACATCGGCCAGTGTCAGACACAATATTATTTCTTACCTCGAACTTGCACAGGAACAGGGACGCTAGTTCCCAACTCCCTAACTCCCTCCAGAAAATACCCCAGAGATCCAGATATGTGTACCTAGACTCTAAAGTACCCTCAAGGGGGAAAGGGGAGAGGATAAAATAATAAACAAGAAGAGACTGGCCCTGGAACTGGTTCTCTCTCTGGTTCTCTCTGCTTCTTCTTTCTGTTCTAGTCCGACCGGCAGACCATTTCTTTCTATGAGAACCTAAATATATAAACACAAAAATATTAGCTTCCTTTCCTTCTCTAATCTATTCCTACTCTTATTCTTACACTACTTTTACCTACCCCTTAGTTTCAAGATCTGCGCTTCTCTTCTGTCTTTTCTTATTTAGTATTCTTTTCTTTCTTACTTCTATGTAACACAGTTCGATACTTAGCCTTTAAAACAAGATATTTCTCTTAACAATTCTCAAATCCTACCTATTGTATTTATTATTTATCTAAACTATATATATTTTCTACTTACTTCTCTTACTGTGTTTCTAATCTTATATAGGGTTTTCTATGTCTTCTCTCTTTTTCTATTTATTGATATTGAACTATAATAAGTACAGTTTTTTCTTTACTTCTATTGTATTATTTATGCTTGTCTTCTCTTTTCTTCTACAGAGTTTTTTAATTGTCAAGCTTTTCTTCAGGCAACAGTAAGTATAACAATGTCCTTATTTAACTAGAAAGAGGGCTCGCTTTCTCGTTTTTTTCTTCTTTGAATGTATAGTGTCTAGTCTGGTGATATGCAGGCTCCTGGTCAGTTGATATAATCATCAGATGTGGTTAATTTGTTGGCCAGGTAAGCTTGGATCTTGATGTTGAGGGCTTCATAAGTGATGCAGCTGCTCTTGAAGACCATCTTGGGTAAAAAAATGAGCCAGAGTTGGTGTTTTAATGTGGATCTGAAACGGTTGAATTTCTTTAAGCCATGATAGAGCCGTGCCTAAGTATGTATGTTATTTGCCCTTATATCTGAAGGGACCACTCTGTCCTTTGTGTTTTAGGAAAATAAGATTATATCATTAAAAATGCAAAAGACAATTAAGCGAAATGTTATTTTCTGATTCAGCAAGTCTATAACTTTAACACATGTTGCCTTTGATATTTGAGGTAGCATTCTGTAAGCACATATTTTCCTTGACATTGATTTTCTTTGCAGTGCTTTGCAGTCAGATCTCGCAGATGCGAGTGGCCAGTCAGCGGGGATATTTATCTAACGCTGATTAAGCCATCTCACTCCAATTCCAGGAATGCCTCTCCTCTCATAGAGATAAAGGGCACCGCGTTCCGCCCCCTTGCGCCCCACCAAGTCCCCTCTGTGAACCACCTAAACTATTTCAATAATGGGCTTGAAAAAAAAAAAAGATAAAATAGAAATTTCACTAAGATCAAATCGGGATTAATTCCCCAGTGCCCCCTGTCTTTAGTGAGAGACTTACTGCGTCATTGAAATTCAGGATTCCTATGGAGGAAGAAAAAAGAAAAACACAGTGGCACGGACTTGTGTTTCAGGGGGCGGCTGGGTGGACCGCCACAAAGAAAAGACTCCTTGTGCCATTGACAGGTCCCCAGGCAGGCCTGACTGACAGCTTCATTTCAGAGTTTCATAGATGAGGTTTCAATTGAAGGGGGCGGGGAGAAAGCAAGAGGGTGCATTGTTCCTTAAAAATGTGTATGTGACACCTTGTGCAAATGACATTCAATGTTTGGGGGCCACACAAAAAAAAGATTCTAACATCGACGTTTGCCTTTGACCAGAGCACAAGTGGCGCACAGGATCATTGAATGAAAATTGTCGCAAATGGAGATTAAGTGAAATCTTAAATGCTGTGCCTGCTGCTTTTTAGGGGGAAACAGGCAATTCTAGGCGACAAAAACATTGCTTTGAGAAACAGCATCATTTCAGAAACTTGACTGAGTTTTAAATTGCTAGCAGGTTTGGTTTGTTGAACTTTTATAGTCCTAATCGAACATTTTATTGTTTCGGCTCTTCAACGCCTTTGCAAATGCATAAGACCTAACAGTGGACCTAAAATCCAGGAATTAAATAAAAATTGATTATTTTCGAGAGACAGCCAGTAGTAACATGAAACATGTAAATATTTATGCATTTCAATACATAATCCGTATATTTTACTCTCCTTTCAGTTAACTGTACTTCAACTGTAAAAAGACAGAATCCATAGCTTGCTACATTACCTACTCTTCGAACCCTACAAAAGTTTAACTTGTAGTTCTGAGCTGTTGAACTAAGCTCCCCTGGGAACCTGAATGCTTTTCTGCGTATTTGGGGTCTGATCTCTCCTTTGAAAGGTAACCAAAAAAGTCGTACATTTGGGGGCAAATTGCTTCATCCCTGTTTCCCTGTAATTGGAAATATGTGCAATGTGAGAGCCCATTTGTAGGGCTTCTGTCCTCCCACTTTCAAGGTCCCATCCTGCCTCTGTTTTTGTAACCTTGTCTCAGCTGGACCAAGTGTGCCGCCTTTTTTTTACCTACTACACGTTATGGTCAAAAATCTCCTAATAAAATATTCTTTGTGCACAGGGTCGGACTAGGACAGAAATAGGCCTGACACCAAAATACAGCTCCCCCTATTAGCGAATCGGACAGCTAAAAAAGTGGCCCAAATTTGTATTTCGGGCAGTTTTCGTCTTGAAAGGAAGCTGTTAAGGTGCATTTGTGTTTGCTGCGGACAATGCCTGTGTTAGTACCAAGGAATTCATCAATAAAATCCTGCCCACCAGGCAAAAAAAACAGTCCTCAAACAGCCAAACGCAGGTTACACATGCCCACCTATCAGATCAGACCTTCGGGCGCTGCCTGAGTGCCCCATAGGCCACTGCACCCCCACTTGTATGCCAAGTATCTAAAAAAAATATTATCATAATAATACCTGCAGATGTTGAATTAAAACTTCAATTGCTCCCACGAATTGAATTCTTCCCATGGTGCTGAAACTTTGAATACCATCATACAGAAAATATAAATTCGGCGGATTCGGTAATCAGGTGTTGCCTCATTCATCTGCTTCGTTGTTCTCCAAAGGGTGAGGAAAGTTCGCCTATTACATACCGTGTTTTTGAATTGTCCATTTAATCAACAAGTTAGCCTAAAAAACATATATCTCTTTCAATTGTGCGCGAGTTACGTAGGGGCCTCTTTCATCCTGACTCATCTCCAAAGACTTCTGACTTCATGCTACATAACCAATAAAGACTACAAAAGCTGATACTATCCTCTCAGTACTTCTTTAGGTATGTTATGTGATAATAACATCTAAGTTTGTAATATAGTGCCTACCACGGTCTCTTCATAGCTCCAATGCGCTATGCATGCAGATATTAGTATTGCTTTACTCAACAGTTCTGATTCTGTTGACCTTGAAGGATGAAAAAAGAGCGTTCGTCTAATGGACTGGTTTACAGAATCTAGAATTCTGAGGCAAATTAACGATGCTACCAAACTTCAATTATTTATTATTATAAGCAATACATATATAAAAACATATAGGGAAGCACATTTACCAAGTTTTTTTCATCTGATATTTTGCACATGTTAAAAAACAGACGTATCTCTTCACAGACAAACGTTTTTAAAGACCACGGAATGAATATGATTGAACGGAAACTGCGTTTATTTGAACACATATTTTTCTGAAATATGTCAGTCATTTTGAGTCTCCTCAGTGTCCCTTCCCTTATAAATAAGTACTGAGTTCGTTGCTTCTTATCCACGTGTTGAGATCAAGGCGAGCTTTTCCACTACATGGCTGATTTTCTTGAGTTCTCTAGTTTCCATTCTATCTACTTTTATGGACAATTAAAACAGCACATTATAAGAATCTCTACTGCAAGCTGTTGAGAATGAGCATTGATGTTTAGGGGCGCATTAAGGCCCCAATCTTGATAACTCGAAATGCATTTTATTTCGGATTCCTGAGCGAAAGTCCAAAAAGTTCCCCACCTCATCTCTCACCTCTCTCCTTAAATTAAAATAATTTCTGAGCCACGCCACATACTCTGCTGATTGGTTGAACGTTCATTATCAAGGTCTTTCTACATTTTGCATTTGTATAACCGTCTTTTGTCCAAGGCTGAGCTTTGCCCGCAACCGACGACATTCCAATACCTCTGGCAGAAGAGGAGCGTAGAAACAATCGGCAAAGTTAGAAATGTCTCATGCGGTACTGCTGTCTAAAATGGGTTGTTTGCCAAATTATCGACCAGAAAATACATAACTGCAAAATAAATCTACATGCACATATTCTCAAATAAAAGCCAAATGTGCTTTCCTTTAACTGCAGAACTCTCTTAGTACAACATTTTATGTCCATTCCATTCATGTTTTGGGAGCACGTGCGTCACTGTCAAATCGGTGGCATGCAGACACTTTTTGAGGCAGATTGCTCCGTATTTTTTTCAGTTAAACCGTTTTTGTTCAGTGTTTTTTCAGGAAATATGTTGGAAGTCTATATTTCCACTGCAAAAATGATTCGTGCTAATGTGGAAGAACTGCACAAAACTCTCCACCATAGCGGAGGGTCATCAAATCAATGTGGCAAACATAAATAAACGAGTTAGAAATGTGCACCATATTTTAGTAGATATGGCGCATATCTGCTCTCTCCGTTGCACGCAAGGCAGCGCAGGAAGTTGCCTTGCTACCCTGCGTTGCGTGAAAGGTTAGTAAAGCTGACTCTCATTGATTTGTCCGGGTGCACAGTGACTGAGCCACAACATTTTATCGTAATTTAAGAACATTGCTGCCTTTTCAGCGCGGTTCACGCTATACAATTGCCAGATTGAAGTCCATTGTCAAGTCATGTGCATTTATGCAATGAGTACCAAAGTGGTGCATACAAATACTTTCTATTTACGACCCTCCACTCTGTTTAGTTGTGAGTCAGATTTATGTGGAGATTTGTGTCTAGCAGGATAACACTGCAGGTTGTATTGGTTCCGAAGCTCTGCAGCAGAGATTATGTTATTGTGAATCAATATCTGATCCATATGCTGTAACTGTAACACATTGTTCACCAATGCGAAAGACAGAGGTATTGTTGTCTAACTATATGATTTTATTTGTCAACAACTAAGCCTCAATATGCTAATCAATTTGATAAAATATCATGTCATAGTATTAGGATAACTAATCATTGTGGAAGAATTTTTTGTTGATAACAGCTGTACAAAAGTATAGTTTGGCTACATCAGAATAAGCAACCAGCATGCTAGAGTTGCAAAACAAAAGTATACCAATAAATTCATAAACCAAGTGCTGGTTTATGAATGTATTATACTTGAATAGACTGCATTTTAAATTAAAACGTACTAGGGAATATTCGAACACAATATGAAAATTAAATGCATTAAATAGATCCTAACACAGCTATACACTATCTGAATTTGAAAAAAAGATGCCAACCTCCACAGGGGTTTTATGATTCATCAGCCATTAACGTTCATTCAAGCTGATGGAACACGGAGGAAGATACTTGGGAGTGAAATTCTCAAGACTGTGGAACGTTTTCAGCACCTTGGGAACCTCCAGAAAGCTGAAATGTCGTATTGGAACTTTCAAACTGCCAGGTCAGCAATTAAGTGACATTAACTATGGACACCCATCCAAATGAACGGATGTGCTCCCCCACTCTCTGAGTTTTTCTCTAATTACAATTTGTTACTTTCCTCATCATGCTCCCTGAATATACAAACATCGTGCAAATAGCACACTATAAAAATCCTACATGAATAAATAAAGGCAGAATTCTTTGAAAATTACTTTTTAGAAAAACATGGAATGGCATAGTGGAATGTTTACTCAAAGTTTATTTTTTCATGATTTGAAACTCCAATGAGATTGACATGAAAAATACGACACACACATAATAAATCAAAAAGATAATGAATGCCATAAATAGTAACAACATAAAATCCATAACCCACCAAGGTACAATCAATTTCATAACCTAAAAATGTAGAACCATATAAAAAAATCCAATACAGGTTCAAAAACATTTTGAAAGGAGGTGACAATAATAGTTGTGGGCTCGGCTTTCATTCAAACTTCATATTTTAAGAACAGAGTCTCAGAAAGGTGTGGCAATATAATGGCAAAGTGGGACAAATAACACATATTTAAATAACCCACCATAGTACAATCAATTTCGTGACCTAAAAAAGTAAAATTTGATCTAAAAGTTCAATACAGATTTTAAAAACATTAAAAAAAAGTTAAAAGCTCTAGCGCAGAACATTTAATTAGGAGGAGAAAATAATAGCTGCATGACAATGACTGTTATTCAAACTTAAAATTTTAAGAACAGGTGTCTCATAAAGGAGCAGCGAGATAGTAGCAAAGCAGGACAAATAAATAACACGTTTCAAATCCTGGACACCACTGTTCCAGAGATTACATATATTTGATGATTTATTCCATTTAGAAGTTAAACTTGTAAAGGTAACATAATTATGCCTAATAGTGTCCCTAAACTCCTGACACCATGGTCCATGTCCTAGGTCAGATATTGTTGCAGTTTTTGATCAATGAATTCGTAGCCATCTCAAATATTTCTTTTTTTTTTTTTACCACAAACATCGATATCCAGACGAAAACTTAAGTAAGAAGAGGTGAGGCTTAGATGAGATTTTAAATGGGTTACAGACATTGACGATACCAGACCATAGTCTAACTCAAACAAGCTGAAAGCATATGAAAAATTCCTAAAACACAGGGGCATATTCACAAGGAGCTATCGCCGAATTAACGTCACTTTTTCGCAGCCAAAGCTCTGATAAATTTACCCCACCATTCACAAGCAGGTGTTAACAGCTCCCAGTACCAGTATTCCCGCGATAGCAGCTGCAAAAAACATCACCACAGAGGACCCCCGTAACTATCGCTAATGAGATGCAGAGTAGGCGTTCCCGTGCACAAAGCCGCGACAACACCACACCTCAACATTCACAACGACCAGACAGATCGGCGATAAGAACACAAAACACACGATAAGGCGCGTTAGCAGCAGGAAATTTACACCTGCTCTGACCTGGGGTGTAAAGTCATACAGCAGCCTGCACCACAATAGGGAGCCCAGGGTGTCATCGAAAGGGCAACAGATGCCATGGAGCAACTGAACATGCAACTCAGACACCCAAGAGGGCCACAACACTCTGCCGGCACATCTCCCCCCGGACCACCACAGAGGCAGCGCAGACAAAGACTGCAGCCCCCAGGAAACGCACCTGCCTCACAAGCACGACATCTGACAATATCACTGTCCACTACAGGCTGAAAGGGACAACCATCCTACGCATCCTTGTCATCATTGTCCAACAGGCCAACAGCACCAACACAGCGGACAACCAACATCCCACCCCACACCAAGCTGCTGACCGTGCTGCACCTGTTGGCCCCTGGCACACCCCAACCAACACCCACCAGAGTCGACGGAGTCCCACAGACAGCCATATCCAAGTCCCCCACACCTGTCCTGGACATCACCATCACCATGGCACCCTAGGCCCCGTACGGCCAACACAATGCGCAGGAACCCTTGGAGACCAAGCAAGGACCATACACCATACCCGGATGCACATGTTGGGGGCAATCCACTGCACACATGTTCCAAATGTGCCCCCTGGTGACACAGCACCCAATCAGCGCAGCAGGAAGCACACATCACACATCTATGTGCAAGCAAGATCAGAACACTGTGGGACCTTCACCAATGTCGCCTCAAAATACACAATAAATGGAAACAAGAAGGTGCACTGCTGGGAAATTGATGTTGAAGATTGACAATCTTTAAAGTTAAGGTAAACAACTTGGGTGCTCCACAGGAGGCGTGTCCGTACTGACACGTCATTAATAGTAGCCAGTATGTGCAAACATAACAGATGGATGCATCCCTATAGTGGGCACACCTTGGGTTCTTCAAAATGAAAGACTCCTTATTTACAATGATATTCAATTTTATTCTTAATGAAGTTCATGAATCTGATATTAACAGCATAACAAGATATCTTTGTTTTTCATCGATGGTGTTCCAAAATGTATTAAACATTCCATTCATGATTTCTGATTAATCATAATCACATTAATGCTCCGATGCATTTCGGGCGGTGAGGCCCTATTTCTAGGAGCTCTGTAATAAAGGATATAGCATATGAACATTCTGACATATATAACAAGATGTGTCACACATAGAATTGTCACGAACATCAAAAACGATAAGTTTTGAGGTGTGGTTTCTATCAACAAAATATCGTGAAAAACGGTTCGAGTGATAGGAGTGACAGGGGTAAAGGAAATGTGAAAAGTCGACCGATCAGTGAAACGACGTAACCACTCACGTGATTAAGAATCTGAATGCAACAGGTAAACTGCGCTGTAAAAAATAAAAAAATAAAAACAGGGGTTACTAAGGTGAACCAGCCTCGAATCACCAATTGTCTAGCAGCTTAGCAGTGAACCACCGACTTACTTCATAACATCAATGATCTTCGTGAATCGGTACAGGACTCGGTAACCGGCGTTGCAAGCAACCGGAGTGTTGGGGCGGAGATGATGCGAGTAATTAAAGAGCTTCTAAATGGCTGTGGTGTTCACGCGGTGAGTGTGAACATAAAGAAAGGGCTATAAGTCGACATCGGTCGAAAAGTAACCTCTAAGTAGAAAAAGTGAAAGTGAAGTGACGTAAACGGCGGCCATATAAACCTAAAAATAGGTGAGAGTCATAGTGAAAAGAGATATATAAAGTAAAACGTGTCAACAACACGGGTCACATATACAAGAGTATAAAGCATCAGTGTAACCACCAGAAACGTGGCTAATCATGAGTAATTTACATTACATTAAATGTAACAGCTAAACTCAATTCTGTCATTAAGCCCGAAGGGCTTCATAGCTTGCAAACGATAGATACATGCCAGTTCTCGCTGCAATAAATATCTATTGTTGTCTCTTCCATCAGTTTTTTTGACAATTTCCAATACCATGTATTTCAGTTGAGCAATGTTGTGTTTGTGTTCCAAAAAATGTGCAGCAACACTTGATTTCATGTTTTTGGTTCTTATGTTTGATTTGTGCTCGTTGATACAAATTTTTACCTTCCTTTCAGTTTTGCCAATATAAATTTTACCACTTGGGCATTTCAATAAATAGATCAAATTGGAAGAATCACAGGTCGCATTCACTTTGAGTTTAATGTCATCGCCCTTCATGGGGTGGGTAATGGTATTCCCTTTAATAACATTATTACAATTGTTGCAGTTCATGCAAGTGCGAGTTCCTTTTCTCTCAGTTGTTTCCATAGGTTCTTTAGCCAGTATCTCCTTGATGTTGTTATTTCTAGTATAAGCAAAGATAGGGGGGTCTTTGAACATTTCTTTGAAATCTGGTTCAAGTGTGAGAATCGACCAATGTTTCAGAAAGATTTTTTTGAATTTAGTGCTCAGGGTAGAGAATTTTGAAACAAGTACCATCCTGGTGTTCTTAGTTTTTAATGTACTTTTCAATGCTTCTTCTCTAGAGATTAATGCAACCCTTGTTTTAGCTTCTTCAATGATGAATTTAGGATACCCCCTTTCAAGAAATCTGTTACCCATTTCTTCAATGCGTTGTTTGGAGGTGTGTGCATCAGAGGTGATGCGTTTGGCTCGCAGCATTTGGGAATAAGGCAAGTGGCGTTTAAGGGATCCCTGATGGAAACTTGAAAAATGCAATGAGTTGTTGCGATCAGTTGGTTTACGATATAGGTCAGTTTGAGAACCTTCAGGTGTTTTAGTAATGAGTACGTCCAAAAATGTAATGGATTCTTCACTTATCTGCCACGTGAGCTGAATTCTTTCATTCATTGTATTCAGTTTCAACAGAGCTAGTTGCAGCTGTTCTTTAGTGTCTTTCCAGATTATGAACAGGTCATCTATATACCTGATGAAAAGTTTCATATTATTAAGCCAATTGGGGTCTCCATAAATATGTGTGTCTTCAAATTCCATCATGTAGATGTTAGCATACATGGGGGCTGCACAATTCCCCATAGACGTGCCGGATAGTTGTTGAAACCACACGTTGTCGTGTTCGAAATAGCTGTGGTATAAGGTGAAAATCATGAGTTCCATAAGGAACTTTTGCATGGGTGGATCAATGTCACCATTTTAAAGAGCTTTCTCTATGGCCTCTATGCCACCAGCGTGTGGTATAGACGTGTAAAGTGAACTGACGTCGGCAGTGCACAAAACCAACCGTTTATCAGGAAGTATAGGTACTTCTAAAAGTTTTGTTAGAAATTCAGTGGTGTCTTTGACATAACTTCGCATCTTCTTAACCATCGGTTGTAGGTGCCGATCTAGGAATTTCCCTAATGGTTCATGTAGGGAACCTCTAGTTGACACGATTGGTCTCAATGGTGGATCTTCAATGGATTTATGTATTTTTGGTGTCATGAATAAAACAGGACTTCTAGGGTGTTCCTGCAGCAGATATTTTCTTGTCTTGTCATTGATTATGCCATTCTCGTGGGCTCTTGTCAGTAAATCAGATAAAATTCCTTTATATTGCAAAGTAGGGTTCATATCCAATTTCAAGTATACATCTTCATCAGAAATGTGTTCCATTACCTTTCTGTTGTATAGTTCAGTATCTAGAACGAACGACCCAGGGAAACTGAGCCCATTACTGAACAAGAGAGTGTTGCATCCACTTCAGGGCCTTTTTTAGAGGTAGGCACAGACGACAGGGAAGACCCCGGCGGGGTAAAGGAAAAAGAAAAAGCTCACAACACACGGAGTACAATACAAAAGAAGGACAACAAAGGCAAAAAGAACACTTAGTAATCAACATCTCTAAAACCACGTTGAAACCGCATGAAATGAAGTTGTTGGAAAAGGGCACATCATTTATTCCAACCACACAGACCAATCTATTAGAATTAGAAGTGAGTACCTTTAACTTTACTCGAAAATTGAGATTACGCCATTTTTTTGACAATGTATTACCTTCTATGCCTCATGAGGAACCAGACCAGCTTATGGGTTTACGCTCACACAGTACATATCAAGCACCATGCAGCCACAAATGCATTGATTTATTTGAAAATCTTGTTAAACAAGACCTGAATAAGATCAACTACAAAAAGAAAGTTAAAAGAAACATCACCCAAAGAGATCAAGATACCTTAATTAGACTTGCGAATAATCCTAACATCAAATGCATTCAAGCTGATAAAGGCGGCGCCTTGATCGTTCTAGATACTGAATTCTACAACAGAAAGGTAATGGAACACATTTCTGATGAAGATGTATACTTGAAATTGGATATGAACCCTACTTTACAATATAAAGGAATTTTATCTGTTTTACTGACAAGAGCCCACGAGAACGGCATAATCAATGACAAGACAAGAAAATATCTGTTGCAGGAACACCCTAGAAGTCCTGTTTTATTCATGACACCAAAAATACATAAATCCATTGAAGATCCACCATTTAGACCAATCGTGTCAACTAGAGGTTCCCTACATGAACCAGTAGGGAAATTCCTAGATCGGCACCTACAACCGATAGTTAAGAAGATGCGAAGTTATGTCAAAGACACCACTGAATTTCTAACAAAACTTGCAGAAGTACCTATACTTCCTGATGAACGGTTGGTTTTGTTCACTGCCGACGTCATTTCACTTTACACGTCTATACCACACGCTGGTGGCATACAGGCCATCGAGAAAGCTCTTTTAAACAGTGACATTGATCCACTCATGCAACAGTTCCTTATGGAACTTATTATTTTCACCTTATACCACAGCTATTTCGAACACGACAACGTGTGGTTTCAACAACTATCCGGCACGGCTTTGGGGAATTGTGCAGCGCCCATGTATGCTAACATCTACATGATGGAATTTGAAGACACACATATTTATGGAGAACCCAATTGGCTTAATAATATGAAACTTTTCATCAGGTATATAGATGACCTGTTCATAATCTGGAAAGACACTAAAGAACAGCTGCAACTAGCTCTGTTGAAACTGAATACAATGAATGAAAGAATTCAGCTCACATGGCAGATAAGTGAAGAATCCATTACATTTTTGGACGTACTCATTTCTAAAACACCTGAAGGTTTTCAAACCGACCTATATCGTAAACCAAGTGATCGCAACAACTCATTGCATTTTTCAAGTTTCTATCAGGGATCCCTTAAACGCCACTTGCCTTATTCCCAAATGCTGCGAGCCAAACGCATCACCTCTGATGCACACACCTCCAAACAACGCATTGAAGAAATGGGTAACAGATTTCTTGAAAGGGGGTACCCTAAATCCATCATTGAAGAAGCTAAAACAAGGGTTGCATTAATCTCTAGAGAAGAAGCATTGAAAAGTACATTAAAAACTAAGAACACCAGGATGGTACTTGTTTCAAAACTCTCTACCCTGAGCACTAAATTAAAAAAAATCATTCTGAAACATTGGTCGATTCTCACACTTGAACCAGATTTCAAAGAAATGTTCAAAGACCCCCCTATCTTTGCTTATACTAGAAATAACAACATCAAGGAGATACTGGCTAAAGAACCTATGGAAACAACTGAGAGAAAAGGAACTCGCCCTTGCATGAACTGCAACAATTGTAATAATGTTATTAAAGGGAATACCATTACCCACCCCATGAAGGGCAATGATATTAAACTCAAAGTGAATGCGACCTGTGATTCTACCAATTTGATCTATTTATTGAAATGCCCATGTGGTAAAATTTATATTGGCAAAACTGAAAGGAAGGTAAAAATTCGTATCAATGAGCACAAATCAAACATAAGAACCAAAAACATGAAATCAAGTGCTGCAGCACATTTTTTGGAACACAAACACAACATTGCTCAACTGAAATACATGGTATTGGAAATTGTAAAAAAAACTGATGGAAGAGACAACAATAGATATTTATTGCAGCGAGAACTGGCATGGATCTATCGTTTGCAAGCTATAAAGCCCTTCGGGCTTAATGACAGAATTGAGTTTAGCTGTTACATTTAATGTAATGTATATTACTCATGATTAGCCACGTTTCTGGTGGTTACACTGATGCTTTATACTCTTGTATATGTGACCTGTGTTGTTGACACGTTTTACTTTATATATCTCTTTTCACTATCACTCTCACCTATTTTTAGGTTTATATGGCCGCCGTTTACGTCACTTCACTTTCACTTTTTCTCCTTAGAGGTTACTTTTCGACCGATGTCGACTTATAGCCCTTTCTTTATGTGAACACCACAGCCAATTAGAAGCTCTTTAATTACTCGCGTCATCTCCGCCCCAACACTCCGGTTGCTTGCAACGCCGGTTACTGAGTCCTGTACCGCTACACGAAGATCATTGATGTTATGAAGTAAGTCGGTGGTTCACCGCTAAGCTGCTAGACGATTGGTGATTCGAGGCTGGATCACCTTAGTAACCCCTGTTTTTTTTTACATTTTTTTACAGCGCAGTTTACCTGTTGCATCCAGATTCGTAATCACGTGAGTGGTTACGTCGTTTCACTGATCGGTCGTCTTTTCACGTTTCCTTCACCCCTGTCACTCCTATCACTAGAACCGTTTTTCACGATATTTTGTTGATAGAAACCACACCTTAAAACTTATCGTTTTTGATGTTTGTGACAATTCTATGTGTGGCACATCTTGTTATATATGTCAGAATGTTCATATGCTAGAAAATGGGCCTCACCGCCCGAAATGCATCAGAGCATTAATGTGATTATGACTAATCACAAATCGTGATGGAATGTTTAATTCATTTTGGAACACCATTGATGAAAAACAAAGATATCTTGATATGCTGTTAATATCAGATTCATGAACTTCATTAAGAATAAAATTACATATCATTGTAAATAAGGAGTCTTTCATTTTGAAGAACCCAAGGTGTGCCCACTATAGGGATGCATCCATCTGTTATGTTTGCGCATACTGGCCTCAAAATACTCAGCCAGTGTGCATGATCCCTTCACCCTCTGACAGTCCATCAGCAACCAGCCTTCCCAGGATGGCAACAAGAGAAATGCACAGCCCCTTGGCTTTTTCCCAATTTACATCCTACTCACCTCAACTCCACAACCATGCAATCCACAACTCTGGCAAAGCACACGTCACAAATTCACAACCAACATGCACAGCAACATGCCCACCCACCAGACACAATAGAACAACTTACATTGGAAACCTTGGCAAGCTGTAAACATGACCAATCAACGGCATGGCACATCAGCCACAAAATAGACGAATGTGGGGAGAGGTGGCAACCAGGCATGTGTGAAGGATACAGTAGAAACATGATTGGGAAAGAACACAATGCCAAGAGTGGCGGTGAAGTGCTGGACATACCACAGTATGCAAAACACACCCATATACACGCCGACATACAGTTCTGGTGTATGGAGTGTAGTGGACAGTGAACACAACCATGTCACCCCAGCCAGCGCGGGTCCTCACGTAATTGTTGCCTGTTATGCCCCCCGTAAGCGTGAGCAGAGTGGGATGGGCCGGCGTATGCCAGGCCAGCATAGGGGTGTGAATAAGAAATATGCAGCCCTGGGCATGGTCCTCTTCCAGAAAGCCCAACGTCTCTGTCACGGTGGTGCCTCCCACCCCGCCATGAGGCCAAAGCTGTCCTCGTTAGTGGAGTTGCCTGAGATCCTGTGCACCTGCCGTACCCCGGCCCGCTGGAGCACGAACCTGTCAGGCTGAGCCTACGCAGCCAGGCCACCCTGATATGCATCCAACACCATTGTCATGGAGGGCCCACCACATGCCAGTGTAAGCTCCAAGCCAGAGGCCCGCGACCCAGCCAGCCTTTCAGACCACTGCTGTCCCCCCAACGTTGGCTCACATTACTCCTTCCTCGTTGACATGTTCTACTGCATCCCAGGGGGTCCCATATGTGAAACTTTTTTCCTGGCTCAGAATGGCAATGACCCCAAATCCAGGACAGTGGCCACAGCACCATACCCCGATCAGTGAGGCATAGTTCCATATGGGTATCTTGCTACATGTGGTGCCATTAACCCTGTTCAACACCATTCGGCAACACGTGCTGCCACAAACCCTGTTCAATGCCAGCTGGCGACACGTGCTGCCACAAACCCTGTTCAATGCCAGCCAGCAACACGTGCTGCCAGGAACCCTGTTCAACACAAGCTGGCAACTTGTGGCTGTGTGCCACTGCTGACCACTGCCTCCGGCATACACTGAGGTCCGGCAGGTCACAGAGTCATAATTCAGCAATGGCGGAGTTCATATCAGTGTACTTGCATCATCGCAGACTGCATCCCCACTCAGCGCTGGTGCCACTAAGTCTGTTCCCCGACATTCATGGACACTCTCTGGTCGAATTTTGGTGGCGTCTGAGTCTCTGGAATAGGGAGCAGTTTTCATCCTCATGTAGCTGATACCGAATTGGTGGTGGCAACGAGGCTGTCGCATTCCACTCCTCCATTTGCTGCTTCCGGATAAAATCAAACCTTTCTGCGTCTTGCCCTGGAGGACACCTTCCACTGTCCCCCGAAAGCCTCTGCGACATACACCTCGGACATTGATGGTGACCCGCTCAGGTGGGCATGGCCCGTCTGACTGCACCGCAAGTCACCGTCCCGTGGCTGGGTGCCTGTGCCGCCTCACTGCATCCGGGGCCACTAACTCTGTGCTGGTCAAGTCCGGGACCCCTTCTCCAGAGACATTGGATGGGCCCTGAAGTGAAGGCCTTGCGGTCATCAATGCCAGTTCTCTGTGGCCTTGCGCTGTACGCAGCCTCTGAGCCCAAAAGCGTCCCACCAGGGCTCACACACCAAAGCAAGTCCAGACCGGCCCAGACGACACATTACTGCGGGAGGCACATGCCACCACTGCAAGGACCACCTCCAACTGCCATCTGCCAGAGTTGAAACGGTGGTCCTGACAGACTTACGGAGTTGCTCAGGCCTGTCGTGGATGCCATCATCAGCCTGATGCCCTGCTCAGCGCTCCAGTGACTCAGTACACAGCAGTCCATTGTCCGTTGTTGATTGTGTTTTGTGCTGTGGAGCGGTTGCGCAGGTATGTCACCTCAAACAGTGTGGGGGCTCTGAGACGTTGATGGGAATATGATGCAGGTCTAACACACCCCACTGCATTTGTATCAGGAATATATCTAAGGGACACAATCAGAGACTCTTTCTTCAAATGAGCGTGCTCATCTCTAGTGTCCAAACCCCAGTGCACTATAACTCACGGACACTACTGTTTGCATGTTGGCTGTCCACTTAACTTTCTCTGGCTCACTCCATGTTGCTCAGCAGTTGACTCTGTATTGCATGTTTTTTCTGTTTCCGTTGCACTGGTGTCCAATGTTGAAATGTTTGCCAGCACCCGACATTCCGTGTGGAAGGGCTTACACTCACCCCACATACATCCAGCTTAGGCATCACTGTACATGAGGCCCTGCCAATAAAGGAGCCAGGCGTATGTGCTCGTAGCCAGTTCAGCATGATATCTGCCTGTTTCCCTGTGGTCTTGTAGTATGCATGTGGGCCCTGGGCCCTACGCCATTACATTGTGCTGTGTACATCGGATGCAGACATATTACCGCAGGCAGCGGTTTTGAGCTTGGGCATGTAGCTTTGTCGTCACCCACTCAATTAATAAGGGGGTGGTCAGGGCTGTCAGACGCACAGCCAACATGGGTGTGTGTCTGCTATTTGAGCACCCCTGGGAGTGGTTCTGTTCTGTGCATGTGCATCTGCATGTGTCTCTAAGGCAGTGTGGGTCTCCTTAGTGGGGTGTGGGTGGCCCTGAAAAGTGATAGACCCCTACATATGTGTCCTTGTTCCAATTCCATGGGTTTGGCCCCCACCTACACCTGTTGGGGCACCTCCTTTCGGCGTGCTGACACATGGCATTGGGGTGCCATGTGTGGTTGGGTGAAGTGTAGTGAGCCAGCTGTGCTTGCGGGCGCTTCCTGTAGTGTGGTCTGGTGCAGGCTCAGTGTTCTCCTCAGAGTATCTTGGCTGGCCGGGTCCTGGTAAGGGATTGCGTGGGATATCCATGGGTTGTTGTAGGGCATAAGTGTCAACGGTGTGGTGGTCATTCTGGCATCATTGATGTGTTGTGTTCTGTGCTCTGCTGAAGGTGTTGTGTGCCCATCTGGGATGTGAAGGGGAGGTGCCTGTTGACTTTGTGTTGACATATATGTTGGCGCATTGTGCTGGTTTGCATGCAGGCTGTATGGCAATGTACATTGTGACTGTTTGGGGGTGTTGGATTCTCCTGCGGGTAAGTGTACATTTGGACTACATGACAGATGTGAGGTCGTACGCGTACATTTCCATTTCACTATTTCCGGCTCTGTTAGATGTAGTGGGCATGTTTCTGTGCATGTGCGGAGCCAGTTGTGTCCTCTGTTCTGCAGTGTTCGATATGCACGTTGTGACATGTTGTCATCAATGTGGGTATGCTGTTTGTGCTATGTGTGTGTGCTGCAGTGTACCAAGGGGATCTGGGACATTATCCTGGGTATTTGTGGGTGTGCAGTGTGCTAAACCTCATTCCACAACCACTCAATTACCCATTCACAGACACATAGAAGGACCTATACAACCACTCACGTAACCATAGAACTACTCACACTCCCGGGGCCGGCCTTTCCGTATTTTTTATTTTAAAAAAAAACCAAATTTAATAATGGGGCAGGGGCAGCATAGCCCTTTCCCGGGCCACTTATAGCCCGGGGACCCCATCCCTCGGGGCCGGCCCTATCCGTTGGGGACCATGGGGGGTCCCCAACCCCCCACGGTCCCACTGGCTCCCCGTGTCCTGCGGGAGCCAGCATTGCTTTTCCACATGGGGAGCTGCTAAAATGCAGCTCCCCATGTGGAAATGCAATCTGCTTTGCTTCATTGAAGCAAGAGCAGGTTTCCCTGCTCTCCCTTCAATGAAGCAAAACAGTTTGCAATGACAGGGTGGGACCCGCGAGGCTCCCGCCCTGTCATTGCAATCAGCAGGGTCCCGGGGGTGGGCCCCCCGGGACACTGCAGGAGTCGGCCCTGGGGAGTGGTGGTCCCCAGGGCCATCGCAGGCTCCAGGAGAGGGGGCTCCCCTCCCAATATGCACACAGCCCCGGGGGTGGTGGTCCCCGGGGATCGGGGTCCAAAATTACAATATTAGTGCCCCGGGGAGGTGGCAGTCCCCGGGGCATGTGGGGGATGCTCAAGCTCCCCCCCCCCCACACACAGGAGCCTTAGAGGCCCCCTATAGATTAAAAAAGAAGCCCTGGGGTGTGGCGGTCCCTGGGGCTGCAGGGGGCCGTGTGCCCCCCACAAATATTTTTGAAAAGCCCAGAGGGGCGGCAGTTCCTGGGACAGTGTGGGGGGATTGAGCCCCCGCCCCCACATTTTATTTTCTGCCCCATGGACCTGGTTCACCCGGTGGCTTTATTTAAACAAGGCGCGGGAGCCTGCGCTTCATTTTGTTTTATTTTCGCAGCCAGATCTGCAGATTCAGCGTGCATCCCGCGATTTAAAAAAAATGTTTTTTTGGGCCCTGGGATTTCTTGTGGGGCCCCCTGAGCATGTCTAGGGGGTCAGGGTGTTTCTGCCCTACACCCTTTGCGTGTTTTGAATGTTTATTTTTCTCTTTTCTTGTGCCTCGGTTCTACCCCTGGAAATTGGAGTTTGCTATTGCAGGGCGGGAGCATGGCTCCCTCCCTTCCATAGCAAACTATGCTTTGCTTGAATGAAGCGAGAGTAAACCTGCTCCCGCTTAAATCAAGCAAAGCAGGATTGCTTTTGCACAAGGGATGGCTCCCGCAGGAGGTGGGGAGCCCGCGGGACCGGTGGGGCATTGGGGCTCCCCCCACAGTCGCCAATGGAGAGGCCAGGTCAAGGGGGATGGGGTCCCCGGGGCCAGAAGTGGCCCGGGAGGGGGCCACACAACAATCCCGCCCCTCAAATTAAAAAATATTAAAAATACACAAAATGAAAAGGCCAGCCCTGGGCATGGGGTCCCCTGGGCCATAATTGGCCTGAGGAGGGGGGCATGCGGCCCCCCTACAAATAATAAAATAAATAAATAAATAAAAAGTCTGGCCATGTCCCGGGGAATGAGGTCCCCGTGGCCGAAATTGGCCTTGGGAGGGGGCCTCGCAGCCCCCTTACTGATTTTTAAAAAAATGTTCTTATTAAAAGGTGTCAGGCATTGGGGGATGGGGTCCCCAGGGCCCCAAAAATAAAAAGAATAGGGGCCACACAGCCCCACTTTTAAAAACAAATATTTTACAAAAAGCTGGCATCTAGCCATAGGCCACGCCCCCTTTCTCTATGACTCTGCAAACGCACCCCCTTGCACGTTGTTAGTTGGAGAATTAATTTCCCTTGAATACTGAGGGTCCTGGTGGCCAACTAGCCCATCAGGTACCTCCAGTATGCCTCACAGAGCTGCATTGCTGAGAGGTGGTCCGAGGCCATGTCCCTTTTCACACCACTCTGCAAACGCGCCTCTTGGCGCACTGCTAGTGAGGCGATGAGGTCCTCTTGTGTCCTGAGGACCTCAGGACACAAGTGGACTTCATCCCCCGAGGAGCAATGCACCAAGAGGTGCTATGAGTACTTACCAATGCTGCTGTGTGGGACTTACTGGAGGTAATAGGAGGGGTAGTTGGCCACCAAGGATGTCCTTGGAGGCTAACTACCCATCTTGTTACCTCCAGTAGGTTCCGTACAGTGGGATTGCTAAGACGTCTTCGGAGGCCATGCCCCCTTTCTCCACCTCTCTGCAAACGCGCCTCCTGGCAGACTACGGAATGGGGGATGAAGTCCAATTTACTCCTTAGGGAGTTTGGGGGCAAGACGCCCTCCTGGTACCTCCTGTGAGTCCTATGCAGTGGAATTCCTGAGCACTGGTCAGAGGCCTAGCACCCTTTCTCCACCACTCTGCAAAGAAGCATCTTTCTGCACCTTTGACCTAGAGGTAATTTTAATCCCCTGCCCTATTATATACCTGGGCCTTACAGAGGAGGTCATGCCAATCACAGGGATACACCAACCCATAGTGTACCCTAGTGTATGTAGGTGTTTTCACTGTATTCTAAGTGTCTTTTAGCATAGCACCGGCTCTGGGCCTGGTTAATAAGAGTCAGTTACCACCAGTACCAGTCAGCAAAAAGTCGGTGGCACAGGATGACTTTCAACAAGGCCTCTTTCTGCACCTCTGTTGGTTCTTTCTGCATATCTCTTCCTTCTTTCTGCACCTTTCTTTGTCTTTCTGGACTTCTGTTGCCTCTTACTGCATTTCTCTTGCTTATATCTGCGCCTTTCTACCTCTTTCTGCACATGTCCTACCTCTGTAGGCATAGTTAGAAATTAACATTAAAAAAACCTTTGAAATGACATTGTCTCACTGTTTCTTCCTCTCTTACATCCGCATCTCCCTTCCATACTCTACACTTCACTGAAAAAAAACATAGGTTTCAGGGACGTTATAGTTAGTTGGATATTTCACTCGTACAAAACCAGAGAAATTTGTCCGTTATATTTAGTTGAGCTAACTATAACTCGCGCCCCTGCAATGCCCTGCTGATTACGCCACATATTACATCATTCATGACATTCAGGATTAGCACAGTGCAATCCATGCCGAGCTGTAAAATGGCCAAAGCCTCTTACCACTCCAGGCACAGTATTATCAATCAATCAATCAGAGCATTTATATAGCGCACTACTCACCCGGAGGGTCTCAAGGCGCTGGTGGGGGGGGTCCGCTACTGCTCGAACAGCCAGGTCTTGAGCTGCTTCCTGAAGGCAAGGTGGTCCTGGGTCAGGCGGAGGTGGGTCAGGAGGGAGTTCCAAGGGACGGCGGCAAGGGCGTGGCCGGTCGATCGCAGTTGGCGTGTGGGAGCGTAGAAGTTGAGGCGGCTGTTGAGGTATCCTGGGCCTTGGTTGTGTAGGGCTTTGTGTGCGTGGGTGAGGAGACGGAAGGTGATTCTCTTGTTGACCGGGAGCCAGTGCCTATCTCTCAGGTGTCCGGAGATGTGGCTGTGACGGGGATGTCCAGGATGAGTCGTGCTGAGGTGTTCTGAATCCGCTGGAGTCTCTTCTGGAGTTTGGCGGTGGTTCCGGCGTAGAGGGAGTTGCCGTAGTCCAGACGGCTGGTGACGAGGGCCTGGGTGACCGTCTTCCTGGTCTCGGTGGGGATCCACCGGAAGATCTTATGTAGCATGCGCAGGATGTTGAAGCACGACGAGGAGACGGCGTTGACTTGTCTGGTCATGGAGAGGGCGAAGTCCAGGATGAAGCCCAGGTTGCGTGCGTGGTCTGTTGGTTTGGGTGCGCTGCCCAGGGCGGGGGGCCACCAGGAGTCGTCCCAGACGGAGGGTGAAGATCCCAGGATGAGGACTTCCGTCTTGTTCGAGTTCAGTTTCAGGCGGCTGTTCATCATCCATTTTGCTACGTCTGTCATCCCTTCGTGTAGGTTGGCTCTGGCGGTGGCGGGGTCGCTGGTGAGGTAGAGGATCAGCTGGGTGTCGTCGGCGTAGGAGATGATGTTGAGGTTGTGTTGGCGTGCGATGGCTGCGAGGGGGCTCATGTAGACGTTGAAGAGGGTTGGGCTGAGCGAGGAGCCTTGAGGAACGCCGCAGATGACTTGGGTGGCTTCTGATCTGAACGGGGGAGGCGGACTCTCTGTGTCCTTCCGATCCATTCCAGTGCCTTCTCCTGGATTCCGACGCTGCTGAGGCGCTGCACTAGGGTACGGTGGCAGACAGTGTCGAAGGCCGCGGAGAGGTCTAGGAGGATGAGGGCCGCTGTTTCTCCGTTGTCGAGCAGGGCTCGGATGTCATCGGTGGCTGCGATCAGGGCGGTCTCGGTGCTGTGGTTGGCCCGGAAGCCAGACTGTGAGAGGCCGAGGGATCCGTTCGTCTCGAGGAAGGCGGCCAGCTGCTTGTTGACGGTCTTCTCGATGACTTTTGCAGGAAACGGGAGCAGCGAGATGGGGCGGTAGTTATTGAGGTCGTGGGGTCGGCTGATGGCTTCTTTAGTAGAGCGCTGAGTTCGGCGTGCTTCCAGCTCTCCGGGAAGGTCGCGGTGTTGAAGGAGGTGTTGATGATGTCCCGCAGGTGGGGTGCGATGACAGCGTCAGCCTTGTTGAAGATGTGGTGAGGGCAGGGGTCGGTCGGAGATCCGGAGTGGATGGAGTTCATCGTGCGGATGGTGTCTTCGGTGCTGATCGGGGTCCAGGTGCGGAGGGTGGTGGTGGGGGCGGTGGTTCAGTCGTGGCGTGCGTCGGTTGAATGCTGAAACTGTTGTGTATGTCCGCGATCTTGTTGTGGAAGTAGGAGGCGAGGGAGTTGCAGAGGTCTTGTGAAGGGGTGATGTCGTTGTTGCCGGCGTTGGGGTTGGAGAGCTCTTTAACGATGTTGAAGAGTTCCTTGCTGTTGTGGGCGTTGTTGTCCAGTCATTCCTTGAATGCAGTTTTCTTGGTGGCGTGGATCAGTTGGTGGTGTTTTCGGGTGGCGAGCTTGAGGGCAGTCATGTTGTTCGGTGTAGGGTCTCTGCGCCAGGCTTTCTCGAGGGCTCGGCAGTTCTTCTTGGAGCTCTTGAGTTCGTCGGTGAACCATGGGGCTTTCTTGCTGCCGGGTCTGCTAGGTGGGGTCTTCAGAGGGGCGAGGTCGTCTGCGCAGTTGCTGATCCACTTCGCAAGGTTGGAGGCCGCCTGGCTTGGGTTCGTTACGCTGGTGGGAGGGTTCTTGCTCAGGGAAGTTGCGAGCTGGACGGCTGTGATCTTGTTCCAGCTTCTGCGTGCGACCTGTTGCTGGTGGTGGTGGATCGTGGTCCTTCTGAAGCTGAAGTGGACGCAGCTGTGGTCCGTCCAGTGGAGTCCGGAGGCGTGGCTGAAGGCGATGTCCTTGCTGGATGAGAACACGGGGTCGATTGTGTGTCCGGCGTAGTGGTTGGGGGTGGTCACCAGCTGCTTGAGACCAAGGTTGGCGAGGTTGTCCAGCAGGGTGGTGGTGTTGCGGTCGTTGTTGTTCTCCAGGTGGAAATTGAGGTCCCCGAGGAGGATGTAGTCTGAGGAGCTGAGGGCGTGCGGGCTGATGAAGTCGGCGATGTCTTCGCTGAATTGTGTGCGTGGTCCCGGGGGTCTGTAGATGAGGGTGCCTCTGAGGGTGGTCTTGGGGTTGATGTGAGTCTGGAAGTGCAGGTGTTCGGCGGGTGGGAGGGTGTCGTCGGTGTTGGTCGTGATGCGGATGGTGTTCTTGTGTACGATGGTGATGCCTCCTCCAGTCTGGTTGACGCGGTCCCTCCGGGTGATCTTGTATCCGTCCGGGATGGCGATGGCGATGTCGGGCGCTGAGAAGGCGTTCATCCAGGTTTCCGTGAGGAAGGCGACGTCTGGGGCTGTGGTGTCGAGCAGGTTCCAGAGCTCGACGGCGTGTCTGTGGACGGAGCGGGTGTTGAGCAGGATGCACTTGAGGTGGTTGCTGCTGGTGCTCGGCTTGGTCGGTGCTGGTGTAGTGCAGGTCCGGATGCAGGTGAACTTGCAGGAGTGGCAGCAGAAGGGTCCGTGGGTGCGTCTCGGGGTGGCTCGATAGCAGCCCGGGATTCGACCGGCGTTGAGTGCGTGGAGTTCGGTGGCGTCGTAGGTCCGGCGGGTGGGCTGGTGTCTCTGGGGGCCTGGGGTCCGGGCGCTGGGCGTGGTCCAGGCGCGGACGGGCGCAGACGGGCTTACCTTTGGCGCGCCTTCGGCGCACAATCGGCGCGCCCGCTGCGCGGGCGCACGGTCGCCATTTATGGTGAAGTGCAGGGAGGGAGGAGCAGCTGGGAGGCGGGAGCGGGGAGGGTACAGAAGAAAAGGGGGCGTGGCAGCGAGCCCGGCGGCGGGAAGCGGGGAGCGGGGCGGGGGGCACAGGGGTCAGCGGGAGACGGCAGAGGGAAAATACAAACAGGGGAACCAGGTGAAAAACACAGTAAGCGAGGCTGGAGACAGAAAAACAAATGTCAGTTCACAAAGGGGGAATAAAACACTTAAAAGCAAGGATGGAGACAAAAATGAGAAGGAGTTAGCACAAGGGGAGAGAACAACGCACAATTGCACGAGAGCCCGCTAGAGCAGCGGGGGGCGGGGTCTTCGAGGGAGGCTCAGCGAGGCTGAGTGCAGCAGCGGGGCGGGAAGGCCCACGCAGCAGCTAGTGGCCGTGCGGCGCGGGGGTGTCCTGAGCACTATAGCATTATAGCTTTGGATTGGTAAAATACCATCCAAGCCAACCTGAAATCAATAAAAGCAACTCCTGACACGTGTTTTGCTCTCTTTAGAGCTCTTCAGAGCAGTATAGCTTTGTAAAGACACAAGGGAGCACCCAGTATAAGTCAAAGAAAACCCCTTTCAGGCATAGAGTGACATGTAAATTATGCAGAAAAGGAAGCAGAGAACTCTCAGGTAGTTCTCAGGTTTAGGTGGAAAGCCTCTCCAATATAGAGCACTCTCAACACCAGCGACACTCTACATTTGCTCACTTCAAATGTCTGCTTTTCTATAAAAGTCTTTAAGCGTAGGATTAACACAGTGCCATCCATGCTGAGATAGAAAGGGACAAGTCTTTTGCCATTTCTTCAGCAAAGTCTTTAAGCATAGGATTAGCACAGTGCTTCTATGCCGAGCTGTAAAATGGCCAAAGCCTTTTACCACTCCAGGCACAGTGCCAACACCATAGCCCCCCTCAAGAAAAACAGCAACACACCCACCAAGAAAGCCAGATGGTTTACCATCGAAATTTGAGAGTCCAGAAGCACATGCTGCCACCTCGAAAAGACCTGGAGGAACTCCAAATCCACAGAAGTCCACAACAACTTCAGAGTCGCTACCAACGCCCACCACCAACTCATCAGAAATACGAGAAAAACAATGATCAAAGACAAATTCTCCACACATGCGCACAACAGCAAAGAACTCTTCAGCATCATCAAGGAGTTTGTCCAAACAGCCAGCGAGTCTACGGACATTCCTCACCTCACAAGACCTCTGCAACAAACTCAGCACCTTCTTCCACCACAAAATCAAGAACATTTACGACAACTTTGACAAAGACATCCAACACACTGAACCCTCACCAGACAACCCGAAACCCAGAAGCCAACAATTGACAGCTGGAAAGCCCTCACAGTCGAAGACACACTAAAGACAATGAAGTCAATTCACTCCAGGGCCCCCTTAGACCCCTGCCCCCACCACATTTTCAGCAGAGCCCCGACACCATTACATCCATGCACCAATGCTGCCCCACACCATCGACAGCTCCCTGGCGAACACCTCTTTCCCCGACGACTGGGAACACGTCAATATCAACCCCCTCCTGAAGAAGCCCTCGGCGGACCCCACTGACAGACCCATCTCCCTGCTCCCAATCCCAGCAAACGTCATTGAGAAAGCCATCAACAGCTAATTCGCCACCGTCATCGACTCCTCCCAATCCGGCTTCAGAAAAAAACACAGAACAGAAAATGCCCTCCTCGCCGTTCCCTACTGGACAAAGGAGCAACAGTAGCCCTCATCCTTCTCGACCTCTCTGTGGCCTTCGACACAGTCTCTCACCGCACCCTAACACGCAGACTCCACGGCACAGGGATCCAGGACAAAGCCCTTGACTGGATCCACGCATTCCTCTCCAGCAGAACGCAGTGGGTCAGACTCCCTCCTTTCCTCTCAGACCCTACACCAACCACCAGCGGAGTCCCCCAGGGGTCCACCCTCAGCCCCACACTCTTCATCGTCTATATGGCTCCCCTCACCACCATCGTCAGAACTCACAGACTCAACATTGTTTCATACTCATACGACACCCAACTCATTCTCTCACTATCCAACGACCCCAACGCAGCCAAACACAACTTTAAAGAAGACATGGAAGCTGTTGCCAAATGGATGAAAAGTAGCTGCCTACAACTCAACACTGACCAAACAGATGTACTCATCATGGGCCCACACGCTGACGCCATGAACGACACCTGGTGGCCCCAGCTCTCAGAAGCCCACCCACCCCCACGGACCACACACGCAACCTTAGAATCATACAGGATTACGAGCTCAAAATGTACCGCCAGATCAACTTCGTCACGTTCTACTGCTTCCACACCCTCTGCCTCCTACATAAGACTTTCAAATGGATCCGTCTTGAGCACAGAAAGACCGTCACTCACGCCCTCGTTACCAGCAGACTCGACTACGGCAATGCACTCTACACCAGAATAAACAAAAACCTCACCCGCAACATCCACAACATCCACAACGCCGCTGCAAGACTGGTCCTCAACCTGCCTAGGCACGGCCATATCTCCCAGCACCTGCGCACACTCCACTGGCTCCCCATCAAGGCTAGAATCACTTTCAAGATTTTCACCCATGCACACAAAGCCTTCCATAACACTGGTCCAGCATACCTGAGCAGTCGACTCAAATTCCACGTATCCCCAAAGGACCCTATGATCAACCCTGATATCCTACGCCGTGGTCCCCCTCGACAGAAACAGGGCTGGTCCTAGGATTTGTGGGGCCCCGGGCAGGCTAGGAACATGCGAGGCCCCTCTAATTTGCATAAGATGTAATGTCACAGGAAGTGACGTCATAGGAAATGTCAACTGAACATTCATTTTCTGTCACTGTTAAATCAGCTTTTCAAGATGCTACTTCTCTAATGTGGATATCACTGAGATGGCTACAAATATTAGCCCTAATAGATATGCAGTGGGTCTTCAGGTGACTCCCCGGTACTCCAGTTGCACCAGTGAAGTTCATGGTTTAGGCATTTGGTTTTACCAGGCAGGGGCATTAACACAAAGGTTTACATGCTACCGTCACTGCTCATCTCTCCCCAGCCTCATAATGGTTTTCACTGGTTCTGCCCCATTTACATCCTCTTTCCATTTTCATCATTCTGAACACTCTAATCTTTTCACACTGATTTTGCGCCTCTTACATCCCCATTTTCCATTCATGCTCTACTCTTATTCTCATTGCTTCTTCAAGCCAAATTTTGTGGATTTTGCCCCTCTTAAATCAATATCTCTGCTATCCCCAGCTTTGTCGCTCCTCTTTCTCGTTATGTCCCTCTTATATCCACCTTTTCCCTCCATGCTGTATGCCTCATCTCTCCCCCTGCCTCCTACTTTTCCCATTGATTCTGGCATTCTACACCCATCTCTCACCATTCCCTCTCTCTTCTCTGTGTGAGGTGTCTTGATTGTGCCATCTTTCTTACATCTACCTGCCCCATCCATGTACTGCCCTTCATCTCTCATTTCTTCCGCAACCCTCCTAATCCTTTTTTGCTAGTCTGTCCCCTTAATACCCACCTCTCCTCTTTGAACCCCCTGCCTCTTACATTGTCTCACTGTTTCTTTCTCTCTTACATCTGCATCTCCTTTCCATACTCTACACTTCACTTTATCTCTGGTACGGTCTCTGACCTTTCTCACTAATTCTGCCTCTATTACACCCACTTCTTATCTACCTGCGGAACCCTTCATATATTCACAGCCTCTAACCTTCTCTTACTGGTTCTACCTCTCTATAATATACCTCTCCCCTGCCTCTCTCCCACAGCCTCTTATTTGCTCCTTGTTGTCCTACCCTCTTACATTCATCACTCACCATTCCCTCTCCATGATACTTAAGTTCTCCTGATGGTTCGCTTCTGTTATATCTACCTCTCCTATCCAAGCACTGCCTTTTCACCTTTCATCTTTCTCTCCAGCCTCAACTGTGTTCACTGGTTCTGTCCCATTTATGCCCACCTCTCCCCTCCATGCTCTACTCTTAATGTTTTATTTCTCTCTCACCTCTACCTTCCATTCTCTGTTTCTGCCCATGTAGGTTCTGCTTCCCCCCTACATGCACTGCTATTCACTTGCTGCTTACCTTGCTTCACCTCTTGTGCCAGGACACAGTACAAGGCCAGCTGCAGCACAGGTGGGCCCACAACATTTCAGGGAACACCCAACCCATCAGGGGGCTCCCATTCAGCCCGGGACCAAATGAATATATGTGGGATGTGTGAGTCTCACGGCCCCATTATCACATTCTGCAGAGCAGGACCCCATTGTTTTGTGTTACACCTCTGCTCGTGTTACTTTACATCATTCTCTCCCCTCCCATCCTCCCACTCTCCCAAAGCATCTTGCCTTCCATTTTTGCATGCTATTCCTTGTACCTAACCAAGACTCTTCCCTTCTCCCGTTGATTCTGCCATTCATACACATCACTCCTTTCCCATCTCCCTTAAGTGTCTTGTTCTTTATAGCTGTTTTGCCCCTCATGTTCAGATCTCCCCTCTGCTGTAGTCTATCATCTCCCCCACCTCTTCCCTTCTTTTATTTATCTTACTTCTTTTAGATGTGCCTCTCCTGTTATACTTCTATTAAAAGTAAAAGATAACACCAGACGTACAGATGCACCCAGGAACATGAGAATTAGGGATTTCAGATGTGAACAAACATGATGCTGGGGAGTAGTGCAACCTTTTCAGATGTATAAAACAAGGCAAGGTGTGTGGGTGGCTTGAGGGGTTATATAACTTGGGTGTATCTTGGAGGGTTCATTCAATCCACCCAAGGTGGTAAGGATGGATGTGGGGACACCCCTCTGTCCCTCCCCCCATCTGAATGTTATCATCCCCATTCGTTTACACGCCCAATTGTTCATTCTTCCTTCGTTTCTTGTAAATTACATGAAAGTAAAAATCACCAAGCACTTATACTCAACTGGAGTTACTACTTATGTTTAACTGTGTAGGAGAGTAGGGTCTGCTATCCTATGGTCACCCCAATTTTTGCTTTTTGCTTCACTGGTTTTTGACTTAATGTGGCTGTGGGCCTGCTAATCAGACCCCCAGCCTGCTGTTCTCTCTCTAAATCCACAGACATGTACTATAGGTACATAACCAATTTGGTACTGGACACCTTGTCAGCCCCTATCCAGTGCACACTAGGTGCCAAGGGCATAGGTGCATCCAAGGCCTACCAGGGGCTGCAGCATATCTTTTGCCACCCCTGGCTGGTACTTAAAGCGACACAACTGGCTGTTCCCACAGCTGGGGCAAGGTGGTGTACTCACCCCTTGCTTAGATGTAGTATACCTATGTCTAAACCTATATCTGGACACATCTATACCTATCAGTCACTCCTATGGCAGGCCTTTACAGTCCTGGAGGCAGAGTGCATGGTTTTATGTGAGATGGCGCTCTAGCATGATCTGAGCCTGACTGCAGTGTTGGGACCAATTCCTTAATGCTGTTCCAGTGATACTGCCATACCATATACTCTTAAGTGCATTATAATCCTTACGGTTATTGCAACTCTGGTTTGGCTTTATCAAAACATGTCGTGTTTGGTGTCATACACATTGGAATACTATCCCCTTGCCAGTCCTGGTAATGGGGATAGCATCCCACCCTTCTAGAGGGTGCAGGCATGTTACTTTACTAAAAAGCGGTTAATCCTAACAAGAGCCCCAGCATCACAAAATGGATGCTGCTGCCACAGGCACATGTCTGGCGTGCTGCTGCTGACCGAAACTCGGCAGAGGACGCCTGGACAAAGGGTTTCCTGTCACAGGGAGGTGTCACACCACCCCAGACAGGAGATAGTGGATTGTAGCAGGGAGGGCTGAAAGAAACTAGACACTGCCTGGGGCGCACAAGGTGTCCCTGGGCAGATTCCAGTCAAACCGGTTCTGGGGCCATCCTGCCCCAGTCCTGGCGCAAAACTGGACAAAGGGAAAGGGGTGTTACCACCCCCTTCCCAGATCCCACCCATGGGAGGGACCTAGCAGGTAATCCATCCCCTTGATTTGACTTAAAAGTAGGAGCTGTGCCAATGCACATCAGATTATCCTGACTGAAACTTATGAAACAAAACTCTGGACCCTTCGACATCCCACTCCTCGTGGAAGACTGAAGAATCTCCCTTGTGGTCAAGGAGTCACCACCCTGTGCAAACAAGCACCATCCAGCACCTCGACGTTTGCTTTGTTGCAGTTCCAGCCAGAACTCGAGCGACAGAGATCAACAAGACCCAGTGTGCCTGCCTTCTAACAGCCCGATCCACAGTCCCTGCAGAGCTGAGACCCGTGGAGGCGACCTGAAGCGGGGGAGCGGCCATCTTGGAGAAACAACAAAGCGCTGACCGTGCAGCATCCGAGGCCCCCTCGAAGCTGCGCATTGGAGTCTGAGAAGCTCTGGCCCCGAGCAGCTTGTGCACCGAAGCTCACCCCTCCACACTTGACGAGTGCTGCGTGGGGCCCTTTTGCATCTTTCTGCTTGACGCATTGGTCCGGTCGCTTGCCTGTTGGCTAGTGGCCCTAGTACCCACGAAACCTTGAATTTACACAGCTAGTCTGGTTGCTCCAGACTGGCACTCGCTCCCCTGAAAAGGAGCACCCGCTCAGACCTTGCTGGTCCGAGTGTTAAGCCATCTTTGATTCCTGTGTGGGTTGCATTTGCCAAGGCCTGTTGACTCCGATCTTGAAGCCGACACCGCCGAAAGCGAGAGCCTTTGTGGGACAGCTCGTGATTCACTCCAGGACATCCTCGGTGCCCCAGAGAACACGTGGCAGCAGAGAGAAGCTGCACAACATCGACCTGATTGCGCCCGACATTGCCTGGTTCCTTCCTGGTTCCTTCCTGGTCCCTGGCTAGTGACCCAGACTCTGTCCCATCTGCTTTCAGGTACTCTACAACTTCAATCCACCCTTGGATCGCACCGGACACTTCTCTTCTGGACGCCTGCAGCATCTTCATCTCCAGGCACCCTAGATCTTCGTGACAAAACCCGACACACCTTTGCACCTGTGCACCCGCTTCCTGTGGGTGAGGTAACTCTTGAACGCCGGTGCTCCTGTAGTGTTTTACACCTCTAGTGTCTAAGTCTAAAGTTTTGTCCTTCTAGGCCAGTCGGAAGACTCTTAAAACTGTAACTCGATAACTTTTACGCACCATTGACTTTGCATTGGTGCATGCTTGTGCTTTCTGCACTGCACCCGAATTCCGCGGGCTACTCCCGCCATAACTGCTGTTAGTGCATCGTAGTCCAAGCGATTCCCAAGGCCCAAGGCCTTACCCCAGATCGATTAGTGATTGTTATACCACTTTATTGATATATGGTTTGAGTGGCCACCGGCCTCATCCAAAACGTGCAACTTGTCTATGTTATACTGTGCTTTTATTTAAATGCTTGTGCTTCATTGCTCATAAAGAGTAGTGGGGATTATTCTAAGAATAAATACATATATTTTGATAATATATAACTTGTGTGGTGTCCTTTCATTTGATATTACAGGATTGTATATGGTAAAACAGCTCGCTTTACTCGCCCTTTGAAGTTAAGCCTTTAAGGCTGCTTAGTCCATGCTACCCCTAGGATAGCTTGTCTATAAGGTTGACTTACAACCACCACCATAAGGGATTGTTTGGACTGATATAAGGTGCCCCCAGAACTGGAGACATCATACATCAGGCCAACTTCTCACATTGGTGAGCAGCGGTACGGATTCGAGCTTTGCTGTTGTTTTACCTTTACAATCTTATATCAAATTGAAAGATCACATTAAGTACCATAGGTACATATAAATAAAAGCTTAGCATATTTAAGTTCTACTGAACTTAGTAGTTATAGGTAGAAGGGCTTAGCACACCCTGACTACAACTCACTAGCAAGGTACAGTAGGAAAACACTTAGTGTAGGTAGGTGCATCACTTACACCACACTAGAGTCATGTCTGGCACAGGTGAAGCTACAGGCTCGCTACCTGTGACGGTTGACCCTCCACAGGCAACCTCCAACTATGACAAATTCAGCCACAGAGACTTGAGTGCTTTGTGCACTGCAAGGAAGCTGAGAAAGGGTCACAACCCTACCATTCCTATCATGATAGCCATCCTAGAAAGGGGTGACCTTGAGAAAGCTAGAGTAGCTCCCTCAGGATCAGGAGATGGAGTGAACCCCCTAGATACTGAGAACACCTCCCTAGAAGTAGAAAATGAGGAGGTAGACCCTGAATCAGAAGGTAAAGAGTCAAATCATGGTCAAGGGGATACCCAGATACCAGTGGTAAGGCTTAGCCAAGCCAACTTGGACCTACATGAAAATGGAGATGGCCAGCACCTCCCCAGAGTACATAACATGGTTCTCCCAGGCAATAGGAGAGAGAGAAGCCCTTCCAGGGATTCTCACATTTCTAGTGCCTCAAGAGAATCACAGAGAGGAATGACTTCCCCTCAAAGAAGAGAGCATAAGGCCAGGATGAGAGCAGTGAATCTCCAAATAGAAAGAGAGGAATTAGCCCTGGCCCAAGCTAGACTAGCTTTTGCAAGAGAGCAGAAGTTGAGTGGGGAGATCCCCGCTGGTGGCAGCATTATCCCAAGAGATAAAGACAGGTCCTATGATCATAGAAACCTGAGTAAGATTGTGCCCCCCTACAGAGATGGGGATGATATCCACAAATGGATAACTGCTCTTGAGAGGGCTTGCATGGTACAGCAGGTCCCCCAAGATCAATGGGCAGCAATCTTGTCGCTCTCCTTTTCTGAGAAAGGGAGCGATAAGCTCCTCACAGTTATACCTGAGGATGCTAAAAACTACTCTGTCTTGAAGAGTGCTCTTATTGAAGGGTTTGGCCTAACCACTGAGCAATACAGGTTGTTGTTCAGAGACACCCAAAAAGCACAGACTCAAGACTGGACTGATTTTGTTGATTGTGCCACTAAGGCTCTGTAGGGTTGGTTACAGGGAAGTAAAGTTTCAGACTATACAGGATTGTACAATCTTATAATGAGAGAACAGATCCTTAATAACTGTACAAACCAGCTGTTGCATCAACACCTTGTAGACTCTGATCTGACCTCTCCCCAAGAATTGGGAAAGAAGGCAGACAAATGGGTCAGAACAAGGGTTAAGCAGAAACCCCAGAACCAAGGAGGTGATCAGAAGAAAGCAGACCAGAAGGGTGGAGATAAGAAAGAAAAAGACCAGAAGTCTTCTACAGGTACCCAAAATAGTAATAAGGAGGGTGGTACCCAGAATGGTAACAAGAAAAAGAAGAATGATGGCCCAAAGAAACCTTGGTGCAACTTTTGCAAGTCCACTTCTCATTGGGTAAGTGAATGCACTAAGAGAAATCCAGCCCCTACCACTGCAGTCCCTAAGACACCTGCACCCCCTAGTACAGTTAGCAGTGGCAGTGCCCAACCCAAGGCTATAGTAGGGTTAACCCTGGGTACTGAGATGGAATCTGGCTTAGTCAGAGTCCCTACTCAGGCAGTTCTGATCTGTGAGGGGGACATAGCTATGTCCTATGCTATAAGTCCTAATAACTTGGGCAAGTACAGGCAGACGCCTTTAATAAATGAGAAGCTGGCTCAGGCCTACAGGGACACTTGTGCCAGTGTCACTATGGTGACACCTAACTTTGTGGACCCTGAACAGATGATACTAGGTGAGAATTACCTAGTGACCAACGCAAGCAATGCCACTACTACACATAGTGTGGCTGTTGTTAACTTCTCCTGGTGAGGGGTAACTGGCCTAAAGAGAGTTGTGGTTAGTGCAGACCTCCCAGTTGATTGTTTGTTGGGCAATGATCTTGAGGAATCCTTATGGTCAGAAGTGGAGTACAGGACTCATGCAGAAATGCTAGGGATTTCAGCCCATGTCCTTGCTGTAACCAGGTCCCAGGCCAAGAAGTGCCTACCTGAACCTGTGGTGGATCTTGAAACAATAGACCAACCACAACCCAAGAGAAGGAGCAAGAGGGTCAAGGCAGTGCCTTCCCACTTGCCCCATGTTGAGGATCAGACCTCACAGGAGGGTGATTCTGTGATCCAAGAGGAGACTGTCTCTGAAGAGCTTGAACCTGATCAGGTTGAGTTTCTGGGGACAGGGGGACCCTCAAGGGGAGACCTGGGGCAAGCTCAGTTGACTTGCCCTTCCCTTGAACCCCTCAGACAGCAAGCTGCTGCTGAGCCTGCTGGGAATGCTCAAGGTACCCATAGAGTGTATTGGGATGATGGGCTCCTTTATTCAGAGGCTAGAGACCCCAAGCCTGGTGCAACCAGGAGGTTGGTTATACCTTTGCAATTTAGGGGCTTCCTTCTAACCTTGGCCCATGATATTCCCCTTGCAGGGCACTTAGGCCAGAACAAGACTTGGGACAGGCTTGTCCCTCACTTTCACTGGCCTCACATGTCAGAAGATACCAAGGAGTTTTGTCGCTCCTGTGTCACCTGCCAAGCCAGTGGCAAATCAGGTGGCACCACAAAGGCCCCCCTTATAACTCTACCTGTGGTGGGGGTGCCCTTTGAGAGAGTTGGGATTGACATTGTTGGACCAATGGATCCCCAAACAGCATCTGGGCACAGATTTATGCTGGTGGTAGTGGATCATGCCACCAGGTACCCAGAGGCAATTCCCCTGAGGACCACAACAGCTCCTGTTGTGGCAAGGGCCTTACTTGGAGTTTTCTCCAGAGTGGGCTTTCCAAAGGAGGTACTTTCAGATAGAGGTACTAACTTTATGTCTGGATACTTAAAAGCAATGTGGAAAGAGTGTGGTGTGAACTATAAGTTCACCACACCCATCATCCTCAGTGCAATGGGCCTGTGGAGAGATTCAACAAGACCCTAAAGGGAATGAGAAAAGGATTACCTGAAAATCTCAGGCGTAGATGGGATATCCTTTTACCCTGCTTACTCTTTGCTTACAGAGAGGTCCCACAGAAGGCGGTTGGCTACAGCCCTTTTGAACTTTTGTTTGGCCACCCTGTGAGGGGTTCATTGTGTCTTGTGAAGGAAGGATGGGAGTTACCTCTCAAAAAGCCTAAGCTTGATGTTGTGGACTATGTACTTGGTCTCCGCTCCCGGATGGCTGAGTACATGGAGAAAGCATCCAAAAACCTGGAGGCCAGCCAAGAATTAAAGAAAGCTTGGCATGACCAAAAGGCTGTTCTGACTGAGTACCAGCCAGGGCAGAAGGTGTGGGTGTTGGAGCCAGTGGGCCCAGCAGCTCTCCAGGACAAATGGTCTGGACCCTACACCATACTGGAAAAGAAGGGAGGGGTCACCTACTTGGTGGACCTTGAAACCCCTAGGAGCCCCCACAGGGTGCTCCATGTGAACAGGTTGAAAGCATTTGTTGACAGGGAAAGCATGGGTTTACTCATGGCTACAGATGGGGATCAGGAGGAAGAGAGTGACCCTCTCCCAGACCTGCTTTCCCAAAACCCTGAATATGGCTCAGTTGATGGAGTAGCCTTGGTAGGCAGCCTCACTGACCAACAACAGATGGACTGCAGACAGGTTCTGCAAGCCCATAGACACATGTTTTCGCTTACACCCAGTCAAACTAACTGGTGCACCCATGTGGTGGACACTGGTGACAGTCTGCCTGTGAAGAACAAAATCTACAGGCAACCTGACCATGTCAGGGATTGTATAAAGGCTGAGGTGCAGAAAATGTTAGACCTTGGAGTGATTGAGCCATCAGAGAGCCCCTGGGCCAGCCGAGTAGTCCTTGTGCCAAACCTCATACCAAAGATGGAAAGAGAGACATGAGATTTTGTGTGGACTATAGAGGTCTCAATGCTGTCACTAGGACAGATGCTCATCCCATTCCAAGACGATTCAAAAAGGGGGTGGTGATGGACAGAGTATCTGAATTAAGCAGAACACTCCTACCCAGTCAAAAGATCAGGGCTTGATCCATCACCGTTTTTTAGCTCACTGCACCATCCCAGTTCAGAACATGGCTACATGCAAATTAGTCTGACCCTGGCCCAGTGCATCATGGGAACAGGGCAGACCAAACTACCAAGCCAATTCTTTACTGGAAAGGAAACAAGCTTCCGGGGACCGGTTTCTGGCATTACAGCCGTCTTCGGCCCGGCTTGCTTGAATCCTGATGGTGCAGTGAGCAAGGGACTCACATCTGAGCATACCCTTCCACACTTGTGGTGGCCAAAACGATTCAAAAAGGGGGTGGTGATGGACAGAGTATCTGAATTAAGCAGAACACTCCTACCCAGTCAAAAGATCAGGGCTTGATCCATCACCGTTTTTTAGCTCACTGCACCATCCCAGTTCAGAACCTGGCTACATGCAAATTAGTCTGACCCTGGCCCAGTGCATCATGGGAACAGGGCAGACCAAACTACCAAGCCAATTCTTTACTGGAAAGGAAACAAGCTTCCGGGGACCGGTTTCTGGCATTACAGCCGTCTTCGGCCCGGCTTGCTTGAATCCTGATGGTGCAGTGAGCAAGGGACTCACATCTGAGCATACCCTTCCACACTTGTGGTGGCCAAAACGATTCAAAAAGGGGGTGGTGATGGACAGAGTATCTGAATTAAGCAGAACACTCCTACCCAGTCAAAAGATCAGGGCTTGATCCATCACCGTTTTTTAGCTCACTGCACCATCCCAGTTCAGAACCTGGCTACATGCAAATTAGTCTGACCCTGGCCCAGTGCATCATGGGAACAGGGCAGACCAAACTACCAAGCCAATTCTTTACTGGAAAGGAAACAAGCTTCCGGGGACCGGTTTCTGGCATTACAGCCGTCTTCGGCCCGGCTTGCTTGAATCCTGATGGTGCAGTGAGCAAGGGACTCACATCTGAGCATACCCTTCCACACTTGTGGTGGCCAAAACGATTCAAAAAGGGGGTGGTGATGGACAGAGTATCTGAATTAAGCAGAACACTCCTACCCAGTCAAAAGATCAGGGCTTGATCCATCACCGTTTTTTAGCTCACTGCACCATCCCAGTTCAGAACCTGGCTACATGCAAATTAGTCTGACCCTGGCCCAGTGCATCATGGGAACAGGGCAGACCAAACTACCAAGCCAATTCTTTACTGGAAAGGAAACAAGCTTCCGGGGACCGGTTTCTGGCATTACAGCCGTCTTCGGCCCGGCTTGCTTGAATCCTGATGGTGCAGTGAGCAAGGGACTCACATCTGAGCATACCCTTCCACACTTGTGGTGGCCAAAACGATTCTAAAAGGGGGTGGTGATGGACAGAGTATCTGAATTAAGCAGAACACTCCTACCCAGTCAAAAGATCAGGGCTTGATCCATCACCGTTTTTTAGCTCACTGCACCATCCCAGTTCAGAACCTGGCTACATGCAAATTAGTCTGACCCTGGCCCAGTGCATCATGGGAACAGGGCAGACCAAACTACCAAGCCAATTCTTTACTGGAAAGGAAACAAGCTTCCGGGGACCGGTTTCTGGCATTACAGCCGTCTTCGGCCCGGCTTGCTTGAATCCTGATGGTGCAGTGAGCAAGGGACTCACATCTGAGCATACCCTTCCACACTTGTGGTGGCCAAAACGATTCAAAAAGGGGGGTGGTGATGGACAGAGTATCTGAATTAAGCAGAACACTCCTACCCAGTCAAAAGATCAGGGTTCATCACCACCCCCTTTTCTGAATCGTTTTTGGCCACTATAGGTGTGGCAGGGTATACTCAGACATGAGTCCCTTTCTCACTGCTCCATCAGGATTCAAGCAAGCCGGGCCGAAGAGGCTGAAATGCCAGAAACCGGTCCCCGGTAGCTTGTCTCCTTTCTGGTGAAGAATTGGCTTGGTAGTTTGGTCTGCCCTGTTCCCATGATGCACTGGGCCAGGGACAGACTAATTTGCATATAGCCAGGTTCTGAGCTGGGATGGGGCAGTGAGATAAATAACGGTGATGGATCAAGCCCCGATCTTTGGACTGGGTAAGAGTGGTCTGCTTAATTCAGACACTCTGTTCATCACCACCCCCTTTTCTGAATCGTTTTTGGCCACTATAGGTGTGGCAGGGTATACTCAGACATGAGTCCCTTTCTCACTGCTCCATCAGGATTCAAGCAAGCCGGGCCGAAGAGGCTGAAATGCCAGAAACCGGTCCCCGGTAGCTTGTCTCCTTTCTGGTGAAGAATTGGCTTGGTAGTTTGGTCTGCCCTGTTCCCATGATGCACTGGGCCAGGGACAGACTAATTTGCATATAGCCAGGTTCTGAGCTGGGATGGGGCAGTGAGATAAATAATGGTGATGGATCAAGCCCTGATCTTTGGACTGGGTAAGAGTGGTCTGCTTAATTCAGACACTCTGTTCATCACCACCCCCTTTTCTGAATCGTTTTTGGCCACTATAGGTGTGGCAGGGTATACTCAGACATGAGTCCCTTTCTCACTGCTCCATCAGGATTCAAGCAAGCCGGGCCGAAGAGGCTGAAATGCCAGAAACCGGTCCCCGGTAGCTTGTCTCCTTTCTGGTGAAGAATTGGCTTGGTAGTTTGGTCTGCCCTGTTCCCATGATGCACTGGGCCAGGGACAGACTAATTTGCATATAGCCAGGTTCTGAGCTGGGATGGGGCAGTGAGATAAATAACGGTGATGGATCAAGCCCTGATCTTTGGACTGGGTAAGAGTGGTCTGCTTAATTCAGACACTCTGTTCATCACCACCCCCTTTTCTGAATCGTTTTTGGCCACTATAGGTGTGGCAGGGTATACTCAGACATGAGTCCCTTTCTCACTGCTCCATCAGGATTCAAGCAAGCCGGGCCGAAGAGGCTGAAATGCCAGAAACCGGTCCCCGGTAGCTTGTCTCCTTTCTGGTGAAGAATTGGCTTGGTAGTTTGGTCTGCCCTGTTCCCATGATGCACTGGGCCAGGGACAGACTAATTTGCATATAGCCAGGTTCTGAGCTGGGATGGGGCAGTGAGATAAATAACGGTGATGGATCAAGCCCTGATCTTTGGACTGGGTAAGAGTGGTCTGCTTAATTCAGACACTCTGTTCATCACCACCCCCTTTTCTGAATCATCCCATTCCAAGGGCAGATGAGCTCATTGATTAGCTGGCTTCTGCCACCTATCTGAGCACATTTGATTTGACAGCTGGCTATTGGTCAAATCAGGTTATCTGAGGAGTCTAAGGCCAAAACAGCATTCTCTAACCCCAGTGGACATTATCAGTTTGTGGTGATGCCCTTTGGTTTGAAGAATGCACCTGCCACCTTCCAAAGGTTGGTGAATCAAGTCCTTTCTGGGTTGGATGACTTTTGTGCAGCATATCTCGATGATATTGCTGTTTTTAGCTCTACCTGGGAGGATCACCTGATCCACCTGAAGAAGGTTCTGGAGGCCCTGCAAAAGGCAGGCCTGACTATAAAGGCTACCAAGTGCCAGATAGGGCAGAGCAAGGTTGTGTACTTGGGCCACCTAGTAGGTGGGGGTCAAGTTAAACCATTGGAGAGCAATATCCAGGCCATACAGGACTGGGCTCCTCCAACTACCCAGACACAAGTCAGAGCCTTCTTGGGCCTGACTGGGTATTACAGGAAATTTGTAAAGAACTATGGGTCCATTGTGACACCATTGAATGATCTGACATCCAAGAAGATGCCCCAAAAGGTTCAGTGGACAGTTAGCTGTCAAAGGGCATTTGATGACCTGAAGAAGGCCATGTGCTCTGACCAATCCTTAAGAGTCCTGAGTACTCCAAACAGTTCATTGTTCAAACAGATGCTTCTGAGTTGGGGGTGGGAGCTGTGCTTTCACAACTTAATGTAGATGGTCAAGACCAGCCCATTTCTTTCATTAGCAGAAGGCTGACCCCCAGAGAGAAACGTTGGTCAGCCATTGAGAGGAAGGCCTTTGCTGTGGTTTGGGCCCTGAAGAAGCTGAGGCCATACTTGTTTGCTACTCACTGCCTAATTCAGACAGACCATAAGCCCCTCTTGTGGCTTAGTCAGATGAAGGGTGAAAACCCCAAACTACTCAGGTGGTCCATTTCCCTACAGGGGATGGACTTTACAGTGGAGCACCGCCCAGGGACTGACCATGGTAATGCAGATGGTCTCTCCAGGTACTTCCACTTAGAACATGAAGACTTATCTGGTCAAGGTTGAGTTTAAAGTCCCTGAGTTTGGGGGGGGGGTTGTGTAGGATAGTAGGGCCTGCTATCCTATGGTCACCCCAATTTCTGCTTTTTGCTTCACTGGTTTTCGACTTAATGTGGCTGTGGGCCTGCTAATCAGACCCCCAGCCTGCTGTTCTCTCTCTAAATTCACAGACATGTACTATAGGTACATAACAAATTTGGTACTGGACACCTTGTCAGCCCCTATCCAGTGCACACTAGGTGCCAAGGGCATAGGTGCATCCAAGGCCTACCAAGGGCTGCAGCATATCTTTTGTCACCCCTGGCTGGTACTTAAATCGACACAACTGGCTGTTCCCACAGCTGGGGCAAGGTGGTGTACTCACCCCTTGCTTAGATGTAGTATACCTATGTCTAAACCTATATCTGGACACATCTATACCTATCAGTCACTCCTATGGCAGGCTTTTACAGTCCTGGAGGCAGAGTGCATGGTTTTATGTGAGATGGTGCTCTAGCATGATCTGAGCCTGACTGCAGTGTTGGGACCAATTCCTTAATGCTGTTCCAGTGATACTGCCATACCATATACTCTTAAGTGCATTATAATCCTTACGGTTATTGCAACTCTGGTTTGGCTTTATCAAAACATGTCGTGTTTGGTGTCATACACATTGGAATACTATCCCCTTTTCAGTCCTTGTAATGGGGATAGCATCCCACCCTTCTAGAGGGTGCTGGCATGTTACTTTACTAAAAAGCGGTTAATCCTAACAAGAGCCCCAGCATCACAAAATGGATGCTGCTGCTGAGACTGAAGAATCTCCCTTCTGGTCAAGGAGTGACCACCCTGTGCAAACAGGCACCATCCAGCACCTCGACGTTTGCTTTGTTGCAGTTCCTGCCGGAACTCGAGCATCAGAGATCAACAAGACCCAGCGTGCCTGCCTTCTAACAGCCTGATCCACAGTCCCTGCAGAGCTGAGACCCATGGAGGCGACCTGAAGCGTGGGAGCAGCCATCTTGGAGAAACAACGAAGCGCTGACCGTGCAGCATCCAAGGCCCCCTCGAAGCTGTGCATTGGAGTCTGAGAAGCTCCGGCCCCGAGGAGCTCGTGCACCGAAGCTCACCCCTCCACACTCGACGAGTGCTGCGTGGGGCCCTTTTGCATCTTTCTGCTTGACGCGTTGGTTTGGTCGCTTGCCTGTTGGATAGTGGCCCCAGTACCGATGAAACCTTGAATTTACACAGCTAGTCTGGTTGCGCCAGACTGGCACTCGCTTCCCTGAAAAGGAGCACCCGCTCAGACCTTGCTGGTCCGAGTGTTAAGCCATCTTCGATTCCTGCGTGGGTTGCATTTGCCAAGGCCTGTTGACTCCGATCTTGAAGCCGACACCGCCGACAGCGAGAGCCTTTGTGGGACAGCTCGTGATTTACTTCAGGACATCCTCGGTGCCCCAGAGACCACGTGGCAGTGGAGAGAAGCTACACAACATCGACCTGATTGCGCCCGACATTGCCTGGTTCCTTCCTGGTCACAGGCTAGTGACCCAGACTCTGTCCCCTCTGCTTTCAGGTACTCTACAACTTCGATCCACCCTTGGATCGCACCGGACACTTCTCTTCTGGACGGCTGCAGCATCTTCATCTCCAGGCACCCAAGATCTTTGTGACGAAACCCGACACATCTTTGCACCTGTGCACCCGCTTCCTGTGGGTGAGGTAACTCTTGAACGCCGGTGCTCCTGTAGTGTTTTACACCTCTAGTGTCTAAGTCTAAAGTTTTGCACTTCTAGGCCAGTCGGAAGACTCTTAAAACTGTAACTCGATAACTTTTACGCACCATTGACTTTGCATTGGTGCATGCTTGTGCTTTCTGCACTGCACCCGAATTCCGCGGGCTACTCCCGCCCTAACTGCTGTTACTGCACCGTAGTCCAAGCGATTCCCAAGGCCCTAGGCCTTACCCCAGATCGATTAGTGATTGTTATACCACTTTATTGATATATGGTTTGAGTGGCCACCGGCCTCATCCAAAACGTGCAACTTGTCTATGTTATACTGTGCTTTTATTTAAACGCTTGTGCTTCATTGCTCATAAAGAGTAGTGGGGATTATTCTAAGAATAAATACATATATTTTGATAATATATAACTTGTGTGGTGTCCTTTCATTTGATATTACAGGATTGTTTATGGTAAAACAGCTCGCTTTACTCGCCCTTTGAAGTTAAGCCTTTAAGGCTGCTTAGTCCATGCTACCCCTAGGATAGCTTGTCTATAAGGTTGACTTACAACCACCACCATAAGGGATTGTTTGGACTGATAGAAGGTGCCCCCAGAACTGGAGACATCATACATCAGGCCAACTTCTCACAAACTGTTATTATGTTCCTTTTGAATGCACATGCTTGTTTGGAGAAAAAAATACAATAAAACTGAACTGTTAAAAAAAAAGAAAAATAATAACCTTTTTCTCCGTTTTCTGCTCTTCTCCCTTTCCCTTCATTGAAAATGAGTGGCGCCCATCATGACCTGAGGTCACTTGTTTTTGTGTTGTTAGCCCTGCAGGACGCTCTCTGATTTGCATTCATGCAGGGCTCACTTCACACCTAATGCCAGTTCAAGCATCTGCCTAGCCGCTGTTATCATGCAGAAGCGGCGATTAAGTAAAGAGAAAGAGGTGCCGGCAAAGGACGGCCAGAAACCCAGCCCTGCCCTGTCTGCGGCAGCTGAAAGGGATGCAGGAGTCGCATTACCCTTTCAGCCCATGACATCAGGGCACAGGTGAGGGGGCCGCGCCTTGGGCCTTGCACGCTGTACGATGGCTGCAAATGCCAAGGGAGAGGGCCGTCTATCTGGAATTCGTACAATGGTGTATTTTTAAAAGGATGATGGACTCGTGGGGGGCCCCGTGGCAGTTAGAAGGTTGTGGGGCCCTTGGCAGCGGCCCATACTGCCCATGCCTAGCGCCGGCCCTGGTCAGAAAGACCAGATCAGGAGGCCGCTCCATCTCCTTCCTTGCGGCCAAAGCCTGGAAAGCCCTATCGCTCCACCTCATACAGACAACATCAATCCCCATCCTCACAAAAACCTCAAAACTTTGACAGACCCCCTCCTTGATGGACTGAAACCTGCAACTCTCCTCCTTCCCAGCGCCCTGAGACCCTTACGGGTGAGTAGTCGCCCTTAACAAACACCTGATTGGATTGACAGTGATCAATTTATCAAAACTAACCCTCAGCACGAATCAGGAAAGAATTTTTAATCTAGGGCTCATGTTTTGCCCCACAGCAATTCCCGATTTCACTTACACTCAAATAGAGTTGTATAAGTATATCAGAAAGTTAGAATTACATGCACACTTCCAGCTAAAACCAAAGACAAAGCAACTAGGGGAATTCAAGAACAGAAATCCTCCTCCTTCAAATTAAGTGATATACCAGACCCATTGGGATTTCAAGACCTGGTGAATGGATCATCCGTGAAAACAGAGATATCGATACATCAGAGTCACAGGGTAGTGGAAGAACAAACTAAAGAAGTGGTAAGATACATGGAAAATACTTATGAGAGAACTACAACTAAGATCGAGAGATTGAATCAGATGGGCTTTATCACAGATGAATCAGACCCTGGTGGATGTAAAAGAAAATCTAAATTCTGTCCACAGTTACCACCAGGCAATGATTGGTTTAATGAATTTTGCATCGATGACTTTATTAAATTGTGAGATAAATGGTGCAATCATAATGATCGTGAGAACTTCTCTTATGAGGATTGGCAGGCTATCATGGCCCTGAGAAAAGATCCCTCCCTTATCATAAAACTATCCGATAAGTGAGGAAACATAGTTTTGATAGACCGGGAATTATATTTGAGAGAGGCTAAGAGACAACTTAACAGCATTGTCCATTATCATTGTCTCTAGTATAACCCTATGAAGGATGTGGAAAATCCATCGGAAGCTCCAAATATGGCATGAAAAAAATCTATTGGAGCGGGAGGAGTTCACATGTTTGAAAACAGAGCATGCCATAGTAGCCACTTATTATTTCCTACCAAAAGTCCACAAAAGTTCCACCTGGTACGCCTATAGTGAGTTCCATAGACTCACTAATGGAGAACTGCTCATGATTCCTTGATCTATTTTTGCAACCTTAGGTCACATTGTTATCCTCATATCTAAGGGACTCAACTGCTTTTTACAAAAGCTAGATGGCATACCATGGAAACAAGAGTATGTTATCCTGACCCTCTGTGTAATCTCTCTTTATACATCTATAAATCACAAAGATGGCATCGCTGCATGTAAATACTTTCTGAGGGACCGACCAATTGAGTTTTTGAACATACTCAAATAATGATCGATATGTTGGAGTATGGCCTTACCCACAATGTGTTTAGCTTTACTGGGCAATTTTACATCCAATTACAGGGCACACCAATGGGCAACCCCTTCACCCCCACTTATGCAAATGTTTTCATGGGGTGGTGGGAGAAGGAGGCAGAATGGGTGGAGGACAATAATATTTATATGGAGCAGGTCATGTTCTGGTGTCATTTCATGACAATTTATTCATTCATTGGGATAGAGAAATATCAGTGTTAGAGGATTTTGTCTAAGTACTAAACAATAATGATGTCTACATCAAATTCACGTAAACAATTAATAAGATACACTGTGAACTTTTTTATATCAATTTGGATGTGGCAGAGAAAGGGTTACAACAATCCACAGCAAAGCAATATCCACCAACTCCATCTTACAAGCTTATAGTGGACATCCATTGGCCTTGAGATGCAGTATTCCATACAGTCAAATGATGCAAGCTAAGATAATTTTACGAAATGCTTGAGAGAGAATCAGAAAGAAAGCAAGAACACAAACACTTTATCCAAACAAGGAGGATTCAAAGAAGGAGGAAACTAAAATACTAGAATATAATTGAGCACAGTCTACTATAAGGAACACATTACAGACAAATTGGCACATTTTAACAGATGAAAACGTAATAAAAGATGTGGTGGATAAAAGTCTGAGTGTAACCTTCAAGAAAACCAAATCCTTGGGAGACATTTTAATAAGAATTCATTTTGAACCAATTGAAAATAGGAATTTGCTAACGGGCACTACAAGGGGGTTCAGGAAATGGAGCTCCTGTACGGCATTCCAATTTGTAACCAATAGAAAAACCTACACCACATTGGATTGAGAAAGGACTATACAAGGGAGAACTACATGTGAGACTGAGTTTGCAGTATATGCTCTTAGATGCAGTTGTAATAAATACTATGTGGGAAGTACAAATAACAAATTGAAGCTACAAATATTACAATACATGTGACTCATCAGAAACGGAGACAGATATTATCCCATGGTTAATCATTTTGAGAGACAACATAATTGCTCCCAGAAAGGCTTTGAATACTTTGGGATTAAACATATAAAACATGTGAGAGGAGGAAATAGAAAACAGGAATTGAGAAGAGAGGAGTTGAAACTAATCATCTCAATGGGCACGGAGGTCCTCAGAGGTCATAATATAGGCGCTGAACTCTGTGTACATCTTTGAAAATTAAGAGCAACTCTGGAATATGTGATCCACTTTTCTTAACATACAATTCATTCTGTTAGGTAAAGAAAGGTTCATTTAAAAAGATTGGTGATTTAAAATTCCAGTAAGAATGTAGAATTGGAGCTTAGGATATAAAAATTGAATAATTTTTGACTATAGCCATGATCATATGAACTATTGTGCAGAAATGTATATTCCAACCTACGTATGAATTATGGGGTGGCAAGATAATATCCCCCATAAGAAGACTTTTTATGAAGTCTGAGACTTGTAATGTGAACGATTGAAATGTTTTTAAATGAGTGGACTTTTTAATTAGTGTTTGCACTAGCACCTTACCCAAATTATTAGATCAGGCATAGGCACTAGAACTTTAATGAGGAGTAACATGTGAGACAATATTCTATAGATTGATAAACATCTTATTGATGTGAGGAACTATTAACTTTGAATTTGTGAAGAGACTGTAATCTGGAAAGGAATTACATAAGTAATTGTATGCATTGGTGTCCCCTTTTTGGATCCATTTGAACATGGGTAGGTACTAGCACTTTATGAAGGACCACATTATCAGATTATGTGCAATGGATTGATGAATATAGAAAATTATATTTAAATAAGTACAGCAACACATGGCACTTTATGTGTAAGTCAACAATAAAAAGAGTATGTACCCTCGGTCTTATTTACTGTAAGTGCCAGTAACACATTAAGATTATATAGGCAACACAAGGATTGGTAAGAACACCTGCCACATTACTGAAACCACCATGAAGTACTGTAGCATATGCCACTTTACAGAGAACTATACACAATTGCACCTCAGAAGTAAAAAGAATAAGTCCTCTAGCAGGAGTATTGTGTTTAGAAGCCGCTAAAGATGAGTCACCTCAAGGAAAAGAAAAGAATGCACACTGAAGAGTCCCACACTATGGCACTCATATGATATATCATTGTGGTTATTTGTATACTGTGTAGGATTGTTGATATGATGATTATGTTTAAATGTTTATTGCAATAATGCAATGAGGTGGTTTTGAAAAAGAAAAAAGTTAAATTCTAAAAGAAAAATAATACGTAGTACCATATGCCATGGAGAGGGAAATGAGACATGAGGGCAGAAGACTTGATGTTTCAGTATTCCAACAGGCATGAAAAGAGTAAATAGACAATTTAAAAAGAGCTGTTTAGTCTTACTCTGGTGTAACTTGAGGCCTGGTAGAAGGCAGGAGCTGAAAACAGTTGGTCTGGGAAATAATTAGATTTTCCTAAACTTGTACTTGAAATGAAGTTACTTTTGGAAATCATGTGAAAAATTGCAAAAAAAGAATAAAGGATATTATTCAAGAAGGACGGTATCTGAGGAATTCTTTTGCCACTGTTATACAGGTTGCGAAGGACGACAGTGTTATTTGTGTGTATTTGAATTGGTGAAATGCCAACCAAGCCAACTGGAAATGAATAAAAGCACCCCTGACCCATGTTTTGCTAATATTATAGCTCTTCAGAGAGGTTTTGCTTTATCCAGACACAGGGGGCACCTACGGCAAGTCAAAACATCTATGTGTGGATGGCATTGTGCTAATCCTATCCTTAAAAACATTGATGGAAAAGCAGACATTTGAGATGAGCAAATTCAGTGTCACTGGTGTTTTAGAATGCTCTAATTGTACATGAAAATATTCCCTAGGTAACAGTTGGTCTATATAGGACCATCAATCTCATATGATAGGATTGCACTCAGTGTACCAAGATATCATTCAAAATGTATTTTATTTCTACAAAGAAATTTAAGAAACCACAAAACATTCTGTTGTTCTGTATGAATGAACATATTATCGACAATCACATCACAAAACATAGAAAACGATAAAAAACAGATATTTGTTTTTACAATACCTAATACAGCAGGTAAAACTGTATTTCCCCTAAAGATGATTAATGTAGGGAAGACTAGATGGTAAAACAGTGAAGTAATTACACACAAATCAGTCAGTCAGTGATGTCACTGACCATGTCATGAGTGATGTAATATGTGACATCATCAGCAGTGTATTGCGGGGGCGTGAGTTATAGTTAGCTCAACTAACTATAAAGGGCGAATTTGTCTGGTTTTATATGAGTCAAATGTCCAACTAACTATAACGTACCTGAAACCAATGTTTTTTTTAGTGAATTTATATGTTTTTTTTAATACTAATTCCTAACTATAATGTTTGTAAAACCTATGGTTTTTGTAGTGAATTTCAAAGGTTTGTTAATATCATATTTTAATGTTTATAAAACCTATATTTTTTCTATTATTTTTTAAAATATTTTGGAACTCTATTATACTTCTTTTTTTAACTTTAAAAATTATGTAATGTTTTATATCTTTCTTTTTTTTGGGGGGAAAAACTGCACTCCATACTGGTAGCGTACCAAGCTCCATCACCACGCAAATCAGATCCACCATATTGCTAAACTCGTAAATTATCCGCATTTCGTATCCGACGGGTTCGTGGCACTGCGTCCTGCGTAACATCATATACGCATGAAGTCGCCCAAGCTGCTACTTTGGTATCCGAACAGTACGCAGTACCAAGCCACGCGTTACGTCATGTACGTATGGGGTCTTGCCCGCTGCGCATTGCGTATGTGACAAGTGCACGCCGCCAGGCCCTGTGTTATGTCACAGACATATGGTGTCATGCCGGGTATGCCATTCCCTCTTTTTTTTGTCTCAAAAGTATATCTAAATAACTTTAAAGAGTATATAAGAGAAAGCGATAATCTAAAATATTTTAAACATTTATATAATTCTAACTGTAATAAACTTAGATTATGATAAATATAATTTCTCAAAATCGCGTCAGGTGCGATCTTGCACGCTCGGTGCACGATTGCCATGTGACCTTAAAAAAGCATTTGATTGCTTCATAACATTTCCCATTGTAACAGTTGGATGATCCCACCCATTTGAGTCATTCTCTCTACAGCGTTTGTTGAGAGACACCTCTTTTGCTTAAAGAGCTTTTTTGAAAAGTTTTTTGCTGTATATACATATCTTATACTACACATAACATGCAACAATCATCTTGATCAATATTCATGGTCTGTACATTAGCCTTCCACGTGTGATGGCCATGCATCTCAAACGTTACATCAAAAAACAAATGTGTGTTACACAATGCCCATGGTGTGTGTGTGTGTACATTATTGTGCTGCCTTGGTATTGGTGTTTCTAAGAAGTATCATCAGCCACAGGCAGAGTGCACCTCCTAGATCACGTGTGACAAACAGTAAACACTAATATTTAGATTTCTTTGCTGTACGCTCTGTTGTCAGGCTCTACCAATATATTAGTGTGTTATATGTGAGACTTTCAGATTCACGTTTGACATACATTGCTTGACTGTAATGAGCGTTATCACTGTGTATGACGTCGCCACACTGCTGATCCTCCCTCCATCCGAGCACATTCACATGTGCAGGCTTCGCGATAGCAACACTTCCAATAATACCGCACACCATCGACATGCGTGTCTGGGCATATCCACAACCTTGGCAACGACATGTGATGTTAGCCATTCAATCTTTTTGGACAGCATCTCATTAGCGATAGTTGCCACCCTCCCGATACATGCTACATTAATATAAATTGTGCATTCTGCGACGTCAAAACTGCAAAAGAAACACACATAAGTTCACTTCCTGGCCAGGCAGGTACTGAACTACCCTCAGATCCCCGGAACAATTATTCACACCCCTACACTGACCTGGTGTACACAAGCCCAGCCCACTTTGTGTACATATAAATAGGATAACGACAACGCCACATGTCCCAGTTCTTCCACACTGCCTTAGGTGATATGGCCGCATCCACCTCGCATATCACAATGCGCAATAAAAAAAGAAATCCATGAGGTGTACACCATCCTGGCAATCAACGCTGGCTCTAAATTGTGAACCCTACTGCCCATCGTGTTTCGAAAGGGATCCATGAGCTGTGCACCATCCGGCAATCAACACTGCAAATGTATTGTTAACACTGCTGCCCGTAGTGTTTGCACACACAACAATGACAGCAGGTGAGCAGTGGGGCCTGGGTGCACAGCGGCTCCAATTGACCTGCTGGACTGTACGGTAGGCCTGAGCCAGGAGGCAGCGCTGCTCATTTTAAGGCCCGCTGTATCGTACTGTAGGGCTCAACCAGCGGGCAGCGCTGCCCTACAGACACGTGGTCTTGGCTTTTAGGGCACTGTAGTGAGCTCATTACTAAGTGTACATGCACACAGGCTTCCGCCACTGCGATGCACGTGCACATTATGGTTCTAGCATGCGCTCTGTTCCTTTGTATGTGAACGTTGGCATAACATATTATTATTTAACCTTGTGTATTCTCGTGTACTCCAACTCCTCTTTGACCCATGATTGCTACTAACAGTTGGTAGATCGTACTTCAATAACGAAGGATGCACTCGACTGGTGTTTTCTATTAAGCTTGAAATAAACTTTCATTTACTGCCACACGTTTCCACCATTAAATTATTTCTCCCTTTTCAGACACTGAATTAATTGACCCAAAATTGGAGGATCGGGTGCTCACCCCGTAATGATGCCCTTACGCCTTCCATCGTGGTATCAAGACACCGTCCCCGACCGGAGACCTGCTCTCCCACCCTACAAAAGTACCCCAGCTTCGGAGCTTGCACCGGCCCGTCGTTGGACACACCGATGGTGGCAGGTGAGCAGTGAAGCTTCGGTGCGTAGGACCTACAATTGAGCACAGTGCGGGGGAAAGGGCTGGGGTGCAGCAGCCTGGGTGCACAGTTGCAGGTAAGCGATGTTCCCGTAGCTAATAATCTAATCTCTGGCCGTACTGCGGGAGGGTTTAAGTGCATCAGCCTGGGTGCGCAGGTGAGAACAAGCAATGTAGCCGTCCGTAATGATGTGATGGCTGACCTCATTCAGTCACATCTCTGTCTCATTTTAATGACCTAATGGACCATACTGTAGGCCTGAACCAGCGGGCAGCGCTACCCTACAGACACGTGTAGAGCGCAGTGTTGTGGGAGGGGTGGGGTGCATCAGCCTGGGGTGCGCAGGTGCGAACAAGCGATGTTGCAGTGCGTAATAATGTGATCTCTGACCTGATTCAGTCTTATCTCTGTCTCATTTTAAGAACCTACTGGACCGTACTGTAGGCCAGAGCCAGCGGACAGCACTGCCCTACAGACACGTGGTGTTGACTTTTAGGGCACTGTAGTGAGCTCATTACTAAGTGTACATGAACACAGGCTTCCGCCACTGCATTACACGCGCACATTATGCTTCTAGCATGCATTCTGTTCATTTGTATGTAAACGTTGGCATAACATATTATTTCTTAACCTTGTGTATTCTCGTGCACTCCAACTCCTCTTTGAACCACGATTACCACTAACAGTTGGTAGATCGTACTTCAAAAACAAAGGATGCACTCAACTGGTGTTTTCTATTAAGCTTGAAATAAACGTTCCTTTACCTCCAGACGTTTCCACCATTAAATTATTTCTCCCTTTTCAGACACTAAATTGATTGAGCCAAAATGGGCAGAGCGGGTGCTCACCCCGTCATGATGCCCTCGGCATTCTGATGCCTCCCATCGTGGTATCAAGATGCTGTCCCCAACTGGAGACCTGCTGTGCCACCTTGAGAGAGGCACCCTGGATTCAGAGCTCACGCCGGCACGTTGCTGGACACACCAATGGTGTCAGGTGAGCAGTAAAGCCTCGGTGTGCAGGACCTACAATTGAGCACAGTGTGGGAGAAGGCGCTGGGGTGCAGCACCCTGGGTGCACAGGTGCAGGCAAGCGATGTTCCCGTAGCTAATAGTGTAATCTCTGGCCTCATTCATATCTTTCATTTTAAGGACTTGCTGGACCACACTCTTTCTCGTGACCACAGCGTCCTAGACAAATGGGTGACGGGAGGTGAATACTGAGGGTTGGGTGCAGTAGGCTGACGCTCTGTCTCCTCCTCCCTCTGTTCTTTCGACTCTCCCTCCCCTTCTCCCTTCCACCCACTCCCTCTCCCTCCCATTCTCACTATCTTCCTTTCATTCGGACTACCTTTCTTTTCCTCTTCCACATGCAGGTTTTGTACACTGCTTCCGAGGAGTCCCACCCTCGTATTTCATGTTATACTGTTGTTTGTTCTAATAAACTTGCGTTTCCATTTATTTGTGTTCTTTTAATAAAGGTTATTTTTTTCTAATAAATAAGTGAGTGTATAGGTTTTCTTTTTCTGACAACACTTGTCTGTAGTTTATTGTGAAAATCATCTGTTTATAGTAGGTTACGAGGGAAAACATTTGTAATTTTGCAGTGCACCTACCAAATATAAACCAACAGACTATTACATAAATGAAGCCTGCGTAATTCTAGAACTGCCAGGGTTCTATGCGTGTATCACTTTATAACACCATGAGTACTGCCCGTGCGATTACAGAACCAATAAGGCACTGCCTAGGACCACCAAGTCTTCAGGGACTGCTGAGGCCCACCCTGCATATTTAAGTAAAGCCCCGGAGGGTGGCATCCCCGGACTTCAGTTGGCCTTGAAGCCCTCCGAACAATTAGTAAACAATACCCGGGAAGGTGGCAATCCCCCAGGCTGCGAAACGGCTCTGTCCCCCCCTACGCCTAATTTACATGTGACATTAAGATCCCGAGTCCTACAGAGATCCCGCAATATGATAATAGGATTGGCAACGGAACATTACCCACCAGGGGCCTCATTTAAATGAACGGGTGATACCCCGCTTCTTTTTGGTTTTTTTCCCTCCATTTTTACCATCTGGATCCGCTCTATTAAAGAGATACAAGGTTTTCCTCCTCTCGCTTCAACTAGTCAAAGAAGGATGTGCTAACACAGGGTATAAGACATGCACCCGCCCTCTAATAGCAAACATAAATGTCCCATGGATGCACAACCCGGGACATTGTATGAGCTGCGCCCGGGAGGTCACACTCCCTAGGACCATGATGCATTGGTTAGTATAAACACATACTAACACTACTTACTCACGTGTAGTACAGCAACCAGAATGTAGTGAAGAGGCAGAGGAAGCGCAAAATCTAAAAATATAAATCCTACCAGAGGTTGGATGACATAGTTCAATGAGCAGACGACCCTGGGATGAGTAGAAACAGCTGCACAAAGAAAATGGGTCTTCAGTACAACGCAATCAACTTTGAAGTATTGGTGAGTGCTGCCATCTTTCTACCTTCTTCCACTCGTCACCAAATTAATGTAGTGAAGAGACAGACAACAGTGGATCCGATAAGTAGATTTATTACAGGAAAACAAGACACCTTAAACACCCACCAACAGGAGCAGACAGCAATGCAACCGTCTTCTCAGCCACCGTGTACAAACTCCCCAAGGTTCCCCTCATGACAGCCCTACATTCTAACATTACATACTTGCGTTCTAGTAGAATTACAGACTAACATTCTACTATGACTTACATTGGAATACTACACAGAGCACATGACTTTACAGCAATGAGCTCATGGTTTCATCCAGGAGTCCTGAGACCAGTAGAGGTGAGTAGTTCGCTTCCCACTCTCTGTATTATATAAACACAAACTAACACTACTTCCACAGGTATACTACAGTGCCCAGAGCACATCACTTTAGAGCAATGAGCTCACAATTTATGCTCACGGTTTAATCCCCGAGTCTTCAGACCAGTAGGAGAAAGTAGTTTGCTACCCACTCCCTATATACTATAAACACATACTAATACTACTTAAACAGTTATACTACAGTGGCTAGTATCTTACAGCGCCCAGAGGCCATCACTTTTCAGCAATTAGCTTGGTTTGATCCCCGAGTCTTCATACCGGTAGGCGTAAGTACTTCGCTTCCCGCTTCCGGTATAGTATAAACACACGGTAGCGGTCAGTTGTATGCTTCCCCCTCTCTGAATGGTATAACCACCTACTAACACTACTTGCACATTTATACTACAGCGCCATGAGCCCATCCCTTTACAGCAATCCCCTCGGTTTGATACCCAAGTCTTCACCCCGTTAGGCGTGAGTACTTCGCTTCCCGCTTCTGGTATAGCATAAATGCTTGATAGCGGTCAGTAGTTCGCTTCCCACTCCCCATATGGTATAAACGCCTACTATCACTACTTGCACACGTATGCTACAAAGACCAGAACACATCACTTTATAGCAATGAGCTCACAGTTTAGGCTCTTGGTTTCATACCCGAGTGTAGCAGCATATCATCTCAGCACCAAGTCACTCTGAACAACACCGCACTTTTAGACCAGTAGGAGTGACTACTTCGCTTCGCACTCCCCCACAGAGGTTATAGTGCTCCTACCCTCCTTTCCTACTTTTTTTACCCTCTTTTCCCTTACTCGCTTCAACGGAATCACAAAATGGCAGCCAACACTTCCTAGTTGCAACCGCTCGCAACCAATAGGCAGCAAGCTTGTGCCTGTAACGCCTCAGCCAATCAGACGGCAGAATTCTCAAATATCGATATTTGTAAATTTCGATATTTCTCCAAAACTACTGAACGGATTTACACCAAATAAACAAAAGCATGCTTTCTAGACCAGACCAAGACCCTTCTCCCAGCCAAATTTGGGGTAATTCCGTTCACCTGTGCGACCTGTAGCCTTGTCTAAATTTTCCTATGTAAATTAACACGTTTTGGGACCCCATTTTATCTTGCCCCCCCCACCCCCTGGACCAATCACCCTCAAACTTTCAACATGGGAGCTTATATGAACAAAGAATTAGTTTTTAACATTTCATGAAGATTCATCAAACAACGCCAAAGTTATAAGCAAAACATCTTTGTTTTGGATGTCACGATAAGTCGTGGTTTAAGTCTTCTCAGTTGAAGGGTGCGGATCCCTCCTCTTTCATTTTTTGTTGCTGTAGCAATGCCGATGTATTTGATGTTACACCATTCTGTAGTATGCTGAGAAAGTATGTGTTTGGATATTGCATAGTTCATGTCCCTATTTTGTATTGCCCTTAGATGTGCTTCCTATGTACCTCTGTCCACATAGGCATTCAGTCATGTAGACAACATACGAAGTGTCACATGTTATTCTCTCTTTTATATAGAATGTTCTTCCTCTGAAGTCCCTCACTTCTTTTGTGCCATGTCCAATTTTACAGGCTTTACATTTATTGCAATGTACAAAACCTGTCTGTTGTTTGCTAAGTCAATTTCTGTTTCTTTCTCTAGAGAAATGACTTCTGACAAGTTTGTCCTTCAGTGACGGCACATTGCGATAGGTTATCATTGGTCTTGCACCTATCCTGTTTCCAATATCCGGATCCTTCATGAGGACATTTCAATACTTTTGTAGAATTTTCACAATCTTGTGACTTTCTTTACTGTAAGTCCTCATCATCCTTGTCACATCTTCATTTTTTTGCTTTTGATTTCTTTATCTTTGTTGATTAGCGTTGAGGCACGTGTTAGCTTATGCGCTCATTCTTGCCCAATTTTTACATTTCTATATTTGTTTTTTCTGTTAATGAAATGTTATTCTGTTTCTTTGAAGACTTCTTTCGCTATTATATCTTCTCAGCAAGTTCTTCTCATCTGAATAAATTCTCCATAGGGAATACTTCTTTAACGTTGATTTGGATGGAAGCTTAGTCCTTGTAGAATACTGTTGGTGGATGTTGGTTTCCGATAAAGTTTAGTATGAATTTGATTGTTCTTTTGTATACAGTCACATCCAAGAATTGAATCTGTTGCTTGCTCATGTTACACGTAAATTGTAGGCTCACTGTGTTGTTGTTTAGAATTGTAATATATTCTTTGAATTCACCTTTGCTGCCATTCTAAATCATCTATATATCTCAGCTATAGTTCTGTTTTTGTGGTACATGGTTCGTTCTTCCCATTCCATCCTATGAACTTCTCCCACCAGCCCATAGCGAGGTTGGCATAACTGGGAGAAAATGAAACTTCCATGGCAGTTCCACATTTTTGGGCATAGATCTGGCGGTCAAAGAGAAATTATTTGCATAAACGTTCTTGTGTGTTTTAGTTCTTGGATGTTTCTTTGTCATAGGAAGTATTTAACCGCTTTTAGTCCTAGATTATGGCTAATCGATGTGTATAATGACACTACGTCGATGGTTACTAGATAAAAAACATTTTGCCATCCTGTGTAGGTAAGTGTTCTCAAGTAGTCTCCAGTATCCTTAATATAGGAGCTCAAGTTTGTGACCATGGGTGATAAGAAATGAACGACATAAGCAGACATGGTTTCATACAAAGAATTACAACTGGAGATGATCGGTTTGCCTGGAGATTTGATCAACGTCTTGTGTACCTTCAGCAGAAAGTACATCGTGGGCATCGGCGGACTCTCATTATTTAGGAATAATACTTCATCCTCACTAAGGAGGTCTTCTTAATGCCAATTTCGGCCAAGTTAATAGTTAGGTCATTTATTGGATTTGCTTCCAATTTTGAATAGTTGTTATCATCAATAAATGGCTGCATTGCTTCTTCGATGTGAACTTCAGTATTGAAGATAACAATATTTCCGCCTTTGTCGACCAGTTTGATTATTATTTCTGTTTTCTTGCTTAATGTTTCCAATGCGAATCGCTCTTCTTTTGAGAGATTTTCTTTATTGTTATTTGTGATATTATCCATTTCTTCAAGATCAGCTATAACTAGATCATGAAATGCATCTATTGCGTTGCATGGGCTTTACATGGGGAAAAATATTGATTTTGGTTTGAACCCAGAGATGACAAACTTTCCAGTAGGGATATCTAGATCCTCCAATACCTGTGACTCAGTTATTTCTTCATCATTTGAGTTAACCATCAGTTCATATGATGTTCTCAGGTTTTCTACATCCTCTATGTTTAAATGTGTTCCTCTTTGTTCTTCAGTATTACTTCCTCTCCTTCCATTACCTACTTTGGTGAAGAATTCGATTAATTTAAGTTTACGTACATATTTGTAGAGGTCGATCCTATACTCTATGTGGTCGTAGTGCTTTTCGGGACAAAATATAAGGCCTTTGTTTAACACGCTCTCTTCATGTTCATTCAATTGATAGTTTGACAGATTGATAATCAAACTCTCCATTTGTTTTTTTATGTATCTTGCATGCTTACTTCTTCAATCTGTTGCGAAGGGGATACCCCCTTGTTCTTTCTTGTGCACTTTCCCGTCTTTCTCTGTTGTTTGGACCTTTTGCTTGGTTCTTGTCCTCCCCCGACCGCGTCCTCTTCCTCTTTCCCTTGGTGTCCTTTGGTCGATATTTATCAACTTCATCTCTTCTAAAAAGTAGTACGTCCACCTACACGTACACTTCTATTCTCTTCACTGAGGTCAGATTCTGACGCACTTGCCGCTGATCTTGTTGTTTCCGATAGTGACAACCTTCCTGTGTGTAGTTGCTGTTTGAGGATATCAAATCGCTTAGCAAATGTTAGTATTCCTCCTATTGCATAGTCATATTCGTCGCTTTTAAATTTGCTTTGCTTATGTTGTTCAACCTCTTCTTCGCATTTATCTAGATTTCTCTCCATTTCTTTTCTTAGAGATTTACTCTGCTCCTCTTTGTTAAGTGCTGTTATTTGGCTTTCAAGTTCCTTTATTTCTGTATGTAAATCTTCAATGTTCTTTTTGGCATACTTGATAAAGATGAGTAGCATGTTTTTTTTAACACTGCATGCTATTTTTGGCCCACTCTTCAAGCATTTCAGGCTTTGTGTCTGGGTGATTGGGTAATGTAAATATTCTTAACCCCCTAGGTATCATATCACATACAATGTATTTCTACAGTGTGATGACTTCCCAGCTTTGAGAGATTTCTTTTTTTAAGAACTTCTCTAGTTAGAAGGATAGCTGTTTTATTTGTCTCTGCATATTGGCTCCACCTCTGCTTTGCTCGCTATTAGCCTGTGACCCCACACTCACACAACCATTTACTCACCCATACAACCACTCACATACCCATTCACTCACCAAATCAGCCACTCACTTATCCATAAACTATTCACACCTCCACTTATTCACACATACAGCTAATCACATACCTACCTATTCACTCATACAGCTATTCGCACTCCCACTCACATACCCATACAGCCAATCACACACCCACACACACACGGATACACACAGTCGCACAGCCACTCCATTATTAAATATGTTAAATATAGTTTCATTCATTAGTACTACACATACCACACGAATTTGGCTTTTGTAGTACCTTGGTATATATGTTTGATGCTCAGAACCTCTCACAATCACTGGATGATATCATCAGTGATGTAATTTGAGATATCATCAGTGATGTAACTAACCATGTCATGAGTGATGGAATATGTAAGGTCATAAGCAGTACATTGCATTGTGGGCACATTCGTAATAGTTAGCTCAGGTATATATATGTATGTGTGTATATATACATATATATTACCTACTGGCGGTCACCAGTAGGCAGTTATAGTTAGGACCTGGTTTCCATAGGAAATCCACAACATTCTAATGGGAATAACTTTGGCGCCGGTTGATGAATCTTCGCGAATTTCTCAATGAAGATGGCCCGCTCCTTCCCTGAAAGTTTTGGGGGGATTCGTCAAGTGAGGGCTGAGAAAAAAGGGAGGTCCCAAAACGTGTTTTCCCCATGTTATTTTCCATAGGACGATTAGACATGGCTACAGCCCGAACGGCTGAACGGAATTACAAGAAATTTGGCAAAATGGTAGAGTCTGATTCACAGATCACGCTTTTGCTCAAATGGTGTAAATCGATCCAGTAGTTCAGGAGAAAATTAGAAGAAAAAATATATATATATCTATAAGCGCGCACCGTGTGCGAATTGGGTGTGTGCGAACGGAATTCTGATTTGCTGTTAGACGTCTGTCAACATTCCAATCGGTCGAAATCAGGAAGTGTTGGCCGCCATTTTGTGTCCGAGACAGAAGAAAGACAAAAACAAAAGTGGAAAACGTGAAAAGGGGGCAGGGTAGAGACTCCCTGACCCCTAGGTCTTCTCAGGGGGTCCCTGAAGGACCCCGAAGGCCCAAAAAAACAAATATTTATTTTTTATAATCGCAGGCAGAAGTGAGTCAAAAACAAAAGTGGAGAACGTGAAAAGGGGGCAGGGTAGAGACTCCCTGACCCCCTAGACATTCTATGGGGTTCTCTGAATTACCCCGAAGGTAAAAAAAAAACGTCTTATTTTTTTTAAAATTGCGAGGTGTGCGCATGTTGCACGCACCCTCGAGGCAAAAAAAGAAAAAAAATACAGTTAAATAACAAGTTTGAGTGTTTAGATGTTGGTTGGCTCTAAAAAGAGCCGTTGTATTTATTGAGTGTTTTTTGTACCTACAAGTAAGTACCGATGCAGAGTCTAAAATTCCAATTCCTCACTCCCCCTCGCTCTCCTTCTCTCACTCCCCTTCTCTCACTTCCCTTTACTAACTCCCTCCATCCCCTCACTCCACTTCTCTCTCCCTCACTCCACAACTCTCACTTTCCCTTGCCCCCCTTTTCTCATCCTCATACCCCTTCCCTCACCGTCACTCCACTACTCTTACCTTCACTCCCTTTACCCTGCTCTACTTCTCCCTCTCCGTCTCTTACCCCCCTTCCCTGTCTCCGTCCCCTGCTCCCCTTTTCTCACTCTTCCTCCCTCACTTTCCTTTACTTACTGACCTTCCCTTACTCTTTCTCTCCCCTTACCTCACTCCCCTACCCTTAGTCCCCTTGTTTCAGTCACTCTTTGACTCCCTTTCCTCACTCATCATACTACCCTTTCCTCACTCATTCCATCAATCCTTTCCTCCTTTTCACTCAGTCATTCATTTATACACAAGGGGGTGGTGATGGATGGAGCATCTGAACCAATCAAACACTCACACCCAGTCAAAAGATCTGGGTTTGACCAATCACCTTTCTTTAGCCCACTCTGCCACCCCCGTTCAGACATGGCTATATGCAAATCAGTCTGATCCTGTGCCTCATGGGAACAGTCCAGCCCGATCTGCCGAGCCATGCCTTCCCTGGACCGGAAACAAGCTTCAGAGGACCGGTTTCTGGCATTTATACACTACACATTCATTCAAAAAAAGTATGACACAGTATCTAAGAGATATAGCTCTTCTTGGAGAAGTGAAGTTAGTTCTTACAAGAACTTTTTTTTTTTTTTTTTTTGTTTTTCAAACAATTTTATATATTTTTTTATTTTTTAGAACAAAAATAAAAAACAGGTACCGAAAAACTGTTCAACAGGAACAAAAATTACCAAATGAAAAAAATTATTGGCGGGAGCATGTGTGATGGGTATTCTTCAGCACCATTAAGTTAATACTCTGCTCTCCATAACAAAGAATCTCATTGCAGAAGTTGCATCGGAGGTGGACATTAGCGAAAAGTGGCCGGATATTCAGAGCAGTGGATGAAGGGTATGCTCCTGCAGATGGAGTGCTGGGGACAGCAGCTGGAGGGTTCGCTGCAAGGGCTTCGGTAGATGCCCTTCCAAAGTTGTTAGGATGCACATTTTTAACGTGCCGCATCATCGTGTGGATGCTGAAAGAATAGTGTTTCTTTGGGTCTCTAGAAAGCACACTTCCACAGATTTTGCAGGTGACCTTCGGGCATTAACTTTTTTCTGCCCCTCTGGAAAGGTGAAAAACTTCCAGATAAAGGACTCCTTGCTCTTCTTACCACGTGCCTGTTCTTCAACAAACTCCACATCTGAGCCAGATGATGTATCCTGTGGCTGCTGTTGCTCTGCCATTTTGCCAAGATGAAAAGCTGGAAGAAATCACAAAAGATCCTTCTCCCAGAAAAGTGAAAGAGATAGTGAGGGAAGTGGGTGTGGTGTTTGAAGATTCTGGAAAAGAAACTAGTACAAACCAATCAAAAGTGTTGTTTTGTAGTCACATGACTTTACCTGCGCGCACGGGTGCGCGTACGGGCGCGTGCACGTTGCGCGAACGTCACATATGAATGACATTTTACCCGATTTTCGTAAATACTTTTAAAAACGTGAAAAGGAGGCAGGGAAGTGACTCCCTGACCCCCTAGGCCTTCTCATGGAGTTCCTGAAGGATCCCGAAGGGCCAAGAAAACATATTTTTTTTTTTTTAAAACCCGCGAGATGCGCGCACGTTGCACGGACCCCTGAGGCAGAAGTGACTCAAAAACAAAAGTGGAGAACATGAAAAGGGGGCAGGGTAGAGACTCCCTGACCCCCTAGGCCTTCTCAGGGGGTCCCTGAAGGACCCCGAAAAGCAAAAAAAAACATTTTTTTTTTTTTTTAAATAGCGAGGTGTTAATTGAAGATGTAGACTTTACAGTTCAACTTTATCCAAATCATAAAAACTAGCTGTGCCGTTGCATATTACAGAATACAGTCAATGTATTACAATATACAAAGGCAGTTTGTGGAAAAATAAATATATCAAAAATATAAAAAATGATACAGAAATTAGCATTTTAAAAACGTTTGAATTTCACTTAAAAAACCATAGGTTTTACACTTGTTATAGTTAGGAATTAGTATTTAAAAACTTTGCAAAATTACTGAAAAAACCATACATTTCACACACGTTATAGTTAGGAATTAGCACTGAAAAAACCTTAGAAATTCACTGAGAAAACCATAGGTTTCACACACGTCATAGTTAGGAATTAGCATTTAAAAAACCCTGCAAATTCACTGAAAAAACCATAGGTTTCACACACGTTATAGTTAGGAATTAGCATTTAAAAAACGTTGCAAATTCACTGAAAAAACCATAGGTTTCACACACGTTATAGTTAGGAATTAGCATTTAAAAAACCTTGCAAATTCACTGAAAAAACCATAGGTTTCACACACGTTATAGTTAGGAATTAGCATTTAAAAAACCTTGCAAATTCACTGAAAAAAACATAGGTTTCACACATGTTATAGTTAGCTGGACATTTCACTCATACAAAACCTTTGAAATTCCCCCGTTATAGTTAGTTCAGCTAACTATAACTCGTGCGACCGCAATGCACTGCTGATAATGTCACATATTACATCACTCATGACATGGTTAGTGACATCACTGATGAATATAAACATCTCTATTAGAAATAGAAATATTGGGAGTCAAGATGGCGGCTGCTGTAGCAGCCGAGTGAGCTGGTGCGTTAATCTCCTACCTGTTTGCTGACCTGCCTGGCGTCTCTTGTCGGGTCTCCTGCGGTGTACCTCTGAGCCTGATGTGGTGATTATGCGTAGCCACTGACGGGTTTCTCCGAGAAATGAGCCGAGTGATTGCGGGGCAAGGAGGAGCATAACGGTGTTCATAGAGTCGGGACTGGTGACGGCTACCTCCGCCTCTGTCCCGCGAAGGTGAAGGTGTCAGCGCTTGGAGGAGAGAGGCAGCCACGGTCACAGGGTCGACGAGCAAGGCAAGGCGTGGTGGAGACGGAGCGGTCACAGGCGGTTATCTCAGCCCCCGTGCTGCAAGAGTGAAAGCGCACAGCTGTACACAATTGCCGGCGCTGGAAGGAGAGAGCAGCCGGGGCGTGTGGCGGAGCCGGAGCGAGGTGAAGCTCCAGCTGACGAAGACAAAGGTGGGTTACCACGGACCACTTTGGAGCTACGTGCACGCTGCTGAAAAGTGATCGGTGAAAAAAGAATTAAAAGGAATTAAAAGAGCTATAAGCTCCTGTTTAGCAGGAGCAAATAGTCATTCATAGTGTGGAGTCCTAGTTCATAAGGACTGAGGATTTTCTGGATTTTTTGAGCTTTCATCAGACCCCCGGTGCGCAGATATAACCAGTTCGCTACATCGACATTTAAAAAAAAAAGGGCACGTTTGGCAAAAGTGAGAAATAAAAAAGCACAGTCATGGTACCAAAAGGGAGGGGGGGAGAGGGAAAGGTGCAAATAACATCAATACCAATCCTAATTCTGCCTGCAATGAGGACCTCTCATCTAATACTGCTACTACACCTGTGAATAGCAATAATCCCCGGGCACGCAATGAATACACTAAGGAGCGCACAGTACTCGATTTATTAAGAAAGAAAAACACAGCGGGTGCTATTAGCGGCTCTGCGCAGATACCCCTTAAGACTAAGCCTAAAAACAGCCTTTCCGATTCCTCAGGTGCAGTTTCCAAACTGAGAACTAATCAGAACCATTTACCCTCAGCTGAAACGTCTCTAGTGGAAGACCCCAGAGAACAAGAGCAAGATTGTGGGTGCGAGCAAGACCTGGAAAGGGAACTGGCGGTCTTATGCCAGGCAGTGTGGGAGACTAGGAGCAACTTTGAGAAAGAAAAGGATACTTTTCCCTCTGCCATAAACGATGTGGAATCTGTCGATTCAGGGGGCCTGTTCTTCTCTATGTCAGAGGGTGAGGAAGAGGACGGGGATGGAAAGGACAATGAACAACTCTCTTCTTCTGGTGACTGGGGAGATGATGTTAATGCTAATACAAGCTTGGGAGAAGATGTCTTATCACCCGACTCCCCGAATGTTACAGTTAGGAAAATCAATGAAATACAGAAATCCCTTGCCAATAACAAACTTAATTTGATTGATCAACCACAATGGCAGGAACAGACGGAAGAGGCGGAAACTGAAGTAACTCAGGATGGGGCACATAACTTTGACGGGGAAGGAGAAGGGGAGATTACCTTAAAATCAATCTACAATTTACAAACATCCATGTATAAAATCATTATGGCCCATAGGGAGGAAACTAAAGCAGAAGGGCTCCGGACACAGGGGGCAGTTCGTAAGTTGCAGAATGTGGTTCGTCGACTGGCTAAAAACTGCACCGAAACAACCACGAGAGTCCAAGAAGTGGAAACCCGAGTTTCAACAGTTGAGGATGAGCTCTCCAGCCAGAAAACCTCAATTAACCAGATGCAAAAAAATGACTTAGATATAGACTGGAAACTCACCGATTTGGAGAATCGGGCACGCCGGAACAACCTGCGTATTTTGGGGATTCCGGAACTTTCTGAAGGAAAAGATGTTCGCCGATTTGTGGTTGATCTCTTCGCTGCAACCTTTACGGATCTTAAAGACTGGGACTGGGACAAAGAAATCATAAGGGCTCACCGCTTCCCCTTTATTCAAAGACGAGATGCAGGGAGGACAACGACTCAGCCTAGGGCAATTCTTATTTGTCTGCATAATTACCTCCTTCGTGAGATTCTGTATGATTTAGCCAGGCCAACAAAACCTAGGAAAGGACTGGGACACAAATTTTTTGTCCGTCCTGATTTTTGTCAGACAACAGTTCAGCAACGTTGGCGGCTCAGGCAGCTAATGACACCTATCCAAGCAAAGGGGGGCCAGGTGTTCTTATTAAACCCCGCAAAGCTGAAAATTGTCTATAAGGGGAAGACAACTTTCTTTGTGTCCGAGATTAAAACTCAACAGTTTATAGACTCAATGTAAGGCTAATTATGGAAAGATTTATTTCTCCTTTTTTTTCTTTTTTGTTTTGATGGGGTACTTGTGTCTAGGGTGCTAATTAGATAAGGCCAGGTTTGGTCAGCACAGATAGGGAGATTATTTCACGCCACCCACCATCAATGAGGACTTGTGTCCTTACGCCTCTGTTGGGAGGGTGTTGCAAGGGTGGGGGGGGAGGGCGGGTGTGTGGAAGGGAAGGTGAGGGGGGGCTCTGGGGGCAAGGAAAAACAGTTAATGGTCAAATATTGGCACCTAAACTTCAAATTGGGCTTGTCTTTGTGTCTGCTTATCTTAATACATCTGACATATTCAGTGACATTTCTGAGATCTGTGATAAATACATAAATACATTTGATAATGGGTAAAATATCTATATGCTCTTGGAATGCGTGTGGGCTAAATGATAAAAAAAAAGAGGGACAATTGGACAGATCCTGAAAACTATGGCTGTCGATATTTTATGCATTCAAGAAAGTCATCTTGCTTGGAAAAACAGAGGGTGGCTTAAAGATCTAGGGCTAGAGATTGTTAGCTGTTCCCGACAGACCTCTACTGTAAGAGGAGTGGCAATATTAAAAAAAATTGGGTTGGGACATGTTAAAAATACCAAAGAGGACCCAATGGGCCGATGGGCTATAGCTGAACTGAAAATAGGGGAAATAACTTTGACTGTTTGCTCAATCTATGGGCCAAATGCTGATGATCCCTCTGTATTACACCAATTAAGCATTGAATTGGCCTTATGGCCACCTCTGTTAATTATTTGTGGAGACTTTAATTTGCATCTAGAAGAGACATTTGACTTATCTAGTGGCAGTCCTTATGCTGGCAGAAAGAAAAATGTATATAGAGCTGTTAAAGGACTGGTCCAGGAATTTGGGCTGACGGATATTGGATATGTTAGAGCAGGAGGCCTGCCCGGGCACACATTTTTCTCTGCCCCTCATCAGAAGCATTTTAGACTTGATTATTTTTTGTTGCTACAGCCCTTATTAATATCTCTGCAAATTTATCATATAGGATCCTACCCAAGGTCATTTCTGACCATAATCCTATTCTTCTTAGTTTTGATTGGAATTTTTCACCAACTGTTAGACCATAGTCTTTTGACCGTAAACTTCTGTATGACTCATTCTATATCGAACATATGAGGAAATGGATCCCTGAATTTTTCGAGAATAATAAAGGGTCTGCTGCGCTTGTAATAATATGGGATGCTTTTAAATGTGGGGTTCGTGGGGAAACCCTGAGCTACTCGCTTAGAAAGCAGAGAGAGATTAGAAAAAAGATGGAAGCTGAGATGCATAAATTAAGAGATTTGGAAATTCAATTAATGCGGGCTTGCAATATAGGATTGGATACTGACAGTATTTTAAGAGATCTATTGGTTCACAAGGTTAGAATCCACCAAGGCTATGCTAAGAAATTTGCACAACAACTCACGGCGTTTCGAGAGGAAGTTTATGTAGTAGGGGAAAACTCTGGGAAACACTTGGCCAAAAGGTTGCGGCAGAAGGCGGTATTTTCCTCTATAGATAAAATAACGGATGATACAGGGAAAACTGTTAATGAAACCTTAGAAATATTGGAAGTGTTTTGTGGATTTTATTCTACACTCTATACAGAGGACGGGGGTGCGAATCTTGAAGACAGGACTTCAAAATTTACGGAATTAACCCTTAATGGCACCGTGACAGACGAGGAAAAGGAACAACTAGACCTTCCTATATCTTGGGAGGAAATAGAGTCTTCTCTCTTATCTCTAGCGCAGGGGAAGGCAATTGGGCCCGACTCTATCCCTCTTAAATTTTTTAGGGTTTTTCGTTTTATCTTAAAGCCCGAATTGGTTTCTTTATTCACAGCAGCACAACAGGGTATATCCCCTTCATCGTGGCAAGAGTCAACAATTACAGTTTTTGCAAAAAAGGACAAATCTCCTCTTCTTCCATCTTCTTTCCGTCCTATCTCTTTAATAAATGCAGATAGCAACATTTTCTCTAAAATATTGGCTTCTTGACTCTTTGCAGTTATAACTCCATTAGTTTCTAGATTCCAACATGGTTTTATCCCCGCACGTGACACGACTGACCACATTCGACAAATTATAACTGTCTTAGACTGGGCCCAGGCAACCCGATCAAATGTTGGGATAATTATGCTAGATGCTGAAAAAGCATTCGATAGGGTTGCCTGGGATTATTTGTGGGATATTTTGGGTAGAAAGGGATTTGGTGAGGGCTTTATAACTGCACTAAAAACGATGTATGTCACTCTCAAAGCACGTATCCGAATAAACTCACAGGTGTCCTCTATTTTTTGTATCACCAGAGGCACCCGACAGGGGTGCCCTTGTTCTCCTTTACTTTTTGCACTTTATATTGACCCTTTACTTAATTATCTTAATTTGGAAGAGAGGATTAAACCAGTTTGTCTGGCCAGCATAAACTATCGGGCATTAGCTTATGCTGACGATATTGTTGTCACCACAACTGATGTCCAGAATGCGGTCCCAGCTATTAATGATCTGGCGTCAGAGTTTGGTATTTTTTCCGGGTACAAATTAAACCTGTCCAAAACTCAGATACTATGTGCAGGCCATAACATGCAGATTAATTTTCCGACCGTTTCGGAGGTTACATATCTTGGGATTAAAATATCATTACCTGTATCTGGTATTCCGGATTTAAATATGAACCCAGCGCTTGCTAAGATCAATTCTACTTTGCAACGGCTAGATCATCTACACTTATCATTGCATGGCAGGGCCAACGTTTTAAAAATGCTGATTCTACCCAAGGCCTTATACCTTTTTCGTTCTATACCCTTGGAATTTTCCCCTACTTGTATTAGGAATCTAGAAAGTGCAACATCCAGATTTTTATGGGGGTATAGAAGACATCGAAAGGCCCTCAAAAAAATTATTCTTAGTAAAGAGTGCGGAGGATGGAATGTTCCTTATTTTTTGTTTTACTACTTCGCGGCAACTCTACAATTTATTAGCCCATTGATAATGGGGGAGCGAGTCCGAATATCTGCCTGCAGCTCTCCATCTATATATGAGCTGACTTTAGGAGAAGGAGCAAAATCTCATTTTCTTAAGATGACAGAGCCCAGTTACTACAAGAAGACGAAATTTAAGGTGGTGAAAGCAGCTTTTATGGTGTGGCAGAAAATTCGGAAACATTTAGGGTTAACTAATCTGAATGCATATACACCTTTTGAGGCATCTGGTCTATTACCATCCACAATCTTCTGTGACCTATCGGCAATCAGATGGAACTTGAAAGGTGTGTGTTATTTGGGTGACTTGTTTTGTGGAGGTCAGCTGGCCTCTTTTCAAGAATTACAGAGCAAATATTCATTAAGCAAAAATGATTTTTTTAAGTTTCTTCAAATCTGAAGCTTTTTTCAAAATCCATCACTCGTCTCAGTAACTAAAATGAATAAAATCCCCCTTTTGGATCTTTTGCAAAAAAAACTCCAATAGGCCTTCTCTACTCCTGCTTACTGCAAGGATTTGGGGATGATTTAATGGAATGTCAGGGAAGGTGGGTTGGTAAATTGGGGATACCCGATATTAGGGTTTTTGATTCAGTTAAACTTGCATCTGAATGCTTAATTACTGGGATGATGAAATCTCAACATTTTATGTGTTTACATGACCTTTATTACACCCCTAGCAAAGTTACAAAATGGAGCACGATAACTGGGACAAAATGTAATCGTTGTGGGTTGTATGCTGCAGATGCAGAACATATGTTTTTTGGTTGTTCTAAACTGAGAGAGTTCTTTAAACAAATCGAGAATTTTTTGAGTGCTGTGGTAAAGCTTAATATTAAAGTAACGGCAGAGATGGTTCTAATTGGTTTAGAGGCCGGAATGTCAAGACCCAAACCTTTAACTAATGATTTTCCATACAATGGTCTTATTGTGGCCAATTTTAATAAATTGGCACATACTTTTGATTGGGGCAATTTAAAGTGAAAATCTGGTACTTCACCAAGATTAGATAACAACGACCCTTCACTATATTATATGGAATTAATTAATCTATATTTCATGAAGGGTCTTGCTTGGTTGATGTGATACTTATTCACTGCTCGAGCCCCCAAAGACCATCTTCAAGCATATAGGGACACATTATCAAATCAATCTAACTGCCGATGGTCCTAAACTGCTGCTATGGTGGTTTTCTATATATTCTAATATTGTATGAATATATAGGCATTCGGACTCTACACACATTGCACATTTGTTTAATGTCACGGAGATCCCGGGTAAACTATTAATTGTTGCTGCAAAAGCAAATATATTTAAATGCCACAAGAATTTATAATGTAACTGGATTTCAAGTACTTTACAAGTTTATATAGGTATTCATGCAGCTGAAAATGTATAAAATCTCAAATGAATATGATTATTTGATCCCTTAAAAGATACACCTTTTTTTTTTTTAAATTTTGGGATTTTTTGTTAATTGGGGGCGGGTCAAACCAACCCCTTTTTAAACACCCTTCACAGATTATCACATGACCCGGACGAAGGCCTCTGGCCGAAACGCGTAGGTCGTTTTTTTTGTTATCTGACACACTTTGCATGGTTGAGGCTTAAGGAGAAATGAAAAAAGAAAAAAAGCAAATAAACATGAAGTGAGCAACTTGAACTTACCTGGATTTGCTGTTGGGTGTGCTGCCTTTCTGTGACTCACTGGGACTTGGTGGTTATTGCTGAGGGTCTGCATGGAAAACCTCTTCCCAAAATATATATATATATATATATATATATATATATATATATATATATATATATATATATATATATATATAAAATATATATATATATATAAATATAAATATATATATATATATATATATATATATATATATATATATATATATATATATATATATATATATATATATATATATAATAACATGGAAACTGTGTTTTGCTGTAACCGAGGTATCGGATATTTCCTTGACCCACCACTGTAATGTGGAAGAAAGTAAGGGACATTTAGTTGCGAGCATTTTAATTGCAGCGTGTTTCCCCACTGCACTGCACCGAAGTACCATCTTGCGGGAATATGGGACTGGCAGTTCCTCTGCGATGTATGCAAGCAGTGGTAACGAAGTGCAGGTGAGCCAATGACCACTGGGGAAGGAGGAGCCTGCTACAAAATACCTACTAGTGGGTGACTCGCTGTTGGGACTGCAGCATTTGATAAAGGCATCTCACTGAAACCGGTCATGCAAGCCTCCCAGTAAATAACTAATGAAGCCCTGTTGTGTCCTGTGCTTTCAAATCCGTAATGAAGGAGAAGTTGCTGTGATTTTACCGCGCTACCCATGTCGCGCACACAGGACCCTTTCAGATTTGTGGTCAAGGAAACATGGGAACTGTGTTTTGCTGTAACCGAGGTATCGGATATTTCCTAGACCCGACACTGCAAAGTGGAAGAAAGTAAGGGGCATTTATTTGAAAACATTTTAATTGCAGTGTGTTTCCTCACCCCACTGCACCGAAGTACCAGCTTGCGGGATTATGGGACTAGCAGTTCCTCTGCAATGTATGCAAGCAGTGGTAACGAAGTGCAGGTGAGCCAACGATCACTGGGGAAGGAGGAGCCTGCTACAAAAGATCTACTAGTGGGTGACACGCTGTTGGGACTGCAGCATTTGATAAAGGCATCACGCCGAAAGCGGTCATCCAAGCCTCCCAGTAAACAACTAATGAAGTGTTGTGTCCTGGGCTTTCAAATCCGTAATGGAGGAGAAGTTGCTGTGATATATATATATATATATATATATATATATATACTCTTTAACCTCGAACAGTGACGAAGAAGGTGGGCCAGTGAGACTCATTCCAGGCATCAGTGGTCGTGACAACTTTTCTTTAATTGAGGAGCTGAGTTTTTTCAGCGAGGACCGGCGTTACTCCCTGCGCCCCCGGAATCCTCAATCAAAACAAGGCAATCAATCAGCCAGCGCAGGCGCTCAAGGAGGCGGACCTACAAAAGCAAATATCTCGCAAGGGAAAACAAAAAAGGATTGGAGAAAATGACAAGCACGGTTGAGAATACTGTCGTCAATTTAACTGATCTCGTGTTGACTAAAGCTGAACAACAGCTGCTTTTACTGGGACTCTCTTACTGTCCACCCAACAGGTTCTCTTACAATCAGACAAGAATAAATGTCTATAAATTCATTCGCAAAATTAAATTGATTAAATATTTTACACTGGAATCCAGACGTAAAAAAACAACGACTGCGGAGATATCTGAAGGTTCAGGGCCATCCCTTCAGGTACAAGACATCACTGGTTTGCAGAACCTGTTTGATTTGGCATATGACAATGACTCTCAACCTATTCCTAATGTGAGCCAAAGCATTAATGTCAGGCGTTCAGTCACCACGCCTTTTCGTCCCAAGTCCACTTTCCTGCCATTAATGCCACGCGATGCAGTAGATGTGTTCATTGACAGGGTTATAACAAAGTTGAAAGCACTTAACAGGGAAATTACGATTCAAAGGAAACAACAAAACTACAATGATAGTCAATATCACCAGCTTGTGAGTAAATTACAAAAAAACAACAATGTAATAAATAAAAATGCAGATAAGGGAGGAAATACAGTGCTATGGCAAACAAAAGATTACATCATTGAGGGGGAGAGACATCTATCTGAGACCTCTTGCTATTTGTTGTCCACCCTTTTTGCCATGACACGGAGTCATGAAAAAACCCGCAAACAAATTCATGCGTGGAAAAGGCTAGGGTTACTGACAAAGGATGAATCCAGCTTCCTAAACAATGAGCATCCAGTTACGCCGAGTTTGTATTTTCTCCCTAAAATACACAAAAAAATGACACCAACCCCGGGGCGCCCCATCATCGCTGCCACTGGAAGTATGAATGAAAATCTCTCCAAATATGTGGATTATTTTTTACAACCACATATGACAAATCTTTCATCCTACTTAAAGGACACAACGTACTTCCTCAATAAGGTCATGAATGTGGAATGGTGTGCTAACTATTTGTTCCTAGTGATGGATATTGAGTCATTGTATACCTCTATTAACCATCATCATGGTATAAACGCCTGTGAATACTATTTGAGCAAAAGGGACATTTGTTTTCGGGATCATAACAACATGCTAATTGAAATGATTAAGATTTGCCTCACCGCTAACTTTTTCCGGTTTCAGGGCCATGTTTATCAACAGTTGCGTGGCGTGGCGATGGGCTCGTGCTTCTCCCCCAGTTACTCATGCTTGCATGTGGGCTGGTGGGAGGAGCACGAGCTCAGGACTACGCACCAACGTTGGCTACCTAACATTGTCAATTATTGGCGTTTCATTGATGACGTCTGTATAATTTGGAGGGGGACAGTTGAAGAGGCCAATGCATTTGTGATGGATCTGAATGTGAACACACTAAATCTTAAGTTCACATCTACTGTAACAACTGATGTAGCAGAATTTCTTGATGTTCAACTCTTCATAAATAACAACAAAATTGAAACCCGTCTCCACCGCAAATCTACAGCGGGTAATGCAATTTTGCATGCTCGGAGTGCTCACCCAGCTCATACCATCAGCAGCATCCCCTATGGGGAGTTTATACGCATCTGTAGAATTTGCAGTGACAAAGACTCATTAGACATTTGTCTCAAAGAGTCCAAACAGCGCTTCCTGATTAGGGGCTATTCCAATTAGACTCTGGAACAGGCTCTTCAGAAAGCAAGCTCAATAGATCGTAAAACACTCCTTGCGCCCAACGTGTCTAACATGCCAATCTCTGAATGCACTGTGAGACTTATAACTACCTTCAGTGCACAGGAGCGTAAGATCAGACGTATTATTTGTACAGAATGGCCGATAATACTAGCGGATGTTATCGTTGGACCAATGCTGTCAAGCACACCAACTATAACATTTAGAAGAGCCCCTTCCATGTGTGATGCATTGGATACGCCCGCGCCTGAAAATCCCCCTAAAAAAATCTTTGTCAACAAAACAGGGTTCTTCAAATGCACCTCCTGCCGCGCTTGCACCTTCGCCAAAAACAGCACCCACTATGTTACAGCATTTAGTGAGGTGCCGGTACCTATTCGTGAACATTTAACCTGCAGGTCTGAATTCGTTGTATATAAACTGAGATGCACCTGCAATCTCGAATATATTGGGAGCACCAAGCTCCCGGTACACCAGCGCATTCTCCAGCATATTTGCGCAATAATTAACAGTGATAGCAACTATCCTGTAGCGAGGCATTTTCAGGAGATGCATGACAATAAACTAAAAGATTTTGAGTACACTGTTTTGTGCTCGGTACCTCAGCCCGGCCGGGGTGGGGACCGTATGAAGTTACTCAGGCAGAAAGAATCACATTACATATTGTCTCTAGATACTAAGGCTCCCAATGGCCTTAATTTGACGGAAGATTTAAGTAATTTCCTATAACATCTTTTAATATCCCATTTAGTCCTGAAATATCCTTAGGGTACTTGGTTTGCTGATATACTCTTTGTTTTCAGTTCTTAGTTTGTTGCTAGGGTACAATCATTTACATTTAGTCGCCGGCTGGTGACTATTGTATATATTTTTTGATTAATGTAGAAAGATTATTATAATGCACTAATTTGTTTTGCCATTTCTACATTCTATTTGGATATATTTAATAAAGCTGTCACCAGCATGCCATCTAGTTGCTGTACCCCTTTTTATTTTAATTTCTTCTGTGGGTCACAGCCTGAACAACTCTGGCCTTCTTTTTATATGATTTATTAATGCACTTTTTTATGGTCACTTCCTATCATGACAGCACACAAAAAAAAATGTTTTTTGTCTAACGCATTCAAATACAAATTCTGGAATCATTGATCTATTTTGTGGCTTTATAACAGATCTGACGTTGTTTATTTTAGTGGTAGTCTATTCAATATGCAATGCACATTTGAATGAACTTGATTTCAACATATATATGGCATTTTTTCTTTTGATATGTGTTTTCTGTACATATTATCAATTGAATACCTAGGCATTATGTCGCAACATGTTGAACATGTTTTTCAATTAATTTCATGTAAATTCTTGAAAGTTTCTATTTTCTGGCACTATGTCGTTATTCTTTGAAAGTTTCTGTTTTTTGCATTTTTAGGCTAATATTCAGTGGCCTTTCTTATTTACATCTTTCTAATCTGTCAACACTTACAAATGTATGTTGCTCATTTTGCATTTACTTGATTAGCTATGCTTTAATTTGATTGTCACATTTGTTGATCAATTGTAAGCCTATTTACAAAATATCATTTTGTTTGCGTTTTTATGCATTTAAAAAAGAGTAAGTCTGTCTATTATGTTTATCAGTAACGCAGAGAGGGTGTGCACTTTTTTGAATTGTCCCACTTTTATTTTCACTATAAATTGTCCTTGTGTTTTTGAGCGCGTTATGTGAGCAAGCTCCCTAGTGGAGTGAAACGCGTCGTCTTTTCATTGAATAAACACGTCATCCTGCAACTCACTTGAGGAGTGATTCTTTTGTCTGTAATTACTGCTCGCTACATTTGAAGAGGATAGCTGGAGGTCCCTACCTGTTTGGTTCCGCCGATCACTGACGGAACAGGATTGTTTCTTTATATATATATATATATATATATATATATATATATATATATATATATATATTACCTACTGGCGGTCGCCAGTAGGTATATATAGTTAGGATTTTTTCTCTATGGGTTTTTTGAAAATTCTATGTCTAATAACTTTGGCGTTTGTGGACGGAATCGGCTGAAATTTTCAGGAAAATGGCACATTTTGTTTCTGAGCAGCCCTTGAAAATTTGGGGGGGGTTCGTCCAGTGGGGGCCGAGAAAAAAGGGGGGTCCCAAAACGTGTTTTTAACATTGAGTTTTCCATAGGGCGGTTGGCCTCACTTTTAGCCCGAACGGCTGAATGGATTTGCACGAAACTTGGCAAAATTGTAGGGACTGGTAGCCCGATGTGCCTTTTGTAGGTCTCAATATATGTGCTCCAGTGGATTTTGAGAAATTAACGTTTAAAAAAAGATATATATCTGTAACAGCGGACCGGTTAGCGCTCTGGTTCGCGGACTTTTCGCGCAACGGAGCTTTGTGAAGCGAAGCTGATTGGTTCTCCGGCGTCTGTCAACATTCCAAACAGTCCGTAGCGGCCGCCATCTTGTCTCTCGGTAGGATCGAGAGACAAGAGGAGGTCAAAACAAAGGGGGAAATAACTATAAGGGGGCATAGTAGATCCTCGCTGACCCCCTAGGTTTGATGTGGAGGTTTTAAAAGGGCCCCGCGGGGCAAAAAAAAAACAAAATAATAATAATCGAACGGCTGAATGGATTTGCACGAAACTTGGCAAAATATTAGGGACTGGTAGCCCGATGTGCCTTTGCTAGGTCTCAATATATGTGCTCCAGTGGATTTTGAGAAATTAACGTTGAAAAAAAGATATATATCTGTAACAGCGCTCCGCTTCGCGTACTTTTCGCGTTACGGAGCTTTGCGAAGCTGATTGGTTCTCCGGCGTCTGTCAACATTCCAAACAGTCCGTAGCGGCCGCCATCTTGTCCCTCGGTAGGATTGAGAGACAAGAGGAGGCCAAAGCGAAGGGGGAAATGACCATAAGGGGGCATAGTAGATCATTCCTGACCTCTTAGGTTTGATGTACCATTTTGCCAAGTTTGGTGTAATTCCGTTCAGCCATTCAGGCTGTAGACGTATGTAAATGTCCTATGGAAAATTGCATGGGGAAAACACATTTGAAAGTGTTGAAATTTAGAACCAATTAAAATGTTACTTTGGTTTTGTATTTGTGTGTGATGAAAGTTAATTGGTTATGTATATATGTCAAATGAGAGGAAACCACAGCCATTTTGTGATACTACTGTCTGAGGTACATTTGTGAGGAATTTTTGGTGGTGAATTTCTGGTGTTTGATTTACACAGTACTAACACTTCTGCTACTTTTAAAAAGGTGAGTTGTTAATTTGTAAGGGGAACTATGTTGTACACTTGAAGATAATTTGAAAAATGTTTTCTGTTATTTATTTGCAGTCCTTCTGTTATACTAAATACTTGATGAAGTTAGTTTTATATTATGTATTACTAAAAACGATAAATGAAAGTGATTATTTTTTTCTGCAATTTACAGCAAGCAATTTCAAAATAAAATGGCTCACAATGAAGAGACCGTGGCAATTTCTTTTGAATTGTCCACTACATTGATTGAAATTGAGAGCACCAATAATGAAATATTGTCACAAGGAGGACATGACTTGTATGATTCCATTAGATTGATTGAAATGGACAGCACCAAGAATGAAATATTGTCACAAGGAGATGACTTGAATGATTCCACTACATTGATTGAAATTGAGAGCACCAATAATGAAATATTGACACAAGGAGGAGATGGCTTGTATGATTCCATTAGATTGATTGAAATGGACAGCACCAATAATGAAATATTGTCACAAGGAGGAGATGACTTGAATGATTCCACTACATTGATTGAAATTGAGAGCACCAATAATGAAATATTGTCACGAGGAGATGACTTGAATGATTCCACTACATTGATTGAAATGGACAGCACCAATAATGAAATATTGTCAGAAGGAGGAGATGACTTGAATGATTTTTTTGATCAATCTCTTGATGGCGAATTTATCGAGTGTTTGGAGACCATAGAGTTACAAGAATCATCATTGCAGACTTTTAATGAGGAGATTCCAGATGAGATGATTGAAGAGGAAATTACTGATGAGGACATGTTACTAGTTGTTTCAAATTTAGAAAATTCTGAAGAATAAATTTATATTTAGAAATCAAAAATTGTTTGAGACATTATTTATTTTTATTTTTAATTTATGAGGTTGTAGCGAAGTGATTGTAGTATAAAATGAGACTTATAGTATAGAGTGCAACATTTTTATGTTACATGGTAAGTTTACTCATATTTACTTCCCTTCTGCCACTATATTATCTCCAATGTGTATTTGACATGTCTTCTTCATCTCCGGCCTCCTTTCTCTCACTGTGTGTCTCCGATGCATCTTATCGCTGGTATTTTGTGTAATTACAGAAGAGAGTAAAATAAAATAGTTCGGAACGTGAAAAGGGGGCAAAGTAGAGTACTCCTCACCCCCTAGGCCTTTTTAGGCGGTCCCAAAAGGATCAGTTTCTGCTTTCCTGAGAGATTATGGTATGAGTTCCATATACCACAATAACTTGCATTACAACATGCAAGATATCTATCTCCTATTACCAACTTTTGGAGATATTCGCGCTAAGCGCGAATATCTCCAAAAAGTAACACCTGCCCTGAGCAGTTCTTAGCCATGTTATCCAATGGGAGGTGGATAACATGGCTAAGAGTATTAGCTCGGTAATGCATGAATATCGCTGACTTTTTAGCGATATTCATGCATTGCGGCCGTTTATTATCGCATTTGCGATAAACCTTGATAATAGTAAGGTTTATCTTCGATAATTTCTGACGATGCTTAGTGGTAAAAAATTGGTTGGTAAGCATCGTTAGCGATAAATATCGCTTAACTTTGGTAATATGCCCCAACGTCTGTTAACGTTCGATTCGAAGGAAATGAGGAAGTGTTGAAAAACATTGTCTGCGCCATCTTGTCTTTTTTCAAATGCCACACTTTTGTCGTGCACGGCAGCCATTTTAGATGTCTTGACCAGACCCACTCTCTGCACGCTGTCGATTCGTAGCATGGCTCCTCACCCTCGTAAGCATCTCCCCCAGGCACTGGTCACCACCGCTCTCTGTCTTATGCATGGGCAATAAACCTTCCCCCATCTGCGCTGCTCTTCCCTGAGAATCACACTCTGTGCCCGCCCGACACCTCCCTTTCGCCCTATTCACTACCGCACCCTCTGACACTCCTCTTCCTCTGTGTCCGAATGTCCAGGCCGGTCCTAGGCTATCAGCTAGCCCTGCAGATGTAGTTTATGGCCCCAGCTGTAAAGAATCACCCCTCTTCAAAGGAGTTATAGTAGATCAAGGCCCACACCCGATGTGATCCGTCACAGCACACGCGTTCCTACTATCTGAAAACCATCCTGTATTGTGATTGGGGAGGGGACCGAGCCTGAAGCGGAAGATTCCAGGAATGACTCTTTGTACATCAAAGTTTTTACAATTATGTGTCACATTAAAAATATATAGCACTCCAACAAAGTAGTAGGAATATAAAACTTTAATAACATATAAATATATACAACAAAACAAAAACAGTAAAAACATTTAAACAACGAAGAGACCGTGGCAATTTCTTTTTAATTATCCAATAGATTTATTGAAATTGACAGCACCAATAATGAAATATTCTTGTCAGTAGCGGTCTGTTGTGCGAATAGTTCCAAGGCAGCAGAACGCGCTGAAATCTAGATGGCACGAAAGTGATGTCTAGTAAGTTGCCGCCCAGCAAAAAACGGCGTGGGGCGCCGCGGGGGTGAGTGAGTCCAGTAGGCACCACAGCTATTCTTACCGGCATTGCAGAATTACTGCTGGGGACAATGCCTGTGCTGTAGCAGGGTCACAGCAGAAACAAAAAGGATTCTGTTGAAGATGTTGTTGGTTTTGAATTTGAAAACAGTTCTGGTGTCAACTGCTATGCTAATGTAGTGGTTAATGTTTTGTTTTCTCTAGAAAATGTAAAAGAGGGGGAGGCAGTCCAAAGTTCCGTTAAAAGGGCAAAGGAAAGGATCGGTGGTTTGAACTATCAGTCAAAAAGGGGAGGGGGTGCAATAATTTTTCCTACCGGGTCACACTGTGCTTTCACCGGAAGTGAGGTCTGCAGGATTGTAGTAATTCAAAGTGAGGCTGGCGCCAGCATGGGAGCGCCGACGTCCCGCGGATACAGTTTCGTCACTCCACGGGCGATCATGGCAGTCATTCCCCATCGGGGGTCGGAGACTCCCGCGGCTCCTCTAGAATCTTCAAGGTCGTGGAGGACTACGGTGGTGGAGTCAACCAGTGACCGGGCCATTTCTTTATGTTGGGCCCGCTCTTGCCAGGTCGACCGCCATTTTGAGAGTTCGGCAGCTACCGGCGATCGCGGGGTCACATGAGCGGACGGGCTCCACCCTGCCGGGCGAGACGTTGCAGCATGGCCACAGTGGAAGAACCGTTATCTAGGTCGTTCCGAAACTGTGCAGCACTGTAGTTGTTAGGATGCCACCGCCTGGAGCGCTGAGGGTGCAGCTGGGAAGCCTCCACCTGGGGAGGCGGGAGAGGCCTGTTCGCACCGTCTCTCCCTCCCAGTGCACCCCACGGCGTCTCGCTTGAGATTTGTTATGGCCGGACCAGGCGATGAGGACGAGGGGGGGGTCGGAGGCATGTGCAAGACATCCCCCTCCAGTGTTGTCGCAGCCATTATAAAAGAAAGAAGTGTCCCGTCCGTCTTCGGGCCGGGCTTCCGGTGGATGTCGGCCGGACGCCCCTGGCTCTGGCCCCATGAACGGGTTTCTTGGTTTATCGGCTGCAGCCGGATCCCGTCGGCCTCGGCCCCCCGACCGTTGGTGGTCGGACCGGAAGAGCATGTGGCGGGACTACCTGCAACTCTCAAGGGCCACCGCGGCCGGACTGGGAGAGAGAGGGGAGGGTCGAGGAGACATTCCCCCCCCCTGCAACTGTTCAGCGTTGTAAAGGCAATCCCCTGGCCGGGTCCCGCTGGTCTCGGCCTCTCCTCCGGCTACACCCTACGTTAGGATCTCCTGGCCGAGGCGTGGCAGCAGGACCTGCCTTATATGGGCTGCTCCCGGCTGGGCGTAGCCGGAACCCTGCCCCACCTTGGAAGTTTCCAGAGTGGGGGTGGATGTTCTACTGACTTGCATTTTCCCTAGTCTATCGATTTTTTTGGCGTGGCAGGCGGTGGGACAGCGAGGGGTGATTTGGTTTCTCTTACTGTTTTTCTGGTCTCTCACCACTGGCATATTTTAACGTTTTCTTGTTTCTAGGACATTAATAGGTTTTATCATTACGTTATGTTATCGTTTCTTTGTTCGTTGTTTAATAAAAGTTCATGTTCATCAGTGGCCTACTGATTTTCGTTTTCCTATTTTTTTCTTTCCAGGTTGTTTCATGGTAAAGTTTCTGTTAACAGGATACAGTGATCACTTCGTTATTATTGCATATGTCCTTTTCACTAGGGGTGCTCTCTGGTCGGGCCAGATGACGTATCTCTAGTAAATGGTCCGGGTGAAAAAGGTGCATCAATCAGTGGGGAGTAGATAGGCATGACAGATTACAACGGGGGAGAACGGTCCGCATTACGTACCCTTTCACTACTTGCAAAGATTTTCCTACGTTTATTTGCAAACAGGGAATACCTCCAAAAAGAACTAATTCCCAAACAGTCAATGTTCGGACAATCAATCAATCAATGAGGAATGAAATAGGTACGACGTGTTAAAGGCTTGCGTTACCTACCCTTCACTATCTGCAAAGGGAGATAGAATATTCCTATTCTTCCTCGTTTGCAGGTAGAGAAGATCGTTAAGAGAATTAACTTCGAACAATTCAATGCTCGATTGAAACAATCAACAAGGGGTACTGTGAACACAAATGAACGCCGCTTATATACATACGCATTGCTATTTTCAACAGGTTGTTCCTAATGTTTCTATTTTAGCGAGGTCAAAAGAGATCCCATTAGTGGCCTACTGATTTTGCTCGATTCCTTTTGTTTTTTTACACGATTTTTCGCTATCTGCAAAGACTAAACAGAGTATTGCGACTCTGTGCTTGTTTGTAAATAGAGAATGAACCAAAGAGAACAATCAATCAAATGGAGAGAGAAGCAGGCACGACGGATTACAAAGGGGGAAAGGGCTGCGTTAACTACCCTTCACTATCTGCAAAGAGAGAGTACTCCTAATAGAAATGAGGGGTGGGGGGCAGCAATCAAAGCAGATCAGTGTGCATAAACACGAAAAAAAAAATTCTTACCACGTACTTGACATTCGACAGCTTATGATATTTGCTATTAAAAAACCATTGAAATTCACTGAAAAAACCATAGGTTATAGACCATATATAGTTAGGAATTAGCATTTACAAAACCTTGAAAATTCACTGAAAAAACCATAGGTTATAGGCCATATATAGTTAGGAATTAGCATTTAAAAAACCTTATTTTACTCACACAAAACCATTGAAATTCCATATATAGTTAGTTGCACTAACTATATATTGCGCACCCGCAATCCACTGCTGATGATGTCACATATTACATCATTCATGACATGGTCAGTGACATCACTGATGACATCACTGATGACATCTCAAATGACATCACTGATGACATCACTGATGACAACATCCAGTGACTATGTTTCTGTAAAGTTAAAATATGTCTTACATATTGAAGAATGAGTGGATGTATAAGTGTCTGGACGAAGGATTTAGTAGGTGCATGACTGAATGTATGAGTGAGTGATTAAATGTGTCTCACTGAGTGCATGGGTTAGTGACTAAACTGTCTTAATTTGTGCATCATTATGTCTGTTGTTCTGTAAACTGCTGCATGTGTTGATCAGTAGCTATATGAGTAACTATATGGGTTATTGATTGATTGCCCAAGTATTTGCATGGGAGACTGAGTGTGTGTGTGGCTGGATGGGAGGTGTGTGACTCTGTACAGATCAATGTGTACTTGTATCAATGATTGTATAAGAGAGTAAGTATGTGTTAGTATATGGTTGAAAACGTAAGGTGCTCTATGTTTAACTGTATAGAGTAGAAAATGGAAGTGTGATTGATTCTTTACAGGACTGACTAGGTGTGTGAGTAACTCCATGGATGAGTGGCAGAGTGTGAGTGTCTGTATAGGTGTATGAGTGCATATGATTGTGTTGTAAACATGAGTGATTGTATGTATGAATGATTGTATGGGTGAATGAGTGAATGTGTGTGTAGACGTAGGAATCAGTGAGTACGTATGTAGTAACTAGTATTGGTGTGTCAATGGTTTCAAAAATTATACTCTGTTTTTAACACTGGGTGAAACAGAGGTTATATTAAAATGTGAGGAGATGCATTGTATTGTCACATGAATGATATCATCAGTGATGTGATCATTGATGTCAAGTGAGATGTCATCAGTGATGTCATTTGAGATGTCATCAGTGATGTCATCAGTGATGTCACTGACCATGTCATGAATGATGTAATATGTGACATCATCAGCAGTGGATTGCGGGTGCGCAATATATAGTTAGTGCAACTAACTATATATGGAATTTCAATGGTTTTGTGTGAGTAAAATAAGGTTTTTTAAATGCTAATTCCTAACTATATATGGCCTATAACCTATGGTTTTTTCAGTGAATATATATATATATATATATATATGTATATATATATATATATGTATATATATATATATTCAAGAAACAAATTGCTCGCACAATTAGAGACACCCACTCGTCGTCTTGCTTAATCCTTTTATTTTCAGTTCGCAGCAGTACACGTAGAAATGTCTCAGCAGTGAATCTGATGGCATCTGGAGCCAAACATGTTTCGGAGAACTTCCTTTTTCAATGGCATGGCGCATGAGTGAAACAGCGGCAGCGGCATAGTGAGTCTTTATTCACGTTGTTTAAAGTCACGCCCCCATGGGCGTGTGTCCCTCGAGCACTGTGGTATTTGTAGTGCAAACAAGTATTAAATGCCGGTTTGGCAGCGCTGTCATCGTTTCACCCTTCTTTTCACTCCATCGGGCCACTGCATACAACACACCCAGTGTGCCACTTTTCTTGCGCTAAACTGAATCAGGCACGACGTTCCATCTTGTGCTTCAGTGATGAAGCACGGACCTGCTGCTTGCAGTGGGGTGGTCTCCGTGACCAGAGCAGGCCACAAATATTCCAGAAACAAATTGCTCGCACAATTAGAGACACCCACTCGTCGTCTTGCTTAATCCTTTTATTTTCAGTTCGCAGCAGCACACATAGAAATGTCTCAGCAGTGAATCTGACGCCATCTGGAGCCAAACATGTTTCGGAGAACTTCCTTTTTCAATGGCATGGCGCATGAGTGAAACAGCGGCAGCGGCATAGTGAGTCTTTATTCACGTTGTTTAAAGTCACACCCCCATGGGCGTGTGTCCCTCGAGCACTGTGGTATTTGTAGTGCAAACAAGTATTAAATGCCGGTTTGGCAGCCCTGTCATCGTTTCACCCTTCTTTTCACTCCATCGGGCCACTGCATACAACACACCCAGTGTGCCACTTTTCTTGCGCTAAACTGAATCAGGCACGACGTTCCATCTTGTGCTTCAGTGATGAAGCACGGACCTGCTGCTTGCAGTGGGGTGGTCTCCGTGACCAGAGCAGGCCACAAATATTCCAGAAACAAATTGCTCGCACAATTAGAGACACCCACTCGTCAGTTTAGCGCAAGAAAAGTGGCACACTGGGTGTGTTGTATGCAGTGGCCCAATACCACAGTGCTCGAGGGACACACGCCCATGGGGGCGTGACTTTAAACAACGTGAATAAAGACTCACTATGCCGCTGCCGCTGTTTCACTCATGCGCCATGCCATTGAAAAAGGAAGTTCTCCGAAACATGTTTGGCACCAGATGGCGTCAGAATCACTGCTGAGACATTTCTACGTGTGCTGCTGCAACTGAAAATAAAAGGATTAAGCAAGACGACGAGTGGGTGTCTCTAATTGTGCGAGCAATTTGTTTCTGGAATATATATATATATATATATATTACCTACTGGCGATAGCCAGTAGGTATATATAGTTAGGATTGTTTTCCATAGGGAAATCACAACATTCTATTGGGAATAACTTTGGCGCCGGTTGGAGAATCTTCCTGAAATTTTTCTTAACTTTGCCTCGCGGCGCTCCGCTCCTTCCCTGAAAGTTTGGGGGGGATTCGTCAAGCGGGGGCCGAGATAAAAGGGGGGTCCCAAAACGTGTTTTCCCCATGTTAATTTCCATAGGGCGGTTGGACTCACTTTTAGCCCGAACGGCTGAATGGTTTTCCACCAAACTTGGCAAAATTGTAGGGACTGGTAGCCCGATGTGCCTTTGCTATGTCTCAAGATATGTGCTCCAGTGGTTTTTACGAAAATTAACTTTGAAAAAATATATATTGGGCTACATTGGGCTATATATAGAGCCCAAATGTAGCCCAATGTAGCCCAAAGATGGCCACCAGAGACAAAAAAAACAAATGTAGCCCAGATATCAGCCAGATGTAGCCCAACCATAGCCCAATGACAGAATCTCCCAGAGTGTTCTAAAGAACAATTAGAGCGCTAACAGTCTTACTTATGACAAAAGTATGGCACACCTGAAGTCATCTTGATTCGAATAAAGTGTTAACACTTAAAACATTTAATTTGCAAAGGAACAAAATGAGGGGGTTCATTTTGCCATAGAAATTATGATTAGTGCTGAAGAAAGAAAAATTAGGGCACATTTTGAGTGACTTCTCAAATCCTCTTATATTTCATTAAAAAAATTCTGATATGCAGTCTCCCAAGATGGCCACCAGAGACAAAAGAGCCCAAATGTAGCCCAAATATCAGCCAGATGTAGCCCAACTATAGCCCAATGACAGAATGTCCCAGAGTGTTCTAAAGAACAACTAGAACACTAACAGTCTTACTTATGACAAAAGTATGGCACACCTGAAGTCATCTTGATTGGAATAAAGTGGTAACACTTAATACATTTAATTTGAAAAGGAACAAAATGAGGGGTTTCATTTTGCCATAGAAATTTTATATATATATATATATATATATTCACTGAAAAAACCATAGGTTACACACCAGTTATAGTTAGGAATTAGCATTTAAAAAACCTTTGATATTCACTGAAAAAACCATAGGTTTCACACCAGTTATAGTTAGCTGGAAATTTTACTCGCATAAAACCATTGAAATTCCCACGTTATAGTTAGTTGGACTCACTATAACTTGCACGTCTGCAATGCACTGCTGATGACATCACATATTACATCACTCATGCATATATTTAAATATTTAAACATTACTCGCTAATATATGTATTCACTAAGATACACTTAATAAGCCAGTTGACCAATCAATTTTTTTTTAAAAACACTGAAAGAACCATAGGTTTCAGGCCTTGTATAGTTAGGAATTAGCATTTAAAAAACCTTTGAAATTCACTGAAAAAACCATAGGTTTCAGGCCTTATATAGTTAGGAATTAGCATTTAAAAAACCTTTGAAATTCACTGAAAAAACCATAGGTTTCAGGCCTTATATAGTTAGGAATCAGCATTTAAAAAACCTTTGAAATTCACTGAAAAAACCATAGGTTTCAGGCCTTATATAGTTAGGAATTAGCATTTTAAAAAACCTTTGAAATTCACTGAAAAAACCATAGGTTTCAGGAGTTATATAGTTAGGAATTAGTTTTTAAAAAACCTTTGAAATTCACTCAAAAAACTATAAATTTTAGTGGTGTTATAGTTAGCTGGACATTTTACTCATACAAAACCAATGAAATTGCTCCTATATAGTTAGTTGTACTAACTATATTTCGCGCACCCGCTATCCACTGCTGATGATGTCACATATTAGATCATTCATGACATGGTTAGTGACATCACTGATGACATCTCAAATGACATCACTGATGACATCACCGATGACATCATCGACGTGACAATCACATACACCTTTTCATACACTATTACAATTTTTCATCACTGTTTGTAAAATACAGAGTATCATATTTAAATCCATTGTCACAGCAATACAAGTATCTAAAAATCCACTCAGTGATTCATAGATGTATACACACATCTAATCACTTACCTATGGATTCACTCATACATGCTGTCAATGAACAATAGAACACTATCAAAAATACTTATACATCTATATCGACATTAAACAACAGCACGCATCCTATTCACATATGAAGTCATCCTACTCACTTATGCAAACAATGGATCATACTTACATATTTACTTAGCAAAACACTTATACAAACACCACTTCTTCTATTCATTTAGATAGTAAGTCATACTTAGTGAATTATAAAATCATTATTACAAGTATACAGTTATCCATACAGTCATTCACACAATCATTGTGTCTTATGTATACTTATTAATATACAACAACTGACACATTCACTGCCTTTTATTTTTCTAGTTTGTTGGACCTGTACCTTTGAGAAATATATTTGCTCATCACCACACCCATAAAGAGATTCCCTCACCCAAACTGTTAGAACATGTAGTTTTAACTTCATATATCTACTGAATCAACTATTCACACATCTTTGGATAGTCACACACCCCCCGCCGAACAACACACACTTTCACACTCCCATACAAATACTCAGTTAACTAATCAATAACTAATATAGACTTTCACATAGCTAGTAACCAACTGTAGAATCAGTTTACACAACAACTGACAAAGTGATACAGATATTCACACAGTTTAGTCACTATCCACTATATTTAGTGAGACATTATAAATTGGTCAAGTAAACAGTCAATTACACTGCTACTAAATCCTCCATCCAAATATTTATTTATATATATCCACTCATTCTTCAATGTAAATTGCTATATATATAATGCATATTTAAATAACGAAGCAAACCACATTCACTGGATGATGTCATCAGTGATGTCATCAGTGATGTCATTTGAGATGTCATCAGTGATGTCACTGACCATGTCATGAATGATCTAACATGTGCCATCATCAGCAGTGGATAGCGGGTGCGCGAAATATAGTTAGTACAAATAACTATATAGGAGCAATTTCATTGGTTTTGTATGAGTAAAATGTCCAGCTAACTATAACACCACTAAAACTTATAGTTTTTTGAGTGAATTTCAAAGGTTTTTTAAAAACTAATTCCTAACTATATAACTCCTGAAACCTATGGTTTTTTCAGTGAATATATATATATGACATGTTGAAGTTCAGATTTCCGTTCCCAGTGCCGCATGAAGCTTCCTAATAATAACTGTGGTATCAAATGTATGGCACAAATACAACAAACTTCGCAGTCAAGGTCAGAGGTCACACTTCGGTGGTTGAGTCAGAAGCTCAGGAGAGCTGGAAACGGGACAATGGCAGTGATTAATTATTTTAGCACTAATAATGACATTCAGCAGCATGATGTTTACAAGTTCATTTTTCATACTTTTTAAACTTGGCAAATACAGATTTATGGTTTTAGCGAAGCAAACCTTAAAAGCCAATCTCGTACCACGATGGATGTGTTTATAATTCAAATGTGCGTTTAACCATTGATAATGCCTGGTACTACGTTCTTTTCAGCTAAATTGAATATTGTATTATGCAATGTATTGTATGAGTTCATATCTTACCTGCAACAATGCTGGGCTTTAACTTTATTGTAACTGGTTACATAGCATTTTGGTTTGCACGCTGACAGCATACATTATAGTATGCTTTTTATGTCCACTTAATGATCCAATGGGAATGGCTATTTAATTTGTTTGTATTCTGGCGCCAAACCAGACTGACGAAGGCTTCCCGAAAGCCGAAACGCGTATCTTTTACCTCTGGGATTGAGGGCAACCTTTCTCAATAAATCTATGCTGAATTTTAACACCTCGAGTCCGTGCCTTCTGCCATGATGTTTTTGTGGGAGCTGGATTTGTGTGGTTCATATATATATATATATATATATATATATATATATATATATATATATATATCCAACAGGAGTAACGTGCAACCATCTGCGACGTACAAACCGACCACACCAGCATGTTAACAGATCTTTATTTCCTGGCAAGATGGTATTTACAAGCAGGACGGCATGACGCGTTTCGAGGTTAGTTACCTCTTAATCATATGCATGGTTTCAGGGGTGGGTTCGTTAGTCTTTTCTGTAACACTGAAGAGGGACAACTGTCCATTCATTTAAAGAGGCAGTCCTTTTGGGTGTTTATTTCGTGTATTTTCCGAGTTAAGATTTAAAAGTGCCAGTTCTTATTCTTTTATAACGATTAGTGCAAATAATTGCTCAAGTATTATTCGGTTTACCTTAACTCCCAGTGAATTCCTTTATTCAAACTGCAAAGTCCACAATGCCTCTTGCTTCATTTTCAGCATTCATCTGTACTCCAGTGTTGATTTTGGCAAACAATCCACAGTGTCCTTCACAGCCAAATTCTTCACACTTCCAATCGGTTGAAATTATTCTTCGTTTTACCCGATGGCTGGAGAGACACAGGAATAGGTTACAACCACCCCGGATTAAAACCACTCCTTGCTTGCCTTTACGGAATAAATTACATGTTGCATGCTGTGCTAAGGAAAATCCTTTAGGCAGACTCTAGCTGTCTCAAAAATCTACTTCCATGGTGAGGCGGGCCTCTCAACGTGGCCCTTCCATTCAGCCTTTTCCGTGATAAATGTTTCAGCCGGAGGGTGCTTCTATTATTTGTTTCTCACAAAAACGGCCAAACTCTGGCAGAAGAAGCACCCCTTCCTTGCGCGTCGGGGTCGGTAGCGGGATGTGTCAGACACCCCAGAAAATCCAACAGGAGTAACGTGCAACCATCTGCGACGTACAAACCGACCACACCAGCATGTTAACAGATCTTTATTTCCTGGCAAGATGGTATTTACAAGCAGGACGGCATGACGCGTTTCGAGACATATATATATATATATATATATATCCACAACTCTCATTGCATATCCTTCAGAAAAACAACGAGTGCAGACCACAAATAGGTGCAAATCTCATTTTTTGTTTTTTATTGAGCAATGATGCGTTTCTGCCGGTACCAACCTTGATCCAATGACAACGCTACAAGAGTTGATCGGTTCTTTTAAAGTGACAAGTGCTCCATATATGGTTAGTAGATATGGATAAAAGACTTTCCGTATGTGCAAATAAGGCTTAATATACATATAAATACTAATTTTACTGCCCCACACAGTACATTTCCATTAATGTTACATTTATTCCCATATTTCTAACATTATGTGTAAATAAAAAATTGGTGAACATTTTACTGCATTTTCCCAAAATCCTTCCCAGTCTGGATTTGTTTTCATATCAACTCATTTAAAGTGACAAGTGCTAGCTAACTACCGGATATGATCAACATATTTCATATGCATTTGACAGGTCATAATACTAATATAAATACTCTTTTTTCTCTTTTTATGGATTTGACTTCAACATATTGTCACACATTTGTCTGGTATATATAATATTTAATGATCATTCGAATACATTATACCGATTACCATACATTGCCAATCCTGTCACATTGGTTTCCTATTTCAACCACATTTATGTGCAAAAAAACTAAAGTGTCTATGTGCCTTCAAGTCAAAATCCTTCCCAGTCAGGATTTATTTATTAAAGTGAGTAATGCTTAAAGTGCTTGACTTGTGCAATTTATGTTAATAACTGCAACTGCAGAGTATGTGCTTAGATTCCATTCAAGGATAAATATATAATCAAATATTTGATGATTTCCTCTGTAGAACACTTTAATATATAAATCTAATTGTTTGAAAGGTGGGTGTCACATACCATAATGAAAGGATTATCTAAAATATGTATACTCAAGTGAGTAATGATGCGTTTATGTCATTGTCGCTCTATTTTTGACTGTCTGATTTTGCTTGCTTTATCACTCTGTGCACTTTACCACTGCTTAGTAAAGCTCATTTGCTTCTTCCTTAAAACACGTGTTGTATATTGGAACTACCTCTTTGCCTATTTTAGTTTCCCATAAGTCCATTGTAAATTATGTCTAAAAAGTACCTATGGCATGGAAGGTTAAATGTCATATGTGGGTATTTACCTCACCCACATGTATTACATGTATATACATCTACCAGGAGCACCATTGTGCGCTGGCTAGCCTGCAGCTAAAGTGCACAGCAGTAACAAATGGTGAGATAAAATCTTTGCCATGTAGAAAATGCCTATTTTTTATGTATTCATAAATTACCCCAAAAGTGCTCTATGTAATCTCACAGGGCAAGATGTTACTTTTTTTAAATACGGCACACTACCTAGTGGGGTTAATGTTTTCTCACAATGAAATAAAAATAAATAGCTATCTCACTCTGTAGGCTTTTAAGGCTTTCCCATGAACTGTCCTGGATGGGATTAAAACCTTTATTTCATATTTCCAACTCTGATATGCTAGAAAATGATTCAAAGCTATTTGTTACATGATTTAATGATACAATGGATGGCGGTCGGAATACCACCCCAACCACCATAGTAGTGGAAATCAACCGTCCGCTGATACCACGGCAAAACCGGAGGTCCTATTAGGATCCACCGTCAAAAACATATCACAGCGGCTGAATGAGGCCACCAAAGACCGCCCGTAGCGTGCGGAGCTGGTAAAAATCTGTCCGTGGTGGTTGGATTTGTGGCAGAAACACACCAAACCGCCGCCAGGACAGCGGAGAGACCGCACGGAAAATTAGGATATCCCCGATGTGACCGCGGTACATTCTGCTGTTTCTGAGTTCCGCGGTCGAAAACAGTGATGAATGGAAGATCCGGCGGAAGGGCTGCAGCATAGCCATTGATGCGGACGCTCCATGAAAAAAGTGGTGGCAGACTAAAAAACAATCAGAACAAGGCTCCCAAGTGCACACAGCAAACTAGCCCTGCCCCCAAAAACACCTAACTCACTCCAAAGACACACCCCCATGGGAAATTCAAAAACTACCATTCTCAGGACAACCCACACAACACACCTGACAGCAATACTCCACCTTGCCCCCCATAGAGTATAAGACAAGCCCCTTCCTTGACCAGAATCCTTTGCAATACTCCACAACTGAAGGGCTCAACACCAGAGGACAAAGGAGAGGAAAACCTGCACACAGCACACCAGCACAACAACACATACAAACACCCATCACCTACACCACCCCCACTACCCCCACAAATGCACCCCAAAACATTTGCACATCACACACCATGGCACCACAGAAAATGCCCATATTTACAGAGAGTGAGTTGTCAGTCATGGTAGATGCGATAATCAGAGTAGAACCGCAATGGTTTGGTAACCTGGTTCAACAGACACCATTAGCCACCAGAAACCAAATGTGGGTTAGGATAATTGACAATGTCAACACAGTAGGCACCACCCCACGCAACAAACAGGAAATCATAAAGCGGTGCCATGACCTGAAGAGTGTTGTGAAAAAGAAGAGGCACAAGAACCATGAGCTGGCTCAGCGGACTGGCGGTGGCCCTCCCATTACACCAAGAACATTTACTGCATGGGAAGAGAAAGTGCTTGCCAAATTGCATCCAGAGAGTTTCACAGGAATAGCCGGGGGAGTGCAGGCTGGTAAGCACCAACCAATGTATACCATTACACTGCTATGTACTGTCTTGCACAACTACAAAGCTACATCTCTGAAGCCTAAGTACATTCATATGCACCACAATACCAAGCACAGGTCTCACAGTTGTAACCTTCACTCAATCTTAATCACCCAAAGGTAGCCAATATTTACAGGTTTGTATGTGTCCAGGCAACCACCACTACAACTCCCACCATGCCCCCCTGTCCTACCCCCAAGCAGGATGTAGCACTCCACACCCACGCAGAAGATGTTTGTCAGCCATTGTATGGTTCACCCTCACCTAGCAGGCAGGTAGTCATCTTCCCAGAGAGGGCTGTTTGGGGGTGGGAGGCCTGCACTACAACTCCCACCATGCCCCCCTGTCCCACCTCTGAGCAGGATGGAGCAATCCACACCCACCCAGAAGCATTTGTCAGCCATTGTATGATTCACCCTCACCTAACAGGAAGGTATCCATCTTCCCAGGGAGGGCTGTTTGGGGGTGGGAGACCTACACTACAACTCCCACCATGCCCCCCTGTCCCACCCCTGTGCAAGATGGAACACTCCACACCCACCCAGAAGCAGTTGTCAGCCATTGTATGGTTCACCCTCACCTAACAGGTAGGTAGCCATCTTCCCAGGGAGGGGTGTTTGGGGGTGGGAGGCCTGCACTACAGCTCCCACCATGCCCCCCAGTCCCACCCCTGAGCAGGATGGAGCACTCCACACCCACCCAGAAGCAGTTGTCCGCCATTGTATGGTTCACCCTCACCCTACAGGTAGGTAGCCATCTTCCCAGGGAGGGCTGTTTGGGGATTGGGGCCTGCACTACAACTCCCACCATGCCGCCCTGTCCCACCCCTGAGCAGGATGGAGCACTCCACACCCACCCAGATGCATGTGTCAGCCATTGCATTGTACACTCCTAAGTCACAGGTAGGTAGCCATTTTCCAAGGCTGTACTGTTTGTTTGTGGGAGCCCTGCACTACTACTCCCACCATGCCCCCTTGTTCCCCAGCTCATCAAGATGAAGCACTCCCTCCCACCCAGAGCATGTGTCAGACATTGCATTGCACATTGCATTGTACACTCCAAACTAACAGGTAGGCAGCCATCTCATGCTCTCTTGTCCCATCCCTGAGCAGGATGGAGCCCTCAACCACACAAACACAGAGATGTGTCACAAAATCAACCTAAATGTGACAACAGAACAGGTAAGTAGACAGTGCATGCACCCAGCCATTCCTCGCCAAAAACATGGTGGCATAGGACAACACCAGCCCTCTCATCCCACACAAAAAATGCACACAGATCCAATTGCCACTTACAGTGTGCAAACAGGTAAGTGAATGTAACTGTGACATCATCCAAAGTGTGACTCACTAATTCACATGTTGAATAAAGTCTGTGCACAATCATGCACAGCACTGAATGCCATGTGTAAGTGCCATATGGGCAGAGCATCAAAGACTATATGAAAACAAAGCAAGCATGGTCTGTAGTATAAATTGAGATTTGCACATGACATGACAAAGGTATGCATGACATAACATTGGCTAGTTCATGCTCAGATTAAATGTCTGCCATGCAGAGTAAGCACCAAAGATGCCTCACATAAAGTTGTTGTGGGGCTAGTCATTAGATGACAACATGTCCTCATAATCACAAAATATGCATGTGGCGCATGGTATGTATTGACATTTCATACCATGGACAAGTAATGCATGTACTGCCACATGATGTGAAGATGCACAGTAGTGTGCAGACAAACAATATGATAACTAGAAAACTGTGTGGTGTATAACCTGTGAATAAGATACATCTAACACCAAGTTTGGGGGGTACACTTCAATGACCATTTCCCCTCTGTCCCACAGGTGACCAAGAACTGACTGCAGAGGATGACAACAACAACCTGCAGAGGCAGTAACCCCCCTCCCCAACGGAACATGGACTCTCAGATGAGGACTCCCTGGATCATTAAGACATGGAGCTCGAAGCCGGCCCATCTGGTGTGCCAGGGCGCAACAGGTCCCAGGACCCTATTGTCCCCCCACCACATCTGCAGCAACACCAACATCTACGCAGACCCCTGCTGTAACGGCCTGTGGGGGCTCCACCACCACCACCACCAGTGCTGCCTGCAACACTCTCCCTGCCCCAGAGGATGACCACCCCACACCAACAACTGAGGATGGCAGGGAGAGGATGCAGGTGCCAACAGTGGTGAGGCAACAGGTCCGTGGCAGCAGGGCAGGTGGGAGGGCAAGAGTCAGTCATAGACAACCGGACACCGGGACCGAAGCCCTGGACAACATCAACTGAGTCCTTGGGGCCTAGGAACGGGCCCAGGGACAAACGGGCTAGGCTGAGGAAGATTCCTGTGAGCTCCTTCCTTTGATGAGGTCCATGGACACCCGCATGGGCCATATAGTAGACCTCTTGGGCCAGCTATTGATGGACCTGAGAGACAGGCCTGGGCCACAACCAACACTTCCACCTCCCTCTGGTGGCCCGCAGGACAACAATTCACCATCCTCCCCAGCAGCCACAGAGAGGGAGACTCCTTAGACCCCACTGACTCAACAGAAGAGCCCCCCCCCTGCCAAATGATCAAGAGGCCGTCCTAAGAAATCCCAGGGAGGATCCCGTGGCAAAGCACCTGCCAAACACCAGTCACAGAGCCAGCCATGATGGCATTACTCTTCATTACAGTACTGACTTTTTGGACTGTCCTTACCCACACTGCCTTGTGAATGGCATCCGTCTGTTGAACTGGGTCACCACATCAATATGGTGGCTACTCAGTTGTCTCATGTAACATCACTGACAACTCACTGCTTCACTAATCACCTTATTGTAATTATTCACCACCCTGTCACATGTCCCCATTGTAAATAAACACTCCTTACACACACATGTTGTTATGTCTGCTCTGTGTTCATTGCAGGATGTGCAGTCTTCACCATGATTACAATGTACCTGGAGTATGGAATGTATGTAGGCAAGGAGAGGCTGAAGGGTCCTAGGAAAACACAACAGAACAGTATTCACTAGTCAGGTGTTGGCATCACAGCCATCACACAACACTTGTCACCAAGATACTCCAATCTGCACACATTACAATGAGCAACAGTACCGATATAAACATCCAGGGATTTGCCGAACTGCCATGTCCAAGAAACATTTGCACCCAGCCCTGAGTCAACAACAGGCTGCAGTCACATACACCTTGCCAACAACAATGGCTGTGTTGTACATTGTCACTCACCTTCAGGTGAAGTGGCGGTTGATGAGCTGTTGAAGCAGGTTGACACCTTCCTCCTCTCCACTATCCTCGTCACTGGACATGTGTTGGTTTGCAGACGGGCCCTCAGCTGCTCATCAGCATCCAGGAGCAGGGGGATCTCCTTGCGCAAGGCCAGGTTGTGGAGCATGCAGCATGCAACTACAATCTGACACACCTTTTGGATGAGTACATAAGTGCACCTCCGGTCTTGTACAGGCAACAGAAACATGACTTCAGGAGATCAAATGTATGCTCCACCACACGACATGTCTTCCCATGAGCATAATTGTAGCGGACATCACTTGGGGTCCTGGGATTCTGCAGTGGGCTCAGCAACCAAGACCGGTTGGGATATGCTGAATCACCTAGGTGTGAGATACACAGAGCAACTTTGTAATGTAACTGAGGCAGAGGACAGCATGTCACACACACAGCATGCTACTGGACTATTCGCACTCACGCACAATCCATGTATGCTCTGGAAGCAGATTATCCGTCAGTCGTGGCACAATACTGTTACGCAGGATGTACGAGTCAAGGCAGATCCTGGGAATTTGGCACATATGTGTGAGATGATCATATCCACCTGGCACACCACTGGCACATTGATGGAATGGAAATGCTTCCTGTTCCTGTAGATGTGCTCACGTGCCTGTGGTGGATCCAGGCCAACATGTGTGCAGTCAACAACATGAGGGATGTGCTCAAGTGCAAAAAAATCTCTCTTCACAGCCGCCAATTCATGCCTCCTGAGGAAATAGATATATCTGTATTTGTAGATTATCATAGCACCATGTTGAACATAGGTTGAGACATCCTACCTGCGCTGGACACCGTGTACTGGAAAGATCCTGAAGCAAAGAAATGCAGGGCCATCATCACCTTATACGTTGATGTGAAAGCACCTGGATATGTCCTGTGAGGCTGCAGGTGGGGCTACAACATAGCACATAGGTCTTGGAAGGTTACTCGATCTGACGGAATTTCCGTATGACATCCTCATCCTCCATGATTGCCAGCACTGTGAAGGGACGATGCACATTTGGCCTCCTCCTAGGTGAGATTAAAGCGGACAATAGTCAATGCAATCCACCATGAGATGTGTCCAACATCTTACATTTTGGCAGACACAACGCAAACAATGACTAGCATCACAGTTCAGCTTACGGCACAACTTACATGTAGGGACACCCTTAGCTACACCATCCGTACACCTATCCACTTTTCACACAGCTAGCACCTCAAAAACAATATACGACTATGTGAATGCACAAAGGGATATGGCCACATCTTGCATCTGCAGCCCTGATAGTAGTACCAACTGTATATGTGTGAGACGGCCACACTACTGTCTCTTACCTAGCTGCTGTACCTGCCACACCTTCTTGTGTAAGTTGAACCGTGCACACATCAACAACACAATGCGCCCAGTCTGTGAGTATTCAACAGATCTGTGCATGAGCCACTACAAGTAGACAGTAAAATATGCACAATAGCTAGTCAGACATTCTTCACTGTGAGTTGCTCTGCCCTTTCACACATTAACATGTGTACCCATTGTAGAGTCCATCACAACACTGTACATGCCCACCAAAATCACCAGTGACATGTGAGGGAGTTCATGCCAATGTTCAAAATCATATACACAAACTTGGCATGTGTAGTCATCAGTGGAGTAAATGTTACATTGGCATTGTGTGCACAATCATGTTCCATTAATCATGTGGCCACTGTGCACTGTTGAGAACTGCGCATTAGCCATTTACACGGCATGATGTGTCCAAAGGTGCTGTCAAAGTACTCCGCCACCCAGATCAGGGTCATTCTCAGCAATGTGTGGCACCCATATTGCGGTAGCTACTGCCTGGCCCCAGCGGTGTGTCACTGCCAAAGCCACACTTGAGGTAGTGATAGTGATATGTGTTTGGCCAAATGGCGGTTGGCATGCTACGCCACCCAGATCACAGTAATTCTTGGCAATGTATATTGCAGAAACTACCACCTGGCCCCAGCGGTGTGTCACTGTAAATGTAAATGTAAATGTAAATGTAAATGTAAATGTAAATGTAAATGTAAATGTAGTATACTTGTAAAGCGCACAGCTGCCCCAGCAACGGGGCGTCCCGGCGCTGTATAACTCTGGGGAACCCGTCCTGGCTTTCCCTGTGGGATGGTCCCTGCTGGGAGTCCCCAAGGTGGAGCCAGGCATCCCCGGAATTGGTGGGGCCGTTGTGGAGATTAGGCAAGCTAATGCCCAGAGTTGCCGAGTGGAACCCCTGATTAGAGTAAGCACCGAAGCGAGAATTATCAAGTCCGCTGACCAAGGTCCACGACCCTGCCGCGTCGGGAATTGAACCCTGGTCCCGGGCTGACTTCTGCTCTCAGGCCTGCTGCCTCTAACCAGTGAGCCACACTACTCCACTGCCAATGCCACTGCCAATGCCCAAACCACACTTGTGGTAGTGATAGTGATATGTGTTTGGCCAAATTGCAGTTGGCATGCTCCGCCACCCAGATTATGGGCATTCTTGGCAATGTATGGCACCCATATCGCGGAAGCTACTGCCTGGCCCCTGCGGTGTGTCACTGCCAATGCCAAAGCCACACCCGCGGTAGTGATAGGCATATAACCATGGTCAAATGGTGTTTGGCCTGTTCCGCCACCCAGATCACGGTCACTCACAGCAATGTATGGCACCCATACCGCGGAAGCTACCGCCTGGCCCCTGCAGAGTGTCACTGCCAGTGCCAAAGTTACACTTGCGGTAGTGCTAGGCATTTACCCATGGTCAAATGGCACTTGGCATACTCCACCACCCAGATCATGGTCATTCTTGGCAATGTATGGCACCCATATTGCGGATGCTACCACCTGGCCCCTGCGGTGTGTCACTGCCAATGCCAAAGCCACACTCGCGGTAGTGATAGGCATATACCCATGGTCAAATGGCAGTTGGCATCCTCCGCCACCCAGATCACGGTCATTCTTGGCAATGTATGGCAACCATATTACGGAAGCTACCACCTGGCCCATGCGGTGTATCCCCGCCAATGCCTATGCCCTTACAGCCTATTGGGAACCGCAATAGACTAATGCAATGTAGGCGTGCTCCGCCACCGCGGAGCCAGTCACTGGATGCAATTGAAAAATGCACAATCACGTTAGCGATCGCCTGGCCCCTGTGGTGTGTCACCTCCATGGCCCATGCTCTACAGCCAATGGGAACTGCAATTGCGGTAGACTAATGTCATTTTGAAAATCGCAGTAGGCTTGCTCCGCCACCGCGGAGCAGGTCATTGGATGCATTTGAAAAAGGCTAACCTGGAACACCAATTGCAGCAGCTTAGAACCACTGCAACTGTCCCAGGGGGCTGTATATGTGTGGGAGAGAGCCTCACATTTCCACAACTTCCAGTGCCTGCTGCCTGAGACCACCACCTGCTGCTGCTGCTGCTCCTCTCTCCAGAGCATGCTGCCTGATACCCCTCACCACCACCTGCTGCTGCTCCTGTCTCCAGAGCCTGCTGCCTGAGACCCCTCACCACCACCTGCTGCTGCTGTCTCCAGAGCCTGCTGCCTGACACCCCTCACCACCAACTGCTACTGCTCCTGTCTCCAGAGCCTGCTGCCTGATACCCCTCACCACCAACTGCTGCTGCTCCTGTCTCCAGAGCCTGCTGACACCCCTCACCACCAACTGCTGCTGCTGCTGTCTCCTGGACCCAGCAATATCGAGGACCGAGAAGATCTGTGCCCATCCCGTCACCACCGAGGAGCTGGAGGTCCTGGTGAACTAGGTGCTCACACAGTATGGGAGGCTATATGGTGCTCCAAATGTCGTGGTAAGTGTCTCAGAGTGGAATTGAGAGTGCAGGGAGAGCACACATGACGTTGCTCTGCTGCAGTATGTGCCTGTGAGTGTGGGGTTGTGCCATGCACTGCCTAACATGCTGTCTCCAGAGAAAAGGGGTGTTTAGCCTATTTCACACGTTTTCCTGCATGCACATCTGAATGGGAGGGACATGTATTGTTTCCGCAGCCATACAGTGATGCTGCTGGTTGGTGATCCAGGAGTCAGAACTGAAATTGCCTGTGTGAATGGATGCGTGTGTCCCTGATGTTCTTCACAGGCTTATCTGTGGCCTTATCAAAGGTTCACGTCCAGAGGGTGCTGATGGAACTGTGTCTGAGTCAAAATTTGCATCATGTGTAGGTGAGCACTATGCTCAGTACTTTGATACCAGAGGGGAAAACTCTTTGTGGCAAATTACCTATGACACAGAAGATTGTAGTACTTTGGTGCACAGCCCCTTCCATTTCCCCCAACATGTGCACTGACTCGCATGTGTAGGCACTGTTTGCGCTATCAATTTCTACCTTCATATGACATTTCTGATGCCCCACGTTGGACCTCAGTGTGCACCCACCTGGCCTGCACAGTCACTGCCCAATCTGACAAGGACACAACACTGAATGTACAGAGTGAAACGTGTGTTGTTTGCTTGACTATCCATCAAAGAGCCATCTTGGCCCTGTAGATTGCACACGAAAGGCCTTGTGAGAGGGTGTGAGTTTGTAAGTTTATGTCCCTCAATGTGACCTCCATGACACAGTGAGCCATTCACAGGGCAAGGACATTGATGGCAGCGCAGTGTTGGGCACAGTGAGTCTGCCCATACACATGATTACCGATGTGATGAATGTCTTGCTCACCCACAGGCTGGATAGTAGATGTGAGCAGCCTACTCATTGCTTTCTGTGCTGGCATCCTGCATGTGTATGAAATGGGCAGGTATTGTGTCCACCCTCCTACCTGCATGAATGTTCATATTATACTCCCATGCTAATGTACTATGTTAGATGCTGTATTGTCTCTGCTAGACATATCTGTGAAGTAGTGCTGAGTTAGTCACATGCTCCTGTACTGATAGATAGTGGTACATAATCCAGTGTCACTGATTTTTCCCCCTCCTGTCTCCCATGCCTGCAGCTCAAAGTACACCAGTGTAAGGCCGTGTGGAGGGTCAGTGCACACAAGGTGCGGGCTCTGGGGGTCTCCAACCGACGGCGCACACACTGTCACAAGAGGTGGGATGCATCTGTCGGCTGAGCAAAAACATGACAGAGATGACGCAGGGGCTGCTCCCTCGGGCGGGCAGGTTGGCACGCAGGAGCTTGACACCACTAATGGGCTGCATCTTAGCTGTGACTCAGCCTGAGCAGGATGCACGTTTTAAGGAGCATCAGCAGCAAGCTGCGAGTGAGTATTCTGAGTTGGGTGACTTTGGTTGTGAGTGACTGCATGTGTTCCACGCCTGGGCCAGTGCTGAGCTCTGTGATGTTGGTAGTGTGATGCAATGGCTTGTAACTGGCCTCTGTGTTGGGTGCTGCTGACATGCATTTTCACTACCTGTACTTACTGTTGTTGTGGTAATGGCCCTTGACATTGCATTCTGAGTCATGGACTTCTGGCATCATCTGCATTGGGTTAGTCAGAGATATCCCATGGAAGGGAACATCAGTGATCATCATCTGAGTGTGCTTTCATCAATGTGTGCATTGCCTAACGTCTGAATTGAGAGTACTAGACATCTGGCACCAAGGTGCAACAGCAGTTGTGGCCCACAGAACGACATGGTGGATGGCATGGGCTCAGGGACATTGTGGACAGTTATGTTGGAGTTTGTATCTGTGTTGTCCACTTCTGCTGCCTCAAGATGTGACAGTGGCAACATGTTTGGAAGTACATTGGTTCCCCCTTCAGGGCCCTAGGTGTGCTCAGAGTGATCTGTGTGTCTGGTTACACTGAGCCACCGGGAGGCTATTTGGCTGTGTGCAGGCTGTGTGGCTAGCGCACGCACCCTTGCACCGTGATGCAAGGATGCCTGCGTCATGGGGAGATTGCTTTTGTGAAGGAAGGAGCCCCTTCCTGCACAAAAGCAATCACTGCAGGCATTTTCCTCTTTCAATGCATGCTGTAGAATGCAGCATGCATTGAAAGAGAAAAAAAGTAGAAATGATTACATTTCTCCTCGTTTCGCTTGGCTACACCACCCCTATGGTAGCGCAGCAAACTGACGCATTTCCAGGTTTACGATTTCTCGTAAATCTGGAAATGCATCAGTGGACATGGGTGTTGTGTGGGAACACCAACAGCAACACCCATGTCGCACCCCTAACACGCAAAGTGCTGCGTGAACAGGGGCGATATTTACAAGCACAGGTTAAGTCACGCAGGGTGACTTTACCTGTGCTTGTAAATATCCCTTAGCAGGCTGCTCCACCGGTGCGTCATGCAATGTGATGCACCGGCGGCGCATGGGGCTTGTAAACCGGCCCCTGGGTATTGAACAAACAATATTTACAGGATGAAGGGTGGATTCAGACCCTCTAAGCAGAGATAAGTGAATTTTTTTCAATAACTATGGAGTGTTCATCTGAATGCATGGTCTGGGATTCCATGAAGGCATTTGTCAGAAGGAGGATTATAAGTAAAGATGCTGGCAACGGCCTTCAAGCTAAAAAAGAAAAGCAGGTGTTAGTTCAAAAAGTATATCAGAGCTATGATAAATTCCTGAGGAACTCAACTAGGATCAATAAAAAAGTATTTGACACTGCCAGACAGGCCCTGAGCGATCTATAGTATGCTTAGCGTGCCTCTATAAGCCAGACGTACACTCAGCGAGTATATGAAGAAAGACATTTTACAGGCAAATTTTTAGCATGGCAGGCACGGGAACAAGCGACCAAGAACTGATTAGAGGCCCTAAAATGCCCGACTACGGAGTAGTAAGGCAGGACTCTGAAATTAGGAGCAATTCTGCTATACCATTATGAGAATATCTACTCAAAGAGTCAGAAAATGGATAAAGCCCTTTTAGAATTTTTTTATCGGATTGTGATATTCCGGTTTTATCCATAGAAGAGGGAGCTAATTTAAGCCAACCTTTTTCCAGAGAGGAATTGATGGAGGTTATTATGAACCTTCCCAACGGGAAGGCTCGTGGCCCGGACGGCCTACCAGGGGAATTTTTTCAAGCCTTCTTGGATGTTTAACTGACCAACTCTTATTGTTTGCTAATAAAATGCTGCAGGGCGATGACATACCACCTTCTTTTTTTAAAGGGAACATGGTGAGTTTTCTTAAAAAAGATAAGGATGCCTGAGAGCCCAATTCATACTGACCTATAATCTTATTAAATTCTGATTATGAAATAATATCTAAACTGCTCACAAATAGATTCAATTCAATAGTCCCGGGTTTGATTCACCCAGACCAAAATGTTTTTAAGGCAGGGAGACAGTTTGGTACTAATACACACTATCTGACTGAAGCTCTGGATTATTTTGAGGCAAATAATATATGAGCCTGCATGTTTTTATTAGACACAGAGAAGGCCTTTGACCTTGTGGTCTGGGAAACATTATTCTACATTTTGTCTAGATTTGGCATGCCATCCCAGATCACAGGGTTTATACACAATTTGTATTGTAAGGCTGAAGTGGGTATTATCATTAATTCGGTCGAAGTGGCCCAAATAAAAGTAATCTGAGGCACAAGGCAGGGGTGTCCACTCTCCTTGATTCTTTTTGCCTTTTTCATTGAGCCCTTAGCCAGAGCAATCCGAGCAAACAGGATCATTCAAGCCCTAATTCCTCAAATGGATAAGAAAAAATTATACGTGCATGTCTTATGCTGATCATAGATAGTCAGCTAGGGTCGCAAATAAAACTTTTTGAGATTTTTGCTTAATACGAGGCACTTGGAGGATATAAAATCAATCGGAGGAAGACAGAAGTTATACTCTGTGGATGCACTTCAGAGGCCTTATGGCCAGACTTGGTTGGGTGTGCTAATTCCCTCCCAAAGAGATATTTAGATAACTTAAGTGCAAAAGTATATTCATAAAAATGTACTATATGCAGCATGAGTCAAACATGCTTAAATCCACTTTTGCCACTCTGCCCCTCCAGGGCAGGAATACACAACCTTGGCTGGGAGAGTTAAGGATTCTGCCTCTAAGAACAATAGTGTGCCTCTTAGCCTAGGGAAAATGGATAATTAATAACTGCTGACCACTTAAGAGGGATTATCAATACAGGAGGGGGCTGGAACAGTTTACAGAATGCAGCTTTAGCAGTACCTCATTTTACTTGGAGATCCCATGAAGGGCGTTGCCTATTCATTCCCAGGACCATCCTAGGCAACTAGGCTCCAGCACAAAACAGGGCCCAGCTTGGCAGTTCAGAATGGACATTCCCTATTAGAGCCGACCAAGACTGATTTTCATATGCATTCCACTTTTTGAAGACTTTTTTCTCTACAGCAGCAGTACATTAATGCCCTAAAGAAATGATAAAGTCACAAAATAAATCCATGGTTGGCGAGCAGTGACTAGGTATGCGACGTGCTGAAAAATTGACCATCCATTACACTAATATTCAATGTTGCTTTGATAGCCTGCAGTTCTAGACCGCTCATTGAATTTAAAACTGATTTGAATATATTGAAGCTCAACCATCTTAATTTCATACATCTTAGATCACTGAAATCTTTAGTGACCAAGGGCCAGATGTAGGAAGGCTATTACCGGTTGGTAACGGCCGAAATTAACGAATTTCGGCCGTTACCGACCGGTAATAGGCTTTTCTGATGTAGGGGCCGAAATTAACGATTCTGTAATTTACCAAATCGGTAATTTAAGGAATCAGTAAATTACCGATTTCTTAAATACCGATTCGTTAAATTACCGAATTCCTAATGTAGGGAGCACTTAAATGAGTGCTTATCCCATGTTAGGATTCGTTATTTACCACCAACTACAAGTTGGTGGTAAATAACGAAAACACCCCAAAAGGCAATTTTATGCAAATTGCTTCATTGCCATATTGCAGACATACAGGGCCAGATGTAGGTAATTTTATTTTACCACCTCTTAAATACCGAATCATACCGATTCGGTATTTAAGAAGTGGTAAAATAGAAGTACCGAGATGTAGGTAAATACAGATGTGCATTTACCGAATCGGTAAAATTCGGTATTTACCGATTCGAAGCCCATAGGAATGAATGGGCATTACCGATTCGGTAATTACCGAATCGGTAAATACCGAATTTCACAAGGGTGCAGGGGGTGTCACTTTGACACCCTCTAGCACCCCCAAAATGGGTTCGGGTGCCATGTGGCAGGCATACCTGCCCTAAGGGCAGGTCTGCCAGTCATATGGCACAGGTGTGCATGCACACATGTGCATGCACACCGGAATCGGTATTTTACCATCAAATAGGATTTGATGGTAAAATACCGATTTTTTAATGCTTGTGGGACTCAGAAGAGTCCCACCTACATATCAATTTTACCGAATCGGTAATAATACCGACTCGGTATTTTACAGAATCGGTAAATTTACCGATCGGTAAATTTACCGATTCTGTAAAATACAGGGCCCTTCATCTCAAATTGCATTTACCGGTCGGTAACGGCCGAATTCGGCCGTTACCAACCGGTAAATGCCTACCTACATCTGGCCCACATGCCCTTAGGGCATGTATGTCTGCAACCTGTGCACCCTTACACAATTGAGGGGTGCAACAGGGTGTCAAAGTGACACCCTGCCACCCTTCAATGTTTTCCCCCTTTTACCGAATCAGTATTTTCCGATTCGGTAATTGACATTCATTCCTATTGGCCCTCAGGCCCATAGGAATGAATGGCAATTACCGAATCGGTAAATACCGATTCTTAACGATTCAGTCATTTTTACTGAATGATTTGTTACATAGCATTTACCGATTCGGTATTTTCGAATCGGTAAATGCTATTTACCGACATCTGGCCCCAAGTCTTTTGTAAATTGGGTCGGTAATAAAAGCTGCGCTTACTTTGCGTCACCTCCAACAAACTATCTTCACAACATTTCAAACCAAGTATCTAGTAGTCAAGTTGATTTTCGCTCACTGACCTAACCACTTTTATCAAATATTGCTTCCAACTCTAACAACCCCCAAAGCACTGAGGACGTGTTGCTGATAAGAAAATGCACATGTGTAAGATCTCAATGAATATGAAGTGTTTGCACCGCAGGCGGCACAGGGCATATCCGACCTTCTAAAGCAAAACTTTAATCAGTTCATTGATAAGGTGTGACCTGCATTCCATTCGAATAAAATCTCTTGGTGCATTGCATTCTCTTTGAACATATCAACAGCCACGGCAGAAGGAATGCCATAGATGGGCACGTTTCTGTGATTAGCATTTGATATATGCGTTTTAATCATTATGCAAGTACAGCTATGTGCAGGGCAAGGTATGGGCCATTGCGTCATCTTAAGCCTGTTGTGTGAAGAGCAAACTAACACACTGTTGTGCCATGCAAGCCGATCCAGTCATATTTTGCTGAAGAACTGCCAACACTACACTGTGTTTTGCATCGAAGTGTGCTGCTAGTCTATGGATGTCGCAAAGTCAAGAGTTCAATGTGAGTAGCTACTAATGCACAAAATATTGTTGGTACTAGCTTCGGTCCTAAAATCTCTCTTGAATCCCAAGTGAGCAATGCAGAGATCATCAATGAATTGTTGAGGCTGTCAATGATGCTGCAGCAAGCTTGCAGAGTGCATTGTTTGCAGTTGTGCATGGAGGCAGTGATCAATATTGGATCAAGCACTAAGAAATGTTTGTCTTCCGAAGTCCAAATGCTTCCTGAATCACTAGAAAAAAGCACACGTTTTTCCAAAATATGGAATTGCCTTTTCCATTCAAACAACAGTGCCATCATCTGGTAACAGATTAAAATCATTAAAACGTATTGAGAATAAATAGAACGTATCAATGTCTCGTTTGGTTCTGCCTTGTCTCTAACTAGTTTTGGTTTGACAGCAATTCTAAAGGGATTGAAGTGCTTTCCATCGGCCATCATTAATAACTTCTGCTATATAATCAATGAGGTGTGTTGACCTTTATACATGGGCCCCCTTCTTGTGTCTGAAGGCAAACATAATATCCATCCCAAAGAAGCGAGACACATGCTGAGGAAGTGTTGCCATGCCAGGAGGAGAATTCAATGTTTCTCATGTACATCCTTTGAATGGAGGGCATCTCAACAGAACTGAGCCCAGACCACCAGGGAACGGTGCAAGCTAATACAACTGTGATTGAAGCTATGGAGTTCCATGCTTGTGTCACAACTCCTTAGATAGCATCCTCTGCTGAGATAACCAATTATTTTATAGAAAAGGTGAATGTATGTGGAACATTGCAGGAAACGTACAGTAAGGGAATGCAACTGCTCAACATCCTGGTTTGATTAAAGTAATTGTTGTGGGTTTGGGTATGGAGAGGAATTAATAGAAATTCATTGTGCCTCACATCTAGGATTTCCAATTAAAGTTGTGTTTGGGATGGCAGTAAGAGTGGATTTTATTAAACAATCATAGTATGGAATTTTCATGAGATGCCAAAGACCGATTTCTTTGTTGCATGCCACAACATCAGCAGTCCTTCAGGCCATTCAATAATTTAAGTCCATCCTACAGTCAGAATGAATAATTTAAAGATAGTTCTTTGTAGAGACCACATGTAATGTTGCTGTGCTGTAGCAGCGTGGCTTTTGTTTACTCTCATGAAGGGGATGCATACATAGTGCAGACACAGGGGATCGAGCAGGCTCAGAAGGAATGCGTCGTTGCTTCACAGTGCATATGGCTGACTCAGTCGGTCATATGGCAACCACATGGTCATTTGGTACCCTAGGAATCCAGAGCCTTTGACTCACTGGATAGATGCTTCGAACAGCATGATGAAGTCATACACTACTATCGCTCAGTCGCTGAGACTTGATCAATGTCTGCAAATTCTGCTGCAAGGTAAATATGACAGGTTCTTCAAGATAAGTACATGGAGAAAGAGGGAGGAAAGAAGGGGGCTGTTGTGGTAGGAAGGGAGCAAATGTGTGGTGATGTAGCAAGAAAGAGATCATCCCATGTATGCTAATCTGGGCTGCGTAATAAACCACCGTTTTTAAACTGGTCCGCCCATAGCATAGCATCTCAGACCAAACTTCCTACAAACTGTTTTTGGAAACAATAAAAAGCACATTCTTTTTTATATATATTTTTTGTAATGTTTTTATGCACTACAACAAGGTACATCATTTCTCAACAAGTCACCACGTAATATGTGCATGCTCCTTTTCTTTTTTTATGTTTGAAAGCTTTATTGAAGTAAATAATCAATCCAACAAGGTAACACCAGCATATATAAATGAGGAAGAGGGAATATGATGAAAGGATAAAAATAAAGCTGATGGTACAAATGAGGAACAAAGCATTTTAAGCGTTTTTAAGAGAGGGGGAAAGGAGGGAGGGAAAAAAGGGGGGGGAGTAAGAAAAAACCTAGCAATAAGTCATAAACGGAAAATTGCAGTAATTATGAACAACAAGCATAAGAAAGTACAGTAAAAGCACCAATGACTATAAATAACGATAAATATATGGTCTAAAAGGCATTAAATAACATATTATGAAGTATAAAACGGCATAAGTGAGAGAGTAAGTAAAGTGAGTAGGTACCGGAGTACACTTATTCAAGGGGGCTTAAAGTTGGCAGAGGAAAATGTATAGGGTTTTGTCTTGGCAGCTTGATCCAAATGTAAAGTTAAGGGCAAACAGTATAAATCAACATTACGAGAGGGTTTGCACAAGGCTGCGAAGGCTACGTCAAGCCTATGGGAGTGGCAGAGTAAGTTCCACCAACAGACCATGGAAAGTTTGTGTAGAGACTTCCAGTTGGAAGAAATGTGTTGGAGGGCAAGGGCAAGCATGAGGTCAAAGAGACCTCTCGAGTGTGGTGGGAGGTCAAGAGAATCAGACAGACTGCCTAGAAACACCAAGGAAGCTGAGAAAGGGAGAGAGAAGTGAAAGATATGAGAAATACGGGTCCACACCTGTGTCCAAAAAAGGCGGACGGAAGGACAGAGAAAGAAAAGGTGAAAGGAATCTGCATTGGTAGCCTTGCAAGTCCAGCAAACAGCACTAGAAGAGGATATGAAACGGGATAAGGAAAGAGGAGAAAAGTAGAGTCTATGATAAAAGAAAAAGAGAGATTGAGTCAGAGAGGCATTGCGGGAGGTTTTGAGAGATTTAGCCCAAATTTTATCCCAAAGAGAAATCGGCCATATAGAATCGAGATCTTTCTCCCAAGAGAGTTCTAATTTCGATTTGGGGCGATCAGGGTCAGAAGCAGAGAAAAATCGGTAGATAAGGGAGGCCTTAGGGACAGTAGAAAGAAGGGTAAGTAAAGAAGAAGATGATGGGGGTGAGGTGGCAGAATCAAGAGAGTAGTATCGTTCAAGGACAGTTTCCATAAGAATGAAGTATTTCTTCGCGAAGGAGGAAGGGCATTGGAAGGAGGACTGAAATTGAGGAAAGGAGCGAGGGGACAAGCCATCGAAAAGATGATGAACCCAGATAACACCCCTCGATCTCCAGGTAGGCCAGGCAATGGGTCTATTCCGTATGAGAATAAGTGAATTATACCAAATGGGCATTAGCAGAAAGGACTCACGAGAAATAGGAACAGATAAGGTCAAGGGTCGCAAAAGAGATAAAGTGTGTCGAAAAATAGGGGAGACAAGACACGAAGCTTTAGCGGTGAATTGGAGAACTTCTTTAAATGAATGTGGAAGTAATAGATCACGCTCAACAGAAAGCCAAAGTGGGGACAGAAAGGAGATGTCCTGTGACAACCAACGAGAAGCTTGACGGAGGGAAAAGGATTTGTGGTAGAGACGGAAATCCGGAAAATTAGTACCACCATTCACTTTGGGTTTACGAAGGGATGAGAGTGAGATGCGCGCTTTTTTCTGTTTCCAGAGGAATTTGGACAAGACAGAGTCAATACGACGAAAATAAAGAGCCGGAATATGGATCGGGAGCATGGAAAGTAAATAAATTAAGATTGGAGCAATCATCATTTTAATGGAGTCAAGACGCCCCCACCATGAGAGGAAAAGGGGATTCCAGGAGGAGAGGAGGGCATCTATTCTAGAAACAACGGCGTTCATAGTAAGACGAACAGATGATGAGGAAGAGTTGGAAAAAAGTACACCTAGATATTTAAGTTTCTTACTCTGCCAAGCAAAGCCAGTGGAAGAAAAGAAGTGCGGAAGACAGAATTTAGTGAGGGGAAGAATCTCAGTCTTATCCGAGTTGATTTTATACCCGGAGACCAAAGAAAAACTTTCAAATTCAGCCAATAGGGAGGGGACTGAGGTAGTAGGGTCAGAAATAAAAAGAAGGATGTCATCAGCATATGCAGATAATTTAAGTTGATTGGGTCCATATGGAAAGCCAGAGATGGAAGAATTATTACGAATAGAGGTCAAAAAGGGTTCAAGAGCTAGGATGAACAAAAGAGGGGAAAGAGGACAACCCTGGCGGACACCGCGTTTAAGAGTAAAGGATGAGGAAAGTTTACCATTGACTAAAACAGAGGCTTTAGGCATGGAATAGATTAAGGAGACATAGGAAATGAATTTTGGGCCAAAACCATGCCATTTCAGGGAAGCCATAAGAAACGACCAATCAACTCGGTCGAAAGCTTTTTCAGCATCCACTGAGATGGCTGCAAGAGGGATGGATAAGGAAGGGGCTTTACTGAGGACATTAAGGAATAGTCTAGAGTTGTCCGAAGTGAGGCGACCTTTAACAAAGCCGCATTGCTCTTTCCCTATGAGGTGAGGTAGAAGGGGATCAAGGCGAAGAGCGAGAAGTTTAGCAAACAATTTATAATCTACGTTGACCAAAGATATTGGCCGATAGTTTTTGCAAAATTTGGGATCACGACCTTCTTTAGGGATGAGGCAAATATTGGCGTCTTGGAATGACCCTTGAGCGAGGCCTTCGGAACAAAAGGACTGAAAAAGGAGAAGAAGATGAGGTAAAAGAATGTCGGAAAAATGGAGATAAAATTCAACCGGAAAGCCATCAGGACCGGGGGTCTTGCCTTTGGTAAGAGACGTCAATGCAGTGGATAATTCAGAAAGGCTAATGTCAGAGTCTAGAGTCGAGAAATTGATCTGGGAGGTATCAGGTGTAGGTAGACGAGCAAAATATGACTGAAGAAGATCTGGGGTAGGGGGATTTTCAGGAGTATATAAAGTTTCATAGAAAGAATGTAATTGCTCCAAAATATCTTTATCTGTATGGAGGAGAGTATTGGAAGGAGAATAAATAGCATCAATAACAGTCCGCTCCTTCCGTGATTTGAGGTAATTAGCAAGCAGCTTACCGGATTTGTTGCGGCCTCCGTAATACCGAGCACTACTGCGGAGAAGATAAGAAGAGGCCGAATCCGTGGTGAGCTTATTAAAGGCAATTTTAGAACGAAGAAGTTCAGGAGACATCTGATTTGGAGAAGAGGTATAAAATTGGTGTTCAAGTGACTTAATATGTTGTAGGACGATCTTGCGTTTATGAAGAAACGCTTTCTTTTTCTTGGAGACAAAGTCAATAATGAAACCTCGGGCCGTGGCTTTAAACGAATCCCAGAGGGTGTGCAAAGGGGTAGTAGGTGTAGAGTTAAGGTGGAAGAATTCTGAGGTGAAAGAACGAAATGCTGAAGAGAAAGTGGGATCAGTGAGAAGAGAAGAGTTAAAGCGCCAGCGAGAGGATTTAGGGGTAGGGGGGAGAAGATCAAAGACAGTAAGAATAGGGGCATGATCAGAGATGACAATAGGTTCAATGGAAGAGGAAAGAAGATGTTGAGATAAGGAGGAAGAAAGGAAAATGTAATCCAAGCGGGAGAAGGAAGAATGAGGGGGAGAGAAAAAGGAAAAATCCAAAGTGTCCGGGTGTGTGATCCTCCAGGAGTCTATGAGATGAACCTGAGAGATAGTGTCAAGAAACTGCTTGTGAGGTTTATGAGGAATGAAACGAACAGAAGATTTACGGTCTAAAAAGGGGTCTACAATCTGGTTACAGTCTCCACCTAATAGAAAGGCGTCGTCCTTGTATTGGATACATTTTGCTGTGATCATGGGCCAAAAAGAAGAATCAGGGCATGTAGGACCATAAACATTCAGTATAGTAATCGGGATAGCATTGACAAGCAGCTTAACTAAGATCCAGCGACCCTCTTCATCTCTCTCTTCAAGGAGCAGTTTACACTTGAGACGTTTGTGAACTAGAATAGCAACCCCATTTTTTTTATGAGAAGCAGGTGAAAAGAAAACATCGCCGACCCAAAGTCTTTTGAGTTTCAAAGACTCAACGTCAGAGAGGTGTGTTTCTTGGATAAGAGCAATATCAGGATTATAAGAGGAGAGGTGGGAAAGTACTCTCTGCCGCTTAATAGGGTGGTTAAAGCCTTTAACATTCCAGGAAATGACGTTAAACATGAGACCGTATAACACTAATTAGAAATAACAGGTGCCAAAACATACTGTACATGCAATAAGGTGAAGTAGAAACCATATAAGCCATTAGAACTAGGGAATGGAAAAATGGATAAACATATTGTATGAGCAATAGGTTAAACTGCAAAAAATCGAAAAATATTAGAACCATTGAAAAGGTAGAAAGAAGAGTAGGAGGAAAAGGAAAAAGAGAGGGGGAAAGGGGAAAGGCGAGGGGAGAGGAAAGAAGGTCAGCAAAGGATGGTGAAAAAGGAAAAGAGAGAAGGCATAGAAGACAGTACAAATCCAAAAGGATGACTGTAATAAACATACCTGAAGGGGGTAAATACACAAAGGGAAGGCGGGGAGGTGGTGATGCGTTAAAAGACGGGGGGACCAGGAACAGGAGCGGAACCACACCGAGACCTCACAAAAGGGAAACGAAGGACTGAACAAGATGGTGAAGGGGACATCCGAGAAGATCTGTGTATGGAAAAAGAAATTAATTAAGGACATCCGGAACAAGATACATGAGAAACATAACCAGAAATAGAAAAAGAGAAATGTTGAGCGTAGTCAAGGAGACTCAAGAAAAGAAAAATTCAAGAGGAGAAAAACGAAAAGACCAAGAGAAAAAAGCTGAGAAGAGTACATAGAACTAGAGAAAAAAGAGAGCTAGAGAGCAAAACATGAATACAACAGAAACATTTCAGCCACTGTTTGATGGAGAGGAGGAGGCTTCCATCCCTTCCTCATTTTGTAGAAGAAGAAAATTACGTAGTTCACCAGGTTCCTGAAAAGACCAAGTCTTATTCCGATGAGTAACTCTGAAGGTACAAGGATGAAATAAGCCATAACGTGCACCAAGAGAACGCAGAGAGGGACGCATTGCCAGAAATTCCTTGCGTCTGGAGGCAGTAGCATTAGAGACATCCTGAGAGAAGTAAATTCGCTGACCTTGAAAAGACAATTGTTTTTTGGTTCGTGCTGCCGAGAGGATCAAAAGAAGGTCGGTGAACTTCAAAAACAGGATAATAACTCCACGGGGTTTGGCAGATGAAGATTGTCTGGCGCCAAGTCTATGTGCTCTTTGAATACTGATGGACGTAGAGGGAGGCATGTCCAAAAACTTCGGAAGGAAGGAAGTGAAGAAAGAGACTGGATCGTCCCCCTCAAGATTTTCTGGCAGATTGTAAATACAAAGGTTGTTTCTTCTGTTGCGATTTTCCAAATCCTCTGTGTGTTTCTGCAGAGAGAGGACAGTCTTTTCTAACGTTACAATGCGTTGCGTGTTGGACTGAACCTCAGGGGTGAGTAGTTCAACAGAAGAAAGGCGAGCATCCGTGGATTCCCATTTATCTTTCAGAAGCTGCATATCCTTGCTCGTCTCTTCGATAAAGGGACGCATTGCACGAAGTTCCTCCAAAATTTGATCAATAGGAGATGAGGAAGATAGGTCATCCGGTGTGGGAGAATGTTGTTTGAGACGTTTACCAGCTGGAGCCGGTGGAGAGGGTCTATTGGAGGTCGATTGACCAGAGGGGGCACGCTGAGAGGAAGAAGTCGACATTTTAGTAGACTGAGGTAATGTAGACCCAGCAGGCGAAGAAAGCTCCGAAGAACGCACCGAAGGATCAAAGAGAAACTTAGGTTTACGTAATGATACCATAGGGAGCTCTCCTGCAGACAACAATAAAGTTCAAGGCGCGTGGAATGATGCAAAAGAGCACCGTAGAATTAAGGAAGCCAGTCACTGGAGATAGAGAAGAAAATTCAAAAACATATCTCTGTGGGTTTCGCTGACAAGAGGAAAGCAATATTCTTGAATACTTCAGGTGAGTGTGACAGGATTGCGCCAAAAACCAGACCTGAGGAAGCGCAGGTAAAGTACATTGAAAAACGCCAGCGTGCTGAATGGTGTGGGTGCCGGTGTTATTGTAGAAAAGAAAACAAAAGGCACAAAACCTGTCTTAGAAGAAAAAAGCTGTGAGGCATTCAGTGAGCAAACAGTGAGGAAAACAGTCGCATTATACCCCCAATGACGAGCGCTGTAGTGGCAAAGCGTGTGGGGAAGCAGGTCTCACAGCGGGAGCCTCATAGCTGAAAAGTCTGAATAAACGCCTCAGAAGAGATTAAATTGCAGTATAAATGCACTTTAAATGCTCACCCCCAAAGTTAGTGATGCCAAACAGTTCATGGTAGTCGAGCGCTGGTTTGATGAGGAGGCGGAGGTCCGGTGTATCGCGGCTCGCCTAAAATGGCGGCTGCGTGAGGAGCGGCAGCAACATCACGGAAAGTGATGAAAAACGGCAATTGAAAAGCCGCCCTTGCGCTCCGTGCGTTCTCCGGAGGGTCCGAAATGAAAATCCAGGAAGAAGAGGTGAAAATAATCCCCTTCACATCGGGGAATCTTCAAGGAGGTTGGGTGGTGCGGCGGAGCTCCGTAACTAGCCGGCCATCTTGCGCGGCAGCTAAGCCACGCCCCCGCATGCTCCTTTTCTATTTATTTTATTTTATTTAATGTGATTTTATATAGCGCGAACTTTACCCGAAGGTGTCAGAGGGTCAGCAAGCATGTGCATCACCAGCAAAACAACAACTAATTAGAACAGTGCATATTCCAACTTGTAACGTAACTCCACACATCCTGTGCATGGGCGCATTTGTAAATGGCAGTGCGAGTATACGGTGTGAGGGCACATAGCAGCTCAACACAACATTGCTGCTATCAGGAGGAGTATCATCATTCTGGTCCACCTTATTTCTTGCTGAAGTCTCAGTTGCACACAGCTCACCAAAGCCCCATTCACAGTTGGCGTTCATCTGATGGGAGTCTCAGCTCCCTGAGCAGGTCATGCCAAAGTTCTAGGTCACCCATGAGCTTAGGGTCAGTTCCACTACTTTAATTATGCCCCCCTCTGCTGAGCATCACTGTGCCACATCTTTCAGCCAGCCTTCCACCTTTGGGGCCCTAATTCACAGCATCGCCAGTCACTCTCTGGCAAGCAATAGGATAACATCCACAAACCGTTTTTTTATTTTGACAGAAGGGACCCCCATACCCAGCAAGAAGACCTGCACACTGCCCTGCAGCCTCAGATACAACCTATCTCTGAATATGTTCACTACCTGTGCTCAGAGGCTCTGAATATGAGCATATGTCCACGTCAAGTGGTGATAGGTAGCTTCATCCTGGCCACACTTAGGGCACAGTCGTGATTTTGTGTTGTCTAGTCTATGGAGCAAAGCGGTACAAAAGGAGGTGGTATTGGACGGAGCATCTGAACCAATCAAACACTCACACCCAGTCAACAGATCTGGGTTTAATCCATCACCGTTCTTTAGCCCACTCTGCCACCCCAGTTCAGACATGGCCATATGCAAATGAGTCTGACCGTGTGCCTCATGGGAACAGTCCAGTATGAACTGCCAAGCCATACCTTCCCTGGACCAGAAACATGCTACCTAGGACCGGTTTCTGGCATTTCAGCCGTCTTCAGCCAGGCTTGCTTGAATCCAGTGGCAAAGTGAGCAAGGGACTCATGTCTGAGCATACCCTGCCAACTTATGGCGCACAAAGCGGTACAAAAGGGGGTGGTGTTGGACGGAGCACCTGAACCAATCAAACACTCACACCCAGTCAACAGATCTGGGTTTAATCCATCACCGTTCTTTAGCCCACTCAGCCACTGGATTAAAGCAAGCCTGGCTGAAGACGGCTGTAATGCCAGAAACCGGTCCTAGGAAGCTTGTTTCCGGTCCAGGGAAGGCATGGCTTGGCAGTTCGGGCTGGACTGTTCCCATGAGGCACAGGGTCAGACTGATTTGCATATGGCCATGTCTGAACTGGGGTGGCAGAGTGGGCTAAAGAACGGTGATGGATTAAACCCAGATATGTTGACTGGGTGTGAGTGTTTGATTGGTTCAGATGCTCCGTCCATCACCACCCCCTTTTGTACCGCTTTGTTCGCCATAAGTTGGCAGGGTATGCTCAGACATGAGTCCCTTGCTCACTTTGCCATGGATTCAAGCAAGCCTGGCTGAAGACGACTGTAATGCCAGAAACCGGTCCCAGGAAGCTTGTTTCTGGTCCAGGGAAGGCATGGCTTGGCAGTTCGGGCTGGACTGTTCCCATGAGGCACAGGGTCTCACTGATTTGCATATGGCCATGTCTGAACTGGGGTGGCAGAATGGGCTAACCAACGGTGATGGATTAAAACCAGATCTGTAGACTGGGTGAGAGTGTTTGATTGCTTCAGATGCTCCGTCCATCACCACCCCCTTTTGTACCGCTTCGTTCGCCATAAGTTGGCAGGGTATGCTCAGACGTGAGTCCCTTGCTCACTTTGCCACTGTTTTCAAGCAAGCCTGGCGGAAGACGGCTGTAATGCCAGAAACCGGTCCTAGGAAGCTTGTTTCCTGTCCAGGGAAGGCATGGCTTGGCATTTCGGGCTGGACTGTTTCCATGAGGCACAGGGTCAGAATGATTTGCATATGGCCATGTCTGAACATGGGTGGCAGAGTGGGCTAAAGAACGGTGATGGATTAAACCCAGATTTCTTGACTGGGTGTGAGTGTTTGATTGGTTCAGATGCTCCGTCCATCACCACCCCTTTTGTACCGCTTTGTTCGCCATAAGTTGGCAGGGTATGCTCAGACGTGAGTCCCTTGCTCACTTTGCCTCTGGATTCAAGCCAGCCTGGCTGAAGACGGCTGTAATGCCAGAAACGGGTCCTAGGAAGCTTGTTTCCGGTCCAGGAAGGCATGGCTTGGCAGGTCGGGAAGGACTGTTCCCATGACGCACAGGGTCAGACTGATTTGCATATGGCCATGTCTTTACTGGGGTGGCAGAGTGGGCTAAAGAACGGTGATGGATTAAACCCAGATCTGGTGACTGGGTGTGAGTGTTTGATTGGTTCAGATGCTCCGTCCATCATCACCCCCTTTTGTAAGTCTATGGAGCATGGCTGTTGTTACATATGCACATTCTACAAAGTTGAATTGTATCATATGAAATCTGCCGGTACTGGACACCGTTTCAATGAGTGTAAGTGCTTCCTGCCATTGTAAATTTGGGAACTGCACATTGCAGTCCGCCTCCAACTTTGTGTTATGTATGCAACAGGGGCTACTTGCATCTACTCAAATTGCCTGGTGTTTTCACTCCTGTACCCTCGTCTGTCTGTAGGAGTAATGTCAGTGTTTCTGAGCTGCATGGTTCGGTATCATGTGCACTCCATACTTTTTAGGCCAACCTGTAGAGTGCCTAATAGTGTAAGATTTTACCGTTTCTTAAATGGAAGTGGTCTTTTGCTTGCAGCACCCATGTGAGCTAATGTCTCTCTACATATAGATCGCCCGCTTCCTGGCTTCCCCCCGACTTCAATTGCCTCACATCAAGCTCTTTATCTCTATGCTGAAAACCAGGGATAGACCATAATGGCGCTGTCCCAGAGTAAGCTAAACTATGATCCTACCGAGCACCAAACATATCGCAAGCATTCAGTGCGAGACGCAGGATCAGTCCGTCAGGCAGCCGCTCAGACTTTCAGCTATATATAGTCTGTGTAAGTTCCAACAGTGTCTGGCTCCTTGTAGCGGGGTTCTGTTTATACCATTTTTCTCACTGTGCCAGCCCGCCATGAATGCAACTGGGAGGGGTGGTAGTAAACTGCCAGGTCCAGGACCCAGGGCCCTCCCTGCTCCTAGGCACCCTGAAGTGGTTCCATGTCTCCCTCCTCCTCCTCTTTCCACAAGCCAAGCTGACCAGTGCCGACTTAAGTTGGACGAGTTTGCCTTGCGGTATCAGGAACATACTGCACTGAAATAAATACAGGCATCTGGGGAGCACCAGCATTTTAGCTTTAGCAATTCTATGCCTGCTATTGGTAGGGGCAGAGATATCCTGTAGTCTGGTCTATATATCTGCCAGACACTTTGCTCGGTTAAGTGCTATTCACCTGTCATCATCGTTGGTCAACTGTGTCCCCAGGCATGTAAACGAGGAGAGTTATCAGGGTATTTTAGATGGCGGGAGCAAGTTTTCTGCTGCCTCACATAGTCCCCAAAGGGGTGTATCAATGATTTGTGTTTGTTAATTTTGAGGCCTGACTGCTGCCCAAATATTTCTAACTCCCCATGCAGGAAACTCAGAGATATCCTTGGATTAGTTTAGTATAATAATAAATTGCCTGCATATAATGATATTACGTGCCTGCTGTCCCATGTTCTTATCACCCACTCACTTAGGACATGGCGTAGTTCGCACACCAGAGTTTCTATGGCAAGCATGAACAATGGGGGCGCTAACGGGCAGCACAGTCAGGTTCCCCTACCCAATTCCCATGTCACTGACATCATATCATTTGTACGGACCATTGCTAGGGGTCCTTACAAATTATGTGATTCATTCCAATAAAGTGAGGCACAAATTTCATGGCCTTGAGCGCCTCAAACAGGTATGCCATATCACTGTGACAAACGCGTTTTCAGTGACGAGGGATACTGCTATCATTTCCTGGTCTGCCCACACCAGCTCTCCGAACACCCTGGACAAGCGCCTGATGTTTACAGCCTTTCACCTACCCGGTATAAAGCCACTTTGGTCTGAGTGCACCAGCATTCCTATGACACCCTTTGGGAGTACAGCCAAAATTTTACCCAAACATTTGTTGCCTGTGTTGAGTAAAGACAGAGGGCATAGGATGTTTCGTCATGTGTATTCTTTCCTGGTTTGGGCTGGAGGGTAATGGTGGCCTTCTTCATGGACTTGGGCAACTCCTCCAGCTCTAAGGCTTCCTGATACACCTGGAACAACTTGTTTGCTGGCGTATCTGAAAACGCCTTGTACCATTCTGTTGAGGGCCCATCAGGACCCTCAACAGAATCTCCCCTGCTCTGTTCCTTTATCGCCTTTTGTCTACTGTGTCATTATGGGGCCCTCCAATAAGAGTTGTTGCTCAGGCATAAGGGTGGGCAGGGCAGGCACTCACAGTGCTGGATTTGTCGCCTTCTGTTGCTCAGTGGGGCCTGTGTAAAGATGCTAATAATACTTTAGGGATACATCATTAATTTTCTCCTGAGTGTGTGTCATGACTCCCATAGCATCCCCGATTGCCCTAATTGCTGCCAGCGCCCTTTCCCTTCTGATCAGCTAGTGCAACAATCTGCACGCTCTGTCTCCCTCCCTGTGTTATAGTAGCATGAACTCTCTCTGTATACTGTAACTGTAACTGTCATCAGATCACGCGCTCACAGAAGGGCCACCTCTGATGTGTGCTGACTTGATTGGCACTCAAGCTCTTTTCTCTCCTGAAACTCCAACACTCTACTGCATATACCACAGAGATTCTCCAAAAAGAAAACATACAACAGAGCCTTTTCTTGCATCGCACCGAGGATCTGGAACTCACTGCCCCAAGAAACCAGACTGAATCCTTCAACAGTCGCCTTCAAGAACGAATTAACATGTTACTCATGAGCAAACTTTTGCCCTAGTACCATTGATCTCAGCCCCCCGGCCCCATTTGTTCTCTTCCACTATTCGCAAGACCATTGCTTGCTGTCGTTGTTTTGAGTATTGTTTTTATTAATATTAATGTCCTTATCTTTGCAGCTATCTGTATTGGAGAACATTATCTATTTCCCCTGCCTCTAATATGTGTAAAGCACTCTGACACCCGCATGGGTCTTTTTTCGTGCCATATAAAACATTCTAAATAAAAAGAAAAAAGTAAATATATGTACCTCTGGTTCTTTCTTTCCTGTGTACTTACTAGCCATTGCCTTGCCCTGCATCACCACTTTCATGCCAACCCACTCTAGCCACCTTGTTCCTGCAGTGTTGGAGTTCTGCTCAAGTAGGAGCTAAGTGCATCATGCGCCTCATGACAGAGCATTGTTTCCTATAGTAACAGAACCGGCAGTCTCCACATAAAGATCTCTGCCCTATACCTCACACACCGATACTTAAAGTGAAGTGGAGGATGATCAGAAAGTGCTCAGACTCTGTGTTTGATGTCTGATATAAGGTGTAAGTGTGAGCTGTCTAGCAGGACATAGTTAATTCTGGTGTATGTATTTGTTACCTGAACATAGTTCGAAAATTCCCACATATGTGTGTGGCACTCCTGATCCAGCGTCACACCAATAATTGATCAGGGATCAATACTCAATAACATCATTCTGCAATGGCCCATACACATTCACCCAGATTCCCTGATGCGCTGGTATCAATTTATATGTACATTCAATTTCCTTTTCTTTCATAAGTTCATATATGACATCTTTTGACTTAAATCCAACTTTACATCAACTCTTCTTCCATTTGGTCGATGGACCAATTAGTTGAATAGTTGATGGTAATGATAATACTCTTTAACTAACTATTCAGTCAGCTAAATAATCACAGACTCTCCGTAAAGTTAATAAGCTTTTATCTTACAATTAGAAAATGCTCAATGCATACTGTCCAAAAAATGGAAATAATGAATCTCACAAAAGGAGAGATAAACATCAATAATTTAAATGTATACAAACTCATTGTTCAGTCAATGACATTATGCCTGACGGAGTGGATAGATTAAGAGACAAAGTTTCAGCAAAATTCAAATGTGAAACATAATATACCTAACGGAGGGGATAGATGAAGAGACAAACATTTCATCTGAATAATACGTATCAATATACCAATGACAAAGTGGATAGGTAAAGAGACAAAGGTTTCAGAGACAAAAAATACATTTGCAAGAAACAAGTCAGACTAATACAAACCTAACAGTCTGTAGAAAACCACCCCCTCAGCCTAGGTGATGGTGGGAGTTCCCCGAAATAGAATCAGGGAACAAAGAATAGAAAGGGACAGACACAGGACAGGTCAGGAACAGCTAGGCCTCTCTGCAAACCAACGGACAGTGATGCATCTCCCCTCTTCTCTCCTGTCAGCCTAAGCTTAGACCACACCTCTAAAGGCACCCCAATTATACCCTAAAACTAACATGTCCATCCCACATTTGTTGCAAACTTTCATGTAACTCGTAAGTGGATTGGTGGGCTTGGGAGGTGGCATTGTCATACCACTGTGACTTCACCTATGATTCAACTAATTTATTGTTCTACATTCATCCCAGGGTTTGGTTCTGAGCTCATTCTCAGAATCACTACACATGATACAATTTTAACAGTCTTTATTCATAATTTTAACATCATTCGCAGAATGAGTCTCTGGTCCCACGACTGGGCACATAACTTGGCAGTGAGTCACCCGTCAATCTGGCCTTCAACTTGTTCATGTCATCTTCGGTGCACAACGCATCTGTCTTGCCTCTCACAGATAGGATTCCCTCCTCTGATCACCGCCTCCCACTTCAACCAACATAAAAAAGATGGCGGTTTAATCCAGCTCACTATAGTAAATGAAAATTAATTATATGATAATGCAATCCTCACTGTTCACCACCCACCTTTGCACTAATCCCTGTTAGCTTATTTCCTAGCATAGTGAGAGAGCGCAAACTGACCTAAATGTATGAGTACATCACACTTACCTGTAGTAAGCACAAATCATGAGGAGAAATGCCATGAGTGCTAATAGTATCTGTAATTATATTCTGAATGTATAGCTAATGTAGAGATTTAAGTAGAAGTGGAACTAATACAGAAATGTGTGACACTATATGATTTTAGTAGATGTGATTATTTCTGAATTCATGTCGTGTAGCTGTTAAAATGTAAGATGGTATGTGGTTAAACGCAGAATGTGGTAGGCCTTAGGGCCAGAGCTAAAAGGGAAGGTGTTTCTTTTCACGACATAGATTGTATTAATGTTTGGTCATTGCATTAAATGGGCCATGATTTTTAGAGATGTTTACTGAATAATAGAATAAGAGTATTAACATGCTTTAATTAATGAAGAAGTTGAATGCTATAATCATGATGAGAAATATTGTAGGCCTGAAATGTTTTAACATTGATTTACACGTACATGTCTGGGCCAAGAAATGTTGCAAGCCTTTTTGGAAGTCTATGAGAGTTGGGTTCTTGGCTGCAGATGTCTGTCTGCAAGGAAAGGGGGGATCCAATTATAAATGAATGAATAGAGGTCTGTTCAGTAGACGGCCCAGACATGGAGGAGGGTTCTGGAATGTTTAAGGGGTATCAGCGGGCCGGAGAAGAGTCTGAGAAGCAAGGTCAACTCTAACGTATGAGGCCCAATACAAAGCATCATGGAAAAAGCCAGAAGCTACACCACGTGAGGGGCGTCTCGCAAGGGGCGTCTCAAATGTTGTTGACTGTTTTGTATTAGGGACAGCACCCCTGGGTGGGGTTAGAGCAGAGACCTGAGGACCCTTTAGAGAGCGGATGGGTAGGCAGAGAGGGGTCATGACTGGAGAACTATAGGTTTTCACTAAGAGACTTAGAGTGAGTGACTTCCCTTGGGGGTTATTCACTGCTGACACCTTTGTTAGGTTGGGACTTGGTTAAGTAGGGATACCATCTAGAGCAGGGTAGGGACAGCCTAACCTGTGCGTTTTCCTCCAACTTAAATGAAGGAGAGATATGCGTCAATGCTGATAGCTTTATTATTCTTAGAACTTGTGTTAGTGATTTCCGTTGCTCGTCTGAGGGCTTTCCGAGAGCACATGTATGTAATTGGACCTGTGTATCTCGTGAATCTCATTCTGAGATGCCTGTATTTACAGCTTATCATATCTTTACAATAAACTTTTGAAAGCTAGAAGTTGTTTGTGATCTTTGGGAGCAGAGTCCTTTATTGGGTGAACTGGTTTGGTAACAGGGGCACTTTCTTCCTCTAAGACAGGCAACAAAGGTTCAGTCGACCAGATCGAGGTTTGGATCAATAGTGATGAGGTATCGATCAAAATCTCGCCCTTCCAGTTGGTAGCTATAGAGGATGGTTGCCTTCTTGAGGACGGTGACCTAGGCCAGGTTAGCTTACCCCAAGGCCCCTAGAGATCGATGATCGGAAGAACAGCCCGCTGAAGAAGATCCGGATGACGTGAGACAGAAAAGGCAGCAGTATCGGTCGAGAGTGAGTATAAAGGGTTATGCGTGTTAGATTGCGGTGTTTTGTATTGTATCTATGTTGTAATGTCTGGCGGAGTTGAATGTCTGTAGAGTGACTGTGGAACAGGTTGTGAGCGCGCGCAACCGGTGGAAATCTTAAGTTCAAGGAGAGCTTAAGTGGTTCGGGTGTATCGGACACCCAGAGTAATTGTTAACTAGTGTGAAGGGGGTCATGAGGTACCATTGATCACCCGAAAGACCGAGATAGGGGGACCGTAAGAGTGAGTGCGTGAGTAACGGACGCTGGTCGGAAGTTACTGTGTGTGTAAGCAACCTATCAGAGAGACGATAGACATTTCGTCAGTTGTGTTGACAATTACATATAGACTGTGGACGTACAGTCGAGAGAAGTGACCGCTTGGACGGAAGTAGTCATTTTTCGGTGTATGAATGGGACACATGCATAACCGGGAGACGAGTTGAGAAAGGAGGGGTGCTGCTGCGAAGCGGAGAAAAGTGACGTCAGAAAGTGTCGCGACGTGATTGGCCGACCGGAGAAAGACCGCGCTGTGATAGGCCAGCTAGCAAAGACGTCAGACAGGGTCGCGACGTGATTGGCCGACCGGAGAAAGACCGCGCTGCGATAGGCCAAGCTAGCAAAGCCGCGACAGGATTGGTGGATTGTCATCAGGAAGTAAACAGAGTAGCGAGGCTGGATATTGTGCGTATAATTATGAAGTGTTTTAAATGGCTGAGAGCGGTGTTTAAAAAAGAGAAGCGGGGATCGTATGAAGGGGAAGAAGCCCCGCCGGAGGGTACGCCAGCTCGTTACATGGCAGTGAATGTAGGGCTGCATACGATCCTTTGGATATCAGAGTGGAGTAAGATTACTGAAGGAAATGAGGAACTGACGTTCCCGAAGTACGGGACGTTCAGATTAGAGGTGTTACATCGATTAAAATCAGTCATGACCTCAATAAGACCCTTGCCTAGACCGACCCAGTTTGAAGCTCTTGATGCATGGATTAGGGCAGCGCATGAAAAGAATATGAACAGACGACAAGAAAGGGTGAAACGATCGGTAAGGGCAGTACAGGATGCCAGGTGGGATGCGGATGCTAAAAGATGGAGAGTGCATAACATGGAAGTAAATAAACTGTATCCAGTGTTAGAGGTGCCCGTAAATAAAAGCCCCCTAGAAGAAGATGATGAGAGCGAAACAGAGGACAGCCTGATAAACAGATTATTGACAGACAGGCCACCCCCGTATAATAGAGCAGGGGGAGAGGTCGAGCATACAGAAGGAGAAAAGGGGGGCAATGCAGGAGAGCATAGACCGCTTCCCAGTTCAGAGTGGGATCCTGAGGCAAAGAAAGAGCTGTCCCAGCCTAGTCAGGTGCAACAGGTAGTCGGGAGGTTTGTGGTACAAAGAGCGCCGGAAACGGAAAGCGCCACATCCTACGCATTACCAGATGCACTACAGGTACCTGTTACCATAGGTCCTATAATATCGATATATGACCAAGAGAGAGCAAGAGGGGAAGAACGGGTACGGAAGGACAGAGAAAGAGCAGAGAAGGCAAGAAGGAACGATACGATCAATTCCCCAAGTCAGATGCCGATACCGAGAGAGTGGAGCACCCCGATGCACACAGCAGGGGACCCAGGAGGAGATCCTGGGGGCCCTAGATGGCCAGTGGATCTGAGGGGATCTGGACGAAAATCCTTTCAAGAGCTAAATGAGTACATGAAGCAGTGGGATGAGGCAGTGAAGGCTCAAAAGAGCATCATAGCTGCGGAAGCTGAAAGGGAAAGTCAGGACAGCCGAGCTCGGACTCACTGCGGGGCTGGGGAGAGCAGCCCGGAGTGGGACTGTAGAGAGAGAGATAGTAGGGGAGTCACCCATTGGGCCCGGAGTGGGAATAGAATAGATTTGGAAAACGGGGGCCCCGGGAGTGGAGGGGTGGCGTGCCCAATACTCAGTGAAGGGGAGAGGAGAGCGCAAGAGTACAGAAACAGCTTTAAGTGTCCACACTGTGTGCCCGGCACCAGAGAACTGAATGGGAGTTGTGAGAGGTCGCACCATAGTCCCTGTGATGACGGAAATGAGCGCAGCCCAGGGAATATGGGGAACCAGGAAGGATCGTATCAGATACTGAGCGATACTAGGCAAAGAGAGAGTAGAGACCAGAGGGAAAATAACAAAGAGGTGTGCGGTGAGAGGAGAGAAGAAGAAGAGAGTGGGCAGAGCAAGAGTAGGGGTAACAGGCCCGTGTTCCATCACCTTCCAAGATCGGATGGCCGAGCATGGGACCTGGAGAGATGGGAGCAAGGGAGGGCACCCATTAACTCTCCCGAGCCCAAACGTAGAGCTCGAAGTTGGGATGGTAGGGAGACCAGTGAGCCCCCTTCGAAAGACATATTGCGAGCTGAGATAAAAGCCAAGAGACTCGATGTCGCCAGTTTAAGGTCAGACCTGGATGACATGGTAGATGGTACCCTGCCTTTAGAAAGAATGGAAATGTATGAACAGGATGAAATACTGTATATGGCAAAGGACATTACTCGAAAAGCGAGAGCAGTCCATGAGAAGTTAGTCGAACTAGCAGGCAAATATATGGTGGACTTGTCAAGAACCAAAGCATTACAGGGTAACCACAGGCTACATTATACAGATCGAGACCTAGATGAGAGGAGAACGATTGGGCTGAAAACGCACATAAGGGAACTGATCGCTGGAATAAGGACATGGAGGGCACTAGATAAGTGGGAAGAGAGGTGGTCCAAGAAAGGGACCGGCAGGAGAAGCACGCTTGGTATGACACCAGGAGGACAGCAGGGAATAGAAGCTTACCCTTTGCGTGAAGTCGCAAATGGGAACTATGTACATGTCCCTTGGAGTAGGGGAGATCTAGCTGCTTTTACCACCTCCTTCCCCAAATTACGGGAAAACCCAGTGGAGTGGTACAAGCAAGTGGAGAGATTTGTAAAAATCTCAAAGGTCCTATGGATAGATCTGAACACGCTGTTTGACATTGTAGTACCAGGAGATCTGTGGACAGCATGCAAGGTTAGCGCTGAGTGGCCCACAACGGAGCCAGAGAGAGATGCTAAGACTAATGGGCCGTCCGAGATTGTGATGGCAAAATTCGAGAGGGTGATGACTTGGCTGAAAGAGAAAGTGCCAATGCAAGACATAGATTGGGTCAGAATAGACCGAACAAGACAGGAACCCAAAGAGACAGTCCACGAATATTACGAGAGATTGCTGAAGGCGTTTAAACAGTATAGCGGCTTGGATGTAATGGATCCAAAAGACATAGGGCAATTCGTGTCCAAGTTCGTCCTGGGACTGAGGCCGGATATTAGTTTAATGATTCAGCAACACTCGATTTGTTGGCAAAGTAAACCCCTAGACGAAATACTGAGATATGCCAGGTACTGCTGTGATGAGATAGACTCCAAGGCTAAGAAACTAAAAGAAAAGTTGATGGTGGTACAGATGCAGGCAGCAGGAAAGGGGGGACAGCAGCAACAGCAGCAAGGGACAGGTACAGGAGGAAAGAAGCAGTACAGTCAGAACAAGGGTAATGAGGAGAGTTCCACCTTTAGACCCAGAACAGACATAGCTGCCTTGAAGAAAACGACTAGGTGCCACCAGTGTAACGAGGTGGGGCATTGGAAACGCGAGTGCCCCTACAATGTAGAGATAGGAGAGCAAGAGATAGAGGAGGAAGAGGTCCAGAGCGCGCCTACAAGAGGGGTGACGCCATACCAAGGAAAGGTGCTCAAAGGGGGGGGGGCTCCTCCCCGAGCCCAGTTCCCGCAACCTCCTCGAGTAGGGACTATGGGTAAGACCTATAGACAAATGCCCCTGTTTGTAGAAGGGGAAGAGTGCTATTATGTGGACCCATTAACCGGACAGAGAGTGGAAAGAGAAGACTGCACCCTCGGGGCAGCCTTGGAGGTGGACCAGAGGGGACCCTATGTGGAAGCAGAAGTAGCAGGGTGCCCTACAACATTTCTGGTGGACACAGGAGCCACTAGATCCACGATCAGATCAGCTGCAGTTCCAGACCTGCCCATGTCTGGAGAGACCATACAGGTGGTGGGGGTCGCAAACAGGAGAATAACCAGCCAATTGACAGAACCGGTACAGGTGAAAATAGGGAAGTACAGCGATGAGCACCAGTTTGTGGTTTGCGATTCAAGTCCTGTGTGTCTGCTAGGAAGAGACCTGTTGTGTAAATTGAATTGTACTATATATTGTACACCTCAGGGAGTGGAGGTATTGACCAATGATGATGATGCAGACTTCAAAGTTGCAAACTCAAGAATATGCGTGGAGCTGTATCCTACTTTAACAGTAGATGAGCTCCCCTGGGACTTGAGAGAGACAGTGGCACCAGAAGTATGGGATTTCACTGGGGAAGAGATAGGATTGGTCAAAGGGGTGGACCCAGTGAAAATTGTAGTGAAACCGCATGCTGAGTTCCCAAGAACACCCCAATATAAATTGACTCCAGAAACGATTGCAGGCATAAAACCCGTGATCGAGTCCATGATTAAACAGGGAATACTGAAAGAAATCGTGGGTAGTCCATGCAACTCCCCGATTATGGGTCTGCAGAAACCAAATGGGAAATTTCGGATAGTACAGGACCTTCGAAAGATTAATAACATAGTCGTTTCGTGTTGTCCAGTGGTACCGAATCCATCAGTGATACTGTTTCAGATTCCATTCCAAGCTGAGTGGTTCACTGTGATCGATCTTTGTCAGGCTTTCTTTTCGATCCCTCTGGACGAAGAAAGCCATTTTCTTTTCGCATTTAAGCTGGAAAATCGCGTCCTAACATGGTGTCGTATCCCTCAGGGGTATACAGAGAGCCCATCGATCTTTAACCAGCTTTTGAAGAAAAATCTTGAAAGTCTAGTGCTGCCCCAGAAGTCAGTTCTGGTCCAATACATAGACGACCTCCTCGTGGCGTCAGAAACAGAAGAAGCTTGCAGGGAGGACTCCATTGCTTTGTTAAATCACCTAGCTGCCAATGGGCACAAGGTGTCCCCGGGAAAATTGCAGTACTGCCTGACAGAGGTGCAGTACTTGGGACACAGAATAGAGAAAGGCAAACGAAAGGTGTCACCAGACAGGATAGAGGCGATCATGAAAATGAATGCGCCTAAGACACAGAGAGAGGTCAGGATGTTCCTAGGGATGGTGGGTTATTGCCGACAGTGGATCGTGAACTTTTCACTGAAAGCAAAGCCCTTGCAAAAACTGACGCACAAGGAGGTGAGCGATCCGGTACCATGGGACAAAGACTGTTTGATGGCATTCCTACAGCTGCGAGAGGACCTGTGTCGTGCTCCGGCATTGGGAATGCCTGATTACAATAAACCATTTTTTCTTTACTGTTGTGAGAGAGAAGGTTGCGCGTTGTCTGTGTTAGTCCAAATCCATGGGAATGCCCGTAGACCAGTTGCTTATTTCTCGGCTACTTTAGACCCAGTAGCCGCAGCGTTGCCCGGATGTCTCAAATCCGTTGCTGCAACGGGTGTCAGCATTGAGAGATGTGAAAATATCGTCATGGGGCACCCGTTAGAGGTGTGCGTGCCCCATTCTGTTGAACTGTTGATGACCAGGACCAAAACACAGCATCTGACCAACAGCAGGCTCACGCGATATGAGCAAGTTATTCTTGCTGCAGAGAATGTGACCCTCAAGAGATGCTCTGTTTTGAACCCTGCTACCTTGATGCCACTCCCAAATGATATCGAGGATGATGATGAATGTACAGACCATGACTGCCTCGATGTGACTGAACTATGCACCAAACCCAGACCCGACATCGCAGATGAGCCACTGACCGACCCAGACGAAATTTTCTTTGTCGATGGCTCATGTGTAAGAGACGAAGTTGGGCAGTTGAGAGCAGCTTATGCTGTTTGTACAATTACTGGAGTTGTAGAAGCTGGGTGCCTGGAAGGAGTACACTCCGCTCAGGTAGCCGAGATTGTTGCCTTGACACGTGCTTGCTTGGCAAGCAATCAAATTCGAGTCACCATATACACCGACAGCCAATATGGTTATGGGGTAGTTCATGATTATGGGCAGTTATGGTCTCAAAGAGGGTTCATGACCTCTTCAGGCTCTCCCATTCGCAATGGAGAGTTTGTGCGCCTGTTGTTAGAGGCGTTGCAATGCCCAGCAGGTATCGCAGTTGTAAAGTGCACCGCACATACCAGAAATGAGGACTTCGTTTCGAAAGGCAATAGATATGCTGATGAAGTTGCGCGGTATTGCGCGGAACAAGGGTACTCTTTCACAGAGGTGGAAGTGGGTGGAATAAATGTAAGGACTGAATTAGCCATGATACTGGAAACTGTTGATACTTGGGATGAACTGTCAAACATGCAAGAAAATGCTCCTGATATTGAAAAAGAAACATGGAAAAAGGCAGGATGTGTAATGGGTGAGTCCCATTTTTGGGTCTCAGCAGACGGCAGAGCAGTGTTGCCCAATGAGATGGTGAGTCCAATGGCTAGACTCATACATGGTCCCGTACACTTAGGGAGAGATGCTATGCTGAGAGTGTTTAGACAGACTTGGTACAATCCTAAGTTTAGAATAGCAGCAGAAGCAGTGTGCCAGCGTTGTGTGACCTGCCAGCAGCTGAACGTAGGAAAAAGAACACCAGTTGCACTGAGCCACATAGGAAGGTCTGGAGGTCCATTCAATAGAATGCAGATAGATTTCATTGAAATGCCAAGGTGCAACCGCCTCCGCTATGTCCTGGTGGTTGTTTGTGTGTTCTCCAGATGGGTTGAGGCATACCCTACACGTAGGTGCGACACCCTCACAGTGGCCAAGTTACTGCTTAGGGAACTCATTCCGCGCTTCGGGGTGCCGGCCTTTTTGGAATCAGATAGGGGAACACATTTTAACAGCGAGCTTGTGAAAATGATTTGTGCAGCTCTGAATATCGATCAGAAGTTGCATTGCAGTTACCGACCAGAAGCCTCAGGAATTGTGGAGCAGATCAATGGCACGATCAAGGCCAGAATAGCCAAAGTTTGTTCCTCAACGACCCTGAGTTGGCCTGACGCCCTGCCATTGGTTCTCATGAGCCTTCGTAGTACCCCAGACAGAAGAACGGGGTTATCACCACATGAGGTGTTAATGGGGAGAGCAATGAGGCTGCCATCTGTCCCAACTACTGCACTGTTAAATATCACAGATGATATGATCCTGGACTATTGTAAGGGGCTGTCTGACGCCATTCGTTCTGTGTCCCTTCAGGTGCAGGCTGCCGAGGTTCCATCGTGCCAGGGCCCGTGCCATGACCTGTACCCTGGGGACTGGGTCCTGGTGAAAAAACATGTGAGAAGAAGCTGCTTGGATATTCGTTGGCGTGGGCCCTTCCAGATCATCCTGATCACGAACACAGCTGTGAAGGTGGGAGGCCTGCCCAATTGGATCCACGCGTCACATACGCGAAGGGTTCCAGCACCTCGGGAAGAAACAGCTCCTCTCTCGGATAGACGTCCAGCAGAGGACCGAGAAGCCATAGAGGGGGCTAGCCAAGCTGTAGAGGTGCCAGCGGAAGCAGGGAACGAGTCTGACCAAGCTGAGCAGTACAACAGCGAAACGGAAGACGCTACAGAAGGAGAAAGTAGCTGGGAGTACGAGTCAGACACTGACAGGTCTGACAGAGAGCGAGAACAGACAAGAAGGAGAAGGAGTAGAAGGGCACGTGGAGAAGCTAATTGGCCGCAAAGAAGGAGCTCTAGCCTGAGGTCAACTCCAGAGGTAACCCTTCCTCCGATATCAGAAGACTCAGACCCGGAAGAAGGTGCTCAGGGCGCTGAAGCACCCGACCGAAGAAGGTCAAGAAGAGTGCGTGTGCCTAACAAAAGATACTCCACACCTGAGTGGACATATCTGGCGACAAATGTCTGTGAAACCGGAGACAGGGAGGATCCGAGCGGTGGTGGTGTCCAGTTCTGAGCCCATTGTCACCGTGGAAATACGACTGTTGGTACCCGGAGTCGAACAAGAAGGGTCACTAACATTCATGCTCCCCAGACCTCCCCGCCTCAGCAAGTTAAAACACATGTTTCTTTCAGAATTGCAATTCCCCGACTTTGGTACAACGATAACAGCACATGAAGAGCACAATCTTCGTTTGGAAATACTGAACTTTGCTATCGAAGCTGCAGGAACAGGCTTGATAGTAGACTGTTAAAGGACTTTGTAAATAAAGTGAACAGAAAAAGAAGATTACCTAGCGCCCAGGAAGCAGAGAATTTTAGGGAACGTCCCTTGAGTTGATGGAGAAGGGCTAGGGTTGTCTTTATTGAACTGTTAAAGGACTTTTGCGAAGAAGGTTGTCAGCTTCCAGTTGTGTGGATTCTAAAGACAAAAGGATTAAAAGGAGACTGTAAAGGAACGAGAGGAAAAGAACTTTTTGCTAAGATAAGAGAGAGCCATATTGTCTGACGAAAATGGAGGCCGGCACCCAGAACCGCAGAGCTAAATGTATAATAGGTACACTAATAGTAGGAGTGATAATATTAATAGCTTTAGTGGTAACAATTTAACAATTTCTTATGTAAAGGGACATGAGGAAGAGGCAAAGGTAACTGATGTGAATTCTGTAGAAACACTTACACCTACTGTTGCTGGTGAGAAAAGGGAAAACACTCAAGAGAAAGCGTTATTAGCTGCAGAAGCCCGCAGGTTACACGTAGATGAGTCCCAAGGAGACTTTAGGTCAAATGCTTATGCTAAACTTTTATATGAATACGTGGATGCCATGGAGGTTAAGGATTGTTACGTCTGCATGCAGTTGCCGGCGTCTGTAGATGAAGGCATTAGATACCATCACCTCCCGCTGACATATGGCATTACATGTAGCTTATTGCTTAGTATATTTTATGAGAGAGATAGTTTCGAATACTATTTCTCCAATTATGATTCAGTGTTGCCAGAAGTCCCAAATTATAAGCAGATGAACAAATGGGACTACTGGAAGAGTGAAGACAGATTGGCCAAGTTCTTCATTCCTTGGATTACCTTAGATACTTCACATGCCCGTAGAAATAACCTGACATGCAAGGTGTCAGAAGTCGAGAAGAAGTTCATAGGGCAGGTGGATGATCGTTACAGGAGACAAAAGATTTTGAAAAAATCAGGACAATGGAAAACAGATTGGACCGAGGAAGAGAAGGCACACAAGAGAAAGGGTAGTAGTGGTCCAATAGCTTTAGATAAAACGCAGAGAGGAAAGCTATGTCTTCACCGAGCCAAAACGTATTATGAAAATGTATACGTGGGAGAAGTCGACTGTGAACATGCTTTCAATATAGAGTACTATACTAAAGATTTCCTGAAGGGAATGCAAGTGATTCCAAATGTGTATTTTGTATGTGGAAGAAATGCCTACGTGAGACTACCTGACAACTGGTATGGATCATGTTACTTAGCAATTGTCTTCCCCAAAATATATCATGCACAAGACTTAGTGATCATTGAGGGCAAGACATCTTCGAGGGGAAGGAGAGATGTAGGAGATGCAGAAATGGTTGGAGATGTCTTTGGAGCTATGTTCCCTCTTTTGGGAGTAATCCTTAATGATGTTAAAATTAGACGACTGGCAACAGTTGTCGACAGGTTGTCTGCCAGCACTGCTCAGTCCTTAATGCTGGTAGAAGGAGAGATGCAATCGATAAGGGCTATGGTTCTTCAGAACCGTCTTGCATTAGATGTCCTACTAGCAAAAGAGGGCGGAGTCTGTAAGGCTTTGAAGGTCCAGGAATGTTGTACTTACATTCCAGACAATTCGAAGCCCCTTGAGAAAGTTATTAGGAACATAACTAATATTCACAAGGAGATCGAAGACTTGAGTAGAGAAAATGTCTGGGAAAAGGTGGGCCACGGAATGAGTGCAGTTGGAGGGTGGATTTCCACCTTAGGCAAAAGCTTTGTGTGGTATATACTAAAACCTATCATCATAATATTGATCTGTGGGATTATATTGTGGGGATTGGTGAGGGTATTCAAATGGTACAGAGCAAGAAGGTCAGAAAGGGCCCAAAGAGAACAGCTGCAGAGATTGGCTGCCATACAAGATAATCAGTACAGGAGCCTGAGGGCTCTGGAAGCGCAGAGACAAATCATGCCAGCAATAACTGCAGTTTAAATGTTAGTGATGACCCCGAGAGGTCATCAAAGGGGGGAACTGAGAGAGCGCAAACTGACCTAAATGTATGAGTACATCACACTTACCTGTAGTAAGCACAAATCATGAGGAGAAATGCCATGAGTGCTAATAGTATCTGTAATTATATTCTGAATGTATAGCTAATGTAGAGATTTAAGTAGAAGTGGAACTAATACAGAAATGTGTGACACTATATGATTTTAGTAGATGTGATTATTTCTGAATTCATGTCGTGTAGCTGTTAAAATGTAAGATGGTATGTGGTTAAACGCAGAATGTGGTAGGCCTTAGGGCCAGAGCTAAAAGGGAAGGTGTTTCTTTTCACGACATAGATTGTATTAATGTTTGGTCATTGCATTAAATGGGCCATGATTTTTAGAGATGTTTACTGAATAATAGAATAAGAGTATTAACATGCTTTAATTAATGAAGAAGTTGAATGCTATAATCATGATGAGAAATATTGTAGGCCTGAAATGTTTTAACATTGATTTACACGTACATGTCTGGGCCAAGAAATGTTGCAAGCCTTTTTGGAAGTCTATGAGAGTTGGGTTCTTGGCTGCAGATGTCTGTCTGCAAGGAAAGGGGGGATCCAATTATAAATGAATGAATAGAGGTCTGTTCAGTAGACGGCCCAGACATGGAGGAGGGTTCCGGAATGTTTAAGGGGTATCAGCGGGCCGGAGAAGAGTCTGAGAAGCAAGGTCAACTCTAACGTATGAGGCCCAATACAAAGCATCATGGAAAAAGCCAGAAGCTACACCACGTGAGGGGCGTCTCGCAAGGGGCGTCTCAAATGTTGTTGACTGTTTTGTATTAGGGACAGCACCCCTGGGTGGGGTTAGAGCAGAGACCTGAGGACCCTTTAGAGAGCGGATGGGTAGGCAGAGAGGGGTCATGACTGGAGAACTATAGGTTTTCACTAAGAGACTTAGAGTGAGTGACTTCCCTTGGGGGTTATTCACTGCTGACACCTTTGTTAGGTTGGGACTTGGTTAAGTAGGGATACCATCTAGAGCAGGGTAGGGACAGCCTAACCTGTGCGTTTTCCTCCAACTTAAATGAAGGAGAGATATGCGTCAATGCTGATAGCTTTATTATTCTTAGAACTTGTGTTAGTGATTTCCGTTGCTCGTCTGAGGGCTTTCCGAGAGCACATGTATGTAATTGGACCTGTGTATCTCGTGAATCTCATTCTGAGATGCCTGTATTTACAGCTTATCATATCTTTACAATAAACTTTTGAAAGCTAGAAGTTGTTTGTGATCTTTGGGAGCAGAGTCCTTTATTGGGTGAACTGGTTTGGTAACAGGGGCACTTTCTTCCTCTAAGACAGGCAACAAAGGTTCAGTCGACCAGATCGAGGTTTGGATCAATAGTGATGAGGTATCGATCAAAATCTCGCCCTTCCAATAGCTTGAGGCAAAAGCAGAATTAATTAATTATTTCAAAACAGAATGCAACATGCAAATTCTGATGTACGTGTGGCCTAGTCATGCGATATTTTTCTTTTCTTTCAAACCACAATGTTATTACAATTTTTAAATCTTTCATATATTATATTCGTGTTAATTCATGCATGCGCAAAATAATTTCCCTTGTGTTCAAGTAAGGTGTATATTAGTTTCTTATTACTACTTACTGTTAGTACGTATCATGGGGTGTTAATTCAAGCAGGTTTCTTTTTGCAAAACCCTGCTTCATCACTCCCGCCAGACACCGATCATGTCTAGGTAAATCATGGCTTTTACTAGGGATTTCCTCATACCCTGTTAAAGTACGGTTTAGGAGGGAGTCTGTCCAAGTGGGTCACTTCCCCATATAAGGATTAATCATCAGTGTTGGCAGCATACAGCCCTGTGATAATCAGGGGACGGCCATTGAGGTGGCACCACTCTCTTTTTCCCTACCTCAAAAGGTCTGAATTGTTTCTGCTACTGGAGTGTAAAGTCAGGGAACAACATTATTAACTCATTTCCAATGGATATTTCCTTTCTTTTCTGCACCTCTTGTAGCAGGTCATCACAGTCTCTGTAATTGAGGAGTCTGAATATAATGTTCCAGGGTTGTGTCCCCAGAGAGGGCGGCTGGCATACTGTGTGCATGCTTTATCAGAAAAAAGAGCGAGAGTCCTCGAAGTTTAAACTCAGTCATTATCCATTTCTTTAGACATGGTTCTGAACATCCCCACCTGCATTTTTTCAGGAAGTTCCACCAGGTGTATGTTGTTCTTGCAGGAATGTCACTCCATTTCCTCTGCCATCTGGGTCTCGGTCACCCTACCCCAAGGGCACAACAACCTTAGTATATTTATCTATGTTTTTTTGTGTAATTGCAGATTTGGGAGGTTTGTCTTTCACCATTATGAAGTTTTGCAGAGGTGTCCCCCAGCTGCTCTGCCCTGCCGTGCTTGGCCTGCTCCCTGAAATACACTGTACCATGCATCCTACCCTGGTCTTTCAGGGATGTCAGATGCGCTGGTGGGTCCCCCGCTCCTGCAGGCTTCCTCGAGCTCTTGATGGAGCATATATGTTATCATGCATCCATTTTCACCAATTCCTACCTGTGAAATCGATTTACAACACCTTTTTTAATGGATGAGACAAAACAAAGATATGTTTGCTTACTGAGAGAAATCTCATTTGCACACTCATGTTTAGATACTGTATCCTAAAAGCATACAAAATGTTAGAATACGTGATATATGTAGCAATAAGAAACAATGCTAAGAAATGATAAAGTTATGCTGAAACATTCACATGTTTTATAACTAAAGATGAAAACCAAATTGTAACCTCTAGAAACTTACATTGACGGATAATAAGGTGCATTGAATAAGGTATTACCCTTAAATGCACCAGAACCTCATGTGTTTACACTAAGTGAATGTAAAGAATGCGTTTAACAAAGAGAACTGGTAATTTGCTTGTTATAGGGCTTCCGTAACTTAACGTATATATTTACACACATCGAAAAGTGAAATGTTGAAATTTAAACAGGCAAGATAATGTACACATAATGACCTGGAAGAAAATGTTACTAGATCTTAATACTGACATGAATTTCATGAAAGAATCATATGTGAATGACTAAGAAATGATTAAATGCATTTAGAAATGTGAATAATATTAATATTTTGTGATTTCGCAGATTTCTGCTTAGGCCTCAAAAGATTTTTCCTTCCTTAGCCAATCTTAAATCATGTGGAAACTGTCACCCCAGCCCTATGAGAAATTTCTGTAAAGTCTCCATTTGTATTCTCATTTACAATGGACTCACTTCTCACATGTAGCACACTCTATTGAAATTTTAACAACTTTGGTGCATCCCAGCCGAAAAGCACCTGATAACAGATGATAACTGCCTACTTCCGAGGATGTTACTAGACACTAACTAAATGGAATATAATGATCCTGAAGAAAATGTCAGAAAAGTATTTCTTAATTCTTCCGGATTTGTATAGTTTACCAATCACCACTTAACGGCCCGCCGTGAGTGACCAATGAAAACCCCACGATCAGATGGAATCAATACTTTAAGGGGTGTAAATTTGGATGTATTGGAGTGTAATTGCCAAACTTAAGGAGGAATCAAAGGCTGTCTGGCTGTCTAACCATTTCCCTGCTCGATATGCTGTTGGAAGTTTCCTTGATCCACACATGTTGCTTGTCCTGAACTTCTTTCTTTGTTGACCCTAATCACTTGTTCAAAATATTTGATTTCCAAGGTGGAAATGGCAGTTTAAAACTGCACAACCAGGCTGCAGTGGCAGGCTGGTTGTGCTTAACAGTGCTACTTTAGGAAGTGGCACAATTACTGCTGCATCCCACTAGTAGCATATAATTTGCAGGCTCTGGGTACATGTACCAAATAGTAGGGACTTACAAGTGAATTAAAATGTGCTAGTTAGGGACATGCCAATTCTAACATGTTTAGAGAGTAGAGCTCAAGCACTTTGCTACTGGTTATTAGGCGCGGAGGGTGCAGAATCCAATGGGCATGAAAAATGGATTAAACAAATAGAGGCAAATATCAGTGGGAATTTCACATAAAAGATGATCATTTCCAACAATTACTATGGATGCACTGCCAAAAACGTTTTTGGACTCTACAACCGCACTCACTTTATAGCATTTGCGATAAGACTTCCAAACACAGCACTGGTTACTGCGTTGGTTATGGTGGTATTTAACCCCTTCCCTGCTCATGACGGAACCACGGCATCATGAGCCACGGGCACCGTGTGCTCATGACGGCGTGGGTCCGTCATGCTGCGCGCCGCTCCGCCCACGCAGCACTGATTCCCCGCCTGTGCGGGTGAATTAGTGAGTGGGTGGAGTCGTGACAGAACCACACCGTCATGAGCACAGCTCGCCCATGGCTCATGACAGCGTGGTTCTGTCATGAGCATGGCGGTGCCACGCTTCCTCCACCCCCCCCAGCACCGCGGCAGAATGACCGCCGCGGCCAAGGGGTTAATAGTGCACCAATGGCAATGCTGAGGCAACAACAAAGTATTTCATGGTGGCCACCAACTATTTCATGTAAACCACAGCACAGTCCTCTGGCAGGATAAGTGTTAGGTTTTACACTTGAGAAAGTAAACTTGATTGGGAAATGTAATATTAACCAACATAGGGGCATATTATCAAGCACACGCGATAAAATTATCGCCGCTTTAGCCAGAACCTGGGCTGCTATGGGAATTCACAAAGACATATTATCAAGCCCATTATCGCCGCTTTAGCGGCAGTTTCCTGCCGATAAAGCGGTGATAATTTTATCGCCTGTGATTGATAATATGCCCCCAATCTTTAAACGTGTACTAACTCGAATGGTCTTTTTTGGCCAGTACATCCATCTGTCTGGGAAAGTTCCGGGAAAGGAAAACTTTGTTATTCGCAGACTGTTTCTAAGTCTCGATTCTTAAGAAAACACGCCTTCAGAATGAATACAATAGATCATTATGAGGTTAAAGCAACACAGATTGATAGGGAGGTTACGTCCTGCATCTCAGAGGCCAACGTGATGACCTCAGGGTCAGCACACATGTCTAAATGCAGAAGATCATTAATGGACAGGAAAGGCCTCGCCAAACAGTCAATATCTTTATCATAAACTTCATTTCCTTTTTTTGTAATAATGATTTACGGCCCAAAAGGCTTTTTCTTTTCAGAAATGCGAGGCTCAGTTATGGAAACATACATAATATTTGGAGGGCGCTACTGAAGTTAAGAACAGATTCAATGTGCAGCAGCACCCATTGTCCTGCCCCTCTGGTACATAATAGGAAACGAATGATTAAAGTGGGCGTTAGCATCCTATTTTAAAATGCAGTGATCCTTGGATCATGGTTCAATATACAGTCTGACATGAGAAAACAGGAGAGTCCATTCTCCTACACACAACTCCAACTGAGGGTACAAAATCACCATCAAACTTCATCCACAGTCTGTACACATGAACATTAGTTAATAATGTGGGTCCAATTGAGTTAAATAATAATCATGATACTGATACTTGGACAATGCTTGCTTTGCTATGTAATTAAACAATATTTGATTAAAAATTAATCTCATTGGCTTGGCTGTGACCATGGAGGGGTAGCGTATTATATTACATTGATAACATGCAAAACAAGCATTAGCAAAGCAAATAGGCTTGGCTCAGCTACTACCTTTTGGCTTTTCAATGGTTGATTTATCTTGCTATGGTTTATTGCTGAGAGAGCTTCCAGACCCTTTCCAATGTTAAAAATGCACAGTGCCTAAAGCAAAATTATTTTTAGTAGTCCCTAGCACTGAAGGGGACTACGTTACTTGTGTGATGTTAGTTAGTGCCTGAAGTGGGCTGATCCATCGCCCCGTGATGAACGCTACAGTGGGCAGAATAAATGAGTGAATGACAAAACAACAAATCGATGAATGAAAGGATTGGCAGAAATCCCCCCTTTAAATAAGAATAGTATACATAATACCTTGGTAAAATCAAGGGGGGCAGATTTACAAGCCCATTGCGCCTCTTTTACTCCGCTGTTGCGTCACTTTTGTTATGCAGCACCGACGCAAAAGATGCGCCATGGTGCGGGGTATTTAAAATGTGACACATCTCCCAGATACGTCACGTTGTAAAGCCCTGCGCCAGAAGGAGGCGTTCCATCGCAGGGGAGGAGGCGTAAGGATTGACGCAGCATTGTGGAGATAGGGCCCCCCAGAGCATTGCTGGAGCTGCGGCCCGCTTGTGACGCAACTCCAGCAATGCGCCGCTTTTACGGCACAGATGCATGACGCATCTGTGCCGTTTTTGCCCCATGGTGACAGAGCTGCGGCGCACAATAACTGGCACATCCCTACTGATACACAGGGATGCGCCAGTTATGGTAAATCTGCCCCAAGTTACCTAAAAAAAAGTGTATCAGTAACTTTTCCTGCAGTGAATAATCAATTGGCTGAGTAGAACAAGTCTGGTCAATCAATTTTTATTCTCATCAGGATATTTTCTTGATGGAGCAATGTTGCATTGTTCTCCTGTAGCGCACTTTCATGTTTTTGTCGTACAATCAGACAAATTAATAAATAATAGCTACTGACTATTGGTAAGTCAAATTAATCAAAATGTAATAAAGCAGATATATTCAGGTTCTGTTTTTTTCTTTAAAGCAAAAAAGTAACAGACGATTTGCAAGGGTAATACCTTTAGCATCCAGTGAACTTTTAAACAGGTAGGCTGTAAATAGCCTGACAAAACACCAGAAAGCAAATGAATAAAGTGATAGAGCCTGACCACCCTAAAAATGGTCAAGGTACCTCCTTACACAAAAATAAACTGAAAACAGTGGGACCCAATAATATATTTTACAGTACTTTGCCTTGAAATTGACCAACATGTGATAGGTTAGTGTGAGAACTTGGGTTGTTTTTTGACTGAGGTGTAATCCCTGGTCAAGCACCAACCGCAATCCTTGTCAGGGTGAGGCACAAGCAACTCCTAAATTAACCTGTGCTCAACTTCTGGTAGCTTGGTACAGAGCTGTCAGGCTTAACTTAGATGCACAGGATAAAGTATATGTGCAACATTTCAAATAGTAATACAGTGAAACACAATGCAAAAAGGATCCCACCCCAGGTTAGAAAATAGAACTTTCTTTACAAAATAAAACAAGACCAAAACGTCAAAAATGTATTCAAGAGAACCAGAGATATGCAATTGTTAAGATTTTAGTGAAAAAGCACAAAGCAACAAGGGGCAGATTTACAATAACTGGCGCATCCCCAGGGATGCGCCAGTTATTGTGCGCCGCAGCTCCGCCACCCATGGTGCGCCGCATTTACAATGCGGCGCACCATGGGGCAAAAACGGCACAGATGCGTGACGCATCCGTGCCGTAAAGGCGGCGCATTGCTGGAGTTGTGTCGCAAGTGCGACGCAGCTCCAGCAATGCTCTGGGGGGCCCTATCTGTCCAATGCTGCGTCAAGCCATACGCCTGCTTCAAGCAGGTGCAGGGTTTTGACGCAGCATTGGCCTAAAAGTGCCTGCGTGAAATCTTGTAGATTTCACGCAGGCACTTTTGCGAGGCGCACCTGCCCTTGAACGCCCACCCTGCGCCGGAACGCCCACATGTGGCGCAGGGCTTTACAACGTGACGCATTTGCCTAGATGCGTCACGTTGTAAAAGGGTCTCAGGGATGCGCCACGTTTACGCCGCCGTTGCGTGACGCATTGCGTTGCGATGGAGCAATATGAGGATCCGTATCGAAGATGCGTCATGAAGCCAAATTGATGTGTTGGATTCGAGCTGCAGTGAGGCTGCAATGCGAATGCCTGCATCGTGATCGAGGATTCCATCAACAGATCATGTAATGTGAGGTCTGGCATTGAAGAGGCGCCGTGCAGTCAGTGGGATGCGTTTTTTCTGAAGAGCTGTGATGTGGAATTTGGTGTTATTGTCAAGGCTTCCATTTACATGGCATGTGAGGGCTTGCACTGTGGATGAGTCGCACAGTGGTGGTTCCTTCTGTGGCTGTGAAGGTGATGCTGATCTTTGTGCAAAGGGTCCAATACATGCAGCAGCAGCGAAGCATTGGTTCTGCGCGGTTTAGTCCTGCACAGCAGAGGTGATTCCACTCGATCCACAGACTGGCAGAGCATCTTAAACCCACTTCTAAGGGTCTACTACCAGGGTGGCACAACTTGTCAGGGTAGAATCCCATATAGCAGAGTCCAGGTGCAGATGCAAGGTTGTTGGAAGCCTGTCATGTCCCTGAGGCTTCAGATCAGGAGGCCAGACAACTAACCCTTTGAGTCACTTTGGGTTCTGGGGTCAAGAGGTACTGGTCCAGTACGTCTTACCCAGGCAAAAGACAGCAGGCAGCAGGTCAGCACAGCAGGATAGCAGTCTTTCAGAGCAGCATCCCAGCAGAGTGGCAGTCTTTTCAGCAGCACATCAGTCCTTCTTCCTGGCAGAATATCAATATATAAGAGGTCCAGAAATATACTGAAGAGTTGGTGTCTGAGGTCCAGTATGTATACCCAGTTGTGCCTTTGAAGTGGGGAAAAGCTTCTAGAGGCATGTCTTTGAAGTTCACAGGCACCCTGCATTCCTGGCCCTGGCTCCAGACTAACTATATGGGGTATTGAGTCCTTTGTGTGATGACACAACAGCCTATTGAAGTGCACGTGGGGTTGGGCCCAGCTCCTCCCACCCATCCTGGCAATGATGGCCCATCTAGTCACATCCAAGCTCACATTGTGTGTGGCTGTCGGGGAGGAATACACAAAGCCTAACTGTTAATTACACCAAGTCACAGGCAGGCTGCAGGCAGCAAATGGATAAGGCAAGATAATGGCAATTTCCAAATAGTGCATTTTCATGAAGTGGTTATCTGTTTCCATTTGGAAATTACATCTTAATAAATGTAATAAGGCAACTCCAATGTTGTCCAAGGAAGAGGTGGGCCTTGCAGTAGTGAAAACAAATGTAAGATTTTCACCAACAGGACATGTAAAACGTAAAAGTGCATGTCCTACTTTTTAAATACACTCCACCCTACCCTCTGGGCTGACCAGGGCCTACCCTAGGGTCTGGCAAAATACTTACTTTGCCAGGTCGAAATGGCAGTTTAAAACTATGCACACCCAGTCTGCAATGGCAAGCCTGAGACATGTTTAAAGTTCTACTGAAGTAGGTGGCACAATCAGTGCTGCAGGCACACTAATATCATTTAATTCACAGGCCTTAGACACAGGTAGTGCCACTTTATTATAAAGTAAATTAAATATGCCAGGTGGGTATAAGCCAATCTAGCATGTTATAAGGAGAGAGCACAAGCATTTTAGCACTGGTTAGCACTGATAAAGTATACAGAGTCCTACGCCAGCAAAAAGGAAGTTGGCAGGAACAGGTGCTCCGAGGCATCCATTTGCACAATGATCTCTTTGGAGAAGTCAGGGGTCTTAAGCACAGGTACTGTGCACATGGCCTCCTTCAGGGTCTCAAAAGCATTCTGGCATGCCTCTGAGCAGATCACCTGACATGGCTGCTTCTTCGTAGCCAGCTCTGTCAAGGGGGCAACAATGGTGCAATACCCCTTGACGAATCTCCTGTAATAACCAGTGAGGCTGAGGAAGGCTCTCATCTCCGTCAGTGTCTTGGGAGTTCCCAGGCCAGAATGGCTTAACTCTTGGATTGCAGGGGCTGCACTTTGCCTCCTCCTACTTGGTGTCCCAAGTAGATCACTGAGCCCTGCCCTGTCTGGCACTTACTGGCCTTGTTATCTAGGCCTGTCCTCGGCAGAGCCTGAAATCACTTCTCTGATGTGGCACAAATGGTCTTCCCAGCTAGACCCAAAGAAAATAATGTCGTCTAGATAGGCACACTGAAGTTCTCCACCCAAGCCAGAACTTGGTTGACCAGTCTCTGGAAGGTGGCAGGGGCTGTAGTGTAGTTCCTATTATCCCAATAGGCTCTGCGCATTGGAATAATACCTCCAATAGTATAGACCTAGACCAGACGTTAACTAGGTCTTCTACTGTCGATATTAGACTTAAAGTTTTGGGTTTGCCAGCTAGCTCAGAGTTCACTAGAAACTTTCTCGAATAGACAAGGAGGAGTTGAACCTCCCTGGATAGACAAGAAGGGATTTAGTTTCTGACAACCATAGAACATGACAACTTTGCTCTCCCCTAATCAAGAGTATATCTCTAGAGTCGTGTGAAAACAAAAGACAACTTATTTTACTCAGTCAGTACGTGCATTCTTAGTTTCACCAGATTGTAGAGAAAAGGAAGAGACGGGCGTGTTCAATAAAAGATGTTATTTATTGATCAGTCTCTTTTCTCGTACAAGAGAAATGAATCGATATTATTGCAATACTTATGGTTAAGTAAAGTGCATACAATAAAAGCAGAATTATAAAATAATACTGTAAAAACATTGATATGGTTTCTAAGCCATACGTTATTTAAAATGGACAGAATATATACATACACATATACATTTGACTAATAGTACTCAACTGGTGCTTCTAACTACGCCTACCCCAGTGTACCTGACCTAAGCCTAATACGTGGGCAGGGATAGAAAGTAGCAGTTTAAGTTAAGTTTGTTTTGCCAAGTGACTGACTCAAGAATTCTCTGCAAGGGGTTATTCAGCTCTGTACCTGAGATCTAGGATGGTTGAGGGATAGTATCTCTCGTCTGAGGTCTCGATATTCCAAGCTGCCTGCGAGGGCTGCTCGGAAGCGCCGGAGCTGGATTTCTCGGCAGGAGAAAGCAGCGTCTCGTTCTCAGCGCGTCAGGAAGGCGGGGCAGCGCCAGTGGGCTTCGCTCTCTGCTGGGCTTCGGCAAGTCTCGCTGCTCCGATCTCGTCACCACCGCGTGTGTTTGCTTAAGGCAATATCGGTAATATTTATACCTGTAAGGTGCCGAGATTGACGTAAGGATGGACATAGATACGTCAATAAGGATGTCATACGAGCTGGTCTTTAGCACATTCTTTTACTGAAGTTCTCGGGGAAATCAAAACAATGGCCGCAGGGTTTTTCCCAGGTTGTCATAGGTTTGATTTGTTTTGAGGACTCCGTATGCCTTATCAGGGGCTGGAGGAATATTGCTTTGCCTAATTAGATGGCAAGCGTTATGACCTAATCAGATAACGCGCTCCTGTGCCGTGGTCTGGCGTAATCAGATAACGGTTTCTGCATCATGGGATGGCTGCTAGTTAACTTGTTAACCAGAATAGGGTCAGGAATAGGGGGATCGATACAGAACCTATAGGAATACATCACACCCACTCCACGCTAACTATGGCCATATTTACGAATCTAGGCATAGTAAAACATACTGTAGAGTATCGTGTATACCTTACCACCCCAAAATACATATAATGCATTTCGAAATTATGTAATGTACGGGAAAAATAAAATAGCCATATGTACTATATGCACTTAAGCAGTAGACTAATGCTAAATTAATCACGCATGTATACATTATTAGTAATCGAATATGAGAATTACACATGAAATGGCTCTTAATACAGAAGAAAAGATCGAGACCACTTCATCACAGTTCAAGAGAAAAAAATATTTATGAACATACCAGCGGGCAGCTAATGTCTATGAAGTTTCTAAAAACAGAAATTAGTTCTCTAAGAATAGTTCTTACTTTAAGCAGAAGAAAAGTGTCCCGTAAAATTTAAATAAAAAAATATTTTGGGGCTGCTAAAAAAATTGCTGTCCGTGGACTGGAGGAAAAGTTGATCTTGCTACTTTATTATTAAAGTTGAAGGCCAAATTCAAGGTGTCGGGAACGCCGTGTGCTAGCTTGTTCAAGAGTCATTATTTCTGCTCTGGTGAGAACATCATATCATTGAGACTGCTGAAAAAGCTGTCAACAGCTTCCTGTGAGAGTTCCACTAATTCAGAAAAGGATGTAACCATGCATTCATGTGCATGATTGTCTCCATTGACGTTTTGAGTAGTATTGCTGACAGAAGGTTGTACCTGATCGATGCTGCTTTCATCTTGATCTTCACTACCCCTTAATCGTAGTGGTGAAGTTTCCACGAATGCCGTCATCAGGATTGGCAGCCGTTGAGGGCAGCACAATGCATGAGCCTTTACCGGACCCAACAATGTTTCTGCATCCATTGGCGCATCCGATTGTAGCGTCAGACAGGTGTCCAACACGCATTCTTCTCCGCACAGCATGCACCTTAATACAGGTAAAACACATCTTTGCCATATCGGCCGAAATGAAAGAAACCAAGTCATGTTCAGGTCTCTAAGCCGGGTTAGTCCCAGGATTTTTGATATCCGGTCCCGGTATCCAATGGCTCGGATTGTTTCTTCCCTTGTCTCGGGTGTTTTGTCTGTGACATGGTTTGCCATAACGAAATATAAGGACTAAGAATAGGATTCCTGCAATTAGTCCCAAAATGAGGGGAACTCCTCCAAAAATCGAATGGACGAAGTCTGGAAAAATACCCAGTATGGCTTTGAATGGTGTTAATGCCATCGAAAATACTGTCTTAAATACATTTGAGACTCCACTGGTATCAGAAATATTTAAGATTTCATTCAGGATTTCTGCGAAATGTATGGGGGAATTAGTTGATAACAATGAGTGAATCTCTGCAGTCGTCCTTGCGACTAGGAGATCATACGTTTCTTGTGATGACGTGAGCCTGGTCGGCGTCTGAAGAAGCACTGTTTTCATTCTGCTTAAAGTATCAACTCGAATAGAAGTAATTTTCAAGTTAGGCCATGCCCTTGCCTCCCTGTCTGGAAAGGAGCTGGGGAACAATAAGCGTCCACAGCACATGACCTTCGCAGTCGTACTAACGAGATAAGGAACCCCGGGCAGTAGACTACAACATCTGCGATCCACAATTAGAATGTAACTCCCGTTATAGAGTCTTTTAAAGAATGGTTCTATCTCTGTTGCAGGTGCGCCTAGCTGGTGACATGAAAGGTTATTTGAGTTCCCTTCACAGGCTCCATGCAAACTAATTCCATTACACAGAAGTGTACCGCTTAGTGACATTGCACAATTATTGCCACTAAGAAACACTTTCTGTCCTTTATTACTGACACATGCATGTGAATAGGGCAAGTTCCATGTTGTCTTAATGTACCCTTTTCCCAATTTTTCGTACATGCCAGCCTGTATATATTTTTGGCAGTATTGAAACCTGAAAGTAGATATCGGAATATTAATTATCCCATGTATTATCCATTCAATGACAGGTCGTTCTGACATTGTCAATGGTAATCTCTCGAGTTTCTCAATGCTCAGGAGTGTATAATCAGCACCCTTCTGTGCCATACTGATCTGTTTATCAGTAAGGTTAAAGATATTGAATAGTGACGTTGTGTTGATTAAACGCCAAGGCACATAGCCTGAACGCAGATTTTGTAACGTCCAGCCAAGCTGTACAATAGAACGCAATTGAGACTGACCGTGTTGTAACAACAGTAAGTCTTGCGATATTATGTCGATTGCTGATGACACAATGCTGTCCAATGAAAAGATTCTGGAGGACAGAGTTATTAACCCATTGTCCACTACAGAAAGCGATTTTTCCAAATTAATACGGTCAATTTCCAGTATACTTTCTGCTGTCTCAATTTGAGTTATCTTCCAGGCCTCGTTGTAAGCTGCATATATAGAGGCTGCTATGAAGCGTTTTTGACGCTGTTTGCGCGGTCCCATAATGAAATCACGCAAGTCAACACCATCAGTAAGTAAAGTTAGGTGTTGCTTAATTTCTGTCAGTGTGAAAGTTTTTAGCCATTGAAGGCAGAGTTTGCCCACACTGTAGGTGGTGATTATCCCTGGGTGTTGTCTTTGGGAATATCTAGGGTCTGGCCTGGTCAATGTGAACCCCTGTGTTTTGTTCAGGAATCTGTCTTGACAGTTATTAGTATCTGTGGGCCAGATTAACCATTGTTTCCAATCAGGATTTGTTCTGTTTTGGTTTAATACATAGTTTACGTCTATCTCTTCATCCGCAGAGTTATTGCTGTTCATTGTTGGTTTTGGAATAGACGGTTTATTTAAGTCTTTGATTTTGGCTAATCCAAGACAGGTAGTTTGTTGAATACTTTCATTCAAGAATATAATTTGTTCTGGGATCATACAGGCTCTAAACAATGATTCTATACCTTGTACTTGCCATTCTTTTGTACCCCAAACACTTTTTACTTCAACATTTTTGTCCCAATAATCAAAACCAAATGTATTCATTTGTTCAAAAAATGAGTCCGAATATATCAATTTCGTGTTTGTAAGCATGGTTTTTGTTCCTGTCTTATTTGACAATTTGAAATAAAATGTTTCAGCATTACTTGTGTTGAACCCTGAAAAATATGAATATTTGTCATAAACGGTTCTTGAGCTTCCTTTTGGAGGGGTTGCACAATGTTCCCATTGATTATAATTTAAAACATTTCTAGGTTGTGCTGATTTATGTAAAAAATCGTTACCATAATGGTTGTAGCAGTACATACTATCATAATTAGATGAACCCTGCAAATAATCATGTTTGGTAAATTTAGCAGACATCACAAGGTCAGACATCATGTCATTAATACTTTCAAAGTCCCAATCATCCGCAAATGAGTTTGGTTTTACAAAGTCACTCAACGAGATCTTGATTTGGTGTGGATATTTGAGGATTTCAACCGGACCATAAATTTCATAGTCAGTATTGTCCCATGCTACCCCACCCGGTATAGGATTGGCTGTGAAATTAACTGAAGAAAGTTCTCTTTTCTTGACGTGTGAAGACGTGTGTGGTTTGAGGATCAAGTTGATTTTCTGGCTTGCTGTGTCCATTTTAGCATATTTTCCCTCAATGAAGCGTCGCAAACATAGTATCATGATGAGCCAAAGTATCAGGATAAATACACCAAAGGACACCCAAAATTCAATCCATGGAGAAATCAGATAGGTTTCTTTCAGCTGTTTCAAAAGTTCCTTAGCTTTATCTTTAAAAGTTTTTGTTGATGGCTGTGTCTTTGATTCACTTAGATCTTCAGAAGAATCATCAAAGTTGATGAAGTAGCCGGATGCCGTTCTGTCTATTGTTCCAATTGCTTCAGGATTACTGTTTCTTGCAGCTTCAGCATATTCATTTGTTACTTCATTGTAGGTTGGTTTGTCTCTACTAAATGTTTTTATTTGGGTTTTCAGAGGTGTGAGTTCCATTGCATTGTTGCATAGTCCTTGTTGTTGTTCTGTAGGCGTTTCGAATGTGATTAGCCTTTTAGTTAGCACCTCTGTATTTGTAGCAAACCTTGGTGTTCTACTACTTATCGGGAGTCCACTTGGCCTACTGTTTGTTATTGGCCACATGATTGTGGTTTCACCAGGTCGATGGATACAACCCGGTTCTGCTTTTTACCAGCAAGTGGCGGTAATACAACTGATCTTGTCCCGTTGATGGACAAGACAGGAACTGCTTTTCTGTAAGAAGGCCCAAATTCCTTCTTTACCGCGATCTTTTCTCAGACTAGATCCCCGATTTTTGGAATCCAGACAGGTCTTGCTGGGACAGGTGGTGGTTCTTCAGTGGTTGTTGGCTGCTGTTTCAACTTTATGTTGCTCAGGTCTTTTCTTGTTTCGTTTAAGTCCTGTAAAATAGCCAAACGATCTTTGATATCAAAGCTTTTTTCTTTCACCACTGAAGTCTGACTGTCAAGATCTAAGACTAGCATCCTAGTCCCAAACAGTAATTCGTACGGACTGAATCCCCTCAGAGAATTTCTTGGCAAGTTGTTTAGACTACGTTGGACACTTATTAGATGTTTGACCCACCCAGCTCCCGAACCTAATACCTTTGCTGTTATAGATTGCTTAATGCCTTGGTTTTTTCTTTACACCATCCCGTATCCCTCAGGAAGGAAGTGAGAAGAATCCCGCTTCGCTATGCTCATTTGGCCGTGCTTTCCCACAAGCTTGAGGGCTAAAGTGAAAACATTGGTCAAACGTAGCATGCTCCTAGCGTATATGCCATTTAGACTCGCAAATCTTTGTATAACAGTCCCGACGTCAGCCGAGTGCTGGGGTCTACATTTATAAGTGGAAACTAGTCTTTATTTGTTAATGGGACGCATTATTTACACTTGTTTCACTGATTATTGTTTAACCCTTATTGAGTGAAACGCCATGGTATTACCCCGTTCCTCTCGCCGCTGCGATCTCTGTTGCAGCCCGGGCATTTTTTTACAAAAATGTGATGATGCAGGCTCATGCCTGGCCACCAGTACACTGATTGTAGTTCTTCCAGAGAATCTTTTAGTTTGAGGTGTCTGAGACCCTCACCCATATGTGCGTCTGCTATTAACAAAGTTCTCCTGTCCTTGTTTGGAATTACTCTATCCCCCACTCCAGGGATTCGAGCAAAAGGAACGGAGTTCGCATCGATTATGTATGTATATTTGAGTGGGTAATTGATCGGTAACGCTGAGCAGTCGCCTTTTGATGACGTTTTCACCGCCAGCATTGTTTCACCATCAATGTATTTTACTGCATGCTTTTTTCTAGCTACGGAAGCCGATTTAGTTGCTACCGCTGTGGCTTTCTCAGCCAATGAATTTCCTGCAACGTGAACGCCATCACGCTGATGACTCAGTGAGTGTATCACGTGAGTCTTTGGTAGTTCTTTCTTTAACAGAACTATTTGTTCCCAAAGCAGTTTTTGCTTTATTGTTGCACCTGTGTCATCTTTGTAACCGTTTTGAATCCATTTCTGTAAATCACTGTTATATGATTTGACGCAGTAATACGAATCGGACACTATGAGTGTCGGGAATTCGCGATCTGCATTATCTAGCGCCATTTTCAATGATATTATTTCAGTCTGTTGTTCTGAATTAGTTTTTACTGAGTGTGTTTTTGTTAATAGAGATCTTAATATACCTCCGCGCCACACTTCTTTTGTAATCTCACATGTGGGGTTGTATGCTTGTTCTCCCCAAACGGATGGTTGAGCATGTCCGTCTGTATAGATTACACAAGCGTACTGTCGTAATGGCAGAATGTCGATTGACAGAGGGAATATTCTTTCATATTCTAGATATTTTAGTTCCTCTAGTTCTGGATCAAAGTAGTATTTTACTTTGTCCATTGTAATGGAATTCACCCATTGTATCCATTCCGGATTCAATGCTGTTGTTGGTAAATTACACGGGGTTGTTAATGCCTCAAAGGCTGATTCTGCTGTTCTGACTGTTATGTGTCTACCGTCAGCTTTATCTTTTTCTCTAGCTATTGCGGTCTGAACTGCATGAACAATGTTTTCTTTAATGCTGAGTTTCTTTTCAGCTTCTGTGTACAAGTGCGATTTGAATGCAATTGGTACCTTTTCTCCCTCATTAGAGGTCAGGTATGTGAATCCGCATCTTCCTGGGATGACTCGAATCACAAGGTTGCGTGTGTTATCACGTGTTTCTAATTTTGTTTTAATTAACATATCTGTTTGTAAGGATCTCAGAATTTCTGTGTGTTTTTGAGTCCAATTGGTGTTTTTAAAATCTGGTTTTATTAGATCATAAAGGGGTTTGACCCTTTCTGCGTAATTTGCAATGTATGTTCTTCCGAAATTTAGGAAGCCTAGAATTGACTGTAGGTTTTTTAGTGTTCTAGGTGCTTGGAGTACGGCACATTTCTCTAGGAAATTGTCATCCAGGCTTTTGCCTTCACTTGATAATTCATATCCTAAGAACAGGACTGTTAGATGGGCAATTCTAGATTTTTTAAAGTTGAATTTGTAACCCTCTGCTGCGAACCCAAGTATTATGGTGTTCACTCTCTTCAAGTGAGTATCCAAGTCATCGTCTGTTATGTATATGTCGTCGACATACGATAATGCTTCGTCATCATAGGTTTGTAGTAACTCTGTTACCCTCGCTGAGAATACTCCTGGGCTGTTCTTGTACCCCTGGGGTAACCAACAGAATTCTTTTTGAGCGCCATTTATTGAGAACGCTGATAAGTATCTGCTCTCTGGTGCTATATTTTGACAAAAGAATCCATTAGAGATGTCTAATGTTGTTTTATATTTTTTGCGCACTATGTTATTCATTAGTGCAGCACTATGCGAGTTTTGCACTGCAAAAGTTTTGCAACATGAGTTAAGGTGTCTGTAATCCAAAACTAGACGATATGAATTGTCTGGTTTGGAGACAGGAAACAAAGGGTTGTTCATTTGTGAGGTGCAGGTTTCAATCACCCCCTGGTATTCTAGTTGATCTAGAATTTCTTTTACCTGTTTTTTAGCTTCTTGCTTGATTGGATACTGCCTTTGTGCAGTAGGTTGTGATTTTAACTGGATTTTGTGAGGAGGAGAGTCCTCATCCCATCCTACATGATTTTTATATAAAGCAGGAGCTTGAGCTACTGCCCACTTTCTTGCAAGTATATATTTTTTATGAATTGGAATATGATTTCAGAAGGCAGGCATAATTATTTCTTCGCCATGTGGGCACTCCCTGACGAACTCTGGTGGCCAATCTTTTTCAGCTAGAAGGATGTCATAGCCCTTGGAGAGATTATCCCAAAAAAGGCCCCTTATTTTCCTAGTCTTATCCCCTTCTATACGTAAAGTTATTTCATATATTTTGTGAGGTTTGCTAACTCTGGTGTCTGCAGTTTCCACCTGAATGTATTCATTCGTGTCCACTGTCTCCAGATGATTCATAAGGACTTTGCGTGCTATGCTCACTTCTGCTGCGCTGTCTAGCATTGTCTGAGCCCACTTTCCGTTTTTCAGCTGTGTTCTCAGTATTCTCGGCATTGTTGAATACTTTAATACTGGCTACCTTCTTCTTTGGAAACTGTAATTTTTTATTTGGATGAGCAGGTTCCTTGTCTTTGGACTTGACGTGCCCTTCCCTGGGTTCCGATCGTCCTCTTCTTTCCGATTTCTGCGAGGAAGTCTGAAAAGATTGAGAGGGACGTGTATCAAAATCTTGATATCTATCCGGTTTCTTTATGTTATCCCTATTTCTAAGGTTGTATTTTTTCACAGAGGGCTCCCTTTGGGGAGACTTGGGTCCTTGGTCCGGAGATCTTTCTCTCCGCCGAGGAGACCTTCCTCTGGACTGGAATCTCTTTTCTTTTGGATTGGATTGTTTGTTTCCATCCCAGTTCTTCTTTTGACTGTTTAGATTATTTTTAATAAATATTTTTTCAGGACTTTCAATTAGTTGGGGCTTCACTGGTATTCCACCCAAACTATCTCTACCTAGTTCTTCATAGGATTTTTCTATAATTCTGGCAATTTCAGCTGGTTGGTCTGCTATATCTGTCTCTTTTAACCTCTGGCGGATCGCCACATTCGCTGCTTCCCCTTTTATGTTGGCTAGTAATATTGCCGAGACCTGCTTGAAGTTTTTTAGTAATTTCATACCGAGAGTTAAAGCGGGTTCTGGACCGTATTCGTCTTGAATTTGTTTTAGCACATCTGGTATTACCGACATGGATGGTACACCATGTGTTTTTGTGTAAATGGAAGCAAAGACTGTACCCCAAGTGTCACAGTCCTCCACGTGTGGTGCGATTCCCATTGGAAGACAGATAGTCAGAATCCTGTGTTTATCCACAGGGGTGGTGTCTGGAAACACCGCCTCTATTTGGGTGATTTTTTGTGCTAACCAGAATGGTATTTGTTCCCGTTTAGCTGGTACTTTACCTAGGCAGGACTGTATGTTCTGTGGTGTAATTTTATTTGTGTTCCCCTGATGTGGTGTCAGCTGTGGAATTTTAACTACAGGTTGGATGGTTGAAGTCCGCATTACATATTGGACTAGTTGTCTATATATTTTTAATTAATTGTTTTAGTTGTACTAAAACATCTGCTGCAGACATCCTTTCGATGTCTGGATGTGGTGTGTATCCGGCTAGGACCGGCCACGTTGCTCCTGGTCTACCTAGTGGACCGAGCCTGGTGATGTGATTATTATGTTTTAGGGCGCCATTAAACAAGAGCAGGTGCTCTTGGAATTTGAGTGGTACTTCCACTTCCTCGAAAGGAGTGTAGGTATCCGGTGGTTCCTCTATTTTATAATAGTGGAACTCCTTTGTTACAGCATTTGCTGCTGGAAAGTGTATCCATGAATAGAATACCTCTGTCTGCCGATATTCGTGTGCCTCAATTACGAATATGACTGTACCACCTCTTGGTGTCAGTCCATTGTCTATAAGTTTTAACGTTATAGATCTTCTTATGTTGACCGGGATGAGTTTTATATCCGGGTCTGCTTCTTGCATAGTATTATCAGCTTCTATTAGTTCAGCTGCTAATCTAGCTCTCTCTCTTTCATCATCACTTTCTGGCATTTTACTGTCAGGAAGGTTATTCTGTTTGTTTGCAGATCAGGTTCCTTATGGAAACAAAGATTAGATGCACAATATTTTGGAACAGTGTATCCTTCAACGTTGATTGAACCAAGAACCATACATAGGAGTTCCCTCCTGCGAGGTTTGGCGGATTTTACCTCTCACCCACTCCAGACGTCTTTGGAGTATTATGGGAAAAAGGGGTCTGAGTGAAAGAGCACGACTGAGTTACTCTAAAGTCTTGCGTTAGTTTTATCGCCTATCCAAACATGTTGGGCGCCATGTAGTGTAGTTCCTATTATCCCACTAGGCTCTGCGCATTGGAATAATACCTCCAATAGTATAGACCTAGACCAGACGTTAACTAGGTCTTCTACTGTCGATATTAGACTTAAAGTTTTGGGTTTGCCAGCTAGCTCAGAGTTCACTAGAAACTTTCTCGAATAGACAAGGAGGAGTTGAACCTCCCTGGATAGACAAGAAGGGATTTAGTTTCTGACAACCATAGAACATGACAACTTTGCTCTCCCCTAATCAAGAGTATATCTCTAGAGTCGTGTGAAAACAAAAGACAACTTATTTTACTCAGTCAGTACGTGCATTCTTAGTTTCACCAGATTGTAGAGAAAAGGAAGAGACGGGCGTGTTCAATAAAAGATGTTATTTATTGATCAGTCTCTTTTCTCGTACAAGAGAAATGAATCGATATTATTGCAATACTTATGGTTAAGTAAAGTGCATACAATAAAAGCAGAATTATAAAATAATACTGTAAAAACATTGATATGGTTTCTAAGCCATACGTTATTTAAAATGGACAGAATATATACATACACATATACATTTGACTAATAGTACTCAACTGGTGCTTCTAACTACGCCTACCCCAGTGTACCTGACCTAAGCCTAATATGTGGGCGGGGATAGAAAGTAGCAGTTTAAGTTAAGTTTGTTTTGCCAAGTGACTGACTCAAGAATTCTCTGCAAGGGGTTATTCAGCTCTGTACCTGAGATCTAGGATGGTTGAGGGATAGTATCTCTCGTCTGAGGTCTCGATATTCCAAGCTGCCTGCGAGGGCTGCTCGGAAGCGCCGAAGCTGGATTTCTCGGCAGGAGAAAGCAGCGTCTCGTTCTCAGCGCGTCAGGAAGGCGGGGCAGCGCCAGTGGGCTTCGCTCTCTGCTGGGCTTCGGCAAGTCTCGCTGCTCCGATCTCGTCACCACCGTGTGTGTTTGCTTAAGGCAATATCGGTAATATTTATACCTGTAAGGTGCCGAGATTGACGTAAGGATGGACATAGATACGTCAATAAGGATGTCATACGAGCTGGTCGTTAGCACATTCTTTTACTGAAGTTCTCGGGGAAATCAAAACAATGGCCGCAGGGTTTTTCCCAGGTTGTCATAGGTTTGATTTGTTTTGAGGACTCCGTATGCCTTATCAGGGGCTGGAGGAATATTGCTTTGCCTAATTAGATGGCAAGCGTTATGACCTAATCAGATAACGCGCTCCTGTGCCGTGGTCTGACCTAATCAGATAACGGTTTCTGCATCATGGGATGGCTGCTAGTTAACTTGTTAACCAGAATAGGGTCAGGAATAGGGGGATCGATACAGAACCTATAGGAATACATCACAGGGCATTCTTAAACCCAAAGGGCATTGTCTGGAACTGAAAGTGCCCTCCTGTGGTAGAGAGCTCAGACCCCTCTTTGGTCCATTTGGTTAAGGCAATCTGTCAGTACCCAGATTTTAAGTCAAAAGTGCTGAAGAACTTGGCAGCTCCCAGTCAATTTATTAGCTCATCAACTCTCAGGATGGGATGTGCATCAGTCTTGGTGACTGCATTGATACCCCAGTAACCCACACAGAACATACGTTCTTGGGTAGCACCTGAAGGGGAAGTCTTGGGGCCCAGCACCACTAGAATGGACCAAGGGCTGTTTGAGGGCTCAATCACACCAACCTCCAGCATCTTGGAGGCTTCCCTCTTGATGCTAGCTCTCACTTTATCAGACAACCAATAGATTTTACTCTTCACCGGTGTGCTGTCCATAGTGTTATTATCATCGGTATACCATGTAGTGAGTACTGGGGTAAGGGAGAATAAAGAGGAAAATTGCCTCAACAACTGGTATCAGTCTCTTTGTTGCTCTAGGGTCAGTGTAGGAGAGAGGCTGACAACCTCCATTGACCCATCCTGCTTCTTGGAAGACAGGAGGTCAGGGAGAAGTTCACTCCCTATCCACCCTATCGTCCATGACCAGGAGCAAGGTTACTTTAGACTTTTTGAAGTGGGGTTTGAGGCGTTTGATGTGTAGGACCCTTAAAGAGTTTGGGTGAGGTAGGTGACCTCACTCTTCTGCTCATTCATCTCATAGGACCCAGATCAACAGTCTTGCAGGACCCTGAACTCCATAGGCTCTATTGCCCACACTTTTGGCCAGGCTGATCCTTGACCTGAATGGTCTTCTGGCTGCACCACTGTTTTATGACTTCCTGGCTGGCTTCTAGATTCACCTCAGCTTATTTTCAGAAGTGCTTCATCTGGGTACGGAATGCAAGCATGTAGCTGACCATATGCTGGTTGGACTTTCCTGGGAGCTTGCTCCCACTCCTCCTTCACTAGACTGAGAGATGCTCTCGCCGGGTGCCATACAGAAGCTCAAATGGGCTGAAGCTAAGGCCCTTTTGGGGCACCTCCTGGTATGCAAATAACAGGCATGGCAAGAGTACGTCCCACTTCTGCCTCAAGGGCTCTGTGTGGTCCACGATAATGCCTTTGAATCTCTCAACAAGTCCATTGCTTTGAGGGTGGTAAGGGGTGGCGAATGTGTAGGTTACCCCACTCTCCATCCACATGGCCATCAAGTATGCCAACATAAAGTTGGCACCACGGTCTCACACCACCTCTTTGGGGAATCCCACACAGGAAATGTCCCTATCAGTGCCTTGGCCACTGCAGGCATAGTCACTGTTCTCAGAAGGACAACCTTCGGGTACTGGGTGACATGGTCCACAAAGACCAGGATGAACCTGTTGCCAATGGCTGTCTTGGGGTCTAGAGACCCACCAACATCGATGTCCACCCTTTTAAAGGAAATTCCACTGACAGGAAAAGGTTACAGGGGAGCATTGTGCTTCCCTCCTGACTTGCCACGGGCCAGGCAGGTAGGACAGGACCTGCAGAAAGCAAATGAGGCCCTCCTCATTTGAGGCCAATAAATGTGGGGAACAAGCCTGTCAAAGGTTTTGTCCTGTCCCCAGTATCCTGCCAGGGGTACATCATGGGCCAAATCCAGTAGGAATGGCCTGTAGCACTGGGGGGCCACTGACACACATGTTGCCCAACCTCGGGAACATTAGGCTCACAATACATGAGACCATTCGCTCACTAGATCAGGTGATCACCAGAGGTGTCGCCAGCTGCCTGGGCCTCAGCTTGCAGGTACAGGGCTTCAAGAATAGGGCACTCCATTGTGCTTTTCATAGCTCTTCCCTGAAGGAACCCCTTTCATGCTGCCAGTTGGCCAGCTCAGGTATGTTCCCTATGACATCACTATCCTCCCCTGTAGGTACTGGTGCATCCCACTCAGAAAGATTCAGCTTCACCCAGCCATCCAATTCCTGTCAAAACAATTCACACAAACCACCCAAGTCTGCTGAGTCAGCTTTTGGCTTTACCTTACTGGGATGAGGTCATTTTTAACAACAAGGGCTGACTGCCACTCTGCTGATCTGCTGCTTTGAAGGACTGCTGCCTTGCTGTGCAGAGCTGCTGTCTTCTGTCCTCTTGCCTGGATGAGAAAGACTGGACCCGCATCTCTTGAACCCAGAGCCCCAGAGTGACCCCTCAGGCTAGTTAGCTGACCTCCTGATCTAAGGCCTCAGGGACACATCAGGCATCTGTGTGTATATCATGCCAAGTGGTGCCACCCCTGTCCTGGACCCTTGGAAGTGGGGCTAAGTTGCTCTACCATCCTCTGTGGATCCAGCAGAACCAACACATCTTCTCTGCAGCGGTGTGCAAATCCAAGCAGAACCGGCATGTCACTACTGCTGCATGGATTGGTCCCAACATAAAAAGACCCGCACCGTATTGCAGCTGATTGGAACTGCCGCTGCATGACACTTCCCCAGTGCAGGCCCTCGCATTCCTCATCGATGGCAGCCTTGACAATAATGCGGGGCTTCGCATCTCAGGCTTGCTGCTCTTAGGAATCCGCACATCGCCTCGACTGTATCACGCATCTTCAACACTGGACTTCGCATTACAAGCCCTCTTTTATGGAATCCTTGACAACCCCGCAGCACCTCGCACTGCAGCCTCATTGCATCTCGGAACCGACACAGTGCTTTGACTGTGTGATGCATCTTAGACGCGGATTCTCTCAGCACTCTGAAAACCAAGATTGAAGGTACTATGTTCAGTGGGCCTAACTGGGTCCCTGTAGCCGCCCCACGCTCCATCGCAGTCGGACTAAAATTGTGACTTTGTCCCTTTTTGGCGAGACAAGAGATCCACAGTTGGCGCGCTGTGATGTTTTGCACAATTTTTGCCAAAATCTTTAAAATGTTATATCTCCGGGTCTATAGATTGGATTTTCGTTCATTTAGTATTGCTTTATATATTATAGAAAGTTCTAATTTTCTAACTTGGTGTGGGATACTTTTTGTGTGGTGTTTTTACTTTATTACTGAAGTGTTTCAGAAATAGTTTACACATTGCCTCTAATTGGAATCTGACATCTCTGTGCCTAGCCACCAAAGAGTTGAACACAAGTTAATTTAGGGTTGGCTTGTGCTTCACCCTGATAAGGATTGTGGTTGATGCTTGACCAGGGCTTACACCCTCAGTCAACCATCATTTCTTACAGTTAGCCATATGTATCTAAATAAATAGTAGATTCTATCCATATAGTGTCAGCAGGCAACAAAATTATGCTTTACCTAGGTGCAACAAAAAGTTCCACCTGCATCTTGACATGATATCAAGGTAACTAAAAAGCAAAACCTAAATCCACCAGGTTCACCAGTTCATCAGAAAAGTAATACAAATTTTAAAAATGCCAGACATCACTTAGAAATAGTTGTGATAGAGTGTGAGTGAATTAAACAAGTAGCGCAGGAGAGATTCTGTAACAAAATAAAACATTAAAACGGTCAAAACGTGCGGATGGAGAAATCTCTGAAGGAACAGGCTGGGAGAATTATGGAAGAGTCTGCCACATGATAATACAGTCCATCCCCTGAGTCCTCTGATTAGAACTGTGAAATTTGCATTAAGTATTACCAGAGCCTGGAGATCAACCTGAGATTAGAACAGCATTTTTCTCCTGCAATGCTAGCTGTGTTTGAGGAGGATATTCGCTGACATTTAAGGGGCTGTCCAAGAAAACCTTTACAATTAAGGTACTATCTCTACTAGACTGTGTTGGAATTGCACTGGTGGAGAGGGCGCATCTTGCATCCAATTTTTAAAGCAGGCGTTAGATCGGACCCGGCGAACTATAGGCTGATCGCTCTTATTGACGTAGAGGCCAAAATATACGCATCAAACCTTCTGACAGCACTGGAAAAATGGGTCACCTCGCACAAGATCATCCCTGTTACACAGACTGGGTTCAGGCCGGGAACAAACACGTTGTGTAACTTGTTAGCCTTGAACATTCTTGTCGAAAAAGCAAAGGACAAATCAACTAAACTGTACACCTGTTTTGTCGACTTAAAACAGCGTTCAAGACGGTATCTAGGGCTCTCCTATGGCAAAAGATGGCAAGCTGGGGTATTCCACCAATGCTACTGCGGGCCATTATCAACCTGTACACATCTACCTGGGTCAAGATAAAATTAGGGAATGGTGAAAGAACAACAGCAAAGATCCCAACGCACATTGGCCTAAAGCAGGGATGTTATGTTATTATGAACTTCTAGAGCGCATTATCACCCAGGGGTATCTAAGCGATGTGTACTGCCCCCACTCTTTTTAACATTTTCACTGCAAACCTGGATAAGAGGCTATCGGAAATTCAAAGTGATGCTCCAAAGTTAGCACACTGCAGCATAAGAAGCATGCAGTACGCATATGACATTGTCCTATGCAGCCAGACCCCAAAGGGCCTATAGAGCTCCATCATAAGGCTGCTCGAATACACTAGGGAGAATGGTTTGTTCATTAATTTACAAAAAAACGAAGGTCATCTGTTTATCATCACGCATAGGACAAGACAAAAAATTCCAATGGCAGGCAGCAGGAAATACAATAGGGCAAAGTGTCACATACAAGTACCTAGGAGTAGTGGTAGACTCAAGGTTGACCCTAAAAGGTCACTTATTGTACAGAAAAGCCCTGGCTAGCAAACTATGCTTGTCTCTAAATCTACTAAAAAAATATTGAAGTCCCCATCCAACTCATACTTGCTAAAAGTCGTTGCCGCTATATTTCTTCCAACCCTTGCGTACGGCTCCGAATTATTCAGAGGACAAGATGCAAACTTCCTAATCTCAAATATTCAGGGTTATTCAAATACATCTTTCAGATCCCGCCGTTTGTATCTCAAGCACAAGTACGTCTGGAATTTGGGCTATCAAAAAACCAGCACCCAGTAAGACAAGCAGCAATATTAAAATTGTGTTGGAAACTAAAAGCAGCACAAGATGATTCCTTGATGGGGCACAGTTGGATCAAAATAAAGAATCAGACAAAACGCCTGGAACACAGTTCTAGAAGAAGCATTGGTAACCCTCAAAGTGCAAGATGCCTGGCATACCAACTACAGCTTTGCAGCTTTTAAAAAATAGCCAACAATGCTGCAAAACAAAAAGCCTGGATCATAGATAAAGCTGCCCTCGCAAAGAAAAAACACGGCTAGACGGTATTAGCTTCATATGAGAGACGCTCCCCACAACCATACTTAGTCAACCATATAACAACAGCTATCCAACAACTGCTACTTCAAACTCGGTTGGGGGGTTTTATCTCAAAAGATAAGGTTCCAGCATGGAAACAAACATGGCCAACAACCCACTGCAGACTTTGCGGCCAAGCAGAAGAAACTCTGATTCATTTACTGTGCATTTGTCCAACTGTGAATAACTTGAGACGTTATTATCCATTACAAGCATTTCGTACATATCAAATTAGAATATGACGGCCAGCAGTAATGTTAGCACTGAATAGCCAATTGTTACTGGTAGCATGCAGGGCCACCAGATTCCTGCAGAAAGTTAGTTTCTTGCTAGAGAAATCTGAAAAATAGCACTTTTAAAAAATCTTTGGCTATGTGAAAAGAATGATGCTGAATTCACAGTTTTCTTTTCTCCTGGCAATGTTTTTTAATATTTAGTTTTATTATTTAACCATTATATTGTTATCTCAGGACCTGCACACCGTGGTACATTACAGTGTATGAAATCAAATGTTTATAACCAAAGGACCGAGGTGCAAATCACTGCACAGCACCTAATTCAATTTCAAAGTTTGTAAATATGATAGTATACATTACCTGGGCATCTTTTTTATCTTTTAAACGTATCTGGATGATTTTAGCACAAACATTATAAAGGTTTTGATTAACTGTATACAATAAAATGTACTTACATACACTGGTGTTCAGGATACAGGACTACGGGACTGCAATCCACTTACCCAGAGCATTACTGCTTTGCAGAACTCCAACCACAGTACCTGATATTCCATTTGTGATGAAAAAATTAAGCTAAAGAAGGAAATGAAAACTACCCACTCAAGCAATTTTTCATGTAACGCCCTGTGTGTTTTACTTACCCTCTTCCACAGTATGTCGAGGTGTTCAGATACCTGTGCGAAAAATAATCACCTCATTTATAAAATCCTAGTGATTAATGCATAAATCTATTGTACGCATCCTGTAAGTTAGGTGCCAGATGGACTAACCTATTTAGAGGTCGCAAACACTCTCATTTACAAAATAGGAACTCTTGCGTGCACAAAATAGGTCTTACATATGTGCAAATCCCAATCAAAGAAACAGTAAGCTTTTCCTGGACTCCTTTCCCATTGCGACCAGTGCAATGATGTCTCTGGGCCAGATGTACAACGGTTTTTAGCATGCGCAAATGGGTTTTAGACGCATGCTAAAAACCTTGGGCCCATGTACAAAACGTATTTTGCGACTTGCTAATCAATTAGCGACTTGCAAAATAGGTTTTCCGACTCGCTATTAGGAAGGGGCATTCCCTTCCTAATTGCGACTCATAAGGCATGTATGAATCTTTGGTGGCCGCAATTGGGTTGCAAAATACTCGCAAATTACCACCTACTTAAAGTAGGTGGTAATGCAATCGCACATGAGAAGGGGTCCCCAGGGGACCCCTTACCCTTTGCAAATGCATGCAAAAATATTTTTGAAGGGTAGGCAGTTGTCCCAGGGACCACTGCCTGCCCTTAAAAAATTAAAGAAAATCGTTTCATTTTTATTTTTTTAAATGCATCCCGTTTTCCTTGAAGGAAAACGGGCTGCATTAATAAAAAAAACTGCTTTATTTAGAAGCAGTCCCAGACATGTTGGTCTGCTGAGCTCAGTAGGCCACAATCCCTGGGAGGGCCAGCCATTCCGAATGGGGTCAAAAAATGCGAGTGCCTCATTAATATTAAAGAGCCTCGCATTTTGCGACCCCATTGGGAATCACAATCAGTGTCTCTAACACTATAGTACATAGTAAATTGCGACTCACAATTTGCGACTCACAATCGAGCACAAATTGTGAGTCACAATTTACTATGGTCGTACATCTGGCGCTGTGTCCTTAAGTCTCTAGTGCCTATACCGATTGAAAGGTACCTTCAGAGAACTTCAGTTAATTTGAAATCAGGAAAGTAAAGAGGGCCAGGTAGCAGTGACTCGTTGGTTGGTGAGAAGGAGCTGAAAAGTGCTAGTTATTCATTTGCATAATTATAAACGATTTTACTGCATATGTGTGTATTGAATGTGCCTAAAACAAAGGTCTCCAATAATAATAGCGCTACTTCCGTTTAATGAAAATCATACCTAGCTACATATACTATTGGAGAGGCAATAATGACCACTTCAGGCAAGACTATATTGGTGGACACACAATGCAAGTTTTCCAGCAGTGATTACCTCAGTGCATCAGGCAAAAGTGCAAGCAATAATATGAAAGTGGCTTTATCAATTTGGAATGCATCTGGAGGATTAATGCATGGCAGCTATACCTCCGTTACTCATGGTACCACGGTAATAATTTTGGTAATATGTCTTCCCAACCCTCAAGATTTATCACTAAACTATCAGCTATAGATATATTTTGGCAAGCAATTCTATTCAAACATTACCTTAGCTTATGAATTCAGAAAATACAAAAATGTTCATCTAGACAACACGGTTTCTAATTTTTGGATACATATATTAATTCAGCCAAGCAAACGTTTTTAATTTATTAAGGTGGACGGCGCGGAGGAGATAGCTGGAGAGCTACTGGCTGGAGAAGCCTGGTCTAAAATAGGTTTATTTGTTTGCTCTTTTAGTTTTCAGCCTTTTATAAATTGTAAAATATACCTCGGATTCATATATGCAATGATAAAATCAGTTCCATTAAGTTAGGTACTAATGATGTAAAATCTTATTGTTATTTTTGTCCCTAAGAAAAGGAATAATTAAGCCAAACTTAAAGAACGTTAAACGAAGCGTTGAAAAGTAAGGCCATTGCACTGATCAAAATCATGTTGGAGAAATGCGTTATCACAAAAATTGTCCTTTTTAAAGAACTGTTTCTGGGTGTGTTGCTTATACAAAAGAGAGAGGAAGGGCAGGAGCAACTGAGAGATGTTTATAGAATGTGAATGCAAAACAAAGTGAAAGCAAAACATGTTTAGTTTAAATTAGCAGTTAGAAGCTGCTCTCTATGGTATCAAATTGAGACATTCTTATTGTCTACACTAAGGTGCTGGAGAAAATGAGTAAGGGCAGTGTTTTGCACTGGTGGGTCACAAGGCGATTTTTGGTGAATCACAAAGGCCCTGGCCTATATATAAGCAATAGTTAAAATGATTAGTCCTGTTTGTGCACTAGAGCAAAGGTGTTGAACAATGGCCCTAAATCCAGTTTAAAACAAAGTCTTGCAAGTATTCAAATGCAAGACTCCAGGTGACTTTTCCAGTATATGTATGACTTTCACACATACATTGAATAATATGGATGTGGCCTAACAGCCATAGCGCTCGACTTTGAACTTGTTGAACCATGCTCAAGCTCCATAATTGGCTCATCGTCCTTAGATTCTTGGCAAGTCACTTGTTCATCCTGTGTTTAAAATAAGTTAAATGAGACCTTGTGTAATGTAATCAGGCACTCATGTAAAGTGCTTCAATCCCTTGGACTGTTTGTACCAAAATGCAATATTTTCACCATCTACCACTTTTTGGGCAGATAGATATCTTGGCCACAGTTTATTGAAGGGCATGGTCAAGGTTGTGGTGTTTACAAATAATTGCTGTTATCACATTAAAACATTGCTGCCACCTCAGGTCCCTTTAATCCAGTTGGGTCGCAAACGTTTGCAATCCTAAAATCAAGGACATGGGTCTAAAAAGCTTGAGAAACTCTGGTTTAGGGTCTTTGGTACTGATTTGTCACAGAAGTGCTTTATATATTTGTAACCACATTTACAAGATAAACAGCATGATCTTACAGCTTCGTATTTACTTTATAGACATCACAAGACAGGACAAAGCAAGTATGCCACAAAAGCATTAGTGTAAATCACGTTTTGTATATCCAAAATGCACCCTAATTCGTTCTGTGATTCAAATTTTCTGTTAGCGTATTCATCCACATTACTTTCTTCCACCAGCATCATTTACATGGGGTGTAGCAAGGGTATAGTACATCTAAAAGGATATAGAAAATACGCCTCTTTTAAAGTGGAATAATTGCTATGAAGTACTTTATTGGGAATGTCATAATCGTTAGCCACAAAATGATCCCAAAAACATTCACCGTTATTAAATTCACTTTCATGTTCTTCGGCATGCATGTGTAGGTAAATGTACAAATACATAGGTTCTCTTTTTTGGCAATTCTAATAAAGCATATCACCGCTGAAAGTTTCCAATGGAACTAAAAAACAGATTGACATTTAATTTAATAATCACTACAGTATGTCACGGAATATTTAATTCCATGCAATTGTATCACACTATGGAATTTCCAAAATGCTGTGATAATTACCAATAAATATCCTCAGTGTAAATGTAATATTTAGAACATTCATTTCAATTTGCTTTTTTGCATTCAATTACAGAATTCATTGAGTGTGTCATGACCAAAATTCAACTTACAAAAATAAATCTCATCACTTCGGGCCTAGACTTTCAGAGTACACTGGTATGTTTGGGGTTTTTCTTCTCATTCTTCCCAGTATTCAGTAGGCAGTTCATATTCTTATATTGATAAAACAGCATTCTCGTTCATAGCTCTTAACTCCCAGTCCCTCAACCCCACCATCCTATTTTATATGTTTCTTCATACAAATATTTACATTTCAATGCTCACCACTCCATTGATTGCATTTTGATGTGGCATTCTGTACACTGTGTGTTAATATGACGCTACTCTGGTGATCATATCCATCTACACATACACGAAGTAGCTGCATGGCAACTTTCATATTAGTTGTACAATCTGTTTGGCTGCAATCTGTGCTGTTGCAATCTTTCTACATGCTTAAATATGTACATACTTAGGACAAACCATGCATTATTCCTATATTGCCCACTGTAGGTATTCAGCATTTGCAAATTTCACTGAATCCACTTCATATTGTCTTTCTATAACCTTTTGCCCTCAATAATATCTATTGATAATAGGCGAAGTCGCAGTCATTGGTCTTGAAACACCGTCATTTCTCATCAATTCATCTTCAGGACCCTTGCATTTTGCCTGGAGTCCAATGTCAATTCTGTAACAATTTGAAATGTGTTATTATCAAGCAAAGCAAAGCCTCCCTTGAGCTTTTATCACTGCCTTGTGATTTCTGATATTTTATCAGACCTTGCTCTTTCTTTCTCTGGGTGAAAAATGTATAAGCGACATTAGACCTGATGTTTTCTATTGTTTCACCTTCTTTCTGAATCTCTGCAAAATGCTGAACTCTGAAAAGATGGTTTATCTTTTCAGAAGCCTCTCAACCATTTGTCCATCATAATACACTCACATTCTTTATACTTTTCGTATTATCGTGGAATCTTGGCAAGATGAATATTTGCTTTCCCTGATCCCTTGCTCCAGCCTTCCCTTGCTACAAACTTCAAGTGCTTTAGGGTGGTGGTATGTATCTGCAATCCTTTCCTTTATTAGGTAATACTGCAGTTGTCTCACTTGTTACTGTGATCATTGAATTGTACCAATTCCACGATGTTTACCCAGTTGCTATGGTCAGTCAATTTGTGGACTGCATTATGCAAGTTGATGAATGTCATAAACGATGATTTCCTAAATGAGATGTTTGTACATGTTTAGGTTTCATTGATTTCTCAAACACTTCAAGAAGTTTTGAAGGCAACTTACAATTGTATTTTTTCCTATCTGGCTGGAAGTGTTTTCTATGAGGCCTAGGGCTTCACACTCCAAGCAATATTTTTTGTAACTGTAGAAAACCCTGTGTTAATCTTAACCGACTGATCACTGACAGCTTTGGCACAGACAAAGCCATCAAATTTCAACCTTACACAGCAAACTCTCAAATTCTCCTTGCGTTGCCTGAGTTCCTTAATGCTATATTTTGTCTTATAGCCTTTCACCAGAGTTCTAACACCAAGGTGGACAGAACGGTTGACTTTCTCTCTGTAATGTCTCTACTTAAAATGATTGAAGAAGGCATCTGCCACATTCTACTCTTGCAGGTGAGTGTTCATAAATTAGCTTGTCCACTCCTATGAAACCTACAACTAATCTAAGCATGATCAAGTTTCCTAATGTGCAGTCCCACTCTACTCTATGAAACTCCTTTACTTGTTGCCTGAAGCATTGTCCCGGGGGGAAGAGGCAAATAATACCTATTCACGTTTGTAGGTTAAAGTTTAACAGCCATGAATATCGAGAGCAGCACAATGTTCTATTACTTACCAGTAATCTTCATTACTCCAGGTCCGGATGGCTATTGTTCATGATAAATGTCTTTATTGGACTATTTCTTTAGTGCGAAAGGCTACCTTGTGTCAAGAATTGATGCAAGGACTTTTTGTGCTAAAATATAGCTCCAAACAATGGATTTGCATTTTACATAACTATGTGTAATTTTGCCAACATTTTGCATAATTACTTGAACACCAATAATTTGAATTCTGCCCACCTCTAATATTTCGGATCATTCTAGGAAAGTGGTCTGATGTCAATCCAATCTCACACTTATTTACTATATGGAATAGTGTACTTGAAATGCTTTAGATTATCTGTTCTCGTTACTCTTGTGTATATCCACCACATAAAGGTAGAAACTCTCCATATAGGCTCCCACCTGCACCTCATCCCAGGTGGTATAGTGGTAGAGCGTCACTGCTCTGCTGCTGGACTGCTCTCTGTCTCTCTGTGTCTTATTTCTGACTTTTGTCTGTGTCATTTTTCCTGTCCCTTCTGCACTTTTGCTGCTCTTGCCTCTCACCTGTGTCACTTCAAGTACCCGTCTCCCTCCAGTGATCCTTCCCTCTCCACGTGCTTCCCACCTCCCAGCTGTCCAGTCACCCACACACTACTTAATGGTGGCAGCTGCACAGTGAAAGTGCAGCCCACTGACCTTGGATTCTTCTGAATTTCTTATTTTTCTCCTTTTTCGCCGCTCTTGCTTCTAGGCTCCGGTGAGCCCCCACGGCCCGCCCCCAGCAGTGACCCTTCTCGTTCCCCTTGTATCCTGCCTCCTAGCTATCCAGCCCCTGCACACTACTTATTGGTGGCTGCTGCGCACCCCATAGGCAAGCCCGTATGCACCCATCCGTGCCTGGACAGTGCCCAGTGCCGTGTACCCTAGTTCTTGGACCTTCCACCAGTACGACACCAGCACCCTCCTTGCCCTCAATGCTGTATGCCATGCCACCTGCCACCTCGCATCTCTGAAGTACATCCAAGCACCCATCTCCTGCCACAACTGCTGCTGCGATCTAACCCGCTTTGACACTCTAGCACCCTCAATCGACCATGAGCGGACCCAACCAGTTGAGCTGCATTCTCCTCAACGTGCAGTCCCTCCATAAACATGCCACAGAAGTCTGGGACCTCCTAGACTCCATCTCCTCCGACATTGCCTTCCTCACAGAAACCTGGATGAACACCAGCTCTGGCCTGGACATCATCACCGCCATACCCAGTGGTTATAAGATCACCTGGAAGGACCGTGCCAACTCATCAGGAGGAGACATCGCCCACGAAAACACCCTCTACCTGACTACCCACTCAAACAACCCAATGACAACTATGGAACATCTCCACTTCCGGATCCAAACCAACACCACCCTCTGCGGCACCTTTATCTACAGACCACTTGACCCCGACCGCCCTTCACCGAAGCCATCATCGACATTAACGCCCCCCAGGCTCTCACATCCACTGATTACATGCTACTCGCCAACCTCAAATTCCACCTGGACAACACCAATGATCAGAACACCGCATCCCTTTTAAAGGATCCTGCCAACATATGACTCAAGCAGCTAGTCACCACTCCAACCCATGAAGTCTTCTCCACCAGCGGAAACGTCACCTACAGCCACACCACTGAACTCCTCTGGACAGACTACCAATGCATGCACTCAGTGATGTCATACAGTCATTCACACTTGCAATGAGGTAACTCCATACTGTGCTACTATGGCGTTTGGTGCCAGAATGGAATCTCACCAATTAGAGCAGGATTTACCAAAGGCAACAGATCTCGCTTGTTTTGGGTGCATGTGTCTGTTCTTTTGACTGTGAGTTGTTTGTTTTTGTGATATGTTTGGATGCACAAAACAGGAAAACAGCTATGGTGAAACACATATACAAACGCACACACACAAATACAGACAATACGGTTACAGACACACTTGCAATCAGACAATACATGCATGGACATATGTCGGCACAGACAATGGACTATATGAATAAAAGGATGAATGGTTGTGTATTCATACAGTGGTAGTGGAAGGTTAGAATAGTTGTATAGCTGGATGATTGCAAGTAATGTTGGTCTTGTAAATGCTTGGTTGCAGTTTCATAAATGAATTCTTAGGATCAGTTCAGTACAAAATAACTTTATTCGGTTGATAGCGCAACCATAAAAGCAAATAAAACCACACAAAAACATAAAACATTCAATCAAATACATCCTTAGTTAATAAATATTAAAATAATGGTTTGCACAAGATCAGATATCAAAAGTCTTAGGTAATGTGGTGGATGGATATGTGCCTGGATGAGGGTGGGAGAAGGATGAATGGAGGAGAGTGAATGTATGGCTAGGTGAGGTATATGTGTATGGGGTGTACGGAAGTGGATGAATATGATGGAAGGATAAATAGATGAGCGTTTGAAATAAGGACAGACTGTGACCATATATTAGGCAGCACAATAATAAACATAGGGCCTCATTTACAATGATTTGGTGTAGAGCAGCACCGCAAGTGTTTTTGTTGTGCTACGCTATGCCAAATGGAAAGGGAAGGAATGCACCATATTCATTAGGTATGGTGCATTCCTGTCCATTCCTATCCATTTCAGCCAGGGCGGGTGCGTAATATGCTGGCTAGCACCAACTTGGGCACCATAGCACCATGGTGCAAGGGTGTCTGCATTGTTGGCAGGATTGTTTTTGTGAAGAAAGGGATACCTTCATCAAATACATTAGCACCTATACACCTTCTAGCCATGTACTACATACTTTTCGTTGGACATGTTACTACTATCAGGTCAGCCTATACTCATTACCCGAAAATCTAAAATATCATTTCCTACCATGATTTGTACATTCTATGAATCATCAAATTCTGGCATACCACACATTACCTATTGCTGTTAATTCACTCATTTTCGAGAAAACAAAATCAGCCATGCTGACAGGCAAAATACATTTGGAAATGCCAAGTAAGTCATTAAAAAGGAAATCCTCAAATTCCAATCTATAAGCACAACAATCTATGACTCATTCAGATGCCACAAAATTTCAAGTTATATTTTATCTCAGACTACAACCATAGTCTCAGGTAAGATAGCCACAATGGGGCTTATTTACAAGCCCCCTATGATGCTGGTGCATCACTGTTTGTAACGCTCTGGCGGTGCAGAGTGCGGACCCATATCTACTAGGCCACGCAAATCCACTTTTCATGGCCTTGTAGATATGGTGTAAGTAATACAGAGCAATGCGTGCGTGGCCTTACACTTCACCAGGGAGGCATTCCATGGTCATTGCGGTGGGTGTTCACCTGCAACACCCATGCGTATTGTTGGATAGGACAGTAGGGTATGAGAAGCACCTTTGTCCATGCCTCTTCAAATACACCACTATCCCTTGGATGTGCACAGTGGGCTCTATGCAGATTCTTTGGCCTAGGGTCAGTTCCTGTGAATTGGCACGTCATTATTCAAGAAGTGCAAGGAGTTGGCCTAACGGCTAAGGTGCTCGGCCTCGGACCTGGGGATCTGGGTTTGAGTCTTGGTAACAACGCCAAACATCCTGTGATTCTGGGCAAATCACTTAATCTCCTCGTGCCTAACAAAAATGAATGTGTGTCCTCATGTAACGTAACTGGTGCTATGGAAAGCGCTCTGATACCTAATTCACTTTGGGTCAAGTTCGCGCTATATAAAACTCTGCAAAAAAAAACAAACATATGAAGTGATATGCATCTCTAGTCCTACCAAACCCAGCTGCACATCGCATTAAGCAGTGTGCAGTGGGTCCTGGGCACAAAGCCTGGCATTTGACCAGATTCATTCCACTGAAACAGGTGTAGACAACCTTTCGCTGTGGGCAGTGAACACTGGGCAGAGGGCCTAGCCCATGGTCGGGCTCTTAACTATTCTTAAATCCGTCCAAGCCCTGCTGCACACAATGAAATGCCAGCATCTTTGCCACCAAATCATCTGCACACAGCATTTTGTTAGGTAAATGATAAAGCTGCCTAGGGCCTTTGATGGTTTAATCTGAATCTCAAAATTGCAATTTATTTATTTTTGACATTATGTGTTTTTTCTGGGAAAGTACACTTTTTCTCTACCAAGAAATGTACCTGCCTTTTTATTTTTTATTTATTTATTTATTTAATGCGATTTTCTATAGCGCGAACATTACCCAAAGGTGTCAGAGCACTTTACAAAACAACCATTTGCGATACATAAGGACTTGGGATTACATGAGTTACATAAAAGATACAAACAGGAAAAAAAAATGCAAATGTACAAGTTGTAAAGTTACACAGGGAAGAGACACAAATAGAAAACCTGCAGTCTGTTCTGCGTCATCGTCATTGGTGTCTGGCTCTTGTGCACTTCGAACCTTCAGGTACAGCCACTATTGCAACTTTCTCCTCCATTGGTGTCAGAGCCATGTTGGTTCAAGACCAACTTCAGTTGACATGGCAGCATAAAGGTTCTAAGCTATCTTTTCTTTGGCTCTATGTTTGTAATCAAGCCACTTATTTTTCTTTTCTACCACTGTATTCAGTAAGCATGGGCGCAAAATCCGTTCCGCTTGCGGATTTTGCGGATTTTCGGCAAATTCGCGATCCGCGAATTCCCGCGAATTTGCCGAAAATCCCCGAACCCGCGAGCGGAACGGATCCGGGGGACAAAAGTTCAAGCTTCAAGCTTGTAACTATTTTAGAACGGCACCGGCAAGCTTCCAGCACCATTCTAAAATAGTTACTAAGTTAGCTTCAACAGGAAGCACTAATAGATAAAATGCAGGTGCTCGAGCACCTGCTTTATTTTATCTATTAGTGCTTCCTGATGAAGCTAACTTAGTAACTATGTTAGAATGGCGCTGGCAGCTTGCCGGCACCATTCTAAAATAAAACAGGAGTGGGCAGAGGGCAGAAGGTCACAGAGTGGGGCAGAGGGCAGAAGGGCACAGCAACGAGTGGGGCAAGGGGCACAAGGGCACAACAACGAGTGGGGCAAGGGGCACAAGGGCACAACAACGAGTGGGGCAAGGGGCACAAGGGCACAAAAACGAATGGGGCAGAGGGCAGAATGGCACAAAAACGAGTGGGGCAGAGAACAGAATGGCACAAAAACGAGTGGGGCAAGGGGCACAAGGGCACAACAACGAGTGGGGCAAAGGGCAGAATGGCACAAAAACGAGTGGGGCAAGGGGCACAAGGGCACAACAACGAGTGGGGCAAGGGGCACAAGGGCACAACAACGATTGGGGCAGAGGGCAGAATGGCACAAAAACGAGTAGGGCAAGGGGCACAGGGGCACAACAATGAGTGGGGCAAAGGGCAGAATGGCACAAAAACAAGTGGGGCAAGGGGCACAAGGGCACAAGGGCACAACAACGAGTGGGGCAAGGGGCACAAGGGCAAACAGCGATTGGGGCAAAGGGCAGAATGGCACAAAAACGAGTGGGGCAAGGGGCACAAGGGCACAACAGCGATTGGGGCAGACTGCAGAATGGTACAAAAACGAGTGGGGCAAGGGGCAGAAGGGCACAAAAAAAACCGAGCGGGTGGCAGTCATGAACCAGAGGGCGCATCGCGGTCTCGCACAAAAAAACCCCAGTGAACACGCAAAGCACCCCGCAAACACGCCAAGAGCCCCGCGAACACGCAAAAATAAAAAATTCGCACAAATTCGCGAATTTTGCGGATCGCGAGTTCGCAAATCCGCAAATTCGCGGATCGCGAATTCGCAAAATTCGCCCATGCTTAGTATTTAGGATTTTGGTGCTACTGCATTAACTTCACAAAAAATGCTTTTGCTTTTCCATAAAGCTTAGGGGAGCTAAAAGTAGTCTTGAGAATTGTTTTTCAAGTCGTGTCACCTATGGGATACAAAACGTTTCCTTGTTCTGTGTAGAGGAAATGTTGTTTCTACCTCAGTCAATACTTTGTGCATCTGCCATGTATCTCTCCGCTAATTTCGGCTATCTTTGTGTAATTTTTGTGATGCTTTCTGTTGTCTTTTTAATGTTTACGCCAAGATCTGATGCTTTGTGTTGTGACGCCACACTTTTTGTTCACCCATGCACCGTTTAATAGCATTGCCTCGTAAAATGATGTGACACCGAATTTTTTCATACAGACTGCCATAAAGCACCAGATTTTTGATGCAGAGTGACACAAGATACACTTTAGCAAATGTGGATCTATATATTTCTTCTTTCTTTAAATTGTGAATTAAGCAGCTTAAGATCTTTATCTTATAAAGTGCTGTCTTTAAATATTCTTGCTTTACATTTGGTGGATAAGATCCATATTCCTCCATTGTATATCAGCATGTGATTGGAGGCCCCACGCTGCTTTTATAGATTTACAGTACTAATTTTCTCTGAGGGCTCTGAATCCCTGTATTTATTACAATATTTCCTCACCACACAATGTGGTGATGGAGTGGAAACATCCCCAGGCCCCTTTCGGGAACAAAGTGAATCACCTCCCGCAGGTCTTTTAACTCTTACAGGAGGGGATTGATAACCATGTGGATGGGGCCACACTAACAATCAAATCCATGAACAACTATATTACCCTCATGAGAACCTCATGACCAACAGACACTCCTCTAGGGATCACTGACATAACCTCGACAGACCGAATATCGACTGCACAAAATATCGATGACAAATTATCGATAACAAAATTATCGATTGCCTATACTTAAACAACAAACCACAAACATATCGAAACCACAATATCGACTACAAAAAACAACGACTACAACAATATCGACTAACAACAATATCGATTTCTAAAACATCGATAATCACATATTTAAATGAAAAACAGTCAAAATATCGAATACAAAAATATAGATAGCAAATTTATCGAATTTTTAAAATATCGACATTACTACATCCTTGAATAAATCACTTTATTATTTAAAATTGAGTCATACTAATCATAATTATTCAAATATTGTTCATATAAATGTATAAAATATATTATATATTTTCCTAACATTTATAACACACAATAAATACAAACATACATTTTATAATACATAAACACAGTTTCAAACGACTAAACATTTCTTACTGGAAATTATATATATTTCTCCACTTTACAAATATAAAAATAGCATTACCTATACTAAATAAGGCCTTACACATTAAAAAAACGTTAATTGGCGTCACCCATATAAGGAAAGCAATTAGCATAACAGAAAAAAAAATTCAAATCCACAAATAACAACAGACTATCAATTTAAACAACCAATCCTATTTTTGAAACAATTAGACGAATACTATATAAACAAGATTACAGCAAACTAAAAATGCAGGCTACATCTCCTAACTAAAGGAAGATGAAACTCTGCAGGATTTCTGAAAGAAAACTGATTGACTTCAACATAAAGACAGCTACACCTATGTAAAGTAAGTACTACTACATTATTAGCCATCAAAAATGTAACTCTCAAACCTCACACCTATGTTTAAAAGCCAAATACCTAAAATATGTTTTCTTTTTTTACTACTTATCCTACAGACAAAAAGAAAATACAGAAGACCTACACAACACCTGGACATCAAAAGTTAATTATAAATAAGTAAGTATATAATTGAAATGTAAATTCGACATTTAATAGATAGGTAACTAAATAGAAACTAGCTAAAACACCTCTATCAAAATATCATAAATAGTAATAAAATATTTGTACACATTTTCTCAACTTCCACAGATACAAAAAGATATACACAGAAAATAACAGTTTGAAGAACATCAACACCTGAAAAGAAGTACTTGAATTCATCAAAAGAATTACAGGTAAATTAAAAATGTATTAAACTGTATTATTAGAATACAACATTATTTTTTATAAAATTGTAATGACATTCTCTTTTAATTACCTCCTAGAAGTACAATACTATCATGACTGAAGGAGCTAAATTCATTTATTCACAAAAAGGGAAAATGCTTCTTTGTTACATGGGATATGTCTACACTCAAGAGAAACAAAAAGATTTGAAAGTGTTTTGGAAGTGTACGAAATATTATGCCAACAAATGTTATGGTAGAGCTATAACTCAGGAAACTACTGTTACTTATACTAAAGAACATAATCACCCACCCAATGTAACAGAAATAGAGATTAGACAAATGCTAGATTCCCTTAAAGAAGCTAGTACTAGAACTGATCAACCAACAACTGCTATTCTGAAACACCATTTAAGTGTACTTCCCCAACATGCTTCTAGCCAATTACCATCTATCGAATCCCTTAAAAGAACTGTAGCTAGACAAAAAAGAGCAACATGCACTACTCCTCCCACACCAAAAACTTTTGAAGAAGTGCAAATTCCCCCTGAACTCTCTGTAACTCACAATAAAGATAATTTTATACTCTATGACAACAAATCTAAAGATAAAAGAATTATAGTGTTTGCCACAGCAAACAACATGACTAAACTTACCCAATGCCAAACTTGGATGATGGACGGTACTTTTTCTGTATGCCCCAAACCTTTTTATCAATTATACACCATCCATGGTCATTACCAAAATGCTAATATTCCATTCCTTTATGCCCTTCTACCAAACAAACAGCAAGCTACCTATCAAGAAATACTAACTGAAGTCATTCAACATACTAACAACTATTTTCCACAAAAAATTATCATTGACTTTGAAAAAGCAATGATAAACAGCATCCTTAAAACATACCCACACACAGCAATACAAGGTTGTTATTACCATTTTAATCAATGTATCTGGCGACATCTACAAAAATCAACCTTGAGTATCCAATACGCCACTGATAGCACTTTTGCTTATCAAATAAAAAAAACTCATCGCCCTAGCCTATGTTCCACTAACAGATGTAACTGAGCACTATAACTTATTAATAGACAGCCCCTACTATAAAAGAAACGAAGAAAGACTAAGCCCTATGCTTGACTACTTCGAAGACACATGGGTAGGAAGGCTACACAGATCAGGCCATAGAAGACAACCCAAATACCAAATAGCTTGGTGGAATGTCTACCTTAGCACACTAAATAAGGAAGCTAAAACAAACAATGCAGTTGAAGGATGGCACAATGCCTTCCAAGCAACTACAGGCCGAGGAACGCCTACCCTTCACAAATTAATACAATCCTTACAAAAAGAACAGAGTTACCAGGAGCTCCGAATGGAGCAATCAGTAACTTTGATCGGACCTAAACTCACCAAAGAAACTAAAAAAATGTATAACACACTCCAAAGTCAAGTTACCCTCTATCCAACTAACAAAGGACTAGAATATCTATCAATGATTGCCAAAACTATTCTTTAAAAAACTACATAACTATACACATTAAAAGAAGCATTTTTTTTTAAATCTTTGATTTTAACATGTAACAATTTGCAATTAAATTATCAAATACATAATATTAACATATATAAAATGTATTTAGATAATGTATTTACAAAATGTTACATACAACGTAACTAAAGCAAAATTTAAAACAGTTTCCCCACCCATAAAATTATTAGAAAATACTTACATTTCTGTTGCAGCTTCAAACGTAATCCAATTCCAAAGAATCCATACGACACCATTGCAAAAACCCATACAATCCATAAAAGCCCCCAAAAAAATGCAAAAATACAAGCAAATCCATAGCGACTCCTTTCCAATGTAATAGACACGAGATACGATAGAAAACCCAAAAAATAGTAATGTTGAAAAAAAAACGCTCCAGGAAAACTTGAAATCCAAAAAAATAGTGTGCAAAAATAACAGTATATAATACTCGTCACACAACTATGATCGAAAATGAAGGACCTCCTGAAAAACAGTAAAACGCGACGATAACCTGGAAAAAATAAAATACATACCCACCCACACAAAAACACCCATACATATATAAATACACATATTTGTACACCAAACATATTATCTTAGTAACATTTAAACATATTACCTCACCTCACACACCTACAACTAAAACGCGGTAAAAATCAAATATCGTACACTCTACCTAACACCGAACACACAATCTTCTCTTAATAACCCTATCTACATAAACCTAAACACGCCACACATACACTAACAATAACTTCATTAACTTGTAAAATACAATTAAAACAAACTTACCCTCTCTAACGCGAAGCAGCATCCAACCGCGATCTGTTGAAGCACCAAATAAGCCTAAGTAACATTACGCGGTTAAAAAGTAGTCCCTGTATACAGCAAGATCCTCTTTAATTTCTATATTGCAACACTTACAAAAATACAGTGAGTATTATATTAAGTATAAATAATTATTTAAATAGTAGAAAATTTTTTCTTAAATATTCATTCCTTTCAAATAATTATTCAACTGTTATCTGATACTTTAAATAATATTTGATGTTTTATATATACATTTGGAAATGAATGTATATGTTAAAAAAATTGCATCTCTAATTTTGTTACAAATAAGTTGTTTATAAAAATAGCAAATATTAGTTGAAACATTATGTATGTATATAAAAATGTATTTTTGTGTTTATCTATGTAAAAATTAATATTATAAATATTTTCAATATTCATAATATTAATTAAAAAAATATATGATTTCTTTGTAAAAAACAAAAATGTAACTGTTACAAAAGAAATGTACATATTTATCTATGACAATATATTCAATGTGTATGTGAATAAAATAATTGTTATTAAATGAAAAGTACATATTACCAAATTGTTTATTTAACTATTTAAATTACAATATATGTTAATAAACATAAAATTATGTTAATATCATTTATGTGTTAAAAACATATATATGCACTTCATATATATTTTTTGATGTTAAAAACTGTTTATTTAAAAATTTCAATTGAAATAAAAAATAAATCTCTACTTACAATTTATTTTGTAAATGTTAATAAACTGGTTATCATTTATTGCATTTAACCCTGTGTATGTTTCCTTCTTTATTATTGTATACAAATATAAATTGCATATGAAATATTCTATATAAAAATGCATTTTAAATTTTAATATTTGTAAAAATGTATTAATCTTTTCAGTACTACAATAACAATAATTATAATTAAAACAAAATTGTTCTATGTAATGTAAAAACTTTATTATAGTATCCTACCAATAATAATTTTTTATATAAAAAATATTTTCTTATTTCCGCTGCACCAATTATAAATTTACAAAACCATAATACACATTAAAACTATACAAATTACAATTCCCATTTCCCCAATTGTAAAGTCATGGAAGATGCTGGACACTGAACCCATACTAATTACTATTCCCACTCCAATGGGTGCAACAGTAGGGAAAGTAAATACTTCATATATTAATAAATAAATAACAAAATATTATCAATATAATTTTGTTAACAACTGATTAACTATTTAATTTAACATAATAATTAATATATCAAAATTACTAAATAACTATCAATATTTCTATTACTTACCTATTAATACTAAATTACAACTAATGACCAATAATTATTTTGATAATTATAAATTAAAATGTAATTTTTTTTCAATAAAATACAATAAAATAAAAGATGTATGACGTTTGAACACATACTTTTACAACGCATAACTTTACAACAAAACTTTAACAATGCAAATACCATTACAGCGCATTTATTTACAACGAATGTTTTTACAAAGCAAATACCTTTACAACGCATAGCATTACAACATAAGTATTTATAATTATATAATATATTATTTAATGTAAATTAAAACAAAATAATTTAATAAAATATATTAAAATTTAAATAATTAAATGAAAATTTAAATTGACCTTATTTTTACCCTGTACCCCTCTACCCTAAAACCCCAAACTGACCCTGAACCCTAAAAACACCCCTTTACCCACAAACTGAAAACTGACCCTGAACCCAAAAAATACCCCTTTACCCACAAACTGAAAACTGACCCTGAACCCTATAAATACCCCTTTACGCACAAACTGAAAACTGACCCTGAACCCTAAAAATACCCCTTTAGCTGAAAACTAAAAACTGACCCTCACCCCTTAAAAGACCCCTTTACCCACAAACTGAAAACTGACCCTGAACCCTAAAAATACCCCTTTACCCAAAAACTGAAAACTGACCCTGAACCCTAAAAATACCCCTTTAGCAACAAACAGAAAACTGACCCTCACCCCTAAAAATACCCCTTTACCCACAAACTGAAAACTGACCCTGAACCCTAAAAATAGCCCTTTACCCAAATACTGAAAACTGACCCTGAACCCTAAAAATACCCCTTTACCCACAAACTGAAAACTGACCCTGAACCCTAAAAAATACCCCTTTACCCACAAACTGAAAACTGACCCTGAACCCTAAAAATACCCCTTTAACGACAAACTGAAAACTGACCCTGACACCTAAAAATACCCCTTTGCCCAAAAACTGAAAACTGACCCTGAACCCTAAAAATACCCCTTTAGCAGAAACAGAAAACTGACCCTGAACCCTAAAAATACCCCTTTACCCAAATACTGAAAACTGACCCTGAACCCTAAAAATACCCCTTTACCCACAAACTGAAAACTGACCCTGAACCCTAAAAATACCCCTTTACCCACAAACTGAAAACTGACCCTGAACCCTAAAAATACCCCTTTAACGACAAACTGAAAACGGACCCTGACACCTAAAAATACCCCTTTGCCCACAAACAGAAAACTGACCCTAAACCCTAAAAATACCCCTTTAGCAAGAAACAGAAAACTGACCCTCACCCCTAAAAATACCCCTTTACCCACAAACTTAAAACTGACCCTGAACCCAAAAAATACCCCTTTACCCAACTATCCAAAGCTATAAGATTTAAAATATAATTATATACTTACCAACACTTAAGTTTTAATGGTATGCGTTGTAAAAATACCTGCATACTAAAAACATTAGATCAAAATACATGCGTTGCTATGGTTTTAGCGTAGTAAAAGTTTCATTGTAAAGGTATTGCATTTGAAACGTTGTGTGCTAAACGTTGTATACCTTAAGTAAATACATTTTTTTCCTTATTTATTATCATATTACTTCCCACTCTATTCCCATATAAACAGACAACCCACTACAGAAAAGTAAAAAAAAAATTTAACATAATTAGCTATTAATCAATTAGATTAAAGAATTAACCAATTATATTTTAATTAATGAACATTAATTATTTAATTAACATTTAATTAAATATTACTACCAATAAATAATTTTACATATTTAATTGATTAAAATTAAATTACTTCCCACCCTATTCCCCTATAAACCCACAACCCGCTAAATGACATAAAAGATTTACTTTAACATTAATAGCCATAATTCAATTAAATTAAAAATAATTACCAATTAATTTATATATAATGAACATATTTTAAATATTTAACAATTAATGTAATATTAAAACCAATTAATGAATATATATATTTAATGATTAATAAATTTAATTAATTACCAATTAAATTTTAATTGATTTAAAGATATGATTTAAGTAACAATAATTTAAATTTTACTACCAATTAACAAATTTACATATTTAATTATTTAAAATTAAATTACTTCCCACCCTATTCCCCTATAAACCCACAACCCGCTACATGACATAAAATATTTACTTTTACATTATTAGCAATTATTCAATTAAATTAAATAAATTACCAAATAAATTATATATAATTTAAATAGTTTAATTAATTAACAATTAATTTTATTATAATACCAATTAATTAATTTACATATTTAATTATTTATAATTAAATTACTTCCCACCCTATTCCCCTATAAACCCAAAACCCGCTACATAACATAAATTATTTAAATGAGGATAATTAACAATTAAGGTATTAAATTTAATTAATTGCCAATTAACTATTATATATTTACAATAAATTTAATTAACACATTTTTAAATATTAATACCAATTAATAAATTTACATATTTAAATAATTATATTTAAAATAAATTTAATAAATAATTAATTAAATATTAATACCAATTAATAAATTTACATATTTAATTAATTATATTTAAAACACTTCCCACCCTATTCCCCTAAAAACCCACTACCCGCTCCTAGAAATTATTATAGTATTTGAATAATTTTTTTAATTTATTAATTATTTTTTAAATTATTTCTATATAAATAAATAAATAAATAACATATATTTTAACAATAAATGTATTTATAAAACATAAAAACAGTGTACATTTAACTAATAGATATTATTTATATCCATATTATTAGTCGATATCATGACAATCGATATCATGACTGTCGATAACACAACTTTCGATATTTTTTAACTACTCAAAAAATCGATATTTTTTACTAACGATATTACTTACTCGATATTTTAGCTATCGATATTTTTTAACATACATCAAAATCGATAAAAATAATTTCGATATTACTTACCTCGATATTAATGCCATGTCGATATTCTGGAGTCGATATTATGTCCATTCGAAATAAAAAAACTCGATATTTAGACTGCACACCCTCCTCTAGACAGCTGTTGCTCATGGTAGCTGCGACAGTAGAGAAACAGAGAACGTTTTCCACTGCTATGAAGTCTTTTGAAATTACACTTGAGATGAATATCAGAGAAATCACTGTGTTAGGACCTACTGGGTGGGGTGGGGATGGGGTGGGGCTCTGAAAAGCAAGGTGGCAGAAATGGCATCCGAAATTAGGTCCAACCAGAAATGATATTGCAGCTTTCCAGTGGTCAATCCTCGAAGTAACACTTAGAAGTCCTGGAAACGTAATTTGCAATCCTGCCGAAGACACCACAGAGGGACACAAACCACAATAATGGCATTGCAGAGTGGTCAAGACTGCTGCTCCAGCTTCTCAAAATAAACAGCAAGGGTCAATTGCTTGACCTCTTTGTTGCCACAAGCACACAAAACGCTGCAGGATGCCTTGTCTGGAGTGACCAGCTGGCCAGTAGCAAGTAGCCCTGGCCTTGACTTTGCTGGTGGCCTCTGATGGAGTGGGTCCTGGACTTGGGGATTAGAGAAATTGTGTTCACCTTCTGGACCTCCGGGGGATCTGGAATAACCACCAAGGCTGTCCAGTCAAGGGACAACTTAGGCAGCAAGAAAATGAGGTGAGTTACACTCTGAGCTTTTGCCATTCAAAAGAAGCCTTCAGCAGACAAGTGTGACAAAGGGTCTTATTACAAGTCTGGCGGTTGATTGACGGCCAGCATCACCGGGGTGCAGCAGTGATGGTCTTCTGACCTCCCTATTAGGAGCAGGGCAGTTGGGTCACCTTTGGATCACCACAACCTCCAGGGATCTCTGAAGATGCAATATGCTTGGCAGGGCCGCTGTGGCACTTATAAGCATATTACAAATTTCGTCATGCCACACTTTTCATGGCGGTGCGACCGCCATGAAAAGTGTGGTGATGAGGAGTCAAAGGGGGCCCTATAGGGCTCCCTAGTGCCTCACGCCAAGGGGATGGACACAGCGGGGCACAACATGGTTTTGAGGAAAGTGGTTACCTTTTCCACGTAACAGGAATTCAAGACATTAAGTTGCCATGAGAGAGTTCCTGTCAACAACAATGGTTAACAAAACTCAGACATGGCTTTTTGCATTGAAGTAGCTTCCTTTTCTATGGGAGACAGGACTGCAGGGCGAGATCCCTTCTGGACAAGCCGTGGCAGACCATTTCTAAATTAAACTAGGAAATGATCAGACCATGTAACAGGAATTGGAAATGGAAACATGGTGGTGTGAAATAGCAGGTCACAGTTGTACTCAGATAGATGTGTAGGCAGAATGACCAATTGAATAAGACCAAACATATTGATGTCAGCATTAAGTCAGTGGAAACTGAATCAAAGGATATGTGCACGTGGCAATGCTGGTCTTTTAATATCAACATGTGAGAAAGGTTTAAATACCCAACATCATAGAGATAAACAAAGCTGTTAAGAAACAATGGACTTGAGTTTTGGCCAATATATCAAGCTGTTCATTAAGTTAAAATGATGGAATAGCTGGCACCTACATTGCAGCTGTCACTGAAAGAATGTGTGAGTGATTTAAGAATAGATTCGTTGAAAGTACACTTGAATATAAAGGCTAAAACACCACTTAGTTTGCTGGTTCTGCACATCTTAGATTTTTAAAATCTAAAAATGGTAAATGCTAATTCAGGTTGGAAGAGTTCTCCAATCACATTTTCATTATAAACACGGCATCAAAGTCGCCATCCTAAATCACACTAAACCTTTCCCATTTGTAACTGTGCAAAAAACTGGCATTAATCAGTGCAAACTGTATGTTGTTGCGTGACAGAAGGAACGCCATATCAGTAGTGATAGTGACGGAGGAAATAAACGTTTGGGAAATTCCCACGCCCTCCACATGGTCCATCGTCTGAATCTCCACCAAGCATCTCCACAATTCCCTTGTGAAGTAGCAAATCTCTAGGGAGACTGGGTCAAAGAAAGCATGTCCATCAGACAAGCTTAACTTTAGGAAAGCACAAGCATATAGCTACACACAGCACAACTACACAGCGAATGCTCTGAAATGACTGTCAGAAAACAAACATAAGCATTCCATCATCAGGCAGCTGAACCATCACCAGTTCCAGCAGTGCTCTAGCCCAAGTTTGTGACCTTGGGAGACAAAACTAAATCCGGACCAGAAACAGCAAATTCAGGTGAGCGAGCTAATTAAAGTCTCAAAGATAAATCACACCCGTGCAGTGTCCCCCAGTCTAAAAGTAGCAATAATAGCTTCTCACAACTTCCAGAAAATATAGTGGTTTTGCCAGGTGATTCATAAGCATTTCACGTCTATCTATCCTGAACATGTTTTTAATGGGGAATAATTTACATACACTCAGATCTATGTAATAAAATTATGAACACATACAAATCAAACATCGTTTGTGTGGTAGCACTCAAAAAATCAAGATTAATAATGTTCAAGCAGGAGGAGGAGCCAAGATGGCGATCGGAACAGTCGCATAAACGCCTCGCTCCGAGATCCCTTCCTCCCCGCCGCCTATCCTGTCTTTAATCCTGATCGGGGTGTTCCGAATTTGGTTACCTGGGAAGAGCCTTCACTTACCGTCCTTTTCCGAGGCTCTGGCGTGCAGTGGTTTCTGCGTTCTGCCCTTGTAACCTTGCTGGCCTTCCCGGCCCTGACGCCGGGGCCTCGAGTGCTGTGTCTGCCCGGAGGTGTTCGGAGTGCCGACGACCCGGAACCGCTGAAGAGACCCGATGGTGGGAGCCTGAGAGCCGCGAGCCGGAAGCGCCGGAGCGGACCCACCCCCGATGGTGGGCCACCCCGCATGCCTGATTGCCTGCCGGCCCGAAGAAGAGAAGCCGCGTTGTCCGGCACCCCTCGGGTGAGAAGCCCACTCCTGTTGATTGTCCCGCCTGGGATCCGGTGCAGGGCTCCCCCGAGTGTTGTGGGGAGCACGCCCGTTCTTCTGGTGACTCTCCTTTCTCCGCCGAGCGCCATCCGCCGCGGATCGGCTGTGTATCCTGGGGCCTCCGGCACTCCTGGTGGGCTTGGCGGCGGATGCGACAATGGCGGCGGACGATATGCACAAGATGGCGGATGGCCCCTCGGAGTGTCTTCCTCCTGGAGACAGGGACGTTGCTGCATTTGCTCTCCCCATACCTCGTTTGATTCGGGCGGCCCCTACACGGAGTACTGTCTTGTTCGCCCTGGGTGCTCTGCGGATCGACCTGTCCTTGCACTGCCGGGACTTGGAGTTGCGGATCGCCGCCATGGTTGTTCAGCCATTTTGTGAAGCGGTGTCGTCTCCCCGAGTTGGTATTGTTGAGACTTCTCCAGCTGCTGTGCTGGGATATCCGGCTGGGTGTTCGATTCCGTGGGATCAAGTGGACCCGGTGCCGATGCAGCAGTCTTTCCTACATCCTGATTTCTTTGCTTTGTGCTGGACAGTCCGGACTTTGTGCTTGGCCACGTGGATCTTTGGGTTACTTCTGCATTCTGACTGTTGCCGAGTTTTCCTGGCTGCTTTTTGTTCGCCGAGACGGTGTTCCGTGAAGATCCCACTTGCTTTCCTTGACTGGTATGGACCCACTGTATCATGCTGTTTCCTGGCCGTGGCGGGGTCTGGCAGCTCTGCTTTTCATAGAAGTGGACAGGGGTGATCGTGCCTGGGTGCCTGCGGGACTTTTGTTTTGTTAATTGGCATCTCCGTGCCTCATCATTTGGACAGTTCCTGTCTTCATCCTTTATGTCGGCTTTTCTCAGTGTCCCTTTTTGACCTCGACTAGTGATCCGTTATTGCGGGTGGGGTGGTGTTCTGTATTTCGATCGCTGGCTCCCCTCCTCCCTTCTCTCCTCTCCTTCTCTCCCTCTTTTTCCTCTCCTTTTATCCCTTTCTCTTTTTCCCTTCGTTATTATTCCCTTTCTCTCTCTTCTATATTTCGGGTGACTCTGGGCGACAGGCACGCTGTTTAGTGGGATAGGCCATAGCCATTACAGTGATGTAGGGTGGGGGGGGGGGGTGTTTGTTATTTTAGTTTGTTTTCTTCTATGGTCCCTTTTTTGCTTTCTTTCTAGGGGGTGGGCTATGTCCCTTTGTTCTTTCTCCTTCGTTTCGTGAGTGTCTGCACTTTCTCCTTTTTCGGGGCGGGAGGGCGGTCTATGCGGTGACCCATTTACTTGTTTGCTACGATTTGTCCTTTATTTTTGAACCTTTGATGGGCATTGGATGTATCTGGGCTTTGCTCTACTGTGGTTATTTGATTGCGTAGGGGGCTGCATCCCTCTCGTCCCCCCCCTCTTTTTCTGAATATGTTGCATGACACATGGGTAGATATGGCTTCTGCCTCCTCTATACATCATAAAATGAAACCTTTCTTATCCTGGCGCTTACTGTGTGACGATTTCGTTACTCGTCTATCCTGTATTCATCCTACCGTACACATTGATGTTGTTCTCTTTTGACTCTCCTGATTTTGCGGCCGGCCCTTGTGGTTGTAGGCCTGCGCTTGTACTTATACCTGTTTCTCAATAAAGGTTTTAAAAAAAAAAAAAATAATGTTCAAGCAGGAATATTACAGGGATCTCTAGCGCTCACGCCAAAACAGCACTTTGCAGATGGGCGTGCTTCTCAAAAATAAAAATCCAATGTTTCTGGTGTATTGTTGAAATTTTTATATAGCACTATATCTAGATATATATGCTACTGACTCGTAGGTGCACTCGGGATGGAGGAATTTGTTTCAGTCATGTGAGCTACGTGTGTAGTGTTTAGAAGTGCGCCATGACACGAGTTGTGATTCTACAGTGTTTTTTCAATGCACTTATATAGGAATTTAAGCAAAAGGGAGCACAAGATAGGGGACACAAGCAGGAGATGCTAGTGTATGAATGAATGTGAAGTGTGCAAGTGCAGTGTGACCAATGTGGAAAGTGTGTTGGTGTTGTGAGTGTATGGTAGAGCCTCTGCAAATGATGTTGCAGATTGAGTGTAGCTGCACCTATGCATGGGTAACTGCATTAAATATGAGCACATGTCGTATCTAGGTGGCACAGGAGCAACCCATACAAATAAGGCCATAGTAAATGCTCTAAGGGGTGCATTCAGGACTACCAGTGAGAAACCCACAGGAATGCACGTTCTACACCCGACATTTTACAAGCTTGTATGATTCAAAAGCAAACATTTTATTGAAGCCATGATGTATGCCTGAGGAGCCCTAGCAAATGTGACATGGCCGACCCCAAAAAAGGACATCTTTGGGACAGGTACAGTATATGTTCCTGTGGGTAACTGTAATGCAATTTAGGAGCAAGCATGATGCAATCAGCTGTTATATATGTCAGAGTAGTTCATCCAGATCCGGACAGGAGCAACCCATAGGAGTGCACTTTATAATACCAGCCTTGGTACCTGATTTGAGGACTCAGCCCGGATCCGGCTGGTAGCAACCTATAGTATAATGTAAACAGGAGAGGCGAAGGGGTAGCCTTTATCCAACCAGCCATTGACAATCATCTCAGAAGTCCACAGAGGAGAGCCATAGGAGCAAGATATGGAAATGGGATTTTTCTATCACCAGCCATAGGGTTAGGAAGAGAACAACCATAATAATGAGCATTATTCAGTCAAACCTGATTCATTACATGCATTAGGGAACATTTGTATGAAATGGTAGAATTGTTACTATTAATATTGCTGTTATTGTTGTTATTATTATACCAACATAGATATTCATACGACTGTAATTATTACTGTGGAGATTGTTGACTACATACAGAACTAGTCCTAAAGTTGTGTGCAAGATCTAAGTAGAAAACTAAGGCGTAGAAAAGGGCTGGCCCTGATTTCATTCACGTGATATTATCTAACAGTATGTGCATGCATTAATGCTGGTGGCAGTAGCACAGTTCCTTCTTCATTGCTTGCTCCTTGAATGGCATGTGCTGGGCCACATTTTCATGAAGATGAGGGAATATATAGTCCTGGGGCTCCAGCTGGGAGTGACAAGGAGAAACTCAGGGCCCCATTCACAAACAAACTCCACATCCATAGCGGAGGCTTCGCAGTTGTGGCGGGACTGCGGCACTCATGTCGGGATTTGCGCAATGAGAAACTGCACTATGGAGATTCCTCCATGAGGGCAGAGATTCAGCCACAACTGCGGAACCTCCACCACGATTGCAGAGGCCTTTTGCAAATGAGGCCCTCGGAGAATTGGGCATTATGCACCAGCGATAGTATATGCTATATTGGTCCACTGTTGACTGACGAAGGGGCCACCTGGGTAACCATTCAATCAGCCATAACATATGCAACCACTAATATAATCTACTGAAAAGCGAGAACATAGTAGCGAATATGCAGCCAGTCTTGTAGCTGCATGAATTTGCTAGCTCTGCACTAAATAGCAATCACATCAGTTCAGTGGCTTTATGGCCAAAATGACCATGTTGCAGTGCATTATGCTCTTTGTAGTCATTAGTTATTTATGCTACAACACTTTTTCTTGCATTATGAGAACCATGATTATTAGGGTATTTGTTGAAACAAACTTTGAAATTATATACTGCCACATGAGTAATCATAATGAGCATAATGGATTGCAATTTAAAAATTTGAGATATTGAAATCAGCAGTTGTGAACAAGGAAATATGCGGCTACAAAGTCCACGATGCAACAAGAGCCTAGAAGATGGGAAAGGTCTATTGGAGTCAAAGCATACCCTTGAATACAGGCTTCTGGATTCATGACTGAAAGCACTACTGTTTACTAACTGTGAAAGCGTGGTTCTTGTGTATAGGACTTAATACTGATGGGCATCCCCTTTCTGAGAGCACCCTGTTTAACAAATAAAAACACTAGCCCACAGAGACACATAGGGGGACATGCATCAAGGTAGGCAATTGCGATTCCTTAATTGCGATTATTAAGGAATCGCAATTATGGAAACGCAATTGCCTATGAATGTAGGCATCGCTGAAAAAATTGTGATTCCTACACATTCTTTGATTGCGACTCACAAATTGTGAGTTGCAATTAAGGAATGGCTCCCCATTCATTTCAATGGGGCTAGAGAATAGAGAATGAATGGGGACACCCTGTTGCACCCCTGACATATGCATGTTGTGTGTGTGTGTGTAACATGGAACTTTTAAAAATGCACTTTTCTAGGTGTTCGCAAATTACCATCAAGTTTAAATTGATGGTAATTTGCGATCCCTAATAGCGATATTGCTCTTTGCGATTGCATCATGCATTGCATTTAGGGAATCCCAAATTTAGCGATTACTTAAATTGCGATTTTTGCTTTTGGGATGATGCATCCCAAATGCAAAATACCTTTTGCAAAGGGGCAGATTCACAGAATCTGCAAATTAATCTGTCCCTTTGCGACTGGTATTTTCAACGATGCATGTGGCCCAAAGTAATCTGTACAAGATTACTCAGTTTGGTCAAGTGAGAGGGATAGGAATGTCAACAGGATATAAACTTAGAAATATATTCCTAAAAAACACAACAAACACATGTATTTATTTTTTTCTTTTTTCTTTGACATTGCATTCGAACATAAATCGTACATAGCTTGAACTGTAGTTAGGCCAAGGAAAAAAAACTGGGGATTCAAGAATTTATAAACAAATACTTATTTCTGAGGAATGATCAGTGAAACAAAACAGCAAATAGACATGTCACACGGTACATCCTCCCGATGGACTTGCTACATTTCTGATGCGAAATACATATTTATATAGTCTTCCTCTCCAATTTCAGGAGATGGCTCTTTATACTGTTTTACAGCTGTTAAGTGTGGGGCAGGCAGAGATGTCAGGAGGCAGGGCGTTCCAGTGATGGGGGCTTTGCAGATGGAGAGACCAGAATCTTGAGCCCGCACTGCACACTGTGGTTTGGGCATGGCTAGAAGATTTTGTCGGACGCAGATTTCTGAAGGGAGTGGAGCAAGTTAATATGTCATGGGGTAGTGGTGGCGGAGTACCGGCATGAACCTCTCTGAACTCTATTGTCAGTGACTTACTTGTAGAAGGACCAGGATTCAGTGAGAGCTACCCAGCTGTATGACGAAAGGGTTAAAGCTTAGAAGCATTTTTTTCTCAAAATACATACTTAGTGATGAACACGCTTTTCCTTTTTTTCCTTTTTTTTTAAGAATTTTCTCACAGCTCTCTTGAAAAGGTTTTTTTCTCTTTTTTTCTTTTGTTAATGGCTCACAATCAGCCAAAAGGACTCCTCGCTTTATTTCAGCGCTCCACCACATGGCGTGTATCTCTTTATAAATTACAGGCTGGCGGTGTGTGCGCACTTGGGGGAAAGAAAGGTTGGTCTGCTGCTGAGAGCCATCCTGCCTAATTGTCGTATGCAAATAAAAGCAATTATAAGGCTTTTAGGGTGAACGGATGACAGCTGAGTTTGGCAGTTGGGAAAGCCTCACCCACCTTGTTGTCATGGTAGCGGTCAGGGGAAAAGGCACGCAACGTGTTGTGTGCGTAGCGGGAAAATGTATTTTAGTCTTTGGAATTTCAAAGATATCTCTACCAGACATAATGAAATGTCACCGTGTGAAATGACTGACTTTGTTTCAGGCATTAAAGAAATTACAGTGCACTTAATTCTTGGCACCCTTTGGGACCGGCCCCGACTTACCTTGCCACTGAACTGCTATTTACAGCACAGGCACTCGGTTGAGATGGTGCCTGCATTCTGAACTTAGGTGCACAGCAGCAGTCGCCAGTTTACGACAGTAGCGATTGCTTCGGGTCTAGCAGTCACGTATCAACCGTGTCTGCCTGTTGCAGATTATACACTGCCTGGACAGAGCCGACAATGAAATGAACTTGAGATCCACAATGAAAGAATAAAGGGTTTCCCGGCGTGTACCAGATTGGCGCAGAGAAAATTAACCCATTAGTATCTTGCATCAGTTTCATATTAAAAAAAAATGCCCATACTGAAATATAAAAAAAAACACTATGATCCGAGCACACAAAATTAAAATGGGCCACAAATGGATATTTTCTATGGCAATTTATTTCACAATTACTCCAGTGGAAGCTTTCATGAATTAAATATGAGTTCTGTCTTGAAATTAGGTGTTATAAAGCTAAATTACAAGAGGCATCCAGTAATTGAGGTGGCACGAACACGAGGTCTAGCGAACTAATCTCTCGCAGTGTCACATGGCGCCGTTCCAGCCAACCGGGGTCCCCTCTGCCTCGCAGAAAAAAACGGCAGCTGAGAAAAATTGATTTCTCATCTGAGCCATTTTTGATAGCTTTTGAAATCGAAAATTGAAATTAACTAACCCTGGCCCCGTCGTGACAAAGGAGCAAATTAAATATGCAACGCGGGCTTCCTATTGCCATCAGGAGGCCCTGCCAAGGTAAATTTGTAAATGGAACTGAAGATGCGTGGCTCGCCGTGCAAAAGTGCAAGTGCACTGACTTCATACATTATTTATACGAAAGGGAGAAACCCATCAGCTCCCAGTGGCCACAGTGGTTAAAGATTTTCTTGGAAAAAGGAGCGGCTCGCTGCATTGGAGGGGTTTACTGGATAAACCAGAATTAAAATAATCTACTGCGTGTCTCAGGCAAAGTGCAAACCCAATTCAATGGGGTTTTATTCTTTCCCATTACTTTCTTTTTTCCTTAAAAGCTTTGCTGGTGTGAATGCCTGTAAAATCAGATCACCCCTAATAGCTTGATGACAGGTCAGATTTACGAAGGGCACCGCTTTTCGTGCTGCAGATTGAGCTGTCTTCTTTGAGGCAATTACAAGTGGAGTGATGCTGAATGGTCCAGTGTGCGCAGGTTGCCCTGCCACCGGTCCAGATGGCATTGAAAAAGAAAATCACAAAGGTGCAACGTAGCGGAGAGTCGCATCATGCTGGGTCTCTTGACATCACACCTTTCCAAGTCAAGCATTTGGGCGGATGCGCATGGCGCGAAGCACGTGCGCAAGAGCCATGAACCCGGAAGCCAGGGAGTGATCACGAGAACCGTGTACTGTATCGGAAATAACAGAACCGTGCACCAGGCTTTGAATCAGTTCTAACTAGGAGTGGGCGAGCAGGTGCGAGCATGGACAGTGTGGGCGTGCCACGGGGCTAGTGCCGTACCAGCGCTTCGATGCTGAAGTACACTAACCTGGTGTAACTTGATGGACTGAAATAAAGGTTATTCAAATCTTTGATCTGCAAAGTTTTCGGTGAGGGGGTGAAGGTCGAAGGGAAAGTGCCAGTAAGGAAAGACAGCGCATTGCAGGCCGAGATTCAAATGTTAAAAAAACTGCTTTATGTTATTTATTTTATTGCATGTATCATAAGATATTTCATTACGATTTTCGTTATTCTGTTGTGTACGTAAAGTAGCTGTTGTGTACTTGTCAATGAGTATTGTCGTGCAACTGATATGCGGGAGCCACTGTATCAAACTACTGCATTCACCTTCTATTTACTTCCTCCCATCTACATTTAATAAACATTTGTTTTTTCTAGGTCTTGCCTTTCTTACAAGTTTATTTTCACAGAGGCAATATGGCAGGTGATTAAATCGCATGTTTTTTGTTGCTGAAATCTGTGGATGTTCCGAGGGTCACAGGTTAAAACACCTGCAAGGTTCACTCAGCCGTTTACTCTTCTGAGGCCAATAAAATAAGGAGCAGTTTTGATTGGGTAATAATAATTATACATTCACATGTTCGTTTAAAAGCAATCGGGCAATAACCTGTTATTGGGGTTATTATTCTTGTTATTATTGTTGTCTTTCTTCTTCTCCTTCTTAGTATTATTATTGATACTTACTATTACTGGCCCTACTACTACTACTACTACTACTGCTAATGATAATAATAATAATAATAATAATAATAATAATACCAACAATAATAATCTATTTATAACACGTTCTAAAATAGTTATGCAAGAACTAAGTTGAAAACTAGTTTATGGAAATTTGCAGGCACTGATGTGTACATAGGCACTAGTTTTCTCGCAAATAAAATAGAGGCAGCAGCTTGGTTCCTTCTCTACTGTTATTGAATGACGTTCAGTGGGGCCACTTTTTTATGAAGATAAGTTAGTATTTCTGCTATGTTATGCATGACCAAATCGAATCTTTTTGAGGGCAAGTTATTATTTTACAGCAAATGAGCTAATGGTACAGATACTCGATGAGCAGGACATTTTCGATGCAAAAACACAACATGTTCTTTTTTGTGTTCAAATATTTGTATTGACATTTTTACTAATGCACAATAAAACATACAACAAGTATACACAAATTTAATATATGTTGAAGCATAAAGGTTATAATTAAAAAAAAACAAGAAATAAAAAGAGCTGTGGGTGTTAGGGTGAATATCAATACAACTATTGAAAACATACTATATGTCAAGTATCAATGAAGATTCAAGTTTGTTAAACTAGAGCAATCCTAAAATACAATTAAGTATTACTTAAAAATGAATCATCTAAAGATGTTCAAAGCAATACATGAGAACTAGAAGGTTTCAGTAATGTGGATAGAGACAGTTCCAAACATTTTCTATAAAATAAACACAATATGTTTTAATATTATGGCAAGTGCTGTAATATAAGAAACCAGAAAAGTTTGCTGAGGGTCAAATATAATCTTTAATGTACCTCCTCCATAGCTAGAGCTGGCTTCAAACGTAGACACTGGGAAATATTAAAGGGGTTCTGCCCACATTACCCTCCCATACTGGAGCAGAGGTCATCAAAAAGATGAGGAAAGTAGAGAAAGCGGTATTCAGGGATAAATTTCACATTTAATATTTAGTACCAAGAAAAATTAAATAGTCTTGTTCTTTACAACTTAATCTAAACACATATAATTAACCATAATTTGCTATGGACATACAAGCGTATCACAAGAAAAAGTGGCACAAGAAATTAATCTGAAAGAAAAAAACACATCACAAATTATACATATATACAACATCTATATACAACATATACAATATAAGAAGAACAGCGTAGCCTAAGAAAGGCAAAGAAACCTTTCTCAAAAATATATACACTCCCACTTATGAGTGATATAGGTCAAAAAGGAAATCCTATTGGCACCTGAGAAGAAATTCTCTCACAGAACTGGCTTAATGTAGGGCGCACGAGGAAAAAACAAACAACATCAAAATAAGGGGATTCCACACTGATATCCCAACCAGCAAGGAGGAGGTGAAGGAAAGATGAAGTGCAGAATTGTTGGGAGGGTAGGTTTTGGCTAAGGAGGATCCTTCGGGCCTCCAAAGTTGGCTTTTTCTGGGCTTCTATGTGATCAAAGGAAAGCCATGTCGATAGCAATAGCTCATCTGGATGTGGCCATATTCTAGAGATTCGAGTTGCTTGATGGTTATAGGTAATCCATTTAGATCCTACCTTTGCGGTTCTTTACAGAGTGGCCTAGGAGGACAAACCTATTCATTTATTTAGAATGTTAAGTCCTGATATGCAAACAAGTCACAAATAGTAGTTGTGAATTGCGCATCAACTTTTTGCGACCTTCCTGTCATTTTGTGTAGCGACCTATGTACTAATAGGCAGCATCACACAATGTGCATTTACAGCAGGCCAGATAATAATGAGTATTAATTAGGCAAGGTGCAATATGCAAACCCCAGTGACTGGCTACACATTGAGGGTGGTGGCCGCCAAGAAACAGCATTCTCCCATCCCTGCATTCAAATTCCCTAGTAGGTAACTTTTTTTAAGCAGTGTTCCTCAGAGGAGTAGGTGATGATTAAAAAATGTTCCCTTTTCAGTAGAAATCGTGGGAGAGTGATCCCAGGAATCACAAGTTGCTTCCCCTTTGAGAATAGGATACAACTCATCTACAGTGTCAGTGTCTGATCAATGGTTTGCAACTGCAGTCACAAATCATTTATACCTATCATTGTTAATTGTGATTAGGAGGGGAAGTCCCTTTCACACCCCTCCTAACTACAGATAAGAATGAGTCATAAAATCCCTTTTGCTAGTTGTACATGCGTTTCTGGCTCACAAAAGGAGATTAGTAAGTAATAAAGACATTTTTGTAGTTGTAAACACTGTTATTTTGTGAATAGCAAGGTTGGGACCACAAAAGGACATTGTACATCAGGCCCTTAGTGAGGGCCCACTTTGGTCCCATTGGTTGTCTAGCAAAGTGTATAGAGCAGAGACTTGCCTGTAGTCAGTGCTCGGTCAGATGTAAGGTGTAGTCCACTCTTTAACATTCTTCAATCACTATACTAACCATCGTAGGTACTCAATCCAATGTTAGAATGTGCTCCTAAGTTTCCAAGAGACCCGTGTGCAAAGATTAGTGAACAGACAATTTATTTCATCCTTATGCTCTGCTTCAAAGCATGAACCTCTTACTCTGCACTCGCTCTAACTGACTTGCTGGCACATGCATCAACAAAGCCATTTGCGATTCCTTATTAGCGAAAAAGAAGGATTTGCTAATAAGGGATAGCAAACAGCTATGCATGTAGAAATCGCTTAAAAAATTGCGATTACTGTACATTCCTTAATTGCGACTCACAAATTGCGAGTTGCAATTAAGGAATACCTCCCCATTCATTCTTATGGGCCTAGAGGCCCTTAGGAATGAATGGGAAGACATTCTCAATTTGCGATTCTCAATTAGAGAATCGCAAACTCAGAATGCAATTTCAAGGGTGCCAGTGTGTCAAAAGGACACCCTGTTGCACCCCTGAAATCTGCATTTGAGTACATCTTGCACACACACATGCCCCTAGGGCATGTGTGTGTGTAAAATGGAACTTTGAAAAATGCACTTTAGTGCATTTTTCAAAGTTTTTGCAAATTACCGTGAAGTTCAACTTCATGGTAATTTGCTCCCCCTATTAGCAAAATCGCTAATTTTTTTACTTTAATGCATTGAATTTAAGGAATCTCAATTTGAGATTCCTTAAATGCTATTGCAATTTAAGTAATCACAATTTAGTGATTACTTAAATTGAGATTTTTGCATTTGGTATGAAGCATCCCAAATGCAAAAATACCGGTCGCAACCATGTGGGCCATGGAGTTCAAAGTAGTCCTTCATAATGTTTTCATACAAGTCAACTACTCCACAGACTGAGTGAGCATCTTGAGTGACTCCAGACATTTGAAAGAAGGCTTCACTTGATTCCTCAAAAATGTCTTTTAGTTGAAGCCAAACGATTTACTTTACAGTTAAGTTTTGCAAATGTTTTGGCTAAAAATCCAAGTATTTTACACAAACTCGTGAAAATTTCAGCGTAAGAAAATCTGTCACTGAAACCAGGAGTATTAATTCTCAACACAACAAATTATACGTGCACCTGTAAGTAAAAAAGTATTTACAGGTGCTTTCAAAGTTGAGAGGGCTGAAAATGCCCTAAGAGCTTTCCTGATTTTTGGCAGTCATTCACATGTAAAAGGGCAGCTTGACTTAAAGAAAAGCTCCTTTCGCAGGTGGTCCATGGCAGCATCTGGGCTGATGCGCTTTCGGTCTAGGAGGAGGGAGTCGGAGATGCTCAGACAGTTCTAATGCACTTCTAATATTCAGCAGACAACGGCCGGTGCCTACTGTGTTTGCTCAGTGTCTCTGTATGAGACGCAGAAACGGCAGACAGACAGTGTCAATAACAGCCACTTTTCCTGACCTAAGAATATATTTTAAAAAAGAGCTTGTCCTGGGCTCCATCATAGGCGATCGATACCTCCAGGTCCCTGCCTCCTTCTCTCATTGTCAAGAAAGAGCAGGGGTCCTGGAGCAATAGAACAAAAGGCAGCCATTACTGCCTGCTTAGATCCCAGTCGCAACACTGCCTTCTCCCTCTTGTCTCCACCTGCCTCCTGCATACTAGCATGTCAGACCTGTTGCTCCGCCCATGGCAGGGGCGGCTCTAGGCTCATGGCGGCCCTGGGCAGGGCGCGTAGGTAGGGGGCCCCGGAAGAAGGTATCCCGGCGGGGAGGAGCACAGAGGCCAGTGAAGAGGGGAGTCAGGGTGTTTGGAAGTGGAACAGAGCCGGAGGCCGCCAAATCCCAGCCAGGGGCCGCCATGCAAATATGTATCCATCCTCAGAGGATTATTATATTAAGGATATATACTGGCGTGGTGGCCCCTGGGATTTGGTGGCCCTGTGCAGGTGCACAGCTTGCACATGCCTAAGGCCGCCCCTGCCCATGGGGAGCTCACTGTCAGTTCTAGTCCTCCTCAGGGCTCAGTGGGACGAAGACCTACAGTGGACGGTTCTTTCTCTGATCTCAGACGTTGCCATGAACTATGTGGCTATTCTTGGCACTGGGGCTTGCAGCGCCGTGCCTCTAGCCGCTTCCTGCACTGAAGTTATTACAGGCCACTAGGCCAGGAGCAATTGTTCAAGGAGCTCTCGAGCTGCTGAGTGAGGACCACTGTTAGGTGGTAAGAATTGTGAGGTGGCAGTAGGCACTGAGTCAACTCTCTATAAATGTGTGGGTGTTTCTGTGTATGTGCTCATGGAAGGGTGATAATGCATGTGGTGGGAAGGCTGGGTGTATGGTCAGGGGTAGTTGGAGTCGGGGTGCCCCTCCATTGCCATATGGAATCCGGACATGGACTGTTGTGAGCATTCTCGGTGCCATGCTGTGTATCCCCGCATAGTAGTGGCACAATGGTGACACATTTTGGGTATTGCTGATTATATTTTGACCATTCCTGCATAATAATGGCCAATCTATGACATATTGTGGTCATCGTTGCCAACATTTTGTCATTTGCTTGCGTTACAACAGCCCCGCTTTCACTTACTGTGACTATTGTTGACATCATTCTGTCTCTACCTGCAACAACTGTGGCAAAAAATCATATCCATATGATGGATGTGCATGTTATATGATGATGATCGGGGCCAAGAGAATACAGCCCACCAGAGGTATGCTCTTGGTAATGGCAGATCTTTCTCTTCACTGCTACTTAGGGGATAAAGGACACATTCTTTCTAGCCCTATCTCTAACTGGATGCAGCAGCACTACAGGGTCTAGGGATCGAAGATCCAAAGCTTTGTCTATGGTGTAGGACTTTCTTCATCTTCCTGAGGGACAACGTTGTGCGATTTTGTGGATTCCTTTGGTGTGTGGTTATGTAAACCATATGAAGGAGGTGGAGGTGTATGAGAAATTACATCTACAGGATATGGATCTATCGTTGACACTACTAATCAGTGTCTTTCTCTCTTCCCTCTTTTTAGGGTGACCTCTGCCCCAGGCAGAAGGAAAAATATGCACCTACTGCAACTAGAGCGGACAATGAAGGTGGTAAGTTATCTTTAATCATCCTTCGTACCATCATTATTAATCAATGTATTCATTTAATTTCACATCTGTTTCTTTTCACAACACTCCTCTGTTAGTAGCATAGGAAGATTCTAAGATGCGTGGTTCGTAACTTTGTACATTTTTTCAATCTTTTGCCTGATACACAGTTTCACAGCTTCCAAAGTTTAAAAAAATGAAAACGTCTCAGCAGAAGGTGCCAGTGAGATTGGTTCAGCGTTTACACCGCCACTCAGCGCTGCCGAATACTGCTCACATCCAGCAGCTGACTATCTCCTCCTGTCTGATCCACATGACAACGAGCTGAATATTTTCATTTTCTTTGCTGCCAAAGGAATTCGGTCTGCTGCTAGCGCAAGGGTTGCTGCGAAGAATGCTGCTCGTCATACACTGGAGGTGATGGTTGATGGGGTTCCCCACTGTCACTCAGGGGCTAAAGGCAGCCCCGATTAACAGCAAGCAAAACAATTCCTTATAACAATATTGGATGGGTGTGGTGTGTTATGAAATGTGTAGTGCAGTCAGGAAACTTTACCTATCTGTATGAAGGCCAAAGTTTGCATCTTTGTGGACATACCTCAGGGCCAAACACAAATTACCAATAGACCTATAGGCCGAGTGCCTTAATAAAGATACTAGACTCAACAGGTTTCCATTTGACTTTGTTTCCTCAAAGTAGATGTATAATGTATATTTTTGGAATATGATAACTAATTTGTTAAAATGATGACATTTTACCGGGGTGGAACTTCAGTTTACTCACCCATCTAGTGCTTGGGTCTGTGTTTGGTCCCGTGGTCATACGTTCACATATCGGTGGTCCCAGTGAGCCTTTCACCCTTCCAAGCATTATGACATCAGTACTATTGATCCGGGCGACAATAAACACATTTCAACTGTCAGCAATGCTAAGAGATCCCCAGGGTGAAAGTGCGGGCCACAATTACGACTGTTTTTATGTATACTTAGTTTTCACCACATTAAGCAGCAATACAGGAGTGTGGACAACGAGCTCTGTGGAGGAGTATGGCACGTGACTGACTGTCACCCATCTCTGGCACCTTTTAGGATGCAAGGCTGATACGTAACAGATTCGGCCCCAGGACAGCTACCTTTACAGAAGTGATACTTACATGTGACTGACGATATCAATTTCTACTAATCTTTTAATTATATCTGATGAACCTCAACCAGTCCTAAGAACCTTTAAGAAAATCTTCTTTCATGTGGCAACCTAAAACACATATTTTTACAATTGATCCTGGCATGAGACATCAGTCATACCAGCCTGAAAATTGCAATGCTGACACGTGATCGACGTTGCTTCAAGTTTGTTCACCTTTCAGAGATGACTGTGCCAGATGACTACACGGGTGCCAGGTTACCTTGTATCATATATGACACCTTCAGCCAGTCTGGACATTTCGCTTGCAGCACACTGCCTCCTAGGACCTGTTGCTTTGACAACTATTCTGGTGGAGTGTTAGAAATTGGGGTATTGGTTGGCTGGAGTGTTAGCCCTGGCCAAAAAGCAACCACAATCCTAGTCCGGGTAAGACACAAGCAACCCCCAAATTAACCTATTCCCAACCCCCGGGTAGCTGGGCACAGATCAGTCAGGCTTAACTTAGAACAAATATGTAAAGTATTTGTGCAACACTTCCAACGCTAAAACTGGGAAAACACCACACAAAAACATGACCATGAGGCAATGCGGGTCATTGCAATGGGTCTAATCCAACCAGCAGCAGCGATGGGGCAGCTCTGCATGGAGATGCACTACTCAGCAGCAGAGATGCATTAGTTCTGCTCAGAGATGCGCTGCTCAGCAGAGGAGATGTGTAATTTTCATTGGCAAGCACCTTAGGCCCACTTCCACGGGTCCAGGACTGAGATGGCAACACTTGGCAGGGTAGACTCACGAATGGAAAAGTCCAATTGCAGGAGCAAGGTTGTTGGAAACCTGTTATGTCCCTGAGGTGTCATTTCAGGAGGCCAGCCAGCTTGCCTTTGGAGTCGCTCTGAGTTCAAGAGATGCAGGTCTAGTCCTTCTCAGTCAAGAGGGCAGCATGGTGCTTGTTTCCGGTCCAGGAAGGACCTGGCTTGGTAGTTCATGCTGGATTGTTCCCATGAGGCACAGGGTCCAGACTGATTTGCATATGGCTGTGTCCAAACCGAGATGACATGGTGAGCAAAAGAACGATGGATTTAACCCAGATCTGTTGACTGGGGGTGAATGTTTGATTTGCTCTGCATTCCATCCATCATCTGTGTGTCTTTTGCTTTCTCGCCCTCAGTTCGCCGGGAATGCCCAGATGTAGGTCACGGGCTCACTGTGTCACTGGATTCAAGCTAGCCTGGTTGATGAGGGTTAATGCCCGAACCGGTCCCAGGATGCTTGTTGCCGATCCAGGGAGGACCTGGCTTGGCAGTTTGGGCTGGACTGGTCCCATGAGGCACAGGGTCAAAACTGATTTGCATATGGCTGGGTCCAAACTGGGGTGGTATGGTGAGAAAATGAACAATGGATTTAACCCAGATCTATTGACTGGGGGTGAATGTTTGATTTCCTCTGCATTCCGTCCATCATCTATGTGTGCTTTGCTTACTCAGCCTAAGTGTGCCGGGTATGCCCAGATGTGGTTCCCGGGTTCAATGTGTCACTGCATTCAAGCTAGCCTGGCTGATGAGGGGCGATGCCCCGAAACTGGTCCCAGGATGCTTGTTTCTGGTTCAGGGAGGCCCTGGCTTGGCAGTGCGGACTGGACTGGTCCCATGAGGCACAGGGTCAAAACTGTTTTGCATATGGCTGGGTCTAAACTGGGGTGGTATGGTGAGAAAATGAACAATGGATTTAACCCAGATCTATTGACTTGGGGTGAATGTTTGATTTGCTTTGCATTCCGTCCATCATCTGTGTGTTTTGCTTTCTCGCCCTAAGTGCGCCATGTATGCCCAGATATGGTTCCCGGGTTCACTGTGTCACTGGATTCAAGCTAGCCTGGCTGATGAGGGATGATGCCCTGAAACTGTTCCCAGGATGCTTGTTTCCCGTCCAGGGAGGTCCTGGCTTGGCAGTTCGGGCTGGACTGTTCCCATGAGGCACAGGGTCAAGACTGATTTGCATATTGCTGGGTCCAAACTGGGGCGGCATGGTGAGCAAAAGAATGATGGATTTAATCCAGTTTTATTGACTAAGGGTGAATGTTTGATTTGCTCTGCATTCCGTCCATCATCTGTGTGTCTTGTGCCAAGAAAGAGGACACTGTGTCCATGACAGGCAGGCATTTATAGGGAGGCTGGAGAGGTTTAGAGAAGCATGCAATGCCAAATAGTACCTGCATTAAAGCAGCAAAGCGGATGGCTACTAACTGAGGGAGGAATTAATGTGTATTTGAGCGGTGCACCTCAGCAAGAAAACGTGAGTTAGGCAACAGGTCGAAAACCAATTAGAATTCTGCAAAAACACCGACACAGGGCTCAACCCATGGTAAGCAACAGGTGGGATTAAAATTCTTCTGGTGATTTTAGCAGGTCTTGAACACAGTGCATGTACGCTTCCTAGACTGGACCTAAAAAGGGGAGCAGGGATGTGCTAGGAAACGAGAGACCTATAAGTCTACTGTATATAGCCAAAATATGTTCTCTAGACAGGTTCTAGCTAGGCTCCAATGTTGGCTGTCTGAGAATAACATCTTTGAAAGACACACAGGCGGGCTTTAGAAGTAAAATTAGTACCACCGACCAGGTCTTCTGCTTCTAGGTGCTATGCTGGAAGTATGTGTTACCTTGAGGCATGACCATCTGTATGTTGCTTTCATAGACCTGAGAGATGCTTTTGACCTGGTCCCCAGGGCTAATTTAAGAAGGGCCCTAGAGAAGTATGAATTCTTAGATCTCTCCATACTGAAACCTATGCTAAGGTAAGGTGGAACACAGGAGGGGACCTCACGGAAAAGAACCCCTTTAATCAGGGAGTTATTGGCACCCACACTTTTCAGCCTCTACATCAATGGAGCGGTAAAATGGCTAAACCAATGCAAATATGATGCCCCCAAATCTACAGGAATATCTCTTCCACTCCTCACGTTTGCAGACAATGCGCTCCTTTAGCTATAGAACCCTCTAGGGGCCTTTAGGTGGAACTGGACTTGTTTGTATCCTTTTGCTCAAGTAGGGGCCTAGAACATAATCCTATAACATCCAAGTATATGGTTATTAATCCCCATTGATCTTCTTTAGGGGAGGGATGACTATTGAGGGCACCCTGACAGAAAAGGAAAAAAGCTTTCATTACTTAGGAGTAAGACTGGTAAATAATCTGTCTTGGGGGCCACAACTGGGGAAAAGTAAAACTGTACTCCAACAGAGAGCTTCCTCAATTTTGTGGAAATGCAAGACCACTTCAGGTGGCATCACCTGTCCTGTATGTATAGAGATCTATGGAAGTTGCTGCTGCCACAAAAGGGGCAGAGTTATGGGGATCAGTTGATTCATTACTCCTCACTCAAGCAGAAATAATTTTATTACAGCCTTGTTTAATCTACTTCCCAGTACTTCTTTAACACCTTTGAGATTTGATTTAGCTTTAAAGTGCATCAATCTGGTAATCTTGTTAAAACCAATGTTGTACTGGGTGCAAATCTGGTCAACCTCGGAGCTGACTCCTTATTGGGACTCTTTATCAAATCTATTGGCATGCAACAAACAAGTTCGCTCCCTGTGGTTTAAACTCGTTAAAAACATGTGGTAAGTGGTGAGCATGAAAGATCTATGGACATTTTTCTGCAGAAATCGTAAAAGGAGACACAGAGAAACTAAAAAGAACTTATTGGGACAAGCATTTGGTACAGGCATGGAGTTACCAGACCGATGGTAGTCTAACAAGGCAGTTACTGAGTCACAAATGTTTCCCCAAATTCGAACCATATATGGACAGAATTTTTTCCTTCCAAGCAAAACACCTTTATGTATAATTCAGATGTGGTTCATTATCGCAAAGAACATTTGCATCCAAGCTTGATAAAACAGACAGCTCTGTAAACAATTGCCCATATTGTCCCCAGTTTAAAGAATCTGAGGAAATGTTTCTCTTTTTCTGCACTTGTTATTAAAAACCTCACAAGAAATGAATGACTGCAGTGTGTAAGCTTGATGGAGTGAGGCACTACTGGGAGGCATTACGAATATTGAAAAAAGTGACAAGAAGGAACAAATAGTATTTGCTGTATCTCGCTTCCTACTGAGGACTTGGAAAATCAGACTGAGAGTACTGTTCCCCAATGAATCTAGGTGACAGATTATCACTGTCTGCTCATTTATAAAGGTTTAATGATTGCACGTCTAACTTTGGCAACATAATTGTCAAACTGCACCAATCTCACTATATGCACTTTTCCCGTTGTGGGCCTGGAGTTAGAACAGTAAATCTCAATTTCCCCAATGTTTTGCAATAGGAAATCTGTCACTCTGGGTGTGCAGTTCTTATAGTAAATGTTGCATCACCTATGCATTTCAAAAACAGTTTCTTTGGGTTCAGTTAGTAAGTTAGTGGTGAAGCATTTCTATATTTTCTATTATGTTGGCTGGAAAGAAGTTAATATATATTCATTTATTGTTTATTACATTTATATTAAAAAAATTATTTGGTAAGCAGATTAATGATTTAATTGAAGTATAATATATTAAAATATTAAACCAATATTTTCTAAATGTAAAAATGAAAATTTACTATATGTGGTCATATTTGTAATGTAAAATTAAACAACATTTTGAACAACTATGTTTATTATAAGTGTGTTAATATTGATTTACATTAAACAAACAATATAATATTTTAATATAACTTTATAAATAAGGAAATGTAATGGCAATGTGTAAATTAGCGATAATAACGTTACTTCAAAATATATATAATAGCTACAGAAAATAATGGACCTATGTTTCGAAATTATAAACTTTTTATATGAGGCAAAAAAGTTAAAAGGTGCAATTCTCTCTTATTTCTTTATCAAATAAACATTTTTACATTAAAAACGTTTTTGTGCACATTATTGCAATATTTGTATATCTTTTTATACACGTTATTCTAACATTTGATTACCATTTGTAAGCACATAAAAGAAAAATATTGTGTTTTATTGACTATGTGTTTATAATGTTTTAAAAATGTCCATTTTGCTGATGTTTTCCTGGTATTGTCCAACAATGATGAGGAAATTGTATGTTTCTATTAATAATTGGTTGGGTGGGTGTAATTACATTTATTTAAAGTGTGTTTGGTTCTGAATAATGACTAAGTTCATGTTTTACCACTTTAAAAGTGCAAGTTTGATTTTTGTGTGCCTAGTTTGAGAATCTATTGTCAGTATTTGAATAGTATATTGGTGGTATTTTTTTGGAAGTTTTGTAATGTTTACAGAGATTATTTGTCTTACTTAGTGGTTTTCTGAGGGCTTTGGGGGGAGTAGGAGCATAACATGGCTTTATTTGTAGGTCAATAAGATTGTCCTTGAATAATGTTTATTTTGAAGCTGCATTCATTTCATATTTTTAATTTTCATTATAGGAAATGGGTAAGATAATTTACCTTTCCAATTTTTTTGTAAATCATTTTATGTTTATTTTTTGGTTTTGTTAGCTTTGTTTTATTATCTCTTGAGTTGCATTCATTTGATTTGCTATTTCTGTTGCTAAGTATGTACTGTGACCTTCCCCCAAAGCATCACTTTATGTTTTTAAGGGAATCAATGGGTGTGATAAGAACATTCTACTTGAAATATTTTTTGAAGATTGTAATTTTGTATTTTGTGGAAAATAATATTGTGGAAGATAGTACTGGAAAGGAACCTTTTTCCTAAGTATTTACTACATCTACTGAACTGTGAGTATTTATTTTAAGTATTGTATTTGGGAGAATATTGGTTAGGTAAATAAAAGGTTTTGCTTTTTAATATATTTTTGTTGGTTAGGTAATCAAAAGGGTTTCAATATTAATATATTTGATGTTGTATGGTTAACATGCATATATGTTGTTTCTATGCTATGATGTTCATATTTTGATATACACAGCACATGCATTATTTTGGCTTTCAAATATGATTCTTGCTATTGATAGTTAATTAATTTATTGTATTTTAGATGTTAGCAAATATGTTTTGTTTTTGTGTGCATATTATTCTTTGAATAGGCCTTAGTCTTATTTTTGGCAGTGAATTATTTGTTTGAATATTATCTAGTATAATGTTACATGAAGAGATGTTGTTAATCTTTTAAAAAGCCACAGAGATAAAGGCTAAATTAATATTACCTAAAGTGTAAATACTGTTTGTATTGCTTTTTCAAAGACACCTGAAACTAGAAAAAATACTTTTTGGAAAAAATGCCAATTCTGAACAAAAATCACAGAGGAGCAGTAGAGTCTCTCAATATAGTTACTCACTGGCAACTAAAACAACAACATGCCGCTTGTGTTGAGGAAGCTACTGCTTGAGTAGAACATCTACTCAGGCTGCAGAAAGAAGCTGCACCCACTTGTTCTTCACGTGGTGCCGTTTATGCTGATGTTACAGCATCGAACAAATTCCTGGTGCTAAAAATCAGTGCGAGCAGCACGACTTACCTCACTCTGCCGCATCGAGAACTCTAGGGAGCGGGGCAACATTATTTGTCACTGTGTGGAGTTCCACATACCCTGCCTAGGCCTAATAATGTCCCTATAACATTTGTTTTTCAGGGAAAATATATAAATAGTACAGAGTGTCAGGTGCCACTATGTACTTATATTCAGGACATAGTTGCCCTAAAAAATAGATTTTTTGTTTTGCTAATAACTATGGAAACATTTGACAAATGTTCACAAAACCTTCCAAGAAGAAAATCAACCACCTCAGCTCCTTCCTGGAAAGTTTCAGGGTAATCTGTCAAGCAGGGGAGAGGAAGTTCCTAAACACAATTTACCCATGCAAAGTTCATAGATCTAATGAGGACTAAACCTAATTTGACAGAAAGGTGGATCTTAACCCTGAAAGTAAGCTTTTTGTAAATGTTGTGTAAATCTGTTCAGGAGGTTTTGAAAATGTAAGGTTCAAAATATAAAGTTATCTGGATGGTTGGCTTTACGGAAAGCTTATGGTAGTCTATTGAGTCTAAATAGAGTGATCCAATCAGCCAAGAGGGATATTTTCCCATCTTCGCCTCACTCCAGCTGGATTGAGCGGCTCCCGTGAGTTCCACCGGAGCTCACGTATTGATTGGCTGGCCATAACCTGAAAAAAAATGTTGCAGCTGCCATGACAGGACTCGGGGACTGGGTCCCCATGTTCTGAAAATAAACATATAATAAGGCATAAAGGGGCAGGGTAGTGGTATTCTAACCCTGCACCCTGTGAGTCAAATAAAAAAAAAGATTTGGGGGACTACTGCAATCCTGTGGGATTCCCACAGGAGCCTGTGCTTGCCTCTAGACTCTTGAGGGAGTCTCAAGGAGCCAGTACAGAAACCAGGCTCCTGCGAATGTCCTGCAAGATCAGTAAGCAATAACAAAAGGGGGGGGTTGGTGTCCATTGTGGTTAGGAGGGTTGGTCACATGTGTAGTGAGGGGGTAAGGACGGCGGGCAGAGATAATCCTCTTTGCAGAGCTATAATAATAGTGAAACACATGTTAGGGGTTGCTTGTATTCATTCCAGGTTGGCTTTGTGCTATTTTACTAATCCAAACCTGTAATACTGTGACTGGAGTGGTAAAAGGCTTTTGTCGTTCACAGTTTGGCGTGGGTGGCACTGTACTAACATATGCTTAAAGACTTTGCTAGAAAAATAGACATTAGAGGTGGACAGAATGTCGCTGGTGTTGTAGGGTGCTTTATGCAGGAGCTGCTCTCCACCTAAACATGGGAACTACCCAGAGTTCACTGCTTCTTTTTTGTACACACACACACACATATATATAAATATATATATATATACACACACACATATATTTATATGTATACACACACACATATATATATATTTATATATATACACATATATACATCTTTACACATTATACACATGTATACATATATCAATAGGTAAAGTGTTTACTAATAACTTTGGTGCCTTTTGACGAATCTTCGAGAAGTTTTTCAAGACAAGTTTGTCACTCTCTGCAGCTGCGGTCTGGTGTGATTTGTAAATGGGCAGCCAAGAAAATGCGGGAGTCCCAAAGCACATTTTCTCTATGCAATTTCCCATAGAGATTTTGAACACGACTACTGACGGAACTACTGATCAGAATTCCACCAAACCTGGCAGAAAGCTAGCATTGAGTTCAGAAATATATATTTTTTGTAATTTGGATTTAATCCCGTCACTAGTTTTGCAGTTATTTAAGGAAAAAGAAATATGGATATATAGGGACTCGAGTCATCTGCGGATCCAACAGATCTCATGCTGAGATCTGATTGGCTGGCAACACTTCAACCAGAAAGTATTACCAGCCATCATGGGGCTCAAACCCAGCCAAGTGTCAAGAATTAGGTTAAAAAATAAACAGAAGGGGTGAGGGTAGGAACACCCTGACCCCAAAGGCCTGGTGGTGGGATCTCTGTGGGACCCCTATAGGGGCCCAACACATTTTATTTACAGTTTGCCATGATTTCGCTGATGATCCATGAAGCTGCAGGAAACTTTTACAAAAAAACAAGCAAGGTCTCCCATGCTTGTTTATTTGAAAGTCTCCCTGGTGGGCCAGGTCCATGGTGGGGGGGGGGCAGATATTGGGAGAAGATGATGAGAGCGCAAAGCCCTCCCATCGTGGAAAACCTTTACACATAGTACAAGAACCAGTCCATGCCACGGACGTGACAATCGTGCACATGGTACAGGAAGCACCCAAAACACACCAGGGCACCAAACGTAGTGTGTAAGACAAAAAACAACTAAAAATATTAGGCAACGGTTAGACATATTACAGTCCAATGAGTGAGTGTCCCTCCTTGTATAGCACCAGCAGCGGAGCGGTCTGTCTCAAGGTGCAGGTGCAGCTATCCGATCCCTAACACTTTGCTTGAGGGTGGTGAATGAGGTTGCTGTTCCAAGGTGGGAGCTGCAGCATGTCCAATTAAGTATATTACAAACAAGAGTCCGTGAGAACCTGGTATTGCGGTAGTAGGACCAATGTGAATGGGACTGGAGTCAGTTTCATTGTGTCACCTTGGAGAGTAGAGCAGCTTTCATTATCTTGACATGGGTTGCAACTCCCTGTGTTCCTGTGCTGGCCGGAGGTGACAATCATGCACATAGTACAGGAAGCGCCACAACACAACAGGGTGAAAATTGTAGTGGGCAAGACAAAAAACAATAAAACATATCAGGCAATCCTCTACGCATTGCCATCCAATGAGTGAGTGACCCGCCTTGTATAGACCCAAACAATGGAGCCGTCTGCACAAAGGCAATGGTGCAGTTATCCACTCCCTAACCCTCTGCTTGAAGGGTGGTGATAGGAGTCTGAGTGCTGGCCTTGGAGAGCAGAGCAGCTTTCATTACAGTGGCATTGGTTGTAGCTATCTGTGATTCTGTGCTGGCCGGAAGTGACAATCATGCACATAGTACTGGAGGCACCAAAACATACCAGGGTGACAAATGTAAAGGGCAATGCAAAAAACAATGAAACATATCAGGCATTCTTCAGACATATCGCTGTCCAATGAATGAGTGCCCAGCCTTGTATAGCACCAAATGGTGGAGCGGTCTGTGTCCCTAACTCTTTGCTTGAGGGTGGTGATAGCAGTCTTGCTCTTGGAGAGTAGAGCCGCTTTCATTATGGTGACATGGGCTGTAACTCCCTGTGTACCTGAGCAGGTCATCATTATCAATAAATTTGATGACAATGATGATTATCATAATATCTATATACGTAACGGATACCACAGACTGGATTATAACTTGGCGCTACTATCACCATACTAGATAGCCCACAAAATGTCAACCTCAAAAGCTTGAAATGCTGAGTCACCCCTTTCAGGGCGAAGTCCGCAAACTGCAGGGTAAACTCAGATCTTTGTAGTAAGGGTATTAATCCATCTAACTATAATCCCAGTGGGTTAATGCAAAGATTCACATCAGAGTTTCCAAACTATGTGCAACAGAGGTGTCTCTTGTGTGTGTTTGGGGGAAGGGGGGTGAATTTGTGACATAGTGTTTTGATTTAAATGTAGCACCTATGTATGGGTTTTTTGTCCCCTCCCCAGATTCTGACGACAGACTCCCATCACAAAAAAATACATGGGCCATTTATGTCATATAGCACACCTCACGCACTGATGGGACTCCTATTGCACAACGCACATATGCAGAAGTTTCTACTCCATTACCCAATTCTTCCCAATTTATTGAGGGCACAGTGATGAGAGAAAGGACATTAACCCTGGGAGCTACCTTCTATCGGCATAAACTAAGAACCTGCCCACTTGTTTAGAATGTCCTGCAGGATAGAGTTATCGCTTTAGACTGCATTCAAGTCATTTTAGGTGCCAGACTACCATTTTCATTTAAGCCCTGCCCATCAGAATACATAAAACAGGTTTCTTTGATCATTGTGGGGGATCATGCCTCTCTCCTGGTATAACTTCCCAGTACTTTGTATACAGTATTAAATAAAGGTGGCAGTCTGTTTTTCAGCCTTTCCGATTTTGGCACCTGAAGAAACAGAAGCCCATGGTTATAACATGATTTCTCAAAGATCAAATGGTTGGTCAAGAGGGGAAGTCAGGGTTATCAGCCAAGTCTGTTACCACGCATCTTGAGACATAAGAACCTGACACTGTCTCCTTTGCATCATATTCCTGGAGGGGTGGTGACACGTGTTACAACAGGCTGACCCACAGTACCAGGATTTCTTTGAATTCAGTAACATTTATAAAGTGCCTATGAAGCAAACTAAATTGGCATGTATGGGGTGGGGCTCCAGGGGATGTGTGGACAGGGAAAAAAGGCGATTTTTAGGGAACTTGTAGCACTAATCCATTAGGAAAATCCATTACATTATGAGAACAAAACTAATGACGGACACAGAACTCAAAATACCAGAGCTCAATATTAATGAAATGTCTTCAGAACTAGAGAGAAGTTGTTGCAGCTTCTAGACACAGCACATGGAAACACTGACCCTTTATAAAGTTCTTTACACAAACTTAACCACATCTTAGCACTTTGAATACCATCTGCTGTTATTATTATCCTTTCAAATGCATTTAATTGACTTTGGAAGGCTGGTTTCCTCAAATTGGCCCCACTGAGACTCACCAGTGACCTGCACATTACACAGAGATTTCTATAGCATGTGCTCAATCCACCAAGCTATCTCGGGCTACTCTCTTTGCAGACTCTGGTGTGTGTGTATCTGAGGAAATGATGGGGCAGTTTCCTTCAGCACAAGAACATTGCACAAAGATCACTCACATACTAATACAGCCACTCACACAACCAGACACACACTGATATAGCCACATACACACCCAGTCATACAACCACTCACAAACCCAATCACAAATCCACACAACTGACACACACCCAAACATTCACTCACACACCCAGTCATGGACCCACACAATCACTCACATACCCATTTGTTGTATGTTGATTTAGTTTCCATATACATTTCCCGATTCATGCCCTTATATAGGTATAATTCACATTGCCCTTATATAGGCATAGAAATCCAGTTCTTATTTAGGCATAGTCCATGCTACCTAAATACAGGCATGGCTACTTCCATCCGTTCATCTACGTCACAACGATTTCTTGGAAAACCAGACTCTTAAGCCGTTAGGGACTTCCCCTTGCTTGGATATTGATTTCTCCAAGAACTCATTTATTATGCATGAACATCTATTCCTTAGGGGCCCATTCATGACATTCATGTGCCCGACAATAACATCAATACTGGCATTCCTAAACACCTTCAAGGTATAAATATACCTTCACTTGCTATAGCAAAGCATGGTGTGGTTCGGTGCAGTATCACTACTACTTGCACAACGGAGCTCGCCACAGAAAGTACCGAAGGAAGCCAACTCCCCAGCTGACGCACTGACTAGACGCTGTCATCCTCCTGCCGAGAATCCAGCTCCAGTGTTTCTAACTCCCCTTGCGGGGCGTTGGGAGATCGAGTCCAGGGAAAGAGATGCCAATCTCTCTCATTCTAAGGTATGGAGCTGATTAGAACCTAGAGAAACCTTTGGCAATTCTTGGTAAAACTAAACCTATGCTAAAGCAGCACCTATTACTTCCCTAGTACTAGACTTAGGTTAGGTTAGGCATATTATAGAAGCACCAGTTGAGTATTTTAGCCTGTGTTATTTATGTATGTATTTTTATATATGTCATAGCAACAAACAATGCTATCACAGTATTAGTTTTTACTGTTTATGCTGTACGCATTATACTTTGCATTCTGTCTAACGATTGTAGCAGTTCATATCTCTTGCATGAGAAAGAAGACTGTTCAATAAACCCTTGTTATTGAAACGCCTGTCTCTCTATTTCTGTGCAACTCTGTAGAAATGAAGCGTGCACAATTGACTGAGTGAAATAGTTATCTATTGTTTCCATGACTCTGAAGATATTTTTCCGGTTCTAGGGGAAACAAAGTTGTCATGTTTATGCGTTTGTCAGAGAAAATTTGAGAAAATTTCAAGTGACTTCTGAGTTAGCTGACACACCCAATTAAGTTTATTATACTCGACAGAGACATACTGACCTCAGTCCTATGTCAAATCTATAGTGTATATTATTCCAATGTGGAGAGCCTATTGGGAATATAGGAACTACACTACACATTCACATACCACATAAACACTCACACACCCACTCACATGCCACCAATCATACACCCACTCACAAGCCCACACAACCATTCACACAGTCACAGATCCAGTCACAGGCCCACACCGCCATGTGAAAGAACTTTATAGAAAGATCACTCACACACTAATACAGCCACTCACACAACCAGATACACACTGATACAGCCACATATACACACCCATTCATCCAACCACTCACAAACCCAATCCCAGATCCACACAACTGCACACACACCCACTCACATACCCAGTCATGGACCCACACAACCACTCACACCCAGTCACAGGCCCACACAACCACTCACAGACCCACTCACACACATATATAATCACTCACACACCCACTGACATGCCCACACAACCACTTAAATACACACCCACTCACACACCCACATGCCTTCTCAGACACTCACTCAACCATTCACACACCCATACAGCCACTCACACACCTATTCATAGACCAACTTAACCACTCAGACCCCCATTCACAGACCCGCACAGCAACTCACTCCACGACTCACACACCCAATCGCACACCTACACAACCACTCACAAATCCACTAACACTCACATAACCACTGACACACCCATGCACACAACCACACACACAATCACTTATAGACCTACTCAGACCCCCACAACCATGCACACACCCACACAACCACTCACATTCCCACTCACTCATCCACACAACCACTCACACATCAACTCACAAACCCATACAACCACTCACATACTCACACAACCATTCACATACCCTCTCCGCCATTGACATACGCTCACACCAAAAGGTACAGTCATACTCACACATCCACTCACACACCCACACAACCACTCATACACCTAGTCTCACCCACACAACTACTCACACACCCAGACACCCACTCACACATTCACTCACATACCCATACAACCACTCACACCCCCACACCAAATCACACACTCATACAGCCAATCACACACCCACTCACAGACCCACACAAACTGCATATACACTCACTCTCACATCCACACCACCACTCACATACCCAGTCACAGACCACACAGTTACCAACAAATCTACTTACACACCCACACGGTCACTCACACACCCAATCACACACCCGCAAAACAAACCACTCACACACCCACTCACATGTCCAAACACTGACTCATACACCCACACAAACACTCATATACCCACTCACATGCCTGCATACATACTCACGCACTCACTCACACACCCACACAACTTTTCACACCCCACCCACAACACCACTTACCCACTCAGATACCCACTCACAGACCCACACGATAATGCACACACCCATACATCCACTCACACACCCATACAGCTACTCACACAACTACACAGTCACTCACATCACCCACTCATATACCTATTCACAGTCCCACACAACCACTCACACATCAAATCACACACCCATATGACCACACCCCTACTCACTCACCCACTCAACCACTCATAAAAACATACTGCCACTCACACACCCACAAAACCACTCACATACCTATTTAAAGACCCACATAGCACCTCACAAACCCACTCAAAGACTCATACAACCACTCACACATCTACTCACTCATCCACACAGCAACTCATGCACCCAGTCACCAACCCTCACAACCACTCACACACCCACACAATCACTCACTCACCCATGCAACAACACACACTCACTAAAACATCCACACAACCACTCATACACCCAGTCACAGACCCACACAACCACTCACACTACCACTCACCTGTCCACTCACACACCCACACAACCACTCACACACTTACTTACACATGCAGATTCCTACTCACACCCCCACTCAACCACTGACACACTCATACAGCCACTCACACAGCCGCTCATAGATCCACATAATTATTCACACATCCATTCACAGGGCAACACAACTGCTCATAAACCCACTAACACACTCATAGAACCACTGACACTCCCATTCACACAAACACACCTACTCACATATCCAAACAGCCACTGACACACCCACACAAGCACTCACATGCCCAGTCAGAGACTCTACACAACCATTCACATTCCCACACAACCACTCATAAGCCCACTAACGCTCCCACAACCACTGACACATCCACTCAAACAACCACACCCACTCACACACCCACACAACCACTCACAGACCCATATTGCCATTCATACACCCACTCACACAACTGCACAACCACTCATACACCCAGTCACACATTCACACAACCACTCACACATCCACTCACATATCCACTCACCGACTCACCGACCCACTCAAACACCCACAAAAACACTCATTTACCCACACAGCCGCTTACACACCCTATCATCCAACCACACAACCACTCACACACTTACTCACACACCCACACAACTACTTACACACCCACTCACAAACCCACACAACTGCACATACCTACTCACACACCACCACAACCACTGACATACCCACTTAAATACTCACACACCCATACAACCACACACACCAACTCACACCAATACAACCACTCACATTCTGTCACAGACCCAAACAACCACTCACACACCCACTCACTTACCCAGACAACCACTCATATACCCACACACCTACTCGCACACCCACACAACTACTCACACCCCTACTCATACACTCACATAACCACTCTCACACAAATAGAGACACTCAAACACCTACTCACAGGCACACACAAACACTTACACGTTTATCACCCACCCACACAACCACTCACACACCCAGTCACAGACCCAAATAGCCACTTATACACTCACTTACTCACATACACCACCACTCACACACTCACTCACATATCCACACAACTTCTCATACACCCAAGCAACCACTCACACACTCATACAGCCACTCTCAGAGCTACACAGCCACTTACACACCTACTCACACAACCACTCGAATCCCCACTCACTCACCCACACAACCACTCACACCCTCACTCACACACACACTCAACTGCTCACACACCCATACAGCCACTCACATACCAACTCACAGACACACAACCACTCACACACCCACAAACCAACTCACATACCTAATCAAATACTCACAAAACCACTCACATACCCACACAACTACTCACACACCCACATCCACATTTATATAGTTGTAAAAAATAGAATTACTAAATTGAACGTATAGGTAAAATGGTAGTACAACCGATATTTTAAAAAAACTGTAAAGTTCACTGACAAAACTACACTTTACAGGGAAATTACAGTTAGAAATAAGTTAAAAAAACAATAGAATTCACTTAAAAAACAAGGGTTACAGGGACATTATAGATAGAAATTCAAATATAAAACACCTTAAAAATGCACAAAAAGCCAAATGTTACAGGGACATTATAGTTAGGTAGATTTTACACACACACACACAACCATAGAAATTCAGCAGTTATAGTTACATGAGATATCGGCATTATATTCCAGCAAGTACTCTGCCACCCCTGTCATCTGTCAGGTGTATCTACTCCTCTTCAAAAGTACTGCAGAGAGTAAGTAACATTTTAATCAGAGCTCTACAAATCAGTATAATCTGAAGTTGTGCCTCAATCCTTTGTGGATTTAAGTAATGTGCTACAAAAATATTGTAGCAAAAATATTGACTGCCAAAATATTGTCAAGGGAAGCATACATAGGTACATATGAAGTTACTATTCTAGGGTATTAATGTGAAAGTAAGGAACACTGCTGAACTGTGTGAAGCGCAGCACAAGACAAAAATTTTTCTCATTGCAGGATGAAAGAACACAGCATTTAGTTTAGTGCTTCTGTCAAATTGTATTCTTAATTTTAGTATTTTATATCTGCATTTATGAAACATCAGAAGAATATATATGTAGCAAATACTGTGTATTGTCTAATGGAATGGTTGTGTGGCACAGGTTAGAAAGTATGGGAGTTTCTGTTTGTTTAAGTGAACACTTTACTAAGTGTTTTCCAGAGCACAACAGAAAGTACAAAACAGAGAACACAGTGCAGAATAGAGTAGCACTGGTGTGGGGTTAAACAGGGCCCAAGCACAAGCCTCCATTTTAGTTGCACATTTAAACTGGACATATTTTTGTAAATGGCGACTTTTTACGTACCTTGTACTTACACAACAAATACTTTGAAATTCTTCTGCATGCAGCACATTTCTTCATAAACATTATATCATGTTGTTCGTAGACTCTGTCCAAGGCTAAGAAACATTGAACCCAATGCCCTTGCATTCACTTGAGCAGTTGGAATCACATTAGCTCTGCACCTTTGATATAGAGTGATTGGAACAGGGCTTTTAATATATACACCACCTCTGAGGTAAATTCAACAGAGGAGCACTTCTGCTGATTATCTTGGAATGTGGTACTAGTGACTGAGATGCAGTCATACTGACTCTGGTCTTTATCCTGCAAAGGACAGTAGACTGCTCTACACAAGATCGGCTTCAGGATACACTGTACATAGGTATGAGGGGTTGGGTTTCTCAAGAGATTGGCAGAGAGTACTCCCACTATGCTCTTGATAGTGTAGGTAGTATTAGGTAGGAGTATAAATATAACCCTAATCACACTTTAATGTAATAATGGCTGAACTGTTTATCTTTTTCACCATTCTAGTAAAGCTGATTACAGTGCTTTGCATTATCTCACTAATAACTGCAGCTCAGTCTAATTGATTCGTAGAAACCGTATAACATGGTTCCACTAACGTTCTAGGTCAGGTACTTATTTAATGGGTCTCATGAGTAATTCTTACATGTGCCCTATTCACCCTATATGGAGACGTCCATGGTTTTGGGATTAGTGCTCTTTAGGTAAATAGAAAACCCCTATTTTTGTCTAGAGGTTGTTTAAGCTTGAACCCTTTAAAAGGATCACCCCACTATAGTTTTCCCTTCTTTGAATTCCACTAATTAAATATGGTGCAAGTAGTAGTTATTTCTATTAATTGCAGACAAGCTGTAGCAGCAATGGTACAACAACAAAGGCTCCCTCTTACAGGGAGAGCTGTTGCCTTGGTAGTTGAGGTTCACAAAGCGTACAAAACAGAGGTAATCTATTTAAGGGTCATTTTTAACGGCAGCAGATACCAATGCACAAACATTTCACACATACACCGTAGCTGCAATACCAGGCCAATACAGAGCCTATGAAGACTTAGAAATACCATTAACATTTCAGGAACATATGAATTTGTTCCAAGACTCCCTACCACATCCACTAAATAATGTAAGACTGGGTCCCCTCAGTAACGAGGGAGCACCTGGCCAGTTCTAGATGGTTACGCACCATATCCAACATTAGCACCACTAAATGCTGTGAGCTACATGCTTCTTACACAGGTCTAGTTAGACTGTTCAGACATTTAACACAATGTGTTATGCAAACAATAACAACAATCCCAGTGAGGGCTACTGAAGCTGCACAGCCACATTTAGCAGTGCCTGCAATGAGTCTAGTAGCCATCAACACAATTATCTATCATTAGGGATGGTTCCTCCAGTGGATGAATAGGGCACTTGGGGCACAGTGTTTGCTGCAAAATATACCATAACACTTGGTACACCATCTATCACTGTTTTGCCGGACGTGCTTAAACAGATTAAAAAGGGGAACATCCATTACGACGCGGTGTTTACACCGCACTACCATTACAACTCTGGTTTTACAACGCAAGTCGTTACCACGACTTGCGCAGGAGGGCGCTCTAGGCTAAGGAATAGTATATTTACTATTCCAACACCTTCCCTACTGTAAATAGGCTGGTGTTGGAATAGTAAATCTGACTATTCCTAAGTCCAGCACCCTACAGCGCAAGTCGTGGTAACGACTTGTGTTGTAAAACCAGCGTTGTAATGGTAGTGCGGTGTAAACACCGCGCTGTATTGACATACAACCGATTAAAAATAAGTACTGGCTGCCCCTGCCCTGGATTTGGGGATGAAACTAATTGGCAATTATGCTACAGTCGCTGCAAATATTTTAAGTAACATAAAAGGGGAAGCAGCAGCTTTGACAGTACGCCAACACCTTGTGCAAGTTCCTGTTATGAACCAGAAGCTCGAGCTACCAAAAATTCTTGCTGAAACCTATACCTCTATAGGTCGAGGTAATTTGAGAGCCTGACCAAATAAGTCACAGCTTAAGGGTAATTCCGAAAAAAAAATAATCAAAACAGGCACCTGAGTTTTCCCAAAAAAGGCTGGGATAAACAAAAAATAAAACCATGAGGTGGATCTCCACAACCCAGACTTCCTGAAAGGTGTTATAACTTGATTAACCATTAACCAATAAAACAGCCTGTATACTGATACATGCCTTTTTTGTTCCTTTCAGGACTCAACCAACAAACACTCAGAGAGAGGAGGATAATGAGAGCACTGACAATAAGTGTATGTGAAATCAAGAAAGGACACACAATGCTTGTCTGATATCATAATAAAAAAGGAAGGGAAACTTCCGCAGCAAAAAACCCAATTCATAAAGAAGAAAGGGGGAGGTATTTCCGCTAAATATGCCACACATACTAAGGCCACTACTTTAGAACAAGGAGTGTATATTGACACTGTTAGGCAGTGCAGCAGAGGTCATGATAGTTCACCAGAATCTTCAAGAGTTTCTGATTGTGAGCACAACTAAATTATTCAAGTTGAAACACCAGATCATCAGGTTAGCCCTCCTGACACACTGTAGGATTTGGACATCCAAACTGAGGCTGATATAACACGGACCATCAAAGTAATTTTGGGGGAAAATGTAACAAATACTTATGACATTCTCCTGGCTGAAGTGGATTAGCTACCTGCGTCTGTTAGGAAAGTCACAAAAGGGGAAGATGTGATAATACTGTCTTTCTCTGTCCTTGTTCCTGAAGTTGCCTCTACATTTTACCTCAACCATCAATCAATCAATCAATCAATCAGAGTACTTGTAAAGCGTGCTACTCACCTGTGAGGGTCCTAAGGCGCTGAGGGGAGGGGGGTGCTGCTACTGCTTGAAGAGCCCGGTCTTGAGGAGTCTTCTGAAGGCGAGTAGGTCTAGGGTCTGCCGTATGTGGGTAGGGAGGGTGTTCCAGGTCTTGGTGGCAAGGTAGGAGAAGGATCTGCTGCCGGAGGTCGTTCGTTGGATGCGGGGGACAGCGGCGAGGGCGAGGCTGGCGGAGCAGAGCTGGCGGGTGGGGGTGTGGAAGCTGAGTCTGCTGTTCAGGTAGGCTTGTCCGGCGTTGTGGAGTGCTTTGTGTATGTGGGTGAGGAGCTTGAATGTGATCCTCTTGTTGCCGGGGAGCCAGTGTAGGTCTCTCAGGTGGGGGGTGATGTGGCTGCGGTGGGGGACGTTGACGATCAGTCGGGTGGAGGCGTTTTGGATGCGTTGTAGTCGTCGTAGTTGTTTGGCTGGGATTCCTGCGTAGAGTGCGTTTCCGTAGTCCAGTCTGCAGCTGACGAGGGCCTGTGTCACCGTTCTTCTTGTTTCGGTCGGGATCCACTTGTAGATCCTACGGAGTATGCGGAGGGTGTTGTAGCAGGAGGAGGAGACAGCGTTGACCTGCTTAGACATGGAGAGGGAGGAGTTGAGGATGAATCCTAGATTGCGTGCATGGTCGGTGGGTGTTGGTGCTGTTCTCAGTGTGGTGGGCCACCAGGAGTCGTTCCAGGCTGAGGGGGTGGGTCCGAGGAGGAGGACCTCCGTCTTGTCCGGGTTCAGCTTCAGACGGCTGCTCCTCATCCAATCGGTGACGGCCTTCATTCCCTCGTGGAGGTTGGTTTTGGCGGTGTGTGGGTCCTTGGTGAGGGAGAGGATGAGCTGGGTGTCGTCAGCATAGGAGATGATGTTGAGGTCGTGATGGCGGGCCACTTGTGCAAGGGGGGCCATGTAGACGTTGAACAGCATAGGGCTGTGGAATAGGCCCTGGGGGATGTGGCAGATGATGTCGGTGGCTTCGGATCATAAGGGTGGGAGGCGGACGCTCTGGGTTCTGCCGGAGAGGAAGGACGTGGTCCATTCAAGAGCCTTCTCTTGGATTCCGGCTTCTATGAGGCGTGTCTTTAGAGTGCGATGGCAGACCATATCAAAGGCGGCTGACAGGTCCAGGAGGATGAGAGCTGATGTTTCGCCGTTGTCTAGTTGGCGCCTGATGTCTTCTGTGGTGGCGATGAATGTAGGCTGGGAGGAAGGCTCACCTTATTACATTATACCTATAAGATCCAGCCTGCAGGTGCAATCACAATATCCAATTAAGCATGTATCTAAAGACCCAGTTAGAGAAATTCTAACACAACTACACGCACATTTGCAGTGCAAAATTCACACAGTGCAGCACTAATGAACAACATAGTATGCAAAAACTACAAAACCACTTTGGACATTTCAAATGGCTTTTTCCACAAACCTTTATGCCTGAAAGCAGGGATCTAATCACATTCACCGCTTTGGGAGTAAGAAGCGATTCTGTTCAAGGGTATAAGAAAAGCCCTGGTCTGTTTTCTGCCTGTGTAACCTCAATTTGACATGAAATTAATTCAGAAGCATTGTCCTATGTCGATGACCTATATCTCATGGATGGTGACTTAGACACATCTAGCCAGAGTAGATCACATAGTTTTGGGATTTGGTCACCATGGCTGCAAATTCAACTTTCAAAAAACAAAAATTGCCTATATCATTGTACTATTTTTGGGATACAAGTTGTCAAATGAAGGCAAATGGCTAGCACCACATTTCCTAGAGAAATGTGTACTCCTACAACAACCAAACACAATTAAAAAGCTACAATCACTTTTGGGCTTTCTAACTTTGGTAGAAGATACATACCAAATTATGCACTATGGATAAAACCGTTTAATGAAATAATTTGCCCAGTCTTTTCAAGCACACATTGGACTCCAGAACATACACAGATTCTTAGAACACTGCAAACAGACATGCTTGCGTCCACATACCTACACACACTTGTCAACACAACAAACTTGATGATTCACATAATTGCAAGATACACTGGCTACATATATGTCAATTTCAACTAAGGTGATACTGTACCGATTGCTTATAAATCGCATTTATATTCAAATACTGAAATGCATTTTGCACCAACAGAAAAAAGCTGACTGCAGTTCAGACAGCTGTTATAAAGGAAAGACCAGTGGACAGGGGAAACGTATAATTGTGGTTACTCTCATTCCAGCCTTAGAGGCTGTCACATTTGCCAGTGTTCCTAACACGCAAGCCTTATATTCAAGATGGATACAGAAGGCAACCTCTTTAACAGCTACTGATGTTGAGAATGTCTTTGACACAACGTTACAAGCACAACAATGTCTCCAATATGAACAAGAATTCCCTGTGGCCAGTGATGTTTTGCCCCTTTACCAGTATGACTATATTGTATATAATGATGGTTAATCACAACTCTCTGATGAAATAAACAACAAAACACAGCAGCCTGTGCTGCAGTGCACAAAGTCCTGAGGAATGGAGAATTCTACCCTCCAAAAACGTTCACTCACTCTTTAGAGGATAGTACTGCCCAGCTGTCTGAACTCAAAGCTCTAATTCTAGCACTAGAAAATACAGATCCTGAATTCCCCACACTCATAATGTGTGATTCGTATTACTGTGTCCAGTCTTTTAAAAAGCATTTAAAATATTGGTGATTGAATGGATTCAGAGATTTAAAAAGGAATTATATCAAGCATAATTTGCTTTGGGGAAATGTAGCACATCTTAAAGAATGTTTGCCATGGGCTCATGTAATTTATACAGTGAGTCATTAACATGTCGGAATACATGATGCATGAAATATACTTGTTGATGAAGCCGCAAAAGTGGTGGTTCCGACAGCTGTAGTACCTGCAATTACTCGTTCACACACAAGAGTGGATGCTGACATCATGGTAGCTGTAAATGCTTTTCTCACTGGAACACCTTTACCTAAAAAATAATTCCAGCAAAATACTCCTATCTATAGAGTGCCCAAAACATATCTTTTGCTCCTGTTCCCAGAGTGGGGGATCGAATGATACCAAATCAGGCCCACAGGCTAGAATTAATCATAGCTGCTCATGAGGGGTTAGCTTCTGCCCATGCTGATATGGCAGCTACTGTTCCCTTACTACAGAAACACTATTGGTGGCATGGCCTCTACAAACAGACAAAACAATATGTCTTTAGCTTTGACATTATTCAGCAAATTAAAAGTTCTACTGCAGATCACCCACTGCAGACACCTCTCTTGCTCTCAAACAAACCCTTGGCATGTGTCTATCTCAACCACTGCAGAACTCTAAATTCAAATGGTTCTCTATTGGCAATGAATACAAGTTCTAGATGTCTATGGGTATGTCCACAGCGATTGGCTGATGCTCAAGCTGTTATAAAAGATCTGCAAGTCCTTATTGAAACATATTTAGTAGCTGCATTATGCTCAGACCAGGGGCCAGTGTTTGCCTCTATGGCTGACTGGGATACCATGGGAACCCTGGGTGTGCTGTGCATTATTCTTCCCCATCATTCTGAGGGAAATTCGATGCCGGAAAAGAAAAACAGTGTCTTAAAGCAGTCTTTAACAGCTTGAGAATTAGGTTCAGGTCATAGTTGGGTCCATCGCTTGTATGAAGTACAGAGAGCTTTAAAGACCCTGCCTAGAAGATCCTTGGGCAAGCGGACCCCCTATGAGGTCCTGTTCGGCATCCAGATGAAGGTTGCAGACCTTGATAATCCTGGCACAATGGTGGCAGATACACCTTTTGGCATCCATGAATGTTTCATTGACTTACAGGCACAAAAAGAATTTTGAGAAGAGTGCTCAAGTAAAACTCTTAAACATTCTGCCACTGAATAAGTGATGGAGCAACCAGCAACTCCTGTCTGGATTCCTAAAATTGGATAAGAATTTGTCCGATTATAGACCACCAGTGCCAGTCCTTGGGATTGCAATTACCAGAACTGTGGTTTTGCCACCTCTTGCAGGTTGGAGAAACAAAAGCTTTGTGCCACGACCCGATCAAACCACACCACATAGCGAGTCCTACACAATTAGCAACAAAGGCTCCTGGGTATCTACCTGCCTCTCTCACATAATACGGAAATTGCTACTCTCTTGCAGGGGATGTCAGATACTGAAGTTCTACCACTTCATGTTACTACTGCTAACACAGTAAACACACCCTATGTGAATTCACAGCTGTCAACTGGCATTCCCAACAACGTAGATAATTATTATCAACCACCTTTGAAGGTGCCAACCAGTTCTTCTTTACCCCGCGAGATCCATGTTTCTGCACAGACTGACTCTGGCTACCTTGCTGCCATTTATCTTTTTGCTCCTAAACGGACATTTTTCCCAGAATGCTCTGCTGTTCAACTGGTAGATGGAGTACTGAAGCCTCTTTCTTCTTCACATAATGTTCCGAAAGATCTTTCACTTGTGAACATTTCTGCATTTGCAAATTCCTTATGTACTTAAAGTATCCATGGACGATGCTAGCACTCCTGGTAGTATTTCTGATGGCTGGGATGTCACCACTGTGAAAAGCATGATTTTTCCAACTAGAATCTTATACATTATTCAGAACTGAGGATTTATATCCAAGCTCTGCTAATTATGGTGGAATGTTTTGTTATCATCATTATGCACACCATTATTTACACAAAGCTAGTACTCCACAAGCAGTTTTCAATTATACAAAATAGGAACATTGCCCGACACTACCAGTGGGTAGTTCAAAAATGTACTTGCAAAGGTTGCATATTTTTCTGGTATCAACCCTTTAGACCCAAACAAAATGAATCTATTCATATTTGTTCATTTCCCAACTGTCCATACAAGGCTATGAATTTTGAAAATCCAACATTGAGTTAAAATCAATATGGGAACATGAAATTGGCAAGTACAGGTCAATGAGGATTTGTTTAGAGACAAATTAGACAAAGTTTTTTTCTGAACAAGATAATACAGTGAACCACCTGCCTAGGCTTGGCTAAAATTAAAGACATGAACACATGTAACATTCCCTATTTTGCACATTTAGAAAATTGGCAATACTTTGCAAACTTTGCAGAGTAGCAGCTCAACAATATGATAAAGAATTGTACATATAATTATTCACTTTCAGGTTCAGATGGGTAGTTAGTGTGGCCAATAGACACTAATGGTTATCATGCAAGTTTATTAAACACCACTAAGGGTTGTAGAGCAAGCAGACCAGACCCTCCATATGTGCAGACACAACACTCAGGAGTGGTTACTAGCTACAGTGTACACAACATCTGAATTTATCTGCACTTAAGGAACACTTATCTCTCCTTTCAGATGACATGGATGTACAAGATTTCTTGTTGTGTCCTAGATCACCACGTCCTAAACGTTGTCTATATGCCATATACAATGGAATCTGAAATGAAGTGCAATAGATTGAAATCACGAAGATGAAATCAAAAAAGGAGGCCGAAGTAGAACACATACAAGAAGAAAAAATAAACCTGATGAACACTGTAAACAATGAAGAAGGCATGGACAGTATAGGTCAAGTGATGCAATCACCGATGAGGTTGCCAATTAGGGCTAATAGGGTAGAATCAGCTTAAAAAGCTATGAAACAAGCCTCAATTATGGACTTCTTTGCACTTCAAGCTAGAACTTGATAAAGGAGCACACTGAAATGGATTCCCTTAGCCCAGGCTGTGATGTAAATTGAAATATGAAGAGGGAAGAAGGATCCATGCCTAGAGATTCATACCCATCAAATTATGTCATAAGCATAAAGGCTCAGATTAATCAGGCAGGACATAATGAGCAAAGAATACTGCTGTATTTTGAAACAGGCTCTTTATGGCAGAGAATTAAGTGGGGACTTGTCAATGTCGAACAGTATGAAGAACACCTCCAACAACTCATTAGATTGATGATCAGTCATTCTGGTGGAAATAGATAACATGATGGAGCTAGGAGATCCAACCAATTCATATGCATTTCCGAAAGCAATTAATTTTTCTAACATTGATGAGGATTTTGAGTTGTCCTAGTTTTGACTGCAATGGGAGCCATAAGTGGTAACCTCAGAAAATGTTCAGAAACCATAATAGAATAATCACTGATGTTGAATAAACAAACATTGGCCCTCACAGTTATGGCCAAAGACATAAATGTTCTGACTGAATCATCTACTCATCAATCCAAGTCTGGGTTGCAACAAAAAGGTTTGGAACTTTTAATGGAAAATCATAAGCCCCTTCTGAGAAAAGAGGACATATTGATCTATTACATCTACTCCCTATTAAGTTAGGGACATAGTTTTCTCAAACGATAAGAGTCAGCGGGAAAGTTCCGAAAATCAGACATGAAAGAACAAATGGAAGTGACCTCCTGACCAATGATATTAAGGCCTCAGGGGAACCTAAACCAAAAAGGGGAATGGACACCCAAATAACTACTAACCATGTTAAATTTCCTAATAGCAAATCACAGGATGAAAATAATAAAGGGGATATACCTGAAAAGAAAAGTGGTGAAGTAGAGGTTATTCTGAATAAGACTGAAGAAGTAGCCACTCATGAATGCACAAAGTTGATGGGTGACAAGGATGAAAACGGATTAGAAAAAGTCATAAGTAAGCAAGGATTAAAAAAACTGAGAAAAGTAAACAAAAGAAATAACAAAACAAAAATTGGGTTGGATTGTAACAGCAAACGTGAGAAATTGTTTCCAATATTTGGAACAAAGCACCCGAATGAGGGTGAGACAGAAAAAAGGAAGAGTGAATTGCAGATAGTGTTATCAGTGTCATAAATATAATAGGGGAGGGAGGAATCTTATACTTCCTCTTCTTCCATGTCTGAAAAGGATGGAGTAATACTGACATCCACAAATGATCAGGATATGACAACAACTAAAGAAAATCAGAAGGCCTTGATGACATATCAAGCTAAAGTACTATCAAGGTGTGCACCACTGACTGTATGCAGAAATTAATCAAGACCGAGTAGTAATGTAATATTAATAGAAAATGCCACAGGGATTAAAGATATAGTTAACAATTTAAAGATTGTGTCACAAATCAAAGCCGATGAAAAGAAGGAAGATATAAGAAAAACATTCCAGCAAGTAGAGGTGCATCAAGGGGCAATGCATACTTCTCCCTCAACAATAATAATGAAGTTGCATGCCCAGAATATAACACCAATTAATTCTTAGGTGGATATGAGGAAGCTCACTGTAATTCAAAATCAGACTGAATTAAAGTACTGGGCCAATACAAGTGAAAAAGTAAATTCAATAATCAAAGACTCAAATGTTAATAGGCAAACTGATTTATGGCTCTCAATAATATTCTGAAGGTAAAGATGATGATTTAAATAGACAAGATATATTAACATTACTCTCTGGATTTGATGATTTGAAAGACTTTAGATCAGGAGATTTGTTGAGTTAATCGAAATTAGATTTAATCACTTCAAATGAATTTACATGGACAACATGGAGAACACAAGAAACTGCAAATTTGGTCTCACCAAAAAGACTGATCCTCGAAGAATGGGGAAATACACTGAAAGCCGCTAAACAGGAGAGGTGTCCGGAAATTCTGCGAAACTCTGTACGATCTAATAAAAACCCCTACATGCCAGTAAGACCCTGTTATGACGCCCTTGAAGAAGAACTGTCTAACGTAAAAAGCTTAAGTCACAAGGTGGAAAATTTGAAAGTAAAAATAAATAATGAACTTCTGACAGCCAGAGAAGTCATTTATCCTCTAGGGATAGTAGGTAAGAGTCAATAGCCAACATGAAGAAATTCCACAGAAGAAACATTCAGTGATCGAACATCTAGATGGGAGAGACACTGTTTCAAAAAACCTGGGACTGAGCACCTTAAAATTTGTACATGGAACATAGCAGGGCTCAATAGAAAAATTAAAACAAATGGGTCAGACCTTCTTAATTTTTTTGAACTAATACTAAATTGTTTAGTGTATGTGACTGTCCAGCAAAGAAGTCTAGCAGGAGAAGGCTTGCCACTTTAATAAGAAATTACTTTGAAGTGATTCATTTGGAAACCTTTGAGAGGTCCAAGTATTTTCTGTTTACTGAGTTATAATTTAAAAATAAAAAAGTGCTCATAGTGATGAATATATATATTCCGCCCCGTTTGATGGATAATATCAGCAAACGCAGTAATTTATCCTAGACACTGAGGGGCATATGTTCAAGGAAGGAAGTGGCAGAGTGAGGCATCAGCCATCATGGCTTAAAGACTCACTCCGCCACTTCAAAAGCGCAAAGCTGCACCATATTTACAACAGTATGGTGCAGCCTTGCGTTCCCCCCTGCGCTGGTGCTACACTTAGCAGTGTAGCGCCAACGCAGGCACCCTTGCACCCTTGCACCACAGTGCAAAGGTGTCTGCATGCAGGGGAAAGATTGTTTATGTACAGGAAGGTCCCCCTTCTTGTACATACACAATCTTTAAATGCAATTTTGTCACTTTTATGTGTGCAGCTTAATGCAGCACACATGGAAGGCACAAATTTCTTTTTAAAGATTGTTTATGTACAGGAAGGAGCACCTTCTTGTACAAAAACAATGCAAGGCATTTTGCTTTTAGCATGTGTTCTGACACATGGAAAAAGCAAAAACGCAGAGAAATAATGCATTTCTCATCATTGCCCTTGTAAATAGGGGGCAGCGTCAAAATCAATGGATGTTGCTGTGGAATGCCCACCACAACACCCACTGCCCACTCCTTTCATGCTAAGCATAGGGTGAAAGGGGTCTTATTTACAGTCAGCGTTAAGCCACTTGAAGCTGCCTTGTAAATAAGCCAAAGCCCCTATCGCCATCACAACAATATAAAAAGTGATGTTGTTGTTGCGATAGGGGCTTGTACATATGCCACTGAGTCTGTGATAGAGGTTTAATCTTCAATTTTTCTCTTGCTAGAAGGGGATTTTAATCTAAATGTATTTACAAGTAAGAAAAACAAGATGTTTGATGAGCCAGATGACTTGTTTAATACTCCACAACTTATAGTCAGGAAATTCGCACATTTTATAGGGGAAGACAAATTTATAACACCTTCTTTAATATCAGTTATCGATAGCTGCATGGAAGACTAAGGGCCGATCAACCAGCAGAATATACATTTTAGGCAGGAGGAAATAAAACAATAATCGATTACACTGTGATACATATATATCTAATTTTCATGTATTCAAATTCCTAGATGACCAGAGAATGACCATGATCTAGAGAGCATTTGTTTAAACATGGAAGTTAGTATATTTTCAAAAGGAAGACAGAGTGTAGTGAAAAGATAAAACGAAGAATACCATGGAATAATGACCTATCAGCTAACCATGATCTGAGCAGATAACAAAATAATTGAGGCAATGAGCATAATAGTACTGTCAGCTACACCAAATTAATGCTGGTGAGCTGATTGGGTAACCTTATGGGGAGATTTGTGGAACTTTGTTGCTTAGGTAGTCACATTCACAAATGAAGGAATGCATTAAGAGAGTCAGATGGATAAATGAATATGTAGTGAAAAAATGCAAAATTGGGAAAAAAACTAAGAACAGTAATAAAAAATAATAATCACACGGAAAATAGAAAAATACTAAAGCATGAATACAGGAAAAAATTTGCTCAAATAAAAAAAGAAGTGATTTTCAGGAAATTGGTTAGCCCTACAGTCAGCAATGAAAATGGGTAAGAGTCATAAATTTGGATCATTAATAGAGACAGGCATGCAACAACATAAGTAGAGAGCAGATTATCATATCCCATGTAATAAAAAGAAAAAAGTTATAATCACACTATATGGAAAAAGCAGTGAACCGATAATGGCTGGCCTAACGAATATGAATTATTTATAAACCCTACATTACTACATCAAAATCAGTGGAACTTTTAATAAGAAACAGTACACAATCCCGGACTGCAGGCCAAATGTAGTCTAAAAAAGATCTAATTAATTGGAGTAATGCTCTGGTATTATAATTCAATCAATCCATTTTTTATGGCTAAGTGTTACCATCTAGGAAAGGCTCCTACTTACAGCCAATACATAGAAACGGGACGAAGTCCGAGACGACTAGTTACCGTCTTATTGCATGTTGCAAAACATCTTCTGACTTTTTTTATCATCATGGGCAGAGGATAAGAGGCCCTTATCCTGTTAAATCAAAATGCCTTTAAATCAAATTGTTCGACCATTGACAATTTAGTACTATTAATTATGTTAGTCAAGTAAACTTTAACTGTAAAACAGTCTAATCTTTTGGTGTGTTTTGTGGATTTTTCCACTGCATTTGATAAAGTCTTAAGACAGAAGATGTGGACAAAATCATTGAACTGGGGATAGATGCTTCCATTTTACACTTAGTAATAGAACTTTACTTTGATACATGGGTACAAGTCAAATTAACACAGGGACTAGGATTATCTCCAAAAATCAAACCCTATAATGGTCTTAAACAAGGGTGCATTCTGGCACCAATATTATTTGCACCGTATATTGCAGATTTGACTCCAATTCTCAACAAAGATGATGGTGACCCACCAAAATTTAGTAAAAGGTAAATTTTTCCCTTAATACACGCTAATGACTTGCTTTTAATATCAAAAACTCATAATGGTTTACAGACTAGGAGATTTTGGTTTGGAGATTGGCCTGTATATTAATTATAATAAAACAAAGATCATGTCAATCGGAAACCAAAAAGGTGTATTTATGTGACAAGTTGAGCATCCAATTGAACAAGTGACAGAGTATACTTACTTAGGGGTTATTGTTGATCTAAAATTATCCTGGTATTCACACTTAGAATGGATTAAGAATAGAGTACTGACAACGGCTAGAACTATTGCGTGTTTTGCACATTTATATGGGGGTGGGGGTTCAATGGGCCACACAATAACAGCTGTAAATATGAAAAACTGGCTGGTTCTTTTATATGGAGCTACAGTTTTAATGCAACAAAAGATTGAGAGATTAAATTCTATGTTTAAGAAAATTATACTACAATTTTTTAAGTTACGTCTTGGTACACAGTTGGCAAGGATAAGATTAGAATTTGGATTATTGCAACTAGTCACTTTAAATGATATTAATTTAGTCAAGTATCTATGTGATTGTGAGAATGTAGCTTTGTCTCACTTGAAAGGCTTGATTAGAATAGTTCTGGAAAACAATCTGAGTACAAGTGTGTTAGGGAAGCCAAGTTGGAGTGGTTATCAAGATCATTGCACTAACCTACTCTAACAAAATTAGCTGTAATGCCAAAGCTGTCTTTGAAGATCCTAATAAAAGGGAATATGTGCGCCAAGCATACAAAACAGATTTAGAGATGATAGCAAGGTATAATAACTCTCCGTATACGTATAAATCGCTATCAATAAAAAGGCAGCTGTGCCTTGATTCAAACATAAGGCAATTGTCCAAATTACGAGTTTAGGTGTCATTTATCGCACATGAAAAATAACAATACTATGGGAAATGTAATTTATAATTTACGATAAATTACACCTATCACAAGTTTGTGAGGAATAACATGCGGATTTTGGCGTTTAATGTACCAAAATACACATGGTACAGTAAATATCGTAAAGTTCCCCTGTTGAATTTTGGCAGGTTTAACCTGCTAAAATTTAACAACAGCTGAGGTATTTAACTCCTCCGATAATTATCTGATGCGTTGAATGCAGCCAAACTCATAATTTGGAAATGCGTGTAAACAGGGGTTTACGCACAAGTCAGAATTTACCGGCCCACTCATAATCAGGCCCTATGGGTAAAAAATACTTTTTTATGTTTTAGGCTCTTTTATAGCCCTTTGTTGCAATTTGAAGTCTGTTGGAATAAAACTGACTAGCATAAGACTGAATACCTGTTTTTCATCTCGTGCTCTGAAACAATAGAGTATATTCTGTGGCTGTGTCCCTATCTGCAGGATTTAAGAACTAAGTTTGAAATAGTGATTTCCTAATTGCATTTCCTGCAAATAGCAATTAGGAATTTGCTACTTCAAATGTACGAAACTCTTTTGAGTTTCATTTGCACTTCCCAGTGGGTCGCAAGTTTCATGGATATTAATGAAGTAGGTTTCGGTTTGCAACCCATTAGGAATCGCTAAAATCACAGGGATGGTGGCCTGCTGGAGTCAGCAGACCACCATGTCTGTGATTACTTTTAAATACAGCATTTTTTTTAAATGCAGTCCGTTTTTCTTAAAAGAAAATGGGATGTGTTTCAAAAACAAAAAGGAAAAATGTTCCTGTAATTTTGTAAGACAAGGCAGTGGTCTGTTATACCACTGCCTGTTCTTAGAATTTTTGTTTACAAACATTCATAAAGGGGAAGTGGTCCCTTAGGGACTCCTTCCCATTTGCAAGTGACTGCAATTTGGTGGTAAAACGCAAATATTTTGCGACTGCATTTTGGTCAGAAAACATTCATACATACCACTGAGATTCTGTATTGGGAAGGGACATCCTCAACACACCCCTTCCAAATACCGAAGCGCAAACCCAAATAGAGATTCAGTAATAGGTTAGCAATTCGCTAGTTGGGTTTGGTACATGTCAAAAGGCCTTTTTGCATTTGCAAATGGGCCAGTTCAGGGAACCTGACCGTATGAGACCTGAAAAAGGCTTTGTACGTGTAGCCCTAAGTACCTGAAACCACTTTTTAAGGAAGCAGGTATAAGATCACTTAAAGAGGCAACAGAGTACTGCTTTGCAGGAAGAACGAATATACTAATTTGATGTACGATTAAGTTCATTAAATTGATGGTGATACGCTTAAATAATACTGGGATTAAATAGAAATAGGTTTTAAGATTTTAATGTGTATTAATGCATTGAGATACGCCAAACATATTGTACATTCTGAATGTTGGTGATACTTTATTGATGCATTAGTGATATTTCTTACTGATTATGGAAATAGGATTATGAATTAATTTTAAGATTATGGTGATTAAATAATAAAATTCTATATGGGATTTTACAAGGAAAAGAAAACAATTGTAATGAAATGTGCTGAATTGTAATGATTCTATCTATGTAAATGTTGAATGTATTAGTTATAGAGGGGACTGAGGGTGGTATATATGAAGTGCAGTGATTTTTAATATAAATTATGCAATTAAGATTTACCTACCTACCTATAATGACCACCAGTATCCTCTGACACTCATGGTATAACTGTGTGTATGAACCACCCACATAAAGAAGGAAAGACTTTTGAATTCAATGATCTGTGTCAGGGGAAACCCCTCAGGGTTTTTAGTACTACCCTCACCCGCTAGATAGTGGCATACTTCATCATAGGTCCGCTTCTACACCCTGCTGCAGGCCAACATACAGGGAGGAGTGCAAATATTTATTTGAAAAAACTCTAGGGATCCATTACTGCAGAGGCAGTGAGTTTAGGTTAAATCAATCTAGTAGGGTGCCATCTATATTACTTTATTTTTGGGTCCTTCCTGATCAGGTTAAAAAATGTATATTGCTTGTGTACTTATGGAATTAAGGTCCCTGTCACCATCTCTGCTTCATATCGACATGTTTCTTGTCAATGTTTCTAGCCCCCTAGGGGTCTATGGCACTCCTCAGGATATAGATCCTGTATTATACCTCCCAACTAATTATATTCTAGGTCAGGATTATAGCGTATGCTTAACTGTTCTGTTATAGTAACACATCGAGAATTTTCTATAGTAAACATCAACTTTAGTTTCTATACATAAGAGTTACTCCTCAGTACATATATGAGTTAAATCACCATGCCAAGTGTGTGCTATCCCTTCCATTAGTTCACCCCACTTCGTATCTTTCATACATCTGCTTATGCGATTTCTGTGTTATTACTTCACTCTCACACTGCACTCTATCCATGATGGCATTGCGACACAATTGTACTTGTTTGTGACGTACCATAAAAAATAACATAAGGGCTATACCAACCAATAGCCCCAATACCAATTACCAAATAACCAGTCAGTTGGCAGTGAAGAAAAGTCAATCGTTTATTATACAAAATACTCTATAGAGGAGCATCTCCCATCCTCACCCATCAGGTGCACGGAGAAGACTGCCGGCTCACAGTCAATACATTGCATATATACCTTCAAATCAACACGTGAAGTCACCGTACATGGAAAAGTACTACTTGGCTCTAAGGTTGTAAGGAACAACCATATATGGCACACAGGATTGGTTCGAAACTCAGCTTCTGCTATTATTGGGGAAGGACGAGAGGGGTGACTCCCTTTTGTCCCGTTGCCTTGGAGTGCAGGCACGGCGCCTCCAGGAATGCGCTTCTCACCTCTGAAACCAGATGCGCCTTGAGTCTCAGGACAGGGAAAGAATAGTGTGCATTCAGCTGCTCTCTATAATTCAACTAAACAGGGGCCTACTGACTACTGAAGAATAACACGTGACCACTGCTCGGGTCTGACGCGGACAAAGCAAAGATGGCATCTGTGTGGGTTTTCGATTTGCCCAGTCATAGCAGAATACACGAGCAGTAAATATTCTTACTAGCTTAACTGAAACTAACCAATTTAAACCATATTAAAAGCTAATCAATAAGGATATATATAGATACATCATGCTAACAAAAGATACTATAAACTGCTAACACTATAACTATAGAAAGATCGACTTTTATATCTCAGAACCACCCTTTTAGCATGATGTAACTAACTAAAGGAAGTTAGTCTTCGAAAATACCCTCATCAATTTGCATAATATCTCTTATTTCGTGCTGAACCATTTGAGCTTTTGTTGCTGTTGGAGAAGAACTAGTCACAGAGGAATTAATTTTGGCTGCACAGTAAGAGCAGCAAGCAGGCCCACAATGTATGCAAATGCAACAGGTAAAAAGGACCCCAGCTATGCCTGCAAGAATCATCAGAATTTTCCATCCCCACGTGGACAACAGGCCCCAGAACCACCCAGATAAGGACCAGGTACCCGTATCTGCATGTACTTCGGAAGCCAGGCGATGTAACCTTTGATTGGCCAGATGGACAGAAGGGGCGGAGTGAGGGATATATATACACAACAGGAGCTGCAGATCATGTGGCATGCTCCTCCTCGATCTGCCAAGATAACGTCTAGAACCATCCGGTTCTGAAGTGAAACGATTCTCGTCTCTTGAAGCTCCACAGTCAAGTTGGTCAATATGCCGGCAGTGGTATTTATTACTCTCTCAACTACCCTAGACAGACGCCTTACTTCCTTGCTAGTAATGATAGGGTCCCAGATAGGAAATACCCCTTTTACGATATCAATAAAGTGCTGCTCAGGGGTATCAGTCTGGTCTATTTCATCAGTGTCGATCTCTCTCTTGTCTCGAACTGCTGACGGACCCTGTTCATCTAATCGATGATCCTTATAATAGTTAGAGAGGGCTATATACAATGGTGAATTTAGAAAAGACAAATAACAGCGACCATGCCAGCCCCAGGGAAGCCATGTGTAAGCATTTTCTCCGCAAACAAAATATACATTTGGAGTTATTAACAATGGTGGACTGCTAAAGGTGCGCAGTCGATAGGTATAATTACAAAGACTGTGTCTTACTGAGATGTGTCCTGCTCCCTGGACACAAAATACTGAGGTACTATTCAACATAGGCACTGGGATGGCTTTATCGTCAGTAACATTTCTGTCTTCAAATTGCTGGAAATACTTTGTAAAGTTAAACTCTGCAAAGTCTAATATTTCATTACGCAACCAAGTGACATTTTCATATTCAGTATATAAGTTCATACAGGCATTTGGATCTAATTACCCCTCCCCACTATTTCCCTGTGGGTCAGAACCTTGATGTACTTCTATATAAGCCAAAATCATCTCGTAATCCCTTTCGGAATAACGGGCAGTATCAACTCTATAATGCATATACATCATCGACAACAGTTTAAACCAGGCCTCACAACTTCCCAAATATAATAAAGGTAATGAAATGAATAAATCATGCGTATGCATTACAGAAGGTAAAAGATCACAAACCCAGCTATTTGTCATATTAGTAGCACTATGCGTCTGATGAAGCATTTCAACAAATACATTTTTAACATATGTCTGACGATGCCTTTCTTTATGCGGGGCTAAAGTAAAAAAGAAGTGTTCAGGTGGCGGAGTAGTTATTCCCAATAAAGTGTGCATAGGATGGCGAAATTCTAAATACACAAACACACTCATTAATATAATCAATAAGATCGCAATGGTGACTATGAAAGCTATTTTTACACACATGGTCCAAGAAGAAAACACAGGCACATATGTAGGCAAATAACGGGGTGCAAGGGGGTGTTCCTCTTCAGGAACCAAACGACCGAAAGTGTACATGCTAACTAAAAGTCCAAAACTAAACTAGGGCAATGCAGTCCAACCTGCCAGAGGGTGCTTCTTCCCTGTGTCCATCTAGAGCCTCACAGGCAGGCTCCTCTCGTTCATCAAAAGAAGAAAGAAACAGATCCTTGAGTCAAAGTTATACTTCCACACAACTCCGGTAGGAATCCACAACCTGGGCCCCTTTTTCTTTTACGTTTTAGTCTTTCTTTCTGAACAGAGCAATCCAATGTTCCAGGCTCTCAACGTGTTAAGTCCAGGGTCTCACTCAGTACCCCAGATAGGTTCTAGCAAATCCTATTGCTCAAGTATTTCCCTATCTCCTACCATCTTCACCTGGAGTACCGTGTCGTTTTCTAGGCTGCAGGTTGTATCGATCATGCAAAAACAACAATTGATGGACAGAATGCAGAACAATGTCATACATTCACCTCAGTACAAAGATCTGGGCCTAAATCCATCTTTTTTTGCACTTTACACCACCCCAGGTCAGACATGACCATATGCAAATCAGCCTTGACCCTGTGCCTCATGGGAACAGTCCAGCCCGAACTGCCAAGTCATGTCTTCCTGGACCGGAATCAAGCATCCAAGGACCGGTTTCTGGCTATCAGCCATCATCAGCCTGGATAGCTTGACTCCAGTGGTGTGGAGAGCATGGGACTCACGTCTGAGCATACCCATCCCACTCGGGGTGACAAATGCAAAAACAACAATTGATGGACAGAATGCAGAACAATGTCATACATTCACCCCAGTACAGAGATCTGGGCCTAAATCCATCTTTTTTTGCACTCCACACCACCCCAGGTCAGACATGACCATATGCAAATCAGCCTTGACCCTGTGCCTCATGGGAACAGTCCAGCCCGAACTGCGAAGTCATGTCTTTCCTGGACCGGAATCAAGCATCCAAGGACCGGTTTCTGACTATCAGCCATCATCAGCCTGGATAGCTTGACTCCAGTGGTGTGGAGAGCATGGGACTCACGTCTGAGCATACCCATCCCACTCGGGGTGACAAATGCAAAAAACAACAATTGATGGACAGAATGCAGAACAATGTCATACATTTACCCCAGTACAGAGATCTGGGCCTAAATCCATCTTTTTTTGCACTCCACACCACCCCAGGTCAGACATGACCATATGCAAATCAGCCTTGACCCTGTGCCTCATGGGAACAGTCCAGCCCGAACTGCCAAGTCATGTCTTTCCTGAACCGGAATCAAGCATCCAAGGACCGGTTTCTGGTTATCAGCCATCATCAGCCTGGATAGCTTGACTCCAGTGGTGTGGAGAGCATGGGACTCACGTCTGAGCATACCCATCCCATTCGGGGTGACAAATGCAAAAACAACAATTGATGGACAGAATGCAGAACAATGTCATACATTCAACCCAGTACAGAGATCTGGGCCTAAATCCATCTTTTTTTGCACTCCACACCACCCCAGGTCAGACATGACCATATGCAAATCAGCCTTGACCCTGTGCCTCATGGGAACAGTCCAGCCCGAACTGCCAAGTCATGTCTTTCCTGGACCGGAATCAAGCATCCAAGGACCGGTTTCTGGCTATCAGCCATCATCAGCCTGGATAGCTTGACTCCAGTGGTGTGGAGAGCATGGGACTCACGTCTGAGCATACCCATCCCACTCGGGGTGACAAATGCAAAAACAACAATTGATGGACAGAATGCAGAACAATGTCATATATTCACCCCAGTACAGAGATCTGGGCCTAAATCCATCTTTTGTTGCACTCCACACCACCCCAGGTCAGACATGACATTAAAAGAAAATGGGATGTGTTTCAAAAACAAAAATGAAAAATGTTCTTGTAATTTTGTAAGACAAGGCAGTGGTCTGTTATACCACTGCCTGTTCTTAGAATTTTTGTTTACAAACATTCATAAAGGGGAAGTGGTCCCTTAGGGACTCCTTCCCATTTGCAAGTGACTGCAATTTGGTGGTAAAACGCAAATATTTTGCGACTGCATTTTGGTCAGAAAACATTCATACATACCACTGAGATTCTGTATTAGGAAGGGACATCCTCAACACACCCCTTCCAAATACCGAAGCGCAAACCCAAATAGAGATTCAGTAATAGGTTAGCAATTCGCTAGTTGGGTTTGGTACATGTCAAAAAGGCCTTTTTGCATTTGCAAATGGGCCAGTTCAGGGAACCTGACCGTATGAGACCTGAAATAGGCTTCGTACATGTAGCCCTAAGAACCTGAAACCACTTTTTAAGGAAGCAGGTATAAGATCACTTAAAGAGGCAACAGAGTACTGCTTTGCAGGAAGAACGAATATACTAATTTGATGTACGATTAAGTTCATTAAATTGATGGTGATACGCTTAAATAATACTGGGATTAAATAGAAATAGGTTTTAAGATTTTAATGTGTATTAATGCATTGAGATACGCCAAACATATTGTACATTGTGAATGTTGGTGATACTTTATTGATGCATTAGTGATATTTCTTATTGATTATGGAAATAGGATTATGAATTAATTTTAAGATTATGGTGATTAAATAATAAAATTCTATATGGGATTTTACAAGGAAAAGAAAACAATTGTAATGAAATGTGCTGAATTGTAATGGTTCTATCTATGTAAATGTTGAATGTATTAGTTATAGAGGGGACTGAGGGTGGTATATATGAAGTGCAGTGATTTTTAATATAAATTATGCAATTAAGATTTACCTACCTACCTATAATGACCACCAGTATCCTCTGACACTCATGGTATAACTGTGTGTATGAACCACCCACATAAATAAGGAAATACTTTTGAATTCAATGATCTGTGTCAGGGGAAACCCCTGAGGGTTTTTAGTACTACCCTCACCCGCTAGATAGTGGCATACTTCATCATAGGTCCGCTTCTACACCCTGCTGCAGGCCAACATACAGGGTGGAGTTCAAATATTTATTTGAAAAAACTCTAGGGATCCATTACTGCAGAGGCAGTGAGTTTAGGTTAAATCAATCTAGTAGGGTGCCATCTATATTACTTTATTTTTGGGTCCTTCCTGATCAGGTTAAAACATGTATATTGCTTGTGTACTTAGGAAATTAAGGTCCCTGTCACCATCTCTGCTTCATATCAACATGTTTCTTGTCAATGTTTCTAGCCCCCTAGGGGTCTATGGCACTCCTCAGGATATAGATCCTGTATTATACCTCCCAACTAATTATATTCTAGGTCAGGATTATAGCGTATACTTAACTGTTCTGTTATAGTAACACATCGAGAATTTTCTATAGTAAACATCAGCTTTAGTTTCTATACATAAGAGTTACTCCTCAGTACATATATGAGTTAAATCACCATGCCAAGTGTGTGCTATCCCTTCCATTAGTTCACCCCACTTCGTATCTTTCATACATCTGCTTATGCGATTTCTGTGTTATTACTCCACTCTCACACTGCACTCTATCCGTGATGGCATTGCGACACAATTGTACTTGTTTGTGACGTACCATAAAAAATAACATAAGGGCTATACCAACCAATAGCCCCAATACCAATTACCAAATAACCAGTCAGTTGGCAGTGAAGAAAAGTCAATCGTTTATTATACAAAATACTCTATAGAGGAGCATCTCCCATCCTCACCCATCAGGTGCACGGAGAAGACTGCCGGCTCACAGTCAATACATTGCATATATACCTTCAAATCAACACGTGAAGTCACCGTACATGGAAAAGTACTACTTGGCTCTAAGGTTGTAAGGAACAACCATATATGGCACACAGGATTGGTTCGAAACTCAGCTTCTGCTATTATTGGGGAAGGACGAGAGGGGTGACTCCCTTTTGTCCCGTTGCCTTGGAGTGCAGGCACGGCGCCTCCAGGAATGCACTTCCCACCTCTGAAACCAGATGCGCCTTGAGTCTCAGGACAGGGAAAGAATAGTGTGCATTCAGCTGCTCTCTATAATTCAACTAAACAGGGGCCTACTGACTACTGAAGAATAACACGTGACCACTGCTCGGGTCTGATGCGGACAAAGCAAAGATGGCATCTGTGTGGGTTTTCGATTTGCCCAGTCATAGCAGAATACACGAGCAGTAAATATTCTTACTAGCTTAACTGAAACTAACCAATTTAAACCATTTTAAAAACTAATCAATAAGGATATATATAGATACATCATGCTAACAAAAGATACTATAAACTGCTAACACTATAACTATAGAAAGATCGACTTTTATCTCTCAGAACCACCCTTTTAGCATGATGTAACTAACTAAAGGAAGTTAGTCTTCGAAAATACCCTCATCAATTTGCATAATATCTCTCATTTCGTGCTGAACCATTTGAGCTTTCGTTGCTGTTGGAGAAGAACTAGTCACAGAGGAATTAATTTTGGCTGCACAGTAAGAGCAGCAAGCAGGCCCACAATGTATGCAAATGCAACAGGTAAAAAGGACCCCAGCTATGCCTGCAAGAATCATCAGAATTTTCCATCCCCACGTGGACAACAGGCCCCAGAACCACCCAGATAAGGACCAGGTACCCGTATCTGCATGTACTTCGGAAGCCAGACGATGTAACCTTTGATTGGCCAGATGGACAGAAGGGGCGGAGTGAGGGATATATATACACAAGAGGAGCTGCAGATCATGTGGCATGCTCCTCCTCGATCTGCCAAGATAACGTCTAGAACCATCCGGTTCTGAAGCGAAACAAGTCTCGTCTCTTGAAGCTCCACCGTCAAGTTGGTCAATATGCCGGCAGTGGTATTTATTACTCTCTCAACTACCCTAGACAGACGCCTTACTTCCTTGCTAGTAATGATAGGGTCCCAGATAGGAAATACCCCTTTTACGATATCAATAAAGTGCTGCTCAGGGGTATCAGTCTGGTCTATTTCATCAGTGTCGATCTCTCTCTTGTCTCGAACTGCTGACGGACCCTGTTCAACTAATCGATGATCCTTATAATAGTTAGAGAGGGCTATATACAATGGTGAATTTAGAAAAGACAAATAACAGCGACCATGCCAGCCCCAGGGAAGCCATGTGTAAGCATTTTCTCCGCAAACAAAATATACATTTGGAGTTATTAACAATGGTGGACTGCTAAAGGTGCACAGTCGATAGGTATAATTACAAAGACTGTCTCTTACTGAGATGTGTCCTGCTCCCTGGACACAAAATACTGAGGTACTATTCAACATAGGCACTGGGATGGCTTTATCGTCAGTAACATTTCTGTCTTCAAATTGCTGGAAATACTGAGTAAAGTTAAACTCTGCAAAGTCTAATATTTCATTACGCAACCAAGTGACATTTTCATATTCAGTATATAAGTTCATACAGGCCTTTGGATCTAATTACCCCTCCCCACTATTTCCCTGTGGGTCAGAACCTTGATGTACTTCTATATAAGCCAAAATCATCTCGTAATCCCTTTCGGAATAACGGGCAGTATCAACTCTATAATGCATATACATCATCGACAACAGTTTAAACCAGGCCTCACAACTTCCCAAATATGATAAAGGTAATGAAATGAATAAATCATGCATATGCATTACAGAAGGTAAAAGATCACAAACCCAGCTATTTGTCATATTAGTAGCACTATGCGTCTGATGAAGCATTTCAACAAATAAATTTTTAACATATGTCTGACGATGCCTTTCTTTATGCGGGGCTAAAGTAAAAAAGAAGTGTTCAGGTGGCGGAGTAGTTATTCCCAATAAAGTGTGCATAGGATGGCGAAATTCTAAATACACAAACACACTCATTAATATAATCAATAAGATCGCAATGGTGACTATGAAAGCTATTTTTACACACATGGTCCAAGAAGAAAACACAGGCACATATGTAGGCAAATAACGGGGTGCAAGGGGGCGTTCCTCTTCAGGAACCAAACGACCGAAAGTGTACATGCTAACTAAAAGTCCAAAACTAAACTAGGGCAATGCAGTCCAACCTGCCAGAGGGTGCTTCTTCCCTGTGTCCATCTAGAGCCTCACAGGCAGGCTCCTCTCGTTCATCAAAAGAAGAAAGAAACAGATCCTTGAGTCAGGTTATACTTCCACACAACTCCGGTAGGAATCCACAACCTGGGCCCCTTTTTCTTTTACGTTTTAGTCTTTCTTTCTGAACAGAGCAATCCAATGTTCCAGGCTCTCAACGTGTTAAGTCCAGGGTCTCACTCAGTACCCCAGATAGGTTCTAGCAAATCCTATTGCTCAAGTATTTCCCTATCTCCTACCATCTTCACCTGGGGTACCGTGTCGTTTTCTAGGCTGCAGGTTGTATCGATCATGCAAAAACAACAATTGATGGACAGAATGCAGAACAATGTCATACATTCACCCCAGTACAAAGATCTGGGCCTAAATCCATCTTTTTTTGCACTTTACACCACCCCAGGTCAGACATGACCATATGCAAATCAGCCTTGACCCTGTGCCTCATGGGAACAGTCCAGCCCGAACTGCCAAGTCATGTCTTCCTGTACCGGAATCAAGCATCCAAGGACCGGTTTCTGGCTATCAGCCATCATCAGCCTGGATAGCTTGACTCCAGTGGTGTGGAGAGCATGGGACTCACGTCTGAGCATACCCATCCCACTCGGGGTGACAAATGCAAAAACAACAATTGATGGACAGAATGCAGAACAATGTCATACATTCACCCCAGTACAGAGATCTGGGCCTAAATCCATCTTTTTTTGCACTCCACACCACCCCAGGTCAGACATGACCATATGCAAATCAGCCTTGACCCTGTGCCTCATGGGAACAGTCCAGCCCGAACTGCGAAGTCATGTCTTTCCTGGACCGGAATCAAGCATCCAAGGACCGGTTTCTGACTATCAGCCATCATCAGCCTGGATAGCTTGACTCCAGTGGTGTGGAGAGCATGGGACTCACGTCTGAGCATACCCATCCCACTCGGGGTGACAAATGCAAAAAACAACAATTGATGGACAGAATGCAGAACAATGTCATACATTTACCCCAGTACAGAGATCTGGGCCTAAATCCATCTTTTTTTGCACTCCACACCACCCCAGGTCAGACATGACCATATGCAAATCAGCCTTGACCCTGTGCCTCATGGGAACAGTCCAGCCCGAACTGCCAAGTCATGTCTTTCCTGAACCGGAATCAAGCATCCAAGGACCGGTTTCTGGTTGTCAGCCATCATCAGCCTGGATAGCTTGACTCCAGTGGTGTGGAGAGCATGGGACTCACGTCTGAGCATACCAATCCCATTCGGGGTGACAAATGCAAAAACAACAATTGATGGACAGAATGCAGAACAATGTCATACATTCAACCCAGTACAGAGATCTGGGCCTAAATCCATCTTTTTTTGCACTCCACACCACCCCAGGTCAGACATGACCATATGCAAATCAGCCTTGACCCTGTGCCTCATGGGAACAGTCCAGCCCGAACTGCCAAGTCATGTCTTTCCTGGACCGGAATCAAGCATCCAAGGACCGGTTTCTGGCTATCAGCCATCATCAGCCTGGATAGCTTGACTCCAGTGGTGTGGAGAGCATGGGACTCACGTCTGAGCATACCCATCCCACTCGGGGTGACAAATGCAAAAACAACAATTGATGGACAGAATGCAGAACAATGTCATATATTCACCCCAGTACAGAGATCTGGGCCTAAATCCATCTTTTTTTGCACTCCACACCACCCCAGGTCAGACATGACATTAAAAGAAAATGGGATGTGTTTCAAAAACAAAAATGAAAAATGTTCTTGTAATTTTGTAAGACAAGGCAGTGGTCTGTTATACCACTGCCTGTTCTTAGAATTTTTGTTTACAAACATTCATAAAGGGGAAGTGGTCCCTTAGGGACTCCTTCCCATTTGCAAGTGACTGCAATTTGGTGGTAAAACGCAAATATTTTGCGACTGCATTTTGGTCAGAAAACATTCATACATACCACTGAGATTCTGTATTAGGAAGGGACATCCTCAACACACCCCTTCCAAATACCGAAGCGCAAACCCAAATAGAGATTCAGTAATAGGTTAGCAATTCGCTAGTTGGGTTTGGTACATGTCAAAAGGCCTTTTTGCATTTGCAAATGGGCCAGTTCAGGGAACCTGACCGTATGAGACCTGAAAAAGGCTTCGTACATGTAGCCCTAAGTACCTGAAACCACTTTTTAAGGAAGCAGGTATAAGATCACTTAAAGAGGCAACAGAGTACTGCTTTGCAGGAAGAACGAATATACTAATTTGATGTACGATTAGGTTCATTAAATTGATGGTGATACGCTTAAATAATACTGGGATTAAATAGAAATAGGTTTTAAGATTTTAATGTGTATTAATGCATTGAGATACGCCAAACATATTGTACATTGTGAATGTTGGTGATACTTTATTGATGCATTAGTGATATTTCTTATTGATTATGGAAATAAGATTATGAATTAATTTTAAGATTATGGTGATTAAATAATAAAATTCTATATGGGATTTTACAAGGAAAAGAAAACAATTGTAATGAAATGTGCTGAATTGTAATGATTCTATCTATGTAAATGTTGAATGTATTAGTTATAGAGGGGACTGAGGGTGGTATATATGAAGTGCAGTGATTTTTAATATAAATTATGCAATTAAGATTTACCTACCTACCTATAATGACCACCAGTATCCTCTGACACTCATGGTATAACTGTGTGTATGAACCACCCACATAAAGAAGGAAAGACTTTTGAATTCAATGATCTGTGTCAGGGGAACCCCTCAGGGTTTTTAGTACTACCCTCACCCGCTAGATAGTGGCATACTTCATCATAGGTCCGCTTCTACACCCTGCTGCAGGCCAACATACAGGGTGGAGTGCAAATATTTATTTGAAAAAACTCTAGGGATCCATTACTGCAGAGGCAGTGAGTTTAGGTTAAATCAATCTAGTAGGGTGCCATCTATATTACTTTATTTTTGGGTACTTCCTGATCAGGTTAAAAAATGTATATTGCTTGTGTACTTAGGGAATTAAGGTCCCTGTCACCATCTCTGCTTCATATCGACATGTTTCTTGTCAATGTTTCTAGCCCCCTAGGGGTCTATGGCACTCCTCAGGATATAGATCCTGTATTATACCTCCCAACTAATTATATTCTAGGTCAGGATTATAGCGTATACTTAACTGTTCTGTTATAGTAACACATCGAGAATTTTCTATAGTAAACATCAGCTTTAGTTTCGATACATAAGAGTTACTCCTCAGTACATATATGAGTTAAATCACCATGCCAAGTGTGTGCTATCCCTTCCATTAGTTCACCCCACTTCGTATCTTTCATACATCTGCTTATGCGATTTCTGTGTTATTACTTCACTCTCATACTGCACTCTACCCGTGATGGCATTGCGACACAATTGTACTTGTTTGTGACGTACCATAAAAAATAACATAAGGGCTATACCAACCAATAGCCCCAATACCAATTACCAAATAACCAGTCAGTTGGCAGTGAAGAAAAGTCAATCGTTTATTATACAAAATACTCTATAGAGGAGCATCTCCCATCCTCACCCATCAGGTGCACGGAGAAGACTGCCGGCTCACAGTCAATACATTGCATATATACCTTCAAATCAACACGTGAAGTCACCGTACATGGAAAAGTACTACTTGGCTCTAAGGTTGTAAGGAACAACCATATATGGCACACAGGATTGGTTCGAAACTCAGCTTCTGCTATTATTGGGGAAGGACGAGAGGGGTGACTCCCTTTTGTCCCGTTGCCTTGGAGTGCAGGCACGGGGCCTCCAGGAATGCGCTTCTCACCTCTGAAACCAGATGCGCCTTGAGTCTCAGGACAGGGAAAGAATAGTGTGCATTCAGCTGCTCTCTATAATTCAACTAAACAGGGGCCTACTGACTACTGAAGAAAAACACGTGACCACTGCTCGGGTCTGACGCGGACAAAGCAAAGATGGCCTCTGTGTGGGTTTTCGATTTGCCCAGTCATAGCAGAATACACGAGCAGTAAATATTCTTACTAGCTTAACTGAAACTAACCAATTTAAACCATATTAAAAACGAATCAATAAGGATATATATAGATACATCATGCTAACAAAAGATACTATAAACTGCTAACACTATAACTATAGAAAGATCAACTTTTATATCTCAGAACCACCCTTTTAGCATGATGTAACTAACTAAAGGAAGTTAGTCTTCGAAAATACCCTCATCAATTTGCATAATATCTCTTATTTCGTGCTGAACCTTTTGAGCTTTTGTTGCTGTTGGAGAAGAACTAGTCACAGAGGAATTAATTTTGGCTGCACAGTAAGAGCAGCAAGCAGGCCCACAATGTATGCAAATGCAACAGGTAAAAAGGACCCCAGCTATGCCTGCAAGAATCATCAGAATTTTCCATCCCCACGTGGACAACAGGCCCCAGAACCACCCAAATAAGGACCAGGTACCCGTATCTGCATGTACTTCGGAAGCCAGACGATGTAACCTTTGATTGGCCAGATGGACAGAAGGGGCGGAGTGAGGGATATATATACACAACAGGAGCTGCAGATCATGTGGCATGCTCCTCCTCGATCTGCCAAGATAACGTCTAGAACCATCCGGTTCTGAAGAGAAACGAGTCTCGTCTCTTGAAGCTCCACAGTCAAGTTGGTCAATATGCCGGCAGTGGTATTTATTACTCTCTCAACTACCCTAGACAGACGCCTTACTTCCTTGCTAGTAATGATAGGGTCCCAGATAGGAAATACCCCTTTTACGATATCAATAAAGTGCTGCTCAGGGGTATCAGTCTGGTCTATTTCATCAGTGTCGATCTCTCTCTTGTCTCGAACTGCTGACGGACCCTGTTCATCTAATCGATGATCCTTATAATAGTTAGAGAGGGCTATATACAATGGTGAATTTAGAAAAGACAAATAACAGCGACCATGCCAGCCCCAGGAAAGCCATGTGTAAGCATTTTCTCCGCAAACAAAATATACATTTGGAGTTATTAACAATGGTGGACTGCTAAAGGTGCGCAGTCGATAGGTATAATTACAAAGACTGTCTCTTACTGAGATGTGTCCTGCTCCCTGGACACAAAATACTGAGGTACTATTCAACATAGGCACTGGGATGGCTTTATCGTCAGTAACATTTCTGTCTTCAAATTGCTGGAAATACTGAGTAAAGTTAAACTCTGCAAAGTCTAATATTTCATTACGCAACCAAGTGACATTTTCATATTCAGTATATAAGTTCATACAGGCATTTGGATCCAATTACCCCTCCCCACTATTTCCCTGTGGGTCAGAACCTCGATGTACTTCTATATAAGCCAAAATCATCTCGTAATCCCTTTCGGAATAACGGGCAGTATCAACTCTATAATGCATATACATCATCAACAACAGTTTAAACCAGGCCTCACAACTTCCCAAATATGATAAAGGTAATGGAATGAGTAAATCATGCATATGCATTACAGAAGGTAAAAGATCACAAACCCAGCTATTTGTCATATTAGTAGCACTATGCGTCTGATGAAGCATTTCAACAAATACATTTTTAACATATGTCTGACGATGCCTTTCTTTATGCGGGGCTAAAGTAAAAAAGAAGTGTTCAGGAGGCGGAGTAGTTATTCCCAATAAAGTGTGCATAGGATGGCGAAATTCTAAATACACAAACACACTCATTAATATAATCAATAAGATCACAATGGTGACTATGAAAGCTATTTTTACACACATGGTCCAAGAAGAAAACACAGGCACATATGTAGGCAAATAACGGGGTGCAAGGGGGCGTTCCTCTTCAGGAACCAAACGACCGAAATTGTACATGCTAACTAAAAGTCCAAAACTAAACTAGGGCAATGTAGTCCAACCTGCCAGAGGGTGCTTCTTCCCTGTGTCCATATAGAGCCTCACAGGCAGGCTCCTCTCGTTCATCAAAAGAAGAAAGAAACAGTTCCTTGAGTCAAAGTTATACTTCCACACAACTCCGGTAGGAATCCACAACCTGGGCCCCTTTTTCTTTTACGTTTTAGTCTTTCTTTCTGAACAGAGCAATCCAATGTTCCAGGCTCTCAACGTGTTAAGTCCAGGGTCTCACTCAGTACCCCAGATAGGTTCTAGCAAATCCTATTGCTCAAGTATTTCCCTATCTCCTACCATTTTCACCTGGGGTACCGTGTCGTTTTCTAGGCTGCAGGTTGTATCGATCATGCAAAAACAACAATTGATGGACAGAATGCAGAACAATGTCATACATTCACCCCAGTACAGAGATCTGGGCCTAAATCCATCTTTTTTTGCACTCCACACCACCCCAGGTCAGACATGACCATATGCAAATCAGCCTTCACCCTGTGCCTCATGGGAACAGTCCAGCCCGAACTGCCAAGTCATGTCTTTCCTGGACCGGAATCAAGCATCCAAGGACTGGTTTCTGGCTATCAGCCATCATCAGCCTGGATAGCTTGACTCCAGTGGAGTGGAGAGCATGGGACTCACGTCTGAGCATACCCATCCCACTCGTGGTGACAAATGCAAAAACAACAATTGATGGACAGAATGCAGAACAATGTCATATATTCACCCCAGTACAGAGATCTGGGCCTAAATCCATCTTTTTTTGCACTCCACACCACCCCAGGTCAGACATGACCATATGCAAATCAGCCTTGACCCTGTGCCTCATGGGAACAGTCCAGCCCGAACTGCCAAGTCATGTCTTTCCTGGACCGGAATCAAGCATCCAAGGACCGGTTTCTGGCTATCAGCCATCATCAGCCTGGATAGCTTGACTCCAGTGGTGTGGAGAGCATGGCACTCACGTCTGAGCATACCCATCCCACTCGGGGTGACAAATGCAAAAACAACAATTGATGGACAGAATGCAGAACAATGTCATACATTCAACCCAGTACAGAGATATGGGCCTGAAGCCATCTTTTTTTGCACTCCACACCACCCCAGGTCAGACATGACAATATGCAAATCAGCCTTGACCCTGTGCCTCATGGGAACAGTCCAGCCCGAACTGCCAAGTCATGTGTTTCCTGGACCGGAATCAAGCATCCAAGGACCGGTTTCTGGCTATCAGCCATCATCAGCCTGGATACCTTGACTCCAGTGGTGTGGAGAGCATGGGACTCACGTCTGAGCATACCCATCCCACTCGGGGTGACAAATGCAAAAAACAACAATTGATGGACAGAATGCAGAACAATGTCATACATTCACCCCAGTACAGAGATCTGGGCCTAAATCCATCTTTTTTTGCACTCCACACCACCCCAGGTCAGACATGACCATATGCAAATCAGCCTTGACCCTGTGCCTCATGGGAACAGTCCAGCCCGAACTGCCAAGTCATGTCTTTCCTGGACCGGAATCAAGCATCCAAGGACCGGTTTCTGGCTATCAGCCATCATCAGCCTGGATAGCTTGACTCCAGTGGTGTGGAGAGCATGGGACTCACGTCTGAGCATACCCATCCCACTCGGGGTGACAAATGCAAAAACAACAATTGATGGACAGAATGCAGAACAATGTCATACATTCAACCCAGTACAGAGATCTGGGCCTAAATCCATCTTTTTTTGCACTCCACACCACCCAAGGTCAGACATGACCATATGCAAATCAGCCTTGACCCTGTGCCTCATGGGAACAGTCCAGCCCGAACTGCCAAGTCATGTCTTTCCTGGACCGGAATCAAGCATCCAAGGACCGGTTTCTGGATAGCTTGACTCCAGTGGGGTGGAGAGCATGGGACTCACGTCTGAGCATACCCATCCCACTCGGGGTGACAAATGCAAAAACAACAATTAATGGACAGAATGCAGAACAATGTCATACATTCACCCCAGTACAGAGATCTGGGCCTAAATCCATCTTTTTTTGCACTCCGCACCACCCCAGGTCAGACATGACCATATGCAAATCAGCCTAGACCCTGTGCCTCATGGGAACAGTCCAGCCCGAACTGCCAAGTCATGTCTTTCCTGGACCGGAATCAAGCATCCAAGGACCGGTTTCTGGCTATCAGCCATCATCAGCCTGGATAGCTTGACTCCAGTGGTGTGGAGAGCATGGGACTCACGTCTGTGCATACCCATCCCACTCAGGGTGACAAATGCAAAAACAACAATTGATGGACAGAATGCAGAACAATGTCATACATTCACCCCAGTACAGAGATCTGGGCCTAAATCCATCTTTTTTTGCAATCCACACCACCCCAGGTCAGACATGACCATATGCAAATCAGCCTTGACCTTGTGCCTCATGGGAACAGTCCAGCCCGAACTGCCAAGTCATGTCTTTCCTGGACCGGAATCAAGCATCCAAGGACCGGTTTCTGGCTATCAGCCATCATCAGCCTGGATAGCTTGACTCCAGTGGTGTGGAGAGCATGGGACTCACGTCTGAGCATACCCATCCCACTCGGGGTGAGAAATGCAAAAACAACTATTGATGGACAGAATGCAGAACAATGTCATACATTCACCCCAGTACAGAGATCTGGGCCTAAATCCATCTTTTTTTGCACTCCACACCACCCCAGGTCAGACATGACCCTATGCAAATCAGCCTTGACCCTGTGCCTCATGGGAACAGTCCAGCACGAACTGCCAAGTCATGTCTTTCCTGGACCGGAATCAAGCATCCAAGGACCGGTTTCTGGCTATCAGCCATCATCAGCCTGGATAGCTTGACTCCAGTGGTGTGGAGAGCATGGGACTCACGTCTGAGCATACCCATCCCACTCGGGGTGACAAATGCAAAAACAACAATTGATGGACAGAATGCAGAACAATGTCATACATTCACCCCAGTACAGAGATCTGGGCCTAAATCCATCTTTTTTTGTACTCCACACCACCCCAGGTCAGACATGACCATATGCAAATCAGCCTTGACCCTGTGCCTCATGGGAACAGTCCAGCCCGAACTGCCAAGTCATGTCTTTCCTGGACCGGAATCAAGCATCCAAGGACCGGTTTCTGGCTATCAGCCATCATCAGCCTGGATAGCTTGACTCGAGTGGTGTGGAGAGCATGGGACTCACGTCTGAGCATACCCATCCCACTCGGGGCGACAAATGCAAAAACAACAATTGATGGACAGAATGCAGAACAATGTCATACATTCACCCCAGTACGGAGATCTGGGCCTAAATCCATCTTTTTTTGCACTCCACACCACCCAGGTCAGACATGACCATATGCAAATCAGCCTTGACCCTGTGCCTCATGGGAACAGTCCAGCCCGAACTGCCAAGTCATGTCTTTCCTGGACCGGAATCAGGCATCCAAGGACCGGTTTCTGGCTATCAGCCATCATCAGCCTGGATAGCTTGACTCCAGTGGTGTGGAGAGCATGGGACTCACGTCTGAGCATACCCATCCCACTCGGGGTGACAAATGCAAAAACAACAATTGATGGACAGAATGCAGAACAATGTCATACATTCACCCCCGTACAGAGATCTGGGCCTAAATCCATCTTTTTTTGCACTCCACACCAACCCAGGTCAGACATGACCATATGCAAATCAGCCTTGACCCTGTGCCTCATGGGAACAGTCCAGCCCGAACTGCCAAGTCATGTCTTTCCTGGACCGGAATCAAGCATCCAAGGACCGGTTTCTGGCTATCAGCCATCATCAGCCTGGATAGCTTGACTCCAGTGGTGTGGAGAGCATGGGACTCACGTCTGAGCATACCCATCCCACTCGGGGTGACAAATGCAAAAACAACAATTGATGGACAGAATGCAGAACAATGTCATACATTCACCCCATTACAGAGATCTGGGCCTAAATCCATCTTTTTTTGCACTCCGCACCACCCCAGGTCAGACATGACCATATGCAAATCAGCCTTGACCCTGTGCCTCATGGGAACAGTCCAGCCCGAACTGCCAAGTCATGTCTTTCCTGGACCGGAATCAAGCATCCAAGGACCGGTTTCTGGCTATCAGCCATCATCAGCCTGGATAGCTTGACTCCAGTGGTGTGGAGAGCATGGGACTCACGTCTGTGCATACCCATCCCACTCGGGGTGACAAATGCAAAAACAACAATTGATGGACAGAATGCAGAACAATGTCATACATTCACCCCAGTACAGAGATCTGGGCCTAAATCCATCTTTTTTTGCAATCCACACCACCCCAGGTCAGACATGACCATATGCAAATCAGCCTTGACCCTGTGCCTCATGGGAACAGTCCAGCCCGAACTGCCAAGTCATGTCTTTCCTGGACCGGAATCAAGCATCCAAGGACCGGTTTCTGGCTATCAGCCATCATCAGCCTGGATAGCTTGACTCCAGTGGTGTGGAGAGCATGGGACTCACGTCTGAGCATACCCATCCCACTCGGGGTGACAAATGCAAAAACAACTATTGATGGACAGAATGCAGAACAATGTCATACATTCACCCCAGTACAGAGATCTGGGCCTAAATCCATCTTTTTTTGCACTCCACACCACCCCAGGTCAGATATGACCCTATGCAAATCAGCCTTGACCCTGTGCCTCATGGGAACAGTCCAGCACGAACTGCCAAGTCATGTCTTTCCTGGACCGGAATCAAGCATCCAAGGACCGGTTTCTGGCTATCAGCCATCATCAGCCTGGATAGCTTGACTCCAGTGGTGTGGAGAGCATGGGACTCACGTCTGAGCATACCCATCCCACTCGGGGTGAGAAATGCAAAAACAACAATTGATGGACAGAATGCAGAACAGTGTCATACATTCACCCCAGTACAGAGATCTGGGCCTAAATCCATCTTTTTTTGTACTCCACACCACCCCAGGTCAGACATGACAATATGCAAATCAGCCTTGACCCTGTGCCTCATGGGAACAGTCCAGCCCGAACTGCCAAGTCATGTCTTTCCTGGACCGGAATCATGCATCCAAGGACCGGTTTCTGGCTATCAGCCATCATCAGCCTGGATAGCTTGACTCCAGTGGTGTGGAGAGCATGGGACTCACGTCTGAGCATACCCATCCCCCTCGGGGTGACAAATGCAAAAACAACAATTGATGGACAGAATGCAGAACAATGTCATACATTCACCCCAGTACAGAGATCTGGGCCTAAATCCATCTTTTTTTGCAATCCACACCACCCCAGGTCACACATGACCATATGCAAATCAGCCTTGACCCTGTGCCTCATGGGAACAGTCCAGCCCGAACTGCCAAGTCATGTCTTTCCTGGACCGGAATCAAGCATCCAAGGACCGGTTTCTGGCTATCAGCCATCATCAGCCTGGATAGCTTGAATCCAGTGTTGTGGAGAGCATGGGACTCACATCTGAGCATACCCATCCCACTCGGGGTGACAAATGCAAAAACAACAATTGATGGATAGAATGCAGAACAATGTCATAAATTCACCCCAGTACAGAGATCTGGGCCTAAATCCATCTTTTTTTGCACTCCACACCACCCCAGGTCAGACATGACCATATGCAAATCAGCCTTGACCATGTGCCTCATGGGAACAGTCCAGCCCGAACTGCCAAGTCATGTCTTTCCTGGACCGGCATCAAGCATCCAAGGACCGGTTTCTGGCTATCAGCCATCAACAGCCTGGATAGCTTGACTCCAGTGGTGTGGAGAGCATGGGACTCACGTCAGAGCATACCCATCCCACTCGGGGTGACAAATGCAAAAACAACAATTGATGGACAGAATGCAGAACAATGTCATACATTCACCCCAGTACAGAGATCTGGGCCTGAATCCATCTTTTTTTGCACTCCACACCACCCCAGGTCAGACATGACCATATGCAAATCAGCCTTGACCCTGTGCCTCATGGGAACAGTCCAGCCCGAACTGCCAAGTCATGTCTTTCCTGGACCAGAATCAAGCATCCAAGGACCGGTTTCTGGCTATTAGCCATCATCAGCCTGGATAGCTTGACTCCAGTGGTGTGGAGAGCATGGGACTCACGTCTGAGCATACCCATCCCACTCGGGGTGACAAATGCAAAAACAACAATTGATGGACAGAATGCAGAACAATGTCATACATTCAACCCAGTACAGAGATCTGGGCCTAAATCCATCTTTTTTGCACTCCACACCACCCCAGGTCAGACATGACCATATGCAAATCAGCCTTGACCCTGTGCCTCATGGGAACAGTCCAGCCCGAACTGCCAAGTCATGTCTTTCCTGGACCGGAATCAAGCATCCAAGGACCGGTTTCTGGCTATCAGCCATCATCAGCCTGGATAGCTTGACTCCAGTGGTGTGGAGAGCATGAGACTCACGTCTGATCATACCCATCCCACTGGGTGTGACAAATGCAAAAACAACAATTGATGGACAGAATGCAGAACAATGTCATACATTCACCCCAGTACAGAGATCTGGGCCTAAATCCATCTTTTTTTGCACTCCACACCACCCCAGGTCAGACATGACCATATGCAAATCAGCCTTGACCCTGTGCCTCATGGGAACAGTCCAGCCCGAACTGCCAAGTCATGTCTATCCTGGACCGGCATCAAGCATCCAAGGACCGGTTTCTGGCTATCAGCCATCATCAGCCTGGATAGCTTGACTCCAGTGGTGTGGAGAGCATGGGACTCACGTCTGAGCATACCCATCCCACTCGGGGTGACAAATGCAAAAACAACAAGTGATGGACAGAATGCAGAACAATGTCATACATTCACCCCAGTACGTAGATCTGGGCCTAAATCCATCTTTTTTTGCACTCCACACCACCCCAGGTCAGACATGACCATATGCAAATCAGCCTTGACCCTGTGCCTCATGGGAACAGTCCAGCCCGAACTGCCAAGTCATGTCTTTCCTGGATCGGAATCAGGCATCCAAGGACCGGTTTCTGGCTATCAGCCATCATCAGCCTGGATAGCTTGACTCCAGTGGTGTGGAGAGCATGGGACTCACGTCTGAGCATACCCATCCCACTCGGGGTGACAAATGCAAAAACAACAATTGATGGACAGAATGCAGAACAATGTCATACATTCACCCCAGTACAGAGATCTGGGCCTAAATCCATCTTTTTTTGCACTCCACACCACCCCATGTCAGACATGACCATATGCAAATCAGCCTTGACCCTGTGCCTCATGGGAACAGTCCAGCCCAAACTGCCAAGTCATGTCTTTCCTGGACCAGAATCAAGCATCCAAGGACTGGTTTCTGGCTATCAGCCATCATCAGCCTGGATAGCTTGACTCCAGTGGTGTGGAGAGCATGGGACTCACGTCTGAGCATACCCATCCCACTCGGGGTGACAAATGCAAAAACAACAATTGATGGACAGAATGCAGAACAATGTCATACATTCACCCCAGTACAAAGATCTGGGCCTAAATCCATCTTTTTTTGCACTCCACACCACCCCAGGTCAGACATGACCATATGCAAATCAGCCTTGACCCTGTGCCTCATGGGAACAGTCCAGCCCGAACTGCCAAGTCATGTCTTTCCTGGACCGGCATCAAGCATCCAAGGACCGGTTTCTGGCTATCAGCCATCAACAGCCTGGATAGCTTGACTCCAGTGGTGTGGAGAGCGTGGGACTCACGTCTGAGCATATCCATCCCACTCGGGGTGACAAATGCAAAAACAACAATTGATGGACAGAATGCAGAACAATGTCATACATTCACCCCAGTACGGAGATCTGGGCCTAAATCCATCTTTTTTTGCACTCCACACCACCCCAGGTCAGACATGACCATATGCAAATCAGCCTTGACCCTGTGCCTCATGGGAACAGTCCAGCCCGAACTGCCAAGTCATGTCTTTCCTGGACCGGAATCAGGCATCCAAGGACCGGTTTCTGGCTATCAGCCATCATCAGCCTGGATAGCTTGACTCCAGTGGTGGGGAGAGCATGGGACTCACGTCTGAGCATACCCATCCCACTCGGGGTGACAAATGCAAAAACAACAATTGATGGACAGAATGCAGACCAATGTCATACATTCACCCCAGTACAGAGATCTGGGCCTAAATCCATCTTTTTTTGCACTCCACACCACCCCAGGTCAGACATGACCATATGCAAATCAGCCTTGACCCTGTGCCTCATGGGAACAGTCCAGCCCGAACTGCCAAGTCATGTCTTTCCTGGACCGGAATCAAGCATCCAAGGACCGGTTTCTGGCTATCAGCCATCATCAGCCTGGATAGCTTGACTCCAGTGGTGTGGAGAGCATGGGACTCACGTCTGAGCATACCCATCCTACTCGGGGTGACAAATGCAAAAACAACAATTGATGGACAGAATGCAGAACAATGTCATACATTCACCCCAGTACAGAGATCTGGGCCTAAATCCATCTTTTTTTGCATTCCACACCACCCCAAGTCAGACATGACCATATGCAAATCAGCCTTGACCCTGTGCCTCATGGGAACAGTCCAGCCCGAACTGCCAAGTCATGTCTTTCCTGGACCGGAATCAAGCATCCAAGGACTGGTTTCTGGGTATCAGCCATCATCAGCCTGGATAGCTTGACTCCAGTGGTGTGGAGAGCATGGGACTCACGTCTGAGCATACCCATCCCACTTGGGGTGACAAATGCAAAAACAACAATTGATGGACAGAATGCAGAACAATGTCATACATTCACCCCAGTACAGAGATCTGGGCCTAAATCCATCTTTTTTTGCACTCCACACCACCCCAGGTCAGACATGACCATATGCAAATGAGCCTTGATCCTGTGCCTCATGGGAACAGTCCAGCCCGAACTGCCAAGCCATGTCTTTCCTGGACCGGAATCAATCATCCAAGGAACGGTTTCTGGCTATCAGCCATCATCAGCCTGGATAGCTTGACTCCGGTGGTGTGGAGAGCATGGGACTCACGTCTGAGCATACCCATCCCACTCGGGGTGACAAATGCAAAAACAACAATTGATGTACAGAATGCAGAACAATGTCATACATTCACCCCAGTACAGAGATCTGGGCCTAAATCCATCTTTTTTTGCACTCCACACCACCCCAGGTCAGACATGACCATATGCAAATCAGCCTTGACCCTGTGCCTCATGGGAACAGTCCAGCCCAAACTGCCAAGTCATGTCTTTCCTGGACCAAAATCAAGCATCCAAGGACCGGTTTCTGGCTATCAGCCATCATCAGCCTGGATAGCTTGACTCCAGTGGTGTGGAGAGCATGGGACTCACGTCTGAGCATACCCATCCCACTCGGGGTGACAAATGCAAAAACAACAATTGATGGACAGAATGCAGAAAAATGTCATACATTCACCCCAGTACAGAGATCTGGGCCTAAATCCATCTTTTTTTGCACTCCACACCACCCCAGGTCAGACATGACCATATGCAAATCAGCCTTGACCCTGTGCCTCATGGGAACAGTCCAGCCCGAACTACCAAGTCATGTCTTTCCTGGACCGGAATCAAGCATCCAAGGACCGGTTCCTGGCTATCAGCCATCATCAGCCTGGATAGCTTGACTCCAGTGGTGTGGAGAGCATGGGACTCATGTCTGAGCATACCCATCCAACTCGGGGTGACAAATGTAAAAACAACAATTGATGGACAGAATGCAGAACAATGTCATACATTCACCCCAGTACAGAGATCTGGGCCTAAATCCATCTTTTTTTGCACTCCACACCACCCCAGGTCAGACATGACCATATGCAAATCAGCCTTGACCCTGTGCCTCATGGGAACAGTCCAGCCCGAACTGCCAAGTCATGTCTTTCCTGGACCAGAATCAAGCATCCAAGGACCGGTTTTTGGCTATCAGCCATCATCAGCCTGGATAGCTTGACTCCAGTGGAGTGGAGAGCATGGGACTCACGTCTGAGCATTCCCATCCCACTCGGGGTGACAAATGCAAAAACAACAATTGATGGACAGAAGGCAGAACAATGTCATACATTCACCCCAGTACAGAGATCTGGGCCTAAATCCATCTTTTTTTGCACTCCACACCACCCCAGGTCAGACATGACCATATGCAAATCAGCCTTGATCCTGTGCCTCATGGGAACAGTCCAGCCCGAACTGCCAAGCCATGTCTTTCCTGGACCGGAATCAATCATCCAAGGAACGGTTTCTGGCTATCAGCCATCATCAGCCTGGATAGCTTGACTCCGGTGGTGTGGAGAGCATGGGACTCACGTCTGAGCATACCCATCCCACTCGGGGTGACAAATGCAAAAACAACAATTGATGTACAGAATGCAGAACAATGTCATACATTCACCCCAGTACAGAGATCTGGGCCTAAATCCATCTTTTTTTGCACTCCACACCACCCCAGGTCAGACATGACCATATGCAAATCAGCCTTGACCCTGTGCCTCATGGGAACAGTCCAGCCCAAACTGCCAAGTCATGTCTTTCCTGGACCAGAATCAAGCATCCAAGGACCGGTTTCTGGCTATCATCCATCATCAGCCTGGATAGCTTGACTCCAGTGGTGTGGAGAGCATGGGACTCACGTCTGAGCATACCCATCCCACTCGGGGTGACAAATGCAAAAACAACAATTGATGGACAGAATGCAGAAAAATGTCATACATTCACCCCAGTACAGAGATCTGGGCCTAAATCCATCTTTTTTTGCACTCCACACCACCCCAGGTCAGACATGACCATATGCAAATCAGCCTTGACCCTGTGCCTCATGGGAACAGTCCAGCCCGAACTACCAAGTCATGTCTTTCCTGGACCGGAATCAAGCATCCAAGGACCGGTTCCTGGCTATTAGCCATCATCAGCCTGGATAGCTTGACTCCAGTGGTGTGGAGAGCATGGGACTCATGTCTGAGCATACCCATCCAACTCGGGGTGACAAATGTAAAAACAACAATTGATGGACAGAATGCAGAACAATGTCATACATTCACCCCAGTACAGAGATCTGGGCCTAAATCCATCTTTTTTTGCACTCCACACCACCCCAGGTCAGACATGACCATATGCAAATCAGCCTTGACCCTGTGCCTCATGGGAACAGTCCAGCCCGAACTGCCAAGTCATGTCTTTCCTGGACCAGAATCAAGCATCCAAGGACCGGTTTTTGGCTATCAGCCATCATCAGCCTGGATAGCTTGACTCCAGTGGAGTGGAGAGCATGGGACTCACGTCTGAGCATACCCATCCCACTCGGGGTGACAAATGCAAAAACAACAATTGATGGACAGAATGCAGAACAATGTCATACATTCACCCCAGTACAGAGATCTGGGCCTAAATCCATCTTTTTTTGCACTCCACACCACCCCAGGTCAGACATGACCATATGCAAATCAGTCTTGACCCTGTGCCTCATGGGAACAGTCCAGCCCGAACTGCCAAGTCATGGCTTTCCTGGACCGGAATCAAGCATCCAAGGACCGGTTTCTGGCTATCAGCAATCATCAGCCTGGATAGCTTGACTCCAGTGGTGTGGAGAGCATGGGACTCACGTCTGAGCATACCCATCCCACTCGGGGTGACAAATGCAAAAACAACAATTGATGGACAGAATGCAGAACAATGTCATACATTCACCCCAGTACAGAGATCTGGGCCTAAATCCATCTTTTTTTGCACTCCACACAACCCCAGGTCAGGGTCGGGCTGAAGACGGCTGTAATGCCAGAAACCGGTCCTCAGAAGCTTGTTTCCGGTACAGGGAAGGCTTGGCTTGGCAGTTCGGGCTGGACTGTTCCCATGAGGCACAGGGTCAGACTGATTTGCATATAGCCATGTCTGAACTGGGGTGGCAGAGTGGGCTAAAGAACGGTGATGGAACAAACCCAGATCTCTTGACTGGGTGTGAGTGTTTGATTGGTTCAGATGCTCTGTCCATCACCACCCCCTTTTGTACTGTATCGATCATGGCCAGGTTTTTCCTGATCAGTAAACAAAACAGAAGGGGATGCATTCACGGCAATTGTAGTACCATGAACCTCTTGTACAACTGTGGGGGCAACAGATTCCGGGGCAATTGCTGGTGTAGATGACAAAGCCCTTTCCGTACCCAATGCTCCTTGCCCTTCTCCAACTTCCTGGGTGTCAGAAAAAGGAACAAAACAAGGGGCTCGCTCGCTCTCCTGGGTCAGAACTCCTTCTTGATTTTGTTGATCAAAAGGAAGCGGGAGAGGCAAGCATTTTACGTGCGAAGCGTTGCCAGAAGAATTTGGTATGGCTTTGACCACCTAGGGTCCAGGCTGGATTTTCATTGATAATTACGAACAAGGACCCACTGTCCAGGTTCCAAACGATGTCCGGGACCCTCCGGCAGGGGCTGCAACACTGCTGATACCTGTTGATGAATGGAACGGAGATCTTTAGTTAAAACATACAAGTAATCCGTCATCATAGGATAATCAATCTCTCAAAATGTCCTAGTTCTTGGAACGCCCCAAACATTAGCTGGTCATCCAAAGATGACCTCATATGGTGACAAGCCTGAACGTGAATGTGGAGTAATACGTAAGGACATCAGAGCTAAGGGCAAGGCGTCGGGCCATTTCAGCCCGGTGCCCTCTTGGATTTTTGCCAATTTCAACTTCAAGATTCCATTATACTTTTCTACCAACCCTGCTGATAGAGGGTGCCGGGCAGCATGGAATTTTTGTTTAATTTGTAGCCCACTGCAAACATGTCTGATAAGATCTGCATTAAAATGTCCCCCGTTATCTGTCCAGATCACCCTAGGTAATCCATAGCTGGGAAAATACTCCTTAATCAAAGCTTTGGCAGTCGCTAGACCAGTGTTTTCCTTGGTCGGGTAGGCTTCCGCTCATTTACTAAAAGCACATACCACAACCAAGACATACTTCAGATTGTTCATGCGTTCCAGTTGGATATAATCCATCTGGAGCACTTCAAATGGCAAAGATGGGGGTGCAAAATTTCCACTAAGAACAGGTTCCCTGCTTCCAGGATTGTGTCGCAGGCAGACCATGCACTACTGAACTAGATGGGCAGCAGTTTTCGGAATGTTAGGATTATTCCCCACAGGGTCCAACAGGGCACAAATGCCTTTCGCCCCAACGTGTGCTGTACCATGGGCCATTGTTACTACAGCATTAACTAGTGCATTGGGGAGCAACCATCTCTGTTTTTCACTCAAATCAACCCAACAACCATTGTCATCTAATCTTCCCATCTCATTTTCCCAATGGGCCAATTCAGCAGGAGTAGCTTCTCTCTGTATGTCTCGGGCACTTTCCATAGTGTTATCAAACATTTCTGTTTCCTCAACCCATCTGGCAGAGCTCACATACATTGGAGACAATTTAGATCTAGCAGTTTCCTTCGCTATATGGTCAGCAAACGCGTTCCCTTCTCCCACTGCATCTACCACTGCCTTATGTGCGCTACATTTGACTACAGCCACCTTCTCTGGTAATGCCAAAGCAGTCAATAATTGTAAAATCAGAGGGCCATGTTGTATCCGTTGACCGTGAGAAGTGAGGAAACCCCTCCCCGCCCAAAGCCTGCCAAAACTATGAGCCACGCCAAAGACATATTGGCTATCAGTATAAATATTTACTCTCAATCCTTCGCTTAACTCCCCAAGCGCATGTGTGTGCGCCACATGGCACTTAGAAAAATGCAATTTTTTTGCATTTTTCTAAGGAATTGCAAATTACCATCAACTTGAAGTTGATGGTAATTTGCGACTTCTTAATGCAAAGTTGCATTCTGAGAATGCGTCTTGCATTGCATTTAGGGAATCGCAAATTGCAATTCCCTTACTGCATTTGCAAATTAGGGAATCACAAATTTTGCGATTACCGATTTTGCAAATGGCTTTGGGCTTGATGCAGCCCAAAAGTCTAATTACCGGTTGCAAAGGGGCCGATACACAGAATCGTACTGTTTGCGACCGGTAATTAGCTTGATGCTTGTGCCCCTTAATCTCCAAGTGCTTACCACAAAATGAATGTGTCCTTGTGTAATGTAACCGGTGCTCATGTCGGGTCGAGTTTTTCTATATAAAAATGCAAAAAAAAACACGTTGCGAAATAGTTGACCTTCTAGCCTTATTACACTAGTTTTTCTGGTTTGTAGAACTCTACTGAGACAAAAGTGTGCTTTTAGACTGACCAACGTACATGTGTAAACTTTCTATATTAATGGGCTATATGTGGCCCTTACTTGTCTGATCCATGCAGGCTGGCAATTTCAGCTTTCACTCAACAGACCTTGAAATGCAGCCGGTCGAAGAGCCCTTCTGGAATCTCATTTCCTCTTCTGCGCTCTTCCTCGTGGGATCTTGAAATTGACACGAGTTGGTGCGTTGCAGTCCTCATTGGCTCCCCCACAAGAGCCACCTTCTCTGCGGTGAACTCAATGACAGTCCTACCACAGAAATTAGATTTAAAGTAGAAATCTATTCTGCCTCACTCCGATCAGGATGTCTTCGCACTCACAGAGCAAATGCGCTTCAAGGGCACCTAGATTCTCCATGACTGCACTAGGCGCAGCTCGTTGCTCATTGGTAAAAACGACCCCCTCATTGACTACTCTGGATGAATATCACTTATAGAGCCCGAGTCCTCTGTCTCTTTTTTATTACTATTATTTAAATAGGTATCCGGATCCTGATAATATAAAGGGACTGCAATCAAAGAACAGCGGCTCATTGCTGCACTTTGATTTTTCTATATCCATGTGCGTAAAAGAAGAAGAAAAAAAACCAACAAACTAACCATGTGTGCCGTCTTTTAATAAAGATCACATTAAAAATTCAATAAATAGAAATATCTCTGATCTCTTAACAAAAGCTGCCGGTGTACAGGAAATTAAATGAGAAAAACCTTGTTAATCCTTTTTGATTTCTGTACATACAGTGGTAGCTAGAAGCAGGATTTTGTAACTCCCAGAATTCTCTTTTTTCTTTTTCAACATTTTTTTTTTTATCTCTGGCTGCCTTTATGTTGTCTGGGTAACCTCAACGTAAACCCAGCCTGTTATTTCTGATGCATGTTTAAAATAATGATTAAAAGGCGAGTTTGCATGTCACTGTCACCTCCTGTTGGCCTCGCTGTGAGGCGTTCTATCTCGAACCAGGTGATAACCTCTTAGACTTTATCTTGTCTTTTCTAGGCCTCTCTGCAGACTGCCAACACTTCGGCTGGCTGCTAGGCATTTTAAATATCCCCCGCGAGCCCTAACCTTACCCCCTTTCTCTTCTTGTCAGCTGGAATGTCTCCGAGCTGTCAGAGGCTTGTTGCTTATTGATGTTTCCGTGTGTTTTATGTCTTCGCTGAGATATGACAGCCCCAGACACTGTGCTGATTTCAATCAGACCCCTTTTCTTGCAAGGGGCCTAGCATTTTTACTCAGGCGGACCCCGTTTGCATGCTTCACAGACATCTCTGCTTAATGAAAATGTTTCAGAAGGGCTGAAATAAAAAAAAATCCCGAGTGCTCAGCGAAACAACAGTGTATCGATACACAAGACCAAGAAGAAGAAAAAAAAATCTCTCGGCTTTTGTTACAAAAAAGGGAAAAGAACAGAGAGTGACCCTCGCCTGCCAAAGGTTCTGACACCGAAAGAAATCCCTTTAGGCTGAGCTGGCAGGCAGGGCCTAGCATCAGATTACTTTATCACATCTGAGAATGAGGCTTGTACGTGCTTCGAGAGGCGGCGCAGAGAAAGTGCTGGATGTTTTACCCCTGCTGCTTATTAAGTGAAGGCTTTTTGATGTCTTTCGGGGAAGGGTTGCCTATCAGACAGACGGCTGAAATTAAAGCATATGTGCAGTGCAGCCGGGGAGTCACGCGGGTACTTGATTCACGCCACTTGTTTGCCGCTGGGGCAGGCATGTAGTATGTGCACAGTGCTTCTCATAATCTCACCCGTCCCAGATATGTGGTTGGTGGCAATGCATGCGGAAACCGTGGAAACTGAAGCCGGCGAAGCAGCAATGTTGCATTAAATAGAAACTACCCACATCAGGCTACAAGAAACATGGTTATTAAAAAGAAAAATAGTATGCTAGAAACCAAGTAAATATGGAGCCTTTCACATCGGAACAAATATAGCAAATAAAATCAACAGAAAACAAATATTTAACTGCAATCATGAAATAAAAGTTATTACTAACTGACCCAACCCATACCTGCCTTCTCTTCCACTTCCAACATCACTGGGGCACGCCTTCTTTTCTGCTGTGCAGTCAAAGTAGACCATACCTAATACAGTTATACCTTTCAGAATCTAAAGTTCTGAAGCAACATTACAATTAGAAACTTAATCCAATGAAAGTCTCCATATTCTTTTTCATGTCTTTTTTCTCTCTCCAAACTCCAGATACATTTGAGAAAAAAACATTTTTAATGCTTTAAACTACATACAATTACATTGACACTAACACTACACCCACGAGTGTTATAGTATAAATATTTCCAAGATAAAGCGTTCATAAAACTGGACAACTGTAGCATATTGTGGTATCGTCTGGCATTTTTTGCATTAAAACTATGCAAAATGTTATGTAAAGTCACTTTTTGAATTTAGCCGAGTTTTTAATTGAAAACTTACACCAAATGAGGTGTGCTCAAGGGCCGGGGGGACAACATAATAAAATGCCAAAAACACACAATCCAGTGGCATAACACAGGCCCCTGCGGCATAGTGGGCCCCAAACCCTTCTCGAGGCCCACAAAATCTCAAGGGCACCCATCAATGCCACAGGTCAAAGAATTTGTCGGCGAAGTAGTATACCTGGGGGCACCTCACACCATTCTGCACAGTGACCCCACCATTTTGCGTTACGCAACTGAGGTAATCATAGCCCACCCACATCGCCATCTTATGACAAGTCAAGTCAATTGTTGTCATTCTGAGGCAGAACTATTTATCCACAATACTACAATAGGGCATACAAATCCAATTGTGTTTCACAAAGTTATATTTTTTATGATGCTTTTTGTACTCATGCCGAAATGTAGAGCGGAGTCTGTTAAGGACTTCCCCTCATTGACCAAATTAAATTATGCTAAGCCTTACTTAAATGTTCCCATGTTTAGAAGGTTGCTCTTTTTTCAATGAGCCTGAATATTTTATTAATTTGTATTTTTAAGTAAACAAATGACACAGTTGGATTTGAATGACCTGGTACGGCTCCAGGTCGCCTTTGAAAAACAAGAATTTAAATTATAAGCCGGGCCACTTGACCTTCACAACTTCCCCCCTTTGAAAAGCCTTGCTGATTAAAATGTGTTCATATTTTAAATGTAACGGTCTGTTTCCACTACAGATTCCCTCTTATCTGTCAATGACATTCCAGAGCTCACAGTTTGGCAGGAAGCTGTTCTCTACTTTCTCTGTTATCCAGACAATCTGCAGGCTTATATCAGACTGGTCCCTTAACCCTCATCCCCCAGTTTGCCTCCCGTATTCTGTAGCGGGTCCCCATTTTTAGGGATAGTTCACCTTTTAAATAGCTAACATAACAAATGACTTCTACTACAAGAAAATCTTTAAAACGTAATTTACTACTTATTCAAATTTCTCTTTCTTTGGGCACCGGCCACGAGCACTTAAATTAGCTGCCATCGACATTAGGAATCCTTGCTCATAGAGGATGTTCTGTGTTACTGATATGAGGGGTTCATATTTTTTGATGGCGCAGTCCCAAAAGTATTTATTTATCATACATCTGTTGGTGAGTTTAAGAAATGAACCAGCTGCACGAACATGGTCTGACACACTGTGCCGCCTCACTAATGTTTCACTATGTACATCGTGCATTTTAATTAGACTCAAAATGGGCTCGTCTTTACTCTCATGACCTAAGTTTCTAACTTCAAAGTGGTGGTTGGTCCCTGATTCTGGCAAAGTGGAAGGATGGGAAGCCATACTATGTCAGATATGGCTATATCACCTTTTGACACTGAGCTCGATACAGTATATGCCCAAGCAGCCCCCCACTCACCTCCTCTTCATCGTAAGAGACATGGCAAGATCTAACTTTTTCTGAAGAAAAAGCGCAGGTCTTTGAACATGTGCTGAAAGATGCTTGAGCCATTTAAAGAAAAATTGCAAACCCCTACAGTTGTATTATGGCAAGATATTCATACATCACACTGGATGGCTTTGGCACTCTTTGGCAGATGATTGTGTTGTATCTAATTGGTCTGATATCACTAAGGGTAACGCTGTTTCTCTTTGCACCACTCCTTATGTCTTACTTGCTCTTTGTCTCCATCTCAGCCTCCGGCTTACCCCGTGAAAATTGTTGGGCTGCTACATTTGTACCTTAGATTTATAAATTCAGACCATAATGTTGATCACCTTTGTGGTTTATGAACACAGGAAACTCCTGACCACTGTTGGCCATTCGCACTGCCTATGACCCTTAACCCTCATAGCGTACTGAAGACTTTATACAATACATTTTGTCTTGGAAAAGGAAAATCCTGCAAAACCATGTTTGGGCTGCATGTCACTTATTAGTAAAGTAATACATGATTTCAATCCCTTCAGACTCTGAATTCTCAATTTTCTTCGGTTACTACAGTATCTAAGGTATCAAATTGCAGCTTTGCAGACTTTGCAAGTTTTTCCCACTCCTCCACAAGGACTACTCCCTGAGTTTAGCTCAGGTGATGGCTCACATATATTGGTGCACTGAACTTTTGGATAAACTCAATAATAGCAATGAAAAGTCTCCAAAACTAGGTGGCTAGAAAGCTCCTAAACCTACTCAGGAGGGACCTTTCATAATTGACTTTCGGTGGTGCGGAGAATACAACTCAAAATTCTCTGTACTATACATAAATCATACTATGGCAATAGCTTAGTGTACCATCAGAATCTTACACCTCACTATGACGCTCACAGACTCATATGATCAACAACTGCTAATCTGATCACTCAGTCTTCAAAAAACTGAAGTATGGAAGGGAAGACCATTGGAGACCAAGGCCCTGTGCCATAGAAAGTTCTGAAGCCCATCCTGAACTTTGACCAAATTACTTGCTCTACTTGAAGAATTCTAAAATGTTCATTTAATGGCTTACCTTTAATTGAACTTGGCCTGAGATTGTGGTGATGAATATCAGATTGGAGGATTCCCTTCGCAGATTTGATTGGAAATCCCAACTAATAATAATAATAATAATAATAATAACACCTTTTGTAGAGCGCCTGGTTACACTAGGCAACAGTGTGTCCCCGCGCTTTAAAACTAATTATTAGAACAAAACCCATGAGAAAAGGCAGCTGAAGGAAAGGGCGAAAAGATCTCAGAGTTTCGTAAAAAGGTACGTTTTCAATTTACGCCTAAAGTTTCCTTCAGATGGCTCCATCCGGAGCTCAATGGGGAGGTCATTCCACTGTTTGCTGGCCAAATATTTGAATGACCGGCCACCCATCCTTGCCCGCTGGATTCTGGGCACCTGAAAGAGCATACGGCCCTGAGATCGTAAATAACGATTAGGGTAGTACTTAGTAAGTAATTTTTGCAGATAGACAGGGCCTCTCTCATAAGCAATGCGATGGGTCATACACATGCTTTTAAATATGGTGCGCTCCCGTGTAGGGAGCCAGTGGAGGCGCACTAAGGCCTGTTTCCCTGAAGATCTTCTAGATAGGTTAAGAGCCAATCTAGCTGCTGTGTTTTGAACACATTGAAGCCTATGAAGGCCTTTCCTACTCAGGCCTAAGTATAGAACGTTACTGTAGTAGAGGTGGGGCATCACCAGAGTATGAATTAACGTTTTCCTGCTATTAGCAGGGAGCGAGTCCAGGGTCTTGCGTAAGGTCTTAAGGATCCCATAGCATTTACCTGCTATCCCTCTGGTGTGATGTTCAAAGGATAGAGTCTCGTCCAGTTTAACCCCTAAGTTCTTAACCTGCTCCAATGGTTTAGGGACGGTGCCAAGTTCTTTAGGCCACCATGCCGACGACTATATGGATGGAGATTTCCCCAACACCAAAAGTTCAGTTTTATTGGCGTTGAGGCGTAAACAGTTTGTGTTCATCCATCCCGCTAGTCCGCTCAGACAGGCAGTTAAGTTGGCTGAGGCCTCTTCCGGAGGCTGAGATAGTGTCACTACCAATTGGGTGTCATCAGCATATGACACTATCTGAACCCCGTACGCCGCAACCAGCTTGGCCAGGGGCGCCATATTAAAGATTAAACAAAGTCGGGCTCAGAATTGAGCCCTGAGGCACCCCATGTCTGAGCAAACACACCTCGGATTTAAAAGGTGGACAGTATACTTGGAATTGCCTATTCGCCAAGAATGCACGCATCCACTCGTGAGCCAGACCCTCAATGCCAACCTCGCTAAGACGAGAAAGCAGCAGGGGATGGGAGACGGTGTCAAATGCCACGCTCAGATCTAGTAAGAGGAGCGCAGCCGTTTTCCCCTCGTCAACTCTACTCCTTAATAGCACGGTGGAAAAAAGGAGGGCCGATTCAGCCGAGTGGTGCGCTCTAAATCCTGACTGCGAGGGATGCAGATGTAATCCCCTATCCAAATACTGTACTGCTTTGTGAATTTGGTGATCAATCTTTAGTGCTCAGAAGTAACCACAGGGCAATATGGAGAGCTCTACAAATTCCTTAATAAATAAATATTTGAAAATGTAATTGTTTACATAGACTCACTAGAACCTTCACAAATTCTCGGAATTATGCATCAGAAAGAAACATCAGTCAGAATTTTTAAAACCTGTTTGTCTTTTAACTTGGGAAATTAATGCTCTTGTGAGAAAGTTGTGGCAGTAGAATATTTCTGTATACAGAAGCCAGTGGGTGCTTTTTTAGGAAATCCATGTATAGAGTAGGGTGCTTCTCTGGTTGATATTTCCAAAGCGTTAAGATTGCACAAAACCTTATGCAGCAGCCTCAACTGTACTGAGGTTTCTACCAATGCTTAGTTTGAGCTGGTGGTTGCTGGTGGGGGGCATCAGCACTTATTTTTGGGTGCCAGAGCTTATTTGTCTGCATCAGGCATTTACTGCGATTAAAAGTCACACAAGGGAGAGTCTGAGGAAGAGAAAGATGGAAAAGCGTCACAGAGGGAGCAATCAGAAAGCTGCAAGAGTGAACTGAAGGGGCAAGGAGTGGCAGGAAATTTATTAAAGAGACCTGAGGTGGTTTTAGGATTATGCTGCACATGTATTCTATGCTTTCACATTTAATTGCAGCAGCCACGTGTTTCAGAGGAAAGGAGAGCTTTGGGCACATGCACGTTTTGATTTACAAATTAAGCACTGGTTTCTACACCTTACTCTTCTATATCCCTCACAGTGAAGGTCATTCCAATCCACTGCTGCATTAGGTAGGTGTGGACAGGAGTAGAAGTGTAAGGAACAATTTTTACAACTTCATCCCTCTCTCCATCACATAAGGCAGGATTATGTTGTCAGGTGGAAATCCATCCGGCAATTTGTCAGAGGCTTTCCGCCCGACATCATAGGTGTTAGACCTGGCACCATTGGTGTGGGTCTCCCTTCCATGTTTCACTATTGTCTCCTCTGTTTTTGCTGGTGTTAGAAGCTCTGGGCGCTGTGCCACTGCCATTCAGTGCCACAGCGCAAATGCTCCCTGTGTAAATGTAATTGTGAATTGGTATATCCCTGATTGGCTTGTTTGGTTTACCTGTTAGTCCCTAGTAGTGTGGCCTGTGTGTACCCAGGGTTGGTAAGCCAAATGCTGCTGGTGGGCCTGCAGCGCTGGTTTGCGCCACCCACAGAAGCAGCTTGTAAAGTGTACCTCAGACCTGCCACTGCAGTGTCTGTGTGCAGTCCAGAACTGCCATATTGGCTGTGAAGTGCCCACACTTCCCAGCCCCTGAAGCTTCCCTTGACATCATATTAGTCACCCCTATAGTAGGGTGCATTGTATGTGAAAGGTAGGACATGGCTTGATATGTGTAGCATGTCCTGGTAGTGAATTACACCCCATTTTGTTTTTCACAGCTGCAAGGCTATCTGTTCTCCATAGGCTAGAATGGGCAGTCTGACTATTACATCTTATAGTCCTAACTGACTCAGGGAACATGGTAGAAATTCGAGTTTAGTATGCCTGAACTCGAAATGATAAAATACATCTTTTGCGAAGTTGCTTTTAATATTCTGTGTTTGAAAATACCACTTTTAGAAAGTAGGTATTTTCTTGCCTAAGCCTTCCAGTGTGCTCTGCTGTTATGTGCATTGACTGTCTAGGTTTAGAGGGGCAAGCCAGGCTGAGTCAGACCTGGGTTGAATAGAGAGATCTGCATTGAGTACTGGGGAGGGGTAGCTCCGTGACCTGAATAGCGCTGTGCCTGGCAAGGTGAATGCTGGCTCCACCTCCTACTGTGCGTCTGATTGAAGACCCCCTCTTTCTGAAAGCAAGGATGCAGACTGGTAAACAAAGTGCTCCAGGCCTGAGCAGAACTGGTTCTGGCTGGTTTCAGTGACTAGTGACTTTTTAGAACAAAGACTTTTGGGGTATAAATATCTGAACTTTTATTTTGCTAAAGCAATCACCCAAGGGCTAGAAGAGAGCTAGCCTCCTGCTGGAGTCACAGGCATATCTGACTCCCCCACCAGCCGCCTAATTCCTCCCAGTGAGGATTTCTATCTGAAGGTGAGGCCCCTGTGAGTTCCAGGGCCTCTAGTTCTACTCCAGAGAAGAGAGTGCTGAAATCGTCACTAACGCGCGTTTGCGAGCTGCCGCAGCTGAAGAGCGTAAGAAAAATCACTGCGCTGCTGCCGCCGAGTGCTCGCAAACCAAGAATCATCCAAGCGCACGCCTGCGGGCCCCAAAGTACTCACTAACACCCAAAGATCATCTCATCGCACGTTAGCGGGCTGCCGAGTGCTCGCTAATCTCGGATCATCACATCGAGATTGTCGCATCACAACATCACAGTGCGGGCGCGAGCGTCCGCCATTTTCCTCGCATCGCACCCGGATCGTCGCTCCCTCATGGGGAGCCATTTCTTCACATTGCAATAGGATCACACACGCTACAGGTCCAGCGCATCATCCCCCCTTGCGGCAAGGATTCAACACATCGCTGGCCTATCGTGAAGAAGTTTGGCGCTTTGCCCACATGCATCCGCAGACCAGCGCATCATCCTCCCTTGCAGCAAGGATTCAACACATCACTGGCCTCGTGTGAGAAAAATCATCGCTACAGCTCGGTTGCGACATTTTGTTGGTTTTGCTATGAAATCCAGGTACTTTGTAAGTAAAAGGGTTGCAGAGACCACTGCCTTGATCTGAACTCCTATTTGCACACTCTGAACTATTTTTACAGTATTTCAAGAGTAACTCTATTTTACAGTATTGTGGCTTTTTAACATTATTGGTCTTGTGTTAAGTCTATATATAAAGATACTAATTTTTTATAACTACTTGTGTGGTGTCCCTTTGTAGTGTTCCTCACTGTGTTACTGTGTATGATCATAAATGCGTTACACACTGCCTCTGAGATAAGACTAGTTGCTCGTGCTACGTTACCACAGGGTTGAGCAGAGGTTATCAAAGGGTGTAACCCCCTTACTCTGACTTAGGAAGAAGGGTCCCTACGTGGACAGTGGCCAGCCATTGCCAACTAGAGACCCCCATTTCTAACAATAGGTTTCCGTCTGACTGCAATATTATGATACTATTGGTCAGAGGGAAACCCGCAGGGGATTTCTGCTTCACTTCCTGTGGGCTCCAGGAGTATGGAGAACAGTCGTAAGGACAGATAATCCCCAAATGGCAGAAGTGCCTACTCAGGCACCGCCACCGTAATTATGATGTTTGTTTCCCACAACCTTTTCATGTCTGCCTTTCTGACTTGGAAAGGCTGTCGGAAAGTGACTTTGAGGGCTCCTAGCTGGGCCCCATTTCCCGTGGACCTCTGCTATGGGGCCCGGGGGGGGCAACTATGGTGCAACCCGCATCATAATTATGGATGCGGGACTGCCGACTTCTAGTCGCTTGGTCCATTTCCGCTACAATGTCAAAAGGACCCTCGTCCAATGGACATCATAATTTGGGCCATAGTATCTATGTCTCTCTACCTCATATTCACAGGGAGTGTTGTAAAGTTGAAGACGCTATAATAATTAGCAGTTATGTATTGGAGCCTTTAAGGCAATCACTGACCCCATCCCCACCCCATAATGCTCTTCAGCACTGCAGTGCATAAGAAAATGAGCAGATGGTGCTAGATGTGCTGCATATTCTCTGCATCCATGTATGTATGATTTCTTGACCAGTGAATATAATGTACAGTTGCCATCTCATCATATATCTTCTCAAACCTGACATTATGAGGTATTTTGCTAACATCACACCTACTTATCTTACATGTGTTTATGCAACGGTGCTTAAGTTTATGTTACAATGCTTACCGAGAGTGAATTGTGGCCTTGTCAAAGGGCATCATGGTGCTAAAGTGTAACCAAATGATACATTCCCCACTGATAATAGTGTAGAACTAATCATCACCATAAAGTAATTAAGGGAATAACCAAGTTTTTAATGCATTCTAAAAATTAAAAAGATTACATTCTTTCCTCAGCTGACCAGATAAGATGTTCCACTTCTGTGCCGCCGCTAACCAAACTCTGAACTATTTTTACAGTATTTAAAGAATAACCCTATTTTACATTATTGTGGCTTTTTAACATCTTTGGTCTTGTGTTAAGTCTATATATAAAGATACAAATTTTTTATAACTACTTGTGTGGTGTCCCTTTGTAGTGTTCCTCACTGTGTTACTGTGTATGATCATAAATGCGTTACACACTGCCTCTGAGATAAGCCTAGTTGCTCGTGCAACGTTACCACAGGGTTAAGCAGAGGTTATCAAAGGGTGTAACCCCCTTACTCTGACTTAGGAAGAAGGGTCCCTACTTGGACAGTGGCCAGCCATTGCCAACTAGAGACCCCCATTTCTAACAATAGATTTCCGTCCGACTGCAATATTATGAAACTATTGGTCAGAGGGAAACGCGCAGGGGATTTCTGCTTCACTTCCTGTGGGCTCCAGGAGCCTGGAGAACAGTCTGAAGGACAGATAATCTCCAAATGGCAGAAGTGCCTACTCAGGCACCGCCACCGTAATTTGATGTTTGTTTCCCACAGCCTTTTCATGTCTGCCTTTCTGACTTGGAAAGGCTGTCGGAAAGTGACTTTGGGGGCTCCTAGCTGGGCCCCATTACCGTGGACCTCTGCTATGGGGCCTGGGGGGCAACTATGGTGCTCCCATAAACATCCCTGCTGCCACACAGTGCAGGTATTTTTTTTAAAGTGTTTATTTTCCATTGAAGCTGGTGCTGCAACCCGCATCATAATTATGGATGCGGGACCGCCGACTTTTTGTCGCTTGGTCCATTTCCGCTACAATGTCAAAAGGACCCTCGTCCAACAGACATCGTAATTTGGGCCATAGTATCTATGTCTCTCTACCTCATGTTCACAGGGAGTGTTGTAAAGGTGAAGACGCTATATGAATAAGCAGTTATGTATTGGAGCCTTTAAGGCAATCACTGACCCCATCCCCACCCCATAATGCTCTTCAGCACTGCAGTGCATAAGAAAATGAGCAGATGGTGCTAGATGTGCTGCATATTCTCTGCATCCATGTATGTATGATTTCTTGACCAGTTAATATGATGTACAGTCATATGTAAGTCACGTGTAAGTTGGTCTAGGGCACAGCTATTACAAATAGGAGTGGGCTCCTGTGCCCCACCGGCCCGCTGCCCCCCTAATAACTTGGATGGACAGGCCTTTAACTGTCCTCAGTGTAACCTATTTCTCCCCCCTTGGAGTGAACGTACCTTACCTTCCTCTCTCGCCCCGGGTGCTCGCATTTTAAAACTAGCATTGATCAATTGTAGATCCCTTCCTCGCCACGCCAACGAAATTTGGTCGATTTTGACCACTCACAGTTGGGACATTCTATTCCTTACAGAATCTTGGACGAAAGATACCTCCAACCCGGATATCCATCTAGCCACCCCCCCGGAGTATCGCTTTCTGGGTATTAACCGAGAGGGAAAAACGGGAGGTGGGCTCGCCATTCTGTACAAATCCCACCTCAATATTACTATTAAAAAAATTACGAACATTGGACCGATTGAGGCTATGTATTTTTCTATTGCTGACCTAGCTGCAGTTTACCTAACCGGCATCTTAGTCTACAATCCCCCTAAAGCTTCTCCTTCCGCATTATCTCAGTTGATAGGCATTATCACGGATCTATCCCTCAAGCACCCGCACTTTATTGTTCTAGGAGATTTCAACCTCCATGTAGATGATCCCGCCTGCATTCAAGCAAGGCGTTTTCTTGACGCCCTTCATAGCTTGAGCCTGATGCAACTAATCCAAGGTCCAACGCATGTTGCTGGCCACACACTGGATCTTATTTTCTCCAACCTTCCAGGGGCCATCACTTATCCTTCCCTCCCCCTCACTTGGTCTGATCATTTTTTACTTAGAGTAAAAAATGATCAGACCATTTTTTACTTAGAGTCGGTGCCTCCCTCAGGCACCGACTCCGGTGGTATTGGGAACAGATTACAGGAGAAAATGGCATAAGATCACCTGTTCTGCCTTAGAGCCGTTATTTAGCTGCCCTCTGGAGCCTCAAGTGGTAAATATCAATGACTGCGTCAACACATTTAATACGACCTTATCGGCTGCAGTGGACGAAATTGCCCCACTCCTACCGGTATCATCCGCAAGAGTCCGCCCCTCTGCTCCCTGGTTCTCAGCCGCCCTACGTAAAGAGAAAAGTCACTGTAAAAAATTAGAACGCTGCTGGAGACGGACATATGATGCTGAGGCTAAAACTATCTACAGAACGGCCCTTAAGAAATTCATCAAATTAAAAAAATCTGCCATGACAGAGTTCTTTGCCACCCAAATAAAAGCCGCTGACAACTCAGCAAAGACACTGTTTAAAATTGTTAAAGACTTTGTAAAACCCCCTGCTATGACTCCCAACAACCTAGCCAACCAGTCTCTTTGCAGCGGACTATCTGATTTTTTTCAAGAAAAAATTGAAAAAATTGCAGCCTCCTTTCCTCCACCTGCCATTCCCCTCCCCTTGGCCTCTACCACCCAGGATATCGTTCCTACCCTAGACTCCTTTAAGGATCTTACTCCGGACCTTGCACTTAAATTATTTTTACAGTGCAAATCGGGTTCCCCGTTAGACCCGGTCCCCCCAAAAATCATGAGTGAACTGTCTACCTTACTGCTGGAGCCACTCACCACCATCTGGAATGCCTCCCTACGATTAGGCCAATTTCCTTCTTCGTGGAAGGAGGCTCTTCTTGTGCCCATCCTAAAGAAATCAGATGCTGACCCTATGCAATTCAGTAACTACCGGCCCATTTCCCTTCTCCCGAAACCCGCGAAAGTTTTGGAGAAGGCAGTCCAACTACAACTGGCAGAGTATTTAGAGACCTACTCTCTGCTACATGATTCCCAGTCCGGCTTTCGTGCTGGTTTCAGTACGGAGACCGCACTACTAGAGGTTTCGGAGACTGTACGAGAATGTGTGGATAAGGGAGAGGAGGCCATGTTGGTTCTCCTCGACCTATCCGCCGCTTTCGATACAGTGTCCCACCAAATTCTTCTAGGCCGACTGGAGCAGATTGGACTGAGCGGCACTGCTTTAGCATGGGTCTGTTCTTTTCTTCTGGAACGCTCACAGAGGGTTCTTCTCAGACCTTTTAAATCTGGATGCAAACCTCTAGAACGCGGAGTCCCACAGGGCTCAGCGCTAAGTCCTCTGTTTTTCAATGTTTACCTGGCCCCGCTAGCCAGGGTGGTGGAGTCATGTGGAGTCAGAGTGATCTCATATGCGGATGACACACAGTTGATATTCTCATTTAGAGATCACTCTGACTCCAGCCTCTCCAGCTTCCGCCATTGTCTGGGCGAAATCTGTGCGTGGATGTCCTCGAATCATCTACGGCTTAACACTGACAAGACTGAGGTCCTGTTTTTTAATCAAAAAATGACCATTCCACCCCCACTTTGGTGGCCTACGGTACTTAACCCCCCTCCAGTCCCGGTCCATTCTGCCCGCAATCTGGGGTTCACATTTGATGACACCCTCTCCTGTAGCCCTCAAATCAATAAGGTTACTGCGACCTGCTTTGGCAAATTAAAAATGATGAGAAAGATCTTTCCTTTTCTGCCAATGGAGGCTCGCAGAACCGTTACTCAGGCATTAATCACTGCCCATCTGGATTATGCCAACAGTCTGTATGCTGGGGCCCCTCTATATCAAATTGAACGCCTGCAGGTGGTACAGAATGCTGCGGCAAGACTGATTGGTAACATCCCATATAGACACTCTATCTCTGCGTTCCGCAAAGAACTCCATTGGCTTCCTATAGCCTACCGTATCAAATTCAAAACGCTTGTTCTGGCCTATCGAGCTCTGAACGGCTCCGGCCCAGAATACTTAAGAAAGAGATTGAGATTGTCTCACTCAGTCAGAGACCTTCGTTCTAACAATCTGCGTCTCATGCTTGTGCCTAGATTCCGTCGCTCAAGAACGGGTGGCAGAGCATTCGCTGTCTTAGCTGCTAAACATTGGAACAGCTTGCCAATCAACCTGAGATTCGCCCCATCTGAAGCTCTGTTTCGAAGAGGCCTGAAAACTTGGCTGTTCGCTTCTATCTAGATTGCTCTTCTCTTCTAGCAGATAATTTTAGCGCCGGGACACCCCCGTTGGGGGTAGCCGTGCGCTTTATAAAATCCATAAATAAATAAATACAGTTGCCATCTCATCATATATCTTCTCAAACCTGACATTATGAGATATTTTGCTAACATCACACCTACTCATCTTACATGTGTTTATGCTACAGTGCTTAAGTTTATGTTTATGTTTGGTTCCGACCCTCTGGCTCCGCTAAAAGTGTACACGTCAGACCGGCTCTTGGAGCTACGTCCTCCTCTCTTCCAGTTCTGTTGTAACTACGACCCTCTGCTCTTGGTAGGAGGTGCCATTATAATCTGTCCTCATTGTCAAACTACTTTACCAACTGTTATGAACCCTTCTGCTATCATCAAGGCTATACCAACTAAAACTTTTTCGATGGCCCTCGCCAATGTTCGCTCGCTCGGTAAACACCGACAGGAGATAGCGGATCTTATAGAGGATAGAAAACTAGATATCCTATTTTTAACAGAAACATGGATGGATAACTCGTCCGATCCGGATTTAGTGATCGCAGTGCCTAGTGGATTCACTATCCATAGATTAGATCAGCAACGTAAGAAACGAGGTGGTATCGCTATTATCTTACGTGACGCATTCACCGTTAGAACCAACATTTTTTCCACACTGTCCTGTGAAGCTCTACAATTTTCCATTAAGCTAACTCCTTCCTATAATTTTAAAGGGATCCTTTTGTACCGACCACATGGGTCGAGGACTGGATTTATCACCGAGTTTAGGACCATCTTAGAATCATTAGCTCTGGACAGTTCCTTTTCTGTCCTCGGTGATTTTAATTTTAATTTTGATAAAACCGAGGATAAAGATACTGCCACTTTTTTAGCGGATATGACTGTTTGTGGTCTTCCATTGTTGGTCAAAACCCCCACACACGAAGGTGGCCATATATTGGACGTATTTTCACTAACCAGATGGATCTATGTGTTTCACAAATTCTCCCCTTAACATGGTCAGACCATCACGCTATCCTGGCCACATTGACCATTAATAATCCCGCAGACCACCAAGTTTCCAAATCTTCCTTTACCTCTCGACAATCTTTTCAGGCGTGGAACGACATTAATCACTCCAGCCTTGAAACACTTCTGACTACATCTACTCCCCACTTATCTGCTGACCCCAACATTGCTATTTCACAATTCAATAAGTGGATTGGTTCTGCTGCCACCTCTCTGGTCCCAATTAAACAACACTCTCGTAATAGGCTTGCTCCATCAGCCCCATGGTTCTCGGAGGCCTTAAGACTACAGAAGCAGCAGTGCAGAAATAAGGAGAGGCACTGGCGGAAAGATTACTCGGGAGAGGCCAGATTAAAATATAAAGAAACACTGGCTATATATAAAAATATGATCAGTGACGCCAAGAAAAACTACTACAGCGATAAAATTGAACAAGCTAAAAATTCCAACAAGGCATTATATGAAACTACCAAACAGCTAGCCGGGCTCTCTCAAAATCTGTCTCCCCCTCCTTCCCAATTTTTCTGCGACGCCTTGGCTAACTTTTTTTTTAGCAAGGTCAATGATATTTACTCGGTCTTTGCTAATAACATCAGCATTTCTTCCAAGCCATATACTACACCCTGTACTGGTCCAACTCTTCTGGAGTTTGCAGAAATATCTAATACCCAGACTGCGGATATCCTATCCTCCATCAGATCGGGTTCCGCCTTGTACCCATGTCCGGTCAAAGTTTTACTTCCTGTCATGGAAGTTGTTCTCCCCGCTATTACACTGATTTGCAATTCCATCTTCAGTACTGGCATTTATCCAGCCCCAAAAAAACCCTAATCAAGCCATTGTTAAAGAAACCTCACCTTGACATGGATGAGTTAAACAACTACCGTCCCATTGCCAGCCTCCCAGTTCTGGCAAAGATAGCCGAAAAAGCACTAAACCAGCAACTCTCGGCTTTTTTGGAAGAACACCATCTTTTGGACGAATCCCAGTTTGGCTTTCGTCAATATCACGGGACAGAAACGGCTTTGATAAAGGCCGCGGATGATATTAGAACCATCCGTGATGCCGGGGGGTCTGCAGTTTTAATACTCCTTGACCTATCGGCAGCTTTCGACACGGTCGATCATGCCACCTTGATCGACCGTGTCGAGAGCATGGGTGTTCTTCACAATGCGAAGAAACTCTTGGCCTCTTTCTTGGCTGACAGGACACAGGCGGTTACACTGGGAGCTTTCCAATCACCAACCTTGTCTCTGCCATGTGGAGTTCCGCAAGGCTCATCCCTAAGTCCGACACTCTTTAACATTTATGTGTCGGACCTCGCCAACATCATTCGGGCCCATGGGATGAGCCTTACGTCCTATGCAGACGATACCCAGTTAGTCCTAGCCATCAAGAATGATGGCCACAAAAGAGCAGATGACCTCAATTTAGGCATGCGGGCTATTGGGACCTGGATGGCTTCCAATTGCCTAAAATTGAATTCCGATAAAACAGAAGTAGTAATCTTTGGTCACCTGATTCCGGAATGGTCCCCGCGCTGGTGGCCTTCGTCATTTGGCCCTCCTCCTGCGCCGGTTGGCAGGGTCAGGAATCTGGGAGTCATTTTTGATGACCGTCTCACTTTTCTTTCACATGCCAACCAGATCACCTCTTCGGCCTTTTTTAAACTAAAACTCATTAAGAAAATCCTCCCTTTCCTTCCGGATGCAGCTGGCAAAACCTTGGTTTCTTCTTTGGTTTTGTCCACCCTTGACTATTGCAACGCCTTGTTTTTAAATGCTCAGGAAGGAGTTCTGAACAAAATGCAAATGGTTCAAAACTCTGCCGCTAGGCTATTAGGAGGAATCCCCAAATCTCAATCGGCCTCGAAAACTATTAAAGACTTACATTGGTTACCTATCAGAAATAGGATAAAATTTAAATCCCTCTGTTTAGTCTACAAGGCCTTGCATCAATTGGGACCTGCATTCCTGGCCCAAAATCTCATCCCCTACTGTCCTTCTAGAACTCTATGCTCCTCTAGTCTTAATGACCTAGTGATCCCTCGGACTAAATCAGTCACATGGGGCGATAGAAGATTTCTGGTGTCTGCCCCCAAGCTTTGGAACTCTCTGCCTTACTCGATTAAAACAAGCCCTTCGCTATGGTCTTTCCGTAAACTACTCAGACCTGGCTTTTTAATCAGTAATTCTGCCTGTACTAAGTAATCTCTGTGCCTCCCTCTAGGGTTAACTTCTGCTGATACTTTAGCGCCGAGACGCCCATGGGCCTTCGTTAGCGCTTTATAAATTTTATTAATAAATAAATAAATAAATAATGCTTACCGAGAGTGAATTGTGGCCTTGTCAAAGGGCATCATGGTGCTAAAGTGTAACCAAATGATACATTCCCCATTGATAATAGTGTAGAGCTAAACATCACCATAAAGTAATTAAGGGAATAACCAAGTTTTTAATGCATTCTAAAAATTAAAAAGACTACATTCTTTCCTCAGCTGACCAGATAAGATGTTCCACTTCAGTGCCGCCGCTAACCAAAAATACTAACCAGCAACTGAAAAAGAATGACCCTAAGATCGAAGAGCACGCAATTTTATATATACAGGAAATCGTCATTTTTTCTGTAATTTGTAACCACGAACTGCAGTCAGATGATGGGCTGCATCTTGGCGGTATTATAACATGGCAAAAATATATATTATCGTGCTGGAAATGAGAGAACATATGCATACATCCAAAACATTGGCTTTTAAATCTGTAACAGCCCCTACATAGCCATGGAATGCTCTGGCATACATTTAACATGTTTTGTCTAATGTTTGGACAAAATATAGTTTTAAAAATATCGGGAGACAGAGCTATCAGAAATTAAATATCTTGTCATTCAAATATTGTGATACAAATGTTTATTGACAAGAATATCATTATTTGAGGTAATTTATTTAATTGTAAATAATATAAATGTTTTTAATATCATTTTTACTAATATAGTGGTTAAGAATATTGTATGTTAACTAGTTTGATGTTTTTAGTTGGGATATTAATTTTATGTTTTACTATTTTTTATAGAAATGTTAATACTTGTTTTTTAAATATAGCTTGGAATTTTAAGTGTTTTAGAAATACATTTTTATTAACTTTTAATTGCAATTCATAGTGTCAAAGTGTCAAAGGTTTTTGGGTTTGTAGGGAGATAGGGTATAAAGGTAAATAGGTAATAAATGAATAAGAAATATTTAATACATTTTCTTTCATTATACGATTGATATTTATTATGTAATTTATGCAATACTGATTTATTTTCTTTATTAGGTTGTTTACATGCTGTTAGGTTCGTAGGGGTAAAGGGTGGGAAGTTGACTAAGCAACAGTTAAGCAACAGTTAATTACCAATACTCAATATTTGTTAATTATTGGATTGTTTTCTAATTGTGTCATTTATGGAAGACTTATGTTATATTTTAATTGTGGGCAGATAAGTTAAGTTTGAAAGGTGGGATGTTAATTAGGTAATAATCAACAATTATTTATAAATTGTTAATTAATTATTGAATTGATGTTTAATTACGTTAAATATGGAATGCTGCTTTATTTTACTTATATTTTAGTTGTGGGAATCTATGTTTTGTAGGAGTAGAGGGTGGCAAGCTAATTGAGTAATAATTAATTAACAATGAATTTTCATTTGTAAATCAATTATTTAATTGAATTTTAAATGTGGATTGACAAATAATTATTTAATTTTAATTTTAGCCGTGGGATGCTAAATTTATAGGGGTACAGGGTGAGAAGTTAATAAAATACTACTTAATTGACAATTAAATATTTAAATAATTCTAGGGTTAGGAAATCGTTTTTTTTCTTCGTTACATTTTAAGTGAAGGTTGCTAGGTTTGTAGGGGTCCCAGGTGGGAAGTCATTTCTTTAATAATTGAATGAAAATTATGTATTAATTGATAAATGTTTTATTGAATAGTACTTATGTAAACTGATTCATTATTTTTTAGTTTTTTAATACATATACATATATATATATATTTGTATATATATATATATATATATATATATATATATATGTATATATGCTTTAATCCGTGATACCGCTGCAGCAACCTGTTTGTCGCTCTTGCACGAGCTAACACAGACACAAACCAGGTAACTCGATGCAAAGTATTCTTTATTGCGTACTGCTAAGTCGCCATACCGTTTCGGCTCCGAGGAGCCTTGATCCGGTTTACCTCACGCCATAGAAAACTACTTGCCGTGTGGTTCGTGTCCTGATTGTGCTACCAGACACTTGTAGATCGGGGATTGTCTTTGTATATATATATATATATATATATATAAATATATATATATATATATATCCAACGAAAATCACTCCTTCTGGATCCCTCCGACCCTAGGAAGGTGGCGTGCACGCCGGCGGAGTTAGTCCGGCTGTTCCAATGTTGCCCAAACAAAATCCAAAATAAGCGCGCTCTCAGGAAAAAAGAGGAGTATGTCGGTCTTTTGCAAAGTGCTGTTTAATCACAACGCGTTTCACCAAACAAATGGCTTGATCACGTGAATGTATGCTGGCAGTTCATAGGTTAAATAACATCCACAATGTCATGAACATAAACATAGGACTGCGGCAGGGGTGATAAACACAACTTAAAGGTCAGGCACTTCATGACAAAGGCGCGCGCAAAAGAATGCAAAACAATGTAAACATTACTCAAATGATAAATGTGACAGCTAAATTCCCGCCGTTATCTAAATATAAAAACAAAACCTCCCCACGTAACAATCCTGGAATATAAAATATATACCATGGGTGACTGATGAGATGTGTACTCTCATCATGAACGAGAGATCTCGAAACTCCGCCCTTCATGAACACGAGTAACACGCCCAGTGCGTTGTTGTAGTGACTGTGGACGGGCAAAGAAAAGAGGAGGATGGCGTAACATGATAAGATACGCTGTTATGTCATGGAATTACGAGTACTGCTCATGTCCTGAAACTGTGTACCCCTTTCTCACAAATAGTCTTGAAATATTGGGCAAGTGCCCGAATCAAATGATGATACCCTGACTTCAAGATATCAAAAAAGGTTACCCTCTTGTGCCGCTCTCACGTCTAGCAAGCAAACCAGTGCCCCTGTGAACAGGAAAAGGGAGAAGGGGAGAAGTCCCGTGAACGTGAAATATAAGTGAAAAAGGGCCCCTTCTCATCTATGCCTGCAAAGAAATAAAATAAAAGCATAATTACAATCAATTCTGCTCAAGCTGCTAATAGCACATTGTACAATAAAAACAACCATCAGGACAAAAGGTACTGATTAGACAAAGAGAAGGAAAAATTGGAGGAAACTGAATTCTGTAAAATATTGTACACACTGCAAACAAAGACACCAGGGCCCTGGTGTCAGGCGGAGAACTGAACATCTGATTAAGCATGTTATTTTTTAAGATGTACTGATAAATCCTCATTTTCATTCAGTCCCCCCGGGGTTTTGGTTTGGAAATCAATGATGAGTTTGGACTCCCTTTGGCGCAGTTTTAGAACTCTATTGCCACCCCTGGGGTTCTTAGTGATTTGTTCCAGGACAATAAAGCTCAACTCCCTCACATTGGAGAAATGAGTTTCTCTGAAGTGACGAGCCACCGGGTATTTGGGGTCAAAGTTGGTGATGGCTCTAGTGTGCTCCAATATCCTCTTCTTGGCCATGCACGTGGTGCTGCCAATGTACCATTTGTTGCACGTGCATGCAATGGCATATACAACAAATGTGGAGCTGCAAGTAAGAAAAGATGTAATTCTTTTGTAAATCCCATTATGAGTGACCTCCTTACACGATTTACTGTTGGCACAAGCCTTGCAGTGTCCGCAAGGGTAGAAGCCATCAATGCCTTCTATGTTGGTAGGGGGATATACCGTGATGTCACTATGGACCAACATGTCACGTATATTCCTGCCACGTCTATAAGTGATGCTGGGTCTAGTGGGAAGATCTGCTCCTAGTACATTATCACATTTGAGAACATCCCAATTTTTGGTTATGATTTTCTTTATGGATTGAGCATCTGAACTGTACGTGAGGATGAGTCTGGTGGTTTCTCCATTCTTATCATCCTCCCAAGACTACTGCAGGCAACAGCATGCTGCATGCCCTCAGCAGTCACCCTGAAAATCTGAAATGGAGCATTCCGTTTGGGGAACTGCTAAGGGCAAAACGCAACTGCAACACTACTCAGGGTTTTGAGGATGAAAGTGAGATTATGATGGCGAGATTCAGAGAAAGGGGTTACCCTGAATGGGTTCTGAAGAAAGCTAAGACGAGGGTTAACTCCATAGATAGAACTGAAACCATCAGTGACAAATCAGGGGAGGATGATAAGAACGGAGAAACCACCAGACTCATCCTCACGTACAGTTCAGATGCTCAATCCATAAAGAAAATCATAACCAAAAATTGGGATGTTCTCAAATGTGATAATGTACTAGGAGCAGATCTTCCCACTAGACCCAGCATCACTTATAGACGTGGCAGGAATATACGTGACATGTTGGTCCATAGTGACATCACGGTATATCCCCCTACCAACATAGAAGGCATTGATGGCTTCTACCCTTGCGGACACTGCAAGGCTTGTGCCAACAGTAAATCGTGTAAGGAGGTCACTCATAATGGGATTTACAAAAGAATTACATCTTTTCTTACTTGCAGCTCCACATTTGTTGTATATGCCATTGCATGCACGTGCAACAAATGGTACATTGGCAGCACCACGTGGATGTATGACGTTACAACGCATACTTTTACCACGCCTACCATTACCACGCATTTTTTACAACGCAGGATCCATGACAACGCATACCATTACCACGCATGTATTTACAACGCATATACCTTTACAACGCATACAATTACAACGTAAGTATTGGTAAGTATATAATATTTTTTTAAATTTAATTTAATTAAAATTAATATAATGTAATTTAATTTAATTTAATTAATTTAATTTAATTCATTTAATTTAATTTAATTTAATGTAATTTAATTTAATTAATTTAATTTAATTTAATCAATTTAATTTAATGTAATTTAAATTTAATTATATTTAATTTTTACACTGTACCCTTTTACCCAAAAACCCCAAACTGACCCTGAACCCAAAAAATATCCCTTTTACCCAAAAACTCAAAACTGACCCTGAACCCTAAAATTACCCCTTTACCCAAAAACCCAAAACTGACCCTGAACCCAAAAAATACCCCTTTTAGCCAAAAACCCAAAACTGACCCTGAACCCTAAAAATACCCTTTTACCCAAAAACCCAAAACTGACCCTGAACCCTAAAAATACCCCTTTACCCAAAAACCCAAAACTGACCCTGAACCCTAAAAATACCCATTTACCCAAAACCCCAAAACTGACCCTGAACCCTAAAAATACCCCTTTACCCAAAAACTAAAAACTGACCCTGAACCCTAAAAATAACCCTTTACCCAAAAACTGAAAACTGACCCTGAACCCTAAAAATACCCCTTTACCCAAAAACTGAAAACTGACCCTGAACCCTAAAAATACCCCTTTACCCAAAAACTGAAAACTGACCCTAAACCCTAAAAATACCCCTTTACCCAAAAACTGAAAACTGACCCTGAACCCTAAAAATACCCCTTTACCCAAAAACTGAAAACTGACCCTGAACCCTAAAAATACCCCTTTACCCAAACACTGAAAACTGACCCTGAACCCTAAAAATACCCCTTTACCCAAAAACTGAAAACTGACCCTAAACCCTAAAAATACCCCTTTACCCAAAAACTGAAAACTGACCCTAAACCCTAAAAATACCCCTTTACCCAAAAACTGAAAACTGACCCTAAACCCTAAAAATACCCCTTTACCCAAAAACTGAAAACTGACCCTGAACCCTAAAAATACCCCTTTACCAAAAAACCAAAACTGACCCTGAACCCAAAAAATACCCCTTTACAAAAAAACCCAAATAATATTTTTAATAAAATAATATACTTGCCAATACTTACGTTGTAATGGTATGCGTTGTAAAAGTACCTGCGTTGTAAATACATGCGTGGTAACGGTATGCGTTGTAATGGATCCTGCGTTGTAAAAAATGCGTGGTAATGGTAGGTCGTGGTAAAAGTTGCGTTGTAAAGGTTGTATACCGCACCACGTGCATGGCCAAGAAGAGGATATTGGAGCACACTAGAGCCATCACCAACTTTGACCCCAAATACCCAGTGGCTCGTCACTTCAGAGAAACTCATTTCTCCAATGTGAGGGAGTTGAGCTTTATTGTCCTGGAACAAATCACTAAGAACCCCAGGGGTGGCAATAGAGTTCTAAAACTGCGCCAAAGGGAGTCCAAACTCATCATTGATTTCCAAACCAAAACCCCGGGGGGACTGAATGAAAATGAGGATTTATCAGTACATCTTAAAAAATAACATGCTTAATCAGATGTTCAGTTCTCCGCCTGACACCAGGGCCCTGGTGTCTTTGTTTGCAGTGTGTACAATATTTTACAGAATTCAGTTTCCTCCAATTTTTCCTTCTCTTTGTCTAATCAGTACCTTTTGTCCTGATGGTTGTTTTTATTGTACAATGTGCTATTAGCAGCTTGAGCAGAATTGATTGTAATTATGCTTTTATTTTATTTCTTTGCAGGCATAGATGAGAAGGGGCCCTTTTTCACTTATATTTCACGTTCACGGGACTTCTCCCCTTCTCCCTTTTCCTGTTCACAGGGGCACTGGTTTGCTTGCTAGACGTGAGAGCGGCACAAGAGGGTAACCTTTTTTGATATCTTGAAGTCAGGGTATCATCATTTGATTCGGGCACTTGACCAATATTTCAAGACTATTTGTGAGAAAGGGGTACACAGTTTCAGGACATGCGCAGTACTCGTAATTCCATGACATAACAGCGTATCTTATCATGTTACGCCATCCTCCTCTTTTCTTTGCCCGTCCACAGTCACTACAACAACGCACTGGGCGTGTTACTCGTGTTCATGAAGGGCGGAGTTTCGAGATCTCTCGTTCATGATGAGAGTACACATCTCATCAGTCACCCATGGTATATATTTTATATTCCAGGATTGTTACGTGGGGAGGTTTTGTTTTTATATTTAGATAACGGCGGGAATTTAGCTGTCACATTTATCATTTGAGTAATGTTTACATTGTTTTGCATTCTTTTGCGCGCGCCTTTGTCATGAAGTGCCTGACCTTTCAGTTGTGTTTATCACCCCTGCCGCAGTCCTATGTTTATGTTCATGACATTGTGGATGTTATTTAACCTATGAACTGCCAGCATACATTCACGTGATCAAGCCATTTGTTTGGTGAAACGTGTTGTGATTAAACAGCACTTTGCAAAAGACCGACATACTCCTCTTTTTTCCTGAGAGCGCGCTTATTTTGGATTTTGTTTGGGCAATATATATATATATATATATATATATATATATATATTACCTACTGGCGATAGCCAGTAGGTATATATAGTTAGGATTTTTTTCTCTATGGGATTTCTGAAAATTCTATGTCTAATAACTTTGGCGTTTGTGGACGGAATTGGCTGAAATGTTCAGGAAAATGGCACATTTTGTTTCTGAGCAGCCCCTGAAAATTTGGGGGGGTTTCGTCAAGGGGGAGCCGAGAAAAAAGGGGGGTCCCAAAACACGTTTTTCCCATTCATTTTTCCATAGGGCGGTTTGGAATATCAGATCTTCATTTAATTCTGTTTTTTAAGTATTTTATAAATGTGTTTTTATTACAGATATATATATATATATATATATATTGTAAAATTAATGAAAACATTTATTTCAAATTAGATTAATGTTATTAATGTATTACCTGTATGATTGCATATATATATTTTCATCATACACAATTAGAAAACTAATCACATAAAATATGTTTTATGAATTATAATATATATATATTTATATTAATAGATGTAAAATATTTTTCAACATGTATATAATGAAATATAAATATTTGTATTATTATGCTGCACTATATATATATATATATATATATATATATATATATATATATATATATATCCAACAGAGAAGTCGGCACGAAGCATCAATGGCCGCTTGCAGCGGCGGGCCAGGACGGGATCGCCACTCCCAAAGTATTCGTGAGCAAGGGAAGTTGTTCCCGAAACGCGTTGAGTGGGCTGTGGATTAAACACCAGTTTTTGAACTAAATTGCTGGCCTGGACGTCGTTCTTTACGAAAGGTGAAAAAGTGTGGTGGAATATATATATATATATATTACCTACTGGCGGTCGCCAGTAGGTATATATAGTTAGGATTTTTTCCCTATGGGATTTTTGAAAATTCTATGTCTAATAACTGACGGAATTGGCTGAAATTTTCAGGAAAATGGAACATTTTGTTTCTGAGCAGCCCCTGGAAATTTGGGGGGGGTTCGTCAAGGGGGGGCCGAGAAAAAAGGGGGGTCCCAAAACGTGTTTTTCCAATGTTAATTTCCATAGGGCGGTTGGCCTCACTTTTAGCCCGAACGGCTGAATGGATTTGCACGAAACTTGGCAAAATTGTAGGGACTGGTAGCCCGATGTGCCTTTGCTAGGTCTCAATATATGTGCTCCAGTGGATTTTGAGAAATTAACGTTCAAAAAAAGATATATATCTGTAACAGCGGACCGGGCAGCGCTCCGGTTCGCGTACTTTTCGCGTTACGGAGCTTTGTGAAGCGAAGCTGATTGGTTCTCCGGCATCTGTAAACATTCCAAACAGTTGGTAGCGGCCGCCATCTTGTCTCTCGGTAGGATCGAGAGACAAGAGGAGGCCAAAGCGAAGGGGCAAATGACCATAAGGGGGCATAGTAGATCCTCCCTGACCCCCTAGGTTTGATGTGGAGGTTTTAAAAGGGCCCCGCGGGGCAAAAAAAAAAAAAGAAAAATAATAATCGAACGGCTGAATGGATTTGCACGAAACTTAGCAAAATTGTAGGGACTGGTAGCCCGATGTGCCTTTGCTAGGTCTCAATATATGTGCTCCAGTGGATTTTGAGAAATTAACGTTCAAAAAAAGATATATATCTGTAACAGCGCTCCGGGCAGCGCTCCACTTCGCGTACTTTTCGCGTTACGGAGCTTTGTGAAGCGAAGCTGATTGGTTCTCCGGCGTCTGTAAACATTCCAAACAGTCCGTAGTGGCCGCCATCTTGTCTCTCGGTAGGATCAAGAGACAAGAGGAGGCCAAAGCGAAGGGGCAAATGACCATAAGGGGGCATAGTAGATCCTCCCTGACCCCATAGGTTTGATGTGGAGGCTTTAAAAGGGCTCCGCGGGGCAAAAAAAAAAAGAAGAAAATCGTTTTTTTGGTGGGGTGCGCCCGGTTAGCGTAACGGGAAGCGGACTGGGGAGCGTACTACAAGGAAAGAAGAATGATTGACTTTTAACTTATTGTATGTTTATAGACTTTTTTTTAACTTTTTTTTCTGCTGAGTGACGTCTCGGCCTATCTCCACGGGATGCAGTCCCTACCATCTCGGCGTTTAAGCCCAGGGGGACCGGTAGTGTGGGAGAGATAACGGGGCATATTATCAAGGGGGTTTATCTCCGCTTTTTTGGCTTTAAAAGCCAAGAAAGCGGAGATAAAATTATCTCCGTATTACCTAGCTGTCGCTAACACCAGTTAGCCACCACTAGTAGGAGATAGCGACCATCTTGGGCCCCACTTTGCATGTCAGTGATATTTATCACTAATGACATGCAAAGTGGGCATGCCAAGATGTTAGCGACTGGAAACAGTCGCTAACATCGCTATCTCCTATTACCAACTTTTGGAGATATTCGCGCTAAGCGCGAATATCTCCAAAAAGTAACACCTGCCCTGAGCAGTTCTTAGCCATGTTATCCAATGGGAGGTGGATAACATGGCTAAGAGCATTAGCTCGGTAATGCATGAATATCGCTGACTTTTCAGCGATATTAATGCATTGCGGCCGTTTTTTATCGCATTTGCGATAAACCTTGATAATAGCAAGGTTTATCTGCGATAATTTCTGACGATGCTTAGCGGTAAAAAATTCGTTGCTAAGCATCGTTAGGGATAAATATCGCTTAACTTTGGTAATATGCCCCAACGTCTGTTAACGTTCGATTCGAAGGAAATCAGGAAGTGTTGAAAAACATTGTCTGCGCCATCTTGCCTTTTTTCAAATGCCACACTTTTGTCGTGCACCGCAGCCATTTTAGATGCCTTGACCAGACCCACTCTCTGCACGCTGTCGATCCTTAGCATGGCTCCCCACCCTCGCAAGCATCTCCCCCAGGCACTGGTCACCCCCGCTCTCTGTCTTATGCATGGGCAATAAACCTCCCCCCATCTGCGCTGCTCTTCCCTGAGAATCACACCCTGTGCCCGCCCAACACCTCCCTTTCGCCCTATTCACTACCGCACCCTCTGACACTCCTCTTCCTCTGTGTCCGATTGTCCAGGCCGGTCCCAGGCTATCAGCTAGCCCTGCAGATGTAGTTTATGGCCCCAGCTGTAAAGAATCACCCCTCTTCAAAGGAGTTATAGTAGATCAAGGCCCACACCCGATGAGATCCGTCACACCACACGCGTTCCTACTATCTGAAAACCATCCTGTATTGTGATTGGGGAGGGGACCGAGCCTGAAGCGGAAGATTCCAGGGATGACTCTTTGTACATCAAAGTTTTTAGAATTATGTGTCACATTAAAAATATATAGCACTCCAGCAAAGTAGTAGGATTATAAAACTTTAATAACTTATAAATATATACAACAAAACAAAAACAGTAAAAACATTTAAACATTTTTAGGGAAAAAGAAGGAACAATGGTCAGTGGCGGTCGGTTGTGCGAATAGTCCCAAGGCAGCACAACGTCCAGATTTCTGGACGGCACCCAGGTGATGTTGCCTGGGTGCCGCACTGATTTGGGTATCCGGCGTGGGGCGTCCCGGGGGGTGGCTCGTCAGTAGCGGTCTGTTGTGCGAATAGTTCCAAGGCAGCAGAACGCGCTGAAATGTGGATGGCACCAAGGTGATGTCCAGTAAGTTGCCGCCCTCCGAATAACGGCGTGGGGCGCCCCGGGGGGGGTGGGGGGAGGCTTCGTGAACGGGCCTCCCCAGGTGGAGCCTCGTCTGCTGTAGTGGGGCGCCCCTTTACCGTTTCAGTTGCCATTCCGTCCGCTTTTGGTCCACTGTGTCAAAATCCGCAATTCAGCTGAGTTGCGCCCACTCTTGCGGTGCAGCGATAGGCGGCTGTCACAGGACTCTCAAAATGGCGGCAGGCTCTTTCCTTTTTGGGCCTGGTCCACTGAAATGGCCCTGGGACACCTTGGAAATCGGACGCTTGTCTGCTAGGTCTTGGACCCCATTCTCGAAAGCGTCCCCTCCGCCTTGAGGATTCTACAAAAGTCTTGGGGGCCCCCGACTCCTGCAGGCTTCCGGTGGGGAGCGGCTGCCATGATTGCTCGCGGAATGACCACGACGGAGCCACGAGATGGTGGTGCTTTCATGCTGACGCCAGCTTCAGTCTGAAACATCCAGAAACAAGGTGGGGCTTTCATCGTTTGGGGAAAAAAAAAAGTTTTCATCCAATGAAAAGTGTTATTTTTAGGTCATATGATCAAGCCTTCCATCATTAGGAAACCAAAAGTAAAATGAACCAATGAAAAGTTTTATAAACAAGTCACATGACCTGTTATGCGGCATAGGGTATAAAAAGCGTAGAAAATCCGTTGGCACGTGAGGCGGCGTCAGTAGCGGACCGATGTGCGAATAGGCCGAAGGCAGCACAACGCGCCAAGATCCGGATGGCACCGAGGTGGTGTCCAGCAAGTTGCCGCACTGGTGTGGCCATCCTACAATGCTGAAAGTCGGCGTGGGGCGCCTCGTTGGCCTGTGAGATGGCGGCAGTAGCGGACCGATGTGCGAATGGGGCCAAAGGCAGCGCAACAATATTTTCTGAATAGAAGACACCACAAGGCGCTGAGATGCCAAGATCCGGATGGCACCGAGGTGGTGTCTAGCAAGTTGCCGCACTGGTGTGGCCATCCTACAATGCTGAAAGTCGGCGTGGGGCGCCCCGTTGGCCTGTGAGATGGCGTCAGTAGCGGACCGATGTGCGAATGGGGCCAAAGGCAGCGCAACAATATTTTCTGAATAGAAGACACCACAAGGCGCTGAGATGCCAAGATCCGGATGGCACCGAGGTGGTGTCTAGCAAGTTGCCGCACTGGTGTGGCCATCCTACAATGCTGAAAGTAGGCGTGGGGCGCCCCGTTGGCCTGTGAGGTGGCGTCAGTAGCGGACCCATGTGCGAATAGGGCCAAAGGCAGCGCAACAATATTTTCTGAAAAGAAGACACCACAAGGCGCTGAGATTCGGTTAGCACCGAGGTGGTGTCTAGCAAGTTGCCGCACTGGTGTGGCCATCCTACAATCCTGCTCCGAATAACGGCGTGGGGTGCCCGAAGGGGGGGGGGGGAGGCGGCGTGAACGGGCCTTCCTAGGTGGAGGCTCGTCTGCTGTAGTGGGGCGCCCCTTTACCGTTTCAGTTGCCATTCAGCTGAGTTTCGGCCGCTCTTGATGCTACAGCGACAGGCGGCTGCAACAGGACTCTCAAAATGGCGGCCTGTTCTTTGGATTTGGGCCTGGTCCACTAAAATGGCCCTGGGACACCTTAGAACTCGGACGCTCGAATTTTTTTTCCTTTCCTCTACATGCAAAAAAAGGTAATGCCCGGTACGTTACACGCTTCATCTGCCACGATGTACTCTCCAGAGGAACCGAAAAAATATATAGTTATGGTAACTATACCATGCATCGTCATATGGAGAGGTGGCACCGATTAATTATAGTGCTGCATAAAAGAGAGATTTGGAGGAGAACCCCCGACCTGCCAGTACATTCATCAAAGAAGTGGCACTGACAGCATCAGAGGCAAGGGAAACGGTCCCAAATATTTAGAAGAACTTTGGAAAGATTAAAATGACATGTTTAGATTGTGGCAAATTAATTTCATGTGGACAGATGAGTGTTACTCTAATAAATACAGCATATGAACATCATCATAGTCGATGGTTGGTAGAGACATTTTGACTATATCCTGGACCTGCCCGTCCTCGCCCAAAATGGCGCCGGAATAAATGGGACTCGTAACTCCTTGTTGTGTACTGGTTGCACAACCTTGATATCACGAGATACGTATGCAGTTTTGAAGCACATGGCGGGCGGGGACGAGAATAGATTGAATATTTCGATATCCCTATTGATATTAAGTTCTGATGTGTTATTGATTACTGTACTATTGAAAGTTCGAATTAACGTCACCCATGGTACTTGCCCGCAAATGTATATCTAGATAATTTTATTGTAACTGGCCCTGTCGTATTTTAATTATAAAATGTACGTCCACCGATTCCGCAACTGTTAGACACCTTAGTTCTTGCAACCTAATGGCCCGCCCGTTACGTTCCTCTACAGTGTAAATGTCTACTCATCATATACGATTACAGTTTGCTCCGTGGCCGGCCCACGTGGTTATAGGCCCGTATTTGTATAATGACATTTTCACAATAAAGGTTTTTAAAAGAAAACATGGTAGTAGTATATACATTGGTAACGTTTTTAATAATAGTCACTGTTTTAGAATCAGTAAAAGGCAAGTGAAATAAAGCAGACCAATTACATGAAGGGTAAAAGGTATAATACGCAGGAACGCAGTAAAGATAAATGGTCAAGGGCTGTTGTGTTTTCTACTCCTGCAACATAAAGTGATCGATAAGAATCTCATATTCAGGCGTATCGGCGAGTAAGACAGCAGGCCGACCCTCTTTTGCTCAACGGCTCCGTCATGGGACGAAGAAACGCCCTTTTTCTCGAAAAAGGAATATATTTTACTTGCAGGACAGTTGTAAATTTTCCGGGAAAGTACATTAGCCTGGAACATTATAACATATATTTAAGAAAAAATAATGTTCGAAAGTAATAAAAAGCGTAATTTTTAGGTCATATGACCAAGCCTTTCATCATTAGAATAAGAAAAGTAAAATGAACCAATGAAAAGTTTTATTAACAAGTCACATGACCTGTTATGCTTACGTTACGCACTGCGCGTCGCACCCCGGATCACTTCCGGATGCGCTAACGCGGCGCGTCATATGACGCATTACGCGACAACGCAGGTCCAGAATATAGTCAAAATGTCTCCACCAACCAGCGGTCGGAACACAACCCCTTTCAGCAGGCTAAATAGTTCTGTTAAATGACAACAGAAGGGACAGGCAACAAGAACCATCAGTCAAAGAGGGGAGGGCTAGTTCTTCTCTACCGGGTCACGTTGGGGCGCTACCGGAACTGATCGAATTGGTAGTCTACAGTGTTTCTGGATGTTTCAGACTGAAGCTGGCGTTAGCATGAGAGCACCACCATTTCGTAGCTCCGTCGTGGCCATTCCACGAGCAATAATGCTAGCCGCTCCCCACCAGAAGCCTGCGGGAGTCGGGGGCCCCCAAGACTTTTGTAGAATCTTCAAGGCTGAGGGGACGCTTTCGAGAATGGAGCCCAATCTCTAGCAGACAAGCGTCCGAGTTCCAAGGTGTCGCAGGGCAATTTTTGTGGACCACGCCCAAATCTGAAGAGCCGGCCGCCATTTTGAGAGTCCTGTGGCAGCCACCTATCGCTGCACCGCAAGAGCGGGAGCAACTCAACTACATGGTGAGCGAGATGCTGTAGTCGAAAGAGCGGGCGGTAAACAGCTGAATAGCGGAAGAGGCACAGTGTAGCAAAAGCGGGCGGAATGGCAACTGAAATGGTAAAGGGGCGCCCCACTACAGCGTGTCTTTAGGTGAAACGGATTGTGGGACAAGGTCAAGAATGGAAGAGTTACCAAAAGGCAAAAAGTTCCGCTTGATCCCGGGAGCCGGCCACCTATGTCGGGGGCGATCTCAGGCTACACCAGGAGAACACGACTTGGGGAGGGAGCCGGAGCCAAGCGCCCCCTCCGAGTCCGCGCCATCACACCGTCCCTCGGGGGCCTCCGTCAAGCGGTTCAGGGTGGCACCGCATCACATTGTTCACAAATGCAGTCACGTCCTCAAACAGCCCCCACTTTACTTTGAGAATAGTGAAGCTGAAGCAAGTGCAAATAGGCTTCAGACAGTGTTACAAGCACTCCTCAAAACTCTGAACCATCAGAGTGCATGAGTTTCATGCTCGATCGATTGAGCTAGCCGGATCGGGCAACAAAAAGTATAAAATAGTTATGTAAATAGTTGTTTAATAAAATGTTTTACCCTGTTCCTTTGCTGGTGTGTTGTATATATTTGTAATATTTGCATAGAGTTTATCGTTATTTTGGGCGGGGTGGGTGGCGGAGCCGAGCTGTATTGCAGCCATCATGGTGTGGAGTTCAGTTCATCTCACTAGTTTCGTATTTGTCATGAGGGGTTGTTCCTAATGTTTCTATTTTAGCGAGGTCAAAAAGAGATCCCATTAGTGGCCTACTGATTTTGCTCGATTCCTTTTGTTTTTTTACACAATTTTTCGCTATCTGCAAAGACTAAACAGAGTATTGCGACTCAGTGCTTGTTTGTAAATAGAGAATGAACCAAAGAGAACCAATTCTAAAACAGTAAATGCTTGGATAACAATCAATCAAATGGAGAGAGAAGCAGGCAAGACGGATTACAACGGGGGCAAAGGCCTGCGTTAACTACCTTTCACTATCTGCAAAGAGAGAGTACTCCTAATAGAAATGAGGGGGGGGGGGCAGCATTCAAAGCAGATTAGTGTGCATAAACACGAAAATGTTTTTTCTTACCACGTACTTGACATTCGACAGCTTATGATATTTGCTATTAAAAAACCATTGAAATTCACTGAAAAAACCATAGGTTATAGACCATATATAGTTAGGAATTAGCATTTACAAAACCTTGAAAATTCACTGAAAAAACCATAGGTTATAGACCATATATAGTTAGGAATTAGCATTTAAAAAACCTTATTTTACTCACACAAAACCATTGAAATTCCATATATAGTTAGTTGTACTAACTATATATCGCGCACCCGCAATCCACTGCTGATCATGTCACATATTACATCATTCATGACATGGTCAGTGACATCACTGATGACATCACTGATGACATCTCAAATGACATCACTGATGACATCACTGATGACATCTCAAATGACATCACTGATGACATCACTGATGACATCTCAAATAACATTACTGATCACATCACTGATGACATCATTCATGTGATAATACGATGAACCTCTTCAGACTCTAATATAACCTTAGATACACTCAGTGTAAACACAGACTCACAGATTGTCACTCATCCATGAAGTTACACACACACCTAGTCAGTCATGCAAACAATCAATCACACCTCCATTTCCTCAACTATACAGTTATACACACCTTACTTATTCAAACATATACTAACACATATTTACTCTCTTTTACAATCCCTAATACAAGTTCACAATCATCCATACAGCCACTCACACATTCACTGGCTCTTATGCACAGTTATTTATATATGCCAACTCTCACATGTACTATGTTTTACATATGTACTTACTTTGACATGTAGCACTGAGATATCCATTCACTCACCAATACACTCATGCACACAGTCAACCGCCCATACAGCTGTTTCCACATGCACTTTTGAACCCATACATCTAGTGAATCAACTGCTCACACATCTATGCACAGAGTCATACACCTCCCAGCCACCCACACACACACTCAGTCTCCCATACAAATACTTGGGCAACCAATCAATAACCCATATAGTTACTCATATAGCTACTGAACAACACATGCAGCAGTTTTCAGAACAACAGACATAATGATGCACAAATTAAGACAGTTTAGTCACTAACCCATGCACTCAGTGAGACACATTTAATCACTCACTCATACAGTCAGTCATGCACCTACTAAATCCTTCATCCAGACACTTATACATCCACTCAAGACATATTTTAACTTTACAGAAAAATACAGTCACTGGATGTTGTCATCAGTGATGTCATCAGTGATGTCATTTGAGATGTCATCAGTGATGTCATCAGTGATGTCATTTGAGATGTCATCAGTGATGTCATCAGTGATGTCACTGACTATGTTATGAATGATGTAATATGTGACATGATCAGCAGTGGATTGCGGGTGCGCGATATATAGTTAGTACAACTAACTATATATGGAATTTCAATGGTTTTGTGTGAGTAAAATAAGGTTTTTTAAATGCTAATTCCTAACTATATATGGTCTATAACCTATGGTTTTTTCAGTGAATATATATATATATATATATATATATATATATATATATATATATATATATATATATATATTTGTATTTCAAGGTGGCTCTTGGCCAAGGAAGGCACACACAGCGGGTGGAAATTATCCTAGTTTATTTGCATCAGAGGTCCACAATCACCGTCATTTCATCTGTTTGGCCGACGCGTTTCGATGCTGTTCACATCTTCTTCCTGGGCAACGATGACAAAAAACGGCATTTCATTCCCAACCCACTTTCCGCTTTAGTAGTGACTGGAAGTGGGTGTGTCCGCTTAGTAGCTCATGGTTTCTGGGATACGTAGTTTTGACTCATAGTGAGTTCCGTTTTGTCACCATATTTTACACAGTCTTACGGTGGTAAGTGACTTCACCATAAGATTCCAAGCACCACAGTGCGCTCCGATGTTTTGTGTTCCTCCGCAGTGTTGCAATCCCGCTGTGCCGATTGACCAGAATTGCATTGGTTGACACGGCTCCTGACACCAGCGGCTCCTTCCTCCTTTCCTAGGCGGTGCTCCTCCATACGACGAGCAGTCGCAGCAAATGTTTGTATTTCAAGGTGGCTCTTGGCCAAGGAAGGCACACACAGCGGGTGGAAATTATCCTAGTTTATTTGCATCAGAGGAAGGAGCCGCTGGTGTCAGGAGCCGTGTCAACCAATGCAATTCTGGTCAATCGGCACAGCGGGATTGCAACACTGCGGAGGAACACAAAACATCGGAGCACACTGTGGTGCTTGGAATCTTATGGTGAAGTCACTTACCACCGTAAGACTGTGTAAAATATGGTGACAAAACGGAACTCACTATGAGTCAAAACTACGTATCCCAGAAACCATGAGCTACTAAGCGGACACACCCACTTCCAGTCACTACTAAAGCGGAAAGTGGGTTGGGAATGAAATGCCGTTTTTTGTCATCGCTGCCCAGGAAGAAGATGTGAACAGCATCGAAACGCGTCGGCCAAACAGATGAAATGACGGTGATTGTGGACCTCTGATGCAAATAAACTAGGATAATTTCCACCCGCTGTGTGTGCCTTCCTTGGCCAAGAGCCACCTTGAAATACAAATATATATATATATATATATATATATATATATATACAAACATATATGTAAATACATATGTATAGTATTACATTTTAGGGGAAAATATTTAATTTACTTCATATTAAATTTACACATTACAATATTTCACATTTACTACTTTAAACAATATGTTATTTACAAAATCAATATTTTTGTCAATTTTTGGACGGTATTAGGGTCAATTCTTTTTTTCTTTGGTTTTTTTCTTACCATTATAAGTGTAGGAGCATGATCTTGTGGCAAATGTTATTTTTTACATGATATTTTTGTCACCGATATTGTTTACCACAGTATTGTGTCAGTGATCCATTTTGACTTACTGGAGTATTATAATTGGTAATTGTAATTGTACACTGTATTGATATAGCGCTCATTCCCTTGACGAGGCACTGAGTCGCTTTGCTGCAAGTATCACGCTACTCCAGAGCCCAAAGTTAAAGGTTAATAGTAAGTAGATTAGCTTCATACATTTTTTTCATTCCTTTTGGAATTAATTGTGTTAGGTTTGTGTTCCTGATTTCTTGTGTGTTAAGTAGAGTTTAGAGTATGGGTTGAATGTTGGGAATTAATTTGAAGGGGAAGTAGTAGGTTGTTTTTTAAGCAGCGGTTGTCTCTTAGGGGCTTATTAAGATGGCAGACGGGCTGGAGTCCGTCCGCCATCGTGGTGGTGACCGGGTCTGTCCACAATGCATACTGCGGTTCCGCAAACCAAATCAGGATGCGACCGCCACCATGGAGTTTGCATTTTGCATTTTAATATTGCGATGATAAAATAGCATGTTGTGCATTTCACTGCACTATGTGGCAGGCACCACACGGTGCCTGCCATTTGGTGCATTGAAATGTAGAGGGGTATCCATGGGTAACCCCCCAGTGCAGGTTTAGTATGTGTCATTAGTCATTAACGGCATCCCTCTAGGGCACACACAATTCTCCTCTTATATACAAAAGGATTCAACATAAAGTTCCATCAGTCGACATCATAAAGATTCCATCCTCCTATGCATTTCGGGCAATGGATCCCTTCTTCAGGGAGAGGCACTAGAAGAATTCAAAAGCATGTGTAAACAAATGTCATTGTATCTTGCATACCGAAAAGTACAAGTAAAACTAATAGTGTTGCATGCTTAGTGATGGTGCATTTATGATTCAAGTGTCGTAGTGCAACCGTTACCCCGAAAAAAACGAAAAAAACGCCGAAAGACGTTACCCACATGAATCTGATGTCTTATGCAGCGTATAACACCTGCAGATATCAACAGAACGAATTATAACGTAACCAGCGGTAACCACATAACCACTAAATATTCATAGCTACATCAAATCATAGACTAACCTTCAAATGCGGTCAGCCGCCGCTTCATAGATCTAAGCTTCCGATGATATACATCCAAATTATTTTTGAACTTCGGGCGCTCTAGAGCGCTACCGTATTTAAACTCTAGCCAATTCTAATTGGACAGGATCGCGATCACGTGTCCTAAAGTTCTACCTCCAAATGAGCTACGGTAAACGAAGGACTACACCATTACACTCAGAGTATCAACAGCGAAAAAAGACTCCTATATCATTGCTGTTATAGGGAAACGGATCTCTTAAAACACAAATAGTGAAAAAAACGTGGGTATTAAAAACACGAATAATAAGGAACGATTGTGATAGTGTGAGGTGGCTAACATTGTGAAAACTATAAAAGTGTGTATGCACGAATATAGCATGAGACAGGTTTAAATATCACAGACCTACACAAAACAGTATCAAGGAAAAAAGCGACTTAAGGAAAGTCGCTGCATTGCAATTATCATGACTGTTACAAATAACATGACAGTTCAATTCGGTCATTAAGCCCATTCGGCTTACTTGAGCTGAGTCTCTGGATCCAAACGTTTTCACGTTGGAGCAAATGTCTGTTGTTATCTCTGCCTTCCTGTTTTTCTATATATTCCAGTATTAGGAATCTTAATTGGCTGATATTATGTTGAGCTTCTTGGAAATGTGCAGCAATTGAAGATTTCGTGTTGTGAGTCCGAATGTTAGACTTATGTTCTGTGAGTCTAACCTTGATTTTTCTTTCGGTTTTTCCCACATAGATCTTACCACATGGGCATTTAAGTAAATAGATTACGTTAGACGTATCACAAGTAGCTGTTACTTTTAATTTGATTTCATGCCCTCTCATAGGGTGATTTATGACATTGCCTTTAATTATGTTGTTACAATTTCCACAGTTCATGCAGGGTCTTGTACCTTTGTATGACTCTTTCAGGGTCTCCTTCCGTTTTAGAATTTCTCCCACATTACTTCCTCGAGTGTAAGCAAAAAGAGGTGGTTTTTTAAAGATACAGTTAAAATCCACTTCTAAATCTAAGATACGCCTGTGTCGGAGAATACTTTTTTTGAAGGACTTACTCAAAGTTGAATATTTGGACACCGCCACTATTCTGTCTTCATTCTTTTTTGAGTGTGCTTTCAATAGATCCATTCTTCTGATGTCTTGTACTCTCTTCTTGGCTTTGTCAATGGTTTCTTGAGGATAACCTCTTACTAAGAATCTGTTTCCCATTTCTTCTATTCTTTGATTTGCTTTTGTTTCATCTGAAGTTATACGCTTAACTCTTGCCATTTGTGAGAATGGCAAGTGCTGTTTGAGTGACATCTGATGAAAACTTGAAAAATGTAGGGTATTATTTCTATCTGTTGGTTTCCGATATATATCAGTTTCAAAACCCTTTTCCGTGATGGAAACTTCTACATCCAGGAAGGTAATTTTCTTTTCTGACATTTCGCATGTAAATTGAATCCTTTCATCAATTTGATTTAGCGCCATTAATGCTGACTGTAACCTTTCCTTAGTGTTCTTCCAAATTATAAACATATCATCTGTATATCTGATGATCAATTTAGAGTTCTCGCGCCATTCATTGTTCGATAAGATGTTATCATTTTCATATTGCATCTTAAAAATGTTGGCATACGCCGGCGCAGCAGAGTTACCCATAGACGTGCCTACGAGCTGTTGGTACCATGTGTTGTCATATTTAAAATAGCTGTGGTAAAGTGTGAATAACATCAACTCCATTAGAAATGTTTTCATTGCGGTTTCCAATTCAGTGTTCAAAATGGCCTGTTCTACAGCTTCTATGCCAAGTTATGTTATGTTATGTTATTGGCATTTTTTATGCGCACAGATGCTCCAGCGAAGGAGCGTCCTGGCGCAGGGAAAGGTGGACACAACACAACACTAAAAACGGAGAGAAAAGGAAAAAAACAGGAATTTAAAACAAAAAGGTTTTCAGGGCCCTACGAAAAGTTAATAAGTCATCTAACAGGCGGATTTCCAAAGGAAGAGCGTTCCAGAGAGTCGCAGCTTTCACTCGAAAGGAGCGTCCGCCCATCCGGCTAAGTCTGAAGCGTGGGACAACCACAAGAGATTGACCAAGAGATCTGAGTGGGCGAGAAGGAACGTAGGGAGATATAAGATTGTTAAGCATCTCTGGTGCCGACCTTTTTAGGATTTTAAAAGCCAGACTGAGAGCTTTAAAATGGATTCTACTTTGGATCGGTAGCCAGTGCAAGGCCCGTAGAGTATTAGAGGTAGGACAGGTCCGAGGCAGACCGACCACCGCCCTCGCCGCTGCATTCTGTAGCCGTTGTAGGCGGAGGATCTCTGCTTGGTTTGCTCCAAGAAGGAGTGAGCTAGCGTAGTCCAACCGGGAAATAATCATCGCTTGGATGACCAGCTGTCTTGTTGGGGCATCAAAAAATTTGAGCACCGGTCTTAACCCGCGTAGGACACCAAAGCAGCTTGCCGCCACTCTCTTGGTATGGGTCGTAAAACAGAGTGTATGATCAAGCCACACTCCCAGGTTCCTGAGTTCCAAGACTGGAATAGGGGCCGGCCCCAGCTCAGGCGGCCACCAACTGTCCCCCCAGCGGTCCGCATCACTTCCAACGATCATCACCTCAGTTTTTTTCGCGTTCAGCTGGAGACAGTTGTTATTCATCCAGCTGGCCACCTCTCTCAGCCCATTTCGGAACATGGGGGCATCCTTCTCGGCATCCCCGCTGATCGTAACCGCTAGCTGAGTGTCATCGGCATAAGAGACCATGGTAAGGCCCCACTGCCTAGCGACCTCAGCCAGCGGTCGCACGTACAGATTGAAAAGCGTGGGACTCAGCGAGGAGCCCTGGGGAACCCCCATGTCCACAGGATGGTACTTGGACTGAAAAGGAGGGGTGGCAACGCAGAAGGAGCGATCACTGAGGAAGGAGCGGAACCACTGCAGAGCAGAACCACAGATGCCAATGTCCTCTAGGCGGTGTAGAAGGATGCGATGAGACACCGTGTCAAAGGCAGCGCTAAGATCTAATAGAATAAGCGCTGCCGTTTGACCTGCATCCAACACAATCCGCAGATGTTCCACCATTGCCAGAAGGGCTGTCTCCGTGCTGTGACCAGCACGGAACCCATGCTGCATGGGATCGAGGACATTGGCCCGGGTCATATGCTCTGCGAGGGTCAGATTGACGTGAGCCTCCATAACTTTTGCCGCCAGGGAAGCAAAGAAATAGGGCGGTAGTTTTCTGGTTTTAAAGGATCCAAAGATGTTTTTTTCAGGATCGGGGAAACCACCGCTTGCTTCCACTTGGCGGGAACAATGCCTGAGGTCAGGGAGAGATTAATCAGTGAGCACACTGTCGTGCGCCCCTGAAAGGCAGGGTCCCTGAACAGGGCAGATCTTAGAGGGTCTGCAGGTGAACCAGACTTGACTCACTGCGCCCACTTGGCAAACTCATCCCCAGAAAGAGTGGGAAGAGAGTGCAGCGACAGCCAGCCACTGGAGACCTTCAAGGGGATCACGGGTGGTGTCGTGCTGGGGAACGACTGGTAGATGTTCCTAACTTTGTCCATGAAAAAAGCGGCTAAAGTTTCACAGTGGGAATGTGGAATTGAGGTATAAAGTGATACAACATCTGTTGTACATAAGATCAACGTTTCTTCTGGTTTAATTTCCACCTTTTGTAACTTTAGTAAGAAATCCGTAGTGTCTTTCACATATGTAGTCATCCTTTTTACAGTAGGTTGTAAATATCTGTCTAATAGTTGGCCCAAAGGTTCATGCAGACTTCCACATGTGGAAACAATTGGACGAAGAGGAGGGTCATACATGTTTTTGTGTATCTTTGGGGTCATATATAGTGTCGGACCTTTTGGATGATCTTTAAGTAAAAATCTTTTGGTTCTTTCATTGATCGTTCCCAATTCAAATGCCCTTTCTATTATTTCTCTTAATGTTTTCATGTATTCCAAAGTTGGATTTCCACCCAATTTAGAGTACGTGTTGCAGTCCGAAATGTGTTCCAAGACTTTGTTGGTGTACATGGTCTTGTTCATTATGACTAAAGCACCACCTTTATCAGCTTTGATGCAAAGGATGGAGTCATTGTTTGCTAACTTCCTCAAAGTATCCATGTCCTTCTGTGTGATGTTTTTCTTTGCGTGTCTCATTGAGTTTATTCTCAATATGTCTTGTTTGACAAGTTTTTCAAACAGGTCTAGCGTTTTATGACTCACTGGTGATTGAAAGGTACTGGTGCACCTAAGGCCCATTAGTTGATCTGTTTCTCCTTTATCTGATTTTGGTAAAACGTTGTCCAAGAAATGCCTCAATTTCAATTTCCGCATGAGTTTGAAAAAACTCACTTCCAGTTCCAGTTGATCTGAATTGGTGGTTGGCACATACGATGTCCCTTTTTGGAGTAACTCCATCTCATAATTAGTAAAACTTAAGTCTGAGATGTTAATAACCAGCTGGTTTAAGTCTGTGTTTTCTTTTTGTCTTTCTTGGGTACCGTTGTACTTCTTGTGTTGAGATGCCCTGTTTCTTTTTCCTTTACCCCTCCTGGGTCTCCTGTGGGTGGCTGGCCCTGATCTAAAAAAGAAGAACTTGTTGTGGCAGTATCCTTACTGCTAGTTGTTTCTTGTATTCTCGGAGTTAGTTGAACTCTTTCAAGGTGTCTATGTTGAGTTGTGTCACTGTCTGAGGAAGACGTATCTGTTTGCTGAGTGTACCGACGGTTTCTCCTCTTTTGGGCATACACTTCAGCCCATGTATAAACTTCGCCAAGTTTATAATCAAGGGTGTCCCTTTTAAATTTTCTAATTTTTCGATCATTAATTTCTCGTGTGTGCTTGGTAATTTGATTGTTAATATCCTCCAGTATTTTACTCCAGTCTTCATCTGGCATCATGCTTGCAAGATTTGAAGATGTCTCCTCAATCTCTTTAGTTAACTCTTCTAAAATCCCAGAAAGTTCCTCAATAATTAACAGAATGAGATCCAGCGAGCATTTATTAAGGATCGCGTACCATTTTTCTTGAAAACGTACAGAAATTTTACAAAGCGAAGGTTTTAGGGCAATTCGTAGCCCTCTGGGAATTCTCTGGCACCGGTGATATTTAATTAATGTGCTTGCGTGAAGTTTTTGGTTTATTTGACGTTTTGATAAATAGATCAACTGTTTGATACTTTGTTCCTTGCTGTGCGTTGTGGATGCCTGTGTAATCTCTTCTTGTATTAATGCGTATATTCTAGTGGCTTCATCTTCCTTGAAGGCGAAGGTATCGGCTCTTGCCTCCGTGCTCTTTGCGATATCCTCATACGAAATATTACTCATTTTCATATAATAAAAGAGTTGCATTATAGGTGCACCGCCCTTTTTGATTGAATTTTATTTGTATTCTTTGTGAAAGTATTCTTAGTTATGGGTGCTCCTGAGGAGACGTCTTCCGACCAGTGGCGTCTATGAATATAGGTTTAGTATGTGTCGTTAGTCATTAACGGCATTCCTCTAGGGCACACACAATTCTCCTCCTGCACTTATACCGCAACTCTTTTGTTTAACCCCCCAGTGCACCCACACCTCCCCCCAACACATGGGGGCCCGCAACGGACCCCCGAAACCTATCTCCACCAGCCTTTCAATGGTGATTTATCCGCCACAGAAAGGCTGGCTGGATACAGCATAGTTATTGAGCGGACAATGCCTGCTAGGCATCGCCACCATTTCATGGATGCAGAACGCTCCGCCAGTCAATCGCAAGGATTGCCTGTGGCTGTTCCGTGGTGGACAGTCTCTCCTTCTGCCGCGGTCCGAAAGTGATTCCCCCGCCATCGTAATGTGGTGGGGGATAATCACGGTCCGATTTTCAAGGACTGCGGTCCTTCTGCAATCGTAATCGCCCCCCCTAGTTGGGTATCTGGTAAAAAAGGAGGGGAACGTTGAGAAGGAAGCTTGGGGAATCATATTAGTTTGGAATGTTTTGTACACATATGCACATGACACTTGCTAGGATTGTATTGGCTGGAGAAAACTCCTTCATATAAATATCCATATGTACACAGAAACAGTAATATTTAATATGGGCTAATGTGCGCAGTTTTGTTGTGGTGAGGGCTGCCAATTCTGTCAATGTCCTCTGTGTTTTCTAATTTCAGAAGTATCTGCATGTCTTCTGCATAATTATAGCAGGTGAAGTCAAACCTACTGATCCGATCTACAAAAACCTGGGGTTTCATTGCAGTTGCCCTTTCCCCACTTTTTGTTTGGTATTTGATTCCCCTTTGACTGGAGTGCACTGGGTTCCTGCTAACCAGGTCCCCAGTGTCAGTGTTCTTCATCCAAAACGAGGTATCTGATCAACTGATCTGCAATTGGCAAGGCCTTTAGCACCTCTGTAAGGCATCTCTGTAAGTCCCTGGTAAGTGGTATCCCAGTCCCTAGGTCATAGGTACTAGAGAGGGTCACTAAGAGCTGCAGCATATCATCTGCCACTCTGAGGGACTGAGGGACCCAGCCAGAAATGCATTCAGTGTCACTGCAGGCTGAAGGACAAGTTGCTCTAAAAAATGAAAACACAACATGGCACACACCCTGTGTGTCATGTCCACTATCACTGCGCGTAATATTTCTAAGTCACCCCTACAGCAGGCCTTACAGACCTAAGGCAGAAAGGCAGGGTTCATAATATTACATGTGAGGACATATCTGCATGAGCAGATATGCCCCTGTGCTGGCCAGTTCAATTACTGACAGTACAATTGAACTGGGAAGCCATCTTAAGGTATGTATTGTACACTGCTCTAAACGAGTGTCCCAGCTGCATTATGACTTCACTGAAACCTATGGTGTTTATTATCAAGCACCTTGTATTGATAAACCCACATTGATTTCAGTGATAAATATATTAATACATGCACCCAGAGGGTTTCTTAGAGGTACCCCTTGGAAACCTACCAACCTCTAATGTATTGGCTTACTAGTCCTGTCCAGCCTGCTAACACAGATGCTTTCTGACCCCCTGGAGGTAAGAGACCATGCTCTCTGAGGTCACAAAGAATGCCCGCTCTGGCAGGAAGGTGTTGTCACCTCCTCCAAGCAGGATTACTAGTAATCTGCATATCAAGGCAGGAGGCTTCATAGGCCCCCACAGCCTTTGATATGCGACCCTGGCTTCCCTCCAACTAGGGAAATGCCACCCCTGCCCATGATCCATCTGACACAAGGAGAGGGGGTAAATGACCTAGTCAGGAGGTGTGTCACCTTAAGGCTAGTGCCACCCCTAAGGTGGGCTACCTGAAGTGAACACGACTAGGAAAATCTTGGTTTTGGGTGAAATTAGGTACTCTGGGTCAGGGTTATGCCCACAGGAAGTGGCCATATAGAGGGTGTAGTCACTCTAAAGGTAGGTAGCCCATTGGCTACTATCTGACATTCCCTGTAATGCCCCTAAATATAGTAGTTAGGTGGCACTCCTGATGCCAGGACTTCAGATTCGATGGGCACAAATGAGTGGACAAAGAAGATTGCTGATGCGAGAACCAAGGAGCAACTACTGACTTGGCGCCAAGCCTGCCAGCCTGCCTGCTGCACCTGACCCTCATGGAGAAACTGACCCATCCTGCTGCTGTGCAGAAGCCAAGAAACCCAGAGGGATTACTGTGCTTTGCAAATCACCAGAAAAAGTCCCTTTGAGTAGAGGAGCTACTCCCCTGCAACTGCAGGTACCAACTGCAGGTACCAAAGAAGAAAGTTACAGTTCAATGTCTTGGCGCTTACCAGGACTACTGATGTGGCGACCGCCCATTAAGAAGTCGCCTTTCTCTTTCAGGTAAGATCCATCCTCCCTCCAAATGTGTGGACAACAGAACCAACTGTAGCCACATAGCACCAATATGTGGGGTATCGGACCCCTTGCAGCAATCAAGGCTTATTGTGTCCAGCCCAGACACCAAGTAAAACTGACCTGAACATCGAGAGACTTCAGGGACATTGTGGCCCACATCAAGAGTGTCCCATCAGCCCTGTCTGCCCATTTTCTGCAGAACCAAAGTCAAAGAATGAGCCTCTGACTTCCACCACCTGACAGAACAAAGCACTTCTGCACCCGTGCCCCACAAACTGAGTACGAGGGAGGTGACACTGTCAAAGGAGCTCTAAGACCCTCAAAGGCTGAATCCACCCTTGGGTTTGCCCTAACTGGTCTCTCAGTCACTGCCTGTATGCTCTTTGTTCAGGCCCTCTCAATCGCAAGTGTCTCCCGCAGTATTGACCCAACACCTAAAAGCACCACTGCACCTGAGGCCCACAGCCTGAGGAGAAGTGGACCAACGGTGTCCCTACTTCTCAGAGCATCTCAAGAACCGAGCCCCACTGTGGGTTCAACTGGACTGCCCCCGAGGCCCAGCTTGCAGACCCTTTTAACTGGATTATTCTCCATTGAGGTGATAGGGGCACCTGACACTGAAACACACCTCTGCATTTGGCTTCCCCATGTCGCCTGAAGTGACCAGTTGTTGCCTTACAACTTGCCCCTTACTCACCCTATGTCCAGGAGAAAGGTCCTGTAAGTCATTGACTAGTGCCCAAATGAACTATATGTTTCCCCCCCCGTAAGATACTATTACCGCTCCAAAAATTGCACTGTGTGAACTTTTGAAATGTTTAAAAATACATATCTCGAAAAGTACTTACCCGATTCTGATGATCTTGGTTTCTAAATGAATATAAAAATATATGTTGTTTTTATAAAGGGTGTTGTTTTTTTTTTATTGAGTGTGTGTCTCACTTACTGCCTTTGCGCGTGCAATAAATGCTTAGCACTACACTCTGATAAGCCTAACTGCTCGCCATCACTAGCACAAAAGAGAGCATTTGGGTTATCATTTGTGCCTCTGCAAGCCAATTGGGGTTTGCCTGGACTCTCTATACAGTGTACCTCATTTTCTCCACTATACAAAGAGCCGGATTCCTACAAGATCTGGTATGGATTTCATATAGATGTTGAAAATCATGGGTGAGATGAGTGAGCCTTAAAGGTCTCCTGCTTTGATGATGTATGGTTTAGACGAGAATATGTATATTACGTGTTATATTGTGCAGGCACAATGTGATCAAGTGAGAGCTGTGCCCTCTAGTCCGGCTTCCTCAAGCATTTTGATTAGTGCGTCATGATCTACTGTGTCAAAGGCCACAGAAAGATCCAAGAGAAGAAGGGCAGCAACCCCATTCTGGTCTACTGTGTTTATAAGGTCGTATCAGATAGAAATAAGGATGGATTCAGTGCCTCTTCCTTGATGGTATCTATTTTGGAAGTCAGAAAGTATGGAATTCTCTTCAATGAATTGTGACATCTGGACGAAAGCTGTTTTTTTCTATGAGTTTACCCAAAAAATGGTCTGTTTTGTATGGGTCTGCAGTTGTCATGGCCTTGATTGTAGAGGGACGTTTTTTTTTATAACAGGTGTATACATATGTATTTTTTAAATCTTCTGGGAAAACTACAGTTGCTAAGGAAATGTTGATGAGTGTTCTGACTGGGATGACCACAGAAGTAAATAGTAGAATGGTTTAGAAGATTTGAGGTGGCTATGGGTCTGAGAGGAAGCCTATTGGCTAGCTTGCTTTGACAAGATCCAGGAATTTAGTTGATGATAGTTCTTTGAAGATGCATAAAGACTGCAATTGCCTTTACCCAGAGTTTTTTTTTGTAAATTGTTTGGGGCAGATGTTTTTGTTGTTGTTGTTTGAGAGTTCAACATGTTCACTTTAGTTGTGTAATGGAATTTTATTAACTGAAAGTTTGAACAAGTAGTGTTGCAGGCACCACTATTTTCATCATTACTAAGACATTTCTAAGCCTTTATTGACCTAACCGAGGACAGCAACGCCCATCACAGATTCCTTCTGATCCTTCTTGGTACCTATGGTCTGCTTAATTAGTGCTGGTAGTTGCAGGTGTATAGGCACCAGGACACATTTGTATGGGGCAGCACTTAGGTTATTATCATTGGACTGTGTCCCAGAGAAAGACAGAAAAGGGATAAAGACTGTAGATCAGAAAGACAGGAAAAAAGTGACAAAGGCTACTAAATCTCGCTCTGCCGGCCAGTGGATGTAGGCAGCTGAGCTGTGTTATGTGCCGTTATACTGCTCAATAAAAACGATTGATTCTAAAAAGTGACAAAGAGAGAAAGTCTGGATGTAAAAAGACTCTGGAAGAGTGAGCTAAAGGGACGGGAAGAGTAGGGTGGTAGAAGAAAGAGGCAAGAGGTGGATTCAAGACTAGGCAATTTTGGTATTTTGCAACCAAGGCAACTAAACTTTCGGCCCCTGCCCTTATGTTTTCACAAATTGAGCTCTGCTCATGGCCTCTGGAATTCCTCTCTGAAGGTAAAAGCTGTCCCTCTGGTGTTTATAATTTGTAGTACAGTCAACGTATACACAGCATATGAATTCAAATCTGGAAAGTCAATAATCTGATAACATCTCATTTCAGAGGTATTTCTTGGATAGCGTTGGTAAAGTATATACCTGTGGATGAAATAAGGCAACAGCCCTATGAGCACGCAATTAACTTCTCGAGCAGTGGAAGGCTAAATACAGCTCCCTCGGATCCCGTAGGTAAACACATTCCTGCAGCTCCTAGATCTTACCTACCTCTGTTTATTTTACTTGAAGTTTGTAGCAGCGGAACAAATAACACGACCCTTCATACATGTATTGATTCTGACACGCTGTGTGAATATTTACAGTGAGTGGCATATTGTAGGCGAGCAGTTTAAATGAATTCTCACTTTCAGCTCCCATCTGACAGCAAATGTTTACACATTTGCTCTGATGATATAAAGAGAATGCACATGTGCTTGAAATTGGTTCATCTTTTCATTCATTCAGTGAATCTCATCCAGGCACCTACTGATACAAGTGGGCAAAATACATTTATTTATTTTGTCAGTAATGCTCCCACACACGTCATTCATTCACAATACACCTTTGTCTCTCCATAAACCCCAAATCGAGTTGAATTTCATTTGAGGCTAGAGTGTCTTGGAGGATTCGATAGAACACGACGTCGTCATGTGATAGCATCTGCTCACAGAATAAAAAGGATTTATGCAGTTGCCAACACTATAAAAAATAATTTCATTTTAAATCGTTATCAATTGGATTACGGGTCTAACGTTCTGGTCCCTACATGCTTTTCAGGCACTAAGGTTAGGAAAATAAGGAGCCAGGCAAAAGGAGAACTGTGACAGCAAGCATGCCTCGGGGGCTGAGAATGCCTTCACAGTATGGCTTTTAGATTTTAATTTATATTGGTCCTGACTCGTGACACGGTCGGGCACGGCGGGGCCTGGGAGTCAGGGCGCGCTCTGACCCCTGCACACAGGGCTTGAGAGAGAGATGTCAGCTGAGAGCTCCCGAGAATCACAGGGCTGCCAAGCACGTTAGAAATGAATGCCAATCTGGCCAGGTCTCAGATGAATGCTCGCCGGGCGGGAGGTGGTGGCAGTAATAAAGCCATACAGGGAGTTGCGAGCGTATTTCCAGCTGCTTCTTTATTCTATGACATCATTATTACCAGATGGAAAAATAAAAACATAAAAATGGGCATTGTAAAATCAAAACCTTATTTGTATTCAGATGAAATTTATAGAAATGGCTATCCGTGTTTAGCAGTGACTCATTTAAAGATGTAGTGACCCATTTGCTGTAGGCTTTCCTATTTTGGAAGTGTCTTGGGGGAAAGAAGTCTTTCTGTCCACTCCACTGCAATGCAAGTAAATAATCCTGTTGCATCAGCAAGGTTGAATACTTCTTCGTGGATGACAGGAGCAGATCTACGTTGTCAAAAGGAGTATGTGTGATGGGACGCCCCCGTGACCTCACGACAGCAACAAGAAAGAGAGATATTCGTCTCTGTCACGGTGCATATTGCAGACCTTCTGCTGAGAATAGGAGCCCATCGAGCGGCCCACGCCACGGATTACAGATGCCCTAATACAAGGCAGCGCGCGAGGCTTTTGGCAGCTTCGTAAACATCGGTTGTTATACCTGCAGCATCGACTTCCAACATGGCCGCTTTATGAGAGACACAACCCCCGTCAAAGCTGCGGAGATGAAATTGTATTTAACGTAAAACACGCTACAAAACTCAATGAGGGAATATATTCGGTGTTGTATTAAGGTACTGGCACCCAGCTCTAGATTTTCAAATGTATTGTAATAGCCACCCTCAGGAAGATCTGGAGGTTTTCGGACAGTGTTGAAAGTGGGCGGGGGGGGGTTGCTTAGTCAGTAAGATTAGGGGGGGAGGGGGTGTTTGGGCGTTAAACATTTTGTAAACTATTTTGTAAAAAAAACAACTTTTGAACACCTTTAAAACAGAGACAAGAGTATGTGTGTGTCTTTGTCTGCATGTGTATGTAAAAATTTCCCACGTGAAATCAGACACCTCACCTCACTATATCCGCCTTAAAGCACCTGTACCCAACTATTTACTACTGAATAAATTTATTAGGGGGGGTTGTACCACCCCAAACCTCCCTTACCCTAAACCTGTAAACCTGTGTCTTGCCAAGTGTTATAGGACGAAAGAAGAAAATCCGGACAAGGCTCTTATTTGACAAATGGCATGCATATAACTTATACGTTGATGTAGTAACAACAAATAATTAATTAACAACAGGCAACGCCTTTACAGTTTGTGGAGAGAAGGAGTGTGATTGATGTACCAGCTATTGATTATGTATGACTATTGACTGGAAATAAAACCGAATTCAAGAAACTCAGTGATGTTTTGTGAATGGAAGCACAGACATTTACACTCTATTGATGACCCTTTCCATCTAGTAGGTGCCACATATGTAGCCTCATATCATAGTTGTCCACATCTGGGAGGAAAGTTTATTACACGTAGATCGAACCAAAAGCGACATACTTGAAACAGTATTATGAGAAATGAAAGTCGTATGCTCATACGATAAGACCTGACAGCAGTGCGAAAAAGAATGAGTGCTGGTGCCCAAAGCTCTGCTTAGAAGCCCACAGCTTCACCTCCTACTACTTTAATCTAGCGGTGGAAATGCATTAAGAAAAGAATGTGAATTGTGTTCGTGAGTGCAATGGAGGAGGTCGGTGAGCCTGGGGGCGGGTTTAAGGACGTGGCTAAAAAGAACAAAATATTTTGTAACTATTTAGTTGCTATTTCACTTTCAGGTAACTGCATATAAAATAAATACAAAAAAAAGGCTTAAATGATAAATAAATTCAAGTTAAGCTAGTAAGTGAGACATGCACTATTTTACATTATGAAACCTCTATTGGTTAACTCCTTGCCTGCTTCGAACGTTCCGCACACGTGCGGAACGTTCTATTGAGCGGGCGGGGCCGCGATGTTCAGTGGACGTGCGCAGCACTACCGAGGTAGTGCACGCGACATCCGCTGAACGTGCGCAGCACTTTAAGGGTTAATACAGTAACTACAGCAGTCTGGGTGTCTAAATAGAGAGCCACAGAACTGAATTTTGACTGGTGCAGTGGAAACAGTGACTTATGCATTTAGTGCCATTATGTTCCAACCTGTAAGAGAAAGCACTGTGTTTATGTGAGTCATTATTTTAAACTTGCATTACACATTTAATATAATAGGTTGCCACAAAACGTACAAAAATAATTCATTTTAAGTTTTAAAAAATGGTTCAAAAAATAAAAATCTATTATAATTTACAGTCCGTACATAGTGCAAATATGTTTTAGAACTGTCCTTTAAAAGCACACACTTCACAGCTCAGCTGGTAACACCCTTACAATACTTCTCTAAACTAATATATCTTAGTAATCAGGAAGTGACTCTTATCAATGAAAGACTATAGCAGCTTCCAACCATCCTTTACACTTGCAGATTAACTAATTGCACACTTTTACATTTCTTTTAGGAAGCAGGCACCCTGACAGGAAGGCTTGTTACTTGTTTAGCTCTCTGTTCCTCACTCAGCTTCACAGCAGCACTGGAGACTCCTTCTCTTGCACTTCAACGGAGGCGTCTCAGATGTCGAAAACAAAGGTTAATGGAACGTTATAGTCAAGTGAAAGTGTCAGCAAAACATACCATTTTAAATGAATAAAACAATGAAATTCACCAGTTATAGTAATTGCAAGCAACTACAACTCATGTCCTAAATTAACTAAAACTCGCGCCCCAGTCATACCCAGTGCATTATATATGTAATTTCAGATGTTGGAGTGGTGATAGTAATAATGTCATTGACCATGTCATGATTGACATAATGTGTGAGGGAATTAGCAGTGTATGATGAGGGTGTAACTTATAGTTACTTTAGGGCACGTCTTATAGTTAATTGAGATTACTATCTTGAATTTCACTGGTTTTATTTGTTTCTATCGGAATGTTTTTCTGACATATTCCCCTAACTATAATGCCCCTTTAACCTTTGTGTGTTTCGATATTATTATCATTTTTAACTATAACGTTACTTTAACCTTTGCTTTTTTGAGTAAATTTCTATGTTTTCTCAACATTATGTAACATCATCGTCGGCGTGCGCGGCGTGGGACTGAGCACCCAACCCCTCTGCCCATACCCCCTACTGAGCACAGATGTAATTATGTTAAGCTCTCCTGAGGTCATGTATTCAATAACCCAATAGGGTTATTGTGTTTTTTATGTTGGTGGGGGGCTGCTGCCTCCCATAACATGAAAAATGGCTGTAGGTGCAGCTGCCCTTTTTAGAAACACCACAGGGAAGACAAAATATAACAAAAAAAGTCCTAGGGCATTATGGGGCACTCCTTGTACCAAACAGTGAATAATACATGAGCAACTCCTGCCGCTCTTTAATTTATTATATATATATATATATATTTTTATGTCTGCCCCAGTGCCTACCCAGGACAAACACAGCAAGGCAAATATTGGGGGCCGCGGGGGAGACCAGAGGCTCCTGTGGCCCCTATCAGCTCCCCAGCCAGTATTTGCCCACCGAGGGCATTCCCAACATGGGCATCATTGGGGGAGAGGGGAAACCCAAAGGCCCCCATAGCCCTTCAGGCTCTCCAGCAAGCACCCATCCTGGGGACAGTGGGAGCCAGTTTAATTTCTTTGCTCCAGCCTGAGTGGGAGCTGGTTATTTCTCTGCACCTGCCGGATGGAAGCAATGTTGTGTTCCCTGCCCGGGAGAGTGTGGCTAAGAAATATGGATTCATCCCCAGCCATGCGCAGGGTAGTTATGAATTATGTAATTTCAGATGTTAAAGGCAAGTTATCAGTGATGTCATAGAACATGTCATGAGTGATGTAATATGTGAAATCATAAGCAGTGCATTTCGAGGGAGTGAGTAATAGTTATTTAGAACACAAGTTATAGTTTCTTCAGATAACTATAACAGGTGAATTTTTGTATTTTTTCATTTAAATGGTATGCTTTAACTGACATTTTCATCTAACTATATCATCCCTTGAAGCTTTGTTTTTCAGTGAATTTCTAAGGTGTTTTAGTGCAAAGTAGCAATATTATCACCATACTTAACTATAACGTCACTTTGACCTTTTTTCTTTCCATTGAAATTTTATATATATTAGAAGGATAGTGCAAGTCACTGATGAGTTCCATGACCATATGGAAGAATAATGGCACAGGCTGGGTTACTTTTAAAGGTCAGAGAACTATAAGGTGACTCCCAATATTCTTTTAACATAAGGCAGGCAGTATTTTATTCCATACATGGTCCCCCTTTACACAAAAAGCTTAAATCCTTAGGGCTTCATTTTGAACATTTTGGTGTATGGCAGCGCTGCAAGGCTTCTTGGCTGTGCTGCATCAAAAGAAAATGGGAGTAATGCACTGCATCTCATTCACAGCGCAGGTGCACAAATGGCTGCCATGCGCCAACACAGGCACTATTGCAAGGGTGTCTGCATTGAAATCGGGTGTGTTGGTGCAGAAAGTAACACCTTCCTTCACAAAACACCTTCCCTGGGCATGTACATGGTTTTGACCAATTCCCAGACTTTTACTATTTTGTAAATCTGGGAATGTGTAAAAAACCATGGGCGATGAGTAACACCTACTGCAATGCCCATAGCACACCTCCCCAACAAAGCGTGAGGCAACATAGCACTTGCAGTGCGTTGCCTTACACCATATGTAGGAGGCCATGAAAAGCCACACAGGGTGGCTTTCTGTGGCAACGTAGATTAGAACATCAAGAAAAGTGATGTATCGGTGGTACACTGGGCTTGTAAATAAGCCCTCTAATGTCATGCTTCTACGTTTGAATGCGGTAATAAGATTGCAGACATTAACTATAAAAGCAAAATATATAGAGTGAAATTAAACTCACCAAAAAGCAGTTAGTAATGTGTTGAAAAAATCTTAGAACTAGTCAGATTGAAAAAATGTACTGTACCATGCATAGCGATCCTTTCTTTATGTAACAAACTATGATGTGCAAAAATAAATACATTGCCATAAATCTGTCCTTTACACTGATCACTGTTCATTTTAGAAAATCAGCTCTTGGGACGGAAAAGCCAGTTCTAGTTTTTGCTGTTTAAACAGCAGTTGTTATGACGCCCCGTGACCTACCTTTCACATTGGGTGCTGGCTCCGGCAGCAATGATTAGTGGGAGAGGTGTGGCGCCGCGGCCAGGGCGACTGACGCTGGAATCTGGGTATCAGGGTTCGATCCCCGGCTCCGGCGGCAGGTTAGCCCAGCACCATGCGACTCTGGGCAATAGCTTGCTTAATCTTCCCGACGGCCCCCCAGCGCCTAGAGACCCTAACGGGTGATTGTGCGCTATACAAATGTGGATTATTATTATTATTATTATAATAACGTGAGAGGTGAATTGTAATAAGTTATTACAGTTGAGAAGCTTATTTGCTTAGTACAGATGATGAGATACATCTCAATTCTACTGTAATATGGAAATTAGAGACATGTTTGTATACAGGGATTGTAGGTTTTCATGCATTTTAGTAGTCTACAATTCTTGTCTACATCACATATATACACATTCACACTTGGATAAAAAGAATTAATATAGTGACAATATAGGGACATTACAAGGCAATGATGGTGGGGTTCTGCATATCTCACTGAAATGATTCTACTTTGCAGGAGCAGAACTGCCAAAGTGACTTGAATTGTCATTGCAGCGCTGGGCAGCTTTAGAAGCAAGTGTAATATTAAGGTGACTCCAAAGGAAACATGGGTTAGAGTGCCAGAGGATGATGTGGGGAGAATTGCTGTTCCAGCATATGGATTAGGCCAACATTTCAGAGGGGCTGTGGAATGGGGTTCAGCAGGGCAACTTAAAGTGGGCTGAGAGGGAGGCTAAGGCTTCCAGAGTATGATGATGGCCAGGCTTTCTATGTGAAATGATCAAAGCTTCCAGAAGCTAGCTGATGTGGGCAGCTTGGGTTCCAGAAAGCAAAAGACACAAAAATGATGGCCCGAATGCGGAATAAATCAAACATTCACCCCAGTCAAGACATCTGGGTTAAATCCATTGTTCTTTTGGGAATAGTCCAGCCTATGGCTGGATCTAAACTGGGGTGGCATTGTGAGCAAATACCAGTAGGATAGAAAGTCTGCATTGTTTCAACAATCAAAATGACGTTTGTTGCTGCAGGGTGTATACTGGTTTTCCTATAAATATATGGTTGGCATGACCACCTGCATAGAGAACATTTTACTTCAAGGCAGAATTTTTAAATCTGTTGCTTAAATCAATACGCTTGAACAGCAGTGTGAAGCCAAAGTAGCTGTTTTATGCTAATACTCCATTTACCTTGGACCACTTTAAATTCTAGCCTTGTAAATAAAAACAAGATATGTTGCAGTCATGAGCACTGAAGAGTGTGGCGTGTATCTTTGCCGAATCTGATAATATATATATATATATTTCTGTGAAAAGTTTACAGAAGACCAAATCCTCATTACCAATATTTGCTACAGAGAAGAACTTGATAGACTTATGATTTCCTAAATAGACCTACCTCTCAAAAAAAGAATAAATCACAGAAGATTGAATACATAGAACTACTTGAAAGAGTATAGCTAAAGATTTTTTTAAATCATCTATATTGGGTTTAATTGCATTCTTAATACAGTTTACAGATTAGTTGCATTGACCATTTACACTTGTCAAGGAATTGTGATCCCACCATAAACACTGTACATATGTTATACCTCTACGGGTGTATAAGGAGCTGCTGGTCCACCAAGTTACAAAACTAGAACATATTGAACAATAAGCTATTTCAGCAGCAGTCTTATTCAAGAATAACTAAAGGTGAGGAAATTGTCCCTCCTGTCTCATAGCACACCGACCCACATGCCCACCGCAATTTTCAGGAAATCACAGCTCCCGGGAAGCGTGACCCCGCAACCACTTTATATTTCACATCCTGTCTCTAGAATGAGCTAACATGAGTAGGGGGGACGGTACTCCGCAGCACAGCTCCCTTGGTCAGCAGGGTAAGCGCCTCCTTCCTGAGCAGTGAATTCATATTCTAGGTGCATTCATGTCCACTAGCAAGCTTTCCTAGTCTGCTGCCATGGGTTTCTTATACAGTCCTCCCCCTACACCTTTTGCAGAGCTACCTCTGTCCTGCCCCACTTAAGTGTTGCTGCACCAGTGTCCAAACTTGGGCAGTGCGTTAGCCTGACAGTACAAGACAATCACTTTATGGATCATCAGCATTGCCAGGTCTATGAAGTGGTTTACAGCGCTTCATCCTTTTCTGAATCTAAATAGCCCCAAGATGCCACTCACCATGTTGTTAAGGCCATTTCAGCCTGTTATGACCCCTCGCCATAGGTCTTTGGCCATGGGACAGTTACAGAACATATCTGCCATGTCAGCATTAGGCTCTTTACACCGCAAACAAGTTGAGGCAGATCCAAATATTCAGTGGAGTCTCGCCAGGGTGAGATAAGCCTCTGGCAGAATATTGTGTTGTATGTATTGAAATTTAGTGTTGTGGGAAATTTTACGTGGGTGGAGGAGCACCCTATCCCATTCCTTCTGTGATAATTCGTAACATATGTTCCTCTCCCAATGCTGGCAGATTGCCAATAAGGGGTCCTGTACAGTGTGTGAGAGTGCTTGTGTAAGACACATTATCAGGTGACGGCCTTCGCCTATGGTCTGCAAGGTGTGTACGAGTGGGTGCTGATCAGGTTCTGTTTCAATGATTTGCAACAGCCAGCCCTGTTCAGCCACCAACAGGCCGCATGCTAGGAAATGTACCGCTGGTAGATCATTGTCATCTCTCAATTACTCAAAGGGGATTAGTACACCATCATGGAACAAATCACACAAAATCTCCATGCCATCTGCCTCCAATGTAGGCAATCCTTCTCTCCTGATCAAGTCCCTAAACTGTTGAATGGATCCAAGTTGAATCCTAGGCATGTATTGGGGCATAGTCGGCATAAGGCGCAGACTCCTATGGAAGCTGCCATGGGCCACGCACAGTAAGCCTTTGACCCCCTGAGGGACCACCTCTCATGGTAAGAAGGCCTTCTGCATCACCTGCTGTGCCTGGACCTCAGAAGGCATGCCGAGTTTCACTGTGTAATAATGCTCGAGGTTTGGGGCTCCAAGACCACCCGCTCCACTGGCCATTGCATTTTATACAGTGCTATTCGGTATCTACCCCTATTCCAAAGGAAGCCCCTCAACATGGCATGCAGGGTGCGAAAGGTACTCCAAGGTATGCTCACTAGTTGATTATGGAAATAGTGTGACAGCTGGGGAACTATCACCATTTCTTACAGTGACACCCTGCCTTTAACTGAGAGTTGGAGCATACTCCAGAATGCCAACTGGGGACAAAGGAAGGAAATGTCTCTCATAAGGTTGCAATCTATAAGGTCCTGGGAGGAATGGTAAATACTGATGTTCAAGTATCGGAAAGTGTGCGGTTCTCAGCGAAGGGGGTGAGCATCCGCTATGAATTGTTGCAGCAGGCACTCTAGGTGTATTGGGAACATGCAAGTCTTTGACTAGTTCACATCCAGCCTTGGGGTAACCCAAAAGGTTTACATAATATGTCTGTTATCTCAAAAAAACACTTTTGTATGTCCCGAACATATATGAGAACATCATCTGCATATAAGGAGACAACATGCAACACCTCTTCTACTGGTATGCCCCACACCTAGACCTGCTGTCTGAGCCTCTGTGCCAGCCGCTCCATCATCAAAGCAAACAGGAGTGGGTAGAAAGGACAACCTTAGCGCGTAACCCTGCTCACTGGAAAAGGTGACGAAACGCACTGCCCTATCTTCACCTGTGCCGTGGGCTCCAAATAGAAGAGGATCATGCGTCTCTGCAACCAGCCATCTATACCCATAGACATTAAGGCCAAGAACATATGTTCCCAATCAACGGTGTCAAAAGCATTCTTTAGGTCCAACACTGAGCATGGAACATAAGGTCATTGGGAGCCATCTCTAGAGCTCGGTGGAGCCTAAGTACATTAAGTGTGGTGGACCTGTCCGGTATAAAACCGCTTTGGTCCAGATTGACCAGGTTGTAGAGATACTCAAGCAACCTCACTGCAATGATCTTGCTTAGTATTTTGTAGTCTGTTATAAGCTTGGACAGGGGTCGGTATACTAAGAGTGGACGGTTAGCTCCGCTCTGCTGGCGGAGTTTTGCTCACTCAGCCCTCTGCTTGGAGCATGGAGTTTCGGAAAATGTCTGAGTTTTTTCTTGTGTACGGCTCACCAACGGTAAGTTGAAAATCAAGGTCTAGGCCGCTTCCCGTGAGATATCTAAATGAGGGTGTTAGCAGCAGGTTGCTACCGCTCACATTGAGAAAGCTGCTGCTCACAGTGAGAAAGCTGCTACTTAAGCAGAAAATATACTCAAGCAACAGAAAGCAGCAAAGCCCTCTGGTATGCCACATGGTGCAATTTGTGCTGGTTTTATGGCATGCAACAAGTTCCTAGGCGCTAAACTTCAGTGCAAGCAACTCAGCGCACAACAACTCCACAGAGTCTCGCAGAGTTTTTGGTTAAAACTTCGGAATTCCGTTGGGTAAAGCTCTACGGGTTCCGTCACCCATAAGTATGATGCCATCTCGATGGGGTCCCTACCTGGTTTCGGTAGTGAGAGCATTAGCACCTCACAAAGCGTTTCTGGGAGCCATCACTTCATCAGAGAGGCCATGTATAACTCCAATAACACGGGGCTCAAGAGTTCTTTGTATGCCTTATAAAATTCTATGTGTAATTCACCCGAAACTGGGGTCTTACCTGTGGCTGCACCCCAGATCTCCTGCTCTGTAATGGGGTATTTACCTCCTTTCTAACTGGTGGCTGAATAACGGGTAATGTGACCTCGCTGAGGAAATCCTGGATTGGAGTTTGAAGGTCCCCTGGGGGGTTGGGTCATAAAGTGCACAATAATGGGCAGTAAATGATGTGTTTATGTCTGCCTGGTTGGTGGGCAGTCATGTTGGGTGAACTTATATAATAGTGATGAGGGTGGTCGGTACAACACTTTTCAGCACCCATGCCAACAACTGCCGGATTTGTCACCTTCAGTGTGCATATTTCCTTGGGATACTCTATGATCCAGGCATCTCAGTGTGTCTATAAGGGAAACATGCCATTTCTTACCCTGCTGCAGGAGCTGGCCCTCTAGCGGGGGTGGCTAGCACTGCAGCCTCCAGAGCCCCCGAGGAAGCCTCCACCCAGACCAGGTCCTTGTGTAGGTCAGTCCCCGTGCCCACCACGGCGTGTATGCAATGGCCCTGCAGCATAATTTTCATGGCCTCCTATTCCATCAGTCTAAAGGTAGGAGTACCCCAGATCTCCGCCATGTAGTCCCAGAATACCTGATTGTCTAACATGGCAGGTTGCAATCGCTATGAAGGGACTAGAAAATGTGGCGCCCCCCCATGTCGGGTGAAGTTACAGATGGTCATGGTCTGATAGGGTGTTTCCCAGATACTTGATGCTCATGACCTGCAACTGAATGGCATGATGACAAAGCATGCAGCCCAGGCGGACATGCAGATCGTGCGGCGGTGAATAATTGGAATGCTCCCTGGCATCTGGTTTTAAGACTAATGCATGAGCCATTGGGACAGGCAAGTAGCGGCGGTCACCACAGGGGAGTTCAGCAGAGGAGGAAGTGAGCGGTCCAGGTGTGGGTGCAAGATACAATTAAAGTCCCTGCCAATGATCCATCTTGTCAGAATAACTGAGAGGCGTGCCAGGAAGGATTGTTGTGCCATGTTTTGCACGTGTATGCACCATAGCAAGAGGGGTCTACCATCTATCTGCCCCTCCACCAGGACATTACGCCCTTTGGGGTCTATCACCATGGGCACACGTCTAAACGGCATTGAGGGTCTTACACATATAAGGGCCCTCTAGCAAAACCCGGGTATGTGGTGCTGTAGTATTGCCCATTCCAGTGCATGTATAGGCATGCGTCTTCCCATTTAAATATATGAGTTTCCTGAATAAACATTATTTGGTCATCTTATCTTTGTAGTATCGCTATACTGCATATTTTTTGCACACTGTCCCCATGCTCTGAATGTTCCATGTTATGAAGCATAATCAAGCCATTGTGACAGCAATGTAAGGGATTGGTTGGGAATTCAAAGGCACACTGACACAGGGGGCAGACAACACCTGCAGCTGGATGAGATCTTGATGTATGGCTGTGTAAACAAGAGAAACAGAACTCCCAACTCCCAAACCCTGGGTGGCTCAGCAACCTTAAGCTGCCCAAACAAGCATCAAACATTCCCATTGTTGGGATATTCGGGTAGTGTGTCAGTGTACAGAAGAGTGAGAGATGAGAGTAACGGAGGGTTGTTCGACCTAATGTGGCTAACTTGTACATAGCCAGGAGACATCAGGATACTAACTAGAGAGAAAGGAGGGGTGTGAGTTTGACCCATTTCTTCTTAATCACGGATCCAGCACCAAGAGTCACCTAGGAGAGTTCCACTGGGCCCAGTGTTCAGTCAAATCATGCTCAGGCAATAGTCAGGCATGGGAGATCTGACAGTTGGATATGTCATTCATCATCAGGGAGGCAGACAGGCATGTGCACTGATGTTCCTGCAGGGTTGGTGGGCAACCTCCACATTGAGCCCTCATGCCTTACCTTCAGTTAGTTCCAATCATATTATTTGCAGCCGGTAGCATGATCTCCAGCAGGATCGCAGAAGCAGCACTCCCGTTGAGGTACTGGACTCCACCTCAGGGAGCTCTTTCATCCAGAGTCTGGCCTGATTGGGAGCATCTCTCTGCCCATTATGTCATGTTCAGATGCGTAATTGGCACTGAGGATTTTATACCACCATTGTTCCACCCAATCCCAGGTGGATTCAGTGAAGTAGTAGCACGATCTGGTCACCCAGACCTTTAACTTGATCTAGGATAACAATGACTAATTCAGGCTTACCAACCGTAGCCTTTTCTTCACTCTCAGGAAAGAGACCCTTCAGCATTTTACGGCCAGGGTATGATTCAGGAATAGAAATATGAGAGAATTCTCGTGCATGATAGGGCTTGCAGTGCATGCTGCTCATAGTATGCTTTCTTCATCTCTGTAGTTCATCAATCTGCCCCACAAATGGCCTACGAAGCACCCCTAGTTGTGACCTCCGTGTCGGCATTCAGTGGGCCCGTTCCACCAGGTAATGAGGTGATGGCGCCATGGGTTCTAATGTTTGTGCCAGCCACATTTCAAGGAGCTGCACCATGTCTGAGTCATCAGCACCCTCAGGATAACCAACAGTATGGCTATTGTTGTGGACAACAGCCCCTCAGAGTCTTTTGAGTTCATGGACTTTAGCCCGGAAGCTATTGACCCTCACTTCTAGGTCTGATACTGTGGGTCGTAGAGTGTCTTGCGAGGTTTCAGTCAGCGTGACTCGGGCAGTGAGTTTCCTCCTCGTAGTATTTATAGTACCTCCGTCAACTCTGTCCCTCAAATCTTGCCTGGTCTTGACGATGGTGGCTAGGATTTTGTTCAATTTAGCATCGGCTAGCTCTGCTATAAGTCCCAACTGAGATGATGCAGTGTTGTCTGGATCATTGGCGCAGCATCTGGACACCCCATGGTATTGGAACCTCCCACCCATCACCCCATTCAAGAACCCATGTGTGCTGTCCTCCGCTCATCAGCTCCTCTAGACCTATAGAGGTCAGGGCAGGCAAACAAGGGGGCTAATCACATCAATGTCGCTAGCCTCTGCCTTCTATGGACCTTCCTGTGGAATTGACCACCATGACGGGATTTACATGTTACGCCATAGTCGCCTCCTGGCCCACAACCGGAGGCTGCTTTCCGATAGCCTTTCCATGTTGGAAACCCCGACATGGAAAGCCTGATGGAAACCAATATCATAATCCCGATGGCGGAAACGCCATCTGTTAGGGATTATGATCGGTTTTTGAGTGGCCAATGGGCTCGTAGAGACCGTTGGAAGCCAGTCTGATTGACTGGTCTGTTTAAACCCCGAGCGCCTTCGTTGTAGAAGGCAGTCGGAGTTTAAACCATGGATGTCTGTCGGAAGGCCAACATCCAAATGAGGCCCCTGATAGTAAATGTGGGAGGGACAAGGGGAGCAGCTCAAAAAGGGGCATGCTTACTACTAAGTAGGAAGGATTTAAATAAAACCCCAAAGGAAATACATTTAAATTAAAGTAAACTATTTGAAAAGCATAAAATGTAAATAAATATAATGTAATGCTAAAAATGAGAGATATTTCTTATTTCACTAGAAAAGTTAAAGTTATAAATGGATCTAACATTAAGTTTAATCAAATATAGTGACATTATTTTTAAATAATTCTTCACATAATCTTTGATATTTGTTAATACATAATAAAAAATTGTTTTACTTTAGGTCAGAATTAATGTTTTTAATTAAACTTTGGATTTTAAAAAAATAATTTTATATATTTTAATTAATTAATTATGCACAAAATTAGGATAATAGTATCGCACCATGTTTCCAATTTGTTCTAGAAATTGAATAACTAACACATTTAATTTACAATAATATTTAACACAAAAATAGTCTATAATGTTTTAGTTAAATAAACAAAGGGAAACGCCAAAGTTGGGCTCGAGATCCTCCTACAGTAAAGTATAGGGAAAATGTAAAAGGTGTATTGTACTTTTCTAATATTTGAATAAAATATATTTAAAGTTAAACATTATTGTCCATTAAAATGATATATTTATATTATTACATTTTATATGTAGAACAAAGGAAAAAATACCACAATGATTTTAAATATTCATCTATATATTAAACTACAATTATTTTTCTGATGTTTAAATTAAAAAATAAATTCCCATATAAAGTAAAAAACATAATTTATGTTTATTCTGAATTATGGATTATTAAAAGAGGTGCAAAAAATTAGTTCAAATAGTTGAATCATGTTTTAATAAAAATTATTATTTCATGAGTTTATAAATGTGAGAAAGGTTGTTAAAACATTTTGGAATAAATATGCTTTATATGTATATATTTTTTGACAAAAATCATATGAATTTATTCTTTAACTATTTCAATTTAATTTAAAATTATTTCCTATGGAGTCTGATTTTAAGTCCCTTTCTCCATTCTTTTCTACAGAATGGTGTTGTAGTATTATTCGGTGAAGTAGCAGTAAAGGGCAATGAATTTGGTTATGAATAATTAAGAGAGATTGTTACAGAGATCCTGAGAAGGAGTGGTCGAGTTGGAGGTGGCCGATGTTGAGGTTAAATCTTTCACAGTGGTAAAGATTTCTTTGCATTACATACAACAAGGGGGTCTGAGGGAATATTAACGACCAAGGTGCTACAGCCCTCTATCTTCAGATTTCTTTGCTTCTGTTGGTCCTGGTATCGATGTGATATGCCAGAGTAGCGTGTTTGGTGATACAGATGATTTGAGGGTATCGCCCCAGAGTGGATTTGAACATGCTCCTGTCTGCATTGTCCTGGCTCATTCTCCATTTGCCTATAAGTTGTTTGCAGTGGCACTTTATCAGTCTGAGATCCTCCATGTATCAACTGCCCTGGGGTCTGGATCTTGTTGCATTTGTTGGGTTTGAGGGGAGCAAGAGAGTCAGTGCAGTAAGCGATCTAACTGTTGAAATTCTTGATGGCATTGGGGAGGCTCTTGCTGTTTTTGGGTCAGTGGATGTTGACAGCACTGTTCCAGTCTTTGTCAGTGATGCTGTCCCAATTTCAGTGGGGTGTTCTGGTTCTGGTATGTGTGTACTGGACTTGTATGGGGATCCTGAACTTTATGAGGGCGTGGTCTTTCCAGGGAAATAGTGTGGCCTCATCGACTCTCATGTTGCTCAAATTGGCAAAAATAGGATGCAGGAGGTGTCTAGCAACATGGAATTTGCAACTCAAATCAGAATCCGGGCCCAAATGTTTTCCATTTTATGATTTCTGGTGAAATGTTGGTGGAGCATATTGGGACCTTAATGTACATTTACGAATTTCTTAAAGTTTACTGAACAAAACGCAGTGTGTGTGCAGTTCTGGTTACAAACCCAAACCTAAAAAACACAGAAACTCACCTGTTATGAATTGGTAAAAAATAAAAAATAAAAGCTTGCACCCACTGGTCATGCACTGGGTATGACCTTACTCATGACATTATTGATGACATCACTAATGACATCTGAAATTAACGAATTGATTACATTACCTATGATATTGCTGGTGACATTAGACTGAGCGTGAACCATAAAAAATTTTTTTTTTTAAATTAGAAAAGAGGGGCCTCCAGCCTTTTTCAGTAACAGTGGACTGTGTGAGGAATGGGAGCAGTCCCTGCGGCCATACATTCGGCACACCCTCGAAGGCCATACACCTTTGCAGTGCTGAAGGGCTTGTGGGACACCCCCGCGCCGCACGGCCACCAGCTGCTGCGTGTGCCCCTGCCTGCCCTCTGCCTCGCCGCTGCCTCGTTTACCGGCTGCCGCCGCTGCGAGTGTTTTTTCCCTTGTTTTGCCTGTTTTTTGTGCTTGCTTTGTGGAATCTCTGTGTAACTCTCTTTTTCCCCGTTTTTTGCGGTAATTTGTGCCTCGTTTACCGGCTGCCGCCGCTGCGAGTGTTTTTTCCCTTGTTTTGCCTGTTTTTTGTGCTTGCTTTGTGGAATCTCTGTGTAACTCTCTTTTTCCCCGTTTTTGCGGTAATTTGTGCCTGTTTTAGCATTTATTTCCGTGTTAGCTCTCCTTCCTTGCTGCCCGCCTACCGCGCCGCCCCCCGCCCTCCCTTCCCGCCACCGCCGCTTGTCCCCGCCCCTTTTGTCTTCTGTATCCCTCCCCGCTCCCGCCTCCCAGCTGCCCCGCCCACCCGCGCACTTGGCCTTAAATGGCGACCGTGCGAACGCGCAGCGGTCACGCGCAGCGGGCGCGCCGATTGTGCGCCGAAGGCGCGCCAAAGGTAAGCCCGTCTGCGCCCGTCCGCGCCTGGACCGCGCCCAGGGCCAGGACCCCTGCACCTCGCAGATCTCGACCGACCCGCCTGACGTACTCATCCGCCACCCTCATCGCTCTCAACACCGGCCGACTCCCAGAATGCCACCAAGCCACTCCAAGACGCACCCACGGCCCGTTCAGCTGCCACGCCTGCAAGTTCTCCTGCACCTGGACCAGCCCCGCACCAGCACCAGCCAAGTCGAAGTCCAGCAGCACCCACCTCAAGTGCATCCTGCTCAACACCCGCTCCGTCCACAGACACGCCATCGAACTCTGGAACCTTCTAGACGCCACAGCCCCTGACGTTGCCTTCCTCACGGAGACCTGGATGAACGCCTCTTCAGCTCCCGACATCGCCATCGCTATCCCGGAGGGCTACAAGATCGTCCGGAGGGACCGAAACGCCAACCAGATGGGAGGAGGCATCGCCATCATTCACAGGAACACCATCCGTCTCACGACCAGCACCGACAACACCCTGACCAGCGCCGAACACCTGCATTTCCAGATCCACACCAACCCGAACACCACCCTCAGAGGCACCCTGATCTACCGACCCCCTGGACCACGCACACAATTCAGCGAGGACATCGCCGACTTCGTCAGCCCGCACGCCCTCCCCTCCGCCGACTACATCCTCCTGGGGGACCTCAACTTCCATCTGGAGAACAACAACGACCGCAACACCAGCACCCTGCTCGACAACCTCGCCAACCTGGGACTCAAGCAACTGGTGTCCACCCCCACCCACCTCGCCGGACACACACTCGACGCCGTCTTCTCATCCAGCACAGACATCAACTTCAGCCACGCCACAGAGCTTCAATGGACGGACCACAGCTGCGTCCACTTCACCTTCAAGAGAACGACGACCCACCAACACCAGCAACACACCGCCCGCAGAAGCTGGAACAAGATCACAGCAGACCAGCTCGCCACCTCCTTGAGCCAACACCCTCCTGCCAGCTCGGCGAACCCTAGCCAGGCCGCCGATAACATCACGAAGTGGATCAGCAACTGCGCGGACGAACTCGCCCCGCTGAGGACCCCGCCTAGCAGACCCGGCAGCAAGAAGGCCCCATGGTTCACCGACGAACTCAAGAGCTCCAAGAAGACCTGCCGAGCCCTCGAGAAAGCCTGGAAAAGGGAACCGACACCGGACAACAGGACCTCCTTCAAGCTGGCCACCCGGAAACACCACCAGCTGATCCGCGCCGCCAAGAAAACAGCATTCAAGGACCGGTTGGACAACAACGCACACAACAGCAAGGAACTCTTCAACATCGTGAAAGAGCTCTCCAACCCCAGCGCAGGAAACAACGACATCACCCCATCGCAAGACCTCTGCAACTCCCTCGCCTCATACTTCCACAACAAGATCACGGACATACACAGCAGTTTCAACAACCAACCAACGCACACCACGACCGACCAGCCACCCCCCCCACCACCACCCTCCACGCCTGGACCCCGATCAGCACCGAAGACACCATCCGCACGATGAACTCCATCCACTCCGGATCACCAACCGACCCCTGCCCTCACCACGTCTTCAACAAGGCCGACGCTGTCATCGCACCCCACCTGCGAGACATCATCAACACATCCTTCAACACCGCCATCTTCCCTGAAAGCTGGAAACACGCCGAACTCAGCGCTCTACTCAAGAAACCGACAGCGGACCCCACCGACCTCAAGAATTACCGCCCCATCTCGCTTCTCCCGTTTCCAGCCAAAGTCATCGAGAAGACCGTCAACAAGCAGATGGCCGCCTTCCTCGAGACGAACGGATCCCTCGACCCCTCACAGTCCGGCTTCCGAGCCAAACACAGCACCGAGACCGCCCTCATCGCCGCCACCGATGACATCCGAGCCCTGATGGACAATGGAGAAACAGCGGCCCTCATCCTCCTAGACCTCTCCGCGGCATTCGACACGGTCTGCCACCGCACCCTAATACGGCGCCTCAGCAACATCGGAATCCAGGACAAGGCGCTGGAATGGATCATCTCCTTCCTCGACGGAAGAACACAGCGAGTCCGCCTACCACCGTACAAGTCAGAGGCCTCCAAAGTCATCTGCGGCGTCCCCCAAGGATCATCCCTGAGCCCCACCCTCTTCAACGTCTACATGAGCCCCCTCGCGGCCATCGTACGCAAACACCACCTCAGCATCATCTCCTACGCCGACGACACCCAGCTGATCCTCTCCCTGTCCAACGACCCCGCCGCCGCCAGAGCCAACCTGCACGAAGGGATGAAAGAGGTAGCCGAGTGGATGACGACCAGCCGCCTGAAACTGAACTCGGACAAGACGGAGGTCCTCATCCTGGGCTCCTCACCCTCCGCCTGGGACGACTCCTGGTGGCCTCCCGCCCTGGGCACCGCACCCAAACCGACAGACCATGCACGAAACCTGGGCTTCATCCTGGACTCCTCCCTCTCCATGACCAGGCAAGTCAACAGCGTCTCCTCGGCGTGCTTCAACATCCTACGCATGCTACGGAAGATCTTCTGGTGGATCCCCACAGAGACCAGGAAGACCGTCACCCAGGCCCTCGTCACCAGCCGACTGGACTACGGCAACGCCCTCTACGCCGGGACCACCGCCAAGCTCCAGAAGAGACTCCAGCGGATCCAAAACGCCTCAGCCAGACTCATCCTCGACATCCCACGATCCAGCCACATCTCCGGACATCTGAGAGACCTTCACTGGCTCCCCATCAACAAGAGAATCACCTTCCGCCTCCTCACCCACGCACACAAAGCCCTACACGACCAAGGCCCGAGCTACCTCAACAGCCGAGTCAACTTCTACGCTCCCAAACGCCACCTCCGATCAGCCAACCACGCCCTCGCCGCCGTCCCCCGCATCCGAAGAGCGACTACAGGAGGAAGGTCCTTCTCCCACCTGGCCGCCAAGACCTGGAACTCCCTCCCGTCCGACCTGCGCCTGACCCAAGACCACCTCTCCTTCAGGAAGAAGCTGAAGACCTGGCTGTTCGAGCAGTAGCGGCACCCCCCCCCCCAAGCGCCTTGAGACCCTACGGGTATGTAGCGCGCTTTACAAGTGTCATTGATTGATTGATTGATTGAAGGCCATGTGCAGCAGGAGCTCACCACTTATACATATTTCAATGGAGGCCCTTACTAAAGACCAGCACTGCACACAATTGATGGTATTACTCAGCGGGGATTGGCCACCATGAAAGGTTTGGTGCATGGCCTGGCCATCTGCCAATGCCGTGTGAAACAGGGGTTGATCACCCACAGAGATTTGAACACAAGTCTCCTGGTCTGATGGAGAGTTGAACAGAAGTCCAAACCCACACAAGTACACTCCAATACTGCTGCATTTATCGAGTCCTATGGCTATTCATGAAAAAAATACATGAATGAGCAGAATTTACCATTATCCCTTGTGGTATTGTACTAGACTATCGTAACCAAAAAACAGCACGTGCTAAATAGCATATTAGAGTTAATGGCAGCAGATCTACACCCAACAGGCCTAATTTTTGTTAACGATTTTTACAACACAATATTTCTGACAGAGGACATTTTTGCTAACAATATTCTGACATACAACCAAAAAAAGCACCCTTTGGCTTCGAGAGGAAGGCCCTGCCTGGCAACGTGAAGGTTACACGCGGCCTCTTCTCAGCCCATTTCTTCTTGATGAGAGAAAGGGATCCTCCTGCGAGTTATTACCTGGAATAATACCATATGGTAAAATGTAAACAACATCTGCATATTCATGTAATAATTTCATCTGTTTAATTAGTTCCAGCAAAGCAGTTTACCCTCGGAGGCCCTCGCTGTCAGCCAGGCAAGCACACATCCATGCCCTGCTGTCGAGCCTGACAGCCTTCTTTTGTTCCTGCGTGGCTTCCACCTCACCAGCTAATGTAAGCGAATCTTCTCAGGGGTGGAGAGAGCCTGTCCCCATTGATCCGTAGAAAGAAAAAAAAAAGCCTGTCATCTTGGCCAGTGAATACTAAAGACAAACTTGACAGATCAGGTGATTTTTTTTGCGACTGTAAACTACTCGTTTGAATGAGAGATGATGGCGCTTCCTGAGAGTGTACAATTTTTAATTCCTTGCTCTGGCAGGCCAAGGGTATCAGCACTTTCAAAAATTAAGCTAATGCAACAGAAGTGAGGTTGAATTTCTGCGTGGCTTTTCACGCACCTCAGTGCCAGCCCGATGACAGCATGCCCACTGGTGCAGCAAAGAGAAGGCCCTGGAGGAATGCCGGGTGGCCCAGGCAGGTTTATGAAAATGCATGACAGCTAGGGTTGTCGAGGACAGACTATGCATGCGAAATCCGCTGGCAGGAATGGATTACTAGGGACGCTTGAATATTCTCAAATAATTCGTCACTATCAGATGTAAATTTAAAATGCATACGTCAATATGCTGTTTAATCTTGAAATAACTGCAGTGTAATAAGGCCCATTACATTCGTTCTTTTAGTCGCTGGTTTGTAATAAAGCAAAATATACCGGGATTCGATTTTGTGATGCAGGGCTCCAGGGTCAGAATCAAACAACAAGCAACAAGGCCAAACAAATTGCATAATAGGCCTTGGGCGTTCTGTGTCATTTTCAGCTTTCCCTCGTAGGAATCGGCATGGCTTGATCAGAGGCTATTAATCGCAAAAAGAAGGAAACATTTACATGTTAACAAGTTAACTTCACTTGGAACTGTGGAAGCAGATTCTACAAATTAATAATTCGGTGAATTAATGAATACTAGATAGTCGCAAATGCTTTTAACGGTGTTTAATGTAACGAAAATGTTAAGTTTGACATTGGTAGACTCTGGCCTATTAGTGTTTTCAGGTTGCTATTTTTAATTCATGCAGAATTCAATACACAGTACTAACTTGTTTTCTTCCTCTCTGCCTGTGCAGAAGGAGCTTAGAATGTGACCTTCATTGTGCAACATTCAAATAGTTCAAAGGTCTTGCTTATATAATAACATCTAGAATATGTAAAATATTCTGCTTCTGAGGTTCCTGGAGGGGATTGATTTACAACTGTAAACAGATTGTAGGCCACATACTTCAGCTGAACATAGTTGCTGATTACATTTTGAATTTGGCAGTGTTTTAGCTACATTACAGTGTATTCAATAGATGTACGGCAAGAAGTACAGCATAAGTCATTATATCATGTAATATGCTTTCTATTTTACTATTGGTTTGCGAGATGTAACTTTTCATTGACTATAAGATTTCTTAAACTTAAAGTGTATAAAAACTGGCCATTTGGGAAACGAACCAAGGGGCATATTAGCAAGGACAAGCGGTATTTACCGCAAAACACGCTTAACGCATTTTTTTTCTATCGCCGCCTATCGCCGGATATTATTGCAGAGATAACATGCTATTAGCAACGTTTATCTCTCATGAGATAATATATCCGGCGATCGCGGCTTAATGCGTGAAGATCGCTGGAAATCCAGCGATATTCAGGCATTAACGCTAATGGGGACTTAACCTGAATATCCACCTCCCCTTGGATAAACAGGTTAAGTAATGGTCTGAGCAGGCGTTAGACTCTGGCGATAATCGCGCTTATCGCGACTTTTTTCATCGCATAGCCTGCCTTGCTAATAGGCGATAGCTGTGTTTGCGACTGCTTTCAGTCGCTAACAGTTTGGGTATGCCCACTTTGCATGTCATTAGCGATAAATATCGCTGACAAGTGGGTCCCAAACCGGTCGCTATCGCTTAATAGCTGTCGCTAACTGCTGTTATCGACAGCTTGCTAATAGGGTGATAAATATATTGCCGCTTTAGCGGCAAAAAGTGCAGCTAAAGCGGCGATATGGCCCTTGCTAATATGCCCCCAAGTCTTCGTCAGGCCCTCTTAGAAAGTAGACTTCATGCCAGTCTGCTTATCTCTCTCTACATAAAATAATTTTCTGGCTATCTCATGCTTTACTGTGCGGTCTAAATGATAATCATTTTGTGACTCATATTTTTAATGTGTTAGACCATATTTAGCACTAGGTATTGAATAACTTTGGCTCAAATTTTGCTGCCAATATTCGCACATATTTGCATTTTGCAACATTCAGATATGTGAACTAATCATATTTTTTTGTTTTCTGTAATGATTCCTAATTTTAAATAATCCTTTGTGGTTTATTCTTTGAATACTGTCTCGTGTGGATTTTCATGAGTGGATTTTATTTTGTCTCATAGTAAATTCTATGATTGTGTTTAGGGCTCTTATCTCTAAGAGACTCACACATAGTCCTGATCCATCAGTAAGCCTATTTTTTTTAATTTCAGAGCAATTTTTAAAAGAATTTTATGTTTAACAAAAAGAAACATGCATAGTGAAGTGGGGCCTAGAATTGAAAAATGAAGTACAAATAAGCACTCTGTGAGTAATCATAGAACCTAAAGCGGTAGTCGTAAAATATACCTTGGAGAAGCCTCCAACTTGGTTACTAAAATGTCAAAAAGAACAAAAACAAATCAAGAGATGAGAAAATAGGTTAGAGAACAAAGAGAAGGGAGTATAGGTATCATTGTAGGGGGAGGAGAAAGAGTAGTAGAGTGATGAGGTAGAAGATTAAGAGGTAGGTGGGGGAGAGAGGGAGGGAGCGGTGGAGTGGAAGGGGTGGGCATCTAGGAAGTAATTTGGGGTGACAATTGGAGGTCGTTCTTGATTTGAAGTTGGAGGAAGTGGGGCGTGTAAAGGATATGTAAGAACTAAACAGTAACTGGTCGAGGAAGTCATCTTTAAGAAGGGATAAGGTCAGATAAATATTTGTCTAATCTTTTCCAATTGTTTTGTTTTTCCCAGGGGCGTTTTTCATGGAAATGTTGAGGGCGTTGCCGGCAACTCCAATGATCAGTATCTATGCTCGTAATCACAAGAAGTACCCCACTATATATATCAAGATAAAGCGACCTAGATGTTACCCACTGGGTTGTGGGAAAGAAAAAAATCCTTTTTGTTTTAATTACCCTCACACACCCTTGGCTGTATTATTGGTTCTATGACCCTATTGCCTGGCACAAGGGTCATAGGACCAATAATAGATCCAATTGACCCTTGTATATGCTTAATTATTTTAATATCCCATGCTGTTCCAAGAATAAAGGGATACCTGGAACAGCCTGAGGATTTTAAATCTATAAGACCCCCCTGGCCAGATCTGATAAGCGCTCCCTGAGATATGGTTGAGCCCATCCTGACTTTCAGGGGACAGGATGACTCGATGATGAAGCATGACACCTCTCAAGTGTGAGGGTAATTAAATCAAAAAGGATTTTTTTTCCTTTCCCACAACCCAGTAGGCAACATCTAGGTCGTTTCTTCAATCATCCCCCTAGGGTTATTTAATGTTATATTCATATATAGTGGGGTACCTTTTGTTATTACAAGTTTACTTAGGGAGGAGGTACTCCCACTAGAGAGTTTCTCTCTGCTCTTTTGACACAGGAGGAGTGTCCCTCCTCTTAGTGTCTTAAGTTTATCATCAGTATGTATGCCCACCAAGAATGAAGTAGTATTTTAGAATGGTCTTACCACTAGGCCTGGGTGGAAATCTCAACTCGCGGAGTTTCCAGAATTCGGGCACTCCGAGCTAGTCATAGTAGAGAGAGGTTCCTGCATTCCACCAACTGGCATGAAAAAGAGTTTCTATTTCTGTTCATGTGCTCAAGATTAGTTTTTGGCACTTGATCGCGAGTGCCACAATATTCTCGGGCAGCTAGTGAGCACGTGCAAGACTTTTTGCCTCCTCCCACAGCTTTCAGCTGAGACAGAGCCAATATAATGCCGCTCACGAATGCCCCTCCAGGAGCTTTTGTGCCCAAGAAGCAGCTAAAACTACTCAAAAGGAGTTTTTCGAGTGGATTTTCTTCTCCAATGTACCGTTCAAGTAGTCTTTTAGTGCGAGAAGGCTTTCTTTAAACCTTTTTTTTCCAACAGGAAGGAAGTGGCCCAGAGATGTCAAATTCCTGTTCCTGTCCAGCAGGCTCCTCCCATTGCTTTGTCCATCTACAGTTCACATTTCTTTTGGATTTGGAGCTGGAGGGATAACTATCTATGCCTGCTGCACATAAACCATTGAATATAAGTATTTTACAATTGAGATTTCACAAGTAAGTTAAAAAAAACTCTGATATGAGGGTATTATTTGTTTGATAGAGGCCATGCACCAGTATTTTTTTGTACTTTTATTTGATTTTTCAAATGTATTGTGGTGGGTGGCCTGCAGTTTCAATAGGGGCCTAGTAATATTTTTGCATTTCATTTTTCTTCTTTTCTAAAAACAATGTTGCACAGTTCAGTACATGTTCTCCATGTTTGTTCAAATTGATTGCAACATTGATTTATTTTTGCTTTGTGGCCTAGTTAGCCAATGGGCTATCCAGTCAGTAGGCCCAGGCCACTACTAGTCATGGGTATATGAAACAACTGTTTATGTGGTATATGTTGTTTTAAAACATTATTTAGAGATTGGATGGCATTGGATTAAATAAAAAAATGTGGCGGATGTTTTGTATTTCACTTGTTTTGTGCCTTGGGTGGATGAGTGTTGTTGTAAATTTGTTATAGCTCAGTTAATTTTCATTTTTGGCATTACTCAATTAATGGTAGTGTTTTCTTCAGTGTTACCATGTCTTTTTTATCTGGCTAGTGAGTGTGCTTGCTATTGGCCACCATTTGTCTTTGTTCTCCATACCATGTGACCAGGGGCCATTTTGTGTGGTCTGTGTCTATAGGCCATTTTGTGTATCCATCCAATGTGCCTTTGCCATAAGCTTACATGGATGGATGTGATATAAAGGGACCTTTCTGGGAAAAGGTGGAGGTTAACAATATCAGGATGTGTATGCGTTCCCAACCCGTGTCTTTTTTTGGCTGGAAACCGATAGCCGCCTATGAAGGTACTATTAAAGAAAATGCTCCTCCACTGGCTAGGAAACTATATGTGCAATTTAGGTATAGTACCATACCCATAAGGCCATTTACCAGTCGATGGCAACAGAAAAAGGAGCAAAAAGATTATATGTGTCTGGGCTGTGTTGAGGGTTTTGAAACACCTATTCATGTTTTTTTTCTGTCCCTTATATAAACAAATATGGGCAAAATGGATTGTTCCCTTGTGTAAAATTATGGTTTATAGGGGGCACAGGGTGGTGCTCAGAATTTTACAGAATGACACTAGCCAGATAATAGTCTGTTGTTTGGCCATGTTTCTTAGGGCCTTTTGGATTAAGCGTGTAAAAATTTTACAGTCTGCAATGGTTTTAATGCGGAAGACACTGTTGTGACATTTTGTCTTTTAAAGATGAAGGTACATTTTGTGATTTTGCTATTTTATACCTTTTTAGCAGTGATTGTGTAATGGGTAATGGTGCCCATTTTAACTAACATGCTACTTATCGAAATTTTTAAAAGTATATTGTCATGTATTTATGTATTTGTTTACTGTAATTGTTTGTTTATACTTTTATGATTGTTATTGTTCAAAATAAAGTTCTAATGATGATGATATCAGTTTAATAATATGCTTGAGGATCACTGTAGTATATGAATATTAAGAATATGATTTTGATAAACAGAGTTGATATATTATATGCATTTATGCCTTTTTTTATTTTGCATCTCCTTGCTTCATAATAGGTTTCTTCTTCTCTTCCTCTCAAACGAACATAGGCATGATTTTTTTTAATGTTTTAATTTGTATTTTACATATAATTTTTTTATTTAGGTTTTTTATTTTTTATTTTATATTTTAAATTTACATTTTAAAATGTTTACTTTAAAAAATATATATGTTTATTTTAAATGTGTACTTTTAAAAAAATCATCAAATTTTTTAAAAATGTATTGAAATTATTTTCTGCATTTTACCTCGATTCATCCATGCATCCATCCATCCATCCAACCACCGTAGGTACACAGCCTCGCAACAGCATTCAGGTTTTTTTAAGACATAATTCCATTTCCTCCTGGACACCCTGGCTGCAGAGCACTGCAGACACAGCAGCATAATTTATTTGTAATGACTATTGCATGCCATAGGCACACAACAACCTTCATTTTTTTTACAGATTTGTATTCCATTTACCCATGTCCTTCCCCGTGTGCCACAGGTGTCTCCTTTAGAATGCATGGACATTTAGCAAAGAGCCATAGCTGTATGCTGTGCTATCCAGCTGGAAATTAAATGTTATGGTACGGTGGTGTGGTTTGGCTTTAACCAACCACACTAATATTGCCTTTCTCTGTACTAATTCAAACTGCAAATATGTTATATTTCACTAAATGTTTTTCTTGCTTGTTTGCTTTTAGATGCACAAGAGAAGAATAGACATCACCCACAGTTCTGCCAAACAGAAGGCCTGCACAGTGACGTCAGTGGTCTAATATCTTCCGCTTGTGCAGCTTAGTACCACTGCCAACTGAGAGCTTTAGGATGCAGCCAAAGAAAGTTGCTCCCAAGAAAGTGGTCAGTAAGAAGACGCAACTTTCCACCAGTGGCATGCCGAACACAATGTTCTCGGGAGCGGTGCGACTACCAGACTGACTTCCAGGAAGGAACATGGGGGCAGCACTCCAACATCAACAGCACCACTCCAATCTAATCCCAAGACCATGTTTGTCAGTGAGGCAGTAACTGCAATCATGGTGATGCCGACGAGCAGTGACACTGAAATAGATTTTCCCCTTTTGCAAAGTAGTACCCAATCGATTCAGGAAACAGAGCAAATTGGACAGCAGCTGCAGCTAGCAATAGTACATGTTCCTGATGCCGGGGCAGAACAGGAGTTTGAGCTTCCTACAAAGAAAGAACCTCCTCTTTTAGAAGCATTGGCCCCCTGATCTCCAGCAAGAAACCCCCACCTACCTATTTTTCTCCTTCGGACATTGGCAGTGACACATTAATAAAGTATTTATCTCTAGTTTGGGACTTTTTCCACTTAGCAAACAAGAGAAGAACATTGCAATATGCAGCAATTGACACACAAGTGTTTGTTGAGATAAGCCCGGTTAACATTATGATACTGGAGGCCAAATGATCCATATGAAAAAAGCAGCATGCAATCTAGTGGGAGGAGCACCTTAAACAATTAGTGAATGTGGTGGTGAAGGTGAAAAGAGCTGGGAAACATCAGCTAACAGTCCAATCACGGTGGGAAGTGATGAAGGAGGACAGTACGATGGGCCAAACTAACTCATTGTTGCATATGCTATAGGAGCAGCTAAAGAAGGTGTCTGAAAGATTCCACTTGTAGGTGTGAACGAAAAGCTAGAAGTGCATGCATTGGTTGAGAGCTTAATCTTTCACTTGGCTTGTAATGCAAGGCTACAAAATGACATAATCGCTTCCAAAGTTTACTTCAGTGCCACACTACCTGATCCATGGTACGAAAGAATTCTGCCCACTTTCATTCATTTTTCTAAAGGGAATGTTTAAAAATACAAGAGGTGGATTGTTGAGGAAGCCAGAGACCTGGAAGAAGAATGTTTGAAACTTAGAACCCACTCTGCAGTTCTGAGGTGCTGCCTTTAACTTTCAGAAAGGGTCAGAGATGGCAGTCTAGTCTCACAGCAGCCAACACCAGCGACAAGAACACAAGCAACAACAGCAACAGAAGAATTGGACCCAACTGCTGCCTTGGCTTGGTTTCAAGTGGCAGGTCATAAATCCAGTGCAGAGGCGAAGGCAAAAGAGGTCGAGCAAGTGACAGCACCAATGACCATTTAGAGAATGAGCCAAAAGAGGTCTATGTGGATCAAAACCCATTGATGTATTGGTGTGGGAAGATCTACCAAAGTCCAGAACTCAGAAGGCTGGAAATAAAGTATCTGGCTTGTTTTGTAGCCATTGTGTCTGATGAGCATGTATTCAGTACAGCTGACAGTTATTTCTGTGAGAAGGACCAGTCTCTTGCCTCAAAACATGGAGAGATTGACCATGAACTAAAAGAACCTACATTTCATACCACATGACCACATGGTTCCTAAAACAGCACTGGCGGATGATGATTGGTCAGAATCAAATGTGTTAGCTGACCAACTTCTGGGTGAACCACCTGAGAATGAACTCTACTTCCCGGACTGAGTATGCCAGTGCCACCATAGACCTTAATAATTATCTTTCTTTGCAAACAAAATAGCTAGTGGAACATTATGAATGTGTCAGGTTTATGCTACCCACCTTATTAGAGTCACATGTATGGCCGGATTGGAGTTGGACCAGTTGCAGGACTATCCTTTTTTTGCATCACTTAGCAGGTTTGCACCAGAAGATCATTGATTTACAATACTGCCAAATTCCAATGTATTGCCTGCATCAAAGATACAATTGTGTACCTACTAACTAACGTACCTCTGCTTGGATTGGAGGGGGTAAGTATAACTATTGCAACAATGAGAGAGGGATTGTGAGTGATTATTCATGTGGTGGCAGACAGTGAGAGAGGGTGTTCAATTAATAGTAAACTTGATTTTGATGCTTTGCAATGTTTGGTGCCTGATGGGTGTTCATTTTTTTAAGGTGATTGGCCTTTACAAACTTACACAGCAAAACTTAACCTGTACGGTCCATTCCTTTTTTCAGGTTCTTCAGAGAGCACCAGACCAGTCACTTTAGTTAACAAACACAAATCTATAAAAAATACTGCAATTCTGTTTCTCTGCCTGTTCTTCAACAGCAGGGCACTACACGACTATCTTACTCAGAGTCAGGAGGAGGATGGAAGGATTCAGGGCGGGACAAACTCATCAACGCCTAAAAGAAGGACGTCATCAACTTCAAAGTGAAACTATTACTCAGAGGCCTAGGACTCAGCTATGTGGAAAGGAGAGAGGTGCGTTGATTTGAAAAATACTGCTGAGTATGTGTGTTGCATTGGTGGCAAAAGTGAAACTCCAAGTCCTCTTGTTTTTTGCTCTGAATCTTCTTGGTATACTCCTCATGAAGCTTATCTTCCACCGGTCCTTCTCCTTGACTCTGGTATACCGTTTCTGTCAATCAACACGTTTTCTCCTCTCCTGCACAAACGAAAGGCAAAAGCTGAGGCAATACTCATGCTTAACCACTGGACCGGTTGAGACAGGCACCCAAGAATGATGGACATTCTGTCGAGAATGCATATGCACCACCCAATTTGGCAATACAATATCATTTTTTTTTTACCAATCATATTTTTAGAGCCCGGGTGGATTCAATTCCCTCCTCCATAATGTGATGTTTTCAAAGATAGAAGACAGAACATTTAGATAGCTAATAACTTGGGTCTCTGGGACAGAAGGACTGTTTCCAATGCGTTTAACTGAACTGTGTCATACTCCTTTCTTTGTTTCCTTCCACAACAGATTGATGATGATTATGTGCTGCTCATCGCACTGATGAATATTGTTCTTGTGTTGTGTTTGTCTTTGTCTTTGTCACAACTTTCCCAAAATTCCCTTTCCAATCCATTCACAAACCTCTAACCCTCTTGCTCCAGGCTGTGTGATTTTTTTATAGGTGTGTCTTAATTTACACCAAAAATCTCAAACACATGGTGGGGTGGATGTGGCTGAATGTGATATCAAATCACTGTGGGATATTTTATTACCCGAGCAATAGCCCACACCAGCTCTACTTGCCCAACCACGCATGAGTAAGAAAATCATTCCTGAATGCCAACATCATCATTCGGGCCTTTGTTATGTGTGAATAAAAGGCTTAACCTTGCTGACTACAGAGTACAGAATTTGAGTACATTTTTCCTGAATAGTGGATTTCATAACTCTGGATTCTAGTTTCCATGCTCACCATTGCTCAGAATGATTTACTATAGCTAGTTTTTGTTATAACATGTGATATTCTTTGATGTGTAATGGTGGTAGTAGTCTGTCCTCAGTCTTTCTAAAACTATAACATAAATGTGTATGTACAACATACTAACTCTTGGTTTTTCTTTCAATTTAGTTGCCTGTGATCCTTTTGATGAATCCTTCAGTTGTAGATCACCTAGGTGGGAGAGGGACTTCACTGTGATGCCTTCTCTGTTAGCACACTACCACTACCATAAAGAAGGCATCTTGAGAAACCCTTCAGTAAGGTGTTAGAAGTTTGACTGAGGGAGCAGCCACTAACCATCACTTTATCTAATCACGTAAGATAACTATGGAGTTACATAACTACTTTACTTAGTATGTACCTAACTTGTACTACCAATGAGGTAGGTAATTGTTTATCTGTGTTTCTGTAGGCAATATAGGGAATGGCAGCATACCGTCCTAACTGGCATACACTTTGAGAAATAGTTTAAAAAGATAAGCTGCGCGAAAAGGCACCAGTGCAAAGCTAAAGTAAAACACAAATATAAACTTCAGACATAAAGTAGATTATAAAAGATTTCCCCTTTACTAACATAGATATAACATGTACAAAAACACCCTCTCCACCCACATCAGCCCCCCATCTCCCACATCTTTCTCCATCCCCAACTAAAGTCCAAAATAAATATAAATCATGTCCATGTAAAATTGTCAAAAAATGCCCTGCTCAAATTCCCACCCTCTCCGCCCACAACTCCCCCCCATCAAAATAAAAAATGTAAAAAAGTGATAGTAGATGGCATTCTCTCTGAGGGTCTCCTGATGTTGAATGGTGGCCTTAAAGCATGCCATTTTATGGCCCAAGTGCACCAGCTCACACAACACGCAGTGATGGTGGATTCAGTTTGAATGGAGGGTGTCACAGGGACAGGTATGTGCAGCTCCAAGCTACTGGTTGGAGGTGAAGGTGGGTGGCTGGTGGAAATGGGTCCAAGAGCAGATGAATGTGGCAGGTCCCCTTAACGGCTGCTGATAGTGTGCCCTGCTGGCCTCCAGCCTCTGTCAACGAAGCCAGGTTGTGATCTCCCGCCGGGTCAATAGTAGTGGACTAGCAGGAGTACCTATATCAAGAAAGAAAAATAAATAAAAAATCCAAATTGTAAAGAATTCTCTGTGCAAACACTTGTTTTTTTAAATGATATGGTGGCACAGTATAAGTACATTGCTGGCCCCCTAGGGCATTGGAATTTTTTATGTGGTTAGGAAAGTCAGTCACAGGGACACGATTTTAACAACACATTCTTGACATAAAAGCCCTGACTGGCTGAAAGGAGGCAGCAGAGTAGCAAAGCAGCAGGACAGTCCTTCTTGCAGCAGGACAGCACAGCAGTCCTTCCTCTGAGTCTTCCACAGGTGTTTAGAAGTGTACTGAAGAGTTGAGCCTGAGGGTCTAATACATATACCTAGTGCTTCTTTGAAAGGGAGAAGCTTCTAGAGTCCTTCCCCTGCAGAGGCGTCTGGAATTTCCTGCCTCCCTGCCCCCAGCTTGTCTGGGGCCACAAATGACTAGTGTGAAAGTCTTTGTGAGTGTACTAAGGCATGGTCTTTATGATGTGCAAGTGTTGTAGGTGACAGCTCTGCCCACCCCCATCGAGACAGAGATGGCCCATCCTGCCAACACCTATTTCCCCTTTGTCTCAATGTCTGAGAGTAATGCACAAAGACCAACTGCCAGCCACACCTAGTCACGTGACCCAGGATATAGGCTGCAGGTCCCAAATGGTTAGGACATGAAAATTATAATTTTCAAAAAGTGGCATTTTCAGAAATGTGGAATTGTGACTTAAAATCCAACTTTACCATTAAAGAAAGTTTCAAATTACAATTCTTTCGAGACCAACTGAACATTCCTACCTGCTCCTAATTGAAAATTATCACTTATTAAATGCAATAGGGTAATCAGATGTTACCCTATTGGAGAGGGAGGCCTTGCAGTAGTGGAAAATGTATTTAAGAGCTTTTCACTACTAGGACATATAAAAGTTAAAAGTACATATCCAGCTTTTGAAATACACTGTACCCTGCATTATGGGCAGTTTATGGCCTTCCCTAGGAGTGACTTACATGTATTCAAAAGGAAGGTTTAGGCCTGGCAAAAGGTTTATTTTTCCAGGTTGAAATGGCAGTTTGAAACTACACACACAGGATGCAATGGAAGGCCCAAAACATGTTAAAGGGCTATTAATTGGATGGCACAATAAGCACTGCAAGCCCACTAGTAGAATTTACTTTACAGGCCCTGGGTACATATACAACCAAATTACTATGGACTTACAAATAAATTGAATGTGCCAATTGGGTGTACACCAATTTCACCATGTTTAAAGGTGGAAGCACATCCACTGCAGAACTGGTTAGAATTGGGAGAGTGTGCAGAGCCCTAAGGCCAGGAAAAACAAACTCAGCAAAAACAGTAGGATTAAAAGCAAAATGTTTGGGATGATGCAGAGAAGACCAAGTCAAACACCAGTGTGTAAAATGTCCTACCAATGCATACTGAGGGCGAAGGGTTGCGGGAACTTCAGAAAAAAACTGCATTTCCCATTCAGCAAATACCACTCAAGGTTAGCGAAGCAAGCATTGCCGGAAAATAGAACTTGAATAATAATATGTCTGCTTTGCATCTTTATGCAAATCTGTCCTCTAGGTATCGGATATTTGATGACAGGAAGTTGTCAGGTGGATATCAAAGGTTTAATCAGTAAGGGAATTTAGTATATTTTGTCTTTTTGTTCGTGAACAGTTTTCAGTCCTTAGAGAGTTGCAGATCCAAAATTTGGAAAACTAAATGAGTCCCATTGGATGAGGGAGGATTTTCTCCCTATTGACCATGGCAGGTTTGCAGACTCAAAATGATTACCTGGCAGTGACTGAAAATATTTGTTGCAGTCGTCATTTCAGAATGCAAGCCCCTAGAGACTGTCCTGGAAAACAGTGTCATGGAGGGTAAATAAGGACACAGAAAAAATTCCCATGATCATGTTTTTCTACTGGGGTTTGCAAACCAGTCCCTGGTTCGATGGCACTCTTTCAGGTTTGCACACTAGCAATAGACTCTGCAAATGTTTTATTTTTATGAAGTTTGAAATTTAAATAAAGAAAATTTACAGGGAGAGTATGCATGGTAAAACATCATGTGCAGTCATCATGGTGAGAATGTGGATGGTGCAAGCCCTGCCCTCAGAGCTCATTGTGCATCTAGGTCACTTCTTCAATCATCCCCTAAGGTTATTTAATGTTATCTTCATATATAGTGGGGTACCTTTTGTTATTACAAGTTTACTTAGGGAGGAGGTACTCCCACTAGAGAGTTTCTCTCTGCTCTTTTGACACCGGAGGAGTGTCCCTCCTCTTAGTGTCTTAAGTTTATCATCAGTATGTATGCCCACCAAGAATGAAGTAGTATTTTAGAATGGTCTTACCACTAGGCCTGGGTGGAAATCTCAACTCGCGGAGTTTCCAAAATTCGGGCACTCTGAGCTAGTCATAGTAGAGAGAGGTTCCTGCATTCCACCAACTGGCATGAAAAAGAGTTTCTTATTCTGTTCATGTGCTCAAGATTAGTTTTTGGCACTTGATCGCGAGTGCCACAATATTCTAGGGCAGCTAGTGAGCACGTGCAAGATTTTTTGCCTCCTCGCACAGCTTTCGGTTGAGACAGAGCCAATATAATGCCGCTCACGAATGCACCTCCAGGAGCTTTTGTGACCAAGAAGCAGCTAAAACTACTCAAAAGGAGTTTTTTGAGTGGATTTTCTTCTCCAATGTACCGTTCAAGTAGTCTTTTAGTGCGAGAAGGCTTTCTTTAAACCTTTTTTTTCCAACAGGAAGGAAGTGGCCCAGGGATGCCAAATTCCTGTTCCTGTCCATCAGGCTCCTCCCATTGCTTTGTCCATCTACAGTTCACATTTCTTTTGGATTTGGAGCTGGAGGGATAACTATCTATGCCTGCTGCACATATACCATTGAATATAAGTATTTTACAATTGAGATTTCACAAGTAAGTTAAAAAAAACTCTGATATGAGGGTATTATTTGTTTGATAGAGGCCATGCACCAGTATTTTTTTGTACTTTTATTTGATTTTTCAAATGTCTTGTGGTGGGTGGCCTGCAGTTTCAATAGGGGCCTAGTAATATTTTTGCATTTCATTTTTCTTCTTTTCTAAAAACAATGTTGCACAGTTCAGTACATGTTCTCCATGTTTGTTAAAATTGATTGCAACATTGATTTATTTTTGCATTGTGGCCTAGTTAGCCAATGGGCTATCCAGTCAGTAGGCCCAGGCCACTACTAGTCATGGGTATATGAAACAACTGTTTATGTGGTATATGTTGTTTTAAAACATTATTTAGAGCTTGGATGGCATTGGATTAAATAAAAAAAAATTGCGGATTTTTTGTATTTTTCCCTTGTGTAAAATTATGGTTTATAGGGGGCACAGGGTGGTGCTCGGAATTTTACAGAATGACACTAGCCAGATAATAGTCTGTTGTTTGGCCATGTTTCTTAGGGCCTTTTGGATTAAGCGTGTAAAACTTTTACAGTCTGCAATGGTTTTTAATGCGGAAGACACTGTTGTGACCTTTTGTCTTTTAAAGATGAAGGTAAATTTTGTGATTTAGCTATTTTATACCTTTTTAGCAGTGATTGTGTAATGGGTAATGGTGCCCATTTTAACTAACATGCTACTTATCGAAATTTTTAAAAGTATATTGTCATGTATTTATGTATTTGTTTACTGTAATTGTTTGTTTATACTTTTATGATTGTTATTGTTCAAAATAAAGTTCTAATGATGATGATATCAGTGTAATAATATGCTTGAGGATCACTGTAGTATATGAATATTAAGAATATGATTTTGATAAACAGAGTTGATATATTATATGCATTTGTTGCCTCTTTTTTATTTTGCATCTCCTTGCTGCATAATAGGTTTCTTCTTCTCTTCCTCTCATACGAACAAAGGCAATAACAATTTTTTTAAATGTTTTAATTTGTATTTTTCATATGATTTTTTTATTTAGGTTTTTTATTTTTTATTTTATTTTAGAATTTACATTTTAAAATGTTTACTTTAAAAAATATATATGTTTATTTTAAATGTGTACTTTTAAAAAAATCATCAAATTTTTAAAAATGTATTGAAATTATTTTCTGCGTTTTACCTCGATTCATCCATTCATCCATCCATCCATCCAACCACCGTAGGTACACAGCCTCGCAACAGTATTCAGGTTTTTTTAAGACATAATTCCATTTCCTCCTGGACACCCTGGCTGCAGAGCACTGCAGACACAGCAGCATAATTTATTTTTAATGACTTTTGCATGCCATAGGCACACAACAACCTTCATTTTTTTACAGATTTGTATTCCATTTACCCATGTCCTTCCCTGTGTGCCACAGGTGTCTCCTTTAGAATGCATGGACATATAGCAAAGAGCCATAGCTGTATGCTGTGCTATCCAGCTGGAAATTAAATGTTATGGTACGGTGGTGTGGTTTGGCTTTAACCAACCACACTAATATTGCCTTTCTCTGTACTAATTCAAACTGCAAATATGTTATATTTCACTAAATGTTTTTCTTGCTTGTTTGCTTTTAAATGCAGAAGAGAAGAATAGACATCACCCACAGTTCTGCCAAACAGAAGGCCTGCACAGTGACGTCAGTGGTCTAATCTCTTCGGCTTGTGCAGCTTAGTACCACTGCCAACTGAGAGCTTTAAGATGCATCCAAAGAAAGTTGCTCTCAAAAAAGTGGTCAGTAAGAAGAAGCAACTTTCCACCAGTGGCGTGCCGAACACAACGTTTTCGGGGGCGGTGCGACTACCAGACTGACTTCCAGGAAGGAACGTGGGGGCAGCACTCCCACATCAACAGCACCACTCCAATCTAATCCCAAGACCATGTTTGTCAGTGAGGCAGTAACTGCAATCATGGTGATGCCGACGAGCAGTGACACTGAAATAGATTTTTTCTTTTTGCAAAGTAGTACCCAATCGATTCAGGAAACAAAGCAAATTGGACAGCAGCTGCAGCTAGCAATAGTACATGTTCCTGATGCCGGAGCAGAACAGGAGTTTGAGCTTCCTACCAAGAAAGAACCTCCTCTTTTAGAAGCATTGGCCCCCTGATCTCCGGCAAGAAACCCCCACCTACCTCTTTTTCTCCTTCAGACATTGGCAGTGACACATTAAGAAAGTATTTCTCTTTAGTTTGGGACTTTTTTCCACTTAGCAAACAAGAGAAGAACATTGCAATATGCACCAATTGACACACAAGTGTTTGTTGAGATAAGCCCGGTTAACATTATGATATTGGAGGCCAAATCATCCATATGAAAAAAGCAGCATGCAATCTAGTGGGAGGAGCACCTTAAACAATTAGTGAATGTGGTGGTGAAGGTGAAAAGAGCTGGGAAACATCAGCTAACAGTCCAATCACGGTGGGAAGTGATGAAGGAGGACAGTACGATGGTCCAAACTAACTCATTGTTGCATATGCTATAGGACCAGCTGAAGAAGGTGTCTGAAAGATTCCACTTGCAGTTGTGAACGAAAAGTTAGAAGTGCATGCATTGGTTGAGAGCTTAATCTTTCACTTGGCTTGTAATGGAAGGCTACAAAATGACATAATCTCTTCCAAAGTTTACTTCAGTGCCACACTACCTGATCCATGGTACGAAAGAATTCTACCCACTTTCATTCATTTTTCTAAAGGGGATGTTTCAAAATACAAGAGGTGGATTGTTGAGGAAGCCAGAGACCTGGAAGAAGAATGTTTGAAACTTAGAACCCACTCCACAGTTCTGAGGTGCCGCCTTTAACTTTCAGAAAGGGTGAGAGATGGCAGTCTAGTCTCACAGCAGCCAACACCAGCGACAAGAACACAAGCAACAACAGCAACAGAAGAATTGGACCCAACTGCTGCATTGGCTTGGTTTCAAGTGGCAGGTCGTAAATCCAGTGCAGAGGCGAAGGCAAAAGAGGTCGAGCAAGTGACAGCACCAATGACCATTTAGAGAATGAGCCAAAAGAGGTCTATGTGGATCAAAACCCATTGATGTATCGGTGTTGAAAGATCTACCAAAGACCAGAACTCAGAAGGCTGGAAATAAAGTATCTGGCTTGTTTTGTAGCCATTGTGTCTGATGAGCATGTATTCAGTACAGCTGACACAGTTATTTCAGTGAGAAGGACCAGTCTCTTGCCTCAAAACATTGAGAGATTGACCATGAACTAAAAGAACCTACATTTCATACCACATGACCACATGGTTCCTAAAACAGCACTGGCGGATGATGATTGGCCAGAATCAAATGTGTTAGCTGACCAACTTCTGGGTGAACCACCTGAGAATGAACTCTACTTCCCGGACTGAGTATGCCAGTGCCACCATAGAACTTAATAATTATCTTTCTTTGCAAACAAAATAGCTAGTGGAACATTATGAATGTGTCAGGTTTATGCTACCCCACCTTATTAGAGTCACATGTAAGGCCGGATTGGAGTTGGACCAGTTGCAGGACTATCCTTTTTTTGCATCACTTAGCAGGGCTGCCCCAGAAGATCATTGATTTACAATACTGCCAAATTCCAATGTATTGCCTGCATCAAAGATACAATTGTGTACCTACTAACTAACCTACCTCTGCTTGGATTGGAGGGGGTAAGTACAACTATTGCAACAATGAGAGAGGGATTGTGAGTGATTATTTATGTGGTGGCAGACAGTGAGAGAGGGTGTTCAATTAATAGTAAACTTGATTTTGATGCTTTGCAATGTTTGGTGCCTGATGGGTGTTCATTTTTCCAAGGTGATTGGCCTTTACAAACTTACACAGCAAAACTTAACCTGTACGGTCCACTCCTTTTTTCAGGTTCTTCAGAGAGCACCAGACCAGTCACTTTAGTTAACAAACACAAATCTATAAAAAAAATACTGCAATTCTGTTTCTCTGCATGTTCTTCAACAGCAGGGCACTACACGACGATCTTACTCAGAGTCAGGAGGAGGATGGAAGGATTCAGGGCGGGACAAACTCATCAACGCCTAAAAGAAGGAGATCATCAACTTCAAAGTGAAACTATTACTCAGAGGCCTAGGACTCAGCTATGTGGAAAGGAGAGAGGTGCGTTGATTTGAAAAATACTGCTGAGTATGTGTGTTGCATTGGTGGCAAAAGGGAAACTCCAAGTCCTCTTGTTTTTTGCTCTGAATTTTCTTGGTATACTCCTCATGAAGTTTATCTTCCGCCGGTCCTTCTCCTTGACTCTGTAATACCGTTTCTGTTTTACAATCAACACGTTTTCTCCTCTCCTGCACAAACGAAAGGCAAAAGCTGAGGCAATACTCTTGCTTAACCACTAGACCGGTTGAGACAGGCACCCAAGAATGATGGACATTCTGTCGAGAATGCATATGCACCGCCCAATTTGGCAATACAATATAAACATTTTTTACCAATCATATTTTTAGAGACCGGGTGGATTCAATTCCCTCCTCCATAATGTGATGTTTTCAAACCGAGAAGACAGAACATTTAGATAGCTAATAACTTGGGTCTCTGGGACAGAAGGACTGTTTCCAATGCGTTTAACTGAACTGTGTCATACTCCTTTCTTTGTTTCCTTCCACAACAGATTGATGATGATTATGTGCTGCTCATCGCACTGATGAATATTGTTCTTGTGTTGTGTTTGTCTTTGTCTTCGTCACACCTTTCCCAAAATTCCCTTTCCAATCATTTCACAAACCTCTAACCCTCTTGCTCCAGGCTGTGTGATTTTTTGTAGGTGTGTCTTAATTTACACCAAAAATCTTAAACACATGGTGGGGTGGATGTGGCTGAATGTGATACCAAATCACTGTGGGATATTTTATTACCCGAGCAATAGCCCACACCAGCTCTACTTGCCCAACCACGCATGAGTAAGAAAATCATTCCAGAATGCCAACATCATCATTCGGGCTTTTGTTATGTGTGAATAAAAGGCTTAACCTTGCTGACTACAGAGTACAGAATTTGAGTACATCATTCCTGAATAGTGGATTTCATAACTCTGGTTTCTAGTTTCCATGCTCACCATTGCTCAGAATTATTTACTATAGCTAGTTTTTGTTATAACATGTGGTATTCTTTGATGTGTAATGGTGGTCTGTCCTCAGTCTTTCTAAAGCTATAACATAAATGTGTATGTACAACATACTAAATCTTGGTTTTTCTTTCAATTTAGTTGCCTGTGATCCTTTTGATGAATCCTTTAGCTGTAGATCACCTAGGTGGGAGAGGGACTTCACTGTGATGCCTTCTCTGTTAGCACACTACCACTACCATAAAGAAGGCATCTTGAGAAACCCATCAGTAAGGTGTTAGAAGTTTGACTGAGGGAGCAGCCACTAACCATCACTTTATTTATTCAGGTAAGAGAACTATGGAGTTACATTAACTACTTTACTTAGTATGTACCTAACTTGTACTACCAATGAGATAGGTAATTGTTTATCTATGTTTCTGTAGGCAATATAGGGAATGGCAGCATACCCTCCTAACTGGCATACACTTTGAGAAATAGCTTAAAAAGACAAGCAGCGCGAAAAGGCACCAGTGCAAAGCTAAAGTAAAACACAAATATAAACTTCAGACATAAAGTAGATTATAAACGATTTCCCCTTTACTAACATAGATATAACATATACAAAAACACCCTCTCCGCCCACAACAGCCCCCCCCCCCATCTCCCACATCTTTCTCCATCCCCAACTAAGGTCCAAAATAAATATAAATCATGTCCATGTAAAATTGTCAAAAAATGCCCTGCTCAAATTCCCCCCCTCTCCGCCCACAACTCCCCCCCCCCCCATCAAAATAAAAAATGTAAAAAAGGGATAGTAGATGGCATTCTCTCTGAGGGTCTCCTGATGTTGAATGGTGGCCTTAAAGCATGCCATTTTATGGCCCAAGTGCACCAGCTCACACAACACGCAGTGATGGTGGATTCAGTCTGAATGGAGGGTGTCACAGGGACAGGCATGTGCAGCTCCAAGCTACTGGTTGGAGGTGAAGGTGGGTGGCTGGTGGAAATGGGTCCAAGAGCAGATGAATGTGGCAGGTCCCCTTAACGGCTGTTGATAGTGTGCCCTGGTGGCCTCCAGCCTCTGTCAACGAAGCCAGGTTGTGATCTCCCGCCGGGTCAATAGTAGTGGACTAGCAGGAGTAGCTATATCAAGAAAGAAAAATAAATAAAAAATACAAATTGTAAAGAATGCTCTGAGCAAACACTTGTTTTTTTAAATGATATGGTGGCACAGTATAAGTACATTGCTGGCCCCCTAGGGCATTGGAATTTTTTATGTGATTCGGAAAGTCAGTCACAGGGACACGATTTTAACAACACATGCTTCACATAAAAGCACTGACTGGCTGAAAGGAGGCAGCCAGAGTAGCAGAGCAGCAGGACAGTCCTTCTTGCAGCAGGGCAGCACAGCAGTCCTTCCTCTGAGTCTTCCACAGGTGTTTAGAAGTGTACTGAAGAGTTGAGCCTGAGGGTCTAATACATATACCTAGTGCCTTCTTTGAAAGGGAGAAGCTTCTAGAGTCCTTCCCCTGCAGAGGCGTCTGGAATTTCCTGCCTCCCTGCCCCCAGCTTGTCTGGGGCCACAAATGACTAGTGTGAAAGTCTTTGTGAGTGTACTAAGGCATGGTCTTTATGACGTGCAAGTGTTGTAGGGGACAGCTCTGCCCACCCCCATCGAGACAGAGATGGCCCATCCTGCCAACACCTATTTCCCCTTTGTCTCAATGTCTGAGAGTAATGCACAAAGACCAACTGCCAGGCACACCTAGTCACGTGACCCAGGATATAGGCTGCAGGTCCCAAATGGTTAGGACATGAAAATTATAATTTTCTAAAAGTGGCATTTTAAGAAATGTGGAATTGTGACTTAAAATCCAACTTTACCATTAAAGAAAGTTTCAAATTACAATTCTTTCGAGACCAACTGAACATTCCTACCTGCTCCTAATTGAAAGTTATCACTAATTAAATGCAATAACGTAATCAGATGTTACCCTATTGGAGAGGGAGGCCTTGCAGTAGTGAAAAATGTATTTAAGAGCTTTTCACTACTAGGACATATAAAAGTTAAAAGTACATATCCAGCTTTTGAAATACCCTGTACCTTGCCTTATGGGCAGTTTAGGGCCTTCCCTAGGAGTGACTTACATGTATTAAAAAGGAAGGTTTAGGCCTGGCAAAAGGTTTATTTTGCCAGGTTGAAATGGCAGTTTGAAACTACACACACAGGATGCAATGGCAGGCCCAAGACATGTTAAAGGGCTATTAATTGGATGGCACAATAAGCACTGCAAGCCCACTAGTAGCATTTACTTTACAGGCCCTGGGTACATATACAACCAAATTACTATGGACTTACAAATACATTGAATGTGCCAATTGGGTGTACACCAATTTCACCAAGTTTAAAGGTGGAAGCACATCCACTGCAGAACTGGTTAGAATTGGGAGAGTGTGCAGAGCCCTAAGGCCAGGAAAAACAAACTCAGCAAAAACAGTAGGATTAAAAGCAAAATGTTTGGGGTGATGCAGAGAAGACCAAGTCAAACACCAGTGTGTAAAATGTCCTACCAATGCATACTGAGGGCGAAGGGTTGCAGGAACTTCAGAAAAAAACTGCATTTCCCATTCAGCAAATACCACTCAAGGTTAGCGAAGCAAGCATTGCCGGAAAATAGAACTTGAATAATAATATGTCTGCTTGCATCTTTATGCAAATCTGTCCTCTAGGTATCGAGATATTTGAGGACAGGAAGTTGTCAGGTGGATGTCAAAGGTTTAATCAGTAAGGGAATTTAGTATATTTTGTCTTTTTGTTCGTGAACAGTTTTCAGTCCTTAGAGAGTTGCAGATCCAAAATTTGGAAGACTAAATGAATCCCATTGGATGAGGGAGGATTTGCTCCCTATTGACCATGGCAGGTTTGCAGACTCAAACATGATTACCTGGCAGTGACTGAAAATATTTGTTGCAGTCGTCATTTCAGAATGCAAGCCCCTAGAGACTGTCCTGGAAAACAGTGTCATGGAGGGTAAATAAGGACACAGAAAAAATTCCCATGATCATGTTTTTCTACTGGGGTTTGCAAACCAGTCCCTGGTTCGATGGCACTCTTTCAGGTTTGCACACTAGCAATAGACTCGGCAAATGTTTTATTTTTATGAAGTTTGAAATTTAAATAAAGAAAATTTACAGGGAGAGTATGCATGGTAAAAAATCATGTGCAGTGATCATGGTGAGAATGTCGATGGTGCAAGCCCTACCCTCAGAGCTCATTGTGCTTGGCTAAAGGCTATGCAGCAATTAAGATGGGATAAGAACTATCGTAGGGCTTGGCCTGGACGTACACAGCTCAGTAGGGTAGGGCCTGGCACAGGGACTGGCCACAACCAAAGTGCATGCACATTATTGCCTGCAGTGGAATTTGGGTGCAGGTAATGGACACAGGTCGGGAGCTCTAGGCAGTCCCTGTTGCATAGAGAGAAATGTCTTGCACAGTGGACAGGAGGTTAGGTGCATGCCCTAGACTCAAGCCAGGCCTTGTGCTAATTACTGCTGAGCATAGTTGAAAACCATGAGAAATTATAGTTGGTTGCACGGAAGTGTGGTTGCCGGGCCTGGCCATAAGTTTGATCCTGCAACCAACACTCAAAAAGGCCAAAATCCATATGTCACAAGGTGTAGGTCAAAAAAAAGATTGGTTTGCAGGGCCTGTAGTCAGGCCCTGCTGCAAACTCATGATTCGCATGGAAGAAATTCATGTTTAGCAAGGAAGGACTGTAACAGGAGATTGGGTGCAGAGCCTGACTGCAAGCCATGCTTTGGTGCCAACCCATGCTGCTCACAGCCGAATGCCATGCACAATGCTAGTAGCAGCACAGGAAGTCGAGGACAGGTCCTGGACTATGGCCATGCCCTTTAACCAATCCAATAGGCAAGTCTTAAAAGCTGTATGTTTGGGGGTTTGCGAACTGGGAGTTTGGGCAACTTCTAATATGCAAAGAGCCTGGATTGATGCCAATCCCTCTAGCTGTTCCAGGATGAGCTTCGCTGAAGTTAATGTGCAACAAGACCTTGGCTGAACGGGAGGTTGGGAACCCTCCCATTCAGTGAGGCTCCTGTGCAGCATGTTGAGAGTAGAAAAAAGTGCTAAGACGAGAAGTGGTACATGTACACATGAAAGAAGTACTGCCTTGCTGACTCTGTTGGTCAACATTCATACAAACACACACACACAGTCACACAAACACATTCATGCACTCGCGAGCACAGAGATTGGCATTCTAGAAGCAGCGTAAGCTTCCTGCATGCTCATGGACTGGTACAGCACAGGCAGCAGATTGAAGAATCGCTCATGCCTAGAACAAGTACAACAGACAGACTGCTTCTTATACATACATCCACACACACCATCTATAGTACAGATAGCAGAACACACACACACACACAGAGCAGAAGAAGCAAAATATATGGACATTCACATTGATGTGGCGGTGACACAGTGGTTTCTTTTAATAGGTCCTGAAGCATTCCTTAATCGTGGAAGTACATCCCCATTCGTTTTCAGTGTACAGAGGCTACCTAACAATAGGAATGTTTATCAAAATGTGCGACCACAGGAAACATCCTTTACAACGCGGTGTTTACACCTCGTTTCCTTTAAAACGCAGCCATTACAACGCAAGTCATTACTACGACTTGCGCTGGATGGCGCTCTTGCTAAGGAATGGTTTAATTTTCTATTCCAACACCTTCCCTACTGTTACGTGGGCTGGAGTTGGAATAGAAAATTAAATTATTCCACAATCCAGCGCCCTCCAACACAAGTCGTTATAACGACTTGCGTTGTGAATACTGCGTTGTCAAGTACCGCGATCAAAATGATTGCGTTGTACTGAGATACATCCGCGACCACCATCTCTATTTTGATACAATCCACCATTCCCATTGCTGCATTTTAAAACAGAGCTTTATGACCGCCATCCAAACAGTTGTGGGAGGTGATGGGGGAGGGAAAAAGAAGGGAGGTCGAAAGGTGCAAATGACGACGAGGAGGATGTGATGATGGAGAAATAACCTGAAGTATATTGGGAAGAATATAGAAAATAGTACCTGAAACGCAGTGCAACAAGTAGATAGCTGGCAGAAGGACACAAATGAAATTAAATCAATCTGTAATTGATCCATGCTCCAAGTAGAAGGACAGGTTGTGATGTTGACTAGCGGGGGCCAATAAGGAGGCAGCAAATAAGAGTAAAATTTAAGTCATTGAATGGTAAGCAATAAGTGGGCTCTAAGCCCCTTATTATAAGCAATAATCTTTGCAGCGACAATGCATGCACTGTCAGCAGGCGAGATCTAATGACACAGGAAAAGCTGTCAGCTATAGGGTAAGATGGGGCTGTGCTGTGAACCCCTATGCCTCACACTTTGCATTGCTATTAGGTGCAAAGTTTTGGGGCAAATATTTACCAAAGGCACTTTAGCAAAGTGGGTTGTAATTCTGCATTCTGCAGTGGATATTGCAAGGGGTAATTGAAACAGCACTAGGGCATCCGTGAGATGCTCATTACTTTATTTTCCCACTCTCCACTGTGAGCAAGACAAGGGTTTGAGCACAACCTTCTCCTTCCCTCAAGTAAGGAGGAGGTGGCGAATAAATCAGTCCATTGCCTTTCACAATGCAGGAGCTACATACAGAAAGAAATGGGCGAAACACTTCCTCCTCAGTGCCATTGCAAGACTAAGGCGGGCATATTCTTTTGAAAACCTCGCCTGGAAGCGTCAAAAAGTAAACCAAGCTGGTCATCACAAGCAGCCAGGAAGGAAACACTGGCCAGTGCCCTTTCTACGTGTAGCATTCCGCCGTGTTCCAGAATAGTGTGACCCCTTATAGAATACATGACGTTACATACAATGCAGGCATTACAATGCAAGTCTTTACAACGACTTGCATTGGAGGGTGCTGGACTCCAGTCTACGTACAGTAGGGAAGGTGTTGGAATAGTAAATCATACTATTCCTTAGGTTAGAGTGCCATCTACTGCAAGTCATTGTAATATCTTTTGTTGTAATATCCGCGTTGTAAATGTATTGCGGTGTAAACATCGCGCGATGTAACCGATGTTTCCTCCCCTTATAGGGTGGAAGCCATTTTATAATTTCTAATCATGTATCACTGTAAGTATACATATTTAAGCTCTGTTGGTCAAATAATTTGATTGTTGGTGCCTCTGTAGGAATAGAGATGGGTGAAACGTTGCCAAAATGAATCAACAAAAAAATGTCACTTGCAGAACAAATTTGCCACGGTTTAGTGAATTTATTTTGCAGGAAAGAACTTTGTGACTTTTCTACAATGTTGTGCTGTTTGTTAAACTCTTGCTGTCCCCGTCAGCATGTTATAAAAGAAATCAGTCACTTGTCCCCGTCAGCATGCATGAAACTCAATGAAACATCCCAAACCCTTGAGAGTTGTCAGTTTTTCACAGTTGCGGCAAAATGGCAGACTGTGGCTCACTTCTCATTTTGCGTTTCACAAACCAAAAACCACATAGGACTATTTAGTCTGTAGAATTCTGAACTCGATTATTCCTATGAACACAGTCCTTGGGGAATACATCATCTGTGGAGAGGAATAGGGTTATTAATGTTCATCTTCTTGAATGTCCAAGGGATTAGCAATGACATCAAATACAGTACTACTACCGACTAAAAATCTGGACAGAGTATTGTTCTGTAAGATTCATCCCTTCAGTAAGAAAGAGATCCTTTCCCTCCAACCCCATTCCACTCAGCTTTACTATACTGGCTTGACTGTCAAGTATAGGTGGTACATTGCTTTTGTGGCAGGGGGGCCATTGGGTAAGAGCCATCCTACGACATACCCATGGAATAGTGTGATTCCATCAGCCCTACAGGTACCATCCCACCTATGCAGTCAGTACCTTAACAATCCTGTAAAGCTAGTTACTATTGTACACAAACGCAAACCTTCTCACTTATTTCAGCCTTTATCAATGACTATTGTTTACTGTACTGGATAATACGTTGGGGCTCCAGAACCACGTCAGCTCATTGGATGGTTACTTAGCGATCTATGTACATGGGTTTGAGTGTTGGGTTAGGGAACGTGAGTGTTACAGAAATGTAAAACTGTCTATCACGTATTATCATCCTTTTTGTGTCTTTTTTATATTATTGCTTTCGGGAGCATTAGTCCATTTGACCCATTGAACTCAAACCAGATCAAAGCTCCAGGGAGGCACTGAGCTGTAATTTGAAATCACATGACTATAGTTATAAATTGAAAATTACATGAATCTATCTTGCAACTTTCTGACTATTCAGACAGACACACAGCTACACTACTCTGTGGCGGTGTTCCACAGCTAGGCGCTGGGAGATCAAAGTCCCTGGGGTTCAAAAGCAGATCAGAGAGATTGCTAAAACGGGGTTGGGGCCGGGGGGGGGGAGGGGTAACAGACATAGAGGATGGAGCCTGAAAGAGAGTGACAATATTTATAGATAGTTTTGCTACGTTTTTCTTGAAAATAAGGTATAGCAGGCCACACGTTGTACATAACTTATACGTGCCAATCCCTCTACTCCCTGATACCTTTCCCAGTGGATACTAAATGTTGTTGAATTTGTGAATAATGTAAAAGACAAGCAAATAACCAAGGCCGTTTGAATGATGTTGTTCTGCAGTATTGTGCTAACTGCATAAGTATGGATTTGATATACTTGCGACAAAAGCCATCACTTGTTGCATAATTAGCAAATTTCACAATGTAACTTTTTTAGCCCAAAGTGACCGAAGTTTACCTAAAAAAAGGTTATCACACATAGGGGCATATTATCAAGAATGGCGTTCAAATTATCTCCTGTTTAGCGGCAGAGAACTGCTACCAAAACGGCGATAATGGGCTTGATAATGTTACATTACTTATCGGTAATCTTCATTACCCCAGGTCCCGTTGTCCTCGTCCCATTCATTAAAATATGGAGATAACCATCTCCCGATAGAAAAAAAGAACAGAGGCATGCTGGGACCCTAATACTGCCCCTCCCATCGGGAGTACATAAGCAGCACTTACCCAGCATCCCGTCTGTACAACCAAGCCCAGACAGGAAGGCTGGCCGCCCGGGAGGGAGGGAGGGGCGCATGAATGGGACGAGGACAACGGGACCTGGGGTAATGAAGATTACCGGTAAGTAATGTAACATTATCCCCCAGGTCCCTTATGTCCTCGTCCCATTCAATAATATATGGAGAATACCAAAGCAGAAAACCGACCTTCCGCACCCCCCAGGCACACCCAGGAAACCACAACAAAGTAGCAACCCAAGGGAGCACCGAGAAGGAGGAAAAGGGAACCGCAGGAAACAACCGGTCCGCCACCCAAACAGGACAGCAGGAGCCAAACAAGGACCGGAGACAACCCCAAAAACAGAAGGCCAGAACCCCCCAACAAGGTGGCCGCCAGCCAGAGAAACCCGAGACAAGGCAACCGGAACCAAGACCCAAAAGACACGGCCAAGCAACTCCCCAGAGAAGGCCGCCCAGGCACAGAACCAAAGGGAAGGCCCACAGGACATACCAGCCACCAAGGCACGGACCAAAAAAGGGGGCGAGTAAGCAAGGACCGGAACCGGCCCACCCCACGAAACCGCACGAAGCGGCCCCCATCTGAAGGCCAAAAAACCCCACAGGGCCGAAGGCCAACCAACAACCAGGAAGGACACCGAACCCAGAACAGCAGGGGAAGAGAAGGCCAACACAAAGAGCACAGGCCAGAAACGCCCCCAGAAGCACCAGCCGAAAGACGACCAACGAGGCAAGGCCAACAAGACCCGAAAAACGAACCAGCCCAACCAGGGCGAGGACAGAGCCACCGGCCACAGCCCCAAGAAAACTCCCAACCCCAAAAGGAAGGGAAACAAGCAAGATCAGAGGCCAGAGCAACCGGAGAGCACCCAGCAGCCCCCCACACCAGACACAAAGGGCAGAAGAAAAGCAGGGGCCAACAAGGCAGAGGACCACACCGGTACCCGACACCCAGGCCAAGCAAGCAGCTAAAAAACTGCCACAGGGCGCACAGCACCCAGACCAAAAAACCCACAAGGCCAAACACCCGCAAGGCCAGAGAGAAGCCCAGAAACCAGCAGAAACCAGAAACCAGGGCAACAAACGCCAAAGGAGCCAGGAAGCCAGGACCAGAGCCAAGCAACCGGACCACTCAGGAGGACCCGCAGGCCCAACCAAAACCCGGGAACAAGCCCACGCAGCGCACACAGCACAGCAAAAAGGGCAGGAAGGAACCGGGAACCCCCAGCACACCACCTCCGAACCATATAGAAGGCGGAAAAAAACTGAGAAAACCGCCAAAGCGGAATTCAGAGGAAGCAGAGAAGCAGAGGGCCAACAAGCAGAAGGCCCCAGACAACCCGCAGCCAGGAGGGAGAACCCCACCGAGGCAAGAGCACTCGCGAACCAAACCCCACCTGGAGAGAGGGGGGGGAAGGGCACCCAACAGCCCCACAACGGGAACCATGGCCGGGGAAACAAGGGAGGAAGAAGCGAACCAGGACACCAAAACCAGGAAACGCACAGCAGAACACTCCCAGAGCGGGCAAAACTGCCAGGAAGCCCAGGAGGCACAGCCCAAGGACAACCAGAACAAGCAGGAAGCCCGCAGACCACCGGAGCCAAAGGACCCCAGAAAGGCACCAACACAGGAGAAAGAAGACCTCCAAGAACCGCCAGCAGGAAAAAGGCCCCGAAGGACCCTCCCAGGGCGCGGACACAACAGCAGAGCGCCCCGCCAGGACACAAAGAGACCCCAGGCAAGGACGCAGAGCCCAAAAGAAGACCAACATGCAAGAGCAGAAAGCCCCAGCAGACACCCAGCCAGCGCAGAAAGGCAGCACGGCCCCAGGCCACCAACCGGGAGAACAGGAGACCCGGAGAGGGGAAAAACAGGAGCCCCGCCAAGGGCGCGGCAACAGCAAAAGACAGCCAGGCCCAAACAGCAGCGGCAGGAACACCAGGACCCAAAACGGAAAACACCACCGGCAAGAAGAGCAGGCTCCCAACAACCCCCGACAGAGAAGCCAAACCCACAGGAGCCCCCCAATAAGGAACAAACCAGGCAGGAAACTAGGCAGCACCAGGAGGAGCAGGCAGGAAAACACCCAAAGCAAGCCAAAATGCAAGCACAGGGAGAGCCAGGGCAGGAGCAAGAAACAGAAGCAGCCAGACCCCAGAAGCAACCAAGACCAAAAAAGGCAGCGGGGCAACACCCGAAGGCACCGGCCCCCGAATCCAGGGAGGAACAGAACAGCCACAGAAAAAGGCAGCACCAACCACCCAGGCACAGGCAGAACGCCCCCCAGAGCACCAGGAAGGACACCCGAAAACCGAACAGGGACCAGGCACCCTCCAAGGGACAGGAGAAAAAAAACTCCAGGAACCAGAAGCCCCGCCGACCAAACCCCCAAGCCGAAACCAGGAAGCGGAGGCGCACCGCAAGCGGAGCACAGGCCTCAACACAACAGGCAGCCCGCAGCGGAGGCAAGGCCACCCGGGAATAAGGGGCAGAAGCAGCACAACCAATGCCAGGCCACGACAGCCACCCAGGAGAAACCCCAAGAAGGAGGTGCAGAGGAACAGAAAGAAAAGCGGGGAAAACCCGCCGCAGGCAAACAGGAACCCCGGGGAGGCAACAGGGCCCCCCATGGAAGAGCAACCCCAGCAGGCCCCGGCCGAGGAAGCGATATGAGACCCCGACACAGGAGCAGCAGTCGGCAAGCCGGAAGCAAGCAGGCAGGAAGAACCCAACAATACAGGGAACCCTAGGAGCAAGCACATACAGGGCCAGCGAATTAAAGGAACCAGCGAACCACAGAAGCGACAGGAACCGACGCCAACCAGAGGCAAAAACACGCAAGGCCAGGAGCAAGGCCCCCACCCGAAGGCAGCGACCCAAGGAAGAAGGCCCGGGGTGGGAAACAGAAACACAACCACCACGCCGACCATGGCAGGAGAGCACCAGGGAAAACCCGGGACCCCCCCACCCACCACACACCACAAGGGAGGGGGGGGAAGCCAGAGACCCTGCAACCAGCAGAACAGAGAATCCCAGCCCCAACCAAAGGCGCACCGAACCAGGCAGCGAACGCCAGGAGCAGCGCAAGGAAGAGGAGCCCGCAAACAGCGAACCAAGAAGAAGGGGGACAGCAGCCCAAACAGGACGCACCCCGAGAGGAGCGTCACAAGCAAGAGACCGCAGGAAGCCACCCACCAGGAGCAGACCAGCCCCAGCAGAAAGCACCCCCAGCAAAGCCGGCAGAAGGGAGCAACAGAAGCCGAATCCAAACGCCAACCCAAAAGGCCAGCGAAAAAAGAAACCAGCCACCAAGCAGCAAGGCAGGAGCCCGAATGAAGGACCCCGACTCGCAGCATGAACTGCCCAAAGACAGAACAAGAAGCCACGCCCCCCACCTGCCCCGAAACCAGGCAGCCCAAGGAAAAGGCAGCAGCCCAGCACCAGCAAGCAGGGAAGCCGGAAGAGCCCCGACCGGGATGTAGCACAGAGGCAGAGCACATGCAAGCATGAGGTCCCTGGTCCATCACCAGGGGACTCCCAAAGCCCAACAACCAGAAGGGTCCACAAAAAAGAAAAGGGCCAAGGAAAAAACAGTGGTCAGAAAAAGTCCAGCAGGGCGCAAAGCCAGCCACCGGAGGACACACCGACTACGAAAACAGGGAACGAACCCCACGGCCAGGGAGAACCCGGAAAGAACCCCCACTCCATGACCAAAAAGGAGGCACCGGGAAGAAAGGAAAGGGCTGCACCGCCCAGAGGGCACCCCAAAACCCACAGCAGAAGAAAAAAGCAAGAGCAGCACCACAGTACAAAACACCAAGGCGCAAACAAGCCCAACGCGTGCGACACCCATCCAGCAGTCCCATAATAAAAGCTGAATGAAAGTGCTGTACAGAGACAAGCGAAGCAAGCCAAAGAAAGCGTCCCCGCCCCTAGCACTCCAAGGACACCAGCGTGCACGAGGCACAGCCACAAGGAGACACAGCACAGACACAGCAGTGACAGTGAAAGGAGCGTGGCAAAGGAGCGAACAAGAAGGACACACACCCCAAGCCGCTACCACCTGGAAATGAAGAAGTGTCCAGCCTCATTGCAAATGGCTAATGTCAAAGTACACTGTGAGCAAAGCAATCCAGCACCCATGCCACGCGTACATGAAGTAGGCCCACCCAACAATGTACGGGCGAGCAAGAGAACGGCACTGTCACCCCAATTCTCGTGCCGACACTGAGATCCCCGGAGCCCACAACGGCAGGCTGGCGAGGGACGAGGGCCTGAAGCAGCATAATCCAGCAGCGCACACAAACCACGAACAGCAGCTGCGAACCGCCTGCAAACAGCCGCCGGCGCCTGGCATTCGGAAGACAGCAGCACTTGGCAGACACGCCAACCCCCCATTCACAGGATGGCAGGCCCGCCGAGCAAAAAAATGTATGTGCACTTCCAACATCGATGAAAGACACCGCAAAGCGGGACTCACCCGGAGCGGGGGCCGAGCATCAGGAACAAGGCCCCCACTCAAACAGCCGGCTCCAGATCCAACAGTAAACATCCAGCGCAGCGCGTCTCCCACCCGGCCAAGCACGGGGAGACGAGCACAACGACCCGGAAGCAACCGGGAGGCAGCCCACCGGCCGCAAAGGGTCGGCAAGAATCCACGGAACACTCGGCCAGGAAGAAGCCAAGCCTTCCAGCAAGCCAGGTAGGCCGGAAGGCAGACACACTAGGAAACAGCACCCCTGCCCGCGAAGCCAGGCAGCCGGGCAGGGGGAGCAGAGAAGAGCCTGCACGCCACCCCAGCCCAGCAGGAGCAGGGACAGCAACAGCAACAGCATACCAACAGTCCATTCTGTCGAAGACAGAAAAAAAGAACTGATGGGATGCTGGGTAAGTACTGCTTACGTACTCCCGGTGGGAGGGGCAGTATTAGGGTCCCAGCATGCCTCTGTTCTTTTTTTCTGTCGGGAGATGGTTATCTCCATATATTAATGAATGGGACGAGGACATAAGGGACCTGGGGGTAATATGCCCTGAAGAATTCCAATAGAAGCCCATGTTCATACCAGAACATGGACTTTTATTGGAATTCTCAAGGCAATATTATTAAGCCCATTATCGCCATTTTAGCGGCAGTTTTCTGCAGCTAAACTGGCGATAATTTGAACGCCATTCTAGATAATAAGCCCCATAGTACCATGCAGTGGCGTACTATTTGTGAAGGTTAACCGGTCACCTTTCAATTGCTGTATTCAGGTGTTAAACTGTACTAACGGAGTGAACCCCTTCCTCAGACATTACTAAGGTGTTTTTAAACAACAAAATAGCATAATAATACTACCAAAGAATGTAACACATTTTGACTCATAATTTCAACGTTCTTGCTACATAATTTAGTCAACCCTAGTCTTTCTATAATGTCTGTGGTCCTGCACATAACAAATGCATTCATGGAGTAGACAATGCACATTGCCTCCTTATATAATGCTGTTTCTAAAAGCGCTGACAGAACAACAGAAGGATTTTTCGTTCAATGCATGCACCTGAAGATCATTATATGCCACTGTATTACTTTTCTCTTTTCTTCGGAATATGAGGTGGCTGAAGGTCGGCCCCTTTGGGAAGTTATGGTCCAATTTGATATTACAAGACATGCCCTCTGTGCAGGGACCACAAGCAAACTCCTGAGCAATGCTGTTGTCTTCTTGGGCCTCGTATGGATGGGCACATATTGTAATATAACCGACCTGTATATTTTTCTCCCTACAAAGTGGCTTGCACAGCGTAATTGCAGGCATCCTTTCAAATGTTGCCCAAATTAGCCCTTTTAAAAGTCAATTACACTTTTAATGCTGCCGTCTGTTATTATATTTGCAGTTTCCCTGCACTGGGATTCTAATGGACATTTTAGGGCAGGGGGGTTAATGGGGTTTTAGTGAAGCAAAACTGCTGGTGAAAGCAGGGTTAATTTGTCAACATAACTTTACGACGTGTAGACTGCAGGCTGTTTTCACTCCGGCTCGCTCTGTTTGGCCGGTCATCTCATGTTTAAGAGGATTATCGCCGGGGCGCTTACAGCAGCGTAGTAGAGTTGTGTCAGTGTCAGGAAGGTTGCACACGATCACCCCTCGATAACATGCTCTGAGGACCAGCCCTTCCGACCACTCCGCGCTCTCAGTCAGCGAGACAGAAGCAGGGACCTGGAAGCGAATCTTGAACCCCTATCTAGGCCGCAATACTGCAATACGGAGAACCCGGGTGTTGCGACCGACTGGCGTCCGCCTAATTCTGTGGTATTTCCCTCCGCCATTGTTCGTGATCAATAACTAATTATCAAAGTGGCATTTCTTTTCAAAGCTCTTTGTTTAAAAAAATGGCTTTTGGCTGTGATTGGAAGAAAAAGGTCGCCAGTTTGACATCGTCGCAAGCTTTTCAAAATCAAGTGGGCCGTCCAATTGAATTACTGTCCCCAACTAATTGATATAAACTACACAGACGAAGGCTTGTTACCACAGGATGTCACAATGATATCCTTGGCGAGTGCATGGCAGTGGAATGAATCCTGCAGGAGCTCAGACGATTCCAGCCATCCCTCGCACAAGGGGTTTATTTAGGAGACACATTTTTGTAATTGTGGATTCCGCTACAGCAAATTGGAAGCCTTTTCTGTCCGAAAAAGTAGCAAGAACATTCACATTGTGAAGGGGGGCCGTTGAAGAATGTGTGCCTTTTAAAATTGCATTTGCTCCGCAGGCAAGGCTTTTGTCCCCGTTGGTACCGAGTATCAGACAGTCGAGCAGTCAGTGTAAGGTAGAAAAGGGGTCCCTGGGCTGCCGTTTGACTTATAAAAGACAGCAGTAACATGGGTTCAGTGGGCCCCTCTACTCTGGGCTCAGGTGCCACTGCACCTGCTGCACCAACGGAAATTAGGCTTCCCTTAACAGACGTCACAGTATCGAGAGACAAGATGCAGGATAAGCCAGTGCTGGGTTTGGTGTTAGTACGGCACATGCACAGAGGCATGCAATGAATTGGGAAATATGCACCCATAGCAACATAGACTCTCTCTTAACTATTCCCCTCTCAAGCCCCCCCCAACCTCTGCCGAACACACAAACACAAGCAATCGTCGACATAGATATTTGCACACAGGCAGTAGAGTGATGCATGAATGCAGGTAAATGTTTTAATGGATTCAGAGGCAGGCGGGAATACTTTGATGGCATAATGAATTAGAATGGGTGGGGGGATTGGCTAGCAGGCCAAGATGGCGGGCACACTCTAGCGGGAGCTTGGAGGTTGTGTCGGGCCTTGGCTCATCAGCATGAGGAGGTGATGAGGGCTGTTGCGCTGTACCGTTCACTGGCACTGCTTCAATCTGGTGCCCCTACCTGGGCCGGCCCTGACAAAAATTGCAGCTCCCCACCCGGCCCTGATTCCCAGTGGCACCACTGCTGCAGGCTGGCAAACAGGTGGGGACACGAGGGAGCCAATGGACATTGGGCCCTGACCTCGAGTGCGAGGCATAGGAGTGGGCGGTCACGCAAGCCCCATCGGGGGGACATAGACCTGAAATAAGCACCAGGTAGAGACTGTGCATTCCGGGACATGGCAGGCAATCTAGTACCTGAAATGACACCAATAAATAGTGTATAGGTGGTGGTGGTGCTGGATTCCCACCTGTACACCCCTCCCCGCTGGGGGACCCTCTGATCTCAGTCTGCTGTGCACTACGTGGTGGGGACCATGCGGCATCTGGCCCTCATCCTGGCACCGCACCTAACAATTGATGTTGCCGCTTCTGGACTGGTATGTTAGGATGGGTGGATCCGAACCGGACCTAGATGGACTGTGACACCTGCCTGATGTGTTCTGTCTCTTATATTCATAATACGGCCTGATTGTCTGTAAATAGGGGCTTCATACCTGGGCTGGACATTGATTTGCTGGATGATCCCGTTCCCCTTCATAAAAAATTGTGTAAGGACCCATGCACCATGAACCAAAGTGCACCATTCTCGAGAGACCTGACACGGTGATTCGATGACCCCCTTGATACCAGTGCATAGCCTCCTCCATTGACAGCCTAATCTTGCATCCTACCCGCTCTACTGCATCAACCTGGGTTTGGAGAGGTGGACCGGCCAGGTTACTGGCTGAGGTGTGATGCCCTGCTCCTCTGTGGAACTGCTGGAATTTGGATTTGCTTCTACATTAGTGGCTGTGATCAAAGTTGTTTCTGGTTGTCAATTGTCATTGTGAAGTAATCTGTTGAGTTTCAGGCCTGGCGAATGACTAGCTGGCTTGAGTTGTTGGCCCCAGTTGTGACCTGCATTAATGCTAGGACCCCCTGATGCCTTGGGCCCTACAGATAGTGATGGGTTATTTGTGCTCCAATGCCCCACCCGCTCTGGCACGGTCTGCAATGGACCCAGAGCCACGTTCCAGGTAGCTCCTGGGGAATGAGGTGCCACTTCATGATACGACAATATGCGCCAAGCTAGACACTGTTCTGCAAGCAGTTGAGAAAATTGGAATCACCCTTGACCAGAAGCGCACATCACTTGAAAGCAAAATCGACAAAGTGACTGCAGATTTCACTCTCCTGAGAGTGGATCACTGCAAACTTTCTGACAAGATGCACAACACAGAAATCACACTAGCTGAACTACAGCTGGAAACCTGCAAAACACTACTGTGCTGCAATCTTTGTTAGACCGAGTGAACACCACGAAGAGCAAAGTGGATGATGTCCAGGGCCGCTCATGTCAACAAGATACGAATGGTGGGTCTGCCGGAGGGAGAGGAGGGCCAGTATGCTGTGACCTATACTGAAAACTGGATTTGTACACTACTGTCTGATGCTATGTTACCATCTTTCTTTACAGTTTATTTATTTAATTTTATTTTCGAGTCTTGTAAAGCATATGGCTACATAGGACTCCCCAAATAAAGGGAGTTGCCGTACTCTAAAGGTGATAGGATGAGTCCGTGTATTACTATTCTGAGTTGGGATTATACCTCCCCTTTTCTTTTTAGCTCTGATGGGTTGTCCTGAACTGCCCGGCCCCCTTACATGCCCTCACTCCCTGACACTGATATGCACAGTGGGCTCTCCTGACTACGTGCGACCAGCCTGCAATTGAGACAATGTCACATCTCTAACATGGCACACACTATTATCATCATCTGGAACATGAGAGGTATGCACACACTTTCGCACCCTTACTCTGTATACTCCTACCTTCAACGTAGATCCACCCAAATAGCACTATTGCAGGAAACACACTTGACACTCACCGAGGCTGACAGACTTCATCGGTGCTGGCATGGCCTGGTGTTCGCCAGTGATTATTCTTCCTATGCTAGGGGAGTACAAATATGGGTGAAGCCAGGACCCTGTTTGTGGTGGTAGAGGTGGTAATGGATGCAGATGGCAGGTATGTGCTTCTAAAAGGTCACCTAAATTGTAGGCAGCTCCTCCTGGGTGCAAATATATGCATCCAACACAGACCAGACCTAATTTCTCCACAAATGTATCCCATGGCTACTAGGAGGCGACCTTAACTCTGTCCTCAACATTGCACTAGACCGATCATTCCCCCGTCACACACTACTGCCACGTCAAATTTCCAGGCACTGTGTGACTGGCTACACCACTGGTCCCTTGTAGATATATGCAGCGCACACAACCCTGACACGTGGGTGTATACATATTACTCTTCACCGCATGATTTGCATGTCGGAATTGACCATATTGTGGGGTCACCTGCACATCGCCCCGTAATCCAGCAGATCGCTTATCTGGGCCGCACGCACTCAGATTGCAACCCTCAATCTCTACAACTTGCATGGGAAGTAGGCACACCAGCCATATCTATGTGACATCTTCAGCCGGTGGCATTGGAAGACCAACTGTTCCGGGAGTCTCTTGGTTCTGCAACATTTTAACAGTGGCTCATTACATAACAGGCTAATTGAATGGGACATCTTTAAGGTGACTGTCAGTGGGCAGAGTCTGGGTGTCAGTTGGAACATCCGCAAACAGCTGGATGAGGCAATTAACAAGCTTGAACATAAGCTCTTACGACTTGAGACACAATTAGCGACACAACCAGAATGTGCATGATAACTAGACGTAGTGAACACGTCACTCTATTAGAGCGCCTAAGGTGCCTAAACTATGTAGCACACTCCTCTCACACTCATGCAGCATCAGATCGAGTGGGACAAGAGCTGGCCCAGTCACCCTATTCATGCCCTGCAAGTCCAAACGGGGCAACTCCTTTGCACACAACACAAAATACCTATTGAATTGAACCGCCATTATGCGGCTCTCTATGAATCGACCACCAGACCTCACCAGGGCCATCTCAAGATTTTCGTGACCAAATACAATTGGCCAATATCACTCCTATACAGCATGAAGAACCAGACAAACCGATCACACTCTTTGAGATCTGAAAACCCATCAGAGCCCTGATATTAGGCAGAACCCCTAGACCTGGTGGCCTATCCACCGAATATCACAAGGCTTATGCCCTGACGTTGGCCCCACAACTACAAGCCTTATACACCAACGCTCTCTCTGCTTTCATTCTCCCTACGTCATTACGTGAGGCCTTACTTATCTCCTTAACTAAGCCTGGCAGAGACCCTACTGATCTGAGCTCTTACCGTCCTCTGGCCCTAATGAACACTATTATGAAATCCTAGCTAAGAAGCTTGCTGATTGTCTGGTTTAGTTCCACCTCTGGTCCACCCAGACCAGATCAGCTTTATTCTGGCATGCAACACTTCACTGAATCTGAGACAATTTTTTCGGGTCTCCACTTACTCCACACTTCAACGGCCATATTTCAGGTATTTGGTGCTTGACCTTGAGAGGGCCTTTGATTCTCTGGAATGGGAATTCCTTTTTGCCACCTTACCTCGGTGCGGTATTGGGGTAGATTCCTGCACCTGGTTTGTTTGCTCTATACAGCACCAACGGCCAGGGTAAAGACGGGCCCCTATATCTCTGATCGTATACATGTGGGCTGCAGTACCCATCAGGGCTGCCCGCTTTCCCTGCTGCTCTTCTACCTGGCCATAGAACCCCTTGCAGCTGCTATACGAACAAAGAGCGTGAACTGGGGCACCCCCTAGGAGATGGCACACACACAATTTTGCTATATCCTGATGACATTCTGTTATACATATGGGATGTGTGGTCGATTACCTACCTATTGACCCAAAAGCTCAATGAATATGCTGCCCTCTTTGGTGTGTGGGTTAACTGGACCAAATTGTGTCTCTTCCCATTTGCTACTACGTGCCTGATCCTGCTTTTATACTTAACGGTGTCCCCGTAACATGGCATCTGGATACATTCCATTATTTAGAAATAAGAGTGTATCACCAACAAACGGATTTGTTGGACGGTAATCTTGGGAAAGTGATAAAAGGTCTCCGATCCCAGATGTCCTTCTGGTGCATGCTTTCCCTATCGGTCATGGGTCAAATAGCCCTACTTAAAATGGTGGCCCTAGCAAGGCTGATATACTATTTCACTAGCGTGCCCCTTTATATTTCACCCCCTCTCTTCCGTGCTCTTGAAAGTGTCATGAGGGAATTTGTTTGGAGCAACTCCCATTTTGTGTGGCACTTTCCAAACTCTACCTGCCGACCTTGGCAGATTAGCAGTTCCAAATACAGAACAATATTATCTTGCTTCCCAGCTTTAATGGATTCAATGGGTGGCCAGGTGGATGGCGGGGCTCCAGCTATCTGACACGCCTACACTCTCACCGTCCCGGTCGATTCCATCACTACTTCAGCTGTGTCACCCCTGTGCTAAGGGGAGCCCACCAGACCCCCTACTTCTTGGAGTCATATACAGATGTTATCGTAGATGCTTGTACATAACTTGATCGTAGATACTGCATGCGCCTGCATTGCCTCTGCAGGGCACACCTCTGGGTCCCACCGTCACCATGTTCACAGAATTGTCCACATGGCTGGAGGCCGAGCTTCACACTCTGGATGACTTGTATCAAGATGGTACCTTGCTACCCTGTAACATGTCAGTAGAAGAAGATGGTCTACACCCAGGCCAAGTCTTATTGCACAATTTTGTTACTAGCTGAACATCAAAAACATCTGACATCCAGTATTTGTATGTCATTAGACAGGGAAGACATTTTACTAGGTGGTTTGCCGCCTCACTGCAACATCACACAGTGGCGTTGCTATTGCCCCTGAGGCAGCACTGAGAGACAGAGATGCATTGTCCCTACACTGACAAAAATAGGTCGCGGTACTAGAAAGCTCCAATCATATCCCCGTAAAACTTGTTTCTGCCTTATTCAATATTTCATCATGCAGAGAGTATAGCTCACCCCATCTAAAATCAATAAATACTTCCATCGCACACATGCCGCCTGCTCAAGATGTTGCATCACAAATGCTGACCTTCTATCACATGCTATGGGCCTGCCCAGCACTTGACACATACTGGCGGTCAGTTATATCTCCATTATCCAACTGCACGGAACGCACTGTGCCCCCTTAATGGAAAGTATGTGACTTACACTTCTTTCACAGAAATAATTGGCAAAGAGTTACTTCCCCACTTTCTCGAATTGGGTTTACTGGTGGCCAAGCGATTGATCACAAAACAATAGAAATCACCCGGCCTGAAAGTGTTGCATCGCACAAAGAAGATACACTTGGCTTTCGCAAAATCCCTATAGCTGCTAGTTGGGACAATATACTGCACAATTTCCAGAACGAGCTGCCAACAGAACCAGCACCCCGAAGCATCATAAACCCAGTGGAGATGAGAATGCAAGAAACCAGACAACCGCCTACATAACAGATGTATAGGTACTGGGTACGGAGCTATGTGTTTGCCCCTCACAATAGATGTACCACCTGAGGTCAGCTGTCTCATAGACATAAATTGCACTTACACTTGTCACACATGAGAGTCAGGAGCACTTCAGTCAGGTCAAGTTACTCCAGTTATTGTTTTTTCATTTTACTTTCTCCTCTACCTCCAGTTACTCTCGAGTTGAAACGAGAACAATATTCTGCGAGAACCACACAGAGGCAGCCCCAAACATATCTACTGCTTTTACTCGCTACACACTCTCGAGCATGGTGTATCTAGCACACCTGCCTCCACAAGTCACTACCAGCCAGGCCCGGACTGGTAATGTCGGGCACCGGGCAATCCCCCGTAGGCTGGATGGGGTGGGGGCCGGTTTTGTTGCTGGGGGGCCGGTTTTGTTGCTGGGGGGCCGATTTGGACACTGAGGGCAGCGTGACCCAGCAAACAAGCACAACTATCCCTATCTGCCTGCATAAAATGCAGTTGCCGTCTGTGTCCATGTCACCCACATTTATTTCTAGGCTCTAGCGAGGACTAATTATTATTTATTAAAAATACACTCTGCACCATGATGCGCATTGCGCATGCACCGGTGCTGCGCGCAGCGCTCTCTCTTAATCTCCGCCCGCCGCCGTGTCTGGAGTCTGCGAGGCAGAGAACGACACTACGCCAGCGAATGAGAGGCTAAATAAGTTAATTATTGTGGCAAATCATGGCAGTGCTGGTGCAAGTGGCGGTAAATTCAAATTAATGATAACACCGCCGGCCCCAACCACAAGTACAGCAGCTGCTGCGCCTTCTGAGCCTGCCATAGTCGGACCATGCCCGGGCGGGGAAGGTGTGTGTGTGTGCAGGGTTGGATTGGGATAGAAAAGCGGCCCGGGCACGCAAAAAAAAAAATCGGCCCAGATTTGCATAATCACACCTCAAATCACTGCTTTGGCGTCATTTTATAAAAAAACTTTAGGAGGGGGGCAAAAAAAAATGCACGCCTCAGTTTACAGTGGTGAAACAAGTGAGGCCACTTCTACTCAGGCCCCCTGCCACCACTCAGTACGTGCACACATTAATGGGCCGGCCAGCGAGACAAAGGGAGTGACACCTCTTGCTAAACGGAGGTAATGAGGGCCCATCTGCCTCTAGAAAGGCCACTCACACACCTACTGGGCCGCTGGTTGTATTCAAACAATAGAGACAGCGCCCAAATGCCCCCCCAAACTGCTAAAAAAAAGAGGCCCACAGCAGCACTGGGACACCGGCCCCTCGGGCATTGCCCGAATGCCCGCGTTACCAGTCCGACGCTGTGTGTGTGTGTGTGTGGGGGGGGGGACAGCGCACCATCCGTGCACGTTTGCTGAGGGAGTGCAGTGAGATGGAGAGGCAAGGAGTCTGAGGAGTCGACGGCGGGACCATAAACAGAATGGCTCATCTAGCAAGTAAGTGTAACATGATACTTTGCTAGCAACTAGCAAGTGTTAATGGGCGGATGACTCACTCTCCGACGCTAGCCTCCTGCTCGACTGAAATGTTGAGTGACTGACTGAGCTAGGTAAAAGTATTTTATTTTCCAGATAGTAACTCAACAATTGGGATCGAAAATTATCATTAACCATACTGAGCGTTTAGCATAAAATTAAAAACAGGGAGGCCAGACCTTTACAAATAAATCAGCCATGCCCTGCCTGACCTGCCTCTGTCTACTCTGGGCGTGGGTGATCCCCTTGTCTGCAATTTTCCTGCAAAGGCATTCACCCATTTGATGGCCAACAGCACCACGCACTTTGCAGATTGGCCTCAGTTCGACACAGTGTGGGCGTCAGCTTTGTCTTTGCAGTGCCCGCCGTCAGCAAAACAAGTAAGTAGTTCTTTCTGTCCGTGACCGTCCCACCCCTTACAGTGTTGTGGGAAGGGTAATGGTTCAGGGTGTTGGTTTGCAGCCTGCTGGGCCCATGCCCTCCTAAGCCCCCAACCAGTCTGGCCACATATTCCCACAGATTGTTGTAAATAAAGTCATATACACAGCTCTTGCCTTTCTCACGTGGTTTCAAGAACGGAGGCAAAGTGTTTGTCCATTCTTGTTATTCCAGGCCTTTTTCGGTAAGCAGACAACACGTCGTGGAGCAGTGTGGCTCACTGGTTAGTGCGGCAGACTCTGAAGCAGAGATCGGGCCTGGGACCAGGGTTCAAGTCCCGACGCGGCAGGGTCTTGAGCTCAATGTCCGCGGACTCGATAATTCTCGCCTCTCCGCCTACTCTAATCATGGGTCCCACGCTGCAACTCTGGGCAATAGCTTGCCTAATCTCCAACAAGCATTTGCAATGCAATAGGTCTCGTATTAGGAAAGTTTGAGCTATTGGTATTGTAAATGACAAATTTTTTATTTAAGTTTTGTTTTTGAAAATAGCGAAATTAATAGCTTTGTCATTTACCATGCCAATAGTTATAACTTTCGCAAATGTGACACCTATAGCATTTGTAATGCAATATGTGTTGTATTTACGTGACTTACATGTATTGATATTACAAATAACAATGGTTTTTAATTTTTTTAAATAATTAATACTTAAATAAAAGTTATTGTAATTTAGAATGGCAATAGCTTAAACTTTTGTAAATAACATTTGTGAAGATTATGTTCAGTGTATTTTATTGTGACGAAAACCCAAGAACATATGTCAAATATAAACATCTTTTTCTTACATTTGTAATAAAGCTTGAAACATTGAGATAACATATTTGAACCAGTTGTTGAATGGTTGCACAGATTGATGCTGTGGTAGAGCTCAGTGATGCTGTATGCTATGCTATGTTTTGTTTTGCTATCCTATGTTTTGTTTTGTTATGCTATGCTATGTTTAGTTATGTATGCTATGGTTTGTTGAGTTTTGCTATGTTTTGTTTTGCTATGTTTTGTTATGCTATGCTTTGTTATGCTATGCTTTGTTATGCTATGCTTTGTTTTGGTATGCTATGTTTTGTTATGCTATGCTTTGTTATACTATTCTATGTTTTGTTTTGCTATGCTTTGTTTTGTTATGCTATGTTTTGTTATGCTATGGTATGTTTTGTTGTGTTTTGTTATGCTATGCTTTGTTATGCTATGCTATGTTTTCCTATCCTATGCTTTCTTTTGTTATGCTAGGCTATGTTTTGTTATGCTATGCTGGTGAGGGTGAGTGAGGGTGAGTGAGGGTGTGAGTGAGGGTGTGAGGATGTGAGGGTGTGTGATGGTGAGGAGGTGTGAGGGTGAGTGAGGGGGGGTGAGGTTGTGTTAGGGTGGGTGAGGGTGTGTGAGGGTGAGAGGGTGTGAGGATGTGTGAGGGTAAGAGGGTGTGAGGATGTGTGAGGGTGAGAGGGTGAGAGAGTGAGTGAGGGTGAGTGAGGGTGTGAGGGTGAGTGAGGGTGTGTGAGGGTGAGTGAGGATGGGTGAGGGTGTGTGATGGTGAGGGTTGGTGAGGGTGAGTGAGGGTGTGTGAGGGTGTGAGGGTGTGAGAGGGCGAGAGGGAGTGAGGATGTGTGAGGGTGAGTGAGGGTGGGTGAGGGGGTGGGTGAGGGGGTGTGGGGGTGAGGGTGAGTGAGGGTGTGTGAGGGGTGAAGGTGAGTGAGGGTGTGTGAGGGGTGAAGGTGAGTGAGGGTGTGAGGGTGAGTGAGGGTGTGTGAGGGGGTGAGAGGGTTTGAGGGTGTGTGAGGGTGAGGAGGTGTGAGGGTACCAGGTAAATAGTGGCAGGGCAGACATCGTAAGAGAGAGAAACACAAATGTTAAGATAACAGCGCTCGAAGGGGTTGTGAGAAGGTGCACGCTGAAGTCAGACAATGAATCCTATACCTGGAACCCATTTCTAGAAACCACAGATGCGGCCTTTGCACGGGTTCCTGCTAAGCCTGACGTCCTTGTGAAGACTTAACCCAACATGAAACAAGTTGACTAACACTTCTAGCATATTGATGCTCTGGGCCACGTTTCAATATAATGTGCGCGTAAATCATTCCCAGGGGTTTCAGGTTTACTTCTTACCAAACTTCCCCCCTTATTATTAAAACACTAGTCCAAATGGATATGACATTTACACTCAAACTGACATGTTTATGCTGTTCTAGAAAATGAAGCTGGCTATTACACTAACAGCGAAACTGTACTTTACAGTCGAAATCAACTCTGAGAAAAATTACAGATAATTATCTCCGTTTCATGGGGAGCACCGGTGCGCGTTCACAGAGGAAAACCACAATTATTGTTTATGAACGTGAAGTTTTTAAGAGAGAGGAAAATAAATGAAACAAGGGCAAAAAGAAATAGCAATCCGTGGGGGAGAGAGCGGAGGGGGATGGTGTGTGGGGGCCGGCCTGCCGGCCGGCCAGCCATCCATGATTAATTAGGGGAGGAGAAGCCTTAGGGGAGGAGAAGCCGCAGAGCACACGCTGGGCGAAGCCCTTTGATGTGCTGGCATGACACGTGAGAAGGGCAGAATCACTGTAGGGCAGCTACAAGGAGAAAGAACAAGCCTTCCATAGCCGGCACAGAGATGACCACCAGTGAAACCTGGTAGACAGCCCAATTAAGTAAAAAAATGAATTTCGGGGGACATTGGAAGAGAACAATCACTACTAACTGTGCTTGCTTCGCCTTTGTGCATATCTGCTACTATGATGTGCGCGGAGAAGCCCCCGCCTGTGCCAGCTAAGAGGAACAACCTCGAAAATAAAGAGCCCAGCAGAACACATCTGAGAAGAAAAATGTAGAATAAAATGTAGCGCTCACATTTCAAATGAACATGACTAGCCAATGAGGGGGTAGAGCGGCCTATCCCATAATGACCGAAACACAATTAGAGAAAACCGTATTTAAGAAGGAATCCCTCGCCCACCCCTCTCCAAAGAAGTTGTGTGGTCAGACAGAAGATAAACAATACAACCAAAAATGTGGGTCACTTCCTTATTTAACTGCCTTGTGCTTGATTACAAGAGCTATTTTTAAATTCACTAACTAGGCTTAGGATGGGGAGCACCGGTGCGCGCTCACAGAGGAAAACCACAATTATTGTTTATGAACGTGAAGTCTTTGGGAGAGAGGAAAATAAATGAAACAAGGGCAAAAAGAAATAGCAATCCGTGGGGGAGAGAGCGGAGGGGGATGGTGTGTGGGGGCCGGCCTGCCGGCCGGCCAGCCAACCATGATTAATTAGGGGAGGAGAAGCCTTAGGGGAGGAGAAGCCGCAGAGCACACGCTGGGCGAAGCCCTTTGATGTGCTGTGCGGCCGTGAATGCGCGTGCTTGTTTGTTCACGTCATTCACGTGAACTGTAAGAAAACTGCAGTGCAAGAAGCCCTTAGTTTGACGAGGATTTCGAGCACTTGAATTCTCGATCCCTCAATGCGCTTGCGCGCATTGTAGGTCACGAGACCTAAAAAGGCCCCTACATCACTGGGATGCCTGGCTTCACCTTCGGGGTGCCCAGGAGGGGCTTCTCACAGGGAGAGCCAGGAAGGGTTCCACAGTGTTATACAGCGCCGGGACGCCCCGTTGGGGCAGATGTGCGCTTTACAAAATACACTACACAACACAAGTGTTTAAGCGCGACCTTGGCCAGCAACTCAAGCCCAGGCTTGTGCCATTCCACAGCCCAGCGAGTGGTGATAGATGTGCAGCGCAGTGGCTGGTGACAGTTAAATGAGTTCATTAGAGATCGGAAAACTGAGGTCATTAATTTGGGAAATGTGTATCAATTGCAACACTGAAATACCAAACTACTGTAACATTTTTATACTACAAAATTAATTTAATAATTTACAGATCAAAGTGTATATGCAGGCCGACCCTGAGATAGGCAGTTATTTGGTATAGATTACCAGCTGCATTTCATTTAATGGCACTAACAAATATTACAGTAAGGTCTGGTAAGGTAGGAAAGGGCGCAGGGCCACTTCACAAATCTCAAAGTACCCCATGGTATTTACTTAAACAAGCTTTTCATTTTGTACCATGGATTTTCTTAATCCACTGCCTGTGATAAAGTGCCACTGAATGTGCCGCAAATGAGACGTGAATACCACTCATAGGTGACTTGAAAACATAGAAATGTCACTAATGTGCATTCTGAAAACTTGGTGAGAGTCAGGTGACTCTCGTCAGTGGTAACAGAAATAATGTCACTCATAATCATTGAAATGTCACTCATAATTCCACTGAAATTATGAAAATGTCACACATAGCAATCTGAAACCTTGGTAGCTAAGTGGACTAGCGTCGCGACCGGGCCGGAATTAAAAGTAAAATCCTGGTTGGTTAGGCCCCGCGCAGTTTCATGACCGCAGCGCAGTGGATTACCTGAGCAGTGCTCAGAAAATAAATCTGCTGCGGTCGCAGAACCGGGCCGGGGCCTAAGTAACCAGGGTTAGGGCAGAGGCTCGACGCGAGGTGGTGGACTATAGACGTGTTGCTCCAGTGCAGGGAGACAACAAGGGCAGAGAGTAGTGGGGTAGGTTTGCATTGTGTTGTGCACAAACTGGTGGCAGCAGTTGCAATAGTCCGAGTGGTGGATGGAGTTGTGGTGTGTGCAATTAAGAGATTGGGGATTGAGCGGAGGCGTGGATCTCAGTATGTGTACATTCACAATGAAAAATAAAGTGGCATTGACAGGGGGGTTAGATTTTGCCTGCATGTTTTGGTATGTAAGAAGGGGGACTATAATCGAGCACAATGCAGAGCACTTTACTGGCATGAAAATCCAGACATGCACTGCCAAAGTACACACGCTAGGTGGTATAAACTACAGTTTATACTTTTAGTGGGTTTTTTGTCTTGCTGTTTATGGGCAGTATGTTTTTGATGCTGCCTTTCTTTCGCCCTTTTGAGTCTGCTGGTCCTCTGGACTGTGTTGGTGCCTGTGGCTGATGTTGTCTGTGACCCGTCTGTTTCTTGGAACCTACTATTTTAATTTAGTTTAACCCCTTGCGTGCTCCAGTCAGCCATTGGCCGACGGGAGCACTACCTTCCCAGTACTGCCGTCGGCCAATAGCAGACGGAGCCCCACCCACTCTTTAGAACTCCCGCACCGCGGCGGAAAAACCACTGCGGTTAAGGCGTTAATGTTTGCGCGTGGATTTTTATGTTTAACAGGGCTGTGTTAGTGTGCCTTTGTGAGTTTGTGTTGATTTGTTTAATGTATCTGTGCCCCTAACCCTGTGTACCCCCTGCCCTTCAGCACTACCACTTTAAAACTTCACCAGTCGCCACTAAAATTAGATCAAAACATTTGCAACACATTACATAATGAAATAATCAGTTTCACGTAAATAACTAAATATCTAAGTGCATCTTGACTTTAATTAACATCTCGCTAAGTAATACCATTATTTCATCACTTTAGCACTCGGATCTCTCTTGTGTCGACTGTACTGTATTAATTTACAAAGCAATGGATGTCCATGCTCGATCATTGCAAATGACTTGGCGGGACTCCCTCTTCCTCTGGAAGTTACAAGCTATGCAATACCCATATTATTAAATATAGATACTGCTGACTAATTTTGAACATGCTTATCATTGCCCAACAGAATCAGATGTACCATTCTCTTGACATTGCAACAACGTATTTGTTGAGGGACAGGTTGTTAAGGCCATGAGACAAGCAGCCCCCATCCACCCCGCATCTATTACAATTTGAGGTAACATTTGCATTTCATTACAGAGATTGGCAGATGTTCTGTATAAATGACATACAGTAAAATAATTTTACATTCACAGATTCGACGACATCAGCAGGCTTCTATGTTATGAAATGCACTTGATGAATGACTTTGTAATTTTGAAATCGTATTTATTGCTTCATTTATGGCAGACATTTTCTATAGCATTTGTGCAGTTTTATAAAAAAATAAGCATAAAAAACTCCTACAATATTAGGCTCTAAAGGGGTATCCATCTTCTCACAATGGTACTTTAAGATACCCCTCCTTTCAAAGGTTGACAAACAGAATCTGGAGATATTGAAAACAAATATACCTTAGGGAATTTGGACTGAACAGCACATGACCCAGGGATAGATGTCTTATGTGCAAAGACTTCAACCATGGAAATGTAGATCTCCTCAAATGGAGGTATATGTTTTTGTAGTAAAAGTGAGAGGGATAAAATGGTGGTGGTGGCTGCACTGGCTCGGGCCTCGACTGGGCTGGCTCCTGGCTCTAGTCTAGGCTATAAGGTCGGACTCGGAGCAGAGCAGGCGTCGTATTCGCACATTCTAATGGAATAAGAGGGGGCTTGGGCTTGGATTTCCATACTGTACTTGCTACTAATTGAAAACTGACAACTAGCTTAGACTCCATTAAAGTCATTGGGGGATGCTTTCCTGCTGAGTCAGGACTGTGTTTCACTCCAGGTGTTCCCATTCATCCTATTTGCATGTATAAATGTAGAATCACCAACTAAAGCTGCCATGGCAATACATATATACTGTAGCTTCTAAGCTTCCCCCTCTGGTCACATCTCTACAAACAAACGGTCCCTAGCAGCCACTTCTTCTTTTTTCCCCAATCAACTATGTAGGCCTTGTGCAGTGCACTACTTAGCTGAAAAAAAATACACTATCATATTTTTTATCACCGCTCTGCACTACATAGGGGCTAATGAAGTAATTTTTGGCTATCAGACCATCCAGTGTGGTTTGCGCCTCGCCAGGATCACTGCGCAGATTAAAAGCACAGTATAGGCTACCACTCAAACCCTCAGATTAGAGGGAACAGTGTTCATAAGTACACTCTGCCTGTAGGATAACATTCTGAGCCCGGGCTGAGCTGAACACAGTACCACTCTGTCATTTTCCAAATAGACCACAGGCGAGATGGCTGCTTTCAGAGCAGGATGGGTTCCCATTACCTGCACATAGCCGCATATCCCAATTACAGACATCTTCCAGTCCAGCCCTGCCTGAGCTCTAAATCTATATCTGTGCATAACCAAGAGCCAAAGACTTCATTTTTATGATGAGAATTGTAGGTTTGAGTTGAGTTGTTGTTGGAATGTTGCCTGACTGGAAAAGGGAAAGTGAGAATGAATGTGGCTTGATTTTTCAAATTTAGAATGGTGAGGGAATTTGGAGTGAGTGGTAATTGGAAGTCAGTTAGAAAATAGCCTCTTATCCTGCACCAATTTATTCCTGTTTTAAATTTTGAAGTACTGAAGGGGCCAAAGGCAAGGCTGTCTGCACCCATCCATGTCTGTACAGTAGACCTGGGTCTGATCACCAGGTGAGCGGCACGCACAGCAGATACAGCTGAAGTAGTTTTGTGAGGGCAAAGGAAGCAGAGTCCATTGTCCATACTTTGAATGGGGCCTGAGAAGTGAGAACAAAAAGGGATTAAACGGAGCGAAATGCCAATAACACCATTTCTTATTGCGTTACTAAAACATAGCGCTTTAAAACCTGGGGGTGGTGCAGGCGCTCAAGGCGTGCACATTCACGCCAAGCAGGCCACAAGGAGGACTACTCTAGTTGTAGCTTTAAGGGCATATTTTTAATGACCTTAATTAAATGTCATAATGTGTCTTGCTTGAGTCACACTCACAGCTTTGAAGATGTACTCAGGGTAAACACCAATTAGGCCTGCCTCTCTGTGTTAGAGGCTGGTCTGTTTGTGTGATCTGTATTGTGTCTCTCTAGTAACACTTCTATGCATTGATTTGTCGAGATCTGATTTTAGTCAGTTTAACTTTGTTTACTCCCTTTTTTTTGTTTCTACCTTAATATTGATTTCACACGTTCTTTCTTCGATATACTCTGTTGTACGCATATAAGGTCATTTCCATCCTATGGATTCTACAATCTAATATGTAATGAAAAATGTGTTGCAAAATGCTTCGTTTTGACCTTTCTGTCTCTAAACTCCCCCTAGTAGTGGTTGCTCACTGCGCTTGCTCGCTACACACCGTGTGGGGGCTGTTCTCACTTTTACTTTGTTCTCTCTGATTCCCTACTCATGTCTATGTTTGGTGCTCTCTGTAAGAATGTCTATGGGTAGATATGAGTGGGTGGGTAACCTGGTGCTCTTTAAGATCATCATGTATTATTTACTATGCTTTGAAAGGTGATACAATTGAATATGTAATGAAAAAATGTGCTGTAAAATTCACCATTTTGTTCTGTCTTTTTCCAAAATATTCATGGGGGGGGGGGGGTTAAGCCCCAAAAACCCCCCTAGTAGTGGTCGTGCTTGCTCGCTACGCGCCGGACGGGGGCTGGTCTGGCAAAATTTGCCAGGGCTGGTTTCAGTTCCCAGTCCAGCCCTGCTACCAGCGTATTCATCATTGATATTTTAATGAAAGGTGGAATGTTGACATGACGATGCATGTAACATTGTAGCATATAGTATATTTGGTACTGCCATTACCACTGTAATGTTGATCCTTGGACTTGTAATTGTTTAAATGTGTTAAAGAAAATAAATTCAGAGTTAAAAGAAAACAACAACAAAAGTAATGAATTAGAATGGGTGCATACATGAATGGCTTGATGCATAGTGAGGTTGATGGATAGAATATGCATTTTGGTGTTTATGATTTTGTCAGCTTTACCTTTTTTCCTTTTAATTATTTGATGATGTCTACATCCTGGTCCTATGTGGCAAGAAACAGAACAATCAAAACGAGTTCATTTTATATTTATTTTTTCGCTTTTGGTGAAAGGTTGACCTAAAAATATTAACATGCACAACAATCATGGTATTAAAAGTTTCACATACTTAGTGTATTTTTAAAATCACAACCAGGCTTATTTGCACCTGAGACTTTACCTCGAACTCCTAATATATATGTTAAAAGTATAATAGAGTAGCACATACAATTTTTCAAATCTTCAACATTCATTAAGTTACTTAAGAGTTTGAGATCTATCAATTCATCCTCTTTAAAGCATCATGCATTGAACTCAGGTTTAAATTAGCATTGCACGGACAGTGTAAAAAACACAAGAATCAGTGTTTCATTCTCACTTTTACATAAGTACCAACTTACTTTCTTTTGGAATTCTGTGCTGTAAAACTACTACTTCCATTAAGGACAAAAAACCAAGCATGAATCACACATACTTATGCTATCCTTGTGATTTCAGTGCTTCAATAGGGGATCCAGTGATTTAGCTGACTTCTATGGAGACTTAGATCTGCTTTTCTAAATAGCAGTGGTCCTTAACCTTTTGACTATTTTCGACCCCCAACTTAATTAATATTAGACATGAATCCTGGGACCCCCTTATTAAGTCATTACTGGAAACCAGGGACCTCTATCACAGCCATTTGATGATCTCAATCACAAAACAATACATAAAAATATGGAAAGAAGCATTCATCAAACAAATACACAAATGATTAAATATTTGTTTCGAGTCTCAAAAAAAAATCTAAATTTTAATTTTAATGGGAAGGTTGGAGCTTTTCTTAATATAGCTGAGGATACCCATCATCCACACTATATTCTGTCTGATGCACTTTCACTGTTCCCGCAAATCAATCTGAGGATACCAACTTCATTTTTTTCCTCTACTTTCAAATTTCTTCACATTTATACACCGCTTTAAAATGTAATATTTTACATTTTGCTTCTTTATTTATCTACATGTTAATAAACTGCATATATTATTTAATTATCTGTTAATATTATTTAATTGTCTAAGAAGTCGCAGACTCATGAGTAGGTATTGCTGAACCCCAGGAGTCCCTGAACCAGAGGTTAAGAACCGCTGCTAGAGAGCACCAGGAAATTGATGCTGACCACCTTTCTAAATTGTAATTGAGTAGATGTTCCAAAACTATCTCCAACATCAATACAGAAAATTTCACTTCATTATACTAGAGTGTATAACTGCTTATTTCCTTTCAGGCCATAAGGGAATCTAGAGGATCTCATCTGAGTTTAAATTGCCCCAATGTGGTGCACTTTAATTTAGGATGGAGAACATGTTATCTTTACAGTTGTGATCCAATCGGATTAGAGAAATCAAAAGGTTGTATCAGGTAAACAATTAGTTTTCTTTTCAGCACCAATAGCAAAACCTCCAATTCCAGATAAAGGCCACCGCCCCTTATTATTTTTTAATAGACTTACTACTAAAGCAGCATTAAAACAAAAACAAGATCTGAAAAGGTAGAATAAATAGCATAGTCCACTTGTTTGAGTCCTCTACGGCTTTCAACACAGTCATTCACAAATACTGTTTCAAAAGAGTGAAATCTTCCATGACGCCTCACGCTCTAGAATGTATTGGCAGCAGGCCTTTTCTCAGAGAGGTGTCATATTTGATTGTTTTATTTTCCAGTTCTGATGTAGCCACCTTCTGCATTCACCAAGGCTCTCCCTTTTTTAATGTATACATTTTTCAGGCTCCACATCAGGGATCTAGTGTCTGTTATTCAGAAGGATGCTGTAAGACCTATTGTAGATTGAAGAATAAAGTCCCTTTACTCCCCCTCTGTGAGAACAAACATCATCCCATGACTTTTCTTGCAAATACATCGTCCAACCTCCTGCTTTTTAAACATCTACCAACAAATACAGAAGCTTTAAGAGCTTTAGAGACAGAAACGGATCTTTAGGTCAACAACCATCACCAGCTCAAATGCCACCCAACTCACCTCTCCTCCAGGACGAGTTAACTTTCCTCCTATTCCATCTTCAGAGGACACATCCATGCCTTTGCCCATCCAACTGTCAGCTTCTAAGTCATGTAAACCCAATAAAAGAGGCAAGTACTCCGTACTGTAGTAAACCATCTCAAGGACATTGTATAACGCTGGCAGTTTAAACGGCTGTGGAGATAACGAGAATGCTGGCCAAAGGATTGGGGAAGCCTATCAGAATTAGTAGTTCTATTTCCCACATCCACTGCAAGCCACTTGCTTTGCTAAGAAACATGAGCTTATATTTGCTTGTACTGATGGACATATCACTGCTGCATAAAATGAGTGACACTACATGAGATCTGTCGCATTACTACTGCGCTGGGTGTAACGGTTTCCCTGCAAGTTTGGTTGAGAAGAAAAATGCAACAAACATCCTTGCGAGCATGGACGGATGTGTGCATTTCATATACACATCAAAAGAGAGAACTTTATTTTTAAAAAGTGGAAATCTCTGTCTATGAATTTACTCTTTCTCTGAGTTTGCTTCCGACTCTTCTCGAATGCCACAAACTTCTCAAAAGGGAAATGAGTTGAAACGTCTTGTTCTCCTTTCCATTAAGCATCAGAAGTGCAGCCCAGGCTGACATTTATGGCTGCAGCCTGGATGCAAAAGATCTGCACGGCTAATACGTCAAGGATGGCCAGGCCTGCTGGCGTCGCTGGGGACGCTTTTACCAGGTTAAGGTCAGATGTGATGACAGACGAGTTGGAAGAAGAGACTTTCCTTCCTCTTTCTGGCTTGAACCGTGTTTGACCCTCGGGTTTCTAATGAGAGCTAGGGAATTGGCGAACTGCGGCGCCCCTTTACAGGACTGTAGAATTCTTCTAACTTGAAAACGAAATTTGAAATTAAAAAAAATCCCTTATTGGGCATAAAGGCCATGGAAAATAGCCCCTGGACTATCCTGCAACGATTTGCAAGCACAGTGTATTTTGAAGCAATGATATGATTTGGAAGTAGTTTCTGCCGCATCACTATTCCAACCGCTATCTGCCCTTTTTCCATCAATCAAACGGAGTCATATGAAATAATTATTAGGCTACATAATTATTCTATGAACTAGAAGATGTTTTTCCCCTGCACATTTACATTTCATTGCCAATCATTACGTCCCGGAATACTAATAGAGGTGTTAAGCATTAATAGCTTGTTTTAAGGCATGGGGTCAAGTGGTGCAGTCTTGGAGAGCATCTCTCAGCATCAACAATGAAAAAGAAACCATTTGCTGGAGAAAAGTATTAAATAATACATGCACGTTTTGCTGGAAATACTTCCTATCGCGTATTCCATGAGGCAGAGACTATGTTAATTTCTTGACTGCTCTATATCCTAGAGTGTGTGCTCCCCTTCTGAAGCAATCACACTAAACAAAAACCTGCATGCGCAAGTGTTTATGGGATACCTAGTTTGCATAAGTCCTTTACACATTGGAGATGTGAGAAATGCTTGACATCACAGGTAAAACCGGTCACCGTACTGCTTGAAAGTACTCAAAGGCATAGAAAACGGAGCCACTATAACTGGGTAGTAGCCAAGAAACGAAGGGGGGAATCCATCAGCTCTTGGATTGCAATTCATTCCTATGCATTTCGTGATGCATATATACATTTGGCTAAAATATATTATAGGTAATATGTGCAATAAAGAAGCATGGATTTAGGGTAATTCTCTTTCTTGAAATTAGGTCAATCAAATTTCTAAAGTGATTGAAATGATGTAATTTAATTGCTTCTGGTTGCTTTTTGCAATCATTGATTATGTAATAGATGTACTCTCAATAAAAATGTATGGAAAAAAGGAAGGCTGAAAAGTTAGGTTTCATTCGCTATACTAATACTTTGCTTTAAAAATATATGAGTTATAGTCTATAGTGACAGTTTTAAACAGTTTTTTGAGCCAGCATATGCCAGAAATGCGTACCTGTACTTGAAATTCGTGCACTAACAACATTGGGTTATTAACTAAAGATATTAATGTGTGCACATTCAGTAAAGTGATTATTGAAATGCACAAATACATGATTAGTCTTTTTGATTGTACATGAAACCGGGAGATGATATGGTTCGGTCTAAAGCCTGCGTACCCAATGTCCTTGAAGGGACGCCCTTGTATTGTGCATCCTAGTATCTCCAAGTGACTCTTACCTGGTCTAATTAACCTTTGTCAGAATGGTTCCAGAACATCATGGACTAAATATTGTCTAACAAAAACACTATGTCCTAAATATAGGTTACAAAAATATCACATCACTGCTAACAATGGAAAATCATTTATCGGACAATATTTCCTCAACGATTTTTAAGACATGATATTTATGTGAGATGCTATCCTTGTATTGGCAATATTCTGATAGACATAGTCAATCTTAACCCCATGTGTTGCGCAGCCCCTTGCCAGTTGTGCGAATGTTGGGCCACAGTAGGCCTACTCATAACTAATCTCATTATTTTATGCCTACCCTTTGCTATTCCGGAGAACGTTCCCTTCTGTAATCTAGAAGAGAGGTGTTTGTGTCCTGGCCAGACATGGACCGCCCACGACCTCAATGAGTCCGATTGCTAGTGATATTCTGCCTGGAGAGGTTCAGGTCTGGTTCGAATTTGTGAGTCTTTATGCAAGCTATAACAGAAAAGACCAGGATGACTCATGGAGACAGCAAAATGTCTGATGCCTTACTTCATCTTGGGCCCTTGTGCCAACTGCCCCAGATTAACCAAACAAGACATGGCCTTTGTGCAAATGTCCCACTACAAAACAAGTCAAACTAAAAACCACATAAAAGAGAAACCATGCACAGAGATTGGAAATACCACGGAAAGCCAAAATTAAATACTGCACACATTGTGCAGTAGAAAAATTAGATGGTAAAAGACGGGGCTTCAAGGGATATTAGATAGACCTGCTTTTGAAAAAAACTGCCATTCATCCTGTAATGTGTGAGCGTATAGATCTATCCATCACTATAGTGGTAGGTAGACTATGAGACATCCTCATATACTCTCTTTGGGTAAATCTCTAAAGGTTAGAAAATGAACTTAAGAAGCTGATGAACATTCGATGCATTCAGTGGCCATTGAAGAGGGCACTGGGATGAACAGTCCCCACTTATTTCACATGAGGGGTAATGGTCATGTGGGTGGAATAGGCATTCCACCCATATGACAAATTTGACAATGTCAAATGTCATGACAGATTTGACAATGTCAAATCAGGGCAGTAGTGAATCATTTTACTGCCACAGAATGCGTTATTTCAGCAATAACTTGTGCTAGCTCTGATGGGGAGGGGCCAGGTAGGAGTTTATCTTCTTACATTGAAAGCAAAACCAATAGGTATGGTGTTGGCTGCAAGCCTTTAGGCTTCATCAATGCGTCATTTATTTCTTTAAAAGTTTTGTAAAACATTATTATTTGGGAGAGGGGTTGCCGAACCCTTACCAACCTAAATAATAGACTAAAAGCACATTTTATTTGTCTCAAGAGCACACATTTCCATTTGTAGTCCCAGGCACCAAAGAGAACTACTTTGTCTGCAGATGTCCTCCTTCAGAAAGCTGTCACTCCTAGTGAAGTTAGCCAATGGCTAAAGTGGGTTGATTCATAAACCCATGCTATATGCTGTAGTGGGCGGAAGAACAATGTGAATGACATAGCAACAAACTAATGGGTGAAGACAGCTGGCTGAATGCCCATATAAGAAAGTATAGTACATATATAGTTTTAGTTACATCAAAGAGTCTTGGTTAACAGCAGATCTAAACAGTTGCAATTTGTAAGTATAGCAAATATTTCATGCTCAGTGTAGTTGAGGATTTCTAAGTGCTTCCCACTACATAAAATATGACATGCAGGAGTTTGAGAACAATGATTAACCATTTCACATAAATAGCGATCTTTCACTCACCATATCTATCTTAAGTATTTTCTTGTAATATTTTTCGGTTTTATTTGTACTTACATTTCATCCCATCAAATAAAAAGACACGATTCTTATTAAAAAGATACAGAAATGTCAATTCTAAGCATCATTTTTCAATACAGAAGTATTAAAAGAACTGAATTCGTATTTACCATACTAGAGGAAATATGTAAGAATGTCATTAGCAAAAATAATGTTGACAAAAATATTATGTCCTTAATATCATTTACAAAAAAGATTGTTCTATTGGGTGTATATTTTCTAATATTAACTCAAAATTGGCAATATTGTTGTAAACGATATATAGGGCACACTATTTCTTTTAGGGGTCGATTCCGATTCGGGAGAAACCGCTCCGAATAGCCGAACAGAGCGTTTTTCCCATATGAATCGTACCCTGCAACGTCCCCCGTACATACGACGAAGTATGATTCGTACCAGGAGCTGGACTCCGTACGAATCGTACAGAGACCGTACGAATCAAACCCCCGTACGAATCTCCCTCGGAACGTGCTGTACGCGACATCCGTACGGTTCGCAGCTGGTTTCTCCGACCCAGCAAGTACGAGTCGTGTCGGGTACGTACCGTACAACGCTTTTTTTAAGGGAGCCGAAAACGTCCGGAGAAGCAGAGTTTGCCTCGAAACAGGTATGGAACGCCCCTCCCCCCGGGTACGGTGCGTACACCCCATGATCGCAGATGCGTACCCCTGCGATCATGGGGTGTACGCACCGTACCCCACGATCATGGGGTGTACACACCGTACCCCGCGATCATGGGGTGTACGGACCGTACCCCATGTTCGCTGGGTGTACGCTGCGTACACCCTGCGATCGCGAGGTATGGTGCGTACACCTCATGATCGCAGGGGTACGCACCGTACCCCTGTGATCATGGGGTGTACGGACCGTACGGTGTGTATGTGATTGTGTGTTTTTCCTTATGAATCGGCCTTACCTGACGTGGACCGTACAAATCGCATCCTCATACCCCTGTCCAGATCGTACTCGTCGGGTCGTACGGCATGTTTACGATTCGTACGGAGAGGGCTCCGGATATGATTCGTATGGACGTTTTTTTTCCAGGATCGGAATCGACCACAGAGTCTGCATTTTGATTTCAATATTCTGGTACAATACTCCATCATAGGAGGCAAAAGGTACAAATTGGACCCTTTTACTATAACAGTTCTCACATCTTCCAAAAGGTGACAGCATTTGGTCCCCTGTGATGAGAATGATCAACAGTTTTCACTGCCCTGTCTACTAAACTCTGCACTAGTCACCATAAGCAGTATAATAAACTTGGTAGTCCTGGTAGCGGCAGATCAACCTCTGCTGATTGACCAAACAGACACAGGGGCAGACCTTTTGTTCTGAAGCATGCCCTCATCAAAATGAGCTCTATCAGTATTAAAGCTACTACTGTCCTGCTTTACTCACTACCATGGAAGGAGAGTTCAAGGTGTTCAACAACATCATATGTTTTTATGACATTCTGCCTTAGAAAAGGACACGGGTATCAGGGGAATGAGTGCTATTCTTTGTGACGCAACCCCTTGGATTGTAAGGTGAAAAAAATATTTGTATGGTGTACAAGTGATGGGAATGGTGCAGTATTCCTTTAAAAGTCTAGTTGAGTCAATTCTTGACATGAGTAGACTACACTACTTCACAGATTATGCAGAGGGTTACCAATTTCCTAATGGCGTCAGTCCTGTATGTCTCCAGACGTTAAGGCTGTAGGGTAAGGGGAAACAGAGAAAACTGGATAAGGCTAGACAGAGAAAAGAACATTTATTCTGCAGCTTGGGTAAGTAACTCAGGAGCACACCACTTCCTGTAAAGTAAGGAATTAACTAAATAAACACTTACAGTATTCACAGTAACCCAAAAGCAGATACACTTACCGCCGGTTCCATGATGAAATATCGATTACTAAAACATCGACCTACAAAAATATCGCCACAAATACATCGTCTACAAAAATATCGTAACCATATACTTAAACAAGGATTTACACAAATATCGATATTTTTTTATCGACTACTCTAATATCGTTAACAATTATATTGACTACATAAATATCGACTACTACATTATCGACAATATTTAAAATAACATTACCTTCTACACTAATATCGACAACACTAATATCGACTACCTTTCTACTCCTATTAATATAAATAAAATATCGTCATTTTCTTTATAACCTTATATAAACATTACCTTTCTGTTATTCACTTTTTCATAGTTATTTAAATTCAAAAAAAGCTTTTCTAACATATATGTATATACAATATGTATTATTTATTTATATATAATAAGAAAAAATAAATTAGTAATATAAACTATGTATGACGTTACAACACATACTTTTACAACGCATACCTTTACAACGAAATTTTTACAACGCAAAAACCATTACAACGCATGTATTTACAACGCATATTTTTACAACACAGGTACCTTTACAACACATACCATTACAATGTAAGTATTAGTAAATATATTATAATTTTTTTTATATAAATTAATTAAAATGAATAGATTTTAATTAAATTTAATTTAATTTGATTTAATTTCATTTAATTTATTTAATTAATATATTAAAAAAATTTTTACCCTGTACCCCAAAAACACAAAACTGAGCCTGAACAATAAAAATACCCCTTTACCCAAAAACTAAAAACTGACCCTGACCCCTTAAAATACCCCTTTACCCAAAAATTAAAACTGACCCTGAACCCTAAAAATACCCCTTTACCCAAAAACTGAAAACGGACCCTGAACCCTAACAATACCCCTTTTCCCAAAAACACAAAACTGACCCTGAACCCTAAAAATACCCCTCTACCCAAAAACTGAAAACTGACCATGAACCCTAAAAATACCCCTTCACCCAAAAACTGAAAACTGACCCTGAACCCTAAAAATACCCCTTTACCTAAAAACTGAAAACTGACCCTGAACCCTAAAAATACCCCTTTACCCAGAAACTGAAAACTGACCCTGAACCCTAAAAATACCCCTTTACCCAAAAACTGAAAACTGACCCTGAACTCTAAAAATTCCCCTTTACCCAAAAACTGAAAACTGACCCTGAACTCTAAAAATACACCTTTACCCAAAAACTGAAAACTGATCCTGAACCCTAAAAATACCCCTTTACCCAAAAACGTAAAACTCACCCTGAACCCTAAAAATACCCCTTTACCCAAAAACTGAAAACTCACCCTGAACCCTAAAAATACCCCTTTACCCAAAAACTGAAAACTCACCCTGAACCCTAAAAATACCCCTTTACCCAAAAACTGAAAACTGACCCTGAACTCTAAAAATTCCCCTTTAACCAAAAACTGAAAACTGACCCTGAACTCTAAAAATACCCCTTTACCAAAAACTGAAAACTGATCCTGAACCCTAAAAATACCCCTTTACCCAAAAACGTAAAACTCACCCTGAACCCTAAAAATACCCCTTTACCCAAAAACTGAAAACTGACCCTGAACCCTAAAAATACCCCTTTACCCAAAAACTGAAAACTGACCCTGAACCCTAAAAATACCCCTTTACCCAAAAACTGAAAACGGACCCTGAACCCTAAAAATACCCCTTTTCCCAAAAACACAAAACTGACCCTGAACCCTAAAAATATCCCTTAAAAACCCCAAACATATTACATTTTAAATATAATTATATACTTACCAATACTTACGTTGTAATGATATGCGTTGTAAAGGTACCTACGTTGTAAAAACATGCCTTGTAAATACATGCATTGTAATGGTTTTTGCATTGTAAAAGTTTGGTTGTAATGGTAGTAAGTTGTAAAAGTTGCGTTGTAAAGGTTGTATACCAATATAAACATTACCAAACACTATCATACACTCCTATCGGATTACTTTAAATCACATTTCACTAATTTTAACATTGTAATAAATATTTACCATTAAAATAAAACACATATAATACATTTGGTAATAAATATCGAAAACAATTATTGATGCTACTAACTCTTTACAAAATAACGGCTTTCAAATTCAAACTAATGTTGTCATCCAATGAATTTAAATTATATTTAATTGAACCAATCAAATATAACCATTAATTAACTCACTACTATAAATACAATTACAAACTTAACTTACATTACCATTTTTTGGCCAAACTTGGAGGGAAACGGTTACCTTGCTGAAAAGAAGAGAATACACACCTACTACAACGACTACAACACAGCATACTACAACTCAAGTAAGTCAAGTCCCATTTCATTTATCATACAAACCTGTCAAAATGTAGCTAAACTCCCTAAACTAAAAACATGGTCTTTATATTTGTTTAAATATAACTACAACATCCTATCAACAACCACCACAAGATAATAATTAAATGAAATTAGGATACTGCCTTATCCATGTCTACTTAGAAAACTTTTAAATAATTTTAAAAAGTTGCAAAGTAAAGTTGCAAAAGACTTGATATGTTATTACCTACTAATATATCCTAATACAATAAATAACACAAATTAACTTTCTTTTACAGAATATACAAACTTCATCTACCAATCTACAACTAAACTAACAACATCTTCTACTACATTAAGTAAGTATACCCACTGTGTCTATTAATAATGAGAAAGACAAAATAAACAACTATAAAACGAAATCATTTTTTTGTACTATTCTTTACCACAACTACAGAACATTAAAGAGTGAAAATCTACATATAAGAACAGAAAACATAAAATTAGCAGGAAAACAACATTGTAAGTATGTTTTTGCACTTTTTCCTTTTAACGTACACATCTCAAGAAATGTTTATCACTTTTACTAAAAAAACATATATATGTCTTCACAGATCTACCTTAGACATGGCAACAGGAGCTACTTTTATTACTTCTCAAAAAGGGAAAATAATGCTGAGCTACATGGGTTACACCTACACCCAAGAAAGAATAAAAGGGAATAAAACTTACTGGAAATGTAGTAAATATTACTCAACTGCATGCTATGGTAGAGCACAGACTGTTGATAACAATGTTGTAAATGTACATGAGCATAACCACCCACCCAATGTAACAGAAGTCGAAGTAAGAGAAGCACTAGAGACATTGAGAGAAGCTAGGACAGGCTCACAAGAAACAAGCACCACTATTTTGAAAAATGTTTTAAGCAAGGTGCCAGAACATGTCACAGGACAGTTACCTTCAATACCCAACTTGAAAAGATTAATTGCTAAAACAAAACGAGATTCTGATCCAACTCCACCAGCACCTGAAACTTTTCAAGACATTAAAATATATCCTGAATATACTATTACACACAATGAAGATAAATTCTTAATGTATGATAACCACAGTCATGATAAAAGAATTTTACTTTTTGCAACAAATAGCAATTTGCAAAAACTAAAATCGTGTGAAAACTGGATGATGGACGGAACTTTTAAAGTATGTCCCAAACCTTTCTATCAACTTTACACCATCCATGGTGAATACCAAGAAACAAATATCCCTTTAATTTATACACTGCTGCCAAATAAAACAAATGCTACCTACGTAGAAATTTTAACAACTATCAAAGATTTTACTGATAATTACTATCCACAAAGAATAATAATAGACTTTGAAATAGCCATGATTCAAGCTATACTTAAAATATATCCTCACACATCTATACAAGGGTGTTATTATCACTACAACCAAAGTATATGGAGGCACTTACAAAAATCTACTTTAAGCATTGAATATTCAACAAACAGTAACTTTGCTTATCAGATTAAAAAGTTAATAGCATTGGCATTTGTACCAACAACAGAAGTTGCTAACTATTACAATTTACTACTTGACAGCCCTTTCTACCGCACCAATGAGAAAAAATTAACTCCCTTCTTAGACTATTTTGAAGATAACTGGGTGGGAAGATTACATCGTTCTGGCCACCGCAGACAACCTAAATTCCAAATTCCATGGTGGAATGTGTATGCTAGTACTATGGCACAGAAAGCCAAAACTAACAACGCGGTCGAAGGATGGCATAATGCCTTCCAAGCCACAATAGGAAGAACACAACCCACACTTCATAAACTAATCCAAAGCATCAAAAAAGAGCAAAGCTACCAAGAACTAAGAATAAAGCAATCTCTAACTAAAATCAGCCCTAAACTAAGTAAACAAACATTAAATATGTACGAATACCTACAGCAAAAAAAAAATAAAAAAAAAAATAAGAATGTACCCAAGTATCGAAGGTCTTGAATACTTAGAACTAATAGCCAAATCTATCCTTTAACAAGCAACACATAAAAACATTTCAAACAATAAATAAAACATTTTTTTTTAATGTAGTTAAATTAGGAGGAGGAGCTTAGCGCGCACCCAAGATGGTCGCGTGAGCTCAGAGCTCCCGGACCTTTGCCACCTCCAACGACTATCCTGCAACTAATCCTGATTTGGACGATGGGCTTTTGTGGTCGAGAACCTGCTGATCACTTATCCGTTTGCGAATTTCGATTTGGTCTCCGGGAACCGAAGATATGGCTTTTTGACTGTTGGCGGCCCGCTCCATGGCACTGCCCCGGGCTTGCCTACTCTGCCAGCCGGGTAGTAATTGAATAACAACGGCCTGCGCTACCCTCCCTTGCCCGGTCTTCTACTTTCGGTTTCGATTCTGACGACCCTACGTCATTGGCCTTGCCTTGGTCGCCCTGGTGGCTTGCTTCACTCAACTATTCGCAATATCGCTCGGAGATCTGGACTTTCTTGCTCTTTGCCTAGTGATTGGTCCTCACTTTATTCTCTGAGTTTCAGCGGGCACATCGAGTGTAGCCATTTTCACTAGGTCTCAGAATACCCTCCGGGGCACACGACCTAAGATGGCTACCAAGCCTGAAGCAGAGAGGCGCAAGACCAGACCGGCAGCTCGAGGAGGTTCTGTCCAATCCAACGTCATGGACCGATATACCCTCACTAAGAGCTCTCCGAGCGGAATGGCTAAACCCCCTGCCGGCCTTGAGGACGAATCCCTACTGGGTGATGACCCGTCGTTGAAAGACGTCATGTGCGCCATTGCTGGGATGAAGGCCGCGATGGGACAGCAGTATGAGGCCCTAACCCACAAGCTGGACACTGTTGCCATAGACGTCAATCTGATCAGGGCGGATCTTGCAAAAACCAACGAAAAGGTCAAGTCTCTCGACCTGAAGACTACTAGTCTTATCACCGACGTCTCTGACCTCCAGACGGAGGTCGGTAATCTGAGATCCGCCCGTGACTATCTCTCCCGTCGCTTGGACGATTTTGAGGGCCGAGCACGACGGAACAACGTCCGACTGGTCGGTGTCCCGGAGAAGACAGACTCGTCAGCTGTGGACCTACTGGTGGAGGACCTTGTCCTAAATCATTTAGCGCCCAAGGGCCTGAGCAAGTTTTTTGCAGTAGAACGGGCCCACCGTGTCCCGGGTGGCCCGCCCAAGCTGGGTGCCTCTCCGCTCCCCATCATTGCGCGGATTTTCAACTTTCGTGACAGAGATGTGATACTGCAGGCTTCCCGCACATCAGGCCCCACGGAATATGAGAACGCTGCGGTCAGCTTTTACCCGGACTTCACCCAACAAGTCCAGAAACAGCGGCTGGGATTTCAAGGAGTGAAGAAGAGACTGAGAGACAGGGACATGAAATATGCCATGCTTTTCCCGGCTCGATTGCGTATCGTCCATAACGATAGAACATTTTTCTTTGACCATCCTGCAGCGGCTAATGACTGGTTGGACTAGCTGCCTACGGGACGAGGGCGATTGGAACAATTGGAACCTTCCGGTGGAGCGGAGGGCGGCCCGACGGAGCAGGAATAGGGAGTGACATCGGCCCCCGGACCAACGCTTTGACTTTCGGCAGTGGTTCGCTGCTATATTGATAATGATTGCTACTCCGTTGTCTTACTGGGGTGTGGGTGAGGGGTGGGTGAGACTTCCTCCTTTGGGGTTCTTTTCGTAGATTAGTTGTATGTTAGGGCGACAGGCACGCTGCGAGTTGGGGTGGCTTTTGAGTCTAACGCAGGGGTGCGGGGTGGGGGGTATGATGTTGTTCTGGGGGGTTGGGAAGTTCAGGGATGTGTTTCTTTGTTTTTTTCAAGGCATAATACTGATGATCTTCTGTGTTGTGGTGTCGCGGCTGGTGTGGGGGGGGACTTGGGGTGGACTCTGGGATGGGGGTAGGGGACTACGAATACTGTGTTGGAATATAAATGGTCTGGGAGACAGAATTAAACGGGGAGTGGTCTTGCAGTTATTGAGACGCTTGTCCCCTGATGTGGTTTTGCTTCAGGAGACGCACTTGCTGGGTAATACGTGCCACGCCATGAATAGGCGTGGCTATCGTCTCATTGCACACTCAGGTTTCACTTCTGGCTCCAGAGGGGTGGGCATTCTAATCCGGACCTCCCTCCCCCTCGCTGTTGACGACATTATACTTGACGATAGAGGGCGGTACGCCGCCATTGTGGGGCGTTGGGAGGGTAGGGTGGTTACATTATTTTCTGTCTACATACCCCCAGGTCTTCAATCTACGACCTATGCAGATCTGGGGAGAGTGATTCTGGGAGTCCCCGAGGGTTTGCTTGTGGTCGGGGGAGACTTTAATTCAGTAGTGTCTGGGATGTGTGATCGTTACCCTCCCCGAGTTCTCTCTAAGTTCCAATCCTGGCTTGGGGACTTCCTGGAGGCGCTGGGGCTGACCGATTGTTGGCGCTTACATCATCCTGGACAACAACAGTATACCTTTCACTCTGGGGCCCACGGCAGCCTTTCGAGATTGGATTATGTTTTGATGCCCTTCTCCCAGACTTCCCGTATAGGGGAGGTGAAACATCTTGCCAGGGGTATTTCGGATCATTCCCCACTGTGGTTGGTTGTGAACGCACATGGGGGTTCGGAGGGTCGTGTGGCCCCGATCAACCCATGGTACCTCCGTGATCCTAAGATTAGAGCGGAACTACTTAAGACAATTGATCAGTACTTTGCAGAAAATGTGGGGTCAGTCTCCTCTTCTGTCTCCTTGTGGGAGGCGTATAAAACTGTAATTCGGGGGCAGGCCCTCTCGTCGATTGGCAATGTTAAGAGATGTAGACGATAGGAGGTTGTCCGTCTTGAGACTGAAATTACCGTTCTTGAGGGAGAGTTTGATGCTGGGGTCTCCCCTGAGAGGCTTCATCTGTTGGACCTAAAACAACAGGAGTATAGAGCTCTGGTGACTGATGCAGCGAAGGAGATGAGTCGTGAACAGCAGGGACGTCTGTATGATGTGGGTGATAAGGCTGGGAAGTTGCTTGCTTGGTTGGATAGGAGAGAATGCGCGAGTCGAGTGGTTCCTGTTATAGTTGACGCGAATGGTGACAGTATCACGGACCCTGCTGGGATTGTTGAGAGGTTCGCAGATTATTTTTGGGAAGTGTACTCCCCTGTGTCCGATAGTCCGGAGCAGGACTCTCACATGCTTTTGCGCGATATTTCGCTACCATGCTTGTCTGATTCTGAGAGGGACCTGCTGGAAGCTCCGCCCACGGCGGATGAGGTTGCGACCGCTATCCGTTCGATCTGCTCCGGGAAGGCCTCGGGCCATAATGGACTCCCTATAGAACTTTACAAGCTCCGTCCGGATGTGCTGGCACCATATATGCGATCTATGTTTTTGGAATCACTGGCGGAAGGGTTTCTTCCTCCTGACCAGAGATTGGCTTCCATAGTGGTTATTCATAAAGAGGGTAAGCCACGTGACCGCTGCGAATCATACAGGCCTATTTCCCTAATAAATGCTGAACCCAAAATCCTGGCCAAAGTTCTTGCTAATCGTCTGGTGGCTGTTATAGGCGATCTGGTTCATCCGGACCAGTCCGGATTTATACCACATCGCAATACGGCACTTAATCTTCGGCACTTGCATGGTGTCCTCGCGCGAGCGGGGACATTGAAAGAGTCGGCCATCTTGGCGTCTTTGGACGCCACCATGGCGTTTGACACGATTGAATGGCCCTATCTTTGGGCGGTCCTTTCCAAATTCGGGTTTGGGCCCACCTTTATCCGTTGGGTTCGATTGCTTTATGCAGCTCCCTTAGCCCAGGTAGTGGTGAATGGACGTGTCTCGGCCTCCTTTGCTCTTGGTAGAGGTGCGCGCCAGGGCTGTCCGTTGTCCCCACTCTTGTTTGCCCTTGCTTTAGAGCCACTGGCGGCTTGGCTGCGATGGGAACCATCCATGAAGGGCATTCGATGGTCTCCGGAATTTGAAGACCGTGTATCTCTGTATGCAGATGATATCCTTTTGTACCTCACATCGCCCCGAAAGTCGTTAATCGTCCTTTTCGACGTTTTGACTTCGTTCCGTAAAAATTCCGGCTTAGTTATAAATTGGTCTAAATCTTGCGTTTATGTTCTCTCCGGTGATACTCCTCTCCTGCCCCGTGATTGTCCTATCCCGGTGGTACTAGATGGTTTCAAATATCTGGGTACCTTTGTCACCTTGGACCCCACACTTCGGTATGAGCGCAATCTGCTGCCCCCTCTCAGACGCCTTCGGGCGGATGTCGGGACTTGGAGCAGACTCCCCCTTTCTCCCTTGGGACGGGCTGCGTTGTTTAAGATGATGTCGCTCCCCCGATTCCTTTATGCGCTTCAAAACACGCTTGATGTAGTGCCAGCGGATTATTTTCGTGAGATTGAGAGTCTACAGCGGCAATTGTTATGGGGGGGCCGTCCTCGCATCGCCCTCTCGAAGCTTACTCTCCCTTGGTACGATGGCGGCATCGCTCTCCCGGACGTTCGTCGCTATTACTGGGCCTCTCAATTGGGGGCCATCAACCATGGCACCTACACTCCTCCACTAAACCCGGCTTTTGCGATGGACAGATGGTTGCTACCCGGTGGGGACTACAATAGGGCTCTATATGCGAAATCAGCTGGCGAGCCTCTTACGGGCCCCACCAAAACAGCAGTGCAGGTGTGGCGTAGAGCTACGGCGGCCACGGGATGGGCTGACAAGCCGACCCGGGCTACCCCATTATATGCTTCGGATAAACTGGGCTCCCTTTGGCAATCGAAGGGATTTGATCGGTGGGACATGATCGGGATCAGTAGGGTAGATGACGTATGGATCAAGGGCAGGGTCAAGACGTTTGAGGAATTGAAAGTTGAGTATGGGCTGAATGATAAGGAATTTTTCAGATATGCGCAAGTCCGGCATGCGGTCTTGTCTGTTTTTCCACTAGGCTCGGACGTGCCGGAGGCGTCCCCGCTCGAGGATCGGATTCTGGATGGCCACGTTCCTGATAGCACGATTTCGCTAATTTATAAAAAGTTGATCAACACCAGGACTGATCTGCTAGATAGTCTTCGAGGGTTGTGGACCAGAGATGGGCTAGAACTCGATGATGAGGACTGGCAGTCCGCTCTTTCTTCCCCGAAGGAAGTGGCTATCCCGGCACGTCTTCGGTTCGTTCAACTGAAAATTTTGCATAGGGTGTATGTGACTGGCCCACGTCTGGTTCGAATGGGATTTTCGATGGATGGCTTGTGCAGGCGCGGATGCGGTATGGTGGCTACGTTCCTTCATATTATTTGGGAATGCCCTGCTGTGCTACGTTATTGGAACCGCGTGCATGAAGTAATGAGTGAGGTCACGGGAGTGCGATTAATGCCTGAAGCGCGAAGATGCTTGTTGAACGTCTGGGAGCCGAATGACTACAATCAAGCGCAGATCCGTTGGGCGACCTTGGGCAACATGGTAGCCAAGCGTGATATTGCCCAATTGTGGGGCGCTCAGAGGCCTCCGACACTTCTGGGGTGGACACAAAACATGGATTGGTGCATGTTTCGAGAAAAAACTGTGTATGTTTCCCGTGGCAGACCAGGCAAGTGGGGGAAAGTGTGGACCCAATGGAGATATATGTACTCCCCCATTGTCGGAATTTGATGATGATTTGTCTTCCTCCCAACCTGACGTTTCCTCCGCAGGAATATAGTTGTATTGTATATATTTTGGTCTCCTTCCCCCCCCCCCTCTCCTCCCCCCCACTTATTGATTGAACTACCGCTTGATTCTCTATGTACCCCCCCACAGACCACGTGATGACCCGTTTTAATGTACTGCCTTAAAAAAAAAAAAGAAAGAATAAAAAAAAAATGTAGTTCAATTATGTCATGTAAAAATAAATGTAATCTATTATTACAAGACATAATAAAACGACATTTAAAAAAATTGCACAATATAGCACAATCCACCCCAAACAAAAATATAATAATAACTTTACTGTTCTGCAGCTGTAGAATGTGTTCCAAGAGCATGGTTTCAAAACGATTAGAACCAAAATCAATCCACATGTTTTAAAAAAATCCCCACAAAATGCCAAATATACAACTGTTTTATAAGGGTCCCAGTAGCAATACTCTGGAGAACGGAACCATAAAAAACCCGAAAAAAAATCACGATAAAAACTCTCCAAAATCCCGGAAAATCAAGAAATGTAGTGAAACATTTACTTGTATTTTACAAAAAATACGAGATAAAATCCATCTGCTCACCAAAACGAACACCTGTAAATAAATACAAACAAAACCCACCCACAATAAATACGAAAGCCAGAAAGCCTAAACATAACATATAAAACATAGGAAAACACCTAAACTAATTCATTTACACAATACATAAACCTTAATTTCATAAGAAATATCTAAGAAAGTACGTTATCAATAACGACCTTAAATAACACGTATTTTTCACATAAACTGTAAAGTACAACACATAGCAACACGTACACACTACAACTAGCTCTATAATGTATTAAAATGTAGTTAAAAATAATGTAAAATAAACTTACATTCACCAACACGAAGCAGCTCCCAACCGCGAGGTTCCGTTTTCTGAAATGACCCAAACAACGATGTAGATAGACTAAAAAGTGAAGTTCAAAAAACAAAATGGCAGCACAATAAAAATAAAAATAGGACTAAATCCCCATTATTAAAAATAAACAATAGAGATGAATAGCAATTTAATTTCCATGTTTTGTAATAATTTACTTATTGTTTGTAAATAAACATATGATTAATGTAAAATATACAATAATAAATATAATATATTTATATATTAATTAATTATTGTATATTAAAAATATGTATTTGATTGTTAAAAAATATTTTTTATATGTATAAAACTGAGCACTATTTTATGTACATACTTTAGAAAAATACAATTACATGTCAATTAATTAACAAATTACATTTTAAAAAAGAAAATTTAAAATTTAATATACTAATTAATGTAATATAACAATGTATATATGACTAAAATTGCAATGTAAAATGTAAACAAATAATTGAAAAAGGTGTATGAAAATTATGTAAATGTTTGCATCAACAAATGAAAGTATGAATAAAAAAAATGTGTACAAACTATATTACTATTGTACTTTATAAATGTTGACACTTGTGATATGTATGTAAAAATGTAGAAAATATTCATATTTTTTTATTTATAAAAATAATATTACAACATTATATATAATAATAATTCTAAAAATTAAAAAAAAAAAAAAAAAAATTTTTTATAAATAAAAAAATATAAAACATAACTCATAGAAAATACTTAACAGTAAGCAACAATAAATAACTATTTTAACTCCAATCATACATAAGTCAGATAAAGTGCTGGACAGGAAACCATAATAAATAACTATTCTAACTCCAATCCTACATAAGTCAGGGAAACTGCTGGACAGTAAACCATAATATTTGTGTTATTATAACACATAAACATCACTTTATATATATTAATAACAACTCTTATCTATTATACTACAAAATAGACTATTAAATTACAACCACAAAATATGTTATTTTTAACATAACAATAACAAATTTTTTTAACCAAAATTTAAATTTCAAATTTCGAATTTTTTATAAATTTTTACATAATTTTCACAATTTTATAATTTTTAACCCAAACTTTGTTTTTAATTTTTTCGAATCATTCTTAGCATATATTATAAGAAATACACAAACATAAAATATTACACACTTCACTTAATTTAATATAATTTAAAAATTAATTTTCTAATTTCAAATTTAAAATTTCAAAATTAAATATAGAAATTTCAAATTTCGAATTTTTAATTTTTTTTACATAATTTTCACAATTTTATAATTTTTAACAGAAAGGTTGTTTTTGTGTTTTTCAAATCATTCTTAGCATATATTATAACAAATACACAAACATAAAATATTACACACTTGACTTATTTTAATATAATTTAAAAATCAAATTTCTAAATTCAAATTTCAAATTTCAAATTAAAATATTGAAATTTCAAATTTTGTATTTTTTATAGCAATTGGATTTTTTATTAAACACTATATAAATAAAACCCACACTTAATTACAAAATTATTATATAATACATTCAATTTCAATTAAATATAATATTTTTTCGTATTTCAATTTATAATTTTTTTAATTAAATTTAAATTTTATGAAACATATTTTAATATACTACCCACCCTTATCCCCTATATCACCAACAACCCGCTACTAAATCTTTTTAAAAACCCATTAAATAAATAATTCTGTTATTTAAATTAAATTTCAAATTTCGCAATTCAAAATAAAAATTAAATTAACATTTTCGAATTTTTTACCATTCTATACATATTATTTACACTACTTTTTTAAATTACTACCCACCCTTATCCCCTATAATACCAATAACCCGCTCCTAAAATATTTACAAACATTTAATTTTTTTTTACATTTTGATCCCTATAATAATAAAAATAGACATTTAATTAATAATATTTAAACATAAAACAAATTTTTCTACACTTATATACACATTCAATTATTTTTTCGATATTATATTCAACGATATTTCTCTAAACGATATTCTATACAACGATATTTTATTTTGACGATATTTTTGTCATTATACAAAATTGATATTTACAACAACGATATTTACTTCAACGATATTTTTTAAATTCGATATTCTTACCTTGATATTTATGCTAGTCAATATTATCCCGTCGATATTCCTGCTTTATACCCTTACCGCCATTAGGCATGAGGTCAACTAGGATCAGGAGGAAAATGGAGACCGGCTCCTGTTGATTAGACTTCCAAAATAACAGCTGAGAATAACTGCAGAGATTTAAATACAAAGTAGTTGAGGAAGAACACAAAGGGGGACATTAAAACACAGAATGTGCACACAAACCAAATTGACTGGGTCAGCAAAATAGTCAGGAGGGGAAGAACCCATCCACTACTGACATTAGCAGACTTAGACTACAAGGAAGTGCTGGCTTGAATTCTGTCAGAACCTCTTTTAACCAGGATGTGACGAATTATCACCCTGGGAACCAATGATGGATGCCTTGAACCGGGAAATCAGCAGTTAAGGAAATAAAGGTCATAAAATTCAGTGTCAATTCTGACTCAAGTCAAACTCTAAAAACGTATAAGGATGCAAGCATGATGGAGAAAAAATTTCCATCGCTGTTCTAGTGACCTTCGCTGTCATCAACCAAACACTAGAAAACGGATCATCCCTAACACCCTGTTGTGAAGATGGGGAAGCAGGCTATAAGCTTTCAGCCAACACAGCAGCCGCTGGAGGCCTGTGTAAGTCATGATATTTCATCTGTACGATTAGCCATGAATCCTCTATGCTGATAGTGGGATTTGGGTGGTCAGGCTACAGAGAAGACTAGATAAGCATAAAACACCATCACATGCAAATAACCTTTCAGAAAGCCCAATGGCCAAGGAAAAAATACTGGCAAAACACACACAATGAAAAATATTAAGAAGGTAATGCAAATGGATATTACAATAAATAGGCAAATGATAATTAGACTTTCATGAGTGCCCATGGCCAATTATCATGCTCAAAGTAGATGCCTTATATCCTTGTGTTTATAATCTGATTTAAATTAATTAACCTGCTCTTGGTGTCAGTTCTTAACCTGGGTTCGTGGATGTATGTGGTAGGCAGAGGCACCCATTTTCGGAGAGTGGGTTGTATTGTTCATCATCAGATTTTGAGAGACAGCTAAGGTGGCAGACGCAAGACAGGGGGAAAATAGGAAATCAGTGACAAAAGAAAGAAAGCAAGGATAAAAACTGGCAGAGTGAGATGAGGAAACAGGAAGTGAAGGTTGGTGGAATCAAGACAAGGCAATCTTGATATTAGGCAGCACTGGCATTTTGCAATGCTGGTAGGGGGATACTAATAAACATTTTTCACCCCTATTATGTATTTATTTATTTGCAAATTACTATCGTATAATGAATATTGAAAATTTGTATGACTTTCTCCAGAGTGCACCGTTCTCATTAAATTATTAAAGAGACAAAAAAGACTACTTATTCTATTAAAACACAGGAAAATATATCTCCAATAGGAGTTTTGAAGAAAGAAGACACTTTTTTGCGGGAAACATCCTTTACCACGCGGATTTTACTCCGCAAGGCTTTAACAACGCGTCCATTACAACGCAAGTCGTAACCACGACTTGTGCTGGAGGGCGCTAGAGGATTAAGAATAGTATATTTACTATTCCAACACCTTCCCTAGTGTCCACGGGGACTGGTGTTAGAATAGTAAATTATACTATTCTCAATCCGCACCCCAACGCAAGTCGTGGTAACGACTTGCGTTGTAAGGGACGCGTTGTTAAAGCACGCGTTGTGATGGTACGCATCGTACTGTCATACATCCCTTTTTTGCAGAATATGATAGAAGATGAAACCTGTAGTTTTGGACAATAATGTATGTGTTGTAGGTCCCTTAGACACCTTCTTCAGGTAACTCCTAGTCATAGCCTTAAGCTTTTCCTCTAGTATTACACCCATACATTCTACAATATATTTTCAGCCACTTCCACATTTGCATCCTCATTGTTTTAAAAGGGTGTTTGCTGTGGTCACACATTCCAGGGTCGTGGTAAGGGAAACCTTTTCCACCATGCATTGCACAGGTGTAATGCAAAGGTGTAGGCACTACTTTTAACTTCTTACTCAAAACTGCTGACTCATATTGATCTGAAACAAACAACATTAAGACACTACAGGTATCTCTTATGGTTTAGAGTTTTTCCTCTTCAACATTATAGACTTGCTGTGGTTGTGTGATAGTTCATTAAAGTGTATGAAAATGGGAAGTGCCTTTGCCCAAGCAAGCCACCTCTTTTGGCCTGGCTTTGACAGTCATAATAGATAATCCACATTAGAATTGGTGGATTCGCCATTATGTCATCGGTAGGGCAACCATCTTATTTGGAGTCCTGAACTCAGAGAAATGCCACTGGTTCTGCTAATACTTCCACCAAGTTGATTTGCCATAATTTCTCGTGGAATAACGTCCATGAAAAGTAAATTTGGAAAGGGTTGCAAAATATATACAAAGGTGGGTGTCACCAAGATACCAGGAAGCACTCACTAGGCATGTTAGGAAGATTGTTGCTGTGGGCACATGCACTGTATCACCAGTTTGGAAGTACATTCCCAGTGCCAACACTTAGGGCCTCATTATCATGTTGGTGGGACCGCCACTGCCAAGCTTTCGGTGGTGGTACTCCCGACATCCAGTACATTGGTCCGACAGTTCAGATTAGAAACGAGAACAGACAGCTCGGAGGAAACACGGCGCATCTGTTACCTTTGTGAATCCACAACTTTATCCAAGATCGATTGAATTTACAATACACCACTCGCATGAGATGGATAGGTCCTGATAACTGAGGTGTTTTGAGACTGCTGACTAATTGGTTTACAGCAAAATTACTCTGCATGTGAATCAGAGCCCTGGCTATCCTCAAGACAAAGGATTATGCTGTGTTTTACAGCCTAGAATTACCCAGCTTTGGAACCAAAGTCCTGGCTATCCGCAAGACAAGGAATCAAACCATTTACACAGCCTGGGAGCACCCTAGGTGTGCAACCAGAGACTGCTCAGTCGGCCCGCCCCTCCCTGCCCCCAGTCCTGATGAAGACCGGCAGTGACCTACAAATAGGGCATTCCTAGGGTTGAAACGTCGACGCAAAATCTTTTTGGACCCACAACAAGCAGTCTGTGACATAACCACCTGACGTGGCCCATAATACCAACTATACTAAAGTCCTGCTGGCCAATATCCTCCCTTCCCCTTTCCCCACTGTACAAAAAGTCATGAATTCACAATTGCACAATACGTCACTGAACACTTGAATTTCACTCTTGTCACAAATTGATGCGCCGTTGTCTGCAGTACAGCAATTTTGTTTTTCAAATGAAAAAACGATATATATGTGAATAATTCATAAAATAATTTTGATTTACCCAACATGGTTTGGATTTGTAATGTTATTTTGTTCACTGTTTTAATTGGCTCAATTGATCATTAATGAAGTACTGAGTAAATTACTTACTTAATCATGAAAGCAATATGTTCGAACCCGACAGAACCATTGTTTATTTAATTGACTGTTGGACCACAGCGGTCTGGGGGACCGACTTCCACCTCCAACAGGATTAAGGATCTTGTCGGGACGGCGGTCGTACTCCTATCCCTATCATGAGGGCGGTGCCTGTGCAGGCACTGCTGTAGGGATTAGGTTGTCCCTTTCCCGCTGTCTTTTCATGGCTGCCCCACAGCCATGGAAAGGTAACTGGTAAGGGACTTTTTTTGGTCCCCAAGCAGGGCCCCCATTTCCCATGGACCACTGATAAGTGGCCTGGGGGTCACATGTAGTGCCCCCTACACATCCATGCACTGTCTGCCAGGCACCAAATGGTGACTGGTACACAGTGCATGGATGAGCACTATGTGCCTTTTACTGCTGCAGCTTGTGTTGCTGCCCTTTTCCTGTCAGCAGTGCCAGCCCCAGAAGAAAAAGGCCTTTTCCGACCGCCTGCAAAGTGGTCCTATCATGGATGGGCGGGTGGAACTGTTGACTCATTGTCAAAAGGTCCTCTGCCTGCGGTGATGGTGGTCAGACACTCGTCTGACCACCATCGTAATCATTATCCTAATTTCATATAGACCCCCAGATGACAAGCAGCTTTGAAGGAGTTCCCACTAGACATTTCTAAACTTGGATGCCTTACCCTGATGGATTCTGCCTCATTGACGGATAAACCTCAACCATACTGACTGAACTGTTTAACTAATATGTGATTTCCTCTGCTTTCCCAGCATACATGGAATCTCCACTACAATATAGGTACATTCAAAACTTCATTTAAGGGCATCAGTTCACAATACTCATATGCATTGTAGGATTTTACTTATCCATAACAAATATTTATCTAAAAAATGATAAACATCAGAGCCTGCATTACAAAAAGCCCCTTAATTCTGATTGGGCTGAAACAACAGTTACAGTTCTTGGCGATCTTGGCACTCCGACCACAGCGAGGTAAACAAGACACTCACCTCGTTTAAACGGAATTCCTGGACTTCAGACCCCTGCAGGCTCCTCTGTTCTCCCTCCCGCCGCCGCAGCACACCATCTTGCGGCCGCCGGGTGGAGGGAGAACTACCATCCCCAGGATCCTTTGCGGCTGCTGCCGCGAGATTGGTGCCCAGAGGCGCTTAAAAGTGACGAGGCCCTCGGGGAAGCGGGCGATCTTGGCACTCGGACCACAGCGAGGTAAACGAGACACTCACCTCGTTTAAACGGAATTCCTGGACTTCGGACCCCTGCAGGCTCCTCTGTTCTCCCTCCCGCCGCCGCAGCACACCATCTTGCGGCCGCCGGGTGGAGGGAGAACTACCATCCCCAGGATCCTTTGCGGCTGCTGTCGCGAGATTGGCGCCCGGAGGCGCTTAAAAGTGATGAGGCCCTCGGGGAAGTGGGCGATCTTGGCACTCGGACCACAGCGAGGTAAACGAGACACTCACCTCGTTTAAACGGAATTCCTGGACTTCGGACCCCCGCAGGCTCCTCTGTTCTCCCTCCCGCTGCCGCAGCACACCATCTTGCGGCCGCCGGGTGGAGGGAGAACTACCATCCCCAGGATCCTTTGCGGCTGCTGCCGCGATATTGGCGCCGGAGGCGCTTAAAAGTGACGAGGCCCCCCGCATCGCGGGACCGCGCGCGGGCCAAGCCCGGGCAAAGGGCGGGCCCTCTGTGGCCCTCAGAGGCCTGCGGAGACTTGACTGGGCTATAGACGCTGGTCCTGAAGGGACACCTTACATGCAGGTACTCCCTGTGAACCCTCTTTGTACATATCTACTTTTAGGTATTGAGCGCTGATCGCTCTAGGCCTGTAGTCTTTTAATTATCTTTTCAAATTGTGTATGAAACTAAGCTGGTATGATGTCCAAGGAGAAATTAGACAAAAGTGATAAAACTTCATCTAGGTTAGGTCCCATGGATAACTACTTGATTAAGAAAGTAACCCAGATTAATAGTGATAGAAGGGCCTCCTTAGGTCAGGGGAGTCTTTCATTTATTCAGGATGAGGCGCAATTAATAGTGGCAGATATACCTATGTATAAAAAAAACCCTATTGCCTCTGGGAAAGTTGTCACAGCGATAGCACAGGTGCACGCCCTACGACTTGATGACCGGCCAGATATCGTGGAAATAGAACATCCTACATCCCTTATACGCTCGGCTAGATTATTCAAAAAGGCAAAATCAAGAAGAAGGGGGAAGCAAAATCAAAAAGTACATACAGCTAAACCGAGCCCTCAATTGGACACCATGACAGACAAATGTTCTTCATTGGGGCATATAGGGACAGTCTCAATGATAACCCATGCACATAGTAGTATAGAAGATACTGGGATATCAAATATAGGAGGCAGGGGGGAAAAAGGGGAAGCATCAGAATATTCTACTACTGAGGTCTCCATACTAAGTACTCCTGCTAGTATGCGAGCATCCCTCTTCAGTTTCTGTAGTAGTTACGATGACGAAGGGTTATCAAATTCCCCCAGATTCTCTCCAGCATCATCTCCAAATATAAATTACATGTCACCATCTAATACCAACATTAGTACCAACATTAATACTACCAAAAAAAGAGGGGGTTGTCCCTTGAAGACCCGGTAAGCTAAATTACAGAAGAAGAGCCCTACTTTAGAAGTGACCGATGTGGTTACTTCACTAACCCCTCCGATTGTCTCTCAAATGAAAACTCATTCTTGTTCCTCTAGTGAGGGCGGCTTGTTAGCGAAACTTGAAAGTTTGGTAAAATCATTGATTCAGCCCCTGTTAGAAAAAATAAACCTCAACTCGATCAGTTAGACAAAAAGGTAGGAAAAATACACTATTACTAGCAGATCTGGCAAAGGGGGTAAACATTATAAAACCTAGTGGTCCATCTGTTACAATGACGACAGCCATGAAACAAGTTCCACTTTGCCCCACTCCCTCTACAAAAACCGTACAAATTGGGGTAAAAGCAACCGGTCCCATACTGAAAAAAGCTTTACCACCACCCTTGTTAAAAAAGAAGCCTGTCCCTGAAATTAAAACCATAAGTAAAGCAGGCGTCCAAGGGGGGAAAACCTGATCGTGGAAGAAAGGGCAGAGACTTCACACGATAAGGCTATTAAGGAGAATGGAACAGGAAATTCTCATAATAGAAATTGGCATCTACAGAGAATTGTCGACTTACCACCCGAAGCAGCCCCCTATACAATAGTCATGGCGGGTGTCCCTGAGCTACCCATGGGCACCAGGGAAGATCATCGAGCCTTAAGAAACAAAGTGACACACTGGTTACGCAATAATAGACCCCTGCCCGCCCACATTAATGGAGAAATTTTGAATGTGAGGCGTTCAACCTGGGTGGGCTCAAGACCTAAAGATAAGAAAGGGGATGTTATTATTTTAAACTTTAAAGATCATACAGCTGTCCGGCATATCGGAGATTGGTATGATTCGAGAAGCAGCGATTCAATTACTACTCACTACCTTAGCTACTTCTATCCTTATTCCCCAGGGCAACACCCTAGAAACAGGGACAAAGTAAGGTACCCTGTAAACTGGCCCGGCTTAAATCCACATGGATACAGTCAGACTCATTTTTCCCAAACTCAGAGACAATTTAATTTCCATCAAAGGCATTTTTTTCCACCTACTCCCGGACCGAATTTTGGAAATAATCATTTTTGGGATAATAGAGGTTTTGCCCTACCAGTATATAATCTACCAACCCATAATCGATTTGATGCCTTCTCGGGCCTTGATTATGTCGATTGACAAAAGCAGGATACTCGCCAGACAAATATATTGAGAGTAGGAGATGATACTGATTCTAAGAGGAACCTAAAAGAGTACACGCCAGGGGAGGGCTGTAAGATTACCTTACAATTAGAATTGGCCCTAAATATAAACTATGGAGACACCGAAGAGCCTCCCTGTAACATTTCAAGTACCCGGGAGTTAGATGTGGGAGATAATAGTGGAGGAGTAAGTTCCCCACGTAAAAAGGTATCTGGCAATATCCCCCTGGGAGATACGGAAGTAAACGAGAAAAGGAAATCCTGTACACTCCTATTTTGGAATGTAGCAGGATTAAGGAATAAGATTAATAACCCATCCTGGGAGACTGTCCTAAATGGGCGGGATATTGTGGCCCTTCAAGAAACCTGGACCACTGACCCAGTGTATATAAGTGGGTACAGAACCTTTTTTACTCCGGCTGTGGGGGGCCAACACGGACGTGCAAATGGAGGTTTAATTACATTTCTCTCAAACCAGCTTAAATATGAGAAAGTAAATTTTATGTCTAAATCTAGTTACTACCAAGTAATAACGCTAAGCTCTAAAAAGGGAATCAATGTAGTTGTGATGAATTTTTATAATAACATTCCGAAAGATGAAATTCCCAATATCTTAAAAATGCTTAGGGAGGATATACAATATGAAATAGACAAGTCCAACAGGGAACTGATAATTTTATGGGGGGGGGGGGGGGATTTTAATTGTCCACTCTGTACAAAGGGAAAACAGGGGATTTGTGGCCTCATGTTAGAACAAGATATTAATCTAACTCACTTTGACCACTCTTTGATCGGGGACCTACTCAATGAATTAGTGTTCATGTACGATCTGGGTTTTGCAAATGAAATAGCTCAGAATCCCACTTCTTTTGGGCCAACGTTCATTGGTAGAGGTGCATCGTCCACTATTGATTTTATTCTTACATCAAATAGTTATAGCCACAGGATTTATAGGTTAGAGACTCTAGAGCTACCCCTAAGTGATCATTTGCCCCAAATAATAGAGGCTGAAAACCCTTTTTATGAACATCATGAAGATACTCCCACCACACGTACGGTCCCTGACGTGACTTTGGGGAGGCAGAATGGTTATACTTTAAAATGGGGAAAGGTCACGCCAGAAATGTTTCTTGCAAAGCTGTTGAATGTTTGTTCAGATAGTTTTGCCATTTGTCTTGGGGAGACGTCTCATTGCGACCAGATATTAGAGCATTTTGATAGAATAGCTTCTGAAATTAAAAACAGCCTGTGGGTGGAGGTAAAAACAATACTAGGCGCACTAAAAGTTGGTTTGATACCGCTTGCACAAGGGCATTGACTGACTTGAAACACGCTATTCATAGGTCTCCCCGTGATCTGTTAGTAATAAGAGGGTAGAGGAAAACTTATAATGAGGCCTTGAAAAATAGAAAAAAGGCTATAAAAAAGGAGGCCCTAGAAGCCCTCTGCGAGGCTGCACAGTCAAAGGATGCATCTGCTTTTTGGAGGGCCGTTAACACCCCTTTCCTCTTTGATAATCTCAAGGCTCGTATAGAGATGGCGATTACCGAAGATGAATGGGTGGAACATTTTTCAAACTTATATAGGTCCCAAGATGATCCTTACATTACAAATGTTTTTAAAATGGTTAGCGGTGGGTTGGGGGACGAAAATTTGGTGATAACCCTGGAGGAAGTCATGATGGGGTTGAAAGCCACGAAGGGAGGCAAGGCTGCTGGCCCCGATGGGATCCCTGCAGATCTATATAAAGCAAATAAAGAGATCTGGGGCCCCATGTTGGTACAGCTTTTTAATGCCACACTTGCTAAGGGTTTAAACCCATCCTGGTTTACCTTGATTATCGTGCCGATTTACAAGAAGGGTGATAGACAAAATTGTGCTTGCTATAGGCCAATCTCCCTTCTTGATTCATCTGTAAAAATTCTTGGTAGAATCATTCTGGCTAGACTCCAGAACTGGGCGGAGGAAAATGAAATAATGAGTGACCTACAGTATGGATTCCAGAAGGGTATGGGAACTGTTGAACAATGTTTAAATTTAATGATTGTTCAGCAAAAGTATACGAGGGTTAAAGGTGAACGGTTACATCTTATGTTTGTCGATCTGTCGTCGGCATTTGATTGCGTGTCACATACCAAATTGTGGGAAATTTTGAAAGGGCTGGGCGTGGAAGATCCTATCATCCGTTTTCTGAGAGAATTATACTCGGGAGCCACAGCCACAGTCCGATATGGCCGTGGGGGAGAATGTACCAGGAGATTTGGAGAGGGACGCAAAGTACGCCAGGCGTGTGTTCTGGCCCCCTTTCTATTTCTCCTCTACATAAATGGTCTTGAGCATCGTCTCCTGCAGGAGTGCAGGGACGTGCCCAGGGTGGGGAAGAGGCTGATCCCTGCGCTCATGTACGCGGACGATGCCGTCTTAATGGCTCGTACTCCCTTGGCCCTACAAAAATTGTTAATATCTTTTGAAAAATTCATGTTGAGTTTAGATCTGAAAATTAATTGCAGTAAAACATACTCCATGAACTGTGGCACAAGATCTGGGAAAAAGATGAAAAGTATGTACTTAAATAATGTTCCCTTGGAAAATATTACCTCTTTCCCTTACCTGGGCATTTTGTTCCATGAACTGGGGGGATGGACAAGTGCTGTAAAGGCCAGAACTCTTTTGTTCCAAAAAACTATAATGGCCATAAAGACTTTTACAAAAAAGCTGGGTAACAAACCAATAAGAGAAATCTTGACTATATATAATGCCACATGCACATCTGTAGCCTTGTATGGTGCGGGACTTTGGGGTTTTTCTAATATAGAACCATTACAAATTGCTGAAAATAAATTTTTGCGGGATGTCTTAGCTGTACCACAGAGTGTTTCAACATATATTTGTCACACTGAACTGGGTCAACCCCATATTTCAGATCTAATTAGAATACAACCCATCCTTTTGTGGCACAGGGTATGGACAACTAACGAATGTGTAGTTAATCGGGCTATGTTACAGGATATATTAAAAATGGAAAATGTGGGTACCGTCGATTGGCTAGATTATATTAAACACTTCATGATTAAAATTGGATGCCGAGAAGACTACGAGGACCCACCTTCAATGGGAAACATACCCAGAAAACTATTGAAAAAACTGAGTTTGGATTACCTTGATGACAAGAGAAGGCGAGTGGAAATCAGCAAAAAGACAGTTACCTCACATAACTTAATATTAACTGGTGTAAAAGTACAGCCCTATTTAACCCTGTCGATGTCAAATTATGATCGATTTCTCTTAACCCGTTTTAGATTAAATATTGTTTTTAGACTCTTGTCCTTCCCAGAAATGAATTTATAGTCGCGAAATTTACCAACCTGCCGTGCGATGATTCCTCACCCCAATCTGATATCCATATTTTATTTTTTTGTAAATTTTATTTTACCCCTCGCAGGAAAGTCATAATCCCATTCCTTAAAGACATGAACTTAAATAGATGTCGCTTAGCTTTCATAGAATGTCAGAGAATGGACACAGTTTTAACTGTTGTTGTACTTTTAAGTTTTTTTAAACATGTATTTAAATTACGAAAATCCATTGGTGCAAATGAAATATAATGAATTCGTGCATTTTTTAACATACCTGTGTAAATTGTAATTTTCATGTTGTCGCTTTTATGGTTATTGATTTTAACCGAATAAAGTACTTTCTGAATCTGAATCAGTTACAGTTTTGGGTTGCTGAGTCTTGGTGAAAATCCAGCCCAAAATGAGGAATAAAGGGGAAGTAAATCCTTTTAGAAATGGGGTCTCTAGTTGGCGGTGCACAGACATAATATTGAGTTTTTTATTTCGACCTACACAAATATCGAGTTTTAATTATCGTAGGGACAGAATATTGATATCAAGAATATCGGTGAGCATAATATCGACCTGAAGGTAAGAAATATTGTTTTTGTTAATATCGAAGTTAGTAATATCGATAGCAAAAATATCGATGTTAATAATATCGATGTTTATGTTAATGTTATGTAATTTAGTATGTATTTTATATGTATGTGTATTTTAGTATGTATTTTATATGTATGTGTTCCACATTTTTTTTAAACATATGTTTTAAATGTTTAGACGTTAGTTATTTTTTTTAAAGTTAATTTAGTGTTTTAGTACCATAGCAGGTTGTGGGTTTATAGGGGAATAGGGGGGAAGTAATTTAACTATAGTAAATGAAATCATAATTTGTAGAAATTATTAATTATTTTTAATTAAATGTTGCATTTCAGTTCCGTAGTGGGCTGTGGGTTTATAGGAGAATAGGCTGGGAAATAATTTAATTGTAATTAAGTAATGATTATTTTTTATTTATTATCAATTGGTAATTAATTTTTGTTAATTGATTAATCAATGATTATATTATTTGTGCTAATTTTTTATTGGAGCAGGTTGTGGGTTTATAGGGGAATATGGTGGGAAGTAAATTAATTATAATAAATTACTTTATCATTTTTATTTTTTGGTATAGATAATTAATTTATGGTTTATCATATATTGATTGGTAATTAATGTTTAATAATTAATTAATTGATAAATGTATTAATGGTTAATTTAGTTTAGGAGTCGGTTGTGTGTTTATAGGGGAATAGGGCGGGAAGTAATTTATTATAATTAAGTATTTATTAATTAATATGTATTGGTATTGAAAATGTATTTATTGTTAATGAATTATTAATTGGTAATTAATGTTGTATTATTTATTGTTTATTGATATTGATAATTAATTTATTGTTAATTAATGAATAATTGGTATTTATTTTGTATTCAATGATAATGATATTAATTGTGTTAATTTTTATGCAGAGCGGGTTGTGGTTTTATTGGGGAATTAGTTGGGAAGTAATTTAATGGTATTAAGTAATTGTGAATTTTAATTCATTGGTATTTGTAATTAATTTATTGTTAATTTATTCTTTATTTAATTAAAAAAGCTATTTAATTGAGAAGTATGTTATTTTTATTCCCTACACTATCCAACACTTTTCCTACGGTTGCATCCTCTAGAGTGGGAATAGTAATTTTTATCCCTAAGCTATAAAACACTTCCCTACTGTTGCACTCTCTGGAGTTGGAATGGCAATTATAACTCCTACGCTATCCTACACTTTCCCTACTGTTGCAATCTCTGGAGTGGGAATAGTAATTTTTACCGCTACGCTATTCAACATTTTCCCTACTGTTGCACTCACTGGAGTGAGAATAGTAATTTTTACCCCTACGCTAGCCAACACTTTCCCTACTGTAGCACTCGCTAGAGTGGGAATAGTAATTTTTACCCCTACGCTATCCAACACTTTCTCTAGTGTTGCACTCTCTGGAGTTGGAATGGTAATTGTATTCCCTCTGCTATCCAATATTTTTCTGTACTGTTTTAGTTAATGTTGTGTATAATTTATTTCAAAAACATTAAAAATATTGTCGTTTTTAATTTATTATATATATTTTTTATATTTTATTTATATTATTTTTTGTATGTGTATATATGTATTTATAATTTATAAAATTGTATTAACAATTTATAAGTTATTAAAATAATTATTTATGAATATTATTAAGTAAGTATTTATATTGTATTTTATATGTATATGTTTAATTTATTGTAACATTATTTGCATTAGATATGATATTTAAACATTTTAAAATATGTTTTTTTAATTACATAGAGTTTTTACTTTATTTTACATTATTTTTTTAACATTAAAAAAATGATATTTTTAACAGCGATATTTTTTGACATCAACATTTTTTTCTCAATATTTTTGTACTAACCACGATATAGATAGGATGACGATATTCTTGACTTCGATATTTTTGGCACAATTTTTTTTTACCTCAATATAGTTGTAGTCGATATTTTGTCAGTGACTCCTAGTTGGCAATGGTTTGCACCTTTGTCCAAATAGGGACCTATTTCCTAGTCAGGGTAAGGGGGATACACTTATAAAATAACCCCTGCTCACCCCCTTGGTAGCTTGGCATGAGCAGACAGGCTTATCTCAGTGGCAGTGTGTAAAGCATTTGTGCACACATACAGTAATATAGTAAAAACACTACAAATGGACACCACACTAGTTTATAAAAATAAGTAATCTTTATCTAAACCAAACAAGACCAAAACAACAAAAATCCACAATATAGTAATAAAAATATGACTTTTAAAAGGTAGAAACAGTTCTGTCCATAACAAAACACGGTGGCGGTGGCATCCCCCATCCACATCATTGTGGGGGGCGGTGCACACAGCACTGCCCGCCACAATGCTGTGGCTGCACACTGTGCATTTGCATGCACAACGTGGCAGGCACCGCGTGGTTCCTGCCACATTGTACATGGAAATGCAGGGGCGTACCATACATACCTCCCATGTGCCCCTCCATCCCTCCAACATCCTGGGGCCCGCAACGGGCCCCAAACTGCGAAATCTGCATGCAAAGGCTGAATCCCTCTTGCATAGTATTATGGATGGTGGTGTCTAGCAGACACCGCCACCATATTCAACCCTTTTCTGCCCGGTCGACTCATCGACCGGGCGGAAAAGCGGCGTACAGTCTTCCCGTCTGCCGCAGTGCCCCCGCCATCATAATATAATATGGTGGGGGAAATGGGATGCGGGCGGGAGTTAATGGCGGGCGGATCACCACTGCCATGCGGGCGGTGGTGATCCGCCCGACATTGTATTAGACCCCAAATTACCTTGGATGCGTCACAGTCACATACAAAAATGGCTGCAGGGAAGGTGATGCATCGGTTCCTGACACTCATAGAAGGTGATGCATTGGTTCCTTGCTCCAGGTGAGGTGATGCATTGGTGCCTTACTGCCATGCAGGGGCGGTAATGCGGCAGTTCCATACTGAAGGGGAGGTGATGCCTCAGTTTCCTACAGTGTATTGAGGTGATGCGTTGGTTTCTTACTGTGGCCATGGCGTTCTTGCAGACGTGGTGCCCAGGTGCGATGCGTGATGATCGGGATGCATTGGTTCTCCGTGATGCAACAGCGCTGCCTTGGTTTCTTCAGCCGCAGTCCCGCCATGCGTGGGTTATTGCAGACGCACAGTAGGGCCTTCCTCAGAATCAGTGTGGTGATCTCAGACTTTGTAGATCAGTGCACGCATTGTGGCGTGCAGCGATTTATTCATCTGCCGGCAGGTGCTTCATTAGTTTCTTCGGCAATGCGTCGGAAACAGGTGCCGATGCGTCACGCTTCTTGAAGTTTCATTTCTTTTCCAGCTCCCAACAGCAGGAACAACCTCCACAGGCCTAATTCAGCAACAGGCACCTCCTGACAAGTCAGAACTCCCAGCAAGGAAGTTCAGGAGATCTGGTGGTGGAGTCTTTGTATGCCGGAAACTTCAAAACAGGAGGCAAGCTCTTCTACAAGCCTTTGGATATCTTCCTCAAGCAGGAGACACAGCACACAGCAAAGTCTTTATCCTCTCCAAGGCAGACCAGGCCCATCCAGGTGTGAAATACATCTCCTTCCCCTACTCTGAATGCAGCCCAGGTCTATTCAGCCCAGCCCAATTCACCCTGGAAAGGCAGGACATAGCTCACCTCCCCTCTTACTCTCCCCCAAATGGCTGGCTGAACAGAATGCACATTCCCAGCCCTTGTCACTCCAAAGCCAGACAGTCATTACACAAACTTAGCCGAGGCACACAGCATGACTAAGCAAGAAAATACCTATGTTCTAAAAGTGGCATTTTCAAACACAGAATGTAAAAATCATCCTTACTAAAGGATGCATCTTCATAGTCTGAGTTCAGGCATACTAAACGTTACCTTCCCGTCTTGTCCCAATGGGAAGATATATTTATAAGTTATAAATAAACTCCCATTCTATCCTATTGGACAGATTGCCTTTCAATAGTGAAAAACAAATTGGTAGTAGTTCACTATCAGGAAATGCCACACAAATCACAACATGTCCTACCTTTCCCATACACTGCACCCTGCTCACAGGAGTACCTTGGGCCTACCTGAGGTGTGACTCACATGTAAGAAAAGGGAAGGTGAGGGCTTAACAAGTGGGTGCACTTGCCAGGTCGACATGGCAGTACCAAACTGGACACAGGCACTGCAATGGCAGGCCTGAGACCCTTTTGCAAGGATGCTTGTGTGGGTGGCAAACACAGTGCACTGTACTGGGAGTTTAACAGTAAACTAAATAATCCAATCATGGAAACATCAATCCATAATAACAATTTACACAGAGAGCATATGCACTTTAGCACTGATCAGCAGTGGTAGAGTGCCCGGAGTCATAAAACTAACCAAAACAGGGTCAAAAACAGGAGTCCAAAAAGCATAATGTCTGGGGATAAACCTGCTGAAAAAGCCAGGTCTATGAAATCCTAATTACGTGTTCCCCTAATAATTCTTTATTTCTTAGTAAACCCCCAGGGTCCAACTCATGATAGGCCTGATTTTCCTCAGTGCATGATTTATTGGTACTCCTTGTATCATTAGCTCTGGAGGTCGGTAAAATCTGGCCTATTTTTCGTGCCATTCGTAATAAGGGCCTGTGTACTGGATGTGTTTCTGCCCTGATGTTTAAACATACTCTAATTTTGCTTTTGCTAAATTATTATACAATAGTGTTGGGCTTCCGTTTCACACCATAGCGTGAAAATATCAAGCCAGTATAAAAACCTTAAATCCTACTTGAAACCCCCACCACCCCTTTAAATTGAACATCATCAGAGTTCAGTATGAAAAAAAGTTAAAAAGAAAAACTAATAGAGGACGCACGGTAGAACACGGGGATCTCGGTTTCACAAAGTGACTTTTAACACTGCAGAGACCCTGCAAAGAGTTAAAAAGCATCCTGCACGGAAATAGGGCCATCCCTAGAATGCCTTCTGGCTGCTATAATGATATCAGTTGCAGCAAGTCCAAAAGCTGACCTCATTACAAGGGTTTAATTGCATTGTTACAGTGTTTCTCTTCTTCTCTCTGGCCTCTTTTTCTTTATGACAGCCTTAGAAAGGAAATTCTGCTGGAGGTCAAGAGAAATTAATTACTGCTTTCCTATTCTGTGCTCATCTACATTTAGGAAACCTGCAGATCTTTGTTGCCTCATTTGTGCGCGGGCCAAAAGTTACTGTTATCACATATTCTTGTTTATCCAGCATATAATATGAGAAGCGCTAATTCTAGTGAATTTCACGTGAATATAAGATTTGTGAGTGTTGGTGGGAGACAGAAGTTCAGAAACCTTTTATCCTAGGGATTTTCTCCTTGGCACAATGTGCGAAGAGAAAATCTACAGAGCGAGCTAGTTCAATTCATAGCTTAAGTAGTTTGGAAAAGAAGAGGGACATTAGGGCTTCATAATAATATTTATTAATGGGTGAGGCTTATGTGATGGCATGGTTTCAGAAACAAAAATTACTAAAAAAACCTTGTGATGAGCGTGAACTTTGCAAGAGAGCGCCCTAACAGACGAGGACGAAAATGCTGTGTCTTTGTTTAATCGAAAAACCGAATGGCTTTCTAACTTTCTTTTTAGAATATAACTGAAATTAGCAGGGCAATGGCTTCTTTTACCTGGCATATATCAGAAGTGTGTGTGTAGACCTTTTACAAAATATCTTAAAATAGGTACAGGGAAAATACTTGACTTGGGAAGCTAGGGGACATGGAAATACTTGCATTTTTTTAACCTAGAGAGAAGCTGATGAACATGTGTGTCTGGTAAAGAAGAAAAGAGTAGAAACACAGGAATCGTTTTACATTAGAAAGCATTTCCATTCCATATGCACGTATGAACCTGCAGTGACTGAAAAAACTATTTACATTGTGAGAAATAAAAGTGATGGCAGATGATAAAGAGGGCATGGTATGTGGCCATGTAATAATAGCTCGGTTGGTACCTTATTTCATCCTTTACACACCCACAACTAGCGCACAGAAACCATCGTCTAGAACTCAACCACTCCCATGGGGGAAGCAGATACAACCAGCTTGTCCTTAACCAGCGATACCAGTATTCAGAGATCGTCACACCATCTTGCCCTCAGAAATGTTGCATGGCCCTTAGGCCACTCCCAGACATCCTTGGCAGGCTGTCAAGCCAACCCTCTACTAGCACTCAAACATTCTGTGCTCATCCTCTTATAACAAGAAAATCATCTGTCCCTCAACCTGCCGTCCGCACCCTCTGAAACCTCGGGAATCCTCACACAGCTCATCAGAGACTTTCAGAGGTTCTTAGCTGACCTTCACTCACCTGGCCCATAGAGGCCCTCAACAGGTTTTCAAGACCCACAATTGTCAATTCCTCAGAAACCTTAAAGTAAGCCGTCCAATACTCAGATATATGTAGTCAACCAGTGTTGCCTGCACCAGAAGTAAGAAAACTTAAACTGCTCACAGGAGGCCATCAACTTTCTCACAGAGCTTCAGAGTTGATGCTCAGTGTTAGGCTTGGCGTGGTCTCCCCTGACTTTTTGCTTCTGCCTCCTGCATTTTTGACTGTGTGATGGATTTCATTTTTGCTGGCATAGGTGCTTTGGGCACTTTGCCACTGCTGATCAGTGTCAAAGTGAAAGTGCTCCCTGTGTAAATTGTAATTTTGATTGGTTATCATGAGTGGCATATTTGATGTACTGGCAAGTCCCTCGTAAAGAGCACTGAGTGTGCCAGGGCCTGTAAATCAAATACTACCAGTGGGCTTGCAGCACTGATGATGTCACCCACATGAGTATCCCTGTAAATCTGTCCACTGTAGTGCCTGCACATGCAGTTTCTAACTTCCACATTGACCTCGCAAGTGCACCCACTTGCAGGTAGGGTACGCCCAGAAGTGGGTCCCTTGCTCACTTTGCCACTGGATTCCAGCTAGCCTGGCTGATGATAGCTAATTAGCCAGAAACCAGTCCCAGGATGCTTGTTTCTGGTCCAGGGAAGACATGGCTTGGCAGTTCGGGCTGAACTGCTCCCATGAGGCACAGGGTCAGACTGATTTGCATATGGCAATGTCTGACCTGGGGTGGCAGAGTGAGCTAAAGAATGATGATGGATTAAACCCAGATCACTTGACTGGAGGTGAGTGCTTGCAATGCTCAACACTCCGACAATCATCCCCTTTGGTTTTTCTTTGTTCGCCCTAAGTTGGCAGGGTATGCCCAGACGTGGGTCCCTTGCTCACTTTGCCACTGGATTCAAGTTAGCCTGGCTGATGACGACTGATTAGCCAGAAACCGGTCCCAGGATACTTTTTTCCAGTCCATGGAAGACATGGCTTGGCAGTTCGGGCTGGACTGTTCCCATGAGGCACATGGTCAGACTGATTTGCATATGGCCATTTCTGAAGTGGGGTGGCAGAGTGAGCTAAAGAATGATGATGGATTAAACCCAGATCAGTTGACTGGGGGTGAGTGCTTGCAATGCTCAACACTCCGTCCATCATCCCCTTTGGTTTTGCTTTGTTTGAACTAAGTTGGCAGGGTATGCCCAGACGTGGGTCCCTTGCTCACTTTGCCACTGGATTCAAACTTGCCTGGCTGATGACGGCTGATTAGCCAGAAACCGGTCCCAGAAGGCTTGTTTCCGGTCCAGGGAAGACATGGCTTGGCAGTTTAGGCTAGACTGTTCCCATGAGGTACAGGGTCAGACTGATTTGCATATCGGCATGTCTGAACTGGGTGGCAGAGTGAGCTAAAGAATGATGATGGATTAAACCCAGATCAGTTGACTCGGGGTGAGTGCTTGCAATGTTCAACACTCCGTCCATCATCCCCTTTGGTTTTGCTTTGTTTGCCCTAAGTTGGCAGGGTATGCCCAGACGTGGGTCCCTTGCATCACTTTGCCACTGGATTCAAGCTTGCCTGGCTGATGGTGGCTGATTAGCCAGAAACCACTCCCAGAATGCTTGTTTCCGGTCCTGGGAAGACATGGCTTGGCAGTTCGGGTTGGACTGTTCCCATGAGGCACAGGGTCAGACTGAGTTGCATATGCCCATGTCTGAACTGGGGTGACAGAGTGAGCTAAAGAATGATGATGGATTAAACCCAGATCAGTTGACTGGGGGTGAGTACTTGCAATGTTCAACACTCCGTCCATCATCCCCTTTAGTTTTGCCTTGTTCGCCCTAAGTTGGCAGGGTATGCCCAGATGTGGGTCCCTTGCTCCCTTTGCCACTGGATTCAAGCTAGCCTGGCTGATTTTTTTCTGTAAACCTTTTTATTTGATTTCAATCTTATACATGTCATACATGAGACAAACCATACTCGTCTGTTACAGCATTACAATCCCACTTATCATTGTCATGACGAATAGCATCATGGGCATTCCTCGAGTAGGCATGGAGGTAAATTGTCTCTGGGGTGCAATCTCCCTCCATCTCCATGGGGGATGCTGAGAGTCAGAGAGTGTGTGGTCGCTTGCAAGGTTGCTGCTGTTCCCCACCTGTGTGACAGTCTCTAGACCATAGTCCCCTGCGATGAGTAGCAGTAAGTAGAAATCCATAATCATAACTGAACTTTGGGATTTGAAACCAGGGACGTGAAGGGGTCATGAGGGGAGGTGGGAGGTTTCGGGGCACGTACGGTGAGGGCAAATGCAGAAGAGCTCTGTAACCTGCGATCCAACGCATGCAGACTATGCTAGTGTGTGCATTAGTGCATGTTCCTGGGGAGAGGTTCAGGGGGTATGCTGGTGTAGCCGGGGAGGGGAGAGTGAACAGCCGGCTCAGGGTGCGCTTGGTCCAGGCATCGCTTGTGTGTCCTGTGGGTGTTTCGCGCCATCAGTTTGTGTTTGCCTAAAGTCGTGTAGGAGCATTGCCCTTTCTAGGGAGATAGGACGCTTTTGTATGCCTCGAGCTTCCTCCTGTCAAAGAATGTCTTCTTCCGCCGCTGCCCACTTCTTTACCCCCCCCCCCACCAGGTTGCTATTGGTGTACCCTCTGCTGCGCGCCAGTGCATTGCAATACTATGTTTTGCTAGCAGTATGGCGCCTATAAATGCCTAAGGCACATGCCTTCCAAGTCCGTGAGGCCAGTGACTGTTTGAAGTGTGGTGTGTACCGTCACCCACAGGGATTGTATTACCGGGCACATCCAGAACATGTGAATAAAGGGAGCGTCCGGCGCGCGACAATGGGGGCATTCGAAGTGGGAGGTCGGGAAAAAATGCTTAAGCCGCGCAGGCGTGAGATACGCGTGGTGTAGCACATTAAACTGGACATTTTTAAATCGTTGGTTGCGGGACACCTTTTTGTGATGTACTAAGGCCCGCGACCACTCTCTGTCATGGAGGTCGCGGCCAAAGTCCTCCTCCCAGTGGAACCGTAAGCGCGTCAGTGGTATGTGTGTTAGTTTCATGATGGATTTGTAGATCCACGTGATATGGTGTCTGCCCGCCCCCATATGTAGCAGTGTGTGCAGTACCGGATGCATCTGGGGTTCCCCATCCCCTAGGTTCCAGGTCCGTCTCCAGTCCACCACCATCTGCCGGTGTAAGAGGAATTGACTGGATGGAAACCCGCTTCCCTTGGTCAAGCCTGCGAACGAGAGCAATTGACCATCTGGGAACAGAGCCTCTGTTTCGGTAAGCTGGTGTTCAGTCCAGATCCTGAGGTCTCCCGCTGAGTAGAACTCACGACCTTTAGGGAGTCCCACCAGTGGCAATAATGGGGAATACAGCGGGAAACCCCAGGACATGCGGTGGATCCGCATGATACAGTAAGGGGTGAGTCGGGTTGTGGGCGGAACCTGGAAGGAGCATTCGTGCCAGCTCCGGGACTGTTAACTGTCCTTCTTGGGCTTCTGTTTCCCCGAGGTTCCGGTGTGCCGTCCAGCGTGACATCCACTGTAACTCTGCTGCTAAGAAATAGGCCTCATAGGATCGGGCGCCCATCCCTCCTTTATCGCGAGGCAGTTGCAAGGCCGATAAGTCCACGGAGTACTCGGTAATGAGTGCTTTCCAGGAGGTCCCAGGGTTCATGATACAGTCTGATACCCAAATAACGAGGGACGTCGCCCATCCATGCCAGCGAGGACTCTCCGATTCTAATTTCTCGTTGTGGGGAATTCCTGTGCAAGGGATAGAGGATTTTCCACAATTCACACGCAACCCTGCGGTCCTCTCGAAATCTGTGAGTGTGGACTAGAGGGAGGAGAGGCTCGCCGTAATATCTCTAACATAGATGAGAAGATGAACCGCATAAAGGGAGACGCAATGGGTGCGACCTCCCAGTGGAATGCCTCAATGGACGCCCACCTCCCACAGCCGCACCGCCAGCGGTTGTATTGCAATGCCAAAGATAACCGGGGATAGAGGACAACCCTGGCGGGTGCCGCGCATGATCGAGATGGGAGAGGATATGTTTCGGCCTATGCTAACCCTTGTGGAAATGTTGGTATATAATAGCCGAGTTTATGCTATAAATTGGGATCCAATGCCCACACGTCAAAGCATCTCAAAGAGGTACTGCCCCGCTAGGGTATCGAATGTCTTCTCCAAATCCAGAACGAATCATGCCACACAAGGGAATCTGTCCTGGACCCCGTCCTGGAACTGAAACAGGCGGCGTATATTTTGAGAGGTGTTTCTCCCAGGGACAAACCCACTCAGATCCATGTGTACAAGTCTCGGAAGCATCTCTGTGAGCCTAACTGCCAGAATCCTCCCTAGAATTTTGCAGTCCGATGTCAGGAGGGTGATAGGGCGGTAGGAGGATCAGAATAGAGGATCCCGATTGGGTTTTGGAAATGTTACCAGCACAGATTCACGCATGGATTGGGGAGTTGTCCCACCTCCACCGCCTCCCGAAAGATTATGTCCAGCTGCTGAGAGAATGCGGAATATAGTTCTATTGGGAACCCGTCATGTCCAGGCACCTAGTTTTTGGCTAGGTGGCGAATGGCGGATTTGAGTTCCGCTGGTGTGAGAGGATCATCCGATGTCTTGCGTTCCTCTTCCGTAATTTGGACTATGGCGTCCGTGGCTAATATTTGCTGGATGTGTTCCCCCCAGTCCTGGGTCACTTCCTTGTAAAGCTCGGAGTAATAGTCATGAAAGGCCGAAAAGGTGTTGGCCTGTACGTATACCACGTCCCCCACGGCGTTGCGGATGCCTGTAATCGATTGTGTTTGTGTTTCTTGGCGAATGAGCCAAGCTAGTAGGGTGCCGGCGCGATTCCCTTCCTTGTGAGCTCTAGTGGTGTATGTGCGAAAATTATAGCGACAAAGATCAGCACATTCCTCCTCGTACATGGTTGGGGGGTGACTTGCGGTAGGGTGATTGAGTCTCCCTTGGATGATGTTTCGTCGCTGTCGTCCTCGCCCGCCGAGGAGAACAGCCACAGGGCTCTGTCCAGGTCACCTGAGGGCGGCGAGGCTTGTAACCCTGTCACAGCTCGCAGCGCGTCACAGCGCTCTTGCATAATTTGCTCCAAATCGGGGGAGCCTTGTGTGGGGTTCCGTGCTGAATTGTTCTTGCCATTGCGCCCTTTGTCTGGAAGACGTTTCCTGGGTCTTGGCGTCCAGTTTCTCTGTCTCTGCTCAGTTCCTAATCCGGGTAGTTGTAGGCAGTGCAGGTCTGCCCAGTCCCTGGCTTCCTCCGCACATGTAATAAATAAAGTAGAGCCATTGTAGACAACTCTAAGTCTGGCGGGGAATAGTAGGGAATATTGGATGTCATTGGCCCGGAGTCGTCGCTTCACTTCTAGGAAGAGCGATCGCTGCTGTTGCACTGCTCGTGCCTAATCCTGAAAGACCATCACCTGCTTCTCCTCAACCCGGAGGGGGCCCGATCGCTGGGCCACTCTAAGTACTGCATCCTGGTCTCTGAAGTGGACGAATTTTGCGAGCATCGGCCGGGGGGCGCACCTGGCTGAGGCCTACGTGCCGGAACTCTATGGGCACGCTCGATGGAGAAAAAGGCCGACCGGTCAGCGGTTGGAGTGAAGGATTTCATCCATGCTTCCATGTGACCCAGCGGATCTTGCCCCTCAATCCCCTCCAGTAGTCTGAGCACCCGTATGTTACAGCGCCTTGCTCGCCCCTCCAGGTCAACCACGCACTCCTCCATAGTGGATATGCAGACAGGACATCACGTATCGTCTTTTGTTGGTCCTTGACTGTAGGTTGCAGGTCTGCTATGATCTTTTCCCCATCGTTGACCTTGTCAGCCAGCTTTCAATGGTCATCCTTGATGAGGCTGATGTCAGTTGTTAGAGTGCCTAGTCTCTCCTCCATAGATGCTCTGGAGAGTTCAATGGCCGCCAAAACGCGCTCTAGCTTGTCTGAGATGGACATACCGGACGGGGTTGCTGCCAACTTGGTCCCTGACTTGGGTTGAGGCATATTTTCTGGCACCGTCTCGGGTAACGTGGTGTGTTGCGTGGCCCTGGGTTTCCCCATCGTGCCTCCTGGGACGTCTCACTGACCGCCGCTCTTGGGTCTGGGTGTCCAGGTGCGGGCGTGAACGGTCACCCTGCAGAGCCAAGTCACCTCTGTTGCTGCATCTGGGTGAGCACTGTCCCCTGTCTGCACTGTCGGGTTGGGTGGGCGCACCAGGTATTCAATTGGGTGGTGATTTCCTCACTCTGTGCCCTGTGGTGAGCACCGTAGAGGTCACTTTGCGGGGCCCAGACACTATGGGTGTAGGATCCCCCATGCCTTGCCCGCCGTCCATGTCCGTTAGTGGCTTGCGCAGCCTGAGGGTGCCCAGATCAGTGTGGCACCCTGATGACCTGTGGGCCAATGGGGAGCGCACTGTGTGACCCTGTCCATGGGCCGTTGGCTGGTGAGGGCTAAGCATGCCTCAAGGATCCAGGCAGCCTAGAAGTCTGCCACGTTAGGGTCAGGCAAACGTCTAATAAGGCTTCAGCGGTGGGGGGTACCAGACCCACTCCCCAGCAGAAGGCCACCCCGGGGGGGGTTCCCCCACCGCTCACCGTCTAGAAGGAGTGGCAGCGCACCCCCAGGTGGGTCAGATCCCCGCTGTCGTGCTCAGGAGGCTTCTTGTTTGTGGGCGCCGGGTGCCATTTTGAGGTTAGGCAGTCCCTTGGTAACGGTGCTCTGTTGTCCTGCAACCGGGGGGTGACCCAGACCGGTGCCCCAGTCTACAGCTACCTCTCTCCCTCATGTTCTCCGCCAGTCGCGGTAATCCGGAAGGTCCGCTTCAGCCGACCCCGCCGCTTCAGCTTGCGTGGCAGGGATGCGGTGACCCGTTTCACATGCGGGGTTTCGCTGTGGCGCCGTATGTAACAGGCGTTGCTGCCTGGCCCCAGGACCGGGTCCAGCCTCTCTGATCTTATAGGAGGCACTGTGGGTCGCATCTCAAGGTTTTCAAGCCCCTCGGGAGGTGGAGAAATTGCGCGGGCGGCTGCCATCTTACCGCCCTGAGCTGGGTCTCGCAGCTGCAGTGCTCTTACTCGCTGTTCTGGTCTTTTTCCGCGGGGGCTCTCTACACCAGCAGATGCCCTGAGAATTCCGGAGCCTGAATGCCAGTTTCTGCGCTGGGACCGACACTAGGAAGTAGCCGATTAGTCCACCCGGTCAGGAGCCTCAGCCAGGCACGACTGCCATTGTAGCCCGCTTGGCCACGTCCCCCAAGCTAGCCTGGCTGATGACTGCTGATTAGCTGGAAACCGGTCCCAGGATGCTTGTATCCGGTCCAGGGAAGACATGGCTTGGCAGTTCGGGATGGACTGTTCCCATGAGGCACTGGGTCGGACTGATTTGCGTATGGCAATGTCTGAACTGGGGTGGCAGATTGGGCTAAAGAATGATGATGGAATAAACCCAGATCAGTTGACTGATGGTGAGTGCTTGCAATGTTCAACACTCCGTCCATCATCCCCTTTGGTTTTGCTTTGTTCGCCCTAAGTTGGAAGTGTATGCCCAGACGTGGGTCCCTTGCTCACTTTGCCACTGGATTCAAGCTAGCTTGGCTGATGACGGTTGATTAGCCAAAAACCGGTCCCAGGACGCTTGTTTCCGGTCCAGGGAAGGCATGGCTTGGCAGTTCGGGCTGGACTGTTCCCACAAGGGACAGAGTCAGAAAGATTTGCGTATGGCCATGTCTGACCTGGGATGGCAGAGTGAGCTAAAGAACGATGATGGATTAAACCCAGATAAGTTGACTGGGGGTGAGTGCTTGCAATGCTCAAGACTCCGTCCATCATTCCCTTTGGCTTTGCTTTGTTCGCCGTAAGTTGGCAGGGTATGTCCAGACGAGGGTCCCTTGCTCACCTTACCACTGGATTCAAGCTAGCCTGGCTGATGACGGCTGATTAGCTAGAAACCGGTCCCAGGATACTTATTTTCGGTTCAGGGAAGATATGGCTTGACAGTTCGAGCTGGACTGTTCCCATGAAGCACAGGGTCCGACTGATTTGCATATGGCCATATCTGAACTGGGGTGGCAGAGTGGGCTAAAAAATGATGATGGATTAAACTCAGATCAGTTGACTGGGGTGAGTGCTTGCAATGTTCAACACTCCATCCATCATCCCCTTTTGTTTTGCTTTCTTCGCCCTAAGTTGGCAAGGTATGCCCAAACGTGGGTCCCTTGCTCACTTTTCCACTGGATTCAAGCTTGCCTGTCTGTTGACGTCTGATTAGCCAGAAACCGGTCCAGGGATGCTTGTTTCCGTTCGAGGGAAGACATGGCTTGGCAGTTCCGGCTGGACTGTTCCCATGAGGCACAGGGTCAGACTGATTTGCGTATGGCCATGTCTGAACTGGGGGGGCAGAGTGAACTAAAGAATGATGATGGATTAAAGCCAGACCAGTTGACTGGGGGTGAGTGCTTGCAATGTTCAAGACTATATCCATCATTCCCTTTGGTTTTGCTTTGTTCACCCTAAGTTGGCAGGGTATGCCCAGACGAGGGTCTCTTGCTCACCTTGCCACTGGATTCAAGCTAGCCTGGCTGATGACGGCTGATTAGCCAGAAACCGGTCCCAGGATGCCTGTTTCCTGTCCAGGGAAGATATGACTTGGCAGTTCGAGTTGGACTGTTCCCATGAGGCACAGGGTCAGACTGATTTGCATTTGGCCATGTCTGAACTGGGGTGGCAGAGTGAGTTAAAGAATGATGATGGATTAAACCCAGATCAGTTGACTGGGGGTGAGTGCTTGCAATGCTCAACACTCCGTCCATCATCCCCTTTGGTTTTGCTTTGTTTGCCCTATGTTGGCACGGTATGCCCAGACGTGCGTCCCTTGCTCACTTTGCCACTGGATTCAAGATAGCCTGGCTGATGAGGATTATGAATCCGAAACCGGTCCCAGGATGCTTGTTTCCGGTCCATGGAAGACATGGCTTGGCAGTTCGGGCTGGACTGTTCCCATGAGGCACAGGGTCAGACTTAGTTGCATATGGCCATGTCTGAACTGGGGTGGCAGAGTGGGCTAAAGAATGATGATGGATTAAACTCAGAGCAGTTGACTGGGGGTGAGTGCTTGCAATGTTCAACATTCCGTCCATCATCCCCTTTGGTTTTGCTTTGTTCGCCCTAAAGTTGGCAGGGTATGCCCAGAAGTGGGTCCCATGCTCATTTTGCCACTGGGTTCAAGCTTGCCTGGCTGATGACGGCTGATTAGCCAGAAACCAGTCCCAGGATGCTTGTTTCCGGTCCAGGGAAGACATGTCTTTGCAGTTCGGGCTGAACTGTTCCCATGAGGCACAGGGTTGGACTGATTTGCATATGGCAATGTCTGAACTGGGGTGGCAGAGTGAACTAAAGAAAGATGATGGATTGAACCCAGATCAGTTGACTGGGGGTGAGTTCTTGCATTGTTCAACACTCAGTCCAGCATCCCCTTTGGTTTTGCTTTGTTCACCCTAATTAGGCAGGGTATGCCCAGACATGGGTCCCTCGCTCACTTTGCCACTGGATGCAAGCTAGCTTGGCTGATGATGGCTGATTAGCCAGAAAACAGTCCAGGATGATTGTTTCTGGTCCAGGGAAGACATGGCTTGGCAGTTTGGGCTGGACTGTTCCCATGAGGCACAGGGTCGGACTGATTTGCATATGGCCATGTCTGAACTGGGGTGGCAGAGTGGGCTAAAAAATGATGGTCGATTAAAGCCAGACCAGCTGACTGGGGGTGAGTGCTTGCAATGTTCAAGACTATATCCATCATTCCCTTTGGTTTTGCTTTGTTCACCCTAAGTTGGCAGGGTATGCCCAGACGTGGGTCCCTTGCTCACTTTGCCACTGGATTCAAGCTAGCTTGGCTGATGACGGTTGATTAGCCAGAAACCGGTCCCAGGACGCTTGTTTCCGGTCCAGGGAAGGCATGGCTTGGCAGTTCGGGCTGGACTGTTCCCACAAGGGACAGAGTCAGAAAGATTTGCGTATGGCCATGTCTGACCTGGGATGGCAGAGTGAGCTAAAGAACGATGATGGATTAAACCCAGATCAGTTGACTGGGGGTGAGTGCTTGCAATGCTCAAGACTCCGTCCATCATTCCCTTTGGCTTTGCTTTGTTCGCCGTAAGTTGGCAGGGTATGTCCAGACGAGGGTCCCTTGCTCACCTTACCACTGGATTCAAGCTAGCCTGGCTGATGACGGCTGATTAGCTAGAAACCGGTCCCAGGATACTTATTTTCGGTTCAGGGAAGATATGGCTTGACAGTTCGAGCTGGACTGTTCCCATGAAGCACAGGGTCCGACTGATTTGCATATGGCCATATCTGAACTGGGGTGGCAGAGTGGGCTAAAAAATGATGATGGATTAAACTCAGATCAGTTGACTGGGGTGAGTGCTTGCAATGTTCAACACTCCATCCATCATCCCCTTTTGTTTTGCTTTCTTCGCCCTAAGTTGGCAAGGTATGCCCAAACGTGGGTCCCTTGCTCACTTTTCTACTGGATTCAAGCTTGCCTGTCTGTTGACGTCTGATTAGCCAGAAACCGGTCCAGGGATGCTTGTTACCGTTCGAGGGAAGACATGGCTTGGCAGTTCCGGCTGGACTGTTCCCATGAGGCACAGGGTCAAACTGATTTGCGTATGGCCATGTCTGAACTGGGGGGGCAGAGTGAACTAAAGAATGATGATGGATTAAAGCCAGACCAGTTGACTGGGGGTGAGTGCTTGCAATGTTCAAGACTATATCCATCATTCCCTTTGGTTTTGCTTTGTTCACCCTAAGTTGGCAGGGTATGCCCAGACGAGGGTCTCTTGCTCACCTTGCCACTGGATTCAAGCTAGCCTGGCTGATGACGGCTGATTAGCCAGAAACCGGTCCCAGGATGCCTGTTTCCTGTCCAGGGAAGATATGACTTGGCAGTTCGAGTTGGACTGTTCCCATGAGGCACAGGGTCAGACTGATTTGCATTTGGCCATGTCTGAACTGGGGTGGCAGAGTGAGTTAAAGAATGATGATGGATTAAACCCAGATCAGTTGACTGGGGGTGAGTGCTTGCAATGCTCAACACTCCGTCCATCATCCCCTTTGGTTTTGCTTTGTTTGCCCTATGTTGGCACGGTATGCCCAGACGTGCGTCCCTTGCTCACTTTGCCACTGGATTCAAGATAGCCTGGCTGATGAGGATTATGAATCCGAAACCGGTCCCAGGATGCTTGTTTCCGGTCCATGGAAGACATGGCTTGGCAGTTCGGGCTGGACTGTTCCCATGAGGCACAGGGTCAGACTTAGTTGCATATGGCCATGTCTGAACTGGGGTGGCAGAGTGGGCTAAAGAATGATGATGGATTAAACTCAGAGCAGTTGACTGGGGGTGAGTGCTTGCAATGTTCAACATTCCGTCCATCATCCCCTTTGGTTTTGCTTTGTTCGCCCTAAAGTTGGCAGGGTATGCCCAGAAGTGGGTCCCATGCTCATTTTGCCACTGGGTTCAAGCTTGCCTGGCTGATGACGGCTGATTAGCCAGAAACCAGTCCCAGGATGCTTGTTTCCGGTCCAGGGAAGACATGTCTTTGCAGTTCGGGCTGAACTGTTCCCATGAGGCACAGGTTTGGACTGATTTGCATATGGCAATGTCTGAACTGGGGTGGCAGAGTGAACTAAAGAAAGATGATGGATTGAACCCAGATCAGTTGACTGGGGGTGAGTTCTTGCATTGTTCAACACTCAGTCCAGCATCCCCTTTGGTTTTGCTTTGTTCACCCTAATTAGGCAGGGTATGCCCAGACATGGGTCCCTCGCTCACTTTGCCACTGGATGCAAGCTAGCTTGTCTGATGATGGCTGATTAGCCAGAAAACGGTCCAGGATGCTTGTTTCTGGTCCAGGGAAGACATGGCTTGGCAGTTCGGGCTGGACTGTTCCCATGAGGCACAGGGTCGGACTGATTTGCATATGGCCATGTCTGAACTGGGGTGGCAGAGTGGGCTAAAAAATGATGGTGGATTAAAGCCAGACCAGTTGACTGGGGGTGAGTGCTTGCAATGTTCAAGACTATATCCATCATTCCCTTTGGTTTTGCTTTGTTCACCCTAAGTTGGCAGGGTATGCCCAGACGTGGGTCCCTTGCTCACTTTGCCACTGGATTCAAGCTAGCTTGGCTGATGACGGTTGATTAGCCAGAAACCGGTCCCAGGACGCTTGTTTCCGGTCCAGGGAAGGCATGGCTTGGCAGTTCGGGCTGGACTGTTCCCACAAGGGACAGAGTCAGAAAGATTTGCGTATGGCCATGTCTGACCTGGGATGGCAGAGTGAGCTAAAGAACGATGATGGATTAAACCCAGACCAGTTGACTGGGGGTGAGTGCTTGCAATGTTCAAGACTATATCCATCATTCCCTTTGGTTTTGCTTTGTTCACCCTAAGTTGGCAGGGTATGCCCAGACGAGGGTCTCTTGCTCACCTTGCCACTGGATTCAAGCTAGCCTGGCTGATGACGGCTGATTAGCCAGAAACCGGTCCCAGGATGCCTGTTTCCTGTCCAGGGAAGATATGACTTGGCAGTTCGAGTTGGACTGTTCCCATGAGGCACAGGGTCAGACTGATTTGCATTTGGCCATGTCTGAACTGGGGTGGCAGAGTGAGTTAAAGAATGATGATGGATTAAACCCAGATCAGTTGACTGGGGGTGAGTGCTTGCAATGCTCAACACTCCGTCCATCATCCCCTTTGGTTTTGCTTTGTTTGCCCTATGTTGGCACGGTATGCCCAGACGTGCGTCCCTTGCTCACTTTGCCACTGGATTCAAGATAGCCTGGCTGATGAGGATTATGAATCCGAAACCGGTCCCAGGATGCTTGTTTCCGGTCCATGGAAGACATGGCTTGGCAGTTCGGGCTGGACTGTTCCCATGAGGCACAGGGTCAGACTTAGTTGCATATGGCCATGTCTGAACTGGGGTGGCAGAGTGGGCTAAAGAATGATGATGGATTAAACTCAGAGCAGTTGACTGGGGGTGAATGCTTGCAATGTTCAACATTCCGTCCATCATCCCCTTTGGTTTTGCTTTGTTCGCCCTAAAGTTGGCAGGGTATGCCCAGAAGTGGGTCCCATGCTCATTTTGCCACTGGGTTCAAGCTTGCCTGGCTGATGACGGCTGATTAGCCAGAAACCAGTCCCAGGATGCTTGTTTCCGGTCCAGGGAAGACATGTCTTTGCAGTTCGGGCTGAACTGTTCCCATGAGGCACAGGTTTGGACTGATTTGCATATGGCAATGTCTGAACTGGGGTGGCAGAGTGAACTAAAGAAAGATGATGGATTGAACCCAGATCAGTTGACTGGGGGTGAGTTCTTGCATTGTTCAACACTCAGTCCAGCATCCCCTTTGGTTTTGCTTTGTTCACCCTAATTAGGCAGGGTATGCCCAGACATGGGTCCCTCGCTCACTTTGCCACTGGATGCAAGCTAGCTTGTCTGATGATGGCTGATTAGCCAGAAAACGGTCCAGGATGCTTGTTTCTGGTCCAGGGAAGACATGGCTTGGCAGTTCGGGCTGGACTGTTCCCATGAGGCACAGGGTCGGACTGATTTGCATATGGCCATGTCTGAACTGGGGTGGCAGAGTGGGCTAAAAAATGATGGTGGATTAAAGCCAGACCAGTTGACTGGGGGTGAGTGCTTGCAATGTTCAAGACTATATCCATCATTCCCTTTGGTTTTGCTTTGTTCACCCTAAGTTGGCAGGGTATGCCCAGACGTGGGTCCCTTGCTCACTTTGCCACTGGATTCAAGCTAGCTTGGCTGATGACGGTTGATTAGCCAGAAACCGGTCCCAGGACGCTTGTTTCCGGTCCAGGGAAGGCATGGCTTGGCAGTTCGGGCTGGACTGTTCCCACAAGGGACAGAGTCAGAAAGATTTGCGTATGGCCATGTCTGACCTGGGATGGCAGAGTGAGCTAAAGAACGATGATGGATTAAACCCAGATCAGTTGACTGGGGGTGAGTGCTTGCAATGCTCAAGACTCCGTCCATCATTCCCTTTGGCTTTGCTTTGTTCGCCGTAAGTTGGCAGGGTATGTCCAGACGAGGGTCCCTTGCTCACCTTACCACTGGATTCAAGCTAGCCTGGCTGATGACGGCTGATTAGCTAGAAACCGGTCCCAGGATACTTATTTTCGGTTCAGGGAAGATATGGCTTGACAGTTCGAGCTGGACTGTTCCCATGAAGCACAGGGTCCGACTGATTTGCATATGGCCATATCTGAACTGGGGTGGCAGAGTGGGCTAAAAAATGATGATGGATTAAACTCAGATCAGTTGACTGGGGTGAGTGCTTGCAATGTTCAACACTCCATCCATCATCCCCTTTTGTTTTGCTTTCTTCGCCCTAAGTTGGCAAGGTATGCCCAAACGTGGGTCCCTTGCTCACTTTTCCACTGGATTCAAGCTTGCCTGTCTGTTGACGTCTGATTAGCCAGAAACCGGTCCAGGGATGCTTGTTTCCGTTCGAGGGAAGACATGGCTTGGCAGTTCCGGCTGGACTGTTCCCATGAGGCACAGGGTCAGACTGATTTGCGTATGGCCATGTCTGAACTGGGGGGGCAGAGTGAACTAAAGAATGATGATGGATTAAAGCCAGACCAGTTGACTGGGGGTGAGTGCTTGCAATGTTCAAGACTATATCCATCATTCCCTTTGGTTTTGCTTTGTTCACCCTAAGTTGGCAGGGTATGCCCAGACGAGGGTCTCTTGCTCACCTTGCCACTGGATTCAAGCTAGCCTGGCTGATGACGGCTGATTAGCCAGAAACCGGTCCCAGGATGCCTGTTTCCTGTCCAGGGAAGATATGACTTGGCAGTTCGAGTTGGACTGTTCCCATGAGGCACAGGGTCAGACTGATTTGCATTTGGCCATGTCTGAACTGGGGTGGCAGAGTGAGTTAAAGAATGATGATGGATTAAACCCAGATCAGTTGACTGGGGGTGAGTGCTTGCAATGCTCAACACTCCGTCCATCATCCCCTTTGGTTTTGCTTTGTTTGCCCTATGTTGGCACGGTATGCCCAGACGTGCGTCCCTTGCTCACTTTGCCACTGGATTCAAGATAGCCTGGCTGATGAGGATTATGAATCCGAAACCGGTCCCAGGATGCTTGTTTCCGGTCCATGGAAGACATGGCTTGGCAGTTCGGGCTGGACTGTTCCCATGAGGCACAGGGTCAGACTTAGTTGCATATGGCCATGTCTGAACTGGGGTGGCAGAGTGGGCTAAAGAATGATGATGGATTAAACTCAGAGCAGTTGACTGGGGGTGAGTGCTTGCAATGTTCAACATTCCGTCCATCATCCCCTTTGGTTTTGCTTTGTTCGCCCTAAAGTTGGCAGGGTATGCCCAGAAGTGGGTCCCATGCTCATTTTGCCACTGGGTTCAAGCTTGCCTGGCTGATGACGGCTGATTAGCCAGAAACCAGTCCCAGGATGCTTGTTTCCGGTCCAGGTAAGACATGTCTTTGCAGTTCGGGCTGAACTGTTCCCATGAGGCACAGGGTTGGACTGATTTGCATATGGCAATGTCTGAACTGGGGTGGCAGAGTGAACTAAAGAAAGATGATGGATTGAACCCAGATCAGTTGACTGGGGGTGAGTTCTTGCATTGTTCAACACTCAGTCCAGCATCCCCTTTGGTTTTGCTTTGTTCACCCTAATTAGGCAGGGTATGCCCAGACATGGGTCCTCGCTCACTTTGCCACTGGATGCAAGCTAGCTTGGCTGATGATGGCTGATTAGCCAGAAAACAGTCCAGGATGCTTGTTTCTGGTTCAGGGAAGACATGGCTTGGCAGTTCGGGCTGGACTGTTCCCATGAGGCACAGGGTCGGACTGATTTGCATATGGCCATGTCTGAACTGGGGTGGCAGAGTGGGCTAAAAAATGATGGTGGATTAAAGCCAGACCAGTTGGCTGGGGGTGAGTGCTTGCAATGTTCAAGACTATATCCATCATTCCCTTTGGTTTTGCTTTGTTCACCCTAAGTTGGCAGGGTATGCCCAGACGTGGGTCCCTTGCTCACTTTGCCACTGGATTCAAGCTAGCTTGGCTGATGACGGTTGATTAGCCAGAAACCGGTCCCAGGACGCTTGTTTCCGGTCCAGGGAAGGCATGGCTTGGCAGTTCGGGCTGGACTGTTCCCACAAGGGACAGAGTCAGAAAGATTTGCGTATGGCCATGTCTGACCTGGGATGGCAGAGTGAGCTAAAGAACGATGATGGATTAAACCCAGATCAGTTGACTGGGGGTGAGTGCTTGCAATGCTCAAGACTCCGTCCATCATTCCCTTTGGCTTTGCTTTGTTCGCCGTAAGTTGGCAGGGTATGTCCAGACGAGGGTCCCTTGCTCACCTTACCACTGGATTCAAGCTAGCCTGGCTGATGACGGCTGATTAGCTAGAAACCGGTCCCAGGATACTTATTTTCGGTTCAGGGAAGATATGGCTTGACAGTTCGAGCTGGACTGTTCCCATGAAGCACAGGGTCCGACTGATTTGCATATGGCCATATCTGAACTGGGGTGGCAGAGTGGGCTAAAAAATGATGATGGATTAAACTCAGATCAGTTGACTGGGGTGAGTGCTTGCAATGTTCAACACTCCATCCATCATCCCCTTTTGTTTTGCTTTCTTCGCCCTAAGTTGGCAAGGTATGCCCAAACGTGGGTCCCTTTCTCACTTTTCCACTGGATTCAAGCTTGCCTGTCTGTTGACGTCTGATTAGCCAGAAACCGGTCCAGGGATGCTTGTTTCCGTTCGAGGGAAGACATGGCTTGGCAGTTCCGGCTGGACTGTTCCCATGAGGCACAGGGTCAGACTGATTTGCGTATGGCCATGTCTGAACTGGGGGGGCAGAGTGAACTAAAGAATGATGATGGATTAAAGCCAGACCAGTTGACTGGGGGTGAGTGCTTGCAATGTTCAAGACTATATCCATCATTCCCTTTGGTTTTGCTTTGTTCACCCTAAGTTGGCAGGGTATGCCCAGACGAGGGTCTCTTGCTCACCTTGCCACTGGATTCAAGCTAGCCTGGCTGATGATGGCTGATTAGCCAGAAACCGGTCCCAGGATGCCTGTTTCCTGTCCAGGGAAGATATGACTTGGCAGTTCGAGTTGGACTGTTCCCATGAGGCACAGGGTCAGACTGATTTGCATTTGGCCATGTCTGAACTGGGGTGGCAGAGTGAGTTAAAGAATGATGATGGATTAAACCCAGATCAGTTGACTGGGGGTGAGTGCTTGCAATGCTCAACACTCCGTCCATCATCCCCTTTGGTTTTGCTTTGTTTGCCCTATGTTGGCACGGTATGCCCAGACGTGCGTCCCTTGCTCACTTTGCCACTGGATTCAAGATAGCCTGGCTGATGAGGATTATGAATCCGAAACCGGTCCCAGGATGCTTGTTTCCGGTCCATGGAAGACATGGCTTGGCAGTTCGGGCTAGACTGTTCCCATGAGGCACAGGGTCAGACTTAGTTGCATATGGCCATGTCTGAACTGGGGTGGCAGAGTGGGCTAAAGAATGATGATGGATTAAACTCAGATCAGTTGACTGGGGGTGAGTGCTTGCAATGTTCAACATTCCGTCCATCATCCCCTTTGGTTTTGCTTTGTTCGCCCTAAAGTTGGCAGGGTATGCCCAGAAGTGGGTCCCATGCTCATTTTGCCACTGGGTTCAAGCTTGCCTGGCTGATGACGGCTGATTAGCCAGAAACCAGTCCCAGGATGCTTGTTTCCGGCCCAGGGAAGACATGTCTTTGCAGTTCGGGCTGAACTGTTCCCATGAGGCACAGGATTGGACTGATTTGCATATGGCAATGTCTGAACTGGGGTGGCAGAGTGAACTAAAGAAAGATGATGGATTGAACCCAGATCAGTTGACTGGGGGTGAGTTCTTGCATTGTTCAACACTCAGTCCAGCATCCCCTTTGGTTTTGCTTTGTTCACCCTAATTAGGCAGGGTATGCCCAGACATGGGTCCCTCGCTCACTTTGCCACTGGATGCAAGCTAGCTTGGCTGATGATGGCTGATTAGCCAGAAAACAGTCCAGGATGCTTGTTTCTGGTCCAGGGAAGACATGGCTTGGCAGTACGGGCTGGACTGTTCCCATGAGGCACAGGGTCGGACTGATTTGCATATGGCCATGTCTGAACTGGGGTGGCAGAGTGGGCTAAAAAATGATGGTGGATTAAAGCCAGATCAGTTGACGGGGGTGAGTGCTTGCAATGTTCAACACTCCATCCATCATCCTCTTTTGTTTTGCTCTGTTCCCCCTAAGTTGGCAGGGTATGCCCAGATGTGGGTCCCTTGCTCACTTTGCCACTGGATTCAAGCTTGCCTGGCTGATGAGAGCTGATTAGCCAAAAACCAGTCCCAGGATGCTTGTTTCCGGTCCAGGGAAGACATGGCTTGACAGTTCGGGCTGGACTGTTCCCATGAGGCACAGGGTCGGACTGATTTTCATATGGCCATGTCTGAACTGGGGTGGCAGAGTGAGCTAAAGAATGATGATGGATTAAACCCATATCAGTTGACTGGGGGTGAGTGCATGCAATGTTCAACACTCAGTCCATCATCCCCTTTGGTTTTGCTTTTATTTGCCCTAAATTGGCAGTGTAAGCCTTGCTCACTTTGCCACTGGATTCAAGTTAGCCTGTCTGATGACTTCTGATTAGCCAGAAACCGGTCCCAAGATGCTTGTTTCCGTTCCAGGGAAGACATGGCTTGGCAGTTCCGGCTGGACTGTTCCCATGAGGCACAGGGTCATACTGATTTGCGTATGGCCATGTCTGAACTGGGGTGGCAGAGTGAGCTAAAGAATAGTGATGGATTAAACCCAGATCAGTTGACTGGGGGTGAGTGCTTGCAATGTTCAACACTCCGTCCAACATCCCCTTTGGTTTTGCTAAGTGCACCCACTTGCCAGCCCCCAACCTTCCCATTTCTTACATGTAAGGCACCGCTAAAGTAGGCCCTAGTTACCCTCATGGGCAGGGTACAGTGTATGTGAAAGGTAGGACATGGACTGGTGTGTTTTACATGCCCTGACAGTGAAATACTGTGTATTTCCTTTGTCACTATTGAAAGACTGTATGTGCCCTAAGATACCATGGGAGGTACACTGTAACATCCTACAAGTGTAACTCTCCATTGTTAGTCTCTCTGAACTCAGAATGTACTGGTGGTTTTTAAATTGTATGTTTGAAAATGCCACTTTTAGAATTTTCTTGTTCAACCATTCTGGGTGCTACTGCCTGTTTGTGTATTCACTGTCTATTTTTGGAGTGACAGGAGCTGGGTATGTGTATTCAGTCTAGACGGTGCCAAATGGGTGTTGAGGTGTGCCCTGCCTTACTTTCACTCTTCAATGTCTAAACCTCACTTCTCACGTCTCAGTCCCTACTCACACCCAGGGTCATATCTTGGACCAAATTTGGTCCTCACGTCCCATTGTTTCACCCCCCCTCATATCCCCATGCGTGTGGTCGGATCATTTTAACATCTCCTTCTCTATCCATCTGGGAGCGGTCGATAAGTCTCCCCGTCCGAAAAACATCTTAGCTCGCAATTGGAATCGGACCGACCTTGACTCCCTCTCGCTCACTTGGGCCTCCTCTGCCCCTAACCTCACTAATATTCCTCTTGAATCCCAGGTTAACGCTATCGGCACATGGCTCTCCTCTTCGTGCGATCTAGTCGCCCCGCTTAGAAAGATCAAGGCGGTCCGTTCATATGACGCGCACAAATGGTTCTCCCCAGAACTTAAAACACTTAAACTCGACCTTAGGCGGTCGGAACGTCACTGGAGACGGACCTATTGCCCCTCTTTGCGCGTCAAATACAAATCACTCCTCTCTGAATATAAAAAAGCGATCCTAGCGGCTAAAACCGCATACTTCACCGAGAGAGTAGCTCTCGCGGCTAACAAACCCCGTGAAATCTTCTCTCTGGTCCACAATCTCGCCACCTCTGATCGCTCCACTCCTAGTTTAGTTCCCTCACAGTCCCTCTGTTCTTCACTTAACGACTTCTTTATCGACAAGATCGTGAAGATTAAAGCCAACATTCCTACAGTGCCTCAACCCCGTCCCACCTTCTTCCCTATCTGTCCCTCTTCCTCTTTCGCCCTTTTCCCTCCCATCTCCACTGATTTATTTTTAAAACTTTTGGTCAAAACCAAGTCCGGTTCTCCTGCGGATTGCGCGCCTGCACGCATTCTCAAAACTCTTTTCACCAACTGTCCTGCCCCCCCTCTTGCTCTTCTTAATTCCTCTTTGGCTCTTGGATCTGTCCCCTCTTCCTTCAAATCCGCTATAGTCCTTCCCATTCTAAAAAAAACTGGCCTAGATCCCTCTCTTCCTTCCAATTTCCGCCCCATTTCTCTTCTTCCCTACCTCGGCAAGATCCTTGAAGCTCATGTCACCTCCTGCCTCTCTACTTATATAGAGGAGAACGGCCTCCTTGCATCCCACCAGGCGGGATTCCGCCCGGGCCATTCCACGGAGATGGTGGTCCTCGCAGTCTTGGACGAGCTCAAGGGGAAGGCCGATTCCAACCTCCCCCAAGCCCTGGTCCTTCTCGATCTGTCCGCTGCGTTTGACACGGTTGACCATTCCATCCTTCTCGACCGTGTCAGCGCAGTGGGCATTCGGGGCGCGGCCTTCTCCTGGCTGGCGTCCTTCCTGCGGGACAGGTCCCAGGCAGTCCATTTCCCCGGTTTTTCTGCTCCCCCCCGCCCTGTCACTTGCGGCGTTCCCCAAGGTTCCTCTCTCTCCCCCCTCCTTTTCAATCTTTACATTCACCCCCTCATCACCTCTCTCCTTGAGCTGGGGGTCTCGGTGTACAACTACGCAGATGACCTCCAGGTCGTCTTTGATCTTTCCTCTTCCCCTGATTCTCTTCCCAAGTTCTGCTCCATTTTAGTCTTCATCTCTGACTGGATGAGCGCTAACCATCTGAAGCTCAATCCAGACAAGACAGAACTTGTTCTCACTGGTGGCCCCTCCAACCCTTGGTCCCCTGCACATTGGCCCCTTTCTTTTGGCCCCCCCCGGTGCCCGCTTCCTCTGTTCGCACTCTTGGTATTATAGTCAGTCATGACCTATCCATGCACAGCCAGATCAGCTCCGTCGTGTCTTCTTGCTTTCTCTCTCTTCGTTTAATCCGGAAAATTTCACGCTTTTTTTCTACCGATGCACTTAAATCCATAGTCATGGCCCATGTCATCTCCCGCCTTGACTATGGGAATGGCCTGTACGTGGGCATACCGGCTTACGAATCCCGCCGCCTACAGGCCATTCAAAATCAAGCTGCTCGTCTTATCCTTTCCCTCCCCAAATCTTCTCACATCACCCCGGTTCTCAAATCACTTCATTGGCTTCCAGTTCACTTTAGATCCTTTTTCAAATTGGCCTGTCTAGCTTTTCGGGCTCATTTCCGTTCTGCGCCTCTGTTCATCACTTCTCTTGTTTCTTCTCATGCCCCGGTCCTCACTCTCCGCTCTTCTTCTCTTTCTCTTCTTCATATCCCTCGCTTCCGTAAATCCAGAACGGGGGGCACTCGGTTCTCAGTCCTGGCCCCCCAGTTCTGGAACAGTCTTCCTCTCTCTATCCGTTCCATTCCCATCTACACTCACTTCCGCAAAGCTCTTAAAACTTTTCTTTTCTCTCAGGCATTGCCTTCCTAAAACCTCCTTGGGTTCCCTTTGCTGAGCTCTGATCAGGTCCCCAGCGCCAGGAAGCCGTTCGGCCACCGTGCACTTTATTAAATACTTTATTCATTCATTCATTCATTCTTTGGTGACTCATAGTTGAGCTGAATAGACCAGGGCTGCATTTAGAGTAGTGAGAGGAGTTTCACTAGCACCTGGATAAGCTGTGTCTCTTTGCACAATGTGGTATCCACCTCGTGTAGTGAAGCTGGGCAAAGAGAGGACAGAACTGTTTTGGACTGGGCTCAGAGACCCTTGCCACTAAGAGAACAAAGTGAAAATGGGGTATAAGTATTGGACCTTAGACCCCAAAGAATTAGATCACTTCCGGAATCAAGAGGAACCTCTGCCAAGGAGAAGAGCTGGAGAGCTGTAAGGAGGAGTACTGCCCATTTGCTGTGTCTGCTTTACTTGGTTGGCCTTCTGTCAAGGAGAGGACTAAGGCTGGAACTTTGCTATGATATGAACCTGATTGAAGAAGAATCTCCATGTGCTTGTGTGTGCTTGCCTCCTATTCTGAAGTCTCAGGGACACATAGACTTCATCTGCACCCACTTATCAGCACCTGGACTCCTCTGTAGACTCTTGTATTCAGTTCCAAGGACCTTATAATTGTGTGGTTGGCCCTGCAAAGTAAGAAGAACAACTCTAATGCTGTCAGCACTGCCAACAGGGACACTGCAAACTGCACCAAGGCTGGGTGCACCGTTCGTGAAGGGCACGGTGCACTGCCCCACCTGCACTGCAGCTTTGCAGTTCTTCGACGTCCTTCGATGCCCTTCGACGCCTGCAGTTATTGGCCTTCTCAACGTCAGCACTTGCACTGACGCCATCACCGTTGGCACCAACATCACGTTATTAAGCAGCTGATAGCCAACAAGGGTGACTTCATAAACTCTTTGACGTTGCACCGCCTCACCACAACCGACCCCTCATCGCCAAAGCCACCGAACTTCCCATGTCCAGTATTCGACGCCTCCCGGACTCAACACCTCACCTCCTCCAAGGCAGAAAGGAACAGGCTTCACCTCTGCACCGACACCACGCTGCCATGAAGCAGTGCAACATCTGTTGATTTCGTTTCCCAGGTACTGTTGTTTGGGGGTCCCATGTGACTCCATGCCCAGCACATGCACCTTGCGGCCAGTGCGTACCTTTGATTGTGTCTGTCACTACGTTGTAATACGCCCAGGTGGACCTATTTTGTTTCTACAGTTCTATGTTTGAAGTAACCATCTTAAAAGTGATATCTTGATACATGTATGTTGGGATTTTATTGTTTTGGTCTAGTTTGGGCTAGATACAGATACTTTATTTTTCTAAACTTCTGTGGTGTCCATTTGTGGTGTTTTCACTGTGTTACTGTGTGATTGGGTACAAATACTTTACACATTGCCTTTGGGATAAGCATGTGTGCTTTTTCCAAGCTACCCAGGGAGTGAGTAGGTGTTATCTAAAGTGTGTAGTTACCTTATCATTATCCTGACTAGAAGCGAGGGTCCCTACTTGTACAAAGGTGCATATCTCTGCCAATTAGGGACCCCCATTTCTAACACTCAGTTATACCTCAGTGATCATTAACCAGCCCCTAGTTACCTTTAGCCAGTACTGACATCTTCAGACATCCTTTAAACTGCCCCTAAATACCTTTGGGCAGCCTGGAGACCATCAGTTGGCCCACAGAAAACAATAACTGACCCTCAACATCCCTTACTGAAACTCGGACATGCTCATCCTGCTGTCTGATGCCCTCACCAGGCCATCAGGCACCCTTAGTAAATTATCACAAACTCTTGGTTGCCCTTTATTCCCCCCTCAGAGACAGTCATCAGCCCGCTGTGACCCTGAACCACGGCTAACAGACATTCAATGAACTCTTGATGCTCAGAGGTCTGTTCATGCAGTTTTCAAAGGCCTTCAAATAACTTGTATTAGTCACTGTCCCGCAACATTTGCTCATCCCTCTCAAATCCATAGTGAATGTCCTAAGAATCCTCTCTCTGCCTCTCGGGAATTTAACTGCCTTGCTGACCCCTAGAGCTATAACGCCTTTCTCTCTCAGTCAGCAAATGAACCTCTCAGTCAGCAAATAAGTGTCAATCAGAGCTCCTTAGTTAGCCCCTGGGCCCACTCTGCTTGTATTCAGACTCACTCTTTTTTGGCCCTCGGGGTATCCATCCTCGCCTTCTCAAAGCCACTGAGCTTATTTTCAACACTATTCAGGCCCTTTATAGTTCTCAGAGTCAATAGTACCATTTTAGAGCCTCCATCAGCCTTCAAAGTCCATCACTTCCTCTCTACAAACTCAGAAATTTAGTAGAGAACCCTCATTTGTCACAGTGCCCCAACTCACTCCCCCCCCACTATATTGATAACTGAAACACAGCCTAAACGACTTTAGGTCTCCTCTGAAGCCTTTCACACCCCTGATGCACACCATCTGTAAATCCACAGAGGTAATTTCTTCTAGGTACTATGGAAGTGATAATTAAAGTTAGTGTTTAGGCAGGAAATAGCTCTTTGGGCTTTTTGCAGAGATTATACATCTGGCCGCCAGAAAACTTGGTCTAGGCTATCACAGTTTCCGCTCATATATGCAATTGTGTGCAGAGAACTAGAAGGTGGCTTGACATGCTTATCAAGTGATGGTGATTCTTTGAGATGGGTCATTTATGAACTAGGATATGATCACTACAACTGCCCTCAATTAACAGCTACTAATTATGATGGTGAGTTAATTAAGAGTAGGTAGAAGAATGGCGGCCAGCAGCTTGCCTGGAAGTATGAACATTTTGCTACAGCTAGGGGCTCAGTCAAGGTCGCAACCTCCGAACAAAGTTTTCAGGCCCAACGAGGCCGGAACCCCGGGGTTGCATACATTGATTGCACCCAGATATCAATTCAAATGTTCTTAAGGGAGAGAGTTTAATGAGCTTTAACAACTAACAAAATGTTACTATTTTAGAACTACAAGCGCTAACTGTGGGTGCAATCCAGGACTTTGGGGACAGATGACTAATCATCCAATTGGACCATCTTCAGCGCTTGGGCCACCTTCAGCGCTTCTAACTTGAGCTGAATGCCAACTTTATTTACCAAGCAACAATCATAAAAATTCACTTTGTGCAACTGATTATCACTGGAAACTACTGATGTGTGCTATTGTGTGCAAAACCTGAAATGTTGATAGCTTTGGGCATATGATTTCTAACTTAAATGAATGAAAAATGTAGTTTTGGGCAAATGTCTTCAGCTTTTGATAAAGATTAGGAGATTGTCAAGAGGATAGCTAATGATGTGCCCGTTTTTGTGCATGCCTGAAGCTTGCCCTGCTGCTGCCCATGCTGTGCCTTTTCAGAGAGTGAGCGAGAGAGAGAGAGACAAAATGACAAGGTACAATGTACCCTAAAGGTATTGAAAGGTAAACGTTTTCTTCCCAAATTTAAGCGATTTTAAATTAAGGACACAAAACCATCACTCACTAGTGAGGCATGCTTCATTGTCAGGTTTGGCTCCCTATTGGGCAGGCAAAATTGTCTCCTTGTTGCAATGGGCACTGGTATACAGGAGAACTCGATGGAGTCTCTGACATTTGCAGATACAACGCAACAACCATAGCACCCTAAAGAAACAGAATAAAATTACCTAGGGGTGAAAACAAACCTTCTCAAACATAAGTACTTGTCAGAAATACTGCCCCATAACACTGTTAACCCATGCACCTAAAAGAAAGGCCTCATATTCCTCAGCTAGAAATCAGAACACTTTCAGCTTCCTCACTTTCTCATTATATTCGAGTATGAGTTGTTCGTTTCCGGCCTTTAGTTCATGTTTGCCATGTCCTGTCCAATCGTATTGATTTTTAATTCTGAGTTTATTGTTAAGGTGATCAATTCTTATTACAGAACATTGTATCATTTCTCATAAATTTACACTTTAATGAGCTTACTCTGATATTGGTACATTGCTTATTTAAGAAAATAGCAATATAGCTATTCTGTGGTTTTGACACAAGAAACCTGTCTTAAAAATCACTGTTGGTCAAATATGAACTGATTCAACTAATGTTTTGGCTTGCTCAGAATTAAATCATGATCTGGAACCGTCCCTCCCCTCCAAGGGCCACAGGGGTCGTATTTCTAAACTCCTGGTGCAAGGACTTAGTTCAATGCACCAACATGAAAATATACAACCCACTCAGCAATATTGTGTGGGAGAAGCTTTCTGTTCATGATTAGTCCCTCTTAGATGAGCGCAGAGACAGAGTGGAACACCAAACTATTTTCTGTAAATGAATTACAAACTCAAAATAGCACTAAGAGACAGCGGATAAAACTTTTGAATGTTTATTTCTAAAATCCAAGTCCAGTGCATGAAATATTAACGATAATCACATAGAATTCGAAAATATATACAACAATGCATGACATAGGCGCGGCAGCAAAAACAATATGAACGTTCCTAACATGGCTAGAATGTTCCTGGATCCTACCACTACTTTTAACCACTATGCTAAAATTTAGCAGAAACAGGAAATAGCAGGCCTGCTAACGCGGGATTACTGGTTACTAGTTACCTTACCAAATCCCAAACTATGTCGACTGAATCGTTGGTACCTGTCATTGAGTAAAAGGTAATCTGACAATAGGTCAATCAATTTAAGAACTTACACCACTCTAAATGATCACTGACCAAATTTAAGTTTCAAAGATTTAATCTAAAGTCAAAGATAACTGAAGATACAAACTTCTCAAAATGAGATTCAGAAGATAAATCGGTATCACTATGAACATGAACTTTTTGAATAGTCTGAGTCTGAAAAACAAAATAATGAGTACAACCTCCAACAACATAAGCGTTGCCAAAATGGATACAAGTTGCAACCTCAAAGTCATTACAGAAAAGAAAAATTCAGGTTAGTCTGTCCCTACACTACACTAAGTGACATCCCTACTTAACAAGATCTTTACCCCTCTAGGTGTCAGCCGTGGTGACTTCCTAAGAAGATCACGCACTTCTCTTTGTCTCTTCTCTGATAATGGGTCTCTCCTGATCAGCCTATCTGCCTACCCATCCGCTTCCTTAGGCTCCCAAAAATCATCTGCTCTGCTCTCTTCCCGGGTCGCTTTCCCTAATACCAAATCACATTTCCAAAAGAAACGCCCCTTGGGACGCCCCTCACGTGATACATCTTTGCGCGGTAAACTCCATGATGGTACTCTTCAAGACCCTCGTTATAGTTGACCTTGGTTCCCGGGCTTCTTCTCCAGTGCGCTGATACCCCCTGAAATTCCTGGAAACTCCTACAGGCCTGCGCCAAGCGCCACTGAACAAAGCCCCTTTCATTCTAGCTGATTAAGACCCTCGCACCTGCATACAGTCCGTCCTGCAGTGGGCCTCAAATTCCAGACTCCACCATATCTATAGGTCATAAAGCACACTCGAAGCTCGGTGCTGGACACCTCTCGACTTCTCCTCTAACGAGCACATGGCACATCAAAGGAGATGACATTATCAGTACAGGCCTCCTTGATTTACATGAAGCGAGTCCCTGCACTCTAAACATTAACTTGATTTAAACAACATTCTTAACTAGCATACGTTTCTAAAACAACACATCTATAAAACATATATTTCAAACTTAATTCGATAATACACTTGTGGAAGAACCAGGTTAACCCCATCTCACATTATTTTAGCAGCACGTTTAGATTTGCTGTGAATTGCCCTAAGGCCTACACAATATACTGGATTTTCAGAGTTCTATTCAACTCTAACATGATTCCTTTAACATGAGAACATGAGGTTTTCATTTTCATTCCAACATTTCTACATTAATCTCACACAGTTATGATTATTGTTACTCTACTTAAACATTCTATACACTTCACTACTGAATATAAGACACTCTGTATATTTCACTTCTAAATATAAAACACTCGTGTGCAAAAGCATGTTTAAACTAACTACGTGCTTGTAAATATGGTGCACTTATACATTTTTCAGACTTGTATTCTCTCAATCCCCCCTTTGATGACCTTCAGGGGTCATCACCATCAAGACACCATCACAAAATGTAGAACCCTTTAAAGTGAAGTCGTGGCAGTGCCACCTCTTTTCATTGTCTCTAATGCCTTTAGACTCCTGTATTGGGTGTCCTGCATCGCTGTCAACTTTTCCTCCTGTTTCCTCATAGTTCTCTGCAACCTATTTGCTCTATACCACTGATACAAACGCACCAATCCCCACAAAGTGATTACACAAATCACAATTATGATGATGGGTTTCAATATGTACCAAACGATACCCTTTCCTAAGTTGGCAAACCAACCTCCAACTTTACCCATTCCATGACCTACTTTTTCCCACACGTTTATCTTTGTCAGATCCTCAATTTCGTAGTGTATGGCAGTGATGTTTCGTATATACTTCTCTAGAGGTTTTGAATTGTCTGGAATGTAAGTACAGCACTCCTGGACCTTCAAAGCCTTACAGACTCCTCCCTCTTTAGCTAACAGAACATCTAAAGCAAGTCGGTTCTGAAGAACCATTGCCCTAATCGATTGCATCTCACCTTCCACCAGCATCAATGATCTAGCAGTACTGGCAGATAGCCTATCTACGACTGTAGCTAACCTCCTGATCTTAATGTCATTCAATATCACTCCTAGAATAGGGAATGCAGCACCGAATACATCTCCAATTACTTCTGCTGCACCCAGCCCTCTCTTCCCTCTAGTTGGTATTTCTTTCTTCGTCGTTTCTAAATTCTCAACATGATATATTTTAGGGAAGACAATAGCCAGATAGCATGATCCGTACCAATTATCTGGTAGCTTTACATAGGCATTTCTTCCGCATACAAAATATACATTTGGAATTGCTTGCATCCCCTTCAAAAAATCCTTAGAGTAATACTCCAGTTGAAAGGCATGTTCACAATTGACTTGACCTACATAAAAATTCTCATAATAGGAGTAACTCCTGTGGATGCACAGTTTCCCCCGTTTCTCCTTATCTAAAGCAATTGGACCAATACTACCCTTTCTTTGATGTGCCCTTTCCTCCTTGGTCCAATCTGTTTCCCATTGTCCTGAGGCCTTCAGAATCTTCTGCCTCCTGTATCTAGTATCTACCTGCCCTATAAACTTTTTCTCAATTTCTGACACTTGACAAGTCAGATTGTTTCTTCGAGCATGTGAAGTATCTAATGTTTTCCATGGAATAAACCATTTGTGTAATCTGTCTTCGCTTTTGTAGTAGTCCCACTTGTTCAAATGCTTGAAATTCGGGACCTCTGGCAATGTCGAGTCGAAATTCGAGAAATAATACTCAAATCCTTCTCGTCCATAAAATATGCTCAACAACAAACTGCATGTGATTCCATATGTCAATGGAAGATGATGGTATCTGATACCCTCCTCCACAGAAGCTGGTAATTGCATACAAACATAGCAATTCTTCACCTCCATGGCATCAACGTATTCATAAAGCAATTTAGCATAAGCATTTGACCTGTAATTTCCCTGTGACTCATCCGTGTGTAACCTTTTTACTTCTGCATCTAACAACACTTTGTCTTTATCATTGATGTTTCCCTTATCATTAATAATGGTAGTTTTCGGTGTTGACACTCCCTTGACCTCCTTGACTGCAGTTGCATCTCTCTCGTGTCCCACTATGTATGAAACAGTAACCACTAAAACTATCAAGGAAATCACTACTCCCAACAATGTGCCAACTATACATTTTGCCCTGCGGTTCGGGTTGCCAGCCTCCATGTTCTCAAACAGTGTAGTTCTTGACTTTCTTTCAGCATTCGCTTCTTCTTCTCTCTGTACAAAGTCTTTCTTTTACATATTGTCCCTCTTTGGAACACTTGGAAGCCGACAATTTACTCCGCCAAACATCTTAAAGTCCTGTAGAAAACAGACAACCCTAGCCCTTCTCCATCCGCTAAAAGGAAACCCCTACCAATTTTCTTCTTCCACTCGGCGCTAGGTTATCTTGCAGTAATTTTTCAAAGTCCTTTCAAAAAGTCTTTTTACAACAAAGTGTTAGTCCAAAACAATGAGCATTCCAAGAGCTTCCACTACTCACTCAAGCATTTCTAACCGAAGGAGAGTTCCCTCCAACACTGGATATCGTGAACAGCAAACTGGAAATTCAACTGTTTCTAAAATCAATTTTCTTATTCCGCTTAGGAGAGGGGGATAGACGATGTTGAGTGTCAGCAACCTTTCAGTCTCCGCCCCCGGTAGCAGGAACAGAATTTGTACAGTGATGATTGGGTCAGTTCTGATCAGGTTCACTTCCCTGACCCTCCCGGTTCTGTGCCCCACCGACATCTGCAACGAGGTAGGTCCAATCAGGAGTAGAGTATCTTCTACTAGGCACTCGCACCCTCCTTGATCTTCTAGGGCCCTCCTCGGTTCCCTCCTGGGTATCTTATTCCTGATCCGAGTCTTCAGATATAGGAACAAGTGTTTCTTCCTGGGCCGACCTCAAACTTAGCCTCCTGTCTCTTCCCGGCCAAGTGGCAGCCTCACACCTTGTTCTCCTATATCTCGTCCTCACACTCGGTTCTTGATCACTCTGGTACTGATCTGTGTCTGTTTCGTATTCACTGCTGCTCTCTCCTTCAGTTGCGTCCTCAGTCTCACTGCCGTTCTGCCTTCGCTCTTCTTCTGAATCCGATGCGTTCCCAACTTCTTCCGACACCCCCTCAGCTGCTTCGATCCCTTCTTGCGACTCTTCTTCCACTTCCGGGTTTTCGTCTGGGATAGGAGCTGTTTCTTCTAGAGGTGCTGGAACTCTTCGAGTATGGGATGCATGGATCCAATTTGGCAGCCCCCCGCACTTCACCGCAGTGTTCGTTATCAGGATTACCTGAAAGGGCCCACGCCAGTGAACATCTAGGCAGTTCTTCCGGACGTGTTTTTTAACCAACACCCAGTCCCCTGGGTTCAGGTCATGACACAGGTTACTCGATGCTGGAACTTCAGCTGCATGCACCTGAAGGGACACAGAATGGATGGCGTCAGACAGTCCTTTACAATAATCCAAGATCAGATCATCTGTAATATTCAATAGGGCAGCAGTTGGAACTGTGGGAAGTCTCATGGCCCTCCCCATCAGAATCTCGTGTGGAGAGAGACCTGTCCTCCTGTCAGGGGTGCTGCGCATGCTCATAAGCACTAAGGGAAGAGCATCTGGCCAACTCAAAGATGTGGATGCCACTACATTAGCCAATCAATTCTTCAAAGTGCCGTTCACTTGTTCCACAATTCCTGAAGCTTCTGGTCGATAACTACAATGCAGCTTTTGATCGATATTCAGTGTGGAGCACAACATCTTCACTATTTCGCTGTTAAAATGTTTTCCTCTGTCCGATTCCAGAGAGGCAGGCACCCCGAAGCGCGGTATCAACTCCCTGAGCAACAATTTAGCCACTGTGAGTGTATCGCACCTACGTGTAGGGTACGCTTCAACCCATCTGGAAAATACGCATACAATCACCAACACATACCGAAGGCGATTTACTCTTGGCATTTCGATGAAATCTAGTTGCATTCTATTGAAAGGCCCCCCCGACCTCCCAATGTGACTCAGTGTGACTGGTGTTCGTTTGCCTACATTCAGTTGTTGGCAGGTAACACATCGCTTACATACTGATTCTGCTGCTATTCTAAATTTAGGGTCACGTTCTCCGCGGCAAGAATAACTTGCTCGTAGCGCGTGAGCCTACTATTGGTCAGATGCTGCGTCTTCGTCCTGGTCATTAGCAATTCAACTGAATGTGGTACATACACCACCACTGGATGTCCCATCACAATACTCTCGCTCCTTTCAATGCTGACACCCGTTGCAGCAACGGATTTGAGACATCCGGGCAACGCTGCGGCTACTGGATCTAATGTAGCCGAAAAATATGCAACTGGTCTACGGGCATTTCCGTGGGTCTGTGCCAAGACTGACAAAGCACATCCCTCTCTCTCACAGCAATAGAGTGAAAATGACTTCTCGTAATCGGGCATTCCCAGAGCCGGAGCACGACACAAATCGTCTCTCAGCTGCAAGAACGCCACCAAGCATTCTTCGTCCCATGGTACCGGATCACTCACCTCCTTGTGCGTCAGTTTCTGTAAGGGTTTTGCTTTCAGTGAAAAGTTAACTATCCACTGTCGGCAGTAACCCACCATTCCTAGGAACATTCTAACTTCTCTCTGTGTTGTAGGCGCATTCATCTTCATTATCGCCTCAATCCTCTCTGGTGACACCTTACGTTTTCCTTTCTCTAACCGGTGCCCTAAATACTGTACTTCCGTCAGACAGTACTGCAACTTGCTCGGAGATACCTTATGTCCATTTTCAGCTAAATGGTTCAGTAAGGCAATTGAATCTGCTTTACAGGCTTCCTCTGTCTCTGACGCAACAAGTAGGTCATCTATGTATTGGACCAGAACCGAGTTCTGGGGCAGTACTAGATTTTCGAGATTCTTTTTCAACAACTGATTGAAGATGGATGGGCTGTCTGTGAATCCTTGTGGGATTCGACACCATGTTAAAACGCGATCTTCCATTTTAAAAGCAAAAAGATACCTGCTCTCTTCATCCAATGGGATTGAAAAGAAAGCCTGGCAAAGATCTATCACTGTAAACCATTCTGCTTGACATGGTATTTGAAACAGTATCACTGAAGGATTCGGTACCACGGGACAACATGAAACAACTATGTTGTTAATCTTTCGTAAATCCTGCACTATCCTGAATTTTCCGCTAGGTTTCTGCAAACCCATAATCGGGGAGTTACAAGGACTACCCACGATTTCTTTCAGTATTCCCTGTTGTATCATTGACTCGATCACAGGTTTTATTCCTGCAATCGTTTCCTGGGACAATTTGTATTGAGGCGTTCTTGGAAACTCGGCATTTGGTTTTACCAGTATTTTTATCGGCTCTACCCCTTTAATCAATCCTATTTCTTCTCCTGTGAAATCCCATACCTCTGACGCCACTGCATCTCGTAAGTCTTGGGGAAGATCTTCAACTGTCAGAGTAGGATATAGTTCTACACAGGATTTTGAATTGGCCACCTTAAAGGTAGCATCATCGTCGGTAGTCTGTACCTCCACTCCTTGCGGGGTGCAGTATATGGTGCAGTTCAATTTGCACAACAAATCCCTTCCTAACAGACATACCGGACTCGAGTCACAAACCACAAACTGATGCTCGTTCATATGGTTTCCTATCTTCACAGACACTGGTTCTGTCAAGGGACTAGTCAGCCTTTTGTTCGCGACTCCTACCACCTGAATTGTTTCCCCTGACATCGGCAAGTCTGGAACCACCGCCGATCTCAGAGTTGATCGGGTAGCCCCAGTATCCACCAAGAACGTAGTGGGACACCCTGCCACCTCTGCCTCAACAAATGGCCCTCTTTGATCCACCTCTAGGACTGCCCCGAGGGTACAGTCCTCTTCACTGTTCACACGTTGTCCTGTCAATGGATCAATGTAATAACACTTTTCTTCCTCGATGAATAGAGGCATTTGTTTAAAGACCTTTCCCCCTGTCACTACCTTCGGTGGCTGTGGGAACTGGGCCCGTGGAGCCGAAGTCCCCCCTTTGACCACCTTGCTACCTGGAACTGTCACCTTTTGAGTCGGGACTTCTTGGACCTGCTCTTCTACTTCTAGCTCTCCATTTTCAGGGTTAAAGGGACACTCGCGTCACCAATGCCCCACCTGGTGACACTGATGGCACTTCGTCGTTTTCTTTAAAGTGGCAAAGTCTATCCTAGGTCTCTGCCCTTCTTCATTATCTTTGTTCTGACCATTTGGTTTTCGTCCCATCCCCTGCTTCTGCTGGCCACCCTTCCCAGCGGACTGCATTTGCACCACCATCAATTTCTCCTTTAGATTCTTGGCTTTAGAATCTATCTCGTCACTACAGTATCTCGCATAACGTAAAATATCATCTAGTGGTTTGTTCTGCCAACAGATTAAATGTTGCTGTATCATCAAACAAATATCAGGTCTCAACCCCAAGACAAACTTTGACACAAACTGCCCTATGTCTTTGGGATCCATTACATATAGTCCACTGTATTGCTTGAATGTTTTCAATAATCTTTCAAAAAACTCGTGAACTGTCTCCTTGGGTTCCTGCCTTGTTCGGTCTATTTTCACCCAATCTATATCCTGTGGTGGTACCTTATCTTTCAGCCATGCTATCACCCTTTCATATTTTCGCATGACAATCTCGGACGGTCCATTAGTCCGAGCATCCCTCACTGGTTCAGTATTTGGCCATTCAACACTAGTTTTGCACGGGGTCCACAAATCAGATGGGACCACGATGTCAAACAACGTGTTCAAATCGATCCACAATACTTTCGAGATCTTGACAAACCTTTCTACCTGCTTATACCACTCTACTGGATTGTCCCTTAACTTCGGAAATGAGTTGGTAAATGCAGCTAAGTCTCCTCTACTCCAGGGCACATGTACATAATTTCCGTTTGATATTTCTCGCAAAGGGAATGCCTCCATATGCATTACCCTTCCCTCGGGGGTCATCACATTTGCACTTCGTCTAACTGTGCCCTTTTTCGACCACCTTTCTTCCCATTTGTCCAATTCTCTCCACACTCTTATCCCTGATACCAGCTCTCTTATGTTTGTTTTTAATCCAGTAGTTCTCTTCTCATCTAGATCCTGGTCTGCGTACTGTAATCTGTGGTTACTCTGTAATGCCCTTGTCCTAGATAAATCCACGGCATACCTGTCTGCCAAATCAGTCAGTTTCTCATGAAACGCTCTAGCTTTCCTAGTAATATCCTTTGCCATGAACAATAACTCATCCTGTTCATACAATTCTATCCTTTCCAAAGGCAATGTTCCATCTATTATCTCATCAACATCTGATTTTAAACTAGTAACATCGAGCCTCTTTGCCTTAATTTCAGCTTTCAAGACACTCAATTTAGCTCCTCCATCCACATCTCTCCCATCCCAGCTCCGAGATCTACGTTTAGGTATAGGTGAGTTATAGGGAGTCCTCCCCTGTTCCCATCTCTCTAGGTCCCATGCCTTTCCATCCTCTCGAGGTGGGTGGTGGAACACTCCTTCGTGCCTCATAGCCCCTCTCTCCACATCCTGGCTAGTTTCCCGGGATGCAGGGTAAGATGTTCCATTACTCCCTCTTTCTTCACTACTCCCCTGTGATTCCTGATTATTCGAGGCGTGGCGGGACCTATCGCTGTTCTCCTTTCTCCAATGTTGAACATCTTCTCTGAGTACATGATGAAGGCACCTAAATCTATTCTGGAAAGCTCGTACCATTTCATCTCCTCCTTTCTCCCAGAGACGGGACATTTCCTCACACTCTACACTCCTATTATTTTGTTCCTGCTGTTCTCTCTGGTCTGTAGGACGTGTATCCCCTCTATTCTCTTGACTTTGGCCTTCCCGCCCCTGACTACTTTCGCTGGCCCCACAATGAGATACAGTCCCGTTACCTCTGGTTTCCCACTCTGGTTCTGTTCTTGTCCTGTTGCTCGGGGATATTGCGGACCCGTCCCACTCCCTCAAATCAGCTCTTAATTCTGAATAGGGCCTTGGCCGCGGTCCCCTTAGGTCCATCGGTCCTCTCTGACCTCCCTGTCCTGTGTTGGGACCCACAGATGTATCTAATGGGGTATTCCACGTTACCGAACCTGGCAATTGCTTCCATGCATTTGTCACGTTATTCCTCCTTTCCATCTCGATCCTTTCTCTATCCAATTGCCTCTGTTCTTCCTCTCTATCTCTCTCTGGGTTATAGATCGATACTATAGGTCCTATGGTAACAGGCACTTGAAGAGCATCTGGCAATCCAAAGGACTCAACCCTTTCGGTGGCTGGCGTTTTCTGCACCACAAACCTTCCCACTACACTCTGTACTGTGCTAGGTTGAGGTGTCTCCCCACCTTTGGTAGGTGTCCATTCCGATATAGGGAGTGGTGTATACCCCTCTATGGTATTCCCATCTTCCCTTGCGAGCCCTCTATCTTCTATCACCCCCACTCTCGGAGGTGGTCTATCCATTAACAATCTGTTTATCAGATTGTCCTCCGACTCGCTTTCTTCGTCTTCTTCCATGAGGTTTCCTCCTCCTCCTGCCACCTCCCTCATCGGATACATTTTTTCCACCTCAATAACCTGTACCCTCCACCGCTTTGCTTCCTCATCCCATTTAGAATCTCGCACTGCTCTTACCGATCGCGTCAGTCTTTGTTGACGCCTGTTCAAATTTCTGTCGTGTGCAGCCCTAATCCATGCATTAAGGGCCTCAAACTGTGTTGGTCTGGGCGAAGGTTTCAATGAGGACATGGTTGCTTTTAGCCGATGTAACACCTCTAACTTAAACGTCCCGTACCTCGGGAACTGCATTTCCTCATTCCCTTCCGTAAGCTTATTCCAAGCCCCAATCCATAATATGGTATGCAGCCCCACATTCGTTGCCATATAATGAGCTGGTGTACCCTCCGGCGGAGCCTCTTCCCCGTAATAATGTTCACTTCGTTTACGTTTAAAAATCCCTTTCAAACACTTAAAACACTTCATGATTTCGCTCTTTCTCCGCGTTTGTTTACTTCCTGATGATATTCCACCAATCTCAGCCCCGTTCACACTAACTGGCCTATCCGTACGCGACTTTCCTCCGACGTCACTCTAGCCGCCCAACCAGAGCGCGGCTCTAGCTAACGTCACACCAACCGCTCAATCACAGCGCGGCTCTAGCCGACGTCACCCGTCCCCCTTCGCAGCAGTTCCCCTCCTTTCTCAGCTCGTCTCCTCGGTCATGCACGCGTCCCATTCATACTCTGAAAAATGATTACTTCCGTCCAAGCGATCACCTTTCTTGACTGTACGCCCACAATCTTTCTGTAGTTGTCACCTTAACTTGGCGAAATGTCTTTCCGTTTACTTCCAGACAATCGCCTTCTCCGATAGGTTACTCACACGCAGTAACTTTCGACCAGCGTCCGTTACTCATACACTCACTCTTACACTCCCCCTATCTTGGATCCACGGCGGTCAATGGTACCTCGTGACCTCCGTACTATGGTCGACAACTACCCTGGATGTTCGATACACCCAAAACCACTTAAGCTCTGGCCTGAACTTAAGATTTCACCAGTTCACCCGTTTACCAGGTAACCAGTTTACCAGGTTGCGCGCGCTCACAACCTTCTCTCATTCACACTACAGGCATTCAACTCCGCAAGACATTACAATACAAATACAACACAAAACACCGCAATCTGTTCACGCATGACCCTTTTTATACTCACTCTCCTCCGATACTGCTGCTTTTCTCGCACCGTCTGCACCTTTCGGCACACGATTCTTCCGCTGCTCGTTTCTCGACGTCTCGGGCCTTGGGGTAAACTAACCTCTCTAGATTACCTTCCTCAAGAAGATAACCATCCTCACTCTGCTACCAACTGCTAACGCGGGATTACTGGTTACTAGTTACCTTACCAAATCCCAAACTATGTCGACTGAATCGTTGGTACCTGTCATTGAGTAAAAGGTAATCTGACAATAGGTCAATCAATTTAAGAACTTACACCACTCTAAATGATCACTGACCAAATTTAAGTTTCAAAGATTTAATATAAAGTCAAAGATAACTGAAGATACAAACTTCTCAAAATGAGATTCAGAAGATAAATCGGTATCACTATGAACATGAACTTTTTGAATAGTCTGAGTCTGAAAAACAAAATAATGAGTACAACCTCCAACAACATAAGCGTTGCCAAAATGGATACAAGTTGCAACCTCAAAGTCATTACAGAAAAGAAAAATTCAGGTTAGTCTGTCCCTACACTACACTAAGTGACATCCCTACTTAACAAGATCTTTACCCCTCTAGGTGTCAGCCGTGGTGACTTCCTAAGAAGATCACGCACTTCTCTTTGTCTCTTCTCTGATAATGGGTCTCTCCTGATCAGCCTATCTGCCTACCCATCCGCTTCCTTAGGCTCCCAAAAATCATCTGCTCTGCTCTCTTCCCGGGTTGCTTTCCCTAATACCAAATCACATTTCCAAAAGAAACGCCCCTTGGGACGCCCCTCACGTGATACATCTTTGCGCGGTAAACTCCATGATGGTACTCTTCAAGACCCTCGTTATAGTTGACCTTGGTTCCCGGGCTTCTTCTCCAGTGCGCTGATACCCCCTGAAATTCCTGGAAACTCCTACAGGCCTGCGCCAAGCGCCACTGAACAAAGCCCCTTTCATTCTAGCTGATTAAGACCCTCGCACCTGCATACAGTCCGTCCTGCAGTGGGCCTCAAATTCCAGACTCCACCATATCTATAGGTCATAAAGCACACTCGAAGCTCGGTGCTGGACACCTCTCGACTTCTCCTCTAACGAGCACATGGCACATCAAAGGAGATGACATTATCAGTACAGGCCTCCTTGATTTACATGAAGCGAGTCCCTGCACTCTAAACATTAACTTGATTTAAACAACATTCTTAACTAGCATACGTTTCTAAAACAACACATCTATAAAACATATATTTCAAACTCAATTCGATAATACACTTGTGGAAGAACCAGGTTAACCCCATCTCACATTATTTTAGCAGCACGTTTAGATTTGCTGTGAATTGCCCTAAGGCCTACACAATATACTGGATTTTCAGAGTTCTATTCAACTCTAACATGATTCCTTTAACATGAGAACATGAGGTTTTCATTTTCATTCCAACATTTCTACATTAATCTCACACAGTTATGATTATTGTTACTCTACTTAAACATTCTATACACTTCACTACTGAATATAAGACACTCTGTATATTTCACTTCTAAATATAAAACACTCGTGTGCAAAAGCATGTTTAAACTAACTACGTGCTTGTAAATATGGTGCACTTATACATTTTTCAGACTTGTGCTCTCTCAGGCCCATAAATCGAGTGTCTTAAGATTAATCACACAGCATGCATTTCGTCGGTAAGAAATAGCTGTTTAGCTACTCTCTATCACAGCCCCTGCCCTGTAACGATGCAGGCTGCAGGACACGTCTCTGCACCACTCGCGTAACCCTGAAGCAACACCCAACTCAGTTGGTTTGCAGCAAACCAATGTGACCTCTGGCCTGATGAAGCCTCTTCAAACGATGGCAATTTTTTAAAAATTATTTTCATTTTTATCCAAACCAATGCAGGCATATACAGTAAGCTGATATTGCCAATGCAACTGGATATGACACGTACACAAAAAATACAATCACACGATTTACAGCATTATATTCAAGCAACAGCAGGAAGTACCATTATTGTGCATTTGTTGTGTTTCTATAGTGTAGTTGTCGGCGTAAGCCACCTGTCGATTGGTTTGTGAGGGTATTCAGGGCATCTGGCTCAGACCTGCTAGATTCGTATGGAGCGGGTCCATATGTTCTGAGGGAATAGCACCCGTTACAACTCATGCGTTTTCTACGCATGCCATTACAACGCAAGCCGTTACAACAATGCGTTGTTACATCGCATGCCATTACAACGTAAGTCATTACAACGACTTGCTGTAGGGGGGGGCGGGAGTTTGGAATAGTAACATATACTATTCCAACTCAGTGTGTGCAACAGTAGGAAAGGTGTTGGATTGAAAATCCAACAAATCCAACGACTTCTGCCCCATAACGACTTGCGTTGTGATGGCATGAGATGTAACAATACGTCGTTGTAACAACTTGTGTTGTAATGGCATGCGATGTATTGCATGCATTGTAAACAATGTTTCCCATTCTGAGGTCCTGAGAAGTGTGGGAGGAGTATGTTGCACTTTTCTGCTTTGTCTGAGCAGGTGGTTAGGTGTAAAAGGACATATCTATGGGAGGTCTGGGGCTTCCACTTCATGACTACTTTGTATTGCCCCAGTAGTAGAACTAGTGCTATGATTTTAACGTAGTGTTTTGCAACATCTGTTACATAGCCAATAAGTGCCACCATCGGTGTTATTTCCAAGTCTGAGGATATTATTGCCTGCAGTTCGGTGATATTTTTTTGCCAATATGAATTGATTTTAGGGCATGTCCAGGTCATGTGCAGGAAATTAGCATCAGGGCCCGCATCTCCAGCAGTTTGTTCAGGAGAGAGGCTGTAATTAAACATGGCAATGAGGGTGTAATACACCCTATGTAAGAATTTGAAGTGTATGAATCTAAACCGGCTAATTGAGGATATTTTTGGAATCTGTTCACAGCAATATGTCCATCATGCATCTGTCAGGTCATGCTCATGTTTGCGTTCCCTGCTAGGTTTGATATGCGAGGTGTTGGTGGAGACATGGACATGATTGTACATCCTGGGTATTACTTTTGTGGACATGGAATTCATGAAAAGAGTTGATAACAATTGGCACTCTTTCGATGTCAGGATATAGCAAACACAACAAGATGTTAGACAGAGTGCTGAAACTTTTCAACCACTTACCCAAACTCAGGATATACAATTAACTTTCTTGTGGTGCCGTGTAGGTAGTCTGTTATCAAATCTTTGTTTATAAAAAAGATCCAATACTATATATAATGCTTGTTCTTGTAGCTGTTTTTGCACTCCTACCTCTGACGTGGGGGCTGTTGTGTAATGCGACATGTGGGGAGTACCATGATTTGAAGTGTACATGGTTGACCAGTCTGGTCCATGCCCATCGTGTGCAGTTAACCACGTGTATTGCGTCTATGAGGAAACTGGAGCTTTAGTAGATTGGCCTCATGCAGTGGGGTGGGATAAATCAGAATTGCTTCCACATTCAAGTACAGAGGGTGCTGCTCCTTGAGTATCCAGTAGTGTACGTATTGTGCCTGGACGACTAAGGATTAGATTTCAAGGTTGGGTGCAAAAAATCCACCCAGCATGTACAGCAGTTGCATTTTTGACCTTGCTATTCTGGGTTGTTGCCCAACCCATACCAGTCTTAATTGAAGAACATTTTTGGTGAGTGGAATGGGGATATTTTGAAATAGGTAGATCAGCTTGGGGAGGACTACCGTTTTAATGAGGGCCACGCTAGCAGCTACTGATAGCGCCAGGTTGGTCCAGTGGTTTACTGTGTATGTTATGATGGATATGCATCGCTGATGGTTTACCTGGGTGAGGACTGTGATGTCAGTGTGATATTGGACACCAAGGTATGTTACCGGATCAGTTTGCTAAACCATTTGAATGGATGTAGTAGTGTGGGCTTCTGAGTATTCTGTTTTGGGGGGCATTGGTATGAACTTCATCAAGTTTATGTATCGGCTAGACCATGTTCAGAATTGTGTGATTTCATCTAGTATAGGTGTTAGATGAAGCACTGTTTTTTTTAACTATGTGAGCAGCATAAATTGATAGTCATAATTTCAGTGTTTCAAATTGTATGCCTTAGTGGTAGTGGTACTCACAAAGGATACAGGCAAGCGACTCCACTGCCAGGGCAAAAATGATGGGCAAAAGGAGCAACCATTTCCGGTCCCTCTGTTGATGGGAAATAGGACAGAAAGAAGGGAGTTGACCCTGATCCTTGCCATTGGGTCAGTGTAGAACAATATGATCTACTTATAAAAATCTCTCCCAACTCCCTGGTGCTAATTCTCAAATGTATTTTTGTAGAATTCTATGGGTAGGTCACTTCTACCAGGTTAAGAGCCATTCCTCATGGAGCAGATTACTCCATTTATGTTGTGCATGATGATTAGTTGGAACAGTGGCTAGCACTGGTCCTGTCTAGCCAGACCAAGTAGCCTTGTTTATGTAGTCTTTAATGTATTGTGTGGAGTTGGTAGCCTGTGTTGTGTAAAGCTCAGCGTAGTGGCATACAAAGAGGTTGAGTATGTCTAGTGTGTTGTATTGTGGTGACATCAATGGATCCACCCTCATGATATCAGAGGCTGCTCAAGGGGTTTGATAATGTTGACTAGCATTTTTCATGGCATACCACCCTCACCGTTATGGTGGGCTGTAATGTATTTATTGAGAAACTTCACCTCTCTCTTGGATTCTTCATGGAACTCTACACGCTGGATTTTGAGCTCAGCTGAGTTAGGGGGCTGGGAGGGTCTACCATCAGTGATTTGTTTGTGCTGACATATTTTGGTCTCTAATTTGCTAAGAGAGGCACGTATTGATTTGAGGATACCATGAGCTTTCGAGAGACATTCTCTATGGATAACCGTCTTAAAGGCTTCCCTTACAGAAGCCACATTGGAGACTGAGTTTTGTTGAGTTGTAAGTATGAGAGTATGGCATTCCGGATTTCTGAGGCAAATACTGGATCAACTAATTCTGTTGGCTGAAGCCTCCATAATACATGTGGACAAGGAGTCACAGGGATCCGTAGTGATAGTAGGGCTGGGGGAAGATCAGAACATGTTCTGTACACGTATGCCACAGATTGCACAGACCCCACTATGTCTCTAGTACCTAACCAGTAGTCTAGTCTAGAGTGAGACCTGTGTATCGCAGAGTAAAATGAAAAGTCAGTGGTGCCCAGGCTGTGTACATGGTATAAGTCCAGGATTTGAAATTTTGGGAGAGGACATTTTTTATTCTGTCTCCAGGGAGCTTGTGCCTGTCCGGTACTTTGACCTTGTAGTCTAGATTTGGATGTAGTGTAATATTTAAGTCTCCTCCCCAAAGTATTATGCAGGGAAAGATTATTGTATGGTCTTGTGTGATAGATGTGAAAAACTGAGGTTGATCAATGTTTAGCCCATCAGCGTTTAATAATGTGACAAGTATTCCATTCAGCTGACCCTACACACAAATGAACCTACCCTAGGCGTCTGCCATGTGAATGAGGGGTCCAAATTGCGTTCCTATTTTAATTAGGATGCAACGCCCCTCGCGTAGGTGGAAAAGAAAGAAAAGTATCTCTGTGTGCTCCTTTTGCAGGCAAAGTTGTTTTCCCAAGGCTTATTTAAGTGTGTTACTTGGATGAGCGCAATGCCAATTGCATGTTGTGTCATACAAATTCCCAATATGAGGTGCTCCTTACCAGGGTTGTTGATCTCTGAGATATTCCAGGACATTAGATAGATAGAGGTTTTTAGGCTGCCAGTGGTGGGTGCAGGCAAAGCTGGAGTATTGGTATTTATGTGGATGGTGTCAGCCATGCTGGTTTGCTAAGCGAGGTATGTGACTGTCTCTGCGTTGTGTGTTGTTTGTATATTCTGCCTGTTGTCTACCTGTCCTCCTCCCCCTTCCCACATCTAACCTAAACTTCTTAACATATTTGTTCATCCTTTGAACAGACATGTTAATAATAACATCAAATCATATTCACTCAGTTGGATGTAACAATATCAGCACTCAGGTCTTTGAGGCTAGCCAAACATTTGTTAGGTGAATAATTGGTTCTGAGCAGCAGATAAGTGGGAATGCTTACCTCTCAATGATAGAAAGGCAGTGTTGTGTGTGGTCCCAAGGGTGGCGCACCCGCCGGCCACAGTTGTGAAGGGGACTGCTAGGTCACAATGATGTCAACCCTGGGTCCATGCTGTCACAAGAGGTGGATCTCCTCTCAGTTTCCACACTGACTATCAAGTCTATTGAGGCGGAGAAGTAGGACTATCGCCACCCAACAGCTGTCCATTGTTATTAGAGAGGGAAATCTGCTGTTTCCTTAGCTTCAAGCTTCAATGTTATGGGCATTGTCTATGGGGATTTCCGGCTCATGCTGATGCTCCTGTGAGCACAAGCCTTGTTTGCTCTATCAAATGTTAATTTGACTTTTCTGCCATCTGGCATGCCCATTTTGGTTAGTGAGGGACAGTCTGGCAGCATAGTGAATCTAGGTTAGCTCAGCTTTATTGGCGTGGTTTTATGGGTAAGGAGGGTTAATGGATTGAGGTACATTTTCTCCTTGGCGCCTGATTCAATTGTCAGGTCAAAAGGGTCCCCAGAGCCGATGCAAGGGCCCTGTCTCAGTTTCAGTGTGTGGTGTTAAGCAGTTTTCAGGCTGGTGTCTGCAGTGGGGTTGCATGCCCAGCAGTGGTAGGTGAGCCCTGTGCTTTGTGGCAGTCTCGGCACAAAGAATGAAGTGACCTGTTACATGTCTATGGCAAACACACGGGCCACTGACAAAAAGTATCAACCCTTTCAGGGAAATAGAACTATTTTAGAAAGAAAAAATAGTACCGGGCTCAGTGCTGGCAATACAAAAAATCTGTGCTCTAACTATAGACACTTCCTAGCTTAATTAACACTGTAACCATCCAGTTAAGAAAATATATTTCATTTTTATTGATATTTGTTTTTTTGTTTTTTTTGCAGTATCAAAAAAATATATACGATATGTCTCCATTCATTTTCCTGATATGCACATAAATAAATACATATTGTTGCATATATTTCGCATTGTGTTTGATTTCATACAAGAAATTCAAACATATTTTGATCTTAAAAACACACTCATTTTATACAGAAAATTACAACCTATTGTGAACATAGACATAAAAAGGAACAAAAAAGACACTGGTAGTGATTTACAGAATACCACCAACGCGTTTCGGCAAATGCCTTCTTCAGGATTGTTCTTTTTACCAGTGAGTATTAAGAAGTAAGCAAAAATAAATATTCTATAGTTAAAGCGCACTGATTATGTTATAATATCAAAATGTTGATCACTCATTGATGATTCTGGGTTAATGGTCTAGCAAAATGCGCCCGAACACCAAACCTGTGATTAATAGTAAATAGGCTACTCAAGCATAAATCTCTCATACTGACATGTGTTATTTGTGCTATATACTGTATTACAGTGAATCTCCTAAAAATTTGTGACAGTTCTATTAAAAATGATATACATGGACAGAGAATTGTTTTCCCCTTTACCATTTTAGGGTATCTATAATTGAAGACTTTCTGTTTGTCAATCAGTTCCAGGGCAATGAACCAATGAGCTACAACCAATATCTCGAAACACGGAACAAAAGATATTGGAGAGAATAGACACTATTCTCCCTCAATCATGTCAGTTTTATTTAAAGGATTACCATTTGCACCACATTCGGGTCTAAATAAATTTGATTTATTCAGAGACCTGCAGGCATTCCTGAGAAAAATTATGTTGAAGGTTTTCTTTTCTAATCAAGATAATATCAATGATAGACCTAACTAATCTGGTCTAAGACCAAAATCCATGTTCACCCCTATGGTAGATCAGCTTCTGCCACAGGTGGCTGTTTTTGAACAAGTGATGTACAATAAATTTGTGAACATCACGAAACATGTTCCAAAAACTCCTTTCATCTTGAATATGGAAGAATATAAAGCCCTACGATATCTTAAAGATGACAAAGATACAACTATTAAAGCATGCGACAAAGGAGGGGGAATCGTTGTTTACGATACCTTAACCTATGTAGCCAAAATGAAGGACATGCTGAATGACACACATTTTACCTCACCTACCAAACAGTACATAAAATACGTAAATTAACGGATCAAGCATTACAAGAGGGAGAGATTTGTGAAAAAGAATGGGCCTTCTTCAATGTAGAGAACCCACGAATGGCCAGTATATATGGCATTCCAAAGGTACATAAGAGCTCAACAGACCACCACTTAGGCCCATAGTGACCACCATAGGTTCGGCTACAGAGCCCTTAGCCAAATATATCGATGCCATTCTATGCCCTCATGTATCTCAGACACCAGCCTTTGTGCAGGACACAAGACACATCATCAACCTTGTGGAAAATACAACTTTTTGCCCTAACACACAATATTTGGTAACAATGGATATAGAGGCTCTTTACAGTAATATCCCCATCGATGGAGCCCTTAAAGCTGTTCACTGGTTTATCCACAAGTATAAAATCAAATGCCCATCCATTTTTATCTTAGAGTGCCTTAAGATAGTACTATGTGATAATACCTTTGAATTTAACAATAAACTATTCAAGCAGAAACAAGGAGTTAGCATGGGGGCATCATGTGCACCGACAGTTGCGAATATATATATGTAACAATTTGAGGAAAGATATGTTTTTAACTAAATTGCGCCGTTCTATGAATCAGTGACCAAATGGTTGTGATTCATAGACGACATTGTTTTCATTTGGAATGATTCTTATGATAATCTGCAGCAATTTTTGGATTGGATAAATCTTTGTGATGCTAACATACGCTTTACAAATCACATCAGTACAGAAAAGGTAGAGTACCTACATGTTCAGATCAAACATGAGAGGGGAATCCTGGTGGTCGATTTATTTGTTAAACCCACTGCCAGGAATACTTTACTCCACTACGATAGTTTTCATCCAGGGATCCAAAAGAACAGTATCCCCTTTGAAGAATTCTTGCGCCTTAGTCGCAATTGTACTAACATCAAAGATTTTGACACTAGAGCCGAAAGCATGAAAAAGAAGTTCCTGGCCAAGGGCTACCTCAAAAGTATCATAAGAGACTACTATAAAAGAGCCCGTTTCTACGACTGTCAGCACATATTGACAGCTACATCACTAGACACTCTATGCTAAATGACAGAATTAGACAGGCCATATGCGCTAGTTGGCATATACTAAATGTGAACACACATAAAATAGAGCAGATTCCAAAGCCTATGTTCGCATATTGACGAAACAAATATATAAAAGATTTTGTCGTACACTCATGCATGAGTCAAACAAATTCTTCTCAACAAATGAATATTAGAGGAACAAACCTAGTAGTAGGTAATTACAAATGTGCAAATTGTAAATCTTGTGCTACTGCCATACAAGCACCAATATTTCACTTTAACAACCATGTGATTGCTCCAGAAAATTTGAACAATTGTCGCACAGCCAACGTAATTTACCTAATAATATGTCCTTGTAAGCTGGGCTATGTAGGCCAAACAGGGAGAGCTCTAAATGTACGCCTGACAGAACACAGGTCAGCGATTAGAACGAAAAAGATGATGGCCCCTATGGTTAATCACTAAGTTGAGAAAAACCAGGCACCAGATGATATGCAGTGGTATATCCTAGAAAGGATTAACCAAAGGGAGGGAGCAGATACAGACAAAATCAGGAAGCTAAGAGAAATTGATTGGATTTTTGTATTGGCGACGTCAACCAGAGGGTTGAATCTAGAAATACCCTGGGATCAAGCTATAAAATAGATGGCAACAATTTTGGTAGGAATAATATTATCTTATCTCCAACGCACATAGACCATCACTTCTCTACTTGCGTGAGGAGTTGGGTCAACCATATATGATGCCATAATAAAGAACTAAGTATGATCCACATAGGCACCAACATTCGATCTCCCATGAGTTAGAAATGTCTAATCCAGTACAGCGTGGTCTACTTATGCTTCTAAACTGAGTTTTTAGTAAACTCATGGTAAAACATACTATACAGAAAGACAAAACTAAAAGATTGATGGAACCAATCAAAATTTAAAATAATATCTAAGATGACAGTACTACACCAAAAAATTGGGATTGTAGATAAAGGGTCATTGACAACCAAGTGCTCAAATTGTTTACCCAACCTTCAGGTTAATTCACCAATGAGATACTAAATATAATATTAGGCTGATATAGTTAGGTATTTTTTGGCATGTTGTCCCGATAAGAACGGCCATAATGACCACCGTAAGAGGGTAGATATACTTGACGCAATATAGGCCGACTTTGTACAGTGATATTAGAAAACACAAAAGCTGAATTTACCCGGATGGTAGATATATTTGCCACAATAAAGGGTAATTAACTATAGTAACACCTTATAAACACAAACTGAATTTAGTCATGTATTTTTGGTCACATGATACTACAGAGAATGGGCTGTGTGGCCACTTTAAGATGGCGGTCGTCATGTTGTAATACAGGAAACATAGACTTACTTTACATCTATTTAAAAAGATTGCCCGAAGTTAACAACATAATTTTCCCGCAGCCCGGAAGAATTAATTCTCTGCAACACATATCATGGGTAAAATGATATCGTCAAGATGTCAGACACTTTCACCATTCAATATGGACCACATCCACTACATATGTCGCTCCGCGCGTTTTTTTATACGTCATGACGTTTGTGACGGTAGTCAATCTTCGCGAAACGGGATTTAAACTGCAAAGGAAGCAGGCAGCCAGTGTATGCCGTATATCTGGTTGGTGGTGCGGGAAGACCTGCATATTCGCGAGTAAATTTAAAACTCGGCATGTAGATAGGGAGGCCTTTTTAACACCTTAACAGCAGCCGCGGAAGGGCGGCACTTCCGCAAAACGGGTGGGGCCGCGTCGGCCATTGGCAGACAGCAGCACTGTGGAGGTAGTGCTGCCGTCGGCCAATGGGTTAATATTAGTGTAATCATCTCGCAGGAGTGATGGTTAGAGCCCGTAGATACCACACTAAAGTGATAATGTAAACACTGTTCAGGTTAGCAACTGGCAACTTTCCTGTTGGTCATAGGCTGTATCCAGTCTGTTGGTCATAGGCTGTATCCAGTCTTGCAGAAGCCACATTGACCTCTTGGCCCCATAGAGTTTATCCATCATATATCGGGTATTAATATATGTCTTAACCATTATCTAGTATGTCTATTAAGCAGCATTTGACTGATAGTCAAATCATATTGACCCGTAAAACGACACAGTGATAGAGAGAATCACTGTTACAAGGGATTTTCAAGTTCTTTCTCCCTATGTTCAGCTTTATGAGGGATATTTAGGTTCTCTAGTACTTGTAATGGCTGAATAATATACTCAGGCCAAATTAAGAATCATAGACATATAGATTATAAATATCGACCATATTGATATACCTTTGGGAAGTAATAGAACCTATTTTACACTAAATTGCTGGATGCTACGGGCATGTTGAGAGTTTTTTTGTTATTTGTTTACATTGTAGTGACCATTACAATTATACCAGGGGACAAGAGGCATCCTTCAAACGTACAAGAATCCCCGAGAAGGGACTGATCTTTAAGCGGACACAGGTAATAGCTATAGACTCCAAGATACAAATATCAAGTAAACCATGTGTTTTATGCTTAGCTATGTTACGGCGGGATTTCTGATCTATTGCTATAGGTCTAGATCCCAACTCAGGTCGACTGAACCGTTGATACCTGTCATAGAGTAAAAGGCAATCCACTACTAGGTCAGTCAGTTAAGGACTTACACCACTCTAAAGAACCACTTACTACGAATAAGTTTTAAAAGTTTATTATAAAGCCAAAGTTAACTGGAGATACAAACATCTCAAAATAAGGTTCAAAAGATATACTGGTATCAATACAAACATACATTTTCTAAATGCTCTTAGTCGGCAGAAGAATATCACCAAAACCAATTCGAAAATCATCAGAGTTGCAAGAATAGACACAAGCTGTAACTTGTGAGTCATTTACAGAAAGGAAGGAAATCCAGATTAGACTGTCCCTACACTAGACTAAGTGACATCCCTACTTAGTAAAATCTTAACCTAAAAAGGTGTCAGCCGTGGTGACTTCCAAAGAAGATCACTCACTTCCCTTAGTCTTCGTTGGTTATCAGTGTCTCGCAGTTATCCTATCTGCCTACCCATCCGCTCTCTTAGGTTCCTCAGACCATCTGCCCAAACTCCACCCACGGGTGCTGTCCCTAATACAAAAATCACATTTACAATAGAAACGCCCTTTAGAGACGCCCCTCACGTGGTGTCGGTTCTGGCATTTTCCATGCTGATACTCCTCTGGGCCCATCGTTAGCGTTGACCCTTGCTTCTCAGGCTCTTCTCCGGCAGGACGGTACCCCCCAGGAAATTCCTGAAGCCTCCTCCAGGCCTGTGCCTGGCTCCCTGAACAAAACTCTATTCATCACTCTCTTGATTGGAACCGCCTCGCACCTGCAATCAGACACTTGTACAGTGGGCCCCAAATTCCGGCCTCCACCGTATCTTCTAAGTCGTAAACCTTCGAGCAGGCTCAGTAATTTATGCTTAACATAACATTCCTCTTACTAACACATGCAGATCAAAAGAAATGACCTTATCTATTCAGGCCTATTAGAATTACATGAAACGGGCCTGTGCACTCTGTAAACCTTTAATTTCTTAGTCTAAACAGTATTCTAAATTATTACACACAATGGTTATATGAAACACTTCTATAAAACATATATTTCAGTTCTATGATCAATAATACTTTGAATTACAACAACATTGAAATCCATATCATGTGAGAGTGTAACAGCACCTTTCATTCTCTGTGAACTGCCATGTGGCCTACACATTTCTACGTTTAGCAGTATTACACTCTCCTCTACAACAGCCACATAACATGGGATTTCAACATCATTCTAACATCTCTACACACTTCTACATTAGCTTTTCACACTGATATATGCATTCTATTTTAATTAAACACTCTTATGTATTTCACTCTATAAATTCGACACTCTTATGTAATCTTTACTAAACTAATGCAACGTGCTTGTAAATATGGTGCACTTCTAATTTTTTCTCGAGTTGCGCTCTCTCAGCTATATAGTTACCCCTTTATCTATTTTTTGCATGTTAGTGTATCGCGTACAGAGAATCAATCAAGGCCATCACTTTTGGACTGATGTCTAATTGGACACAGATAATGGCTACAGACTCCAAGATACAAATATCAAGCAACCTAAGCATTTTATGGTTAGCTATATAGTTACCCCCTTATCTATCTTTTGCATGTGTAATGTACCGTATACAGAGAACATATCAATCAAGGCCATCAACATTAACAACATTTATACTAGGAAGAACCTTTGGATAAAATCCAGCAGATTTCAGGTGGGCATGCGCTTTCTGTGGCAAATATAACTTTTAACATCTAGTAAAAAATCGGAGCAGAAAAGGTTATGCTATTTTCATAGAAAAGGCTATGCTATTTTCATAATAATAGGAAATAATTGAACTAAATGTGAATAAGTGTCTACCTCTCTTTTTCAACCCCTTAACAACTCTAGGCCTAGGGTATCTTTTTCTTTTTTATCCACATGTTCAGATACAGCAGTCATCGCCTCTTAGTGCCTTAGATAAAATACCCTTAGAATTTCTCTCTTCCATGATTGTTATTATGTATAGATACATACATGAGTAAGATCGAACAGCCGTGTAGATTAATAACTAGACATTATATTTAACATAGTAGATTCCCTTTGGTATCAATTTTGGTGTAATTTGTCTAGAAACATAAAATCACGCACGTTTTTAACTTCCAAGTGGTCCCTTTTGTACACCGTCATGTACATAAGAGGAAGAAGCATCCAGATAAAAAGTGTAGGAACACTACATATAGGTAAATTCCCTTTGGGACTGATATAAAATGGATGGTCATAAAACCTCTTATTTATAGAAAACAACTAAGACTTTCACATTGAGACTGGGACAAACAGAAAGTCTTCAATTATACCCTAAGTTTGTAAAGGGGAAAACAATTCTCTGTCCATGTATGTAATTTTTAATATAACTGTCACATATTTTTATGAGATTCACTGTAATATAGTATATAGCACAAATAACACATGTCAGTATGAGAGACTGTATGCTTGAGTAGCCTATTTACTATTAATCACAGGTTTGGTGTTCAGGCTCATTTTGCTAGACCATTAACCCAGAATTATCAATGACTGATCACATGTTGACATTTTGATATTATAACATAATCAGTGCGCTTTAACTATAGAATATTTATTTTTGCTTACTTCTTAGTACTCACTGGTAAAAAGAACAATCCTGAAGAAGGCATATGTCGAAACGCGTTCGTGGTATTCTGCAATAACATATGCATAGCAACAAAGGGGAATAATGTGCTGAAAATGTATGATCCCTCTGCTATGCCAAATGTTTTACCCCCGATGATTGGTAACCCCATCTTGTCTCACTATAATTGTAATTTATTGAAATGTGGGTTAGCTTGTTTTTCTTGACTGGTAACAGTTTACATTGATTTACCAGTTGAAATTGTTTTGATGTTTTGTGTTAGTTTGTCTTGATGTTCTGTAATTGTGCAGTGTAGTCCAAATATGTCTTGTGAACTTACAAAAAGAATATTAATTGAAAACATTGAATAATTAAATGATGTAGACCATCTTACTTAAAGATTTTTGTCTGTGTCTGTTTAAATAATTGGCAGCATCACAAAAGGTCAGCTAGATATCTTATGTTTATAGGAATTTTAGAAAGGTGGCATTTCTTTGCCTTCAGTTGGTTTTTAGGGACTTTCTTTGAGAGGGGTGCTGTCTGGATTGACGATGGCTTTCCCAGTGGACAATGTGCTATGTGGCCAGACAGGAGACAAAGAGGCCAGGGTGGAAAGGGAATGGGGAGGGGCCATCCCCTGGCCTAATTATATTCAAAGGAACCTGGCTACAGCACAAACAAAGGAACCTAGCACCAGGCCTGCTCCTGCATGTGTGTCATTAGCCAGGCCCAGAATAATCTTTAGGGTTAGACAAAGGAATGTCCCCAACACAAAGGCTGACACTGGACATAAAAGTGGCAGACCTGGAACCTAAAGGAGAGCACAACCCTTAACCTGGATGGCAACAGTGTCAATGGACAGCTGAACGGACAAGCCACCTGATGGATTTAGGACTGTGTCTGCAACTGACCTCCATTACTAGATGGTTTTATCTAGGGCCAGTAACACTACCCCCATGCATACCCTGATGAAACGTTGGGAAAGAACTGGAATTATGTGCCCCAGCTGAGAGAGAGGAGCACCTAGAGCCAGGCAAGGATAAAAACTGCCGCATGGAGTTATGAAACCAGTTCCATGCAAAGTGCATCTATTTTGAGCAGGCCTGATAATAATGGCCCTTGTTACTAGAGCTTGCCACCAGGAGGAAAATGACCCCAAGATAAATAAAATCAGCCCAATGGGGCCCAAGGTATTCACTGTTAAACAAATGTCACCTTTGACCCCCTCGCAAGAGAATGAAAGTGTGAAGTTCCTCCATATCCAAGAATTTAATTCCTGGATGGACCAGTGCATGGGTTTTGCGCACGTTTCATTCAATATTTATGCCCAGGGTGGAAGTACGCATGTGATCCCCTCCCCTATACTTCTAATCAGACAGGGGACCCCATTCCTGAGTCATTGCAAACTTCAATCCGGCCCTGGGACCCATTGGGCCCCTGAAGACAAGAACGAATCCCCGATATGGGGCCCCTTGGACCAGAATACCAGGAGGAGAACGGTGTTCCATCCTGCCTGCAGGTGGAGAAGTAGCTGGCTCCCACAGTGCAGGATCTGGAACTGTAATGTCAGCTCCTGCGCGATGCAAAAATCTGCAGCATGTGTGAGATCCGATGTGGTAGTAGGAATTTGGCACTCTCTCTTGGAGCTCCCAATGATTCCGGCAGAGTGTGTGGGTGTCCTGGGAGGGACTAGGACAACCAAGAAGAAAATACAGCAAAGAAAACAGGAGAGAAAATACATGTGGAGCAAAGCAGCCTGAGCGGGGCAAGTCTCTCATTAAGTATGCACCGCTGTGGCACTGTAGCACCCCATAATGTCCGTGGGGTTTTGCTGTCTACATTTCTGGTCCTTGTGGTGCCTTAATCTTGGCAGGGGCACCACAGTTATTCACTCAACATAACATCAACAAAACAGGGGTTTAACTGACAATATAGGCCCTGCACTGTTGAACCCGCAAAGCAAGTAACCCTTTTGGCATATACTTGGTCAAACACATTAGGATTCAGAAGGGAGTTGAACATTTGACATAGATACATAACCTCTAATTTAATTTGAACTCATTTTTATCATTAGCATCCGAGGAATCATACTTCCATAAGCAAGTAGTCATATATCATGTGATGCAAACTTAAACATTTATGTGTATTTATATATCATTCAGCTGATCTATATGATAGCAGGTATTGTAATCACTTTCCTTTTTCTTGTTAGTTCTCTTAGTGCGATTTCCCTTAAAATACTATTTTCCACATCTAAAACTGTTTGTTGTAATTATAGAATGTTGTCTTGTCACACTTCCAATGATGGTCATTATCAAATCAAAACAAGGAGGCATAATCTCATCATACCTTTTATAATTTTTCAAGATTTTTAAAACTAAAATGCTTCAAGATTTCTGAACTAATATTGATTCATCTAAACATTGCTCTAGTTTTTTCATAGTCAATACCAACACCAATCTTTCAAAATAGGGATTAAAAAGGCATTAAAACTTCGCATCACTGTTTTTACATCTCACTTATAAATGAATTGCATTTAGAATCTAAGTGCTAGCTCAAATTGATGTTTCATATAAACACCAAAAATGAATAGCGTTAGACATGTCAGCCTATGGGTGATCTTCTCCCAAACCTTTTGCCTACTCCCTTAATTGCTGAAATTAGCATTTGTTTGCTTTAGGACTCTGTACACTTTACCACTGCTAACCATCGCTAAAGTGCTTGTGCTCATTCCTTAAAACAACATAATATTGGCCTACACCTAATTGACACATTTAATTTACTTGCAAGTTCTTAATAAAGTGGTACTACTTGTACCCAGGGCCTTTAAATTAATGCCAATAGTGGGCCTGCAGCACTTGGTTTGCCACCCACTTGTGTACCCTTGTAAAACATGTCTCAGGCCAGTGGGCAGTTGTAAACTGCCAACTTGACCTGGCAAAATAACTTTTTGCCAGGCTTAGAACTCTCATTTTAATACATATGTGTTAGAAATGGGATTTATGGTTAGCTAAGGCTTGCGCCAAAGCCAGGCAGAAACCACCACTCTAGTCAGGGCAAGGGAGTTACACGCTGAAGATAACCCCTGCTCACCCCCATGGTAGCTTGGCATGAGCAGTCAGGCTTATCCCAGAGGCAATGTGTAAAGCGTTTTGGCAACACCCACAGCAGCAACACTCTAGGAACACCACAAAAGAAACCCCACACAAGGTTATATATAAAAATAGCCTTTGTATAGTCCAAAACGCATTAGAATAGTAACCACACAATATACACTGTGCCAACTGGCACCAGGCAATATTTACAGCGGATTATATACACATGATAGGGCCAATTGGGCCACTGTTAGAACCATCACAAAGCACAAATAGCAAATGTAGAACACAACCAGTAATAACTGGCAAAACACTATACTCAGCATTATATACTGCAACATAAATCATATTATGCAATCAGTATCACATCAGGGCATAAAACACATTATGCGCCAACCTCATAAGCCTAAACACATTAGGTAATAATATCCTCAAAAGCACAAACACATTATGCAATAACCTCACAAGCATAAACACAGTATGCAAGACCTTCATAAGCATAAACCTCAGATTAGGGAATAACCTCCTAAAAATAAATATCAGAGGCATAAATCATGGTGCATAATTCACATTTATCATAGGCACCACATAAATCACATTAGGGCCTGGCGCCCTATCAATCTAACACTGTCCCCCTGGCCAACTGGCCTTCTTAGAGGGCTCAAATGCCCTATGTCTCAAATATCAGGGCGGCTGCCAATGCAGCAGAATTAAAAGTGTGTAATTGCGCTGGGACTACTGTGCCTCCTGGGCCCCCACTGGGACTCCTCAAAGGGATCTGGCCTAAACGATTCAGCTGCCGCTAATTGCGGTGCAGCTGTGAAGAAAAGTGTGGGCACTGGCACTCACTGTGCCCTCTGGGCCCCCACTGGGGCTTCGCCAACAAAGGTAGCCCAACGTTACAGTTGCCCGCAACGGCGATGCTACTCAGGTAAATAAATCAGACTGGAAACATTGTGGCGCCTGAGCCCCTCTTCTGGGAGTCAGGTATAACTTGCCCCAGACGTTGCAGTTTCCCCCTACGGCGGCGCAACTGAGAATGCAAATTCAAAAGGGGCGCTGGCACTTCTCTGCCCTCCGGACCCCTACTGGGGCCCTACCAACAATGTGCCCCCAAACGGAGGGGGCCACTCTCCTGCGGGTCCGCTCAGAAAATAGGCAATGATAATGTGCCAATCCTGAAGCCTCGCTCACCGGGCTCTCGCGGTACTCTGTGGAGGCTCGCCTCTCTTCTGGGGCCGGTTCTTGACATCTGTGGTTCTCGCCTGAATCAGCCACGCTCAGAGGCCCATTCTCTCGTTGGCAGGGAGAGCTTCCAAGATGGGGCTGGGAGCCAGACAGGCTCCGATCGAGCCCCTCCTTACGACACGCTCCTTTCCGGCCCGCCCACAGTCAGGCAGCAGACACCTGGCTTCCGAGTCGCCTGTCTCGGTCGCGGCAGTGATTCTTTTCTCCTTTGTGAAGTGCGGGGTGGGCTCCCGACGTAAAGCTCAACACAACACGGGGTGGGCACTCACCAAACAGCATAAATGCGGGGTGGGCACCCACCGAACTTGCTCCAAATGCAGGGTGGGCACCCCCTGTTTCAATATTCATAAAGCGGGGTAGGCTCCCACTCAACGTGCAGAATGCGGGGAATCCCCAAGTCGGGATTCCCTCTAAAAGTGCTGCAGCTCCGTGCTGCGAAACCCACACTCTCCTCTCTTTGGGAAATTAAAGGATAGTGCTCATGAGGCGCTAGAAGCAAAAAAATAATCCACATTTGTAAAGCGCGAACAATCACCCGTAAGAGTCTCTAGGCACTGGGGGCCGTCGGGAAGATTAAGCAAGGTATTGCCCAGAGTCACATGGTGCTGGGCCAATCTGCCGCCAGCGCTGGGGATCGAACCATGATCCCCAGATTCCGAAGTCAGTCGCCCTGGCCGCGGCGCCACACCTCTTCCATCCAAAAGATCCAAGGGGCACAGCTGGGCCCAGGGAGGCCAGCACACAGGGCCCTCCAGCAGGGAGGCAAGCCCTCGTGGTGTTTCCTCCTGGGCCCCAAGCAGTAGCAAGCCCCCAGCAAGTCCAGGAACAGCATAGCAACTTTCATGGGGTCACAGCCCCTATATTTATATTCCACATTCCTTTATCTGCCCTGGCACAGGGCTTGGGGGAACCAGCCAAAAATGGTTTCGGGGGAATTGGAGCACTCTGTTTACAGGCTCCTCTTCCCCTTTGTCAGGTGGGGGCTTGGTGATCAGACACACCCCAGGGGGTGGAGCCGGCATTGTACAGGCTAGACACAGACCTATTCAGGGACCAGGGACTTCTCCTCACACTACCCCAAATGTAGATGTCCCATTCAGCCTAGTGCTGACTCACTCAGCCCTTCCTGGAGCCACACACACCTCCCAGCCCCTGTCGCTCAAAAGCCAGACATGCAATTCACATCAGGCAGGCAGACACATAGCACACAGAAATGCCAACTTCTAAAAGTGGAATTTCTAAAATAGTTATAATAAATCTGTGTACACCATTGCACAGCATTTATTATTACCATTCCAAATATAGTAAACTTGACCAATCTGCTCCTCTCATGTCAGGACTTACCACTGAAACACTTGTCAGGGAATACCCAATGCAATTCCTATGGGAGGGCAGCCCCACAATAGTGAGAAACCAAAATGGCTGTTTGTCACTACCAGGACATGTCACATACATAAGGTACATGACCTTACTTTTACCTACAATGCACCCTGCCCATCGGGATAGCTAGGGCCTACCTTAGGGGTGACTGACATGTAGTAAAAGGGGGGTCACAGACATGGCACACACTTTACGTGTCACGTCACAGCGGCAGTAACACTGCGTGCACAGGCCCTGCAATGGCAGAGGCCTGAGATAGGTTTGAGAGGCTACTTTTGGTGGGTGGCGCAATCAGCGCTGCAAGCCCACCAGTAGCATTTAATTTACCAGCCGCGGGTTATGAGATACCACTTTACAAGGGACTGACAGGTAAATTAAATAGGCCAAACAGGTGTAGACCAATATTACCATATGTAATACAAAGAGCACACGCACTTTACATGGACAACACTGCTAAAGTGCACAGAGTCCTAAAACCACCAACACCATGTCAGAGAAAAGGCTAGGAGAAAGGCAATAATGTAGGGATGACCCTGCAAAAAGGGCCAAATCCAACATGTCACTAAGGTAGGCCCTAAACATTCAATAGGGCAAGGGGCAGTGTATTAAAAAAGTTGACCATGTACTTTTAAGTTTTATATGCCCTAGTTCTGGCAAACCCCCAAATTAGTTTTTCACTACTGTTTGGCCAACCACTCTGATGGGATAACATTGGGTTATCAGTGATAACTTTTGTTTGGGAAAAGGTAGAAATGTCATGTATGGTCTTCAAATAACTTTTAATCTAAAATAATTTTTAATAGTAAAGTTGGATTTTAAACAAATGAGGTATGGAGAAGTCGCACAGCAGTTTTTTATAGAACAAGGATTAATATATTGTAAATCCACAATTTTTAAGGTTCATGAGGTCTGCAGTCAGGGAGACGTCTCTTGTCAAAGACGTCCAGTAAATCATGAAATCGTGCTGTCAATAGAAATTAGAAGCATCCCTGGCACTCCACTCTTAAAATAAATTCAAATTAATTCAAAGAAAAGTTCATTCAATGTTGAAATCATTTCAAGGTTTATATGTGTAGGTTCAATTTAGAAAATGTTTCTCATTCAATTATATAGTTCATTGAATAACATTCCGTGATCAGAAAACAACACATTTTCAAGTCTGATGCATTTCGGGCTATTTGCCCTTCTTCTGGGACAACAACTAGAAGCAAGAAAAGAAATTCTATTCAAATCGCTGTAAATATAATATCATACTCAAAACAAATTCATTACATTTTCAGTGTATCACTAAAACATGGTGCCTGTGACCGTAGTGCTCTCCCCTTGTGTACATGCAAGCTAAATTATCAACAGAATCTTTATGCACTCACGTGTTGTTCGTTTTCTAACTCATTCACAGTCAATGACTGGTAATAAAGTTTAAACAAGAGAATACGTAAATATCATGTGTAAACCAAACGTCTATACAAAATTTAAGAATCACTGTTTCAGTTTGACTTACTAGCGGTACGCATTAGCGTCTCCTGTCTCTTATTATAATGTGAACTGTAATGCATCTCTAACATTGCAATAGAAACGATATATTAGTTTGTTGTTCATAATGCTGATCAGCCATTGGGGGACTTCCGATCACATGATCGGAACTTCGTCCAATCGCATTACATCTTACTTTAAACAGAAAAAACGTAGATATCTTATACCTGATATGAGTGGTTAAGTCCTTTCAAACAGTTTTCGCGCCAGCATTATGAACAACAAATATTACGGCAGCACGATTTCATAAAAGTTGGATTTTAAGTCACAATTATGAAAATGACACTTTGAGAAAGTTGGCATTTTCTAGTCCTGGCCATTTAGTACCTGTAGCCTCTGTTGTGTGTCCCATGACTGTGATTAGAGTGGCAGTTGACCTTTGTGTATTTCTCCCAGACAGTGAGACAAAAGGGGACTAAGTGTTGACAGGATGGGTCATCCTGCCAGGATAAGAGGGGATATGATATTCCCTGCTCCACTTACCTCTTGATGCCTGGGCATAGGGAAGTAAATTTAAGAGCCAACTGTGGGGAATAATTCTAGAATTTTCTTCCCTTTCGAATCTGACACCAGATATAAAAATAGGACCCTCACACTCACTCTTCAGTTCACTCCTGGAACAGTAGAGGACATGCAGAAGGCCAGCCCTGTACTTTGGAGAACTGCCCTGCTGCATGCGACCACCTTTGTACCACAGAGGACTGCCCTGTTGCTAAATGACTTTCTTGCTGCTTGAATTCAGGATTACCACATGACACCAAGGGCTAGTTGGCTGGCCTCTTGTTCTGACCTACAGGTAAAAAAAAGCTCCAATATGTGAACCCTGCACCTCGACCCTGCCTGAAGTGAGTCCTACCCTCTAAAGGGTGCCTACCCAGTTCTGGACCCTTGGAGGTGGAGCTCAAGGGGCCTAAACAGCCAAAACCAAACCTTTGGACTGAAATGTTTCAGCCAATAGGTATTATATAACGGACAGGAGGCCAGGACCTACCTCCTCGATCTGCCTAAGGTTTTTCTCTGGATGACCTTACTTTGCGGTAGCTCTCTCTACGTTCTTCTCTTCAGCAGCAAATCATGCTCAGTGTCTCCTCACAGAAGGGGTATCTAGCTTTGTGGAGCCCTCTTCAGCTACTCCCTGCATTTTTGTCACACTAGAGATTTTTGAGTTCCAAAAAAGTGAGCAAGTCTGAACGTTTAAATCTTCGCCATGACTTCATCCAGAGGCTCCCCACCATGACACATCCTCCTCGGACACTGCTGGCTACCTTGCTGAACTTTACCGTCTCAAACATTTTTCATCAAAAAATGTTCTAAGTCTGAAGGTAAGCCGAGACTAGGCCCAATCCATGTCATGTAACCAACCCATGCTCCAGCATGATCGTCCATAACTTTCAGCTTTGCCCCAGGCTCGAGCAACTAGATTCGCGAGATTGGCACTTTAATCTTTTTGGCTCTATTTTCATTGAAAACTTTACAAATTTAAAAATCTTGTTCTACTGATTAGATTTTTGTAATTTTGGTGTCAAGTTATTTATTACATTTTACTTATGTACATTGGTGTGAGATTCTTCTTTTTGTGTGTTGCATTAATACTTAACACAGCACCTCTAAGTAGAGGTTGAGGCACAAATTAATTTAGTGACTTTTTTCGTTAACCCTAAAAAGGATTGTGGTTATTGCTTGAGAAGGGTTAACCCTCCCTCAGCAAAAATGAGGGTTAAAGCTCCCTCAGCAAAAAACTCAATATCTAGCAAATCATCATTTCCTATATTACAAATTTCTATCAGGTCATATTTTCAAGCAATAGCAGACGTGAGCCTAAAAGCTCTTGAGCTTATCCCACCCAAGCTGCCTGACGCAATTTGCCACGCTATATGAAACTGCCTATATCTCGGAGTGATTTGAGGAGTTGGAGTGTCTGAGAAAACTGGCCTTAATCAAAAATGATCTTGATTCTTTCAGTGAAAAGTGGAATGCCAAATTATGTGGATGCTCACGGTACACTGATTTCCAGCGGGCCATCAGGTGATTTGTTACATACTTGCTTAGAATAAATTATGGCATTTTTTTTCTGAGACGCTTCGAGTCTTCTCAGAGCTTCAAAATCCTCAAAAAGCTGAGAGTTCAAGCTTCTGCTCTTGCTCCATGAAATTATTATTTATGGTCTAATGATGACCCTTATAATACTACAAGTAGAAATGCTGTTGTTGATTCCAACAATGGGAACTGAATAGTTCTAACAATGTATTAGGTTACTGGACCACTAGAACTCAAACAATTGTACTTATTACTGAAATGAGTCAAATGCTGTTTTTTTTTCTTCGGTTCTTTTATAGACACTATTGCATTGTTGTTTTGCACTCACTTTGTGACCACCTGGGCACATTTCTCTCAAATTGCAAAATACAATATCCTATAAAGACTTACTAGTGGGTCCAGTTTTTCAGCCATTATCATTGAATGAGCATTGATATATGTCTGGCTGCGTCACCGACAACCTGGGAGAATTGTCTCCCAAGGCTCCAAAGGGGCTCTGCTCATGCAGGGGCACCCTCTCACGTAACACCCAGAACTCTGCCTTCAGGATTGTCAAGGCCTGCTAGAGGGGTGACTGATAGGTGGTTTTAAGTGTAGTGACCTATAGATATAGTAAACCTATATCTAAAGTAAGGGGTGCAAGCACCAGCTTACATAGGCTGCAATGGCAGGCCTGTAGTTCCATTTTGCATAGCCTCTCATGGGTGGCATAAAACATGCTTCAGCCCATGGGAGGCCTCTGGGGTACCTATGCCCTGGGTACATGGATACCATATACTAGGGACTGACAAGGGTACTCGAGTATCCAATCTGGAGTGCACCTAAGTACATGCATAACATTTTAAGGAGAAAGCAGATAGACTGGGGTCCTGATTAGCAGGATCCCAGTGAGACTAGTCAAAACAGTGTAACATCAAGCAAAAAGTGGGGTTAACCATAAGAAGCCGATCCTACTTTCCTACACAGGGATACCCAGGAGGATGACAACCTCTTAACTTATGCAAAAGTGAGAACACAAAATGAATAAATACTCTGAGATAATTAGTCACAAATATAATCGTTGAGATATCCAGGAGGATGACAACCTCCTATAGGTCTCATTTCCCTTCCAACAGGAATAAGGTGTTCAATGTCAGTGGAGGCATCACCACCACCTTGAGTACTTCCAAGAGTACCTGAACCTACATATGAAAGGGTAGTCAAATCACTGTCAGACACTGATATAAAGATATTGCTAGCAGACTGATCATGGTGATTGACAACATCATTATCACAAACACTGCCTTTCTGAAAGAGTGCTACACGCCTGTAGTTCCATTTGTCTCCATTATCCAATACCACAGCATGAGGTAAAGTACGTGCAAGTTTGTAAGGCCCCAAGAATTTTGACAATCCTCCACTTGATCTGTAGCTGCGCAGTTTCACCCAATCACCAGAGCAAATGCGTCTGTTTTATTTTCTTCTTTCAAAGGTGTGGGAGCATTACTTTTAAGAACAACTTCTTTCATCCAAGTGAGAACAAGCTTAGTGTCTGGCAGCCTCACAAGCATCATTTCAAAAGGTGGTTTCCCAGTCACTCCATGCAAGCTTGAGCACTGTGCCCACAACATTTCAAAAACCATGTAGCTTACCTCACTTCCACAAGTTAAGGCCATCTGATTGGTACCTTTGATCAAGCGGTTCGCCATCTCAACCATACCATTACCCTGTGGGTTATAAAGTAGGGTGTGATTATGTTTAACCCCAGAAGAGTCTAAAAATGCTTGCATTTCTCCTGAAGTATGCGGGATGCTGTTGGTAGTAATCAATACAGAGGGTAATCCCTCCTCACCCCAACATTCCTTCAAGATGTTCACCGTTGTTTTTGTTGTAATTTCCTTCATGAATTTTACTATTAGCCATTCGGTGTGAACATCTATCACTACCATGGCAAATCAGCAATCACTTTTAAGTTCATTCATTGGAGCAATAGAATCCAAGCAGATTGTGTGCCAAGGTTGACCAGGTCCTGCTATCTGTCCCATAACTGCTTACACTCCTACTCTCAAAGACTTTTCAATTTCTTTGCATACTTCACATTTCTCCACCCACATATCCACATCAGTATGCATCCCAGGCCACCACCAATTCACCCTCAACCTTTTTTTGTTCTGGTTTGGCCTAAATGGCCCTCATGTGCCAATCTGACAAGTTTGTTCCTCAAACTTAGAGGTAATAAATAATTCTCCTCTCATAATTAACACATCACTGCATGCTGACAATTCGTCCAGAACTTTTAAATACGGTCTAATGGATGGAGACACTGTACTTTCTCTCCTACTGCCTTGCAAGATTAAACGCTTGACTTCTTGCATAGAGCTATCAGCGAACATTTCCTTAATCCACTCCCCTTCAGTGATGGCCTGCGCTTCAACCACACTCAGCACATCTCATCCTTCCCCTTCTTTCGCTAGGACTGATGCCTTGTTGACACCCTCCCAATCAAGAGAAGGTCTTCATAAGCAATCAGCTTGAACATTTCTCCACCCTTGTATATACTCAACCCTGTAACAATATTGTTGTAAACGGAAAGCTAACCTGGCTAGCCTCACTGAGCATTTACTTGTTCCAGCCGGTAATAACACTTTGATTAAGGGTTTAGGATCACATTTCAACTTGAATTTGGAACCCCATAGATAGGTTCTGAAGTATTCGCACCCGAAGCTGTCACTAAAGTCTCACGTTCAATAACTGAATAATTCCTTTCTGAACTAGACAGTGTCCTAGATGCGAATGCTACAGTTTTTTCATGTTCATTATGGACTTGATAGAGGACATCTCCAAGTCCTGTGGCACTGGCATCGACAGTGAGAACGGTTTTGAGTTTGGTGTTAAAAGGAGTGAGTGTGCCTGCTTCACAAATATCTTTTTTGATATTGTCAAAACATAACTGTTGTTGTGCTTCCTTCACAAAGGTAGCTCCTTTTCCTAAAAGTAACTCAAGAACTTTTGTCTTTGTAGAAAAACCTTGAACGAATTTTAAGTAATACTCAATGAGACCTAAATAAGATCTTTATTTGTCTTTGTTGTAGGGTGCGGGAGCCTACCTGATGGTGTCCAAAAGATTTAGTTTAGGTCTCACACCTTCGGCAGAGATTTCATAGCCTAAGTATTTGAAGTACTTTGTTTACCAAAAGTTTTAATTCTTCATTTCTGCGGATTAACCCATATTCTTTGATCTTATGTAGCACTTCTCTGAGAGGGCAATTGGGTTGGTCAATGGTATCCCCAAAAACAAGAATGTCATCTTGGAAATATACAATGTTATTAACATCTTTAAAAGGCACACTCATCATACATTGAAAAACTCTTGCAGCAAAGCAGTGTCCAACTGGCATCCCAGTGCACTGGAAAATGCCATCCATCGTGAATATTGCTGTTAGTGGTTTGGACTGTTCATGCAGTTTAATCTGATGGTAAGCATTGTTTAAGTCTAACTTAGAGAAAATGTTTCCCCCACTCAAAGCCAGGACCAATTAGTTAATATTAGGTAATGGGTAGGTATCTCCAACAACATTTTCATTGAGTGATCTCAAATCAATGCAAAATCTGAGTTTTCCGTCAGATATTTCAGTGATAACCATGGGATAAACCCACATGGAGTTATCTACCAGCTCAATTATCCGTGATGACACCATATCCCTAAGCATATCCTTTACTGCTGCTCTGGCTACTAAAGGGTTTCTGTGTACTTTGTGTTGTAATGGGAGGGAGTCAGGTTTCAATAGTATCTCATGAACATAACCTTCAAAACATCCTGATTTTCCTCTAAAACATCTTTAGCTTCTTCCAAAATATTCTCCAAAGATGGGATCTCGACTATCAGTACTTGAGTAGGTGCTCTGGGGTCAACAATAATGCACCAATCATACTGGTGCATCCATCCCAGAATGGGAGGCCCATCCGTAGCTACATACACCTTCCCCTGTACTGACCTACCTGTACTGACCTACCCCTTAATTCTATTGTAGTGTTCATGTATCCTAAAAGATTTATGGTTTCACCTTGATAGCCCTCAGGGCTAATGTCTTTTGGGAGTAAAGTTATATCTGACCACAACATACCAAACACAACTTTGAGAACAATAGTATAAATAGACCCAGAATCCACCATAAGTTGAACAGATTTTCCGTTAATCACAAATTCTGCTTTGGGTCTGTTTCTTCTGCCTTTGTAATCAGGATACACTTAAAATATCTTTTTGTGGTAAAACCTTAAAGTTTTCGTTTAAGGTGTCAATCCCACAATCCCATGAGGTATGACATTAACATTTTCATCTAAGGTAGCAATTCTCTGTACGCTTGTTTACACACAATTGCAAAGTGTCCTTTGCACCCACACTTCTTGCAATTTTTATCAATAGCTATACACCTGCGATAATCAGCATTGTGAAAGGGACTACCGCACCTGTAACAAGATTTTGTTGGTTGTCTATTTGTGAACAGGTCTGCTAGAGTTGAATACCACTGCAACATCAAGATCTTCTCTTGCTACAGTAGATACACTTTCAGGATTATTAAAATGTTTTTTACCTAATTCACGCATACAATGTTGAGATTGTGCTACAGCTTTAGCAATTTCAATAGCATCGTTTAGTGAAGGATTTTTTGCAGCCCAGAGTCATTCCTGAGTTTTTTTACACTTACAATAAACAATCAATTGATCACAAACTAGTTTGTCTGTCATCGCCCAAAATTTACTTTTTAAAGAAAGTTCCCCAAGTTTGGACACAAAGTCATCAATAGATTGGTTTTCCTCTTGTTGGTGAGTGTAAAACTTGTAATGATTCATGCCAATGTTAATTTCTTTAGCAAATCTGCACTCTGGACATTTTTGGGCTTCAACATAAACATCTTCAATGGGGTCACCGCTGGATAAGGTAGCTATTGGTAAGTATTTGAAGATGCGTTGACCTTCTTTGCCTAAATTGTTAAGTAAAAGCACTTTTTTCATAACAGCACTGAATTCAGCACAATCCAAAGCCGCTAAATAATTTTCAAAGATGAGTAACCAATCATCCCACTCTATTGCAAATTGACTAGGAGAAGATAAGAAAATGGGAAGAGAGACAATTGCTCTTTGTGACTGCATGCGGTAAATCTTATTACTCAAAATGAACAAATGTGTAGGCATTAAAATGTGAGACAAGCTGCAGTGTGAGGTAACTAAATTTAAGTTGGAAATAAAACAAAAAGATACATTACAGCGTTGCTCATATTAGACCAGTGAGAGTTAAAATGGGTATAGAGAAAAGGGCTAAATAGCAAATATTACTGACTGCATGTAGTTTCTCAATAATAATTGCGATTCCTACATATTCCTTATTAGCGATTCGCAAATTGGGAGTCGCAAATAAGGAATGGTAATGGTAATGGGAATTGCATGCGCAATTTGCGAGTACCCAATAGGTACTCGCATATTGCGGATGCAATTTCAAGGGTGCCAAAAGGACACCCTGTTGCACCTCTGAAACATGCATGTGTGCACATGTGGCGCACATACATGACCTAAGGGCATGTATGTGCGACCTTATGGAACTTAGAAAAATTTGCATTTTTCTAAGGATTTGTAATTTACCACCAACTAGAAGTTGGCGGTAAATTGCGATTCCTTAAAGCAGGGTCGCAATTTGAGAAGTGCTTCCTGCATTGCAATAAAAGAAGAATTGCAAATTGTGATTCTCTAAATGCATTCACAAAATAGGGAATCGCAAAAATTGTGATTCCCTATTTTGCGTATGCCTTTTGGGATGATACATCCCAAAAGGCTTTTTCCCGTTCGCGAATGTTTGTGAATGGGAAAACGCTTGATACATCTGACCCAAAGAGAGTTAACAATGAAGAAGTGTGTGAACCACTGTTGTATTGACTCACTAGTGCATCAAAAACTTCAAACAAAAGAGGTGTGTGAAGAATGGTTCGCTTGAATGGATGACTGAACCACAGTGATTGCTCACTCCACAATGACCTTGCACGCTTTGACTCGCTTTTAAATAAGTGCCGTAAGGTGTGCGAGTCATCTATGAAGTAGGGCCGGCTCGCTCCAGTCTCACGTAAGTGACAGAAACGTCACATAGGAAATGCAAACAACTCCAATGTGTAGAAACACACTAGAAAATGGCCCCCAACATTGTTTTACGTGCTTTTGGAGGGTCGTAGAGCTTGTGTTGCCAAAGTGATGTACGTAGAGACATAAGCAGCAATTCGTGTGTTGTAACTCACGTAAGTCAATGTCAGCCAACTGCTGAGTCTCGAGACAGTGCTCGTGCATCGCTGCCACCAAATTCTCCACGCCAATTTCACCAAAAGAAAGAGCTGGACTTACCGATGGTCAGCACTCTGCCAACAGCACATGTCCTGAATGTACCAAGATCACCAGCTTCGGTCGGAAAATACGACAATCAAAGTGGGTCCGAGCCACCTGTTACCGCAGGAATCCGCTGGCCAACTAGTAGCCAAATCTTGAAAGCAGGGAAAGGCGACTCTTCACAGATCAGATAAGTAAACAAGACTTTAGTCCATAAAGTAATTTTCTACGGTACAAATGTGGCACATCACCAGCCAGCCAGACTCCAACTGACTTGCTTAGAACCAACCCGCAGTAAGTGAAATGTGGAACGCACTGAGACACGGGGCTCCAAATTCTCCACACTAAAGAAAGGCACAGGCTGTATTACTTATAAGGATAACATAATTCAATTGGGCTAGATTCCTTAAGAAAGATTTGTGGGCCCCGTAGAAGTGCTCCAGGTTACTTTCCTGTCATTCACATACCCAAGAGCAGTGGTGTAACTCAACATGACAAGTGTCCCCTGCTGAATGTCATGAGGGGCCCCTGACACTTCCATATCTTTCAGACATTCCTGGGCATTAGTCCGATAGTGGGCATCTGAACTGTTGGAGTTCCCTTGCGCTGCAGGGGGCTGCACAAGGAGGGAGTCAGAGGGCTTACGTTGTTCATGTGCTGGTCTTACCATCTTGAATGGTGAAGAATTAATGCAATTTTTACAAACAGTTTTGCCAAGTACAATTACCAGTACATGCTGATCTGGTCCAGAATCCTGCATGCTCATTATGATGTTGATGTCCGGGCCTCACACCGGGATAGCAACTTGAAGTTGAGCTAAACCTTTTCTACAAGTGACCATCGGCATATTTATGAGGGGAGTTATGTCACTCTTGCACTGCACTATGTGGTGCGAGAGTGATGCAAGCCCAAAATGCAATTTATGAAGCCACGCAAGGCCACCTTGCTTGGCCCTGAGTAAATGTAAATGTCATGTAAATGTCATGGTACTTATAGAGCGCACTGTCACCAGACGTCACCTTGCGGTGTCGCCTATTCGGCTTCCTGTCGCTGATACTCATACCGCTGTGGAACCCCTCCTGGCTTTCCCTGTGAAGTGTCCACTCCTGGGCACCCCCAGGTTGAAGCCAGGCATCCTTAGCGCTGTTGGGGCCAAGCAAGCTATTGCCCAGAGTTGCAGTGTGGGGCCCATGATTAGAATAGGCACCGAGGCGAGAATTAACAGGTCTGAGGAAATAGAGCCCGAGACCCCGCCGAGGCGGTAATCGAACCCTCGTCCCTGGCCAGAACTCTGCATCAGGGTCTGCCGCTCTAATCATTGAGCCACACTCCTCCTGAGTGGCTTCATAAATCTGGAGTAACACAACTCAGCGCAAATCCCCGTGTTGCATTACTCTGCCCTGGGAAGGCATTGCATGGGTGTTCCTACAAAACTTTCATGGTTTTTGATGCATTGCCAGATTTACCAAAAGTAAGGATGTGCCAAAAAGATACACCTTCTCAGACGAGGCATAACAAGCAGAAATATATTTATTTGTCTTTGTTACATCCCTTTCCTATGTGTGCTGCATTCCGATCACCCTGCTATATGATAATAGATGACAGAGCTTGATTGAAGGTTTCAGTCGTCCTGGAGGCAGCATCTTTCAGTGGTGTACGTTCTGATCACCTTCACATCTGACGGAACATCTGGGGAAGAAGACACAGCTTTCATCAGGGGAGGAGGGAATGACCCTCTTTAGAACCACTTGATGCTTCATAATGGCATTGCAGCTTGTAGCATCTAATACTCTTTACCTTGGAGATGTAGGTAGCTCCGCTCACATTTCAGTCAAAAAACAATCCGTCATCGACTAATGCTCTTCATTTGAATACGTTGACAGGTAAATACCAGAATGCCTGGAGGACACCGTCAAAAGTGACCTGCGGGGAGAGCTTTAGCACCGCCGCGCTCCATGACATTTCCCTTTATTAAAGCAAACCTCCGCGCTCTTTCTGATGAGCAGGTATTTAGAAGCCACTATTGGGTTCCCTGGCTTCGCGAGTGCGCCAGGAGAAGTGCATGGCTGGCATGGGGAAATAGCAGGCTGCATGAATAATACAAGAAAATAATAAGGGGAATAATTGCATTTTCTTGTGTGCTTTCACAGAAAAACCCGCAGATGTTCAATGTCCTGAACAAACTCAAATCTTAAGAATTCCAAAACACGGTCACTGGAGGCGGTTCTGCTGCCATGAAATTTCACCTGGGCATCATTGTAGGATTTATATTTATAAATTCTGATAGGGTGAACAGTCATTGATAGCTTTCATGTAACTCAATGCAATAGGTCTTTGATTTCTAAAAGGGAAGGTAAACGATTTATTTTTAAATTAAAAGATTACCATGAAATGTTTATTTTTTTTACAAACAATGTTGATTTTCTATTTTATTTGTAGGAAAAAAACGTCTGTGCTTTAGCTGTTGCCTCACTTGTGATAAAACGGTTTATTACAGTAATTGTTAGTAAACTCTCACCCGCGACTTATTTGAAAAATCGAATATCAAACGCTGACTGAGAATAAGTGAGGTGGTAGGCCAGACTGAAATTCAGTCTTGAGATCTGTAGCTCTGATAAATTAAAACATGTTTGCAGATTCAGAACACAAGCTCCAAGTTCTACATCTCACAGAACTTTGCTTCTGACCACCTAAGGAGTTCTTTCAAAATGTGCAACATTTGCTCCAAATGACAGGCCTTAGCTATCAGCTATTGCCTGACACCATGGTTTGGAACATCTTTCACCGAAGTTTACCTTGCTTACATGTTTCTCTAAGAAGATTTTTTTTTTTTTAGCTTGAGTTTTCTGACTTTCTCAGAAGCTGAAAATGTCACAGTGCTTGATATATGTTAGTATTGAAATTTGGATTTTGACAGAATATAAAGTTCAATTGACTGCTGTCCTTGGGGATGATGTCCTGTCCAGTTCTGAGTCTTGCTTGTTTTATGGAGATTTGCACTTAATAGAATGAATTGCAAGGCGCCTCTGTGAGGTGAACGTGCATTGACAGGTGAGACCTCAGAGCTGTTCCTGGTTACTAAATTGGGAGGCACTGAGCTCTTCATGTTATCAATGCTATCATATTGAAAAAAACTGTAAATACTGAAAGCTTTCTGACAAGGCAAATGCAAGGGATATGGCATGAAGTACAGAATGCATGATATAAACTACTCCACGGCCACAGGAATTATGCAGCAGGAAAGGGCCAAATTATGTGGCAGGGTTACGTAAATTGGCACACTTTGTAATACCATTACTTCATTATTTCATAATTTTTAAACTTGATAACACTCTCTGGGTATTGGTTTCACCTCATTACTACCAGTTTAACATCCAAATATATCAATAAGCAACATGAAGGTGACTAGTCCAGCTTTGGAAAGGGCCTTCCACTACGCAGCAATACGTGTTGTCAAATTTTTAGTAACTTTTTAACCGGTTGAGCTAGAAAAAACATTTTTATTTGTTAAAATCTACAGATTCTGCGGCAGGATGATGGATTATGTTGAAATTTATAATTATGCAAGACTATCCACGCTTGCACAATCGCATAATTCCAGTGGCCTTTATTATCTCTTAGGCTACATTCTAATTCTAATTACACTAGGAAAATCCTTTCACTCCGTGCCAGAGAGCAATATTGATGCTACACCATCTTGGTCAATGCCACAAAACTGCAATTTATTTATTTATTAAAATTATCTGTACAAAAAAACTAATGAATTCTGTGGGGAATGAGTGAATGGAAATTTAAGTAAAGTCAGTAGAAAGTTGAAAAAAATCATTAAACAGGCCACTTGAAACAATGAGAAGAGAAATCAAGAGGCAACAAAGACAGCCCCAGGAGTATAAAGGTGAGGATTAGATCCTTTTGAATGGGATTAGGGATGTTTGCGTCAGTGCTCAATGGTGGCATTTAAGATGTTCATAGATATAGTTAAGAGAGCCAAATAAACTAGCCCTTTCCTAAAACTGACTTATATATACGTAAAGAAGGTAAACAGTGTTGAATATGTGAAAAGATTGGCAGCTTGTCCATGCAGATACATTCTTTACAGAAGGTCACAGTGGCAGCAATTTGAATGCTGCAGAATGACCATAATTGTGACCATGATCAACTTTAAAAAGAGAAGTCACTGTAAAGAAGTATATTTTTATTTATTGAAATGTTTCTATGAAAAGAATAAAAATGCTATTGTTACGGTGAAAATTTCACAGAGTGAAAGCAAGCAAGAAAAGGTAAAGCAGGTAGAATTTGGAAGGTATTTACTTCCATATTTAATTTCGTCCCTCTCTCACTATCGCTTTGGCTTGCACTTTGCATTTAATCGATCAAATCGATTTCTTTCCCCTTTCCTTCTTTCAGACATTACCATATAATGGTTGGGATGTTCAAGGATATAAATGGTAGTAGGTCTGTGGAAGTAGAAGGACAGTTTTAAGAGGATGTATTGACAGGACTGTGTTAGAGTTAGGTGACTGTTTCACCTGTTCTACATTAACTCAATAAAGAGAACGTGTTCTTTTTCTCAAAATATGCTATTGTTATGTATGGCTCTGGTAGATAGTCAATAGCTTGAATAACTGGATTTAAATTCAGTAATTCCCTGATATGGCGTGGCAACAGTTGTTAGCAAAAGCGGCTGCCCACGGTTGCTATGCCATAGAGGAAGTAGTGATGCTGTAAACCATTGAGTGCAGCTTATGGAGGATAGGACACAGTGGGTGGTGATGGTGACTGGTAGGATGCCAAGTAGTTCTTTTCCATATTGAACATGAATGAAAGGCCATGTTATATATAGCTTCCCCATTACTCCTCTGCCCCTGCATAGTTGTTGAAAGCAGAAGCAGAGAAGTTTGCAGGCTTACATAACATGAAAGTGTAGATAGGTAAAAAGTGAATTAAAGGATGTTTTAAACTGCGGGGTTCTGAGTTACCTCATAGAACACCGACTCGTGGTTCATTTTCATTGTCTAGTTGATGTCACTCAGCACCCCTTGATGAAAAACATCCTTTTAATTCACTGTTACCCATCTATAATTCTATTTATTATAGTGATGATGAGTTGGAGCTACCTACGCTGTGCCGGTTTACATTTGCTGCATCCCTCAAGCACCTGTGCGCTGTCTCGTAGTGTTGCTGCATTTGGTACCTCTCAGAACTGCATCCTGACCCATGCCAAGTGATCAGCACATGCTTGTATTTCTTTAATCAATTCTGAACTAGGTGTCCTTTACCTCCTATGGCTGGGATTTCCTCCAAATAACCAAATTTCCAGTACTGGCTGGAGTGTCATTCACTCATTCTAAGCGGTGTACCTCTATCGTGCATACATGCCAGCTTGTGGGACCGTATTGCCATCTGTCAGGATCATGCGGTGATTACAAACGGTCAATCAAATTGCATCGCCAAAATCTCAAACGTTTGAAAAAGATGTGACTACATCAACACATCATGACTGCAAACAAAAAAAGGTCTCTTTTTCATTCCGCCCAATAATTCTAGTCCAGTTTGGTGCTCCAGTTGAGAAAGAGATTTTTTATTATAAATTACTATATTGCATTTCAGCCATATTTCAGAACCCCAATATACAACTGTAGCGTTTGAGGTGTGACTGTTACATCAAAATAGTTAGCATGTTGGTGCAATGATTAGGCAGAATACTCCCAGGTCGCCAAACCATGTGTGCTATGGAGGTCAGTAGTGAGCTTTGACAGTCCAATTCGTGATGTCTCGTAGAGATACTTTTAGAGAGGGTACCAGTCAAGTAAAGAGGAGGTGCTTAACAAAAGCATTCCCAAGAGGGGCTCCAAATTCCTTACCTTTGCAATGACAATGATTTTGTGGATTGCTGGTTCAATCAGAGAACAATATTGGCATATTTTACATGTATGTATATATGCTGATATTCACTAAGGTATTATTCATTATTTACACTCCACATGTAGTACTATGTACGTTGCACTTTATAAAAGCCTGAAAATTAATTTATTGATCAAGTCTTTTATATGTTATATGTGCTTTCCTCATATCTTAAGCTGCAGATTACATCCTTCCTGAGGTTGGGAATAAATGACTTGCTTAACTTGGCTGGCCTAGAGTATATGTGATGTTTACACATTTATTTTAAATTGTGCTGTACATTATATAATTTCCAAAGGTTGCATTAGAACTGCAGTCATATAATATATTTCTTGTGGTGCTATGCATGTCTTCATTTTATAAAGGACAGTAAAGTATGCTCCTAAATGATGTATTTAATAGACTGGAGGTTTCATACTTTTTAATTTGTTAATTTTAATAAGTATTATGTACCACTATTTTATTATTGTTCAATGTTATGTGTTCTTCTGCAGAAGTTCCATAGCATAAAAAAATTAAACTGAAACAGAAATAGAGAACAGAGAACAGCGGTCTAAGCGCCGTAACTATTCATCTATTTGTGGCAGCTCACCAGTGTCTAGCTAAGTCAAATTTTACATAGAACCACAAATTGATCCAAATTAAGATCAACCAGGCCCAACAAAGCTGCCCTGGTGTCCACTCAAAATCAACCCCCCCACTCCTGAGAGAATGTGGGGGTGTACCTCCCAAATCACTGGATAACAGGGTATTACCACGTGACATGGAAAGCAAATTCTTATTCTTCTGGAGCAGCATCAGCAACCCCGTGAGACATCACAACATTTACGTTGCAGGCACCTGGGGAAAGAGTAGAAATAGAGTGAAAGTTTTTAAATTGTGTCTGGTGTAAACCCGATGATATGGCAAGCATTATGAGTGCCATTTTGGCTCGGATCCATTCTTTCTCTGTGAGGGGTCTCAGAGCTTGTTTCCATTCTCCCTTAGAAAGCCAAGACAACCTGCGGCATTTACAATTAGGGTCATAGATGTTTTGGACACTTTCATGTCTTCTCGGTTTTCAATTGTTAATTTTACTTCCAAAAGGCTGAAATCGGGGAAATATCAGAGGAAGCGAGATGGGACCCCAAGGCATGCCTTGACTGCAGATATTTATAAAACTGCGATTTGTACAGATTACATCTGTGGCTAGGTCAGTGTAGGACTTCCAATTATCACCTTCCTAAATGTCTCTAGGCGTAGATGCCTTTTAAATCCCAAGGCTGGAAAGCCTAAATGGCAGCAACCTGGATCAGCCAGTTGGCTGTTCTTAGAGGGGATTTCTTGGTGACCCTAGGAGATTTCTTCGTGACACTACCCACCCAACCAATAAATTCATTTCATTTTAATAGCTTTATATGGATACAAACATATCCATAAAAGAAAAAATATTATACGTTAATAAAACATACAAAATAGCTGTAGGGTGAAAAGAAGAACATTAAATGTTCAGTACTTTGCAGGACTATTAAAATACAAACATAAAGTATTCATCGAGTTACAAGCTCGAACAGCAGTTTTCAAAAAAGCCCCTACATGGATAATTAACTCATCATCACCCAGTTAAAGAAGAGTCCTATATGCTTCTCAATAATCTACATGACAAAACCTCTTAAAAAATGGGAGTAAAAAGAACTTTGTGTATTGCATATAAAATCCACTGAAAAATAAAAAAAATGTAATAGGGATTGACCCGAACGCCAATCACATGGGCAGGGAGAAGAAACATGGTTGGCACAAAAACCCAGAGGGAAGCACAATAAATACTTGACAGTACGTGCCCTAAGGCGAAAAAGGAGGCCAATCTCCCAGGTGCCCATAGATTTGATCAAATACCCAGCCAGTAAATAATCATTTTCAATATTCAAAAGCAGAACCCCACTCGGTTTGCTGCCCTCTTTGGCCAGTCTGTCATTGTGGTAGCACTTGTATAGGGCCGTCCGATCCTCCTTTTTACTTACTGTGTCAAAACCGTCTGGTTTATCAAAAACGTGTGCATAACATCCCATACACAAGCTCGTTTTCACCCCTGCTGACCATGGGATATCCAGACATTTATCACAATTAAGGCAGTCCACTATGATCTCTCTAGTAAAAGATGCTGCCTTAATTTTCCATATAGCTAGCCAGAACAAGGCAGGGCGCACTCTAATATAATCTTCAACATAGTGTAGGTTTATTCACTATGACACACATATTGGGGTGAGGAAATCAGGGCCCCTAAGAGCTTACGACAAAACCTATTTTCCTCGTTCTGAATATTATGGAAATTGGAGATGCCCCAAATCTCAGCCCTATAAGTTGTTGTGGGTGTGCACTGAGCCTTAAAAATTTGTCAAGTATGTAATATAACGCCCCTCCTCGGTTGCATTAGGCTGAGAACTTGACCTGAAACAATCTGGCACGGTATTCCTTCAGTAAGCAGGGTGGTCCGTCCACAAGCCGTTAGTAGATATACTGCAGCCATATGGAATAGGCCTTCCTGGACCCTGGTTCCTAGACCGCTATGCAGCAATAACCTCTCAGCTTCTGAAATACACCCGACGCCGTCCAGTAGCTTAATTAAGCTGTTACAGCCCTTCTAATTAGGTCGACTCTGACCCAGCCTCTACTTGTACAGACCACGCCTGCAGCTCTCTGCATCTTTCTTACTCGACCCAGACTTCTAATCGGTCTTCACCTGAAACGAACCTCCTCCAAGTCACTCTGACCTGGACCTAGTTATTACAGGCAAAATGTACACAGGCATACCATTGATAATGTCCTAATGATGATCCTATATTTTTTGTAAGGATCGAAACACCGTTGACTTGTTGTGCGCCATGTACACTTCTTTATTTAATAATCAATTTGTGTAATGGTGTCTCCACTATAATTTGTTTGCCATATCAAAAATTTCCCCATACAAACAATTTACTCTGCCTGAGCCTTTCTGTTTTCATGTTGTATGTCCTTCCCACTTAGTTGGATACAGGTTTGTGTCCCATTTTAATTGTTTCTTGCTTTATTTTGTATATATTTAAGCAACTGCACATTAAAAAACCCTGTCCGGCTGGACAGCTGTAAAATATAGTACAGATTGGGTCTATATGTATTGTTTACTCACATTAACCCTTATCTCGGGAACACTGTCTTTAGAAATACTTGTATTCCTCTGCATCAATATCACCTCACCAAAATTGGCAGAAACTTGCTCGAGGGCCTTTTGCTAATCTGTCCAACAACATGAGAAAAGGCGGGAATACCTTTTGCATACTATCAAGGAAAACGAGGCTTGGGCAAATGGGCAGAGCTTGCAGATGATTTTGGACATATGCATATGCATACGCAGGGTAATTAAAAGGGAGAATCATGGACTCTGCTCTTACCAGTAGAGACAAGAAAGACATCATTCGTCACTATCACCCCAGATCAGATTGAGCTCCAAAAATTCAATGATGCAGTCACCTCCATTAAGGATTTCAGATTGTTTTTCAACGTGGAATATGAGAAGAAACAAGAAGTTAGTTTCTTTTTATTTTAAACGAAGGGAGGGGGACCACATGTCCTCCTCCACTGAGCATGTCATGAGTGATGTAATAAGCAGGTCATAAGCAGTGCATTGAGAGGGCGTATGTTATAGTAAGCTCAAGTAACTATAACTGCTGGAAAAAATATATATATTTACACACATACACATAAATATTGTTCACCCTATTCTTAGTTGAAGAAACTGAAGTGCACTCACAGGAGCCATTACAACAACATCTTTATTGCCAGCACACCCAAAGCACTGAACAGACACATTTCTCAAAGTCAGTGTTGCCGAGGTCAAAGTAGCATTTAAATAAACTAACAATTCATTGGGTCATAGAAATTGTAAACACAGATATTGGATGACAGTGAGCCTCGCCAGAATTTACTTCATAGCAGGCATCTTGTAATTCGTAAGAACTTCAAAAGTAACTTAAAACATATCCGTTAAAGCAATCCCTAGGCCACATCATATAATACATTCATTTTCTGACATATTTAATTCACAATATTTACTCCTGTGTGTGTGCGACAATGAACTTGCAATTAAACACATCCTTCAGTTTCATGTTTTAATTCATTATGCCCCGAATGGGCAGATGCTGCAAGAAACAATCACATTTATCTAATGCCGATGGGTGTATCAGTATCCCCACATAATTATGTTTTTGCATAATTTATGTATGCCTGACCCTGAACTTGCATTTTGCGCGTTCCATTTGAAATCATGTCCCATTTAACACACCCTGAATGGGCAGGTATTTTAATACACCTCAGTTTGGACAAGCCCTATCTCAGTAATCATGAGAATTCCAATGCAATATCAATTGTTATATCTTCACATTCTAGCTCTGAATGTGCAATGTCTATAGTGTTCCAATCACATGTGGCTCCAGAGTTCCGAGGCTGATTCAGCAGCGTTCTGAGCATGGCTAGAGCAGCCCACAATATTACTGCACACGTTCCTCCTGATACAAAGGATACGCTCAGGCACTCCTGTTGCTGCACAGTCTCATGTATTATTGGTCGGCTTCTCCCAATGTGTTTCGGGCATAGCCTTTCTCACGGGTCATTGGAGTGAGTCTCTCACCTGCACGGAAATAGATGATAATGTAAAAAGGGAAAACAGACAAACCTCACAGTGCCAAGCATAAGATTAGAAAAATGAGCACCATTCTGTAGTGCATTAAATATACCTGCAATTACAGTGTTCATTGCAGGTAATGTACATGCAAGCTGCACCTATAAATATTTAGATGTATAATATTAAATATCTAGATGCATAATATTAAACATGTTACAAACCTTAACAGCCAAGCATATAGGTATTAGTTATTCAGTATGTTGTGACCTGGGTCATGCGTGTGAGTAACTCGGTCATAAAGTTTATGACATTTAGTATTCTACAAGGCTGCTCACAAAAGTTCACAATATGAGTTGCTTAAATCAGTTAATACGCAAGAGCTATAGTGATGTATAAATGAGTGATGAGACTACCACTGAGTATGTGGATAGATCAAACGATGTGGCAAGATTGCCCGCCATGTTGGGTGTCCCTAAACAAATGAGGTTATGTTTTGAAGGGTAACATAATGGATAGTGCAAATGCATATGCAGTAAGATCATGCACTGTGGGTGAAAACACCGCTGTATGGGATGGCAATTGATAGTAAGATTCACTGTGGTTGCCCACTATACTATAAATAGGTTACCAAGGTGCATGAAAATAGGTGGGGAAACATGGATGTCACAATAAGGACAACCCCTCATATAGAAGATACCGCAATCAGGCCCGGGAGGGGTAAAACTATATGTAATGATTGCGTGTGACAAAACCATATGGCAATGAGTCAAATGTAATGCTCCAAATATGCAGTACCACAAAACTGTGAAGGGTACATCGCATATACTTGTTCGAAATCATGTTCCAGTGTGCACTTGGTGTCTCAAGTCAAGAATCTTCTTCATGAATTGCATATGTGTGAATGCTGACTATGCTTATCACAGGCAATGTGCAGAAACCTGAGTGAAAAAACAAACAACATGGTGAATAAAAACAGGTAAAACCATAACACTCATAAAGTCAGAAAAAAGAAGCATAATGTATATCAAATACTGTATTAGTCTAAATGTTCTGCCATTTCCTCGTATGAATTCAACCGAAACCGTGCCAGTGTATCAAAATCCAAAACAAACCTTGACTCCAGTTTACACATGTGCCTTCTCTCTGTTACCCCCCTGTAGTATGTACTTTATTATTAGTATACTAGCTCTTTAAGGAATGCCTTCTTTAGAGTTCCTATTCCATGTTCTTAGAATGTTATACTGTATGCTTTGACCATTGCAAACCTGGTATTCTACTTTACTGGTCGTGGGTTGATTTACTCTGCCTGAAATAAACCACCTTATCAACCTTTCTGTCTGGATCTCCATCCTTATTTGATCCACTACCTTACTACACCCCCCCCCCAATGTCGGGCTCAATGATGTCTAAAACCATAAAACGAAGTAAGTTTTCATTGAGGACATGTAATTACACAAATTGACTGGCCATTGTGTATTGTTGATCAGTGTGATGTATCGCTCTCATGTGTTTTAGGGCCCTCTTTTTTGGCTTCATGTATGGTGCTTCCTATGTACATCATGTTACATGGACACATTAAGCAATAAACACAATATTCCATGTTACATGTGACATTGGTACTCATTTTGCTGCTATTATGCTTGGCAATGTGTGGTTTGGCCTGTGTTCATTGTTTACATTATTGTCTATTTCACTACGGATGAGAGCTTCACTCCAATGACCAGTGAGGAAGGCAATTGTCATAATGTGTTGAATAGAATTTTTTACATTTACATTTTTTTATTTTTACAGAAAAAATAGAAAACCTGCGTTTTAAATATTTATCCATGTGTGTACATATGAGACTTCATCTAGTACAATTTTATATCTCCTGATTCTTTTGCATAGGCGTATCACGTTAAAATCTCTATGTATGTATACCTTTTATGTGGTTATATTCTACATATTTATATATTTCCCTCCCAATGCAAAGATTTTAAAAATCTAAAAAAATATATATATATTTTTACAGGAAACACCGTAAAGCCTGAGTATGTAATATATTTATCCATGCATGTACATATAAGACTTTATTTAGTACATTTTTATATCTCCTGATTATTTTGCATATGCTTATAATAAAAAAGTGTATGTTTGTATACCTTCTATGTTTAAGTATCTACATATTTATATATTTTTCTCCTACTGCAGCAAACAAATTAACCATTCTCCTCAAACATCCCCAAACCACTCCTATTTAGCATATTCTGTTTTTCTTTCAAAATATCCCTTACCTCTACTCTTTGACTCATCCCAAACCTATTTTACAACTATGAACTCCGAAACAACCCATTTCAAAGTGTTCCATCCTTTATCCTATTCATCCAACTAACAGACTTTCTGACTCATCCCAAACCTATTTTACTACTATAAACTCCGAAACAACCCATTTCAAAGTGTTCCATCCTTTATCCTATTCATCCAACTAACAGACTTTCTGACTCATCCCAAACCTCTTTTACTTCTATGAACTCCAAAATGACCCTTTCTAAATTATTCCCTACTCTACCCATCCTTTATCCTATTCATCCAACTAGAAGGCTCATATGCCCACCACACCCTATAACAACTTACATTTCCCTCTACTAATCCATGACAAATACACCTTGGCTTCCGGAGTAGTGTGTTAATTACTGAAGAGTGCTTCACTGCCTAGTCCGGGGTAGTAAGCGCTATATAAACATAACTGCAATTACAACCATCAGCTGCTGAATTGTCTTCGGCCAGCTGGTCTGTGATAATTCATGGCTCAGATAAGTCTGTAATTTTGGTGACTTAGACCCAGACCCCAGAGGACACCGGAAGGCAGTGACTTCTTATCACTGGCAACCACCACAATGCCCATCATCTCTCTAAGGTGATGGTGGTGAAAGGGCCGGACCACAAGCCATGTCATCTTTTTTTCCTCCAGCCTCAACAAGAATAAGCGTGGTTTTTGATTATGTATAAATGAAAATGCCCTCTGAAATCTCCTCAACCACTCTGAGGACCTATACAGTCAATTGACTAATGTGTGCTAACTTTCTAGTGAAAAGCTGAATATACAATATGGTGCTGACTTTTCCATTGTGTATCTATTCAGCTGTATCAACCTAGCATTTCAACATGACTACTCCGTTTTTTGTTGTTGTAGGCTCTACTTTTGCCGATGGCCAATTATAGTTTTGCCAGGAGCATCCCTATCATTCGGCTAAGCAGCAGTTTAAATGCACCACAGTGATACATGGCAGGGAAATGGGACTTTGAAGTATGCTTTATAAGCCAATGTTGCAAGTAATAATATAAACAAATGGCAACACTACATATTAATGTGGTGGATAGGTCTAAATGAGATTGAAATCTTTACTTTTAGTCTCCGTTTGGGGAAACAGTTGAAAAGGTTTCAAAGATATTTCCTACTTAATGTTTTTAATATATATATAATGGTTAATTCCGATTTTAGATAAGATGAGTGGAAAAATAAATTTGTAGATATTCACTTTAGACTGCCTGAGCTAGAAATGACTTAGAACCAGTTATGCCATTTATCACACGTCCAGAGCTAGAATACACATTTTGGGTCTGGAGCATGGCCTCCCTCCGAGCCCAGGAATATCAAATGGATAGTAACTGCTTACCACTTAGCAGGAATTAGCTATTTGGGAGTAGATAGTAACATTAGGCAGAACAAAGGCCAGCTTTAGCACTACTTTTTTTTTAACTTTAAGATGACATAAAGGGCTTCTCCAAGTCTCCCAGGGACAGGAAAACAGAAGAACTTCTGACTGGAAGATGGCCACATGATCACAAAAGACTGCACTCTACAGGAGACCAGGGTCCAGATGTAGCTCGCCAAATACCGGTCGGTAACGGCCGATTTCGGCCGTTACCGACCGGTATTTGGGATTTGTAATGTACGGGGCCATTGATTTACAGAATCGGTAATTTTACCAATTCAGTAAATATACAGAGTTGGTAAAATACTGAATCGGTAAATTTACCGATTCTGTAAATCAATATGTAGGTGGCACTCTAATCAGTGCCACAGGCCCTTACGATTCGTTATTTACCATGGAATTCTATTCCATGGTAAATAACGAATTCCTGTATACATGCACATCTGTGCATGTACACCTGTGCCATGTGGCACACAGACATGCCCTAAGGGCATGTCTGTGTGCCACATGGCACACAAGCCAGAAACAACGGTGCAACAGGGTGTCAAAGTGACTCCCTGTCCCCCTTGTAAATTCGGTATTTTTACCGATTCGATAATTACCGATTCGGTATCTGCCATTGAATCCTATGGGCTTCAAGGCCCATAGGAATCAATGAGAAATACCGATTCTGTAATTACTGAATCGGTAAATACCGAATCATACCGATTCGGTATTTGTTACCGAATTTCTACCTACATTTGAATTACCGATTCATGAATACCAAATCGGTAAAATTCGGTATTTATGAATCGGTAATTCACATTTACCTAAATCTAGGCCCTGGTGACCAGACTGCTGCCAGAGGAGCTAGGGCCTGCAGGACTTACCTCAAGGAACATTTTCAGAAGTTGGAGAGTGTGGCTGAAGTTAAAATCTTTTGATTGGGTGGACTCACTCAGGGGATTTGACCGCCGCTGCATTGCTATCAGCCTGAAATTATTTCGATGAGATTGTGGTCCAGTGATCCATTTTATTGTGCTGTCTTCTTGATTTTGAAATAGTTGGTACTCCTTAAACTTTCTGTCCTGAGGAAGAGCCTGTAAAATAATCTTTACGGGTTGAAACATCCAATTGTATATCTTAACTGATTATGCATTAATTGCCTGGACTCTGGGAAATTCATTTAGCCTTTTTATTTCTCAAATAGATTTTCACTCTCAAATATATTTCTTTTTGATTAAGATACTCTTTTTGTTATGATGTTTTGTTCACATATTTTTCACTATTTTACTTTCACTGCCCCATCACATGTAGCACTTTTTCATGCTTTGGAATTGTCACCTTATTTATGCAACGTTATGAATAATTAAACTGAATATCATTTGTTGGTATAACAGTTTTTGATTGTGTTAATCCTAGGCAATGTATTGAATGCCTCTAAATGATTACTATTGGAACATCATCCTTCATTACCCTAGTTCCATTGGAATAAAGGGTGCCCCCTCACCCCGTTTCTTTCTAATCAGGCCACTAATAGCATTTCATTTTCAAGCCCTGGGTATGTGTTATACCACTTCAATAGGGATATATAAGTACATTAAATAGGCAAGTCAAGTGTAAGCCAGTTTTACCATGTTTTGAGGAGTGAGCACTAGCACTTTAGCACTGGTTAGCTGTAGTAAAAACACAACAACACAACAAAATTATCAAATAGTAGAGTAAAGGCTGCTTGGGGTGGTGACAACCCTAAGGCTTCATGTATGCATGTGTGCTCACTTAAAAAAAATTGAAATGAATTTTAATAAATAATAAAAAAATTCAATTATAATTGGATTTTTGTTCATTTCTTTGGGTAATTACTATTAAAGTTGTCATATTTGTCTTACAAATTGGCTTTTCTGAATGTTTCTCTTTTTGCATTAAAGGCAGATCTAGCCTGATTTTGCTAAACAATGATCCTGGTAGGTGCTGCCTCAACCAGGCCAAAAGGCACACCAAACTGCAATACTTACCTCCAAGAACCAGTGATGAAAGATCAGGAAGAACATCTGCAAAGTGGGTCACTGCCAGCTTACTCTCAGTTAATTAGCTTTCTCAAAAAGTAGCTCAGGAAATGCTGTGCATACCTTGTCCTGGATAGTTTTCTCCTCCTTCAAGGCGAAGCAGACTCCTTTCCTCTCTCAGAAGGCATACAGGTTTTCAGTCACTTCTGACAAATCCTCGGCCCTTCAGGTAGAAAGTGTAGACATCAGGTGATGTCCCCTTACTTCTGGGAAATGGATTGTCAGGCTGACACCATCCCTGGCTGAACAGAAGTCCTTTGAGTACTCTGGGGAGTACACCCATCCCTCCTCATTGAGAACTTGGACTGAAACAAACTGCCACGGTTTGAGTCTCACCTTTATAAACCTTCACCAGACAGATAATGTGGATTCACAGTCTCAAGTTTCAGAACCAGTTTGGAGTGTCCTTTTCAGACTGCTCTCTAGACACAGCCTTTGTGCAGAGTGATACTTTCCACAGCAGGTAGAACTGAGGCGTTCTCCTCATTGGAGCACCCACAATACAGACACAATTGGTGTGAGTTATTTGCACCATGGCTGCCATCATCCTAGCTGAATCACGAGCAGGCAAAAAGGGCAGACCTGATCCAGAAACATCTTCCTCATACTGCAGTTCCATCCATCTCCCCTACTACTAATTATTGACTGTGCTATGGCAGACAAATCAGCATCCCCTTTGCATCAAAAGGTCTCATAGAATGTCTAAAGATGGCCATGTGTCAATTCTTCTCACTTCAGTGTCTGGTTCTTCTCCTTCTAACCATAGGAATGTAGGCTGTACACTTTGACTGCCTGGGAGAATAGTCCTCACCCTCCATCTTATGCTTCAGTTCTCAGGCTCATTCACACACAAACAACCAGCTACTACACACAGCACACATGTATATGTAATCTATATTAACTCACCGACCAGGCATTACAAGTTCAAAACCTAAAGGAGGGAGCCTTTCCTGGAAGTTCAGGATGGACTATTCCTTGTATTCATGCTATAAATCATGAAATAAAGTATTTTAAAATTTCACTGTAGCATTAATATATATGTATGTTAAAGTTGTAAGAGATAAGGCACCAATGCTCTATGAACATACAGTGGAGAAATGTTTATCTAACAGAAAGCAGCAATAAAAAGGGCAGACATTAAGGAGATTGCTGACTTTATAGTGATAAGCTATAGTATTCCTTTAAGATGTAGATGACTGCTGAGAATAAAATATACATAATGCTATAATATATGTACAGCTTATTTATTATGCAGCTCACTTGTCATAAAACTGCGTCCAATTCTCTCTTATGAGTGTACCATATTTTGATATCAAAGAAATAGTAATTATTTCATAGTTACTTGATTCTGAACTTTGACATTCATTGACATTATGCACAAAATTACTATCAATGCAAAACATTGATTTAAAAATGTAAGCTCAAAATACAGGCAAACTGTAATACAGTACATTAAAGTACACAACGCTTCAAAGAAGTCTAGAGATCCCAGAAATAAATCAAAATGTATTCTATTAGTTAACTCGCCTTATTCCTCTTATACAATTGTCAAGCTAATTCATGTTAAAGAGCATAACCCGCATCGTTCTGATTTGGGTTTATAATACTAGATAACCAAGATGTTTACTGCATTTTGAATTTCACTAATTGTTTCTTTACGTTGGACCTACCTGAAGTTTATTCAAAGAAAAATTGAAACCCGTGCACACACCTTGGACAACTGTACTTCTATTCGCATAACCACACACATTTTACAGGGACGGAAAATGGGTGCTTTCCTAAACCAATTATATATCATCCAAAAAGAAAAAAATATGAAGAAGCCTGCATAATATTTCTAAAAAAACATATTGACATTCTTGTTTAAGCGCAAAGGCAATTTATAGTGTAGATATTTAATAAATTCTGCTAGTAGCAGATAGGAAGCTGGAATTTCTGAATGATCTCAATATACGTTGGTGAATGACCAGCTTAGCCTTAGGAAAGAAACTCAGATATGTGTAAGCGTATAAGATGAACAGTTTTTAGGTGAGAATAAAAGTGACATTGGTACCTTTTTGGCTCAATTGAAGATCCCTTTCAAATTCTCTTAGTTTCACTGAGATAGCAATGAAAGAGACTTGATCAATCCACCCAAAACCAATGTAACTTAAACCAGGTAAAGCAATAATGAAGAATCGGTTGAAAAATAGTTTAGGGCGCATCTGCCTATTGTAAATGCTTACAGTTCATGGATTGTTCATATTTTTTACTTTATAACACATATCCTAGATTGTGTTCCCATTTCATTCATGGTGTGCTCTTTCTCTGTGATTATTAGGACATTATTTAACAATATAAATATTTGCATGGCAGTACATATTCTTCAAACAATTCATAGACTGTCATTTCTAAACTTTACCAAGGGTGTGTTTAACAGTGCATCTTAATTGATAAACTGAAAATTACATTGAATGAAACATATACTTTATAATCACATTTTCTAATGATGAACCAAAGAGTCACCAAACTACTGAAATAATTCACACTCCAAATGTAATTGGGCATAACAGGAAGTGCTAACTGTCTGCAGGGTCATCACTAGACTTTTTGCCCTGACCCTCTTTATTTCCTGAACCCGTTTTTGCTTGCTTTTACTTGGCTGGCCGCTTGACCAGCGATTTATGGACAGAGGGTTCCAAGAAACCTGACCCTTGCACCTGGACTCTACCATTTGTGTGTCCCACCATGCTAAGTGGTGCCACCCTAGTCCTGGACCTTTGGAAGTGTGTCTGAAGGTCCTCTGCCAGCCCACCTGTGGATCTTGCAGAACCGACGCATTTTCTCTTCTGTGTGGCACTAACCTGAGCAGAACCGACACATTGACTCTGCTGCATGGATTTTCTTGATGCAAGGAGTTTACATTGCGCCCCATCAGAACTGCCACTGCACGATGCAGGCCTCGCATTGCAAGCCTCTTGTCAACTGCAGCCTTGATGATGACGTAGGACTCCACAATGCAAGCTGCACAACTTCGTCAGAAACAGCTGGTGAGCAGCGCATCCTCAATGAAGGACTTCATATCTCAAGCTCCCTTTTGACAGCCTCCTCGACAACGATAAATAAGGGCCTCGCATCGCAGCCTCGCAGCACATGGGTACCGACACTGCAGGATGCATCTCTGACGAGGACCTCGCATCACCTCAGCTTCGGCCTCGATGCTGGACTCAGCAACTCTTCACAACCAGGATTTATGGTACTCTTGTTCAATGGGCCTAGTTGAGTCCCTGTAGCTGGCCCATGTTCCATTGCGATCAGCCTGAATTTGTGACCTGGTCCTTTTGTGCTTTTGGAGCTATATTCACTGAAATCTTTAAAAATGCACATCTCTAGTTGTACTGATTGAAATTTTGGTGTTTTGTTCTTGATCTATTTATTAACATTTATTCTGTTTTTCTAAATTGGTGCAGCATTTTTCTTGCATTGTGTTTTCACTTTATTACTGTTTGAAGAGCTGCATTTATATTCTACACATTGCCTCTAAGTTAAGCCTGACAGCTCTCTGCCAAGCTACCTGGGGGTTGAGCCCAGGTTAATTCAGGATTTGCTTGTGCCTTTACCCTGACAAGGACTGTGGTTCATGCTTTAGTAGAGTTTCTCCCCACTCAACCAGTAATCCAATTTCTTATACTAACATTTATATAAACTGAGGGTACTTGGTAAATCATGAGTGTTGTTCTTTGAAGGTGCAGACAAGTGATGTTTAACACCAACACTTATAAAGACCTGTTCTTAACAGCAGTAATCTTAGTCAAAACAGTTACATAAGAGGATGTTATTTTAATAGAAGGAATCATTCAAATAATTAAAATAAAGAAGAATACAGTTTGGTTGTAAACATGCTTCATCACAGTGTGGCTTCTATGCAGAGCATAAGACTTGCCTGCAGTTTTTACAGCTTCTCCTATTTTTCCATTCCAAAGGACTGCTGGCATTGGAATGTTCACTCCTTAGATCACCACTGTAGTGATTTGACTGAGACAGAAGTGAAAAGTAGACCTGGTAAATGAGGTAAGTGGGTTATTGTGGACATTGTAATGCACATCAGACGAAGTTAATTGTCCCAAACTTCTCTTTATTAAAAGCAGTACTCCAGAAGTATAGGACAACATCCAGACATCTTTTGGTATCTTCCCACTGTCCGTCAAATCGCAAGACATCATATTCAATTATGTGAGGTCACTGCTTCTAGCCAGGATGCAACACATCTCCCTTTTCACAATAAAATAAACCTGAAGACCCTGAAACAAATGCATCTATCAAACTAGAAAATAAATTACACCCACTAGAGATCTTTCTATGAACATTGGCAATTACAGTAACGACATGAGTCACTTCAGAACACATCTCTTGATATGGGAGGACCTTCTAATTTGTGTTTTTACCCTTTCAAATCACCAAATAATGAATTACTAGTGCCAAGGCTGGGCACTCCTTTTTATCAGAAGTATTTTATTAAGACTATCCTTTTCTTTCTACACTAGATAACCTATCACTAGGTGTTGCTTCCAACCTTGCTCAGTTGTATTGAGAAATTCTGTTAAATTTCCTGTGAATTCTTTTTTGTCCTGATTCTTCCATCTTGGATTTTACAGAATTACTCACCAATCTCATTACTTTTATTGGTATGGAAACATAGAAACCTCTTTTTACTCTTTTCTTAGATCGATAGATAAATTCCTTTATTCGGCATTATACAAAACACCATCAAAGTTCAGATAAAAAATACTAACAATACAAACAATCTTAGCATCTATACAGAGAAATAGTTAAAAAAGGGTACATCAGTATTCATTAGAGTTCGTTTCATAAAGATTCATTGATCCCCTATCTAACCCACCACTCCTTACCTTAGATCTTTTTGTCTCTCTTAATTTCAGTGCTAACCTTAAGAAGCTTGTGATGGCAAGCAAGGTAAAGGGGTCTTGCGCCATTTGTAAATGTTGAATGGCAACCTTGGCATGTCTGAATAATTTTTTTTTCAACCAGTTTATTAAATACAGGCGCCTGGGTAATAAATAAAAAGGGCAAAGTAATACAAAATGAAGGGTATCCTGCGGAGATCGATGATCGCAGCCGCAAGGACCCTTTGGCTCTCCATAGTTAATAAAACCCGCTGGTTCAGCTAATAAATAATGTAAAATGCTGAGCCTAAAACGTGTTATTAAAAATCTATCCTGAGAGTTATATGTGAGGGCGAGGTATGGTTCCATTCCTTCGCTGGACCTCACTAAGCCGTAGGCTCTGACTGACTGTTTGCCCCATTCCGTCTCCTCTCTAGAGGCTATCTTATAAGTAAAGAACCTCTTCTTCACACTGGCCTTATCTCGGTCTACACCTCTAGCTGGGTTTGGGAAGAGGTCCTTACAACCAATTTTTTCAAAGACAGCCTTAAGCGACTTCAACCAGGGGATATCCATTCCCTTGTCTCTGCCTAGACAGTCTATAATAATTTGTCTGGTCAGTTCGGCCTCCGGGTTGTTCCAAATCTTAAGCCATGCTAACAGGGGTCTAACTTGGATCCTATCCTCTATAAAGGCCCCCCCCCCAGCTCCTAATGTGCAATACTGGCGGGGATGCCCTTTGGGACCCTGAGGAGCCTTCTCATATACTTGTTCTCCTCGACCTGCAATTTGTGTAAATTGGTGAATCACCAGAGCTCCGCTCCATAAGCTACCTTGGATTAGCAGATGGAGTTATATAATTTCATCATTTGCTCCGGGGACCACCGGCCTAGTCTATGGCCAAAATTCATTATCGCCCCTGTGCTTGACAATAGCCTATTGCAACGCTCCTCAAGTAACGCATTAAAATGTAATCGCCCATCCAATAAAATGCCCAAATAAGAGAGGGATTGCACCTTCTCCAGTTAGTGTCCTTCTATTTTATAATTAAAATTTTTCCTTGATTTTTGCCCTGCTTCCATGATGTATGACTTGGTTAGGTTGGCTGATAAATCTAAGTTCTTCATGAAGGTCACAAAGCCATCTATTAATATCTGTAATCCCTGTGGGGTACGAGCCAACAATACTGCGTCATCCGCATAGAGCAAAACTGAGATTGCTCTTCTGCCCACTCTTGGTGAATCTACATTAACATTTAATAGGGCTTCCTCTAAACCATTTATATACACCGAGAAATGGAATGGGGCCAAAATGCATCCTTGTCGTACACTACTCGTGCAAGCAAAGGAGTCTGTGCAACCACCCTCCATGTTATATCTTACATTTGCCATTGTATTCCAATGTAGGGCTTTAAGATCTTTATAAGATCACGGTCTTCCCATAAACTGTTCAATATATCCCACAACTTCTCCCTATTGACACAGTCAAATGCTGCGGTGAGATCCATAAAGGCCAGATAAACCTCTTCAGTACCAGCGATCATATATTTGGCCACCAGTAGATAGAGATTTAAACATTGGTCTGTGGTTGATCTGTTGGCTCTAAAACCATACTGGACATCAGAGATGATACACTGGTCCTCGGCCCAAATCATCAGGTGGTTAAGGACTACACGTCCCAGGATTTTGGCAGTAACATCTATGAGGGAAATTGGGCGATAACATTGGTGATTATCTTTGTTGCCCTTTTTAAAAATGGGCACTACAGTGGATGAGGACCAGGAGCGGGGGAGCCCTGTAGCTATGGCGGCCTTTAGTATTCTTGTTAAAATTGGAGCCTACAAATCCACTTTACTTAAGTAAAGGTCCGGCGGGATCCCATTCGGTCCTGGTGCCTTGTTTTTGGCAAGGCCCTGAATACCCACAGTGACCTCCTCTAAAGAGAATTCTAATGTTACATTCCATTGCCCAGCTCCCTCATCCTTGTCTGAATGCCCCTCGTGCCTCCTATTGTAGAGGCCAGAAAAGTGCACCACCCACGGCTCCGGGAGGACATTGGAGCCAATCTGTGGGCTATTAGCCTCTTGGAAACAGGGATTGTTGATTATACTCCAGAAGGCAGTTAAGTCCTTCCTTTCCGCGGCTCCTCTTAAGTCCTCCCAAGTTTGAATTTGGAGTGTCCTTTTCCATCTATTTAGTTCCTGTTTATATTGTTGCCTACATTACGTGACCTTTAGTTTATCCCTTGGGTCACGCTACAGGGCGGCCCTCAACTTTTTTTGTGCTAGAGAGCAGGCTCTGTCAAACCATCTCGGGTCCCTTTTAGGCTTTCCCTGTCCTGATGTTTTTAAGAGGGCATCTATTATCTGGCCCATTTCTTCAAATGCGACCTCAATAAGGAGTCCGCCCTTGTTTATGAGAAATCTATAAAATTCTTCCCCGTTTCCTCATCCATTTCAGACACCTCCCCTGGTCGGTGATCTTTTCTCTGTTTAAGCCCCCATCCCTCTTGGTTTTCCTGCTTGCATTTGGTGCCAATTAGGACAGTACTAGGGGGTTATGATCACTGAAGCTACTCACTTCTATAGAGAAACCCTGTACCCTTGTTTTTAACAAATGTGATACTAAGGTAAAATCAATGAAGGGGCTGGAGCCCCTTCCTTTAAAAGTGGGGTTTACCCGCCTATTAGGATCTATAACCAGTTGATCCATTGTGTGTTCGAGCATATATTTGCTCACCAGCCTACTCAGTCCCCTACCCTCCAATGTATGCTTAAAGTGCGGGCCATCCTCAGAATTACAGGAGGTCCACTCTTCTTTAATGGGTAGCAGATTTGGGCACAAATGGCAGTTAAAATCCCCCACAACTAGTAACATTGGTACAGTTGAGCCCTGCTTTTTCTCCTTCAGCTGGCTTAATCTCTCCTCAAGCTCTCTCACTCTGGAGCCTTTTGAATGATAGCTGAGGTGGGTGAGGTGGGCATTAACATTCCTTCGAATTTCTCCAATCTAACTTTGATTAATGACAAGTTGTCCATTAGCGGCTGCAATAGTGATGAGAGAAGGGCTCCTATTTTCTGCAGGTGCACTTCATCTGGGTCCACCAAATCAATTATGTTGTCCTCTCCTCTGGGGGTAGTTACATTCGAGACAATGTCCTGTGGGACTTGAATAATCGATGTGTCCATTAGGGGTAAAGTAGTCTGTTTACACGGCTTAGAGATCTTGGGTTTCTATCCCTTTTTCCTAGTCCCACCTCATGTGCCACCTCTTTTTCTCTTCTCCGCCCCCCCTGATTTGGGTCCGTAGATTGTGAGGACTCTTTGTGGACTTCAGCCACACAAACTACTGTACTCATTGTTTGCGCTGGCAAAGTCCTTACTGGCTGATCTCGAACATTCGAAGAGTCTCCTTCCATATTAAGTGGGGGTGGGATCAGGGGTAGCTGGGGAGTTGCGCTCTCACACGATGGTTGTGTCGTAGAGACAGACTGGGACGGTACTTCTGGGGAGCGCGCATTAATTATAGACCCCAGGGATGAACGTTTTGAGAATACCGGGTCCATAGAAAGACGTCATTCAGTGATGGCAATTTCATGCGCTAGCACAGATGAGGCCCTAGTTATGAACTGATCAAGTGTCCCGGCCACATACCCTACTCCCATCCCTTTCCTTCCTCTTCCTTCACTTGTTGCCATATTGGATCAGTGCAATTGTTGGTATCGTTAGCGAGGGCTTATAGCAATTAGTTATATACAAGTTATAAAGCCCACTTACCGGGGGGGATACTTCCTCCATTAGAATCCAAGTTCTTAGAGAGGTGGCCCAGCCCAGCCTCTACCTGGCTCTAACGGGCCCGCCCTTGGCCCGGGCTTCGCCCGGCACGCACCCTCATGCGTCCCGCCAAACGGTGGCCGCGAGCCGTGAAGTAGCGCTGTGGGGGGGATTGCGCTGGAGCCCAGGTGAGTGTAGTTAAGGGGCTCCTGGTCTCTGTAGTCACCTGAGAGTCCTTATGGCAGCGAAACAACCAGCAACAAAGTACGGCTACGAGCGTCTCCCACGAAGCTGGGGTCGCGAGCCGTGAAGTAGCGATGTGGGCGGGATTGCGCTGGAGTCCAGGGGAGTGTAGTTAAGGGGCTCCTGGTCTATGTAGACCCCTGAGCGCCCGTATGGCAGATAAACAACCAGCAACAAAGTACGGCTACGAGGGCACTCTTTAGTTAATTTGACCGCTGCCAAAGTCTCAACTTTAAACAAAACGCATTTAGTTTCCTTCATTTTGTTATGCTCTACTTTTCTAGTCCATTGTTTTAAATATGTCTCCCTTTCTGTGTCTTGCACTCTCTCTCTTTCTTTCCAGCCATTCTGACTAATCACACTACTCACTCTATTCCAACTCTTCTGTCCCTGGACAAACTACAGAACTGTGTTTCTGCTCTCTAGCTATATCAAAGGGAGTGATTCTATATGCCACTATCTAGGGGTTGGCGTTAACATTTGCCCAGGTGGCAAAGTTTGCAGAGTTTTGACACTGTGTTCCATTTGAAATGCGGTGTTCAGCACAAAACTCTGTGTCCCGCCGCCACGTAGCAGAATTTACAACCCACCACCACCTCCTTATAATAACAAGTTATTTTTCATTTACTTTATTGTTAATTTAAAAGCACCGTAGTAACTGAGGAATTGGGTGGCAGGGCGCATGCACAGACCTGCGGCTGAGGCTTGCAGTCGCTACAGGTTTCTAGTGTGCATGCGTAAAATAAAACACATGTTCACACAAGAGAAGGAGGCACAAACAGAAAGGGAGCTCAAAGCAACGGAACACCAGTGCAGCCAGCTCCAAGTCTGCTGCAGGCTAAGCAGGCCGAGGTAATCCCCCAAAGGCTGCATGCAGGAGGCAGCGTGAGAGCATAGTCGACCTTGAGGATCTGCAGCCTGGGAGAAAGGTGTGGGCATGTGACGCACTGGCTGAACCCCAACCTCCACAAAACTTTCTCTACTCCCCAATCTCGGCTGCCTCCAGAACCTCCTGCCCTCGCACCTCCTGGCTTGTGGAAAATGACTAAATTAGGTATACATAAGCGGCGTTCATTTGTGTTCACCACAGCCACTGTTGAAAGTAAAGTGAAAATCGTGAAACAGTGGCCACGCCATCTTGTCCCTTTTTAGGCCCCTTCATGCACGTAAGTGGCAGCCATTTTGTGTGCCATGGCCTCTCTGCCCATTGCCAATAGCCTACGCGTCTCTCCCCCTCACTCCCCGGCCTCGCAAGCATCCCCCCCCCCGCGCCCGACAGCCCCCGGTCTCTCCTGCTTGGGCCATAAACCCACCTCCAGCGCGACCCTGTCTACGAGCCACATCCCGTGCTGAACCCCCTCACTCTTTCATCTCATTCATAGAACAGGCCCTTTGATAACCTCTTCCTCCCTGCCCGATTGTCCGGCCTGATCCCAGGCCATCACCTAGCCCAACAGATGCAGATTTTGCCCCCTACGGTAGGACCTCGCCTCACATCAAAGGAGCGGGGATTAATCAATGCCTTCACACCCCTAGATCCGACCGATCGCCTGCATTCCTGTTCCCAGCGGAATGTCCAGCTGCGCGATAGCCATCATGCTGAGATTTGGGTGGGGACCCCTACTGTAGATATGTGTGAGAACGGGCCTGAACCGGGGATTCCAAAGATGCCTTTTTCGTACTTCAAAGCAATACCACGGATGTCATAAATGTAATAAAGCCATACACTTGTGTATAAGAGGCCAGGCCTCAGAGATGCGGTTAGAGCACCTCGAGAAGATACCCTGTTGTCTGATTTGACGTGTTCTGCTCCGTCGGAATAAACTCCTGTTTCCTGCCTTCCAGTCTCCAGCGCCTGCCTCTTTGTTTGGTAATATTGAATGGTATGAGAGGCGGCTAACGCCGGGCAAATACTGAAGGGTTCTTGGTCGAATTCGGCCCTGCCTTTTTACAATTGGCGTCCCAAACGTGGGGCCCATCAGCGACACGTGGATCCAGTGGGAGAGGTCCCAACGACAGAGTGAACGACTGCAACGATCGGGAAGTGCACCTGCCCGATAGACCCTCGTCTGGCAGCCGATCATCCGAACTTCACCGGTTCCGAGCAGACCTCTCTTGAGTGATCTACGGTCCTGACTGGGAACCATCAGGAGTGCAACAGCAATTACGGTGGATAGAGGACGATCAGGCGCTGGAAGCGGAAGACGAGAAACTGTCCATGCGGTCCGGGTAAGGTCGTGTAACACGAAGAATTGCGAATTGATTGTTTGATTGTCTTGGAAAATACTAGTATTACGCATTTGATTGTTTGGTTCTGAGAGATTCTCTGTCTACAAACGGGGAAGGATAGGAGTATTCTCCCTTTGCAGATAGTGAAGGGTAGGTAGCGCAGGCTTTTGCCCCCGTTGTAACCCGTCGCGCCTACTTCCCTCTCCATTGATTGATTGTTTGTTCGAGCATTAACTGTTCGAAATTGGTTCTCTGAAAGGATCTTCTCTGCCTACAAACGAGGAGGAACAGGAATTTCCCTCTCTCTTTGCAGATAGTGAAGGGTAGGTAGCGCAGGCTTTTGCCCCCGTTGTAACCCATCGCGCCTATTTTATTCCTCATTTGATTGATTGGTTGTTTGTCCGAACATTGACTGTTTGGAATTAGTTCTCTCTTTGGGTATTCCCTATTTGCGAATACTGTAGAATAGAAATATTCTGCCTAGTCTTCGCAAAGTAGTGAAGGATAGGTAGTGCAGACTTTTGTCCCCATTGTAACCCGTCATGCCTATCTTCTCCCCATTGTTCAGTAGTTGGTTCAGCCCGGACCGTTTATTAGAGGTAGATCATCCGGCTCCACCGGAGGGCACCCCTAATAAAAAGGACATGTGTATAAAATACGGATTAGCCGCTGTATCTTTCCAACGAACTATGACATAAAAATCGCTAGGAAAAACAAAAGGAATCGAGCAAAGTCAGTAGGCCACTGATGGGATTTTTTTTGACCCCGCTAAAATAGAAACACTAGGAAAAGCCCTTCATGAGAAATATGAAACTAGTGGGAGGAGCCGAGCTCGACACCGTGATGACCGCAAGGTAGCTCGGCTCCGCCGACCCCGCTGCTCAAACGTGTCTATCCTGCCGCCCACCCTGCCCAATAACGACAACCTTATCTGCTGATACCTACCATCCGTCCTGGGGGCTCCAGAGTGCAGCAGATCCGCAGCTACGCTCGTCCAGAAAATGAGGCCTCCGGCACGTGGAGACCGGGGCCTTGCCTGCAGTCATCAGCCGGCGAGGTGACATCGGTGGCGGCCCGGGGTGGAGGATGGAGGCCAACCAAAAGGGACCGTTGTGCGAATAAGCCGGAGGCAACACAACGCGCCGAGGCCCGTCCCCGGATCGTCCACAGGAGGTGTCCAGCAAGTTGTGTGCGGGGGATGCCTTGCTGATGGCTCCCCCCTTTTGTTGCCTGGTCCAGCCATTTTGTATACCTGCGCCAGGAGATGGCGTGGGGCGCCCGCGGAGAGGCGGCGCGGACGGCCCCCTCCCCCTCCAAGTGGAGGTCCCTCTCTTGCACCAAGATTGCCATTCGCGTTCCACTTGCGGATCCCCCGCGGCTGGCTGACCGGGGGGGCCCGCTCCGGTGGCCGTGGTGAAGGGCAGCTGCTGTGGGACTGTCAAGATGGCGGCCGGCTCCCCGGATTTGGGCCTGGTCCACTAAGATGGCTCTGGGCTACCATGGGACTCGGATGCTTGCCTGCTCGGACATGAACCCCACTCTTGAAGACGTTCTCTCAGCTCTAGAGATTCTATGGAAGTCGTTGGCCCCCGACTCCCGCGGGCTTCCGGTGGGGGTGACCGCCACCTTACCCTCATCTGGTGCCGTGAGGGAGGATGATTCAGTGCATCGACGGAGGGATACGCCTGCTGTCCCGCTCTCCGGAGTGGCCACGACGTTGTCACGAGATGGCGGTGCTCTCATGCTAACGCCAGCTTTTGTCCTAAATTACTAAGAGATACTGTAGACTACCAACTCGATCAGTTCCGGTGGGACCTCAGCATGGCCCGGTAGGGAAGATTCTGCCCTCCTCACCTTTAAGTCACGGTTCATGCCGCCTGTTCTTTCCGTTGGCGTTAACGGAATTTTTTGAACTGCCGAAAGGGGTTCTGGTCTGACCGCTAGTTATTGGAGGCATTTGGACTATACTCTGGACCTGCCCGGCCTCGACCAAAATGGCGCCAGTATAGGCGGGACTTGCAACTCCTTATGACGTTCTAGTTGCTTAGCCTTGATGTTATGGGATATGTATGCGGTCTTTGTGCACACGGCGGGCGGGGAAGCGTACTGACTGGGCATGCGGACAACCCTATTGATGTGGGTTTTTATTCATTATTGATTATTGTATTATTATAGCTTCGAAGGAATGTTACTCATGATACTCGCCCATGGTGTGCGTATGGACGATTTTATTGTAACTGATCCTGTTATACTTCCAATTATAAAATTAACCTTCACTGATCCTGCAACCGTTAGTCACGTTTAGTTTTTTAATTAAATGGCTCGCCCGTTACGTACCTCTATACTACAGTGTAATCTCTCCTTACCTCATGCGTTTCCCGTCTGCTCTGTGACCGGCCTATATGGTTGGAGGCCCGTATTTGAATGCTGACATCTTCACAAATAAAGTTTTTTTTTAAATATATGGAACTAGCATCATAACAGTCACTTAGATTGGTAGGTTTTCGAATAAAGGCTACTATCCTCAAATAAATGAAGGGCAAGTAAAATGAAGCAATTTTAAAAAAAATTAAAAAGACATAGTACACAGAAATAATGCGAAAAGAATAGTCAAGATCTGTCGTATTTTAGATTCCTGCAACATAAGCAATAGGTAAAGATCCTGATATTTAGATATATCTATGAATAGGACAGTAGACCAGACCTCCTTTACTTCACAGCCCCCTTGTGGATCGAAAGCGCGCCTTTTTCAAACTAGGAATCTTTAATTACACTACAGTTGTACATTCCCCGAAGAAGTACATTGACCCGAAGTATTGTTAGTGATGAACCCCAAGCGTATTCTGGTCCTCGGAATCCTAAACATCATAATCCTTGTTTTACCCACCTCGTGTATCAGAGGAGTTTTTAAAAGCTCCTAAAACTCACCAGAGGAATGCCCTCTAGTCTAACGTGAGGCAAAACGCATACTATTAAAGGCACGAAAGCCCTCAGTGAAACTTGCCACCCCCCAATAGTTTCCATGCTCTGCGAATAGGAACGACCCTATACCACTGTAGACCATTTCTTTCCTTCAAATGAAAACATGACTCCGTCACCCCCCCCTCACCTTATACTGAATACCCCTGGCTTTTGACCCTTTCCTACATGCGGTCTGTACTACCACCCTCGGGCGATCTATGTAATAAACAGCCTATCATCGGTTGTCTTTGCCGCACTACCAGTTCCTCTGGGCTTCAATGCCGAGATGCAAGGTACTGCATCCCAAAGAGATAAGTCAGGTACGTGGTAGGTAAAAACATTTTCGTGTTTATGCGCGCTGATGTGCTTTGAACGCTGCCCCCTCCCCCTCTTTTCTTTTTCTGCAGGTTAATATCGGAATTTCAGCTGAAGTATGGAGAAGACCTAAAAACGCACCGTGTTCCACGTGAAAAGAAAAAAAAAATAGGCTAGCTCTGTGAGATGGTACATTGTATACAGGAGCTATCTCTGGGAGCGTGAAAAACATTGTATGGTATGAATGTGCGCATGGGCCCTGATTTGTGCCGTATGAATGCTTATGTGTGGCACACGTCTGGGTTGGCAAAAGAATGCTTTTTGTATGACTGAGGTGTTGATCGAACGGTTAATGGGATAGGAAAATTAAGCCCGAACATGGTACCTGCATGTGAAAGACGAATAAGAGTATAGCACATTCCTTAATTAGAGACGACTCTCTCTCTGGAGCTAGTAAATGGGAGAGTGGCCTACACCAGAAACTTGAAGGGTTACTGCAGTACAATGAACCCGACCCCAACCGATATCCCAAATGTATACCCAAAATAATGCGCACCAGTGAGTCAATTTATGCGCTGACTAAATAAGAGACGTTAAGAGTACCCCGGGTCGGGGTTCATCCAAAATCCCCCTCAGCCCAGAAATTAGGGATATTGTCATGTTTTAGATTTACCCCTTCTTCTTCCATCCTCATAGAAAAACCAGAATTGTACCATTATCATCATCATTTGCTAGATGTTGGAAGACCCCACCGTGAGTATAAGCACGACTGGACTAGTGTCCGACCAATTAAAAAGGAGTAAGTATTTTTGAAACGAGGTAACCAACAAAAATTGCCTGCTACTAGGAAGGGAGGAGAATAAAAAGAGCTCGACCCCCAAATGAATTAAAGGGAATACTGAGAATACGCAACACGCATGACAAAGTCCTTTTTATAGCTCTGTGTCTTGTCTTAGGTTTTCGTACTTGATGTATGTACTGTCGCGCCCTATCTGGTATTTGTGTGTACGTAAACTAGGAATTTATGTTTTCCCTCAAGCTTGTGTTTTTACGCGTAAAACTGACCCGTACTGTTCTATGTGTGTGTGCACTGAATAGCCTATTATTATACACGTTTTTTCCTCTCTCTCTCTCTCTCTCTTTATGTTGTACCTGTACTAATAGCCTATTTGGTGCGCACAACGCTCTCTCCCTCTGAGGGCTCCCTTGCTCCCTTTTGAATAAATGACGACACTGTACCTCGCCGGTACATGTATAATTGGATTTGAACACGACAGTGTTTGAACAAATTGACAGAAACAAAACGATCGTATCTTGCCATATTACTACCTCTCCTTTCTGTAAGATGATGGAACTTAATTGGCTGAGAAAGAAAGGACAGGTAAGACGACTGATGTCCCCTAATCTGGCCCTTAAAAGGGAGCTATATGTCAATGGCTTTTTTTAGTGCTTTAGTAACACCACCTTCATCATTCAGATTACCACCGCCCATTGCACAAAAGTAGAGTGTCCGAAACGTCCCCGTTTTTCCAGAATGGTCCCAGTTCTGTACCAGCCGTCCCAGAAAACCTTAAAGAGTGTAGCTGATGACCTTGTTTTTAAAGATAAATCACGATCGCGAATGTAACAGCAATAAACACCAAACAGACATGATGATGGAAAATAGTAAAAATGCCTGCAAACCTGCACCACAGCAATGATTCATGAGTTAATAGCATACCCCGATGTAAGGATTAATAAACATCCACCCTATCGTGACCGATAAATGTTTCCCCAACTACTTGGGGTTGGGAGAGAAATTGAAGTGTGTGAACGTCTTCCCCTGCCAGTTCTCTAAGACTTGTTTTTGTACTTATTTAAAGATAACATGCAGTCGGAGGAGGAGAGGGGCCGGACGAGACGCACAGCCTGGCTGCAGATCGGGGAACATCTATGACCTCGACCAAGGCGGAGCCACAGAGCAAAGAGATGCGGGACGAGGCACCATTCTCAACATGGAAAGTGAAAAGAAAGAAGGGCTGTCCAGAAGCCCCTGCATGTTGACCAGCTCGTGCCGAAAGTCCCAGCCCATTGAGCCCGATTGATGGGCCCACTTGCTTGAGATTTCTGCCCTCCTTGGTCCATTTCAGATCTGATCCCACTCCACCCTCTCCTCTTCCCTCGGCCTCCCAAAGCACGCCCCCATCCCCCCCCCTTTTTTCCATATGGAGTTTTTTTTAACTTGACTTCAAGAAGAAACACAGCACAAAGATAGAATAGGGTTTGTCACGAAAGAAGAACGGAATGCGGGTACCCCGCCTAAAGTACCTATGGTAGATCAGTTAGGAACAAGACAATCAGGACTGTGGTCCGAGAGCAAAGAATGGCCACACCCTGCAACGTGAAATCTGGATTAGAGCTGGACGCATAGCTCCACTGCCGGTGCTCAACAGTGCCAACGAAAAAAAAGAGGAAGAACAATGAGAGCCTACCAGTGATGTCTCGCTGTAATAAGACACTGGAAAGAAGAACCCTTTTTTTAACATTACCACCCCTTGACTGTCACTTGTATTAAGCTCCCAACCACTTTGTATTGATTATCACCCAATTGAGCTTTCCAAACCTTACATCGGTCACTTTCAACTGTGCATGGATAACTAAGAAAGCGTCAACTCTGTATCATGATGATTATAGAACACCAGTCATACACATGAACATTCTGTCTAGTTTTGATCCCCACGGAGTCCAGACCTCAAGTAATGTACTTAATAGCCCTTATTCTGCCAGAACATTTTTTTGTATGACATCATGTTTGTATTCGAACGAATTCCCTACATCATCTAAGTAATGTCCCCATCTCCAGGTCTAATGTATGACACAGCTAATGTAATTTTGTATGCACTGCCTCCTCGCCTATCACCTTGACTACATATGGTTATGTACGATTCTGTCAGCATTGATAGCAGAATTATTTCCTTCTGCCCGTAATGCATATGGGCTACCAAAGCGGATTGTATAACTAATGTCAGCTTGTACATCCTCCCCTGTGACATGAACAGAAATGAACTAACTTATGATAAAAACTGGGGACTGTGGAAAATGACTAAATTAGGTATACATAAGCGGCGTTCATTTGTGTTCACCACAGCCACTGTTGAAAGTAAAGTGAAAATCGTGAAACAGTGGCCACGCCATCTTGTCCCTTTTTAGGCCCCTTCATGCACGTAAGTGGCAGCCATTTTGTGTGCCATGGCCTCTCTGCCCACTGCCAATAGCCTGCGCGTCTCTCCCCCTCACTCCCCGGCCTCGCAAGCATCCCCCCCCGCGCCCCGACAGCCCCCGGTCTCTTCTGCTTGGGCCATAAACGCACCTTCAGCGCGACCCTGTCTCCGAGCCACATCCCGTGCTGAACCCCCTCACTCTTTCATCTCATTCATAGAACAGGCCCTTTGATAACCTCTTCCTCCCTGCCCGATTGTCCGGCCTGATCCCAGGCCATCACCTAGCCCAACAGATGCAGTTTATTGCCCCCTACGGTAGGACCTCGCCTCACATCAAAGGAGCGGGGATTAATCAATGCCTTCACACCCCTAGATCCGACCGATCGCCTGCATTCCTGTTCCCAGCGGAATGTCCAGCTGCGCGATAGCCATCATGCTGAGATTTGGGTGGGGACCCCAACTGTAGATATGTGTGAGAACGGGCCTGAACCGGGGATTCCAAAGATGCCTTTTTCGTACTTCAAAGCAATACCACGGATGTCATAAATGTAATAAAGCCATAAACTTGTGTATAAGAGGCCAGGCCTCAGAGATGCGGTTAGAGCACCTTGAGAAGATACCCTGTTGTCTGATTTGACGTGTTCTGCTCCGTCAGAATAAACTCCTGTTTCCTGCCTTCCAGTCTCCAGCGCCTGCCTCTTTGTTTGGTAATATTGAATGGTATGAGAGGCGGCTAACGCCGGGCAAATACTGAAGGGTTCTTGGTCGAATTCGGCCCTGCCTTTTTACAGGCTCTGGGCACTTCCAAACCCGCACTGCCCCAGCAGACCCCCGAACACTCTGACTACAGATGAGGTGTCTTTGAGTGCACTCAGTCTGCTGTGGGGTGTGTGTGCTTGCGTCATGTCAATATTGTTGTGCATTTGTTGCTGGAGCCATGCCTTGTTTAGATGGCTGAGCTCCCCTACAGTCTCACAACAGGTGGAGCGGAATTTCAACTCCACGGAACTCCGCATAGTGAAGCACTATGAGCTCTGCCCACTACTAATCCTTTCTTTAAGAAATTTTACACACTTTTCCTCACCAATTATATTCTTTCTTTTATAGTGTAATTAAAACATACTTCAAATCCATTAGTCTCCGGGTGATGCAGCACACATTTCAAGTGCCTCTGTCATATTGAAATGACATCATTCCCTTTACTCACTATAGTGAGTAATGGATTGGGACATCCTTCCCCTTCAAAGTTATCTCCAAAGACCTTTATGCCAGTGCTGGCGGTTATGTCCAACAAACACCTACATTCTGGCCATCCTGAAAACAAATCAACCAATATTAGAATATACAGTTATTCTACTCACCCAAAAAATTGACCTATTATATCATGTGTTTGCTCCAACCAAAGCGTTCATGGTAAATCTCTACAAATCCTAGGGGGGGACACTGTGGAACTTGTTACTGTTAGAACATATATTGCATTCTCTCACCATTTACTTTCTACTTCCTGTGCTATTCCTGGACACCAAAAACCTATTCTTCAGTTTTGACTATTTCCGAATGTCCTTTGTGAGCTAAAGATAAAAAAAACTTTTCAAAATATTTTCTGGAGGAATTAGCCTGATGTCTGTACAAATGAAACCTCCTACTTTAGATGATGAACTAAAAAGGTTTACATTCTCCACAAACTTGGTATTTTTTCAATCAATATTTCTGAAGCCTCTAATAATGTTTCATCATTGGCAACTTCATTAAGCAGCTCTTTTTCCATGCCTTATCCAATGAGTCAAAACAATGCAACTCTTCTTCAGAAATAATATCCTTCATGTTGACAACTCCAGTTGCTAAACCAATCTCAACCATATGCTGATTTATTCTTAACACTAGGTATATAAACCAAACCAATGCATGTCTATGTAGTTTCATGACCTTACAATACTGTGTTTAAGCCTTTTTAATTAACACGTATTTAATGGATGTTGATGAGCGATCATTTTAAGTCAGAATTCCCAAACAAAAAATCCTACATTTTTTAACCGCCCAAATCACTGTCTGAGCTTATTTTTCAATAACAGAATAATTATTTTCAGGTTTTTGTACTTCTCTCAATGCAAATTCTATGATATTCTCCATTCCATTTAGAATATGCATAAGCACCTCTCCTAAACCTGTACAAGTGGCATCTATTGCAATACTACGAGGATAAACAGGATCAAACATTTGTTAAAACTGATAGAGAAGGGCACCAGCTGCTATTTGGCACATTCTTTGAGGTGGGGGAACCCACATTGCTTAGTTGCACTGATGCAGCGCACCTCCGGAAATAATTTCTAAAACCATGACACTTTTCCCTGAAGTAGAAAATCATACATATACTCAACAGTGGGGCCCATAACACCCCGAGTCACTCATTAAACACTTATACTCTACCTCATGGATCAGTGAGATTCAAAGGAGAGCTGCTGTATCTAAGTGGAGTGTCTAAACTATAACTGGATATTTATACTATTTACACCTGCAGTTTGAACGAGTTTACCATGGTTTTTATTATTCAAAACATTTATTTAGACACGCCACCACTGTGGTTGACGAATCTGCTAGTAAAAAAATAGGCGTAGGAAAACTCAAGACCAGCTTAATTCTCCATTTATCTAATTTTTATTAAAAGCAAATTTTAGCATGTCTACAATTTTATTCACTTTATTTATTTCTTTATTCAAAAACGACATTTAAAGGAATAAGAGTTTTGCCTCAAACAGTTAATTTCATTTATTTTCAGAAAATTCACATATAGACCTTTTATTTACATTTCAGAAATGCAAGTAATAGCAAAGGACAGATAGTTCCCAAAGTTAATTTATTCTCCTAACTTCCCTACCTAAAACCCTCAACTAAAGCTCAGTTCTCATTCAAAAAGAAATAGAAAATTATTCAGAGTCTTACATCTCAGGAAAATCAGCGTATTGGCAGCATCTCGGGAAGAACTTGAAAAGAAGTTTTTTCCCTCAGCAAAACCAGCACTTTTTATACCTTTTTCACTAGCTCTATCTATCTAAAAGAGTAACTTTCAGCATAAATTTGAGTTCTGATTGGACAATTTTGGGGTGGATGAGCATCACCTCATCATTACAACATCCAATTTTCTTCCGTCAGCTAACATTTTAAAAGGTTCATTGTTTAGGCAACGTCCGGCCTAGTCACGTTCTCAACTAGCTACTTCATGAGATCTTCTCACGTTCAGAACCATTGTGCTCATCCTTTTTGGCAGCCATCTGGACTTCCAGGCCATACTGTCCTTGAACTGCATTCACTCCAAGCACAAGCAGCTCACATTCGAACTCGGGCTTTGGCTTGCGCATGCTCAGTTCATCTTCTATTTGCAGTTTAGTAAGACAGCCATATTTTCACTACGCCTCACAGGCCAGAATGGGAACTATCATAGAAACAAACACAAACGAACATTAATTTTGGAAATCTAACCCTTCTGTTTACCTCCCCCCTTACTAAGGTTTTGCCTATTAGTAGTTACCTAGTGAGATAAGCAACATTTAGGCGTAATTTGCTCACCTGTCTTCATGTTTTGCCACAAAATACGTAAACAAAAAGCACATTTATGTCGCATTTCATTATTTCAAAGCTGCTTACTAGTTTAGGACACGACAAAATCACATAATTCGTTAATTATGATTGTAACATAAGCAAAATTATTTCCCATGTATGTCAGTGTAGGTGCAATTTTTATTCTAGGTTGGTTAATTTCACACATCACTCAATTAGTTCAAGTTATGATTATTGAAGTGTGACTTTACAAGGGGTGCACAAAATTTTGTTCCTCCACCTTGCTCCATCAACTCCCTCCTTTGGTGATTTTATCACCAAAATATCTCCCAAAATGTTGCAAATTTTATCAAAACATGTTTCAAGTTCTTCAGATTAGTATGAATTTATATTCTAGTATCTTTTTCTCTAGTCTCTTTAAAAACCTTTTTTCAGAACTCCTCCATTTCTATATCACCTTTACCTCTCTCTCTTTCTCGTTTTTCTTGGATTATCTTCTTTAATGACTTTCTAACATTCCTTCTTTTTCTGTATATGTAACATAATCTTATCATTAAAATCGCTAATACTATCACTGTTACTGGAATTAGTATTTTGCCTATAATTGAACTACCTATTTCTTGAAACAAACGATTAATTGCTGTAAAACTTCTACTAAGTCGTTCAAGAATACCATCAACCTCCAGTGGTTCAATTTCTCTATGCAACTCTGTAATATTTGTAATGTACTTTTCAATATTTTGACTTTTATCTGGAATATAGGTGCAGCAGTGCTGTACCTTCAAAATTCCACAAACTCCTCCTTCTTTTGCTAATATTATGTCAAGAGCAAGACTATTTTGCATTACCATAGTTCTCATAGCAATCATTTCGGTGTTTACCATTAGAAATCCACCTGCTGTATCTGTTGACAAATGGTCTACTATCATTGACAATCTTCTAATTCGATTTGCATTGAAAGATATTCCCACTGCTGGTATCAGTGCTCCAAAAATATCACCTATTATTTCTATTACACTCTCCCGTTTTCTATGACTTAAAGGTTTACCTATCTCATGTATGCCATTAGTACTTTTATCTCCATGGAAGATTTTAGGAAAGACCAAACCCACGTAGCAACTCCCATATCAGTGGTCAGGTAATCTATAATAAGCCTTGTTTCCACAAATGTAGTAAATAGCAGGAACAACTGGATATTTTCCCCCTTTAAATCCCCAACCCCCTTGGATTCTATAAGTATCTTTACATTGACTTGCTCCCACACAATAATTGTCATACAGAGTGTTGTCTCTCCTAATACAAAATTTGCCTAACAATGGACTGTCTATATTTATAGCTACATTCACATTTCTTTCATCAAGATTTTCGTCATCAAATGTCCAGTATTTAGATTTCTCATGCTTTACTTTTTCTTTACGTTTATAGGCGATTCTTCTTTCCTCAACCATATCTAAAAATGCTTTCTCTTCCACTCCCATTTTACATGTCAAATTATTTTTTAAAGGCGTAATCATGGCTCAATTCATCTATTTCTAAAAAGAATTCTCCCATAACTGTGGCAAACTTTTTCTTATTCAGTGCATTATCAATTTTCAATTTTGCAAAAACTTCATCTGATTTAGAATAATGATATTCTAATTTTCCTGTTTGATAAAACAGGCTTGCAATCACACTAATCGTGACTCCATATGTAAGCGGAAGATGATGATACGTCACCCCCTCGTAAACAGATGCAGGTAACTTTACACACACATAACAGTCACTAGCATCCATTGTCCTGACATATTCAGACAACAATCTTGAAAATGTATTTTTAGTGAAATAATTCTTGAACAGATTCTCGGCAGAGAAATACTAAAACTTAAACTACTCCTCACTTACTTCTTCCCTTGTACTAAGCTTAGGTTAGGTACACCGGGGTAGGCGTAGGTTAGAAGCACCAGTTGAGTACTTTTAGCCACTAATAGAACTATCCTGATGTATTTCTGGCCTATATACATGCTGCTTGTTAGACTTTGATTCCACATTTTGTTCACCTGAACTCACATTATGTTTTAACTTCACTAAGTTATCCTGGAAAGGAATGACAATAGCCAAAATTATCCATATCAATATAAGTAATCCAGTACATATTAAACATGATCCACTGTTATGTGGGAATCTAGGACCCTAGTGTAATTTTTCCCGATTCATGACCATATATAGGTTTAATTCACCCAGTCCTTATATAGGCATAAGGAAGCATTGCCTTATTTAGTTATAGCCTGTGCAGCCCTAATATGGCATGGCTACTTCCACTAAACACCGAGAATCCACATTGATTCCGTGGTAAAACAAGCCTTCAGCAGTCAGGAACTTCCCCCTGCTTGAAAACTAATTTATCCAAGAAATCCGGGAGTTTTCAAGGAACTGAGGCACTAGTGACGATAGTATGTCCAATCTTACGTCAGACTCGGCACCTTCAGGGGTATAAATATGCCTAATTTGCTCAATCAAACACACGGTGGTTCAGGAGCAGATCGACTAACTACTTGCTCGACGCCCTGCTGCTGCAAGTGCCGAAGGAAGCCAACCCTCCAACTGACACACTGAGAGACTCTGTTATTTCTCCTGCCGATAAATCCAGCTCCGGTGTTTCCAGGCCACCCTTGCGGGTTGCTGGGAGATCGAGTCGCAAGAGAGAGATACCAGCCCTCTATCATCCTAAAACCAAGGTACGGAGCTGATTAGACCCCTAGAGAATTCTTGAATAGATTCTTGGCAGAGAAATACTAAAACTTAAACTACTCCTCACTTACTTCTTCCCTTGTACTAGGCTTAGGTTAGGTACACCGGGGTAGGCGTAGGTTAGAAGCACCAGTTGAGTACTTTTAGCCACTCTTTTATTATTGTACGTATTTTATGCATTTTACGTATTCTATGTTTATGGCTTAGAAACCATATCATGCTTTTACAGTACTATTTTATAATACTATTCGTATTATATGCATTGTACTTCTTAACTAGCATTTCAATTGTGGCAGTGCATTTCTTATGCTTAAGAAATAAGACTGTTCAATAAATACTTTTATTGAAAACGCCTGTCTCTCTATTTCTAAGCAGCTCTGGTGAAACGAAACATGCACATCTGACTGAGTGAAATAGACGTCTATTGAGATATGTTTCATTCTGGGGAAACAAAGTTGTCATGTTATATGGTTGTTATTGTTGTTGTTATTGTTATTGTTATTTTTGATTTATAACGCGCTCAATCACCTACAGGCCTCTAAGCGCTTGGGAATCGATGATAAACAACAACTTTGACAATACAGAGGCATCCACTAGCCTAAGTGGCTCAAAGGGCTCTCCTAAATAGCAACGATTTCAACCCCTTTCTGAAACATAGGAGGTTTCCTTCCTTACGTAGTGGCTCAGGTAATGTGTTCCATAAGTGAGGAACCAGCACCGAAAAGGCTCTTCCGCCCTTGGTGGCAAGTTTGTACCGAGGACACACCAGTAGCTGAGAGTTTGAGGATCTAAGAGCTCTCTTTGGGCTATACACTGCCAAACGATCTTTAATGTATGCGGGCGCCATGCCATAAATGGCTTTATGGGTTGTCAGAGACTAATCCGTTCTTGTTTATTCGAGAAAGTTTCTAGTCACCTCTGAGCTAGCTGGCACTCACAATTAAGTCTAATATATTCGGCAGAGACCTAGTCGACATAAGTCCTACATCTAAGCTGCAGGATATATTATTCTAATGTGCAGAGCCTATTGGGAATATAGGAACTACACTACACCATTTTCTAAAAATAGAACATTTCGTCTTATGATCATTAGTAGACATTTTTTTATTTCTTTTTACACAGCACGTATTTCTAACAAGTTTTCTTCGACTTTTTCACTTACAGTGCCCTCTCTTTTATCAGTATTTCAGGTTTTACCTTCACCTTATCTCTTGGTCAATTACCACTTGTCTCTGTAATTCAGTTCTTTACTCACTTTTCCCATTTGACTTTGGACAGTTCAGATTCTCTTGACTGCTGTTTACTTCTTTAATTGGAGGCAGTATTATATAGGTCCATTCAGGTGATTTGTACTTCTGATTTGGTCTTCTCACTCTTTTTGGCCTTTGGACACCTTCTATTCTTTTTCCCAATGATTCTCTTTGACTGGTTATTTCATTAACTTGGTCCTCTGGCTTTCTTTCTTTGTTAACTAGTTTAAATCTCAGTCCATCATTTCCTTTAGGCCATTTATCTCCTTTACAAACTCTTTTTGTCTAAGGCTCCGTGGTGTTATGTTCCACTCTCCAAGCCCTTTTTCTTGGACTCTTTCTCAATGAAGTTTCATCTGCACTGTCGTCAGTCTCACTTTCAGTGTCTTCGACAGTTTCATTTATGACAAACTTCACAATGTGTTTCTCTTTTTCAGAATCAGTTTTATCTTTTGACAGTTCTTTCACTCCGTTAGGAACATCTCCATAGCTGGTACTTGGAATCTCATCCTTATCGTGAGTTTTTCCTTCTTTTCCAGTGTCAGGATTTTTGTTCCTGCTTTCAGAGCTTTCAGACTGTTCTTCAGAATTTTCTTGATCACCAGTTGTATCTTTCCTTTGCTCAGTGTCCTTACTGGTGTTATTCTCTACTAATTCTCGATCTTCAGATTGATCTTCAGAATTCGGTACAATAAAAATTTCTTCTTCTCTTTCAGATGCAGAGCTAGCATCTGATACTTCCAGATATCGATGTTCCTGTGGATCTTCAGTATCTGGACTTCTCTCTGGTTCACCTTCAGAGTCAGAATCAGTTTTCCTTTCACCTTCTTCGTTTGGATTTTCAGGTTCAGGCACACGGATAGTATGACTTGCGTGTACCCATCTCTTTACACACTTAACTGCAGTGGTGCTAACCAATATGACCTGTCTCGGTCTCTGCCAACGGGGCACCAAACAGTTTCTTCTGCAGTGTACCTTTATGCGAACCCAGTCTCCAGGAACTAGATCATCAGCTGGATTTTTCTCTTTCGTGTTCGATTCAGTTCCCAACTGATGGAACATAGAAGTCACCACGTCAGACAGGTTTTTATAGTAATCCAGTATGATGTCATCATTTATAGTTAACAATTTATCAACTGGTACAAATGCTTGTCTCATCACCCTGCCCATTAAGATCTCATGTGGACTCAGTCCAGTTTTCCTGTCAGGAATGCTTCTTAACCACTTGGACGCTAAGGCATGCCGATCATGCCCATTGACTTTCCATTGAAATCAATGGAAAGTCCATGACGAGTTACCCTTGTCATTAGCACTGAAGTGGTTAAGGTCATCAAAACAAGTGTCAAGGCATCTGGCCACTTCAGTTCTGTTTCCAAACACATTTTTGCAATCCTGTTTTTAATTGTGCCATTTACTTGCTCAACCACTTCTGAAGCCTCAGGTCTGTAAGCACAATGCAGTCTCTGACGAATATCCAGTGCTTCACATACCATTTGCATGAGTTCATTTTGGAAATGTGGGTCACAATCAGTTTCAATGGTCACTGGGAAACCGAACCTAGGGATGATTTCACGTAGTAGTAACTTTGCAACAGTTAACCCATCATTCCTCGTCGTAGGGAAGGCCTCTACCCATCAGGGGAACAAACAGATGATCACCAAAACATATCTGAGTCTATTACAAGGTGGAAGTTCTATGAAATCCAACTGCATTAGTGTAAATTGTCCTCCCTCCCGTCCTATGGTTCCCAAACTCACAATTGTTCTTCTGTTTGGATTAAACTGCTGACACACAAGACATCTTTGACATAAGCTTTCAGCAATCATTCTGAACTTTGGATTGTACCACGTCTGTCTAAATAGACAAAGCATGGCATCTCTCCCAATATGAGCTTGACCATGGTACATTCGGGCCATATTTGAGATCATGCTATCGGGCATTACTGGTCTTTCATCTTTGTAAACCCAAATTTCATCTTCCTCTCTTTGTCTGCATCCTGCTTTTAACCAGACATTTTTCTCTTCCTCATCAGCTTCTTCCTTCATTTGCCTCACTTCCTGCCAAGTTTCAACTACTGTTGTTAGCATTAAGGACTTAAACCATGCTCTTTTTCCCTGTCCCGATTGATGGATGCAAGATATTTAGAGCAGTATTTAGCAATTGAGTCTACATACCTGTTACCTCGGGTGTTGTAGTCATCCCCTTTTTGTGTGCTGCACACTTCACCACAGCTATTTTGTCAGGCAATTGAATTGCATCAATTTCAACATTCTCACGAATTCTGCATTACGTATGGGGGATCCTGCAGAAGTCAAATAACCTCTTTGGGACCACAGCTGTCCGTAGTCATGGACAACCCCAAAACCAACAGTCACTACGATAACCTTGATCTCCTTTCCCAGTTCACATGCTCGAATCAAAGCAATCAATTCTGCTATTTGAGCAGAACCAATCCCTTTCAGACAAGAAGCTTCCAGTACATCTGCTACTGTGAAAACGGCATATGCTACACTCAAAACACCCTCATCTGTTCTCAGACACGAACCATCTACAAACATCACATATTCAGATTCAGGCAATGGCTCATCTTTGATATCTGGTCTTGGTTTGGTACAGTATTCAAGAACAACTAAGCATTTGTGATCAACATCATTTCTCACCTCTGTTTCCATGGTATCAGGCAATAATGTGGAAGGGTTTACATTTACGCATCTAGAGATTGTCACATTATCTGCACCCAGAATTGTTTTTTCATATTTTGTCGTCCTATTATTGATCAGGTACTGTTTTGTCCTAGTGAGGAGAATCTCCACAGAATGAGGTACATACACCCTCACAGGAAATCCCATCACTATCCCTTCACTTTGTTCTATACTGACACTTGTAGCTGCTACTGCTTTCAGACAACCTGGCAATGCTTTTACAACAGGGTCTAGAACAGCTGAGAGATACGCAATTGGCTTTCTAAGTTTTTCATGTCTCTGAATCAGTACTAACAATGCACATCCTTCTCGTTCACAGCAGTACAATTCAAATTCTTTTTCATAGTCAGGCATCCCTAAAGCTGGTGCTTCACATAGACTCGTTTTTAACTGCTCAAATGCTTCTATTTCAGTTTTGGTCAGTACTATATGGTCTCTGATATCTGCTCTGGTTAATCTCTGCAATGGCTTTGCAATCAGTGAGAATCCACTAATCCATTGTCTACAGTAACCTACCATTCCCAGGAACATTCTTACTTGTCTTTGAGTTTTTGGTGGCTGCATTCCTTGTATCATTTTGATTCTTTCTGCAGTAACTTGTCTTATTCATTTGGCAATCTTATGACCTAAGTATTGCACTTCTTTCTGACAAAATTGTAATTTAGAGGAAGACACTTTATGTCCCTCTTCTGCCAAATGATTCAGCAATGCAAGGGTATCCATTACACATGCATCTTTTGTCTTGGATGCCACTAGGAGGTCATCAATATATTGAACCAATACAGACTCTCCAGGCATGCTCAAACTTTCTAATGATTTCTTCAACAACTGATTAAAGATAGATGGACTTTCAGTATACCCTTGAGGAATTCGGCACCATGCCAAAATACGATCTCCGAATCTGAAAGTAAATATTGGCTGGCTTTCTGGGTGCAATTGAACTGTAACGCATTACACAGATCGATCACAGTGTACCATTCTGCATCATGGGGAATTTGATATAAAATCACTGCTGGATTTGGTACAATCGGACAACATGGGACAACTATATTATTAAACTTTCTCAAATCCTGTACAATTCTAAATGTTCCATTTGGCTTTTTCAATCCCATTATCGGTGAATTACAAGGACTGCTCTCTATTTCTCTCAGTATGCCTTGTTCAATAATTTTGTTTATCACTGGGGTTATTCCTTCAATTATTTCTGTGGTCATTTTGTACTGGGAATGTTCGGGTAATTCGCACCTTCTTTTATAGAGACTTTTACAGGATCTACATCTTTCATCAACCCAATATCTTCTCCTGTGAAATGCCACACTTTCTCTTTCACTACCTTTTTTAATTCATCAGGTATCTTTTCTCGATCAAACACAGGGAACAATTTATTTTGTTCTGCCTCAATCATGAGCATAGTCATTTTATACAGGCTATCTTCATCTGGGGTTTGCAACTCTATGCCATCTGGTAAACAGTATATGGCACAGTTCATCTTGCACAAAAAGTCTCGTCCTAACAGATTTACAGGGCTACTATCACACACCACAAATCGGTGCATGTCTTTGAAATTTCCAATTTCTACTTCAACTGGTTGTGTCAAATAAGTTTTAATCTGCCTATTAGCTACACCTACCACTTGGATACTCTCTCCCGAGAGAGGAAGATTTTGGACTTTCACTGATCTAACAGTAGAACGGGTAGCACCAGTGTCCACTAGAAAAGTTATTTCTACATCATTCACTTTTCCGTTCACAAATGGACCAGACTGATCTACCTCAAGAGTGGCTCCAAGAACACAATCTTCTTCCTCTCTCAGGCACCGTCAGAAACTTTCATCCGACTCACTCCCACCCTCCTCTTGTAACCAATACTGGGGACTCACATTCACTCTGGGCGATCTATTTACCTGCTCGCCTCCGCTGAATCCTGTCTCTGCACTGTATCTCTGTTGGTTTACACTGTGTGGAAGTGGCGGTTGTGGCACCTGACTTTGCTGATTAACTATCTGCTGCTGTTGCGGTTGCTGTTGAATTACCTCATGCTGCACCTGTGGATTAAATGATGTATTTTCTGGATTAACTCTTGGTGGACACTTACACTCTTTCCTCCAATGCCCTATTTTGCCGCAATTATGACAAGGGAACTTTTTCTTGAGCTCTTCTATGTTCCCTGACAGTTTCGTTTTGTTGAAATTTCCTTTCAATTTTCCCTGACTTGCATCAGTTTTTTTATTTTCCAATTCTGCCATTTGGTGTTCTGCTACCTTCACTTGTGCCCACATACCTTTTTCTTTTAGCTTCTTTTGTTTGGCATTGATCTCTTCACTACAATATTTTGCTTTTCTTAAGACATCATCTACAGTGCTCGAATGCCATCCTATCATACTATGCCTAATCATATCTTCAATTTCTGGTCTTAATCCATGCACAAATCGATATATAAAATTACTCATGTCCTTTTCACTCAGTTCTTCATATCCACTGTATTGTTTAAATACCAACAACAATCTTTCATAAAATGCATGTACAGATTCTTTCGGTTCCTGTGTAGTTCTGTCTATTTTAACCCAATCTGTATCTTTTGGTGGAATTTTATTTTTCAAAAACACAATCACTTGTTCGCATTTGCACATTACTTCAGGTGACGGAATACCTGTTACTTTGTCTCGAGGATATTCCTCTTTTGGCCAATTCACAGTTATTTTACATTCAGTCCATAAATCTGCTGGCACAACTATGTCAAATAATCCATCCAGATCAACCCATAGCACTTTTGAAACTTTCACAAATCGATCTACCTGTCGATACCATTCTACTGGCTTTTCTCTCAATCTAGGGAAATCATTTGTAAATGATAATATATCCTGTCCACTCCAAGGAACATGTACATATCCTCCTCCAGGTATTTCTCTCATAGGAAACTCATTTGCGACTGTCTCTTTTTCTCTGACTGGGAATGCTAATGTGGATTTATCACTAGCCTCCTCTTTCTTCTTTGCCCATTTCACTCTCCATTTATTCACATCTCCCCATCTCCTTAACAACACAATCAATTCTTTAATTTGGGTTAACCTTCCGGCAGTATTCATGTTTTCAATGTCTTTTTCTGAAAAATCTACTCTATAAGATTTCTGCAATGTTTTATTCTTTGCAAATTCTGCTTCATATTCATTTTCCAGTCCTTCTAGTTGATCATGTACAGACTTCGCTTTCCATGTTATGCTTTTACACATGAACATGAATTCATCATCTTGGTACGTTTTTAATCTGTCTGTTCCAATTGTTCCAATAATTAATTCTTCCATATCGACTTTTAATCTTGCTACGCCCAGCACTTTGGGTTCATGCTCTTTTAATTTCAGAGTTTTAATCCAATCACTCAATTCCTGCTCTGATGGTCCTACAGGTGTTTGCTTTAAGTCTATTTTCTCTATGCTCTTTTCAGGTGTAGCAGAGACAGATTCTGCTCTGGTTGCATACTTATAGGGTAAATTCTGCTTGAAAGGTAAGTCAGACGGATTTACATTATTCGCTCGTCTTACTTCTGATAAATCTGGATAAATATTTTCTTTTACCTTTTGCAAACTCTGTTGTAAAGGAATTTTATTCTTTGGTTTTCAAACACTGGGATTACAGGTCCTATTGCTACTGGAACTGTTACTGCTTCTATGTTTTTCACAAGCTCTTGCATCTTTTCTGTCAATGCATTTGTAGTCCATATATATTCAGCAGTACTTGCTTGTTCTTCTACTCGTTTTTCTACTCTATTTACAATTTTTCATTTGTTAATTTGCTTGGAAGTACCGGTAAGTGTTGGTACTGTTATTGAAGTACTCAGATTATATCTCACTTCTACTCTTTCTGGTACATCTCTAAAATTAGAAAATTGCCTTGGGGTTTCATTAATCCTTTCATCTACGGGTGGAGCATTAGGTGTAGTCCATAAAGAACCTGGTTGATATGGTGGCGGTCTCCTATTTAATATATCTTCTAGTACAGCATCCTCTGATTCACTGTCACCATAACCTTCTTTCCCTGTTTCTACATTTTTCCTCTTTTCTGTGCATTTCCGCGCTTCATAATCATCCACTAATCTGACTGGATACATGCCATCAGACATGTCAGCATTTCTCCATCTATGTATTCTACTTTCATGTGTCTCTCCCCATAAATTACGAAATCTACCTCTTGGTCTGATATGCCCTTTCAACCTTTCACTTTCCAATTCATGCATCTCATCTTCCCATTCAACTAAAGCTTCAAACTGAGTCGGTCTAGGTCTTGGGTCAAGTTTCATCATCTTTTCTCTCAAATTTCTCAAAACTGCCACATCAAAAGATCCTCCTTCTGGGAAAGCTAACACTCCATCATTTCTGGTATATCTTACCCAATTCTCTAACCAAACACATGTATGGTAACCATATTTTGACAACATATAGGAAGCAGGCGTTTTTGGCGGAGAAAGTAATTTTCCCTTTCTTGTGACTATCGCCTTGTCCTTCACAAACACATTCTTGAATTTCTTAAACCATGAAGGTTTCTTCTTTTCCTCTTCCTAATAGTAATCCATTTTTCTGTCATTTCCCTGTCTTTCAAAAGATCGCATACTATTCTATTGCTGTTCTGTAACACCAACCTATCACAGCGCAGTTCACACTAGCGTACCAATTAGAACAAGATAAGTCTCTTTAGTGCTTAACCAATAGTTTCGCTGCTTTTCGTGATGAACCAATCAGCCTTTGCTCTGACCTGGTCACAAGGACCAATCCCTGCGCGACACTTTTGACGTCACCAGCGCACCGGCTTCTGCAGCGCCGACTGACCCCTCCTTTACAAGGTTTTTTCAAGAAGCCTTATTTACAAGATATTCAACTGAATCGGTTAGTAACTTACACAAAACAACTCCATTCGTCTGTTTCGCTAAATAAAGCGATAGAATTTTCAATCATACAAGTGTTCTGTATTTCCAGTAGACAGCGCTTACCTCTTCTCTACCACAGAATTTTACACTCGCGGATAAAGTAGCACCACTTCCTCTACTTTACCCTTCCCTCAAGCTCGGGTTAAGCTCTATTACTCTCCCAGCAGTAGGTTTTAAATCAAGATACGCAATGATCCCTGTACTTGAAGGATACGATTTTACAGACTATCCTCGCTATGCATTTATCCTTTCACACGTAGGTTCCCTATTCTTGTGATGTGCAACGACACCACTTGTGATATATGATGATACCACCGCAGTATACGACAATACTACTTTTTGAAACAGACTATGCGATGTGCGACTTCACTTGCCACACTTCCTCTGCCTGCATACAGTGTGACCAGCTTCACGCAATACTCGGAAACCTTTTCAGGACTACATGTAACGTAATATGAACTCAACAGATGTTAGTCATAATTCTGTACATCAAAAAAACCCTTATATAACACTTTATACATTATCCTAGCTAATTGTATAGCAACCAATGATCTGCTACCAAGCTAATTACTGATGCAGCGCTATCCGGAAATAATTTCTAAAACTATGACACTTTTCCCTGAAGTAGAAAATCGTACATATACACGAGAGTGGGGCCCATAACACCGCGAGTCACTCATAAAACACTTATAACCTACCTCATGGATCAGTGAGATTCAAAGGAAAACTGCTGTATCATAGTGGAGTGTCTAAACTATAACTGGATATTTGTACTATTTACACCCGCATTTTGAACGAGTTTACCATGGTTTTCATTATTCAAAACATTTATTTAGACACGCCACCACTGTGGTCGACGAATCTGCTAGTAAAAAATTTAGGCGTAGGAAAACTCAAGAACAGCTTAATTCTCCATTTATCTAATTTTTATTAAAAGCAAATTTTAGCATGTCTAAAATGTTATTCACTTTATTTATTTCTTTATTCAAAAATGACATTTAAAGGAATAAGAGTTTCGTCTCAAACAGTTAATTTAATTTATTTTCAGAAAATTCAGAAATAGACATTTTATTTAGATTTCAGAAATGCAAGTTTTAGCAAAGGACAGATAGTTCCCAAAGTTCATTTATTCTCCTAACTTCCCTAACTAAAACCCTCACCTAAAGCTCAGTTCTCATTCAAAAAGAAATAGAAAATTATTCAGTCTTGCATCTCAGGAAAATCAGCATACCGGCAGCATCACGGGAGGAAATCGAAAAGACGTTTTTTCCCTCAGCAAAACCAGCACTTTCTATATCTTTTTCACTAGCTCAATCTATCTAAAAGAGTAACTTTCAGCATAAATTCGAGTTCTGATTGGAAAATTTGGGGGTGGATGAGCATCACCTCATCATTACAACATCCAATTTTCTTCCGTCAGCTAAAATTTTAAAAGGTTCATTGTTTAGGCAACGTCCGGCCTAGTCACGTTCTCAACTAGCTACTTCATGGGATCTTCTCACGTTCAGAACCATTGTGTTCATCCTTTTTGGCAGCCATCTGGACTTCCATCCCATACTGTCCTTGAACTGCATTAACTCCAGGCACAAGCAGCTCCCATTCGAACTCGGACTTTGGCTTGCGCATGCTCAGTTCATCTTCTATTCGCAGTTTAGTAAGACGCCATATTTTCACTAGGCCTCACAGGCCAGAATGGGAACTATCATAGAAACAAACACAAACGAACATTAATTTTGGAAATCTAACCCTTCTGTTTACCTCCCCTGTACTAAGGTTTTCCCTATTAGTAGTTACCTAGCGAGATAAACAACATTTAGGCGTAGTATGCTCACCTGTCTTCATGTTTTGCCACAAAATACGTAAACAAAAAGCACATTTATGCCGTATTTCATTATTTCAAAGCTGCTTATTAGTTTAGGACATGACAAAATCACATAATTAGTTAATTATGATTGCAACATAAGCAAAATTAGTTCCCACGTATGTCTGTGTAGGTGCAATTTTTATTCTAGGTTGGTTAATTTCACACATCACTCAATTAGTTCAAGTTATGATTATGGAAGTGTGACTTTACAAGGGGTACACAAAAGTTTGTTTCTCCACCTTGCTCCATCAGCACTCTCGCCATATTTGCACAGTCCTGTCATTTATGCTGGATTTTAGACTTACCACTTGTTTTTAATACTTTTAACCTTTCTAGTGTTTTTAAGCTGTTTTTACGCCGCCTGGGCTTACTTTTAATTTTCTTTTCGCTCTCTCAGCTCCGCTCCTCCCCGTTCCATTGTTGCTCTGGTTGGCTCTTTGTTGTAGAGGCAGGACCGGTTTGGTATTAGTGTACTTCCGCCTGGTCATTCCACGGCGGCCATTACGGACGTTGACGCTCTAGTGGTTCTGCTCGGCTCTCCTCCCCTCCCGCATTTAAACAGGGGATGGCGTCGACGCCCCTCAGCATCCCAGAAGCGGCGAGCGCCATGCTGCCCGTCAAACTCCAGGCTAAGAGGGAAATTTATGCTATTCCAGGGATCAGTTGTGGGCTCTCTGTCGCTGGTCCTGCCCCCACCAAGGTAACTGGGATGTGGTGGACTGTAGCAATAACGTATGCCCGACCCGTGGCTTTAAGCTGGGTGTGGGCTTAGTTTCCCCTGCCCAACCCAGCACCTTCTTGCGCAGTGTCCCATCTATCTTTGTTGCGCTACTCAATGTTCGCTCACTCGGAAAACATCATGTAGATGTCTTTCAGCTCCTTACCGATTGTCCTGTAGACCTTTTGTTCATTATGGAGACCTGGCTTGACTCTACATCTGATCCCATCGTTACTTTGGTTACGCCTGAGGGCTACAAGTTCTCTAGAGCCGATCGCCCAGAAGGGAGGGGGGTGGAGTGGCCATTATTTATAAAAATAAGTGGGACCTTCGCAGGGGCGATATTACTTCCTGGGGTGACTGTGAGGCCCTTGATTTTAGTATTTATTTCTCTGCTCACCTCACTTTGGGAGGCTCTTTGATTTGCAGACCCCCTGGTCCAGTGGGCCCTTTCTTAAAAGTGTGGGGCGATGCTTTTATCTCTGGAGCCTTGCAATTCTCCCATTACATGGTGCTAGGAGACCTTAATATACATCTTGATCAGGCAGATAACAAGGATTCGCTTGATTGTCTGCACATCCTGCACCTGCCTCAACTGTCTCAGTGGGTTACCCTACCTACCCACCAGGCAGGCCATATATTAGAACCCATTTGCACCAACTTTCCCATCCAGATGGATAATCTACGTCCGGTTGCATGGTCCGATTCCTTTTTAACCTATTTTTCTTCGGATATTATTACTGGCAAGCCATCAGTGCATTCGCATAGCAAACCAGCCTTTAACAAAATTAACCCTCTGGCGCTTAGTCAGTCCTTGGAAGCTTCCAGGCCCAACCTTTTGGGGGATCTCGAGGGCTGGCTTGCTGATTTTACCAACTGGGTTTCCAGTGCAGTGGATTCGCTTGCTTCGCCACCATGCTCAAGGTTGTCTAAGGATTTCCGATATTAAAGCAATCAAACACGGGCGCAAGATTCTCGAGCCTGCTTGGCGGTGCAGCACACATTGCCCTGCGGCCAAGTTGAAGCTCCATCTTAAACAAAAACTTTATTATGGGATGATAACTCAGGCCAAAAGGCAATCCTATGCAATTCGCATAGAATCGTCCAAAAACACCAAATCATTTTTTTCTATTGTACAGAGTTTTACGTCCCCTACCGCTCTTTTGAGAGAGTCTCCATCCACTGACACTCGGTGTGAGAGCCTCTCTAATTTTTCAGGGACAAAATGCTTTCTATTCAAGCGGCCTTCACCTCCTGCGACAAGTCTGGCTCTCCTTTGGACCTCTGTCCGGCCAGAATGTTGGCAGCAGTTGCTGAAACCATTAATAATGAAGTGAATGGTATCCTCCAAATCTGTCTCTTCAGGCTGCCTGCGTTCCGGAGACCAGGAAGCAGACCAAGATTTTGCCACTTTTCAAAAAGCAGTCAGTTGACCCACTTAGCAAAGTTAACTACCACCCCATTAACCTTCTACCCAGCCTGGCCAAGGTGTACGAGAAGGTGGTGAACAGACAACTCACAGAGCTTATTGAGAGCGAGGGCCTGCTGCATCCAGCCCAGTCAGGGTTTGGAGCCTCCCACAGTACCGAATCTGCCCTAGTGGATGTTTCGGAGGCTATTACGGACTGTCTAGATGCCGGCGGGAAGGCAGCATTAATTCTGCTTGACCTGTCGGCGGCATTCAACACTGTTCCCCACTCCCTCCTCCTCTCACGCCTAACCAATATCGGGGTGTCGGGTGCTGATTGGGGTTGGATCAGATCCTTCTTGGAAGGACGGACTCAGCAAATATGGCTTCCACCGTCCACCTCTTCTTCCCAGGCAGTGACTACAGGAGTCCCACAGGGGTCTTCCCTTAGCCCCCTCCTCTTTAACATTTATCGTACACCTTTGGTGTATCTGGCAAAGGAACTTGGGGCTAAGGTCATGGCCTGCGCAGATAACACCCAGCTTCTTTTCACTTGGGATAAGAATGTGAACTCTGTTTCTTCTTCCCAACACTGTCTGTCCTCGCTTTTTCATTAGCTGGCTGCCGCACAACTGAAGTGCAATGAAGATAAATTGGACATTCTCCTATATGGAAAGTTTCCCTTGAATTTTAGAGAAACTCTTTGGTCCCCGAGTTCCCTATTCCCACCTCTATAGGGAAGCCCAACAAGAACATGGGGGTGTAGTTTGAGGAGGACCTCTCCTTCACTATATAGATTAAGAAACTTGCTGGGACCTGCTTTGGCCTCCTTAAATCTTTGAGGAAGTTTCTTCCTCTCCTGCCTCGGGCAGCGAAAGAGACTGTCATTTGCGCCCTTATTTTGTCTCAGCTGGACTACACCAATGCCCGTTATGTGGGCATCCCGGGCTACCTGTTAAAAAAAACGCAGAACCGACGCTCATCCAGCATGACCACGGGGTCAGGAAACCGAATGGCAGTGCCTCACTGGGCCCTGCCGCCTGTGCCCTCCCATGCCCGTTCTCAGCCTGACCAGGCTTCAGGTGACCGAGGAGTAGCCCTTCTCGAGTGGCAGGGCAGCCTGGAAGAAAAGGAGCCGGGCCTCTGAAGGGACCCCGGCGCCTCTCAGTGAGGGGGTGTGTGGGATGGGGAGTCACCTGGTTCTTCCCTTCCAGTGCCTCCGACCAGAGCAGGGGGTGGGCTACCCACCAGCCCGCTGGCATGGCTCGGGGCTGCCGCCCAAGCTAGGGACTCCTGATGCCATAGGGGTCGAGCACGGTGGCAGACGGCTGATATGCAGGTGGAGCGACCCTTGTTGCCCTGGTCCCATGTGGCCAGGCTGAGGGTTTGCAGTCTTGTGTGGTCCACTGGTGATGGGGCTGCCTGCTTCTGCTGCTTTGGGAGTCCCCTTGCTCGCGGGGGGAAGTGGGGCTCTCGGACTGAGTGCCTGGTAATGCTCTTCCAATCAGGGAGGCCGACTCTCAGAGGGGAAGCCTTGAATGGAGCACGGACAGAAGGGGGCCACCTACATCGCCCTTCGTGCACTGCATGCTTGTGGGGCACCCAGTGCTAAACAATTTGTAGATGACCTAATTCTGGGTCAGGATTTTGCAAGTTGAGACAAGCTTTTCTCTCTGTCTGTGGGTGCCTGCTGAACCCCCTCCACCACACCTGGGGGTGGGTCCCTCTGCGCCAGGACAGCAGGAGTGACACAGACGGGGGAAATGTGGGCATGTGGGAGGCTGCCTCTGCCATGAGCTGACTGGCATGAAGGCCTCCCCTCTTGTTCCTGTGCAGCCGGGTGCACATGGTTCCCTTACATGATGACCAGATGGCCAGACCCCCTGCACATGTTGCTGGGAGGTAAGCAGCCTGAGAAGGAGCCTCCCGAGCACCAGCCTCAAACTGCATGGCTACTCCTGTCATCATTGTACTGCTGTGTCACTGGGTCCTGCGTCGTGTCGTTTGGGACCACCTGGCCACTGGGTCATCTTGGGACAACTGGTCACCATGCTGTGCGATCAGATGGCTGGAAAGCCAGCCGGCGAGGCTAACTCCAAATTTTATCCTCGCCACAGGGTTCTGTAATAGTCTAGAAAATGGGCTTCCCAGTGAGCCCAGTGTGGCCTGGGCTGAACCCTCCTTGGCTCCCCAGGCTCCAAGAAGGTGGAAGGCACCCACCCAAGGCAGCACCATGCGTCAACGGTAAGGGGGTGACAATACCCAGGCCCGGGGACGACTTTCTTGCTCATGTACTGGGTTTGGGGTAAAGAGCGCAGACCAGCCCTGCATGAAGGCCCACCAGCCCTGCATGAAGGCCCAGCCCCTCGGGCTTCCCAGCTGGAACACGATCCCGGGAGAGCTCTGAGGAGTCCTCAGAAGACACCTGGGCCCGATCTCGAATGGCAGCCACTTTTGCTGCCCCGCCCCACCCATGTGGTACCATCGGCAGGCCCTGCGCAAGGCTTAGCGTTCTCCTAAGAATGAGCAGGGCCTGGCAAAGGGGAAGCGGCAGGCCTGGGAAGCCTTCTCACCCCTTCTCCGGCAAGGAGGGAGGCTGTGGTAGCGCCCTCAATCAGTGCTCTGGCGGGGCTCAGTGTGCTGGCCCTCCATGCCTCCAAGCATACGGTGGGGATAAACTGGCTCCTCGGTCACGGACCGGGGGTCTGCCTTGGGAAGGACCAGCCCAGTTTCTGATCGATCGGGCATAGTTGGGCCTATTTGGTTACCGTGGGCTGCTTGGTTGGATACACCTGACCATGGCCCCGGTGAGGGCTTCCGAACCAGAGGATGGGGCTTCACAGGGTAAGGGAGCCAGCAGCCCTGGGTTCCCTTCTCTGGCCTGCGGTGTCGTAAAGGGAATGTTGCCCCCACATAGCTGGTTTCAGAGGATCTGAACAGACCCCTGGACCCCTGCTGACCTATGGAGTTGGTGCCCTGGTCCAGGGCTCCCTCCTCCAGCCTGCGGCATTGTAAAGGGCACAGGACAGGGGTCCTGCAAGCGTGAGGATGCTTTAGCTGCTTGGCTGGGTTCAAAAGTACGGAAGGGGGCCAGGGCTCTGATGGATCCAGGGGTGAGAGCCCTCGTCCTGCCAAGCGCCCGGGCTAACCTTGAAGGTTTCTACACATATGACCCCTTGCTGAATTCAGAATTTTGTCTACTTTTCAGAACATATATGCTTTCCGGGATCCACCATGGGTTTCACACCCAATTCTACCATTAACTGGAGGTTGACCACACAACAATATCAAGAGAAATGGGCTTTGTCCCAGTCAAATGCCAAAACTGAAAGCTGAGAAGATGGTGATTTTAGCACCGCAAATCCTTTGTTGAAGCCACTTGCAGGGAAAACTCTGATGCTTTCTTTTGCAGCACTTGTTTCCCAAAACCCCCCAAATTTAGCTGTATGTTGACTCATTTCTCGGTCCCTGTAGGGAAGTCCACAAACCTGGGTACCTTATAATACCCAGGATGTTTGGGAAAAAAAGGATTCAAATTGTGCATGGATAAGTTATGTAGACAAAAAGGTTATGGGTGCCTAAGCGCAAACTACCCCAAATAGCCAAAAAAGGGCGAAACACAGGGCAGTGAAAAGGCCTGGCAGTGAAGGGGATAGATAAGATGCAGCAAATGTAGGCGATATCTGTACTCATCTATTACATTGATTGATGATGAATGGCAATGTTCCTTATTATGAATGTGGATAATATAACTTTGAATTTTGTCATGGTTAGTGTATAACTGCTTTTTGCTCTTTTAGTGTGACTTATGAACCTAGAGTAAATATTGGTTATACTATTTGATGCAACACTTTCAGTGCATGACAGTCATTGATATTTGATGGTCCGTTCACATTTGTGGCCCTAAGAAAATCATCAGCCAACAGGCATACAGCCATGTGTGAAACAGATAGTTTGGCTGTGAAGATTTTGCATACAACATTTTGGTCACACAAAACAGTGCGGCCCGCCTATTGTTCAATCTGTCCCGGCGGCAGTCGGCGAGGAAGGCTCTGAAAGACCTCCATTGGCTCCCAATGGCTGCCAGAGTGCAGTTCAAAGCTCTGTGCATCATGCACAAATCCTTAAACCGTGTAGGCCCAGCGATTCTGCACCCTCTGGTTACGCCTTATGTCCCAACACGCCCCCTTCGGTCTGGTACCCTGCAGCTGGCCACCTCCTCTAAAATTAACAAAGCCCGTTGGGGTGGCCGCTCTTTTTCCCATTCGGCAACCAGACTCTGGAACGCCCTCCCCTTTGCCATCCGGGGTAACAGCAACCTCCTCTCGTTCAGAAAGGCCCTAAAAACGCATTTGTTTGCTAAATCTCGCTGATCTGCCCCGAGCCTGCGCTAAAACCATTTTATCTTCAAGCGCTGCGAGGCCCCAGGGCAGTTATGCGCTATACAAATGCAATTTTTCATTTCATTTCATTTCATTTTGGTATCATATATTCCCACATGATACACCATTGTGCACACACACACATACACACACACACATTCCACACATTTTTGAGATTGTTTCTTTAATGTTATCTTCAAAACAATTGTGGGACCCATTGTTTGTCATTTGCTATCAATGCAATTACCCTACTTGTGATTCTGCCAGCTCACAGTATGACAAGTCACAACATCTAGAACTGTGGATTTTTTCATCCTTCCATTTCTGAATCTGTGAGGTGATCACACATTGGTACATCATTGGCTACATGTTTGCGTGAGATACTACCACTAGGTACACATTACGCACTCTCCAAACCCAAACACACAGATGGGTTTTCACTCACTCTTTTTAAAATAGGCAAACTATTGGTAATTCTGCTTTCCTTACCAATGATTAGGCCATTCCCATAATGGCCATTTTCAAACCGCTCATTGATGAGAGTGTGGTGGAAAATGTAGGCATCATGGGCACTTCCAGGGTATTTAGCCAGAATGTTGATAAAGAGTCCCTGATGGTCAACTATTGCCTGGACATTTATTGAATAATGATGTTTCTGGTTTCGGTATCGGTATGCAGTGTCTGCAAGGGGCACCAATTACACATGTGTGCAATCTATAGCACCAAGCACATGGGGAAATCCTGCAATATTGTAGAACCCTTGCTTCTTATCCAATTGCTGTTGATTAGTTTGGTGAAGGTCAGTTTAATTATGGCATCTGGCACAGATGGGAGAAAGGCAGTTAATGCTCCCTTTGATATGCCTGCCAATCTTGCTGATGTAGTTTTGAATGATCCAGAGGCCAAGGAGGAAAACAATTTTCCTTTGCGCCCGCTGTATCGCCGAGTTGGCGATACAGCGCGCAAAGGAAAATTGTTTTATTTATTTATTTACTTACCTTACACCTGTCCGTCGTATGTTGGACTTCACCACCCCACCACCATGCCCCTCCCGGGAGCACTCCCTCGGCGAGCCCCCACTGTCTTGGGGTTAGTTTCATTGAAAGGTAAGAGTGTACAGAAATGGCACTGTTGGATTGAGACTATCCTTGGATCATGTTTCTTTAGTTTATTTCTAAAGTCTAAAATATATTTATTTGATTACATTTTCTCCTAAAATAACTCTTTCCTTTATGGGCGGTGGAAATGGAATCAGGGGATTTACGTTAGGATCTGCCAGCGCCTTCCTCACTATAACAAGGATTTGGCTGATGATGTTGGACAAGATATAGCACATTGGTAGCTATGTAATGATAACTACATTACTCTGCATCAAAGTACAAACAAATAAAATGCTGCTTGTAGGAAGGACAGCGAGCTAGTTGTTTTTTATGGGGTAGTCCTGAATCTGTCACTGATAACTTCCAGTTTTCCAGGGAAGCATCTTCAAAGTCAAGCCAATCTCTTTATCGGACAATTAATTATATTTATCATTTATCATTTTAATCCAGCTGTGGAAGAATTGAGATGCAAAGCTGGTGCCACTGATTTATATGAGGCAAAGAGATATCAAGGTGACATGTTCAAGAGAACACAAAGAATACACTAGAAGCCAACTCATAATCCTTGGATCTTTTGATTTTAACATGAGTGCTATTCCTCAAGACTTCCTTAAAGAGACCATGGTAACTGACACTCAGATTTTCCAAGGATCTAGTCATCACTGTAAGGTGTGGATTATTGGTAAGAACTGCACATTGCCTGTGAAGGTAAGGAGCCTGAGCCTCCTCTCCCCTGTTAGCACAGAAGTGCCAGCAGGGGAGAGGGGATTTTCGAGGATTTGAATAATTATTAATGATGATACATCAAGTCATCATTAGATGTCGAAATTAAAAGAATAGCATACTAAATCCATTATAGTACTCAAAGAATGTGTCAGAAAGTACATTGACAAAAGTTCTGGGTTTTAAAATGCACAGGAAATGGCAGCAGGATGGGGACGTGTACTTTGAATAGCAGCATGATGCAGTCTTAAGAAAGCTAATGCATTTGGGAGAGATAATGCCCAAATGGAAAAAACTGCATAGACAGCCAAATAAAGAGCTGTAATATTGTAGGCACATTAGTAATGACGAAGTGAAAAAAGTAGCCGAAAGTGCTGGAAAGTGCATGGAGGCTGGAAGGAAGGAGAAAATCTGAGGTATTAAATGATTGGATCTGAATTCGCCATTCCTCAGGCTTTTTATCCTCCACTGAAAGGGAAAACGCTTCCAATTCCAGATGAATCCCTTAAGAGGGGAAATGTCCATATACACACCGGTTCGCACTTCAGGAAGAGCATTTCTTTGTCTTGGGCGATGCCAGTGGAGATTGAACGTGTGATGACTCCAGTAAAAGGAGACCTGGGTGGTACAGGCAGCCTTTCTTCATCTGAGATTGGCTGAGTCCTGATGAGGGGCCTGGCAATCAGGGCCGGCCTTTGGTATGGGCAAGCCGGCCCATGCCGAAGGTGCCAATCTTCAGCGGAGGGCAGGGAGCTGCCTGCCTTAATGGCAGCATCCCTCTCATTTGTCTTCAGTGATTAGGTAACTGCTTGTTTTAATTTTCTACATGTCAAAGTTGCATTTTTAACACCCAATTAACTCACTCCCTGCGCCTCCCATTTCCCTCTAACCCCCTACTGCATGCATCAACACCACCAATCACCATAGCTACTTGACACCATTATAGTAGACCTAAATTGTGAGTGGTTCAGGTGACTTGGGGGAGAAGCGGATATGTTTGAGTTCAGAGGCCAATCACTGCCCTAAGCCTTGTGAAGACAAACGTTGTTCCCTGCTGCCTCATTTTATTCACCCGCAGCAGCAAGGTCACCACATTTGTTTCAGCCCAGGTCAAGATCCGAGTAAAGGGCCACAGCCCCGGCACTCGTCTGTGGGGAAAGTTACACTAATCAGGGTGATGGGGTGGAGCAATGTGACAATTAGTATCTGCTGTGATAGTGACTGGGGCTGCTAGCATCTGCATAGGTAACTGGGAGGAAGATGAGATAGAGGTAGCTATGTTTTATAATGTGTAGGGGCCAGTGAGTAAGAGTGGGTTGGCTCGGTGTTTGCAACATGAGCGAGGGTGCTTTAATTTTCTGTATTGGGCAATTATCATTTCTACCCCAGCACTTTTCAGTTCAACTGAAGGTCTTCGTAAGTGCACATTCTAAACATCCTATAGGAAATTCAAAGGTGCCAAGTTTCAGAGGCGCATGCATAACTGATTATTCCAGTTAAGTTGTTTTCCTTAGATTTCTGGGACTTCTAGTCCTGGTTGTATACTGGGTCATATAAGGCTACATGTCACTGTTTTTTATGAAATACCTGGCCTAATTACTCATGCACGGATCTGGGAAACTCGGCAACTGTGCAAATTGTGAGACTAAAACTGCTGATTAATCCTCCTTGCTCCTTGACTACAGACTATTTCCCACATTGAACTTGATTCTAGATTACACCTGACATCCTCCCTTATCCATCAAGGCTGCCTGTCAGGACAAATTGCAAGGTTCCCTTGCAGCATCAATGACTGAAATCGGCACCACTGATAGATCATAAAAAATCAATTTCAAGAAATAAGATCCCTTTCCAAAACTGTTTTCGATTTGCCTGCGACCAGGGAGAACAAAATGAAATCCTGTGTCTCAGTCCCGGGGTTTTCCCCAGGGTCAGGTTCTCCGGTCAAACAATAGGAGTAATTTCCCCGAACGGCACTGTAATTTGTGGCAAACTTAAAGGGCTTTCCATGCAAAGGCTCTGGCAGATAAAAGTAATTGTTAATCTGAGAGGGGCGCGGAGAAGCCACAAAATGTATTTTCTGCTAAGGTGACATGATAAAACCTTTTTAATAAGTGGAGTTTTAAAATGATTCACTTCATGAGATTAGGGGGAAAAAAAGTATCCCGAACGGGTTCCTGAAAGACATTTTTCAGTCCATGGTTAAACCAACATATATTAAACAGGGAACAAAGCAGGTGTGAAGGATTCATTTTGTTCGGGCACTTTTGGCTTATTACAGACGAAATACATCAAGGAGGAAAATGAAGCCAGCGTTTTTCCCTAAGAAGGGGCTTTTATCTCACCATTCCGAGTGCGCACGGGGTGAACTCTGCCTCTGCCAGTCAAAGTTTTTATGATATTTCATTTTGTCGGGGAGGCTCCGTCTTAATTGAGACATTCAGAGCTGCCAAATAAGTGCCAATTATGATGGCAGCAAGAAATCCTGTGATAACAATGTCATCATCTTTCCCGCCTGCCAAGGAAGATGCTAGAAAGGGAACCGGAATGCGGTACAGAGAATCCTCCCCTTCAGAGAATATTGCACTGCACAACAATCTCTCTTCCAAATGCGCACCTTCTTCCTGTTGGTACCAAAAGGGCACTCTCGAAGTGTGGGCTTAGTTTCCACATGTTTTTGCTCCGTTCTTTCACTTACTTTGATTTACCCGACTATGGAGGTGTCCAGCGTAAGTTCAGGAAAAACAAGAACCAAATTAGATTTTTAGGACAATCAATAACTATGTAAATCAGTAATTACATGTACATTTATGTTATGCTGGTAACCAGAAAATCTGACATGGATCAGGCATGGTTGTACCTATGTTCGACACCCCTAACCCATTAATTAGGTATCCATATACACGTCACAAACACATAACATGAATGTGCAACTTTCACCATCGCAGCCTCTCGCAGGAGAATAACCCCGCGGCAACGTGGAATTCACAACCAGGCACTAGCATGCGATATACTGCCGAAAACCGCAGACAACGCCCGCGATACAACCACCTTGATGGCGACAAACACACAAACCACCACATCCAAAAATCTGCAATGGGCCATGGCACGATGAGGAAACCAGCGATAGGCAGTGCCAGGCCTGCAACACACACCTGGCAGGCGGGAGAAATCGACATAAAAGTAGAAAAAAAAACCAAATACAACTGACCAACACCCTAGCACCATAGAGGCTGCCGGAGCAGGCGCAAAGGACAAGCGCAATCCCACACGCACCCCGGACGACCAGCCCGGGACTTCGGGGACAGGGAAGGGCAAGGACAAGAAGAAGAGGAAGACGAAGTTCAGTCCGCAAGCAAACAGGATTATAGTCACAGAGGTGATAGAACACCATCAACCACTGTTCACCACCTCCAATGTGTCATTGGGCACCAAAATGGAATATGGCGGAACATCGTGGACAAGGTGAATGCCATTGGGGAGCACAAGAGGACAATGGACGAGGTCAAGAGGCGATGGAATGACATCAGGCGGCGGACCACGGAAAAAACTCTCTGTCAACCGGACCGCAGCAATGTAGACTGGGGGTGGGGGTCCAGTGCCACAGCTCGAGCTGGGTGACATGGAGGAGCTGGTGTCGACAGTCATCAGTGTGGAGACTGTAGCCAGAGTCGAGGGATCGGACACTGCTCGACAGGTCATAACACAACCGCAACAGGGTGAGTGTCCACCAGGTACCGGGGGACGGGTGGAGATGGGCACAATGACACACATGCACAACTAAGCACAGCACAGTGCACACCCACAATGACTCTGGATCCTCGTCCAGATCTACAGACTGTCACATTGTACAATGCCATAGTGTCTGAATGTCAACATGTACCATGTGGCTACATACTTGTGGACACATTGTAATACACCATCTCCCCTTCACATTGCAGGGGCACCGTCAACACTTCCTACAGAGCAGTCCCAGCCACTCTTCACTGATGACGAGGAGGACACCACCACCATCGACACCCAAGCCATCCAAAACATCATTGAACTCATCCAAAACTTACCTCCAGGATCAGGGCAGGCCAGCTGCATCAAGGAGAACCCACCCACTACCCAAAGCACCCAGCAGGAGGCACCCACAGTCCTGGCACCCCCCAAGACACCCTGGAACAACACATGGCCTTCCAACTCTGTGTGCTGGAGGGCCAGAGGGAGACCACAGAGCAGGTGCGGGTGGGGTTCGACCTCATGGCTACCAAACTTGATGCCATCCTTGAGTGTGTGGCCCCACTCCATGGTCTCCAAAGAGCCCTGACTGACATCGCTGGAGTCATGACAAGGAGAGAAGAGCACCTGTCCGCTCAGAGTGGCTCCAGCGATACCAACCGTGAGCTGGCACACATGCAGAGGCTCTTGGAGGACAGGGTGTGGATGGAGGCGGAAAGGATGGCAGCCACCGCTGAACATCGGCAGACTGTAGCAGGGATCTACCATGCCCTGCAGATCCTCATCATGGCATTGCTGCCACAAGGCGTGGCAATATTGAATGCTGCTGCCCCCACACCATCCACATCTCCGACCTCTGGTATGGCTATGCCTCCCTGTGCGGCAAGCCATACCACTCCGACACCTGATGTGTTAGTGGCATTCAGTGCGGACGACAATCCACCTCAGGCCGCTGAAGTGTCAGTGGCACACAGTGTGGCAGATAATCCACCTCCGGCACCTGAGGTGACAGTGCAACACAGTGTGGCAGATAGACCACCTCTGGCACCTGAGGTGACAGTGCCACACAGTGTGGCAGATAGACCACCTCCGGCACCTGAGGTGACAGTGCCACACAGTGTGGCAGATAGACCATCTTCGGCACCAGTGATTTCCCTTGTGTCAATGATGCTCATCCCAAGGAATGCAAGTCAGAGGGTGCTACATGTCAAATTCCCGTGGACACCACAACAGAGACACACACACCAGCCACTTTCTTGTCCGGACATGGACTGATCCACGCCCATTGAACACAAGTCATTTTTGCAAGCCCTGCCCTGTTCCTGCATATGGCAGGCCAGATCACTCCGCTCATGCTCCGGGGGGACCTCATTGCTACCCGTCGCAGGCATACTCGCTGGTGGTGTGCAGGTCACTGGTATAGTTGTCAGCATGTCACAGCCACTCCCTGAGGGCAGGTTTGCAAGCACACCACACCAACCCAGCACAGGAGTCACAGGCCATGTGACCCCCAAATATATGGGGCCGAAGACGTCACATACCCCTCTGCCACTGGGGACTGGATGACGGACCCGAGGCCTTGAGGCCGGCATGGGCCTACCGCCACGTGGCACTGACTGGGGTTGAACAGGGTTTGTGGCACCCGAGGCCGGCACAGGCCTGCCATGGGACGCTGACTGGGGTTGGACAGGGTTTGTGGTAGACGCTGCATTGCGCCAGCGCAGGCACCCCGCCACAGGACGCTGACTGGGGTTGGACAGGGTTAGTGGCAGATGCTGCATTGCAGCCGGCACAGGCACCCTGCCACGGGATGGTGACTTGAGTCATTGGCACCTTGAGCTGCTGAACGGGTGTGCAGCCTGTGATGATGGCCCGTCCTGGCAGTCTGGGCTGCTCAGGATGTGTGTGCCTTGCTGGACCGCAATGTAGGCCACGCCAGTGGCCTGTGTGGGTCTACCGCCACGTGGCCACGCTTCCGGGGTCACAGAGTTAGTGCCACCCTTTGGGCTGAGTGGCTGTGCAGGCTGCAATGTTGCCGGGTGCTCTGGTATGTCCCATGCCATTGTGTGACCAAGTCCCAGCACCAGACTTGTGACCTGGTGGCCTGTGGAACGTGGATGCATGGTGTGGAGGGTGCCATGTCTGCGGGCCCTGGGCTTGTGGCTTGCAGCGGCACATGGTGGGACCTGCAGTCTACAGGCCGGTGGCGGAAGGTGAGCAGTGCTGCCAGGGTGTGCATTGGTGGGCATGCTCCGATTGGCGGCGGGAGGGCCTGGGATGCCTCTGGCTGTGTGTGCATGGGCGGGCGGGAGACGTTGTCTTGTGCAAGTGTGTGTACTGTGCCAATCATGTCCCTGGACTCTGTTTCAGATCACAGCTCTGTCTCAGATGTGTGACCTTCTCTCTCCAAGCGCCAAGACGCCCTCGGGCATTTGTGCGCTCTACAAATCTAGTAATCAAATCAAATCAAATTTCTCTCTCCCCCTCTCTTCTTCTCTCTCTCTCTCTCTCCCTCGCTTCTTCTCTCTCTCTCTCTCTCTCTCTCCCTCTCTTCTCTCTCTCTCTCTCTGCCCCCTCTCTTCTTCTTCTCTCTCTCTCCCCCTCTCTTCTTCTCTCTTCCCCCTCTCTTCTTCTCTCTCTCTCTCTCCCCCTCTCTTCTCTCTCTCTCTCTCTCCCCCTCTCTTCTTCTCTCTCTCTCCTTTCCTCTCTCTATCCTTCGATGTGCGCAGGACACACCTTCTCATCATGTTTTTTGTCTTGCAGGCTGTGACCTACGGATTGTGTTGAGGGGAGCCGCCCTGTGTCTTAATTTAATTTCTGTGTTGTTTCAATAAAGTTTCATTGTTTACTTCGATAGTGAATGTGTGATTCTCATTTCTGTGACGACACATGCATGTCACCAGTTGTGATTGTGCAACATCAGGCGGATTATTTCGTACATGTTTACGTGTAGTTGATGTGGCATGTCTTTTTCGGGGGTGGCCATCGGGTGGTCCTGTGGGTGGTGGCGGTGGGTGTTGTGGCCGTCTTGGGTGTCCGACTTACATACAGTTGCTCCATTGCATCTGTTGCCCTTCCGATGATGCCCTGGGCTGTGCTCCCTTTTGTGGTGCAGGCTGCAGTCTGACTTTACACCAGGTCAGAGCAGGTGTAAAATTCCTGCTGCTAACGTGCCTTATCACATGTTTTTTGTTCTTATCGCTGATCTGTATGGTCTTTGTGAATGTTGAGGTGTGGTGTTGTTGCAGCTTTGTGCACAGGAACGCCTACTGTGCATCTCATTAGCGATAGTTGCGGGGGTCCTCTGTGGCGATGATTTTTGCAGCTGCTATCGCAGGAAAAGTGGTGCTGTGGGCTGTTAGCACCTGCTTGTGAATGGTGGGGTAAATTTATCACGACTTTGGCTGTGAAAAAATGCAGTTAATTCCCCGATAGCTCCTTGTGAACATGCCCCTAAATGTCATTACTGTTTTGATGTTTGAGAAGAAACCATCCTTACGTTATGAAATTTCATTTATAATAGAAACAACTCATTAGGGCTCGCAAGCGAAGCGAAGCGAAAAGCCCTTTTGTAGGGGTTTAAAAAAAGGACCTGGAAATTCCACACAGCTCGTGCGTGTTATTTACTGGGTCCACTTTGATTGGGCTTTGCATGCGTGCTGTTTTTTAACAGAATACGCAATAGGCCATTTGCGGTCGCGTAGCTCCGCCTAAGGTCTATTGGTGTCTGTTACGCACACCAAAGCCCATATGTCTTAAATTATCGTGCCCAGACACGGCCGCGATAATTGAAGACATATGCCTCGCAGTGGCACGCGCGCACACCACTCGCGAGCTTCTTTTTTTTTTTGGATCCATTTCACGGCAAAGCAACTAAAGAAAACAACCGCTGACGTCTTTTACATGGTGTGCGCTGAGCCGCGATCTCCTAACCCATGCTCAGCTCGTTTTTTAACGTTGCAAACTTTTCAAAGTTTGTGAAGCGTGGAGGTTTATGAAAATCTTTTGGAAAGTTCACAGGGAAGGTACTGTGCGCCTCGCGCCCACCTGCGCCAACACCGCGTGCCAGCTGCAGACACTGACCTGTCTCTCCTCCTTAGCTTAAAGTTCTGTGTCTTGCAGACTGCTGGTGGAAAGGGGCCGGGAGCTGCCAGTTACAGTAGTTGCCAGGTGTTGGAGCTCTCTTTGGTGCAGAGAGTTACAGTTAGAGTAAACTATTGAAAGGCCCACAGTTCGTCCAAATATCTGCTGGGACTGACTCGGGCTGTGGCTGCCCCTCGCCCCTGCGGACCTGCCCTTTCCAGCCTGTTGGACCCCACAGGAGCCCTGGAGCTGCACACCGCCCTCTACTCGCGCCTTGTCAGCATGAAGTCTATGGAGGGAGGTACCATGCGCCTCGTGCTCACACCGCATGACAGCTGCGGACACTGCCCTGTCCCTCCTCCTTAGCTTAAGGCTCCGTGTCTTGGCATGCACCTCGCTCCCCTCCCTTATGGGTTTCCTTCTGCTCTCTGCCTCTGTCTGGAACTTCACCAACAAGTGTCTCCTCTCACTGCCCTGAAAAAACTGGGGTTGACCCTGTGTCCCTCAGCCTGGGTATATTATGATTAAAAGAAAAATTGGTTCTGTCGGGTAGCGAAACAACTAATTTGTAGATTCTATCCGTATTTGATATTACCACCTCCCTCTGACAGGAATTCACAACAGGTTCTTGCAGTAAATGAAAAGAAAAGCCTGTATAGAACTATTTGTATCTTTATATTTTCAAGATGCGTTCAAAATAATTCATTGGTGACTGGCAATATCATAGTAAAAAAGTTCAACATGTGACAATAGTGAATAGTGCTTATGTGACACATACAATATGTACAAAAATGATTTCCAATATTAGTTTATACACAAATATACAAGTTCAACTTTCAAAAGAGGCCATCCATTAATACAAATTTACAGAATCCCATTTGTTGCTTTGTCAATTCTATTGGGTTTCTGGAGTATTGGGGCCAATTGGAAGAAATGTCGACGTTTCGACCCTTCTCGTGCCAAGATGAGTGAGGTCGCAGGGGTCTTTCTCAAGACAGATGTAACAAGCACGACAGTCCTGGAATCCAAGTGCAGTTGAGTCACCTGGACTGGATCAGATTGAAGTCCTTAAATCCGGAATGAAGAGGAAATTGTTCAAACAATTCTCAGCTGTACTCGGGAACACTGCAATTCATGGCTGTACTCGGGAACGCTGCAGTCAGTCAGTTGAACTTGTATATATGTGTATAGACTGTCTATATTGGAAATCATTTTTGTACATATTGGGGTCCATTATGATGACGGGCGGACTTTGTCCGCCTGTCACCATAGTGGGGAATGGGACCGCCCACCATAAGGGCGGGGGTCCCGTGGGGGGAATTAGGATGTGCCCGCCACAGTGGCGGGCACATTCTGTAGTTTTAGCATTGTGGCGGGCGGTGCACTCTGCACCGCCCGCCACAATGCTAAAAATGCTTTGTTGCATTTGCATATGCAAAGCGGCAGGCATCGCGCTGTGCCTGCCGGTTTGCATATGCAAATGTGGGGGGGTACCATAGGTACCCCCCATGTGCCCCCCGACAGTGGTGGCAACCTGGGGGCCCTGCAGGGGGCCCTCGCAGTAAACCCCGCTTGCCTTTCCGTGGCGGCATTGGCGCCGCGGAAAGGCCTCTACTTGGTGCCATTGTAATATGGCTGGCGGTGTCCATTGGACACCGCCACCATATTAATCCATTACCGTCGCGGTCGCAAGGCGACCACGGCGGTGAAGCGGCGGACGGTCTTTCCGTTCGCCGCTGTCCCCTCCGCCATCCTAATCTGGCGGAGGGGAAAACGAGAGTGCTTGTCGGGCGGATTGCCTCCGCCAGGGTGGCGGTGGCCACCGCCACCCTGGCGGAGGCAATCCGCCCATCATCATAATGGACCCCATTTTGTCTACAAGGGATTTCACTTATACTAGATATCTTTTTTTGTTTTGAATATTTTGAGTCAATTGTGTACCCTCAGACTCCTAAGTGTTCACAATTTTTCTACGTCAGCCATTGTGCAGCCAGTGAGGATGTCACATTAGGAGGCTCGCTCGCTGCTGTAACATGCAGTGATCTGGACGTCGGAAGGGTGAATCCTGCCAAGGCCACCACAGCCTTCAATCCTTCTGGGGTCGGTAAATTCTCACCTACAGCGCTTAGAATTTGCAGAAGTGTGGTATGAATGACTGTTTTAAAATAAGTGGCTATTATCAATATGTTTCCAGTTCAGCACTCCCCTTCATGAATAATCGTTATCGAAGGCACGTTTTCAGGTAAACAAAGGAAAACTACAACCCCCGAAATTCTCTTTTTTATTAAAAGAAGCCCAGGACTAATGATATGGTGCTAAGCATGAATGGTGCGGGTTAGCAAAAAGATGTACTTATAGGATGTGTGTTGCTTTACCTATGGTGTGAAACGGGAGATGTATTTGTCTCTTTTCTTTACTGTGCCTAGTGTACTTTTGGTGTCTTGTGTCTTTTGTTCGTGCTCTTGCAGGAGTAAAACGTTTCCACTCACAGCTGCTTTAATGGGCTGTTTCAAACTGTTTTACAGTGCCTAGTTACGGGGAGCTATTTATGTAGCATGGTGGCAGCTGCTGCCCATCTGGGCACCTCTCTAAACCCCTGTTGACCCCACGGGGGCTCTGCCTCAAACCCCGAGGCCTGGTGCGATCAGCTGGACTCACCTCTTAACCCCAGGGGGGCTCTGCCTTAAACCCCGAGGCCTGGTGCCATGAGACAGCTGTGCGCTGGTTATAACTTTAGCTCCACACTACTCTACAGAAAGAAGCTGGGAGAGTCATGGCATTGTTTGCATTCCTTACGGGCCACGTGACACCGAGTTGCTTCACTCCCCTCTGCCCGCCCGCCAGACGGTACACAGTCAAAATATCGAGTGTTTTATGTCGACTTGCAGTAATATCGAGTTCCAAATATCGAAGGTAAGAAATGTCGATGTTGTAAATATCGTAGTAAAAAATATCGTTTTGATCTATTGTTTTTAATATCGAGTCAAGTAATGTCGAGATAAGAAATATCGACATATAAAATATCGAAATGTCAAAATATTGTTGTTTTATGTTTTATAAAGTAGAAATTTTTAATAGTTTAGAAATCATTTTCTATAGTGAATTATAAACGCGCTAGAACCTAGTGGCAGTAGGGTTCGCGGCTGCTGTGGTCGCGGTTGGGCTCGCCTTTGAGTTTTTATCCCAGGACTTTTAAATTCACTTATTGTGTTGTTACCTTTATTCATGCTGCTGCTTGCCCTCCTAATCCATCTACCGCTCCCCTAGCCCCGGTCCGACACGGCTGAGTGCCGCTTGTTCCGGAGGGCTGACGGGGTTGCGGTCGCCATCTTTGGAGGGGCAGTGGTAACTCCTAGGATAGCGCTCTAGTCATCGCGCACCTAGTCTACAAAAGCGACGCCCCATGCTCACGCGCAGCGGACGCGCCGGCGGCGCGCCAAAGGCAAGCCGACTGCGCCCATCCGCGGCCGTCCGGGGCAAGGGGCACCCCACTATGCCCAATTTTTTACTTATTCCTCAGAGGAACTTTGCCGTTATCAAGGCCCTTGGACCCTTAGCCCTAAAACTATTGCCACAATTGCTAAACTTGGCCTTGCCCGGCATCATCCCATTCCCCTTCCCCAGCCTGCCCTATCTTCTTCTTTACTCCCTCCCCTTCCCCCCCTAGAACCCACCCCGCCACCCAGACCATCGTCTACTGTTTCGGACTTTCTCTTAAACACAAGATCGGCAGTCAAGCACCAGTTAGAACTCTTTGTGTTCCTGGACTCCTACAAACCCGATCTTCTGTTTCTGACAGAAACTTCGTTCTGTTCAGATTCTCTGCCCAATATCCTTGCTGCCCTACCCTCCTCCTACTATGCCTTGCGGGCCGATCGGCCGGCAGGCAAGGCAGGCGGAGGTGTTGCCCTGATTGTCTGTTCGGACCTTCATTTCCAAGTACTTTCTTCCCCGACAATCACCGCAGTCGACTGTTTAGTGATGCGATCTGCCTCCTTCCAAATCCCTATTACCTGTGTCCTTGTCTACCGCCCTCCCCGGTCCACTCCCCACTTCACTACTGAGTTTCAGGAACTGCTCGCTACACTAGCAGTCAACAACTCCTCCGTCCTAGTATTGGCGATTTTAACTTCTGGCCATTTGATCCTGCGGAAGACGCGGTATCTAAAGATTTTACTGATCTTCTTCACAGTTTAAATTTCATTTCACGTGTGTCCACCCCCACCCATACCAAGGGGCATACCTTGGACCAAATCTGGTCACTAAATACTTCGGTCACACCCCCAATCATCACGCCCTGTCTCTGGTCCGACCACTTTCTGATTTCGTTCTTCCTAGACCTTAACCTGTTTAAACACCCCTCCCTTCCCAAAAACACCTGGACTCGCAATTGGAATAAGGTCGACATACCCTCCCTTTGCACCTCCCTCCAGGACTCTTACCCTGCCCTAGAGGAGCTTGCCCCTTCATCCCAGCTAGCTGCCATTAACGTCTGGCTCTCCAGGACATGCAACCAAGTTGCCCCCTTGAAATGTGTCACAGTTAAACGCGCTCATAATGCCAACAAATGGTTTACTGATGACCTTAAGGGAAAAAAATTAGGTGTGAGTCAGGCAGAGCGCGCCTGGAGGCGCGCCTATTCTCCAACCCTAAAAACCCACTATTCCCTCGCGCTCAACATATACAAAAAGGCAATTCTCCTGGACAAGACCAACTACTTCTCGGGCAAAATACTCTTAGCCGAGAGCCAGCCCAGGGAAATCTTCTCCACCGTCCATGAGCTGGCCTTATCAGACAGAACTTCCCTCAAACCGCCCCTTCTCAATCCCTCTGTGATTCTTTAAACAATTTTTTTCATTGAGAAAATTGCAGCCATCAAGGCTAACATACCTCCACCTTCCGCTTCCCCCCAGCCTCTGAACCTCCGCCCAATAGGTCCCATCTAGACCACATACCTCCTCTGACCAGGGAAATTCTATTTTCCCTGCTAGCCCGGGTCAAAACCGGTTCTCCCTCTGATGTCTGTCCAGCTTTTGTACTGAAAGAGATTTTTCTAGCCTGCCCTACCCCCCCTTGGCTTTCCTCAACGACTCCCTCAGCAAAGGCTCTGTCCCTGACCTTCACAAAGCGGCAATAATAATTCCCATTCTGAAAAAACCTCGTGCCGACCCTTCCTCCCTTTCCAATTATTGCGCCATCTCCCTCCTCCCCTACTAGGGTAAAATTCTGGAGTGCCACATTACCACTGTCTCGGCTCCTTTGTTGAGGGCAGTGGTTGGCTGGCCTCCTGTCAGGCTGGCTTTCGCCCGCTCCACTCCACCTAGAAGGTCGTAGTCTCAGTCCTGGACAGACTCAGGGAGGGGATGGATGACAACCGGCCCCAAGCCTTGGTCCTCCTTGATTTGTCCGCTGCCTTTGACACGGTTGACCATTCCATCCTTCTTACCTGTGTCGAGGCAGCGGGCATCAGGGGGCCCCCTTTGGCTTGGCTCACTTCCTTCCTGAGAGATCGCACCCAGGCTGTCCACCTAGCAGATTTCTCTGCTCCCCCACGCAAGGTGCAGTGCGGTGTCCCTCAGGGCTCTTCCCTCTCCCCCCTTTTATTTAACCTGTACATCTTCCCCCTCATTTTTGCTTTACAGCAACTGGAGGTCACTGTCTTCAATTATGCAGATGACCTCCAGCTGATTTTCAACCTTTCACACTCCCCTGAGTCCACCCACAATTTTCAATCGGTTATGATTTTCATCAGGGACTGGATGAACTTCAACCACCTTAAACTTAACCCAGATAAAACTGAGTTGGTCCTTACAGGTGGCACATCCAGTCCCTGGACCTCCACGTTTTGGCCTCCCTCACTCGGTCCCCACCCTTACCCTCTCACTCAGTTAAAACACTCGGGATCACATTAAACCAACACCTCACCCTGCACTCCCAGATCAGTACGGTGGTATCATCTTGTTTTTTTTACCCTTCGCACCATTAGAAAAATTTCCAGATTCTTTTCCCCCTCTGCTTTAAAACTCATTCTGATGGCAATGGTGTTATCACGCCTAGATTATGGGAACATCCTATATAATAGTGTTCCGGCCTATGCCCTCCGACGGCTTCAGTTGGTCCAGAACCAAGCCGCCCGCCTCATCCATGGTCTTCCTAAACTGCACCATGCCACCCCTCTCTTAAAGAACTTGCATTGGTTGCCCATTAGAGAGCGGGCCCTCTTCAAACTTGGCTGCACCACGTTTCAGGCCCGAGCCGGAACCGCTCCAGTTTTCATAAATTCCGAAATCAAAAATTACATACCGGTCAGAGAACTCCGCTCCTCCACCCAGTCCCTCCTTTCCGTACCACGATTCAGGAAAAAAAGGATGGGGGGGGTGAAATTCGCTGTTCTCGGTCCCACTTTCTGGAATTCCCTCCCCCCCAACATCAGATCCATTCCTTCGTACTCTGACTTCCGTAAAGCGCTAAAAACTCACCTCTTCCTGCAAGCCTTTTCGCCCTAACCTTCCGTACCCCTCCCTCTAGGTTCAATTGCTTCCTCAGCGCCAAGAAACCGCTGGGTATATGTGCGCTTAATAAATGCTTTTAAATTCAAATTCAATTCAAATTCAAATAAAAGTTTTGTGATGTATTATACATTTTTAGGAGCGGGATGTTGGGTTTATAGGGGATAAGGGTGGGGAGTGTTTTAAAAATATTTAAATAAAATTGAAAATTTGTAAAAAATTCTTACATTGAACTAGGAATTTCAAATTTCAAATTTCCAATTAAATTTTCAATTTTAGGAGTGGAAAGTTGGGTTTTTAGGAGATAAGGGTGGGGATTGTTTTAAAAATATTTACATTAAATTGAATATTTGTAAAAAATTATTAAATACAATTAGGAATTTGAAATTTCAAATTTCAAATTACATTTTTAATTTTAGGTGGTGAGTGTTTTAAAAATATTTAAATAAATTTGAACATTTGTAAAAAATTATTAAATTTATTTAAGAATTTGAAATTTCAAATTTCAAAATACATTTTAAATTTTAGGAGCAGAATGTTGGGTTTTTAGGGGATAAGGGTGGGGATTGTTTTAAAAATATTGAAATTAAATTGAAAATTTGTAAAAAATTATTGAATAGAATTAGGAATTTGAAATTTCAAATTTCAAATACATTTTCAATTTTAGGTGGCGAGTGTTTTAAAAATTTTAAATTTGTAATAAATTATTAAATTTATTTAGGAATTAGAACATTTTAATTTCAAATAAAATTATAAATTGTAGGAGCGGATGTTGAGTTTATAGGGGATACGTGTGGGGAGTGTTTTAAAAATATATATTTTTAATTTAATTTTTTTGAAAATAAATAACATTAAAATATGAATTTGAAATTGCAAATTTAAACTTACATTTTATATTTTAGGAGTGAGATGTTGTGTTTATAGGGGATAATGGGGGGGATGCTTTTAAAAAATTTCAAATTTAAATCAATTTAAAAAATATTGAATCATAAATATGTTTAATTTTAATATGTTAAATTTGATTTAAAATGTTATGAGTGGAATGTTAGTGTTATAGGGTATAAGGGTGGTGAGTGTATAGATACATATTAAATGTTTAAAATGTAAGCAATATATTAAATATTAAATGTATAAATGTATTTATATTTTTTAATAGATATTTATTAGTTCAATGGAATGAATATTTGTAAATATGTATTACAATATAACAAATTTCAATAAATAAATTGTTAAATTATTAAAATTTTATACGATATGTTCAAAATAATTATTCTAGAGATTTATTATTTGTATTTAAAAACTTCAATAGGTTCAGTGTCCAGCATCTCCTCCAATTAAATGGATATAGGAGTTTCATTAGTAAATTAAATAGGTCCAGTGTCCAGCACCTACCCCAATTAAATGTAAATTGGAGTTGGAATAGTAAATTAAATAGGTTCAGTGTCCAGCACCTACCTCAATTAAATGTATATTGGAGTTGGAATATTAAATTAAATAGGTTCAGTGTCCAGCACCTACCCCAATTAAATGTATATTGGAGTTGCAATAGTAAATTAAATAGGTTCAGTGTCCAGCACCTACCTCCATTAAATGTAGGTTGGAGTTGGAATAGTAAAATAAATAGGTTGAGTGTCCAGCACTTACCTCAATTAAATGTAGATTGGAGTTGGAATAGTAAATTAAATATGTCTAGTGTCCAGCACCTGCACCTACTTCAAATAAATGTAGATTGGAGTTGGACTAGTAAATTAAATAGGTTCAGTGTCCAGCATCTACCCCAATTAAATGTAAATTGGAGTTGGAATAGTAAATTAAATAGTTTCAGTGTTCAGCACCTACCCCAATTAAATGTATATTGGAGTTTGAATATTAAATTAAATAGGTTCAGTGTCCAGCACCTACCCCAATTAAATGTATATTGGAGTTGCAATAGTAAATTAAATAGGTTCAGTGTCCAGCACCTACCTCCATTAAATGTAGGTTGGAGTTGGAATAGTAAATTAAATAGGTCTAGTGTCCAGCACCTACCCCAATTAAATGTAAATTGGAGTTGGAATAGGTCATTAAATAGGTTTAATGTCCAGCACCTACCCCAATTAAATGTAGATTGGAGTTGGAATAGTAAATTAAATAGGTTCAGTGTCCATCACATACCCCAATTAAATGTACATTGGAGTTGGAATAGTAAATTAAATAGGTTCAGTGTCCAGCACCTACCTCAATTAAATGTAGATTGGAGTTGGAATAGTAAATTAAATAGGTCTAGTGTCCAGCACCTACCACAATTAAATGTAAATTGGAGTTGGAATAGTAAATTAAATAGGTTCAGTGTCCAGCACCTACCTCAATTAAATGTATATTGGAGTTGGAATAGTAAATTAAATATGTCTAGTGTCCAGCACCTGCACCTGCTTCAAATAAATGTAAATTGGAGTTGGAATAGTAAATTAAATAGGTTCAGTGTCCAGCATCTATCACAATTAAATGTAAATTGGAGTTGCAATAGTAAATTAAATAGCTTCAGCGTCCAGCACCTACCGCAATTAAATATAAATTGGAGTTGGGATAGTAAATTAAATAGGTTCATTGTCCAGCACCTACCTCAATTAAATGTATATTGGAGTTGGAATAGTAAATTAAATAGGTCTAGTGTCTAGCACCTACCTCAATTAAATGTAGATTGGAGTTGGAATAGTAAATTAAATAGGTCTAGTGTCCTGCACCTACCCCAATTAAATGTAAATTGGAGTTGGAAAATTAAATTAAATAGGTTCAGTGTTCAGCACCTACCCCAAGTAAATATATATTGGATTTGGAATATTAAATTAAATAGGTTCAGTGTCCAGCACCTACCCCAATTAAATGTACATTGGAGTTGGAATAGTAAATTAAATAGGTTCAGTGTCCAGCACCTACCTCCATTAAATGTAGGTTGGAGTTGGAATAGTAAATTAAATAGGTCTAGTGTCCAGCACCTACCCCAATTAAATGTAAATTGGAGTTGGAATAGTAAATTAAATAGGTTCAATGTCCAGCACCTACCCCAATTAAATGTAGATTGGAGTTGGAGTAGTAAATTAAATAGGTTCAGTGTCCATCACCTACCCCAATTAAATATACTTTGGAGTTGGAATAGTAAATTAAATAGGTTCAGTGTCCAGCACCTACTTCAATTAAATGTAGATTGGAGTTGGAATAGTAAATTAGATAGGTTCAGTGTCCAGCACCTACCCCAATTAAATGTAAATTGGAGTTGGAATAGTAAATTAAATAGGTTCAGTGTCCAGCACCTACCTCAATTAAATCTAAATTGGAGTTGGAATAGTAAATTACATAGTTTCAGTGTCTAGCATCCACCTCAATTAAATGTATATTGGATTTGGAATAGTAAATTAAATAAGTTCAGTGTCCACCATCTACCCCAATTAAATGTAAATTGGAGTTTGAATAGTAAATTAAATAGGTCCAGTGTCCAGCACCTACCCCAATTAAATATAAATTGGAGTTGGAATAGTAAATTAAATAGGTTCAGTGTCCAGCACCTACCCCAAATAAATGTATATTGGAGTTGGAATATTAAATTAAATAGGTTCCGTGTCCAGCACCTACCCCAATTAAATGTACATTGGAGTTGGAATAGTAAATTAAATAGGTTCAGTGTCCAGCACCTACCCCAATTAAATGTACATTGAATTTGGAATAGTAAATTAAATAGGTTCAGTGTCCAGCACCTACCTCCATTAAATGTATGTTGGAGTTGGAATAGTACATTAAATAGGTCTAGTGTCCAGCACCTACCCCAATTAAATGTAAATTGGAGTTGGAATAGTAAATTAAATAGGTTCAGTGTCCAGCACCTACCCCAATTAAATGTATATTGGAGTTGGAATATTAAATTTAATAGGTTCAGTGTCCAGCACCTACCCCAATTAAATGTACATTGGAGTTGGAATAGTAAATTAAATAGGTTCAGTGTCCAGCACCTACCCCAATTAAATGTACATTGGATTTGGAATAGTAAATTAAATAGGTTCAGTCTCCAGCACCAACCTCCATTAAATGTATGTTGGAGTTGGAATAGTAAATTAAAGAGGTATAGTGTCCAGCACCTACCCCAATTTAATGTAAATTGGAGTTGGAATAGTAAATTTAATAGGTTCAGTGTCCAGCACCTACCTCAATTAAATCTAAATTGGAGTTGGAATAGTAAATTAAATAGGTTCAGTGTCCAGCATCTACCTCAATTAAATGTGTATTGGAGTTGGAATAGTAAATTAAATAAGTTCAGTGTCCAGCATCTACCCCAATTAAATGTAGATTGGAATTTGAATAGTAAATTAATAGGTCCAGTGTCCAGCACCTACCTCAATTAAATGTAGATTCTAGTGTGAATAGTAAATTATAAAAAAAATATTTTGTATAGTTATTTACATTTTTAAATATCTCTATATATAAAGTTTTTACAAAACATGTTTTTATAGATTGGTAGTAATATTTTATAATATGTAGTAGACAAGAATGACACAGTTTTTGAAAAATATTTTTCTTTATTTGTTTATATAGTACATAAATCAAATAATAAATGTATTATAAATGAATTTATACAATTTTAACAAATAAATATAAGTATAATTTAAATAAAGTATTTAGTTGTTGTATAGTTGTTGAGTAAAGTACATTTTAGGTATATATAAACAATATAGTAAATGAAAATATAGTGAATATTAGAATATATAATACATACAGTTGGAAAAAAACATTTTACATTTCAAAAATTGTATTAATGTTCATTTTATAAAATTTTTAACATAAATTTAGTGTTGAAATTGTTATACATGTTGATATATTTATCAAAAACAACACTGATATTATATATTGTTTATAATAAATAAAGTTTTTTTCATAACATTTTAGAAATATAATGTGTCATAATTTTTAATTTTATTAATATTAATGTTGTATTATTAATATTAATACATTTAAAATGTTAGAGTTATTTTTAACTAAATACATAAAAATTATACATTTTGCTTGAGAAATTGTAACAGAAAAATATTTAATAAATATAAAATGAAATATTAAACTGTAATAATATTTAATTTTATATTTTTAAATGTATGAATATAGTAATATATATATTTTTAAAACATACATAAATTGCATACATTTGGAAAAATAATTTAATAAAGTTTTACGAAATTTTTAAATGTTAAATATTCTTTTTTGTCATTTATTTAACTATTTTTGTGGTTATATTATTATTTGGGTCGTTTATTTTGTAACCGCTCTTAGTCTTTTTGTGTAATTTGGGAAGATTCAAGCTCGCGGTTGGAAGCTACTCCGCTTTTGAGAAGGTAAGAGTTCTATTCTTTATATTTTAACTATTTCAAGTAAGTTTTGAAGGTAGTAGTTTGTTATTTAGAGTTTGTGGACTTCTGTATTAGACTTTAGATTGTATGTAGTTCGTTATTTACGTTTTAATGTTTTCTCTGCGATTTCTCGATTTACGGCCTTGTTGGAGTTATTGTGTTTGTGGGTATTTATTTACTTTTCGTTTTAAATATGTATGTATTGGTGATTATTAATGTATGGTTTTCAGTTTTTTGTGGGTGGGAATGTTTATTTTTCTGTTCTAGGTTTTTGGATACAGCGTTTTCATTTTCGGAACTTTTCCGTTTTTTTTTCAAAGGAGGTGTGTTTTAGTTGTTTAAACTAATATGTATTTTACACTTCCTTTATTTTTCCAGTTTCCAGGAGCGTTTCGTAATATTTTTAATCTTTTTCGGGTTTTTGATGGATTCTGGATTATCGATTTATTTGGATGTTCGATGAATTTTGTTCAGTTGTATTTTTTCATTTTATTGGGGTATTTTATTTTTAAACTTGGAATTTATTACTACCTGGATTATTATGGACATATGGATTTGCTATTTATGCTGCTGTGAAAGGTAAGTGGTTTTATATTAATATTTTTGTGGGTTGGGAAATGTACATTTTTTATACTGTTTTTGTTTATTTAGATATTTGTTTTGTCTACATATTTTTGAATATTTAAATATTGTCGACAAAATAAATATGTAATAATTGGTGAAGGAAATGTGTTTGTTTATATAGAGGCATTTTTAGGATTATTTTACTTTTAGATGGTTAGTGTTTTTAGTTTAATGTTTTGGCAATCATTTTTAAGTATTCTAGTACTCCTTTTGTAGGATAAAGTTGTACTTGTTGTTGTAAATATTGGTACATTTGGGCCGTTTGTCTTGATAGTTTAGGTTTTAATTGTAAGACAGATTGCTCCATTCTTAATTCCTGAAAACTTTGTTCTTTTTGTATTGCTATTAGGAGTTTTTGTAGTGTAGGAGTTGTTCGGCCAGTTGAAGATAGGAAGGCATTATGCCAACCCTCCACTGCGTTGTTTGTTTTGGCTTCTTGGTTTAGGGTTGGTAGATATACATTCTACCAAGATATTAGGAATTTGGGTTGGCGTCTGTGGCCTGACCTGTGTAGTCTCCCCACCCAGGTGTCCTCGAAATAATCCAGAAGTGGAGCTAGTTTTTGTTCATTTTTTGTATAGAAAGGACTTTCTATTAAAATGTTATAGTGCTCAGCCACATCGGTTATTGGCACGTATGCTAGGGCTATCAGGTGTTTTATTTGGTATGCAAATGTAATATTGGTTGCATATTCAACACTAAGGGGCCTATTAGGATGGCGGACGGACCAGCGTCTGTCCGCCACCCCCGAGGTGGAAGGTCCGTCCGCAGGGGCAGCGAATTAGGATGTGATCGCCACCCTGGCGGTCACATCCTGTATATTTAACATTGCGGCCGGTGCTGCTTGAAGCAGCACCCGCCGCAAGATTAAATATGCATCACTTCCATTTGCATGCACAAAACGGCAGGCACTGCACGGTGCCTGCCGCCTTGTACATGCAAATGCTGGGGGGTACCATAGGTACCCCCCATGTGCACACCCCACCCCCGACACCCTAGGGGCCTGCAAGGGCCCCCCAGAAGCTATTTTCCACATGCTTTCCCACAGCTGTAAATCCGCCGCGGAAAAGCATGTTTTCAAACACATCCTAATTTGGCTGACGGTCTCTTGCAGACACCGTAACCAAATATCCCTCCACACCCGGCGGATCAGCGGCGGATGGACCAGCCGTCTGACGCTGGTCCCACCGCCATCCTAATCTGGCGGTGGGTGTTTTCTGGTGCCGCGGCGGTGAATCCGCATCCTCCAGGCCGGCGGTGGCTTCCGCCGGCCTGGAGGATGCGGATTCACCGCCATCCTAATCGGCCCCATAGTGTTGATTTTTGCAAATGTCTCAATAGACATTGGTTAAAGTGGAAGTAACATCCTTGTATGGATGTGTGAGGATATATTTTAAGGATGGAATTTATCATGGCTTGTTCAAAGTCTATTATAATTTTTAGGGGAAGAAGTCTGTTGTTTCTTCTTTTATTTTGTTTAATATTTCTGTGTAGGTTGAGGTTTGTTTGTTTGGTAACAAACAATAGATAAATGATATGCATCAATTATGGCATTGCCCATGTATCGTATATAATTGATAGAATGGTTTAGGGCATATGGTAAATGTGCCATCCATCATCCATGTTTGGCTTTCTTTTAATTTTTTAATGTTGTTGTTTGTAGCAAACATTATTATGCTTTTATCTTTATGTTGTTATCGTAGAAGATAAAAGGTTCATCGTTATGAGTTATGGTAGGGTCTGGTGGAATTATGACCTCTTCAAATGTTTTAGGTGTTGGTATTGTTGGTCTTGTTGATTTTTTTGTCCTAGCTATTGTTCTTTTTATAGCAGTTATTGTTGGTAATTGACCTCTTGCTCCTCTAGGTACTTTAGGTAGTAATTCTTTAAGTATTACGCCTGTTGGTAGGTCTGAGGTGCTGCTTAATTCTTTAATATTTTCTAGAGTAGATCTAACCTCTATTTCTGAGATATTAGGTGGATGGTTGTGTTCAGTTGTATTAATTACACTTGTTTCTCTAGTTGTTGCACGCCCATAGCATTTGTTAGAGTAATGATTAGTACATTTCCAGTTTACTTTAAGGTCTTTTTGTTTTCCCCGAGTATAAGTATACCCCATATAGCATAACAAAAATTTTCCTTTCTGAGATGTAACAAATTTTGCTTCTTCAGTCATTGTTCTTTTCTTAAATCTAGAAAGTATGTATTAAATAATATTAGAAATTGTATTTTTAATATAAAAATAAAGAATTGTATATGTACTATTGTTAGGTACTTACCAATTGTAATGTAGTTGAGTTTGAATGTAGATGTTGTCTTTTTTCCTTGATGCTCTTCAGAATATTAGTGGTCTGTGGAAAGAAAGTTAAGTATTTTTAGTGAATGTTTACATGTGTATTTTGGTTAAACATTTTGTAGGGTGCTATATTTTATTATAAAAAAGTTCAGTTTATTTTATATAAAGTAAATACTTGTTTAAAAAAATGTATATATATATTTTTAGTTAGTGAAGTATTAATATTGTGGGTTTTTTACCATAAATAATAGTACATGTGCATGTCTTCTATACTTACCAAGTGTTATTTATTTGTTGTTTAATGTAGATATTTTCTGGATATTTTGCTGCTTTTCCTGGTTAAGTTGTCTGTGGAAATAAATTAATGTATGTTTAATATTTAGTTTTTTATTTAAATGTGATGTTGGTTTACTTTAAACAAGCATTTTACATTTTATTTCGTTTAAACATGTGTTTACAATTTTAAATAAATGCGAAAGTTAAGTAGGAGTTTTTTAGACGCTCATAGAATTTGAGCATTTTATTTAGCTTTTCCTTAGTGTTAAAAAAAATTTAGTATACTTACTTTTTCTGGTGGTTGTTTTAGTTTGTTGAAATTTTTTTTATTTTTCTTGAAGTTGAATCTGTAGTGGAAATATGTTGAGATAGAAAGATAATTAATTTTTTAAGTTCTGAGTATAAATAGTAGGTTACATTTAATTTAACATTTTATTCAGAAAACTACGATTACTTACTTTTTGTTGTTTGTACTTTGTTGGTTATCAGATAATTCTTTAAGGTTGTCGAGAATTTTGCAGTGTTTCTACAAGCTGAATATTTTCTGCTGGTTTTAGAGTATTGAATTTAGTTCTTTATTTAGGGGTCGATTCCGATTCGGGAAAAACAGCTCCGAATAGCCGTTCGGAGCGTTTTTCCCATACGAATCGTACCCTGCAACATCCCCCGCCCGTACGACGTAGTACGATTCGTACCAGGAGCTGTACTCCGTACGAGTCGTACAAGACACCGTACGACTCTAATCTCCGTACGATTCTCTCTCGGAACCCGCTGTACGCGACATCTGTACGGTTCGCAGCTGGTTTTTACGACCCAGCAAGTACGATACGTGTCGGGTACGCACCGTACGACCCTTTTTCTACGGGAGCTGAAAACAGCCGTAAAAGCGGAGTTTGCGCCGAAACAGGTACGGAACGGCCCCCCGGGTACAGTGCATACCCCCCATGATCGCAGGGGTACACACCGTACCCCTGCGATCATGGGGTGTACGAGCCGTACCCCCATTGTACGATCGGCGTATGAGCCGTACCCCCATTGTACGCTCGGTGTACGAGCCGTACCCCCATTGTACGATGGGTGTACAAGCCGTACCCCATGTACGATGGGTGTACGAGCCGGTCCCCCATTGTACATGGGATACGGCTCATACACCGATCGTACAATGGGGGTACGGCTCGTACACCGATCGTACAATGGGGGTACGGTGTGTATGTGTTTGTGTGCTTTTCCGTACGACTCGCCCTTACCTGATGTGGACTGTACGAATCGCCCGGTCCGGATCGTACTCGTCGGGTCGTAGGGCATGTGTACGAGTCGTACGGTATATGTACGAGTCGTACGGTTCACGATTTCAGCCTTGCAATACGTACGGATCGCGACAATTCGGACGGATTCACGGAATACGGATCGTACTCGGACGGACGGGTACAATTCGTACGGAGAGGGCTTCGGATACAAATCGTACGGACGTTTTTTTTACCCGAATCGGAATCGACCCCTTAGTGTGTTTTTAATTAGTGTTTGTATGTGATTGATTCAATACTTTTAAATGTGTTTCTATTGGTTAGTTTGAATTTTTTTAAGTAAATTAATTAAGTTAGTTGTATGTGAAATTGTTATTTAGACATTTTGTGTGTTTTTATGTATTTTATGTATAGTTTATAGATTTTGTATAGCTTTTAAAAAAGTATTATGTTCATTTAAAAATGTGTATATTTTAAATGTGTTTGTTTAAATCGTTTTAATTTATGTAGTATTTTTTAAGCATTATTTTAGGGAGATATCTTTTTTTCATTGTGTTTGGTATGTGTATATATAGTTATATGAATGTATTTTTAATAGTTTAAATGTGTAGTGTGTTTAATAATAATTTTTGATTCGTTTAGGAATGTCGATATTTAGGTAACGTCGATAATATTGATGTCTATATTTTTGTTATCGATAAATTTGTAATGTGGTATATTTATTTATAAGTGTCGATATTTTTAATTCCGATATGAGTGTGTTCAATTTTTTTGTGGTCGATGTTTTTGTATAACGATATTGTTTGATCAATGTTTTAGTCGTTTTTGAAATAAATATAGGGTGTCGATTTATTTGTATTCGATATTTGAGACACGATATTTGTGTAGGTCGAATTTAGTGAAATTGATAATTTGACAGTGATTCCCGCCAGACCTCCCTGGGCGTTCCAGCTGCAGGGGTGGGGGCTCTCTGCCCCTGCAGGCTTGTGCTGTCTCCCGGTCCCTTTCTCCGGTGCTTTCAATGGAGAATTTGCAGTGTATGTACCTGTTGTGAGCTCAACCGCTGGCAGTGCTTGCCTAATCAATAACATTGCTATGCTCCTTAGAAATGCAAGCCTTCTTTCCCTGTATTGAAGTCGGGTAGGCGCTTCGCATCTCCCGATACTTACTCCCCAGAATATATGGCACTATCTGTCCCATTTAAGCTATAAAATCTGCGGTGGCTATAAAGCGTCAGTACTTATTTCATCTGGAGTATCGCTGATACTGCCCAAGTGAAAGAAACCTTTTGAAGCACTTCGCAAAATGTGCATTAACATCAAAACACATCGCCCAAACATAAACACCACAGCAATTAACTATATTTTATTGCCTTGTACTGTATTTAAACACAGAGGGGCAACATATCCGCACCTGTGGGAGCAAGGTCAGTAAGGGGTGGGGATACAGTTAAAAACAACTGTAAACGTAAGGTTAAGTACAAGCCCCTGTAGTGGATACCTTAGCCTATTTAGCTACCAAACTATCTGTCCGTGTGTCTGTATCTGTGTGTCTGTGTATCTCTGTGTGTCTCAGTCTGTGCGTGCATGTCTGTCTCTGTGTGTGCGTCTCTCTTTATGTATACGCCTCTGTCTCTGTGTGTGCGTTTCTGTGTCTGTGTGCATGTCTCTGTCTTGTGTGCATATCTCTGTCTGTGTGTGTTTTTTGCTGTGTGTGCGTTTCTGTATCTGTGTCTGTGTGTGCATCTCTATGTGCGTGTTTTTGTCTCTCGGTGCACATCTCTGTCTAGGTGTGCGTGTCTCTATATGCGTGTATTTCTCTGTGAGTGCGTCTCTATCTCTGTGTGTGCGTCTCTTTATGTTCATGTGTCTCTGTAAGTACGTCTATTCTCTGTGTGTGCATCTTTCTTTCTATGTGTGTCTCTGTCTGTGTGTGCGTCTCTATACGTGTGTCAGTCTCTATATGTGCGTGACTGTCTGTGCGTCTCTGTGTGTATGTTTCTATGTGCATGTCTGTCTCTCTGTGTGCGTTTGTGTGTGTTTGTCTCTATGTGTGTATCGGTGCATGTGTCTCTCTGTATGTTTGTCTCTGTGTATATGTCTACTGTTAGCCTCACTGGCAATGTAAACATGGCATGGGAACGCTATAATACACATACTTACTCCACAGATACATACAAAGCTGCCATTCCCTAACACACACAGTACACAAACCAGCCAACATATCCAGCTAAATATAAACAATGCCAAATTATCTAACTCTAACTAATGCAAGACCTGTTGCATTGCAAATGTTTGTTTTTGTAATGTGTGTTTCACATATAGCCTTAAATTGCAGTTTCTAGACATACTACAAAATGTATAAGAAAAACTCCCACATGACCTATATGATTTTTCAAAAGGCTCACTAGAGCTCTCTGGGTTACCCATTGCTAGACGTGAACAATCATACCATTAATCAAATGATTTTTATCATTTTATTATATTTTTTGACTGTTTCATATTTCTTAAAATGTTCACTGTTTGTACAAAAGTTAAAAACATCTTTATAAAGCCACAAAAGATTCATTAGAGCAATTATACAATTGTACCTCTTAGAAAAACATGTTACAATTATTTTAGTGCATTGTTACTGTTTGAAAAAGAAACATATATATTGAAACATTGAATTTGTCCACTGTATCAACCACAGAACCATTGTCACCTCTCACATAAGACCACACTGACACTCTCTCATCAAATACATGGTCAGAGGAGTCTGAGCATTATGTCCGATGCCTGGTGGAGCTGCTCTATTCAGTTATTTAGGAGATCGGCCTTGGTTCACCCCCTTGGCCGTCACCTGCCCAGCCGGACTTTGGGCACAGTTTCCTCCCTATCTCCCTGTCTTGCCCATTCCCCCTTCATGATTTTCTGTAACTCTGCTTTTTCCTTGTCTCCTATCTATCTATCTATCTATCTATCTATCTATCTATCTATCTATCTATCTATCTATCTATCTGTCTATCTATCTATTTATCTATCTATCTAACCAACCGATTCACGATGAAGCTACCATGAGAGCTATAGGAATGATTGGCTATGGATTCCCTCCTCTGCCGTCACCTACCTATTCGGTCATTGGGCAGACTTTCCCTTCATCTCTCATACCTCCACCCGCTCTTCCTCTCCCTGCTCACTCCCCCTCACCCCCTTTCCGCTCTATTTTGTCTCTCCCTCTCGCTCTTTAAGGTGTCGCATATATTTGATGTAACATGTAATTGTTATCATTGTTGATCTTTATGTAAAGCACTCTGATACCTACGGGTCTAGCCAGCGCTATATAAAACTCCTAAATAAATTGTCTACCTAGTCTAGATTAGCATACACAGATAATAGCCTCGGAGAGAACACTTGAAGAGATATCTGTGGTAGTGTTGCAGACTGGAATTCCACAACAACCTGGTCAACACACGTTTCAGTGGGAATTTTGATTTGCATCCACCTTCATCAGGACCACCCTTATCTGTATTTAATGGTGAGTGGTAGGGGAATCTGTAAACAGAGAATGCAACGTCACATATGGGCTGTCCCAGCAAAACATGTTTTTTTTTATACTATATTATTATTACTATGAGTATAGATCTAGCGTTTATTTAATTTAAATAAGAACCACCACCAAGAGTTTACATTAAAGGAAAAACAAGGATCAAAAGGATAATTCATTTGTGGAAAGAGTGTCCACAGGAAAAAAAAGAATCAACTTTGTGACCACTTTGCCCCAGAGTGCTTCAGAGCCTGCCTTTTGTGCAACCGTATACCCTATGCGTTTAAAAGAGAGCTGGAGTCCTTTTTAAGTGCAACTTAAGAATGGCATAGTATTAAGATGTTAGAAAAGCCACACAAGATGATCACAACTAGATACCTACAAACTGACCAGAAGCATCTCTGCTGCTTCTTTGGGATGCCTTCAGGGGCTCACAAGAGTGAGTGATCAAACCCAATGTATCACTCCTAGGACAAAAGTTTGATACAGGAATTTCTGTAGAAGGCACATCCAACCAATGGTAATTATATCTACGAAGGGGAAAAATTACGGCTCTGCGATAGCTGTAAGCATAAGAGAAAGACACACTGAGGCCCCATATTTAAGAAAAAGGAATTGTTTTAAAAATGTTTTATACCAGGGCATTGGATACCTACACTGTGTTGTTACCGTCAGTTCACTTAGTACGGCATATACCAATGCCTGAACGTTATTTCTGCAGTGCCTCTACGTCAGATAGGGGACCTATAAGAACACATATCCACCTAAGTGGGAAACGCCAATTCAAGGATAGCTATCAGCATAAAAAAGGAGTCACATGTTACAAACTAGTGTTGCAACTCTGGAGTGAGTCTTATTGGAGTATTTTATAAATAACTTTAATACTACTGGCTGAGTTATTGCAGTCGGTACATATGGTATAACATGTGCTAATACCGGGACATATTTTCACGTTTTATCAACTCTGATTTATACTCCCAGATTAGCATAGAGCAATGTGCGTTGAGCCTTAAACTAGCATCGAGAACGTAAAATGTCTATGGTGCCCTAATTGTACACATGCCGTACGAGAAGCTGACCTGAAGGGAAAAGGTCACATGAACCCTACCCACTATTACAGATGTTGGAAAATTCCTGTCCCAGTAGGACCTTCACCTCCTCTTTATGGTAAGCTGATGTCTCATGTGATTCATTAGCCCACAATGCTCCAAATATGATAAAATGCACCAAGAGAATCCTACCCTCAGCACCCCATGAGTCTCTTATTCCCAACCTTGCCCCTTCAATCCAACTATGTTAAACTGATCAGTGTATGAGACGGACCGTGAATGAACCACATCCTGCATCAAGCACGTCTCGCATGAGCAAACAGTCAGACCTCTGGGTTTCCCTATAAGAGGCCATGACAACATGTCGGGTTGGCTGCCAATCTCGCGATAGTTTCCTCTGATGGCCATGCGATGAAAAAAGCACTGAGAATCATGGGTGCTATCTAATGGTGGGCCAGTGCAGATGTTGTTTTTCCATTGAAATGGGCCCCATCAAGCCTAGAAATTGTAAAATAAAGGCGTGCATCTATTCATCTTTTTGGCAATGCCTTGCTTTATTTGTTAACGGGTGTGTGGGGTGAGTCTCTCATTCTCGCATGGGTGACAATAAAGTTGTCACCAAGCAGGCCTCTGTTAAATAAAGGCAAAATGAGTTAACAAGTAACTTTCAAAGTACCTGCGCCTGTATTTATACAGAACTGACAAAACTGGATGGATGCTGTCAGATCCTAGATGTTTTTAGCAAAAGTGAGAAATCTTACTACACAACCTCTGAAAAAAAAGACTTTGAAGGTACATGCAATATAATATAATGATTCATTGTCACTGATAGTAGCTCTGGGTCAGCCTGGGAAATAGCGCTGTGCAAGTAGACGCGCCTGATTGCCAGCGTCACCTTTCAGTTTCGGGCGATGGAGCCTATTATACTGATAGTAGGGGAGAACAATCCTAAATAATACCTATAAGTATTAGAAATATTGTACTTGAATGCAGTGAGGCAATGTTGACCTCATAGGTAGCTAACAAGACTGGTTTTACTCAATAGTGCATTGTTGGTATCTAATTGATATAGACTTGAATATTTTAAGATGGTCAAATATGAGAGTGCTAAGTTAGGTAGTGCAAGAGAAGAGGCGTTGATGCCTGAAAATGGATCAGGGTGCTGTCAATATAGGATAATGAGGTGTGCACTATGTATAGTTCATTATACAGGAAGAGTGGCCTGGGCAGTAGTGAAACACACAGAGTGTGATAACAGAGGTATGACCAAATGCAGTGTATCAGATGACACTCCACACTATTTCTTCATTGAGGCCACCTTTTACTGTGTTTAAAGTAACAATCCAAAATGTCTCTATTTGTTTCCATGTCTCTGAAGCAAAGCAACCTGGTTTGGATCTTACTTTTTCTAAGATGAGCCACTTTAGGTCATTCTTTGTGTGCTCCTTCTTATAGCAATGTTGAACCATGGGGGCTGAAAGTGTTTTGGTACTAATAGTGGCCTTATGCTCACAGTATCTGATTCTAAACTCTCTGCCAGTTTCTCCAATATAGGCGGTCCCCAGGGCGATCTTGGGCTCCTTTGTTTCATTTACCCTCGGGGAGGTGGTGGTCCTCGGGGCCAGGGTTTAGCAACAGACCCACTCAATAATATTATTTGAGCCCCTAAGGACCCCATTTCATTCATAATTGCCATGGGGAAGTAGCGGTCACCATAATGTGAGGTGGCCACGCAGGCCCTGCATCACTATGATAATTGCCCTGGGGAGGTGGCTGTCCCCGGGGCTGTGGGGGTCTGCGTGCCCCCCCCCACATTATGAACGTTAAAGCCCCGCAAAGGTAGTGGTCCTCGCGGCTGAGGAGGGCCATGCACCCCCAGCATTTATTTTGAATAAAGCTCACGGAGGTAGCTGCTGGGGGGTCCACTCGCCCCCCATTATTTAAGTATAAAGCCCTGAGGAGGTGGTGACCTGTGGGGCTGTCTGAGAAGCGCCCCTGTTTTTATTATACATGAAGATCCGGGGAGCTGGCGGCCCCCGCAGCTGCGGGCAGGTTGCAGTCCACAGGCTGCGGGGGAGCCACAAGGGCACCCCTGCATTATTATAAAAACTTCCCCCGGCATGCAGCTTCATAAAAAAGATGCATGTGTGAATTTGGGGCAAAATTAAATTAAAAAAATGCTTTAAAACCCCAGCAGGTGGGACCCCACCCACCATTTCTGAGGGGTCATGGTATTCCTACCCTGCCCCCTTTTCTTTATTTTTTGCTTTTTTTGTGGGACTCAGCTTCAAGTCGAGTCCCAAGATGGCTGCCAACACTTACTAGCTGAAGCCAATCAAATTTCAGTGGGATCAGCAAGTCCACTGCAAGGACCCAGATATCAATATTTTTAATCCTAAATATCTCAAAAACTACTGACAGGATTTATATCAAATCACAAAAAGCAAGTTTTCAGGATCAACATTTAACTATCTGCTAAATTTGGTGTAATTCCGTTCAGCAGTTTTTGCGGTAGCCCTGTCTTTGGAAGGTAGCAAGATCTTGGTACTCGGCTTGAGATTTGTCTGATTTGGTGTCATTCTGTTCAGTAGTTTTGGATCTATTTAGCTCCAAAAATATTTGTATATCTAGACAGTTGGGTTCCCTCAAACCCATTTAAAAAAAGGAGCATTCTGATTGGCTCATTGAGATTTGTTTTCCCATTGAGCCCCTTCACTCCCAAGGGAGAAGTATGATTGGCGGCTAGCAAAATGAGAAAAATTGTGCTGACAGCTATTACAAGACTTGGGAATACAGTCCTCTATCTTGCAGGTGAAAAAATTATATAAGGGGCAGGATAGAGATACCCTGCCCTCCTAGGCCCTGTGGGGGTCACCCAGAGGGACCCTCAGGGCCAAAATTAAAAAGAAATAGGCAATTTTCCAGTGATCCAGAGGAAGCCCCGACAATCGCAGAAAAAAGAGATTGCCTGCCATTTTATATTAAATATTTGGAGAGGGAGGCGTCAGTAGGATCCCCCCTCCTCCAGCCCATTTGGGCCCTAGAGACCCCATTACCCAGGGCCAAAATGTAAAGAAGAGGAGGGGGGCCAAGTGGCCCTTCTCCCTAAGCCTTTTACAGGCCCTGTGAACCCCACCCCCCTGAATAGTAACTTAAATTAAAAGGGAGGGAAGGCCGCATGGTGCTCCTCCCTGAGCCAACTTAGGCCCCAGGGACCCCATTCCCCGGGGCTAAAATCTAAATGAAGGTGAGAGGAGCAGTGTAACCCCCGTCCAACAGCCTTAAAAAGGTCCTGGAGACTCCATCCACCAGGACCGTAACTTAAATTAAAAGGGATGGGGCCTCACAGCCCTCCTCCCTGAGCATTTATTGGCCCGGAGACCCTATCCCCCAGGATCGGCTCACTTATTGTGTCGTGGCAGCCCACCTCCAGGACACAATAGTTTCCCTAAAGTAGCACGAGCAGGGAAACGGGTTTGCCCCATCTGCCAGGAGCATTTTTAAATATCCCTCAAACGGGAGCAAACACTAAGGGCCTTATTATGAAATTGGAGGTGTAGCAGTGGGCCTCCATGTCAGTGCACCACTGCCACAGTGCCAAAGCCATAATGCAACAGCCACCAGATTCCAACAGGAATCCAGGTCAGGTGGTCCTGCTGCGGCTGGCCCATGGCGGTGCAGTGCTAAGGCTCATACGAGATCCTTCGCAAGGCACCGCAATGGGAATGCCATTGCACACTCCTGCAGGGCATGGACTGTTAAGTCCATGCCCTGCAGGAAATGAAGGTGCATGCAGACAGGGTGGCACACCATGTGCCCCCCTGCATGTATCTACTGGTGCAGAGGCACCCTTTGTTTCCTCACAGTAAAAATTATCATAGTGAGCTCACTGCCAGGAAAAATGTGGCAGAGAGTAAACTCCTAATATGCTTGGTGGTGCTGCAGCAGCATATTAGGGGCCTCAGACCATTGCAAGACTGCCAGGGATTGCGGATCCTTGGCGGCAGCGATTTTTACCACGCTGTGCCATTTCATCGCATGCGATGTAACTACGCATACCTTTACATCACATGCGCTGTTAATGCCGATCCACCTTGTTGTGAGGAAACAGAGGTACTTCCGTTTCCTCACAACGATGTGCACTGCCCCTCGACGTGAAGCAGGAACCGAGAGCAGAGACGGCGACGCTGGAGAGGAACCACGAGGAAAGAGAGGTAAGGGTGATTGTGCTTGGGGGTGGGAGTAGTGTGGGTAGTGTATTAGTGTCATAGTGTTTTAGGGTTAAGGGTAGTGTAGTGGTGGGAGTAGTGTGGGTAGTGGTTTAGGGTTGTGTTGTAGTGTCGTAGTGTTTTAGGGTTAGTGGTGTTTGGGTAGTGTAGGGGGTCGTGTTAGGGGTAGTTTTTTAGGGTTAGGGGTAGTGTAGGGGTGGGAGTAATGTGGGTAGTGGTTTAGGGTAATGTTGTATGGTTTTAGGGTTTAGGGTAGTGTAGGGGTGGGAGTAGTGTGGGTAGTGGTTTAGGGTAGTGTTGTAGTGTTTGTGTAGTGATTTAGGGTTTAGTGTAGTGTTGTAGTGTGTGTGTAGTGTAGTGTTTTAGGGTAGTGATGTAGTGTTTGTGTAGTGTTTTAGGTTTTAGGGTAGTGGTGTAGTGTTTGTGTAGTGTATTGTTTTAGGGTTTAGGGTAGTGTTGTAGTGTTTGTGTAGTGTAGTGTTTTAGGGTTTAGGGTAGTGTTGTAGTGTTTGTGTAGTGTTTTAGGTTTTAGGGTAGTGTTGTAGTGTTTGTGTAGTGTAGTGTATTAGGTTTTAGGGTAGTGTTGTAGTGTTTGTGTAGTGTAGTGTTTTAGGGTATTGTTGTAGTGTTTGTGTAGTGTTTTAGGGTTTAAGGTAGTGTTGTGGTGTTTGTGTAATGTTTTAGGTATTAGGATAGTGTTGTGGTGTTTGTGTAGTGTTTTAGGTTTTAGGGTACTGTTGTAGTGTTTGTGTAGTGTAGTGTTTTAGGGTTTAGGGTAGTGTTTGTGTATTGTAGTGTTTTAGGGTTTAGGGTAGTGTTTGTGTAGTGGAGTGTTTTAGGGTTTAGGGTAGTGTTGTAGTGTTTGTGTAGTGTAGTGTTTTAGGTTTTAGGGTAGTGTTGTAGTGTTTGTGTAGTGTAGTGTTTTAGGGTATTGTAGTGTTTGTGTAGTGTTTTAGGTATTAGGATGGTGTTGTAGTGTTTTTGTAGTGTTTTAGGGTTTAGCGTAGTGTTGTAGTGGTTGTGTAGTGTAGTGTTTTAGGGTTTAGGGTAGTGTTTGTGTAGTGTAGTTTTTGATGGTAGTGTCAGGGGGGTCATGCAGGGTAGTGTTATTGTAGGCATTGGTCTGGGGGTCAGGGGAGGGTTGAGTAGGGGTACTATTTTAGCGTTTAGGGTAGGGTAGGGCAGAGTCACTTACCTTGCAAACGTTTACCATGACTATAGCTTTACCACACATGCCTTTGCGTTGTAATGGCATGCATGCTAAAAGCATAGTCGTGGTAAAATGCTGTGATGTAATGACATGTCGTTGTCATTGTAATACCAACGTTGTAATGGCAAGCGTGATATTGGCATGCGATGTAATGACATACATCTGTCCTAAAATGGTTTAAATCCTTCTTAGACAAGAGAACGCAAAGATTCCTGGTGAATCAAAATCTATCCTCATCATCCCCTAACCTACTAGGAGTACCATAAGGCTCAACACTATCCGATTCCTTATGTAATCTCTATATCGAACCCTTAACCGTAATACTACAGCAGGCTAACATTTCCTTCTACATGTATGCGGACGTCGCTCAGTTATATATCAAGATCACTTCCCTGGAAGAAATTAAAACGATGCACCAAGCATTGAAAAAGACTGTCCAATGGCCACTAAACAATCACCTTGAGCTAAAGTCTCAAAAAACGGAATTACTTCTAATCTCCCCCCAAAAAAACTCCACAGTTAGGAAGGATTGGACTAAGCTAATCACTGAACTAAACTGTGCTCCGACCCGGATGTATGATGTTACCACCCATACTTTTACAACGCATGCCTTTACAACGCATTTTTTACAACGCAACATCCATTACAACGCATTCCATTACAACGCATGCAATTGCAACGAAATTTTAAAAACTACCTTTAAAACGCATTCCATAACAACGCATACTACCTTTACAAAGCATACCATTACAACGCATAACATTACATTGCATGTATGGTAAGTATTGTGTGGAAAAGTAAATTTTGCCATGTTCTGTGTCCCTACGTGTCCCCCATCTTATGTTATATGTGCATGATTAATATGCATATGTATTCCCCATGATCGATTAAAGACGCAATTACAGCTGTGTCCATCTCTAGTATGCCAGTTTCCAGTTCTCGTGAAAGCTACGAGTATCAGGCCTATGTAAAGTTACGTTGCCACGTTTCTCAGTGTGCACGTTATTTCATTGAAAAAGTCCCCGTTTCTAGGCCTCAAAAGGGCCTGGACACCAGATTCAGCTCCTGTCTCCTGAGCCCTCGCTGAGGAGCGATACAGCCCCCACCTGTATCCTCGACCCTTCACTTACTTCCTGCCTCACAGTGCCCGGCTCGGCCTGGCTCTGCCTACGAGTCTGCCAAAAGTATGTTATGATTCTAGTTATCCGTCCAGCCCTCCTTCTCTGCATTCCTAAGCTACTGAATCGCATCAATAGTTTCCGTCATTGTCTAGCCTTTACGTCTCCATGTAAAGGAAATACTGTATCAATGGTCATTTAATATTCTTCATCACGCACTACATGTAGAATAATGCATGCACCAGTCTTAGAGTCTGTTAGCCTTTACCCCGATAGCTTTTAGTTTATATCAACATGTTCTCTAAACATCAGATACTAGATATTGTTTAGGCACATGTCGCCCTGACTCTCCAGACTTCAGTCTCTACTCCTAGCACAGAGTTCATAGCCCCCAGCTTCTCCTAGTAACACGTCATTGTCAGTTTGCGTGCACCATTTAGGTTAGAGGTCCCGGCTCCTTAGGTAGCCCCCTCCATGTTTCCGCCCCATTTATGACATATTCTGTTACGTCTACATCACATGTCTATGTATACGCCTCCTGTTACACCTACTTTCACCCTTATCTTTCGCGACTGCTATTGACCACACCCACTGCTCCGCCTACTGTATTCATTGTAATGCAACTGTTTTAGTATATATGCTTGTACATTGTTATTAAAGTTAGCGCGCTCATCCCAGATCCAGCCCCGGCAGCTGCCGGGCCCTGTCATCCTGTTCCCGTGCAGGTTGTCCTGTTCCTGTCCTTATGCTGTATTAAACCTGCAAACTCCTACTACCTCGAATCTTGACTCTTATTTATTGAGCTATCTGTTATTGCTATGTCCAGTAAAACCTAGATCCGGTATTATTTATTTATATACCACATAATGGCGCCCGAATAGGGACTTGCCCTTTCCCCACGCGCCGGTGAAGCCACGCCGGCCCCCTGACCCTCTGCAGCCGTGACGGAACCATACCGTGCACGTGCAGATATTTCTGCTTCAAGTATCCCTCAGGCCCACGGAGGAGACGGAGGTGGCGGTCCAGCATCCAGACGAGGCGGTGGAGGAACGCGGCGAGTCCCGACCTGAGCCCAAGCCAAGAGTCCAAGGTCCGAGGTATCCGGAGGCCCACCCGTAACTGAAGTCCGAAGTTCGTCCGTCCGGCGTCGAAGCAGTCCAGTCCAGTCCGAGGCCTTCCGTTCTTGCTGCCCGGTGAGTACCGTTGCTGGGGTAGTATCTTGACAGGGTCAATCTAATTGTCTCTGGTCCGTGGGGTTTGGTGGTACACAGATCCCAAAACGAAGTGTCCACTTCGGTGGATGCGGGTCCTGACGTGTCTCTTTATGAGACCGGTAAGTTTCGTACTGTTTCAGCAGTGCATCTAGTTTCTGTTCTAGTCAGTTCTGTTCTCGAGAAATTCATGTATTCTGTTTTCAGTATTCCAGGTAGTATTCTGTTCGAACTGTTATTTTAAATGTTCTTCATGTATTTTAATGTCGTGGTATGAATGTGGAGTAATTATCGTGTTCATTGTGTATTGTATTGTGTCTAGATTACAGTTCAGTCATGCCGTTATTTTCCAGACTACGTCAGTTAAAAACTAGAAAAGGTCTGTTAGAAGAAGCAGTTCCTGTCCCGCCTAGGGACAGTCCAGGTCATTTTATGTATCAGAAGCATGGCATAAGTGCCATATTATATCTAGATTTATGGGTAGAGTATACCAAACAGTTAGAAGAAAAGTATAGATGGCCCGTATCGGGTACATGGGATGCCGAGTGCATCATGCGAGTAGAAGAAGCATTATGGAAAAAGAAAGCCAGACAGTCACAGAAAGATGCCATCGAGTTATGGCGCAAAGAATCTCATAAAAGAACCGAAAAAGAAATCAGAAAGTCAGAATTAAGTAGAGAATCCTTAGAACGAGCCCACGAAAGGGAATTAATCGAGATAGGTGAACGAGTCAAAACCGAACAGTCAGATAGACAGAGGCATGCCCTCATTAAGGGTATGTATCCTCTTCTTGCCGAGGGCTTGCCAAAAGCAACCCCGGAGGCATCCAGTAATTTTCCGCCACCATTAGTTCCGACCAAGCTACGTCACAAACCGACCGCAGCTGATATTTTTATTTCGTCCTACTTGGACGACACGGTTCCAGAATATGCAAATCCTGTTCTGCCAGTCCCTGTAAATAATGTAAATCCTGCTCCTCCAGACACCGGAGTACCTGCCACGGTACCCCCGGTTCAGCCCACATTACAATTTCCCACTCTGCCAGCACGAAGAGTATCAGTCGATGATACCAGTTTAGGGGCCGCAGGAGGAGGTCCTCCTGGTACCCCGCCACCACACCAACGTTTAACATTAGTCGAGTTACATGAATGTGCGTTACAGCGTACGCCCAAATATAAGTCCGTTGCAGATATCCGACGAGCTCTTACTGAATGTCGCTATGATCCAGTTGCAGGTGATGATAGTACAGTTATATATTCCATCCGTGTAAGACGGGTGACCGGGTATTTGGATACCCTACCGAATATGAAAGAAGATCTAGACAGAATATATTGTTTCATCCGTACAGGGGATGATCCAGAAAGTATTGGCGAAGCCATGTCTCAAAGGAAAGCTGAGATCCAGCTCATGTTATTAAAGTTTCTGATTAATTGTTTAATAAGGGAACAAGATTATCCGACCAAAGATCCGGCCGAAATGAGAATCCTGACAAGGTGGAGTGATAATATAGCCGAGGGTAAACACAGAACTATCAGTAGTATAGAGAGTATGTACAAGAGAATTCGTAAAGAAATAATAAAGTTACATGAACAACGTAAAGCAGCACAAGTAAGCGAGAAAGAGAATGACTCTTCTACTGAAGAGGTAGAGGACGAGAATCCCGCCAGAATAGCGTATCTAGGAAGATCTAGATTTCCAGACCGCCATTTACGCCTAGAACACAAGTCAGTTTTTCATCACCCAGCACCAGAACAAGGTTCTCTAGAACAAGTATTTCAAGCCACCGATCAAATTCTGAAATCACGAATCGGTTATAGTAAGTTGAGTACTATGCATGAACAAGAACTAGCCCGATCAGCAGTCCGATGGATTACTGATTCTACCACTTTTCCAGATGAAATAGTGGCACAAATGTTTCTGAAATTGCCCCCAGCCGAGCAGCGACTGGTGGGTATGTATATGATCCAGCACCTCATTACTCTGTATGAGGGTCAACATTCTGATCCAGGTCCGTTACACGATGTCCTGAACGAGTTACTCCAGTATAGATGGAAAGGTTTAGGTACCAATTTAATTAGTGTCATTCTAGAACAGCGCCACAAATATAGAACGTTTCTGAACCCGCATTTTGTTCATGTCTCACCTCCAGAAAGTAAACCGTTTTACATAGATAGACAGAATCCGTTACGAGAAGTACACCCAGTCAGGACAACAGATGGTGAAATGCAACGAGTATTTGTTTACACCCCGATTACAAAGATGGAACTCTTAGAGATGAAGAAATTAATTCCCTGTCACGACAAAGATCCAGCAGGGTTCCACCGAGAATTAAAAGACATGCTCCGTATGGGAGAATATACGTATCCAGATATAATTAAAATGTTAAAGGTCCTGTTGCCCGCAGGGGTATACGAGAAACTCAAGGAAAAAGAATGGGAGGTGGGAGAGAAAAAGATCGATTGGGCAGTTTTAGAAGCTGAAGATAAGATACGAGTACCAGGTACCGGTCTTGGAGAGAAATGTAAAGAATTACCAGAACTGTTAATACAAGTTTTGCCCAGATTATTAGCAACTAAAAAGGAAGACTGGGATGCAATCTCAGCCTGTAAACAGAAACAAGATGAAGACACTAGTGATTTTTATTCTAGATTTGAAAAATGTTTTATTATAAACAGTGGCCTCAAGACAAGTAGCGAGTCATACCCTCATCTCTTTGTTACTAAATTAGTCGAGAATTCAAGTCCACAAGTTAAGAATCGAGTTTTGAAAGTCAAAAGTACATGGCAAGCTAGTACCCCGTCCCAGATGTTACAGATGCTTCAGTATCACCAGAATAGAATCAGAGAAGAGCAAGATCACGAAAGAAAACGTATGAAAGACACGAAAATGAAAGTACTAGTTGCACAATCTGTTCCTCAAGACAGTCAGAAGAGGGGTACGAATCAAGCCAGTCATCCTGCAGCTCCCGTTAAAGGGACCTGTAATTACTGTAAACAGCCAGGTCATTTCATAAACGAGTGTGCAGTTCTGAAACATAATATAGCCACTGGTAAAACTAAAGAAAGACCACGTCCGCCTAGACAAGAACAAGTTTCACAGACTTCTCAGCCACAGAATGCACAACAGACAGTTCCAGCACCGCAGCCTATTGCTGCAACACAGCATGTTACACAGCAGATGTACCAGTATGCACAGTCTGAGTATCCAGAGTATCAGCCATATTCATGAAACAGCCTAGAGAGGGAGGTAGGCTTGCCTCTCATCGAGATTCCTGTAGATCAAGAGGGTCCCTATGTTCATAGTCAAGTACTAGGGAAAGACAGAAAGTTTCTGATTGATACAGGGGCAAGTAGGACGACCATCAGTCACGCCGAAGTTCCAGGGGCTCCGCTCTCAGGCTCTAGAAATGTTTCCCTTGGATTTTCAGGAAAACCTATTGTAAACGAGATATCTAAGCCAGTTACTCTAGAAGTAGGTCCATTGTCCCGAACTACTGATCTGTTACTTACGAAGTCATGTCCAGAAAATCTGTTAGGTATTAAAACACTGAAAGAATTAGGTGCAGTTATTTGCTGCTCCCCAGAGGGAATACGCCTGTTTCTACGTGACTTCAAGGGTCACTATGTATTACGAGATTTTGATCCGAGATTGTCTAATGTTCCGCAGCATCTATGGGCGCAAGGTCCAACTGATGTAGGTTATATGCAAATCACACCCCATCGTGTGACTCTCAAACCAGGTGTAGTGTTACCACGAATCAGACAGTACAGATTGCCACCTGAGGCTGTAACAGCCTTATCCAAAATTATTGACGAGCTCATGGCTCAAGGAGTAGTTGTAGAAACTGACTCCAATGTATGTAATTCTCCGATCATTCCAGTCATGAAACGTACTGATCCAAATGCACCCCCAGTATATCGATTAGTGATTGACCTACGAGAACTCAATAAATGTATTATTCCCCAGTATCCAGTTGTCCCAGATATCTCTTCCCTATTGACAGCCATTGATTCCGAAGCCTCATTTTTTACAGTCATAGACCTCAAGAACGCGTTTTTCAGTGTCCCCATTCATCCAGACAGCCAGTTTCTTTTCGGATTTTGTTTAAATGGAAGGAGCTATAAATTCACACGAGCTCCTCAAGGTTTCACAGAAAGTCCTAGTATTTACAGTCAAGCACTTAAGAGACAACTAGATAACATTCACATGCCAACTGACACTGCCCTGCTCCAGTATGTCGATGATCTACTGATCACAGCCCGTTCTGAACGTGCTTGCGAGCAAGCATCACTTACAGTCTTGTATTTTCTCGCCGAGATGGGGCACAAGGTGTCCCCTTCAAAGCTTCAATTCTGTGTCCAGCAAGTGATCTACTTAGGCCACTTACTGTCCAAGTGGGGTAGGCAGTTGACACCAGACCGTATCCAGTTAATAGCGAGTCTTCCTCAGCCCAAGACACAGAGGGAGGTACGTGCTTTTATCGGCCTTACTTCTTACTGTAGACAATGGATTCCTCAGTATGCATTTCTAGCTAAGCCACTGATACAGTTAACGACACAGGAGGCAGCCGTATCGACTGTCCTCCCTTGGACATCTGAACATACACTTAGTTTCAATGAGTTAAAGAAAGCTTTATGCCAAGCTCCAGTTCTAGCTACACCGAACTACAGTAAGCCTTTTACACTTTTCGTCACAGAACGTGAAGGTACAGCATTATCTGTTCTCACACAAGATCAAGCAGGACAATACAAGCCTTGTGCTTATTTTTCGAGCACATTAGATCCTGTAGCCCAGGCTCTGCCTGCGTGCCTCAAGTCAGTTGCAGCCACAGCTCTAGCTATCAGACAAAGTGATTCCATAGTATTAGGACATTCCTTGACAGTACAAGTTCCACACTCCGTGGAAGTTCTTTTAAACCGAACCCAGACTCAGCACTTGACAATTGCACGTTTAACAGGTTATGAATTGACACTGTTCCAGCCACACATAGAAATCAGACGCTGCAACGTTCTAAATCCTGCTACACTGTTACCGTCAGTTAATTCGAATCCTGCCACACACGATTGTGTGGAAGTAGTTAACATTATGACTAAGCCAAGACAAGATCTGACAGATATTCCATTACCAGATCACGACCTGACACTTTATGTGGATGGTTCATGTATGAGAACAAGTACAGGAGAACTAGTAGCCGCGTATGCAGTGACTACTGACACTGACGTTATAGAAACACACCGTATTGACACCCTGTCTGCTCAAGCAGCAGAGCTAGTTGCTCTGACACAAGCCTGCATACACGCTAAGAACCTGAAAGTTAATGTTTACACAGATTCACGTTACGCATTTGGAGTTGTACACGACTTCGGAGTGCTCTGGCAGGAGAGAGGTTTCATGACTTCTCATGGAACCAAGATTCAGCATGGTCTCCTTATTCAAGCTCTGTTAGATGCCATACACTTACCGACATCTATTGCTATCATGAAATGCAAAGCACATACGAAAGTTACTGACATTATTTCTCAAGGTAATGATCTAGCAGATCGCACAGCCAAGCTTACAGCACAGACTCCAGACATTTCAGTTAATCCGACACAGACACCTACTCCAGATCCGACTACATGCATGACAGTTAAGGACCCTACTCAAGATGTCATAGATATCCAGTTACATGCTACTCCCGATGAAATCAAGAAATGGTCCGAACAAGGAGGGGTCCAGACAGATCAGGGATGGGTAACGAAGGGTAGAGCCACATGGTTTCTCCCCGACTCTATGGTTCAAGTCATTATCAATACCGCACATAGTCCAGCACATTTAGGAGAAAAAGCTATGTTAGACAGTATCCAGAACATTTGGTTCAACAAGCATTTACGAGCTGCAGCCAAGCAGAAAGTCCGTACCTGTATGATATGTTGCCAGTTCAATCCAGGTAAAAGTGTCCCGGTGGAACAAGGTGGATTCCAGCCCCCTGACCACCCTTTTGAAGTCCTCCAAATGGATTATATTCAGATGGAGCGATGTCGAGGTTTCAAGTATGTCCTTGTAGTTGTATGCGCTTTATCCAGGTGGACAGAAGTATATCCAGTTCCAGATTACACAGCCGCGACCACTGCCAAGCAGCTGGTTCGTGAGTTTTTCCCCCGTTATGGACTCCCTAGAGTCGTATATTCTGATAACGGCCAGCCATTCTCATCTGAGCTTATGAAACATGTTTCCCTGTTGTTAGGGTACCAGTGGAAGTTCCATTGTGTACGCCATCCTGAAGCAGCCGGTCTCGTAGAGAGACATAACCAGACCCTGAAAATCCGCATTGCCAAAATATGTAAAGAGAAAGGTGTAGACTGGCTAGTAGCTCTGCCAGTCGCTTTGTTTTACATGCGCATGGTCGCACATTCCAGATCAGGTCTGTCCCCGTATGAGGTCGTATTTGGCCGCCCCCCTAATATGTGGGGTACACCTAGACCCCGAAGTATTACCGATGTTTCAAGTAATATGCTGACAGATTACCTAGCTTCCTTGATGTCTGCCCTACACTCTTGTCGTTCACAGGTTGCCGCCGCATTTCCAGACAATACCGAGGTGGCACCGCATGAAATCGTTCCCGGATGCATGGTTCTTGTCCGGAATTTTGATCGTTCAAGTCCGCTGGAGCCTCGCTGGAAGGAACCCCGACAGGTCCTCCTGGCCACCCGTACTGCCATCAAGCTGGAAGGCAGGAAGGGCTGGGTCCACCTGTCTCATGTGAAAAGATTTTACGGACTGAAGCCTGTTTCTAAGAACATTTCCCAGGATTTGAAAGACTGCCAAAGTACTATTCTCAAGGACTGTCCCGCAAAAGACAATGATACTAAACCCTCCCTGTTAGAGAAAACTCCGCAACAGGAGTATAAGCAAAAATTAAGGTCTAGTAAAATAAGTCAGCCAGTTGGATTGTCTAAGTCCTCCCCTAGGTGAAACGGTTAGACCGGTTTCTGACATGTATAAAATAGACCCCCATAGTGAGAGAGTTAGTCAAAACTCAATCCGATGTATCGTTTTTCTAAGTTTCATATTGTTTTTCAGCCTCATGATTACCTGCACAGGTTATGCATTTTATTTGTATTTTCCAGTTTCTCATGTAAATAAGTCTTCTATTGCTACAGTAGAGCACACGTTTAGTGATCTGCCTCCTCATGAACTCTCATATCGTCTTGCTATGCGTAATAATTCCTTTATCCGCATGTTACATTATTCACACCAGACCAGCAATGCCACTAATTGTTGGGTGTGTGGTCGACTCCCCCCATTCCAGACACCGAAGGGAGTTCTGCCACTCTTTCCTTATCCATTTTCACATAATGGTTCGTGTGGAGCATGGTCCACGTTAACGTCATCCTCAACAGATATGTCTTTTTTTAACAGTACATGTTTTCCAGACAAGCAAGGTCTTCCCCACAGAACAGGGTTAGATCTAGAAAATGAAGTTTATAATCTAGGTAATTATTCTTCGAATTTCATGGTCCTGAATGTTCAGTCTGATACTACTCCAGACTTACCTGCTATGTCAGTATTACCAGTCAAAGGTGAATTATGTGTCCGAAAGAATGGTTCCGTACATGTAGGACATAGTGATTGTACTACTATCGTCAAGTATAGTGACAATGGGAAATCTATTTTCAAAGCTTCACGTCATTCTTATTTTGTTTGTGGCCAGACCGCATATGTTCGTCTGCCCCTCGATTGGGAGGGAACCTGTTACATTGCATTCCTACTGCCACCAGTTTTTCTAGCCCCACCTGACTATCATAGGAATTCCCACCTAGTACATACTAGACACAAGAGAAACCTCCCGATTGTCGATTATACTGAAACTGCTCTAGAACAATATATAGATATCAATAAAGGTGTCTTCCCTTATTTAGGTACAGTCGTGAATAGTAAACTGATACGTAGATTAACCAGAACACTCGAAGCAGTAGTGATTGAGACTACTTCTGCTCTAGGTAATTTAACCGAAGAACAATCCTTTATGAGAATTGTCGTGCTCCAGAATCGTCTCGTCCTTGACGTCATACTGGCCGATAGGGGCGGGGCATGTAGAGTCATCGGATCTAGTTGCTGCATTTTCATTCCTAATAACGCACCGTCTGTTTATTCAGCTATAACCAGACTCCATAAAATTGCCCATATGTTACACCAAGATCCAGGCACCTGGACATGGTCCGGTTGGTTCTGGAATATAATTTCCACCTGGGGATGGAAAGTATTGTCTTTTCTAGGTATTGCAGTAGCGATCATATTCAGTTGCTGCCTATGTATACAATGTGGCCCTGCGATTTGTGGCATTTGTGCTACCTCTTGTATTCCTAGTCCCAAGTCCCGTTCTAAATCCCGTTCCAAGAAAATTCGAGACGAGCAAATGATACTGTATGAAATGATAGATGGTATCATGAATATTGAGGTTTCCTGATGGAAACGTAGTGACAAGGAGGGAATGTGGAAAAGTAAATTTTGCCATGTTCTGTGTCCCTACGTGTCCCCCATCTTATGTTATATGTGCATGATTAATATGCATATGTATTCCCCATGATCGATTAAAGACGCAATTACAGCTGTGTCCATCTCTAGTATGCCAGTTTCCAGTTCTCGTGAAAGCTACGAGTATCAGGCCTATGTAAAGTTACGTTGCCACGTTTCTCAGTGTGCACGTTATTTCATTGAAAAAGTCCCCGTTTCTAGGCCTCAAAAGGGCCTGGACACCAGATTCAGCTCCTGTCTCCTGAGCCCTCGCTGAGGAGCGATACAGCCCCCACCTGTATCCTCGACCCTTCACTTACTTCCTGCCTCACAGTGCCCGGCTCGGCCTGGCTCTGCCTACGAGTCTGCCAAAAGTATGTTATGATTCTAGTTATCAGTCCAGCCCTCCTTCTCTGCATTCCTAAGCTACTGAATCGCATCAATAGTTTCCGTCATTGTCTAGCCTTTACGTCTCCATGTAAAGGAAATACTGTATTAATGGTCATTTAATATTCTTCATCACGCACTACATGTAGAATAATGCATGCACCAGTCTTAGAGTCTGTTAGCCTTTACCCCGATAGCTTTTAGTTTATATCAACATGTTCTCTAAACATCAGATACTAGATATTGTTTAGGCACATGTCGCCCTGACTCTCCAGACTTCAGTCTCTACTCCTAGCACAGAGTTCATAGCCCCCAGCTTCTCCTAGTAACACGTCATTGTCAGTTTGCGTGCACCATTTAGGTTAGAGGTCCCGGCTCCTTAGGTAGCCCCCTCCATGTTTCCGCCCCATTTATGACATATTCTGTTACGTCTACATCACATGTCTATGTATACGCCTCCTGTTACACCTACTTTCACCCTTATCTTTCGCGACTGCTATTGACCACACCCACTGCTCCGCCTACTGTATTCATTGTAATGCAACTGTTTTAGTATATATGCTTGTACATTGTTATTAAAGTTAGCGCGCTCATCCCAGATCCAGCCCCGGCAGCTGCCGGGCCCTGTCATCCTGTTCCCGTGCAGGTTGTCCTGTTCCTGTCCTTATGCTGTATTAAACCTGCAAACTCCTACTTCCTCGAATCTTGACTCTTATTTATTGAGCTATCTGTTATTGCTATGTCCAGTAAAACCTAGATCCGGTATTATTTATTTATATACCACAATTGGATAGTGTAGGGGTAAAAATTACTATTCTAACTCCAGGGGGGTGCAACAGTAGGGTAAGTGTTGGATAGTGTAGGGGTAAAAATTACTATTCTAACTCCAGGGGGGTGCAACAGTAGGGTAAGTGTTGGATAGTTTAAGGGTACTATGCTTTGTTAAGTTATGCGTTGTAATGATATGCGTTGTAATGACATGCGTTGTAGTGGTATGCGATGTAGTGTCATGCGTTGTAATGGTTGCGTTGTAATGGAATGCGATGTAATGGATGTTGCGTTGTAAAAGTTTCATTGTAATGGTAGTGCGTTGTAAAAGTTGCATTGTAAAGGTTGTTTCCCTTCAGACCCTGGTGGACTCCACCAAGTCACCAGAAATCACTCTAGACAAGAACCTTAATATGCAATCACACATCAACTCGATGGCTTAAAATGCCACTTTTCACCTCAGCTACGTTAGAAAACTGAAACCCTACATCAAACCACTATCCCTCAAAACTGCAGTTCAGTCTTTAGTCATCTCCATACTTGAATATGGATGTACCACTCTATCAGGACTACCCAAAGTCTCAACAGCCCCACTTAAAGCCGGTCTTAATGCAGCCGCAAGACTCTTAACTGGGTCAAAAAAATTTGATCACATCACCCCTCATATGAAAGCTCTCAACTGGCTGCCTCATGAAGCAAGAATTCAACTGAAGATGGCCTGCATAACTCATAAGGCAATCTATCATAAAACCCCATTGTACCTAGCAAAGAAAACTTCGATTTCTGGAGAAAGCAGACTCTCATGGAGCGCCGGTGCTCTTCTTCTAAAACCTTCACTCTTCCGTAAGAAAAAAACATACAACAGAGCCTTCTCCGGAGCTGCAGCAAAAATATGGAACTCGCTCCCATCAAGCATCAGGAAAATCTCATCTACTTCTACGTTGAAAAAAGAAACTAAGTCCTTCCTAATGAGCAAATTCTTCCCATAAACCGCAGTTGCCTGTTCATTACATGTTCCAGAAGCCCCATTCCGACAATCACTCTATCTACACAAGCCTGCGGAGTATCTCTCTCTGTAAGCTCATCAGTTACCAGACTCTAGTTGGAGCTCCTTACTCTCTCACTAGGCACATCCCGATGGTCCTTACTCACACTGAGACTTCTGCTTGAAGACTGCTACCTACCGTCACCAGGAGCACGCCCGATGAGGATGAGGAAGCATGTCACCTAATGGTGGGGTAGGGTACTTGTTCTTAATAAGTAATTGCTTTGGGTGACCCCTTTTCCTTCCCGAATTGGTAGTGAGGATTAGCTACTTAGCAACAGTGTACCTTTGTTTACAATAAGAGTTCATTTGGGAGAACATATTCTGGACCATGTAGAATCTCCCAGTCCCCTTTTCTTTTGTGTAAGGAACTCGGTAGCAACACTTCATTAGCTACAACTCACACCTTCTACATGCACTGCTTGTACACTTTCACATTATATAAGTATAACATCTGTAATCACAGCATTTAAAACACTTATGAAATTGCAAATCACATAATTTGTGAGAACACAGTGTTGGTAGAGTGGCAAGTTATATTTAATGCAGTGTGGCTGCTAAGTTCAATACACTGTGTATGGAGATGCGTGAGTTAAAATACTTTGAAGTTGTAGCACCAAATGTGGCAGAAACCTAGATCATGGTCCAGAACGCATGCTTTTTGTGATTTGGCATAAATCCGTTCACTAGTTTTTAAGAAATGAAGGTTAAAAAACATTGGGGCATATTACCAAGCAATAGCGATAATTATCGCTATTGCTTGGTTAGAGACAAACATTTACCGCTGAGCTGCGGCGATTTTTATCGCAAATAAACCTTGGTATTACCAAGGTTTATTGCAAATGCGATAAAAATCGGCCGCAATGCATGAATATCGCTGAAAAGTCAGCGATATTCATGCATTACCGAGCTAATGCTCTTAGCCATGTTATCCACCTCCCATTGGATAACATGGCTAAGAACTGCTCAGGGCAGGTGTTAGCTTTTGGAGATATTCGCGCTTAGCGCGAATATCTCCATAAGTTGGTAATAGGAGATAGCGATGTTAGCGACTGTTTCCAGTCGCTAACATCTCGGCACGCCCACTTTGCATGCTATTAGTGATAAATATCACTGACATGCAAAGTGGGGCCCAAGATGGTCGCTAGCTCCTACTAGCTGTCGCTAACTGGTGTTAGCGACAGCTAGGTAATAGGGAGATCATTTTATCTCTGCTTTCTTGGCTTTTAAAGCCAAAAAAGCGGAGATAAACCCCCTTGATAATATGCCCCATTGTATTTCTGATTTCTGGACGGTTGGGATCGCAGGAGGCTTGCGGGAGTGGTGCACTCACATAACTTCAAACAACAGAGAGATCTGATTGGGCGAGTGGACTTTTTTTCCAGTCAGATACCTCGGTCCTATGGGAGCAAAAGGCTCCAGTGAACTTCTGTGGGAGCTCGATCTCTGACTGGCTTTCAGCAACATGAAGAGAAATATTGCGGCTGCCATTCCAGGACATGGAGAATTGGGCCTGTGTCCAGAAATTTTAATATCAAGGTCTAATGGGGCAGGGTAGGGGGTAAACCCTACACCCTGGAACTTGTGGGGGGTTCCCCTATGGGCCAAATAAAAAAATATATTTTGGGCATTTCTGGGAGCTCCCTTTGGGACTCCCTTTGGAGTCCCACAGAAGTACTGGAGGGCCCCGCTGGCTCCAGTAAAACACTTGTTGGTTCCGAAATTCTTTTTAAATTGTAGCAGGTCTTGCTGTGGGGTGCCATGAACAGGTGAAGGCCGTACGAGGTGGGTTTTTGCTACCAGTGGAGGGATTGGGCATATAGCCTGGCATCAGGGGGGTTGGCCTTATGTTTGGTTAAAAAAGCCTAGTAATTCACTGAAATAAACAAAGGTTTGCATTAAAAATAACTTGGAATTTCAATGAAAAGAACAAAGTTTAATGTGAGGTTATAGTTAGATAAAAATGTCATTTTAAACGTAACATTTTTAACTAGAAAAAACTGAAATCCAACAGTTGTAGTTATTTCAAATAATTAAAACTCGTGCCTTTTCAATGCAATTCTCATGACCTCGCAAAACACTCATGACATGTTCTGTGTCATCATTGATAACATTACTGATGAGAACTGAACTGATATAATTGACGACAACAATGTGTATGGCAGGGACACCAGTTATAGTTACTTGAAATAACAATCAATTAAACAGGACTTCCAGAGCATGTCTAATCACCCATGGGGGCATCAAGGTGCTGAGAGCCCCGCTGCTAGGGGGGGATTCGTTGAAACAAACTGGTCTTGTGTCCTCTCCTGAATTCCAGCAGAGTGGAAGAGGTCCGAAGGTGACGAGGAGGTCGTACCAGGACTTCGATTAGAAGTTCGACTAAGAACGTCTTCCACTGTTGATTCGGCAGATGGAGGGTGAGTGAGGGAAGCAGAGCTCAGGTGTCAGGAAGGTTGGTGGAAGTTCAGGCAGTGATTGATGTATTCTGGTCCTAGGTTGTGTAGGACTTTGTAGGTGTGGATCAGCATCTTGAATTGACATCTCTTCTGAATAGGGACCTAGTGGAGTTGGGGGTTATTTGGTTTTCCTTTGGGAGGGGATAGGTGAGTCTGGCCACAGAGTTCTGTATGGTATGCAGTCTCTCTAGGAGGTGCAAAGATATTACTACGCAGAGTGTGCTGCCATAGTCAAGCCAGCTGTTGCCTACGGCTTGAGAGATTGTTCATCTGGTGTTGAAGTGTAGCCATTTGAAGATCTTACGGAGCATGTGGAGGGTGAAGAAGCCGCATTGATCTGGATTTTCATAGTGAGTTTGCTGTGCAGGATGAAGTTAACATTTTGGACATGGTCTGTTGGAGTGGGTGAGGGTCCTAGTTCAGAAGGCCACCAGGAGACGCCCCATGGTAAGGTGTTGTTTCCAAAGATTAGCACTTTTGTCTCTGTTGAGTTTTAGGCAGTTGTCCTGCAACCAGTTAGTGGCTCTCAATATGTATCTGCTAAAATAGGCCATTGTGGTGATGTAGTCTCCTGATAGTGAGAGTATGAGCTGGGTATCGATTGCATAGGATATGATGTTTAGTCCATGGGTTCTGACGATGTTAGCCAAGGAGGTCATGTAGGTGTTGAACAGTGTGGGGTGGAGGGATGCCACAGATAATGTTCTTAGGTGAAGGTTGCTAGACGGATTCTCTGGGTTCTTCTGATGAGGAAAGACGCAATCCATTTGAGGGCAACTACTTGGATTCCGATATGGTGAAGCATCCTGATATGGGTGTGGTGGGCTACTGTGTCAAATACTGCTGAAAGGTCGAAGAGGTTCAGGGCTGCCATATCCTCTAAGTTGAGAAGTGTTCTAATGTCAGTGGTGGTAGCGATCAGGATGGTGCTATGGTTAGTGCTGTAGTTGGTGTCCAGAAGATTGTTGTTCTTTAGGTGTTCTGTGAGTTGGCGATTGATGGCCTTTACTATGATTTTGGGGGGAAAGGGGAGTAAAGAGATGGGACAGTAGTTCGTGAGATCACTGGGGCCGGCGGACAGTTTCTTGAGTAGTGGTTGGACTTCTGCATGTTTCCATTCTCTGGAAAAGGTGGCCGTGGTGATGGATGCATTGAAGATGGCGGTGAGTTTGTTGCTGATCACCTTGCTCTTGAGGTTGAAGATGTATTGGGGACAGCGATCCATGGGTACTCCTGAGTGGATGGAGTTCATGATGGCTGTGATGTTTTGTGTGGTGAGTTGGTCCCAGGTGGTGAGCAGATGGCCAAGGGATGCCTCTGTGGGAGCAAGGAGGCTGAGGATGTCGGTGGCGGTTGGTTGGGGTTCAAAGTTTTTGTAGATTCTGTTATTTCCAGCTTTGTGAAAAGATGACCTGCCTTTTGATTTAAGGAATACTGCCAAGAAATAGAAGGAAAAGAGAGTAGTCTGATTAAAAAAAGCGGAGCCAGTAAAAATAAAAGTGAGAACAGATACAGTTTTACCTAGAATTAAACAGTGTAAAGTTACCAAAGAAGCAGAAGAGGGACTGAAACCACTTACTGGAAAAACAATTGAGCAAGGAATCCTCCGGAATGTACTTGCTAGTCCTTGTAACTCTACTGTGATGGGAATAATGAAACCTAGTGGGAAATGGAGAATTGTCCAAGATGTCTTAAAAGATAAATATCCCATGTTTTCTGTGGTACCAAATCTAGCAATGATTTTGTGTCAAATTCAACAGCATGGCATACAGTCATCGACTTATGCCAAGAGTTATTTTCTTTTTCCTTCCATGAGGACTGTTAGTTTCTCTTTGTATTCTAATTTTCAAATAAAGTCTTGTGTTGTGTAGAATTTCACAAGGCTATGGAGAAAGTCCTTACATTATTTATCAAATTTTAAAGAAAGATCTGAAGAGTATGAAGTTGACTTTAATTCAGTCTTGTTGTAATACATAGATGATTTACTTATTGCAACTAAAACAAGAGCGGGTTGTAAAGTTGAGATCACTAGGTGACAGCAGACATAAGGCCTCCCCAACAAAAATGCAGTAATCAAAAAAGGAGGAAAGTCTCAACCGAATGAGTGTCTACAATTTTGAAAATTAGCCCACCAACTACCCTGAAGGATGTTTGGATGTTTCTTGGAATTGTTGGCTACTGTTGTCAGTAGATTCACAACTTTTCCTCGAATGGCAAAACCTTTAGTAAAGTTGACCCACACTAATATGCAAGATCCAGTGCATTCGACAAAAAATGCACGCGATGCATTCAAACTTTTTATAGAGATTCTGTGCTGCGCACCAGCACAAGGAATGCAAGATTACAATCGAAAATGTTATCTGTACTGTCATGAGAGAAATGGATGTAAATTCTGACGATGAGACATGGAGGTCTAATGCATTCAATAGCATAGGTCTCCGCCGTATTGGATCTGGGAGCTGTAAATCTTCCAGACACCGCCCTTCTCGCCGTCATCGAGGAGGCAAGGTGCATTCTGGATTCAGGAGGGTCAGTGGCAGTGATCCTCCTGGATCTCAGCGCAGCCTTCGACACAGTTAACCATCGTGTCTTACTCCATCGGCTGGCTGCGGCAGGGATCGCAGGTTCGGCGCTCACGTAGAATCCTTCCTCTCAGGGCGCTCGTTCCAGGTATGGGACGGCAACTTCCACTCTGCCACAAGCGGAGTCCCCCAGGGGTCATCACTAAGCCCCACTCTATTTAATGCTTACATGGCCCCTCTCGAAGACGTGGTCACCCCCTTCGGGATCAAAATAGTGAGCTACGCGGACGACACGCAACTGGTCGTCTCACTCTCCCAACTGGACAACTATCCAGACAATTTGCCGAACTGCCTCAAGGAAATTCACAACTGGATGTGCGAGTCATCGCTCAAACTAAACGGGTCAAAGACTGAAGTCATGCTTCTGGGCAAGCAATGGACCACCATCCCCCCATCGGTCTGGCCAAACGTGTTCGGGGAAATTCCCACCCCGAAACAAGAAATTAAGACCTTAGGAGTCTGGCTAGAACCCGAGCTGTCGATGAAAACCCAAGCATCCAAAACAGCAGGTACCTGCTTTGGTCTCATGCGCTCTATCCGCAGGATCCTCCCAATACTTCCGCCCCTATCCAGGAAACTCCTGGTCCAAGGTCTGATCCTTGCGCGGCTGTACTACAGCAACATGGTATATCTGGGAGCTCCAGAAGCTACCATGGCTAAACTCCAGCGCACGCAGAACGCAGCCGCCCGGTTACTTATGAACCTCCCTTCCAGAGTATCAGCCAAACCAGCAATTAAGGCCCTCCACTGGCTTCCAATACGTCAAAGGGTCGAATTCAAGGCCCTGTGCACTGCACACAAACTGTTTAATGGTCTTGGCCCTGCTATTCTGAGAGACCTGGTTACCCCTTACATGGCCCCCAGGTCCCTTCGCTCGGATAATGAGCGTCTGGCCAACGTCCCCAGATACAGGAAGACTCGTACCGGTGGCCGACGCTTTTCTGTTAAAGCATCTTCCGGGTGGAATTCACTTCCCCGCCCCCTGCGGCTGGAACCCAGTCATCTGATTTTCAGGAAAAAACTGAAAACGCTGCTATTCCCAAAATAAAGTCCCCTCCTTTTCTCCTCTGGTCTCCACAAATGTTATAGCGCGGGGATGCCTCCGGGTCACCAGGCGCTCTACAAATCGCTAAAATAAAAATAAATAAATAAATAATTGAAATCAGTTGAAGTTGTTTGTGTTGCCATTGAACAAAGTGAACGAATAGTGATGAGACATACATTAATTGTATATTTTCCTCATTTTGTTGACAAGAACTAGAACACAACATTTGATTAACAGCAGATTGACTCATTATGATAAAATCATTCATGCAGCTGAGAATATTTCGATCAGAAGGTGAAACACATTAGGCCTGATTCAGAAAGGTAAACTTACACGACAATTGCTTTCTATTTACAAACAGATTTATGAGTAGTATCTTTACGCGTGTGGAGTCTCCGCACATAAAAATGTTTATCTTTTTGAGTGCAGATTCTGGACTCGTACATATGCTACTCATTACTCCCTTTGTGAACAGCAAACAATTGTAAACCTTCACAAAAGTTTAAGTTTACCTTTGTGAATTAGGCCTACTGAATACAGCAGCACTGCTTCCTATTTCAGAAAGACCCTGGGAAGGCAGGTATGGTGATTTACTTGCTGATTAACTTGAGCAGGACTGGAAAGCAGCAATTGAGTTATGCACCTTACCAAGACCAGACATAAGAGAGACTCCCTTAGAAGTGGCGGATCTGATATTGTTTGTAGAAGGTTCTTGTTTAAAGGACCAATATGGAGCACTGAAAGGTGCCTATTCAGTATGTTCCATTACTGTGACCCTTTAGGCATCTTGAGTCAGATTTATCATAGTGTTGTGTTGCCCTTGCATCAATCAAGGCAACACAAAGGCAATGCAACACTGCAGTCAGATTTATCAAGCAATGCAAGTCTAACTTGCGTCGCCTTGTAGTGCTTGTTAAATCTGGAGTGATGCAAGGTAGCACAAGTTGCTACCTTGCGTTACTCTGCCCCAGGGAGGCGTTCCATGGGTGGAGCATGGGTGTTTCCATGCATCCACCCATGTATTTTGGCACTTTCCCAGATTTACAATAGTGGTAGACCAGAAAATGCTACATCTTCCCAGGGGAGGTGTAACAAAGAGAAATATCTTTATTTCTTTTCATGCTTTTTGCATTTTGTAGCACACCTAGAAAGAGGAAAAAGTCTCAGAGGATTATTTTTTGTGTAGGAAGGTGCGCCTTCCTGCAAAAAAACAATACTGCTTGCAACTATGATGCAAGGTTTTCTGCATTGGCACAAGGAAAGGACAAGAATGCACCATATAATGTTAAATATGGCACATTCCTGCCCTCTCTCTTTCACCGGCCCTTATCTGCCAAATATAACTTCAGCATAAGTGGGAAAGGTAATAGTATTGAGATGAGCCTGCTGGTTATGAAACAATTTAAGTGGGACATTCTATACAGACAGCCAATGTGGCTTTGGAGCCATGCATAACTATGGTCTTCCGCTGCCCCATTAAAACAGTGTTTACGTTTTGGATTTGTTGAAAGCAATAGAACAGCCAGAAGAATGAGCTGTAGTCAAGTGTATTGCCCTTAATGCTGGAAAAGATTTAGTCACACTTGGCAATAGATATGCATATCAGGTGGCCAAATACTGTGCAGTACAGGAAGATACATTGGGTCAAGACAATCAACACAAAGAATCAAGAGTAAATGCTGTCAAAATGCACTAATTGTAAATTGTTTCTTTATGAATTCAATTCAGACTTGCAGAAAGATCTGTCAGAGGAAGAGAAAAACAGATGGGGAAATTGGGTTACCTGAAAAATTATCATAATGAGTATGTTAATGCTGAGTATAAGGAAATACTTCCTGAAGAAATGTTGTACCCAATGGGAAAATATGTACACCATCAGAGCCATGCAGGTAGAGATGGTATGTTGCGCACTTTTAGAAAGTACTGGGCAAATACTGGATTTAGAAGTGTAGCTGAGAACATATTTTCACGGTGTATCAAACGAATAATCTGGGCTGCAAAACGCTAACAGGGATCAATCATTGGCAAATCAGAGGGCCCATTTACAGGACTCCAAGAAGACTTTATTTAGATGCCAAATTATAATGGTTTGAAGTTTATCTTAGGTATTGTTTGAATTGCAAATGCAATGTCTGGTGCTGATGTTTCCTTCAACCATATTACAGTAAGAAACATGAAATCCCACTTATTTTCTAAAAGTAGATTAAACACATCAAGTGAGTGCTTGGGAAGTGATCTGCAAATAATGAGGCACGCCTTAAATAAACACAGCTCATAGAGAAGGTCTAATATGGACTTGTTGTGAGAGTTACTCATGTTACTGCTGATATTAAGAGACAAAGACAGACCCGCCGGGGGGCAGTTTAGGGAGAACCCACAATGACCGCAAATTAATAAATTGACCTTAGAGTTTTCAGGACTGCAAAATACATGAGAATAGTACGCTCTATTTTTTAATAGCAATAGCATCTCCCTAGAGTAAGACCTCACCTGAGGTGACATCATTGCCAAATCAGCAGCATGGCTGGCACTGGACGCGCTCCGTACCCAGATTGGGACAGACGGGCTTGCCTGGTATCCACAGCATAAGCGTCTTTTTTTTAACTGAGGGAAAGGAGGAAGGCCACAGATCAGCCAACCGCTACAGCCCTAACCTACTAAAAATATTATGCAAACAAATGATGGACGGAATGCTGTATAAATCATACATGCTTCCCCAGTCAAGAGATCTGGGTTAAATCCATGGTCCTTGTGCTCACCATGGCACCCAAGTTTAGAACTAGCCATATGCAAATCAGTCTTGACCCTGTTCCTCATGAGAACAGTCCAGCCTGAACTACCAAAACAGGTCCTCCCTGGCCCAGAAACAAGCAAACTGGACCCGATTTCGGGGTATTAGCCTCCTCATTAGCCAGGCTAAGCTTGAATCCAGTGGCACAGTAAGGAAGGATTTAAACCCAGATCACTTGACTGGGGGTGAATGTATGATTCATTCAATATTCCATCCATCATTTCTTTGTGTAACAACCTACCAAAAATGGCACCACTGTAGCGGCTTAATTCCGCTTCGAAATCCTGACCAGTTTGTGTTCAAAATACTTTATCGAATTTATGATAAGGCAATAGACCAAACAAAAAGAGCACTGATGAGGTACATTGAAATTTACAATATTCCAATATAATAATACCTGTACCTATACAATGAAAATAGCAGTAAAATAGCAACTAAAAAATATTGAAAATAAAATATGGGAGGAAATATATATCGTATAATAACAGAGCCACATAATAAAATCTGACAAACTGTACTCGTTATAGAATATAAACCCTGAATAATATAATGTTATATACTTATCAATTGGTTTCCAAAAAGTAGATGAGTTATGAACAACACCCAACATAGTTAGATCAGCTCCTTTTCTGGCAAAAATTATCCATGACCACCATAAATGAATTGACAATAATGGAGCATTTTTCCAATTGGCAATAATTGATTTTAGAACAGCAGATAGCAAGATATCAAAAAGCTAGTTATTTGAATCTGAGAGTTTTTTAGAGTAAGATCAATTTACAGATCAATCTCTTATATGAAAGCGTATGGAATAAATGAAAACATTTTATAATAACATCCCAAACCTCTTTCCAAAACTTAAAGAAAATATAACATTTGAAAAGCATATGTCTTAATGAACCTGGAACCAACTTACAATGCCTAAAATTTGATGAATTTAGTAGTTTTGCATTGAACATTTTTAATGGAGTCCATAAACAGTTAAATAGTATGAAATAATTAGTTTGATGTAAGGACACAGGTAACCAACCATCCAGGGACACAATCTATCCATATTTTCTTCAATATGTGTTGAAAGAAAGATACATTGAGTTTATTATTACAAAATGAAGAGATAAAATTAATGTTATTCTTGTCAAAAGTATTCAATTTTTTTAGAATACATCGACACAGTATGAGATGAAGTGGCTATTGTTTGAATACACATGTCTAAATCAGATATGTTTACCAATGGAAAATTGTAGGGAAATGGGTCTAGAATAGAGTTACATAATAATTTAGAAATATCCGGTGAAGCAGGATAAACTTTCGTTGTTGTTCTTCAAAGGATAGAAAGTATTAATAGACACGTTTCTAGACTCTTATGAACCTCCATGAATAAAAGAACTCACCAAGGAAATCATATTACTGCTGCTCCATCTGTATAGCTGTATTAATAAGATATGTTTCATGGGTACACTCACCAGTCTGTCATGTTATGTAAAGTTGCCAATATCGACCTTCCTTGTGCAATCATGTGTATAGATATGCAAATAGAGGCTACAGCTCGCCTAACCGTGGCTCCTCCGTCTCTTCTCTTTTCTTTTTCTTTTTCTTCCCTTTCTCCTTTCTTTTGCCTGTCCTGATTATCGGCTACCATTGTTCGCTGAGGTAGGCTCGTTTATCCATTATGGAGCACCAACCTCACATTATGCATGCACATGTAAAATTGTGCCTTGGATAACCTTGCTATACGCCTTCTGTATATCTTGTGAAACCAGTAAAGTATTTTGAAAAAAAAGCATAATTATAATATACATCTTTTAAATAGAAAATACCTACATTTATCCAAGATTGATAAAATTGTATGTTTCGATTAAGTTGTATAATAGGATTATACCATGAGGACATATTCAAGGTATGAGTGATAGATGTTTGAAAGAGAGAAGAAGAGAAGCATGCAGACTGCAACCGGCTGAAAAGTGGCGGGCGGAAAATCTCACCACTGCGTTCGTCACCGCCATGCTAATGGGACCGGCAGTTTTCTGGGTAGCAATCGGTGCAGATGACCGCTGCCGGCCGACATCCTAATAGACTCCTTTGTTTTAAAATAAACGTTATATGGTTACATTTTGCAATTTTCAATTTTTTATAGCTTACACTAGGCATTTCATTATTCAAAATAAATTTCGATATTAAAGTGCCGCCCTAAACTAAAGACTTATAGAACTTAAGGGACGATTGAGTAGGTATCATAGACAAAAGATAAAATATTTTGGGAGCAATAACCATTTTAACAGATTCATCTTTTCCCCACCAAGATAAATGTAAAGCAGACCACTAATGAATTTTGTATTTGATATGACTAAGAATATATTCACAGTTCAAATTAATCGATTGTTTAATCGTATGAGAGAATAGGATACCAAGATATTTGGGTTATTCCTTTTGCCATATTATTCCATTGTTGGGGAGCATATCAGTGGTACAATGTACATTCAAAGGAAATAATTCAGTCTTATTAGTATTTAGAGTACAATAGGAGGGGAATAGAAGAATCAGGATAGCTAATATACAACAAATCATCATCAGCTTAGGCTGAAGTTTTCATGGCCACAATATTGATATTAATACCTTTTATTTCTACGCAGCGTCTGATGATTAGAGGTTCAATAGCAAGGAGAAAAAGCAAAGGTGACAAAGGGCATCCTTGACGTGTGCCACTAAAAATGAAAATTGTGCACGAGAGTTGACCATTAATAAAATGCTTAGCAGAAGGACCGGAATAGAGTAGTGAAACCACCCGGATAAAGGAATTGCCAACATTAAATGCACATAAAGTACGAAATAAAAACTGCCAATTAACTTTCTCAAATGCTTAATGCAAATATGACACAGCTTCAATTACATAAACTATCCAATCGTATTTGGGACCACCCGCCTACAAGGTGGAATTCTCGCAGGGCAAATTAGGATGCGCCCACCACCGTGGCGGTCGCATTGCCCATGTTTTGTATTGTGCCGGGTGATGCGCTCTGCAGGAGCCGCTGCAATGCAAAACAGACACCCCACTTATATCCATGCACTACATGGCAGGCACCATGTGGTGCCTACCACATGGTATAGGGAAATGTAAGGGGGCACCACAGGTGCCCCTCAGGGCCTATGTCCCTGGCCTAGAGGGTTAGGGGGCCAGCTACGGGCCACCAAATCCATTTCCGCCTGCCGTTTTCCTGCGGTTTGACCGCCATAGAACGGCCGGCAGAAAGGGATATTGTGATACCTACGATGGTGGCTGACAGGTACCGCCACCATTCTGGGACTGCAGGGAGGTCCGAATGGCGGTTGGATAAAGCCGTCCAGAAACCATTTTAATGGCGAACGGAGATTCCTGTTACGATGGCTGAGGGACCGACAGCCTGTTGGTGGCAGTCCCTCGGCCATCGTAATCAGGCTCTTAGTGTTGTTTACAGAATTCCTACGTATCATGAAACCTGTTAAATCAATGACAACAATAGTATTAAGTATAGAAGCCAATACAGTTGCACGAATATTTGCGTAAAATTTACAATCTTGATTAATTAAAGAGGTAGGTCAGTAATTTGAAACAACGGTTGGATCTTTGTTAGGTTTTGGTAATACAATAATCAAAGCTTCAGTAAAGGATCCTGCAGTAGAACCTGAAATACTTAAGGGGAAAATTATTTATAAAATTCAGCAGGTATACCATACAGTCCCGGAGATTTACCCAGTTTAAGAGATTTATTAGCTAAATTAATTTCTTCTAATGTGATCGGTACATCCAGTTTTTCACTCACTAAATGGGTAATTTTAGGTAAGCCAGAGTGTTGCAAACATTAACCATATCCCTGATTGGAGATTACTATATAACTTTCAATAGTTGGTCAAAAATTCATGAACAATTTCTTTGTGAGCTATTGCCAGTTTACCATGTAAGCCATGTATTGCATACATTTGGATTTTATCTTTTTTAATAAGCAAATAATTTACTAAAAGTCGTCCAGATCTATTGGCTTGAAAACTAAATTTAGCCTTATTATTTGAAATTTGTACACCAGCTTTTCTGTTTAACAAAGAATTAAACCATATCTACATTCCTGTAATTGCATTTTGTGGTATTTGTAATTAGATGAAATAAAGAGTTGTTAATATTGTGCTCTTTGTTTATCTACTTCTTTAATTTTAGCGTTAAAAGCTTTGATTTCATGTGCCCCAATAGATATAGTTACCCCTGTGAAATATGACATAAATGCATCCCAACAGTTTACAAGTGAAGTAAAACCTTCTGAATTGAAAGAGAAATAATCATGTAATGCTTACAAGATTATAGGTTTATTTTTGACATTAAGAACACCAGTAGTATTCATATTCCAGCAAGAGTGGGATTGTTGGGTGGCGTTGAGTTGTAAAACTCCGGAAATAAGAGCAGTGTCAAAAATATCGATATTGTGAATTGAAGGATCAGAAAATGATTCAATTAATGAATGGGAAATCAACAAATGATCAGTCAAGAGTAAGAATTATGAGGGCTAGAGAAAAAAACTGTCTTTTGGGTGATGTAGACGCCAAATATCTACCAATTTGGCTGATTTAAAAAAAGGCTTCAGGTAGACGATATTTAGTTTGAGAATGTTTATCCAATAGAGGGTCACATATTAAATAAAGTCACCACCAATAACAAGTGGTGCATTACCTATTTTAATCACTTCAGAAGTAAAGATAGACCAAAATAATAGGGTCATCATTTATTGGGCCACAAACATTAGTTATATGAAAAAAGGTAATATCAATTTTAATTTTAGCTATAATACAACGACCTTCTGTATCTTCCTGTTAACTGCAGGAGAAGAAATAATATTACCCATCCATTGTTTAATTATATATGATAAAACTATATCATCTATATGAGTTTCTTGAAGTAGGCAAATATATGCTTTATACCTGGCTAAATAATCTAAAACTTTAGTTCTTTTAACAGGGTTCCGTAATCCTTTAACATTAAATGAGAATATCTTAATTCTTTTAATATTATCCATAAACAGCAAAAAAAGAAGATAGAAAAGACAAATAAAAAGTATAGCTTATTTGATTAAAGAGAAGCTCCAGAAGAAGATGATAGGGGAAAGAAGGAAAAACAAGGACAAACATAAAAAAGACAACATAGAAACATAAATAGTAATTTAGAATAGCACACATGCATATGCAAGATTGACCTGCCTAGCCAAAGCCCTCATGAAGAATATTGGTAAATAGGCGTAGAATAATAATACTCAAATGTACAAATTAAGTAGAAGTGTCACTCATTTCCATAGATAGCGGAGAATGCTGATCTTAAAAAGCACAACGATCCTCAGGGCGTTGAAAACATTTTGAGATACCATCCTTCCAAATTTCCATAATAGATGGATCAAACAGACAATATTTGAAGCCACAGCTACTCAGTCGAGGTCTAAGATCAGAGAGTTCTGTACAAATTTTAACAGTTTCCTTGGTGAAGTGCTGATATATAAAAATGTAATTGCCATTAGTCATCATAGTTGGAATCTCTCTTGCAGCTTTTCAGATCAGTACCAGATGATGGTGATGGAGGACTTTAAAAATCACTTGACGTGGTTTAATATTGCTTGGGTTGAGATGAGAAGGAATTCTATGTGCTTTATCAATGTCCAGTTTTTCTGGAGGTTTTTAACTTTAAAAGCCCAGGTAACAAAGTTTCCAAGTAAAGCCTACAATCACTACCTTCAAAACCCTCCGGTAAATAAAAAATGAGCAAATTACACTGCCTATTACGATTTACTAAATCAAATAATAGAGTATTCAAAGGCTACTCCTATGTCACTCCTTTGCGCGTACAGAGCACTTCCGGTCACGTGGTTGCGGAGTCGGAGCAGAGCAGCAGATCAACGAAGCTGAGTGGAGCAGAGAGGAGCCGGAACGAGTGGAGTTCAGTGACCGTGTTACAGTGAGCGTAACGAACAGTGAGATTGAACGGTGAGCGGCCTTTGGGCATGGATGCGAGTGGCGCTTGACACTAACTGCCAGCCCCTCGACCCCCGGTCCTGCAGCCCTGCTCCAGTATGCTCAACTTGACCATGACCCTGACCTGACCGTCAGGCAACAGAACCCTTGGAGGCAAGCACGGCTGCCCTTTAGCAGGTGGTCGCGAAAGTGTGAGCCGCTGGTGAACTGCGAAGAGGGCCTGATTAGATTAGGTGCAGCCTGCATTTCTGCCTCGAGCGCCCGCTTGCCTCACACCCGCATCGGCTCTCAACTATCCTGTCATCATCACCACCAACCCGTGGCCTTGCACATCTCGACCACCAGGCGTCAGGGTCCAGCTGGAGGCAAGCGCGGCTGTCCTTTAGCAGGTGGCCGCAGCAAGTACGAGACCTTGGAGACTTGCGGAGGGGCCTGACTAGATCAGGTGCAGCCAGCAATTCAGCCTTGAGTGCCTCACTTGCCTCTTCCCTGCATTAGCTTTCCATCACCTCGCCATCATCATCTCTACCTTATCACAACTCCTTTCATCTTGTCACCTCGTCAGCCCGGCCGCAGTCACAGACCCAGCCCAGCCTTTAATCTAATCCTCTTCAGTCCCACTTCAGCTTCATCTCAGAAGCTAGACGTCCCACAGATTACTATCTCCAAAATAACTAACTGCAATCCCACAAGAAGAAGACCAGGAGCGGGGGCAGGAGCTCACAAGATATCCAGGTTGTTCCCCAGCTGTCCCCCGGCAGCTCAGCTTGCCCAGTATTCATCAAATCCAGCTGCCTAGAAGGGCTAATTAATAACTTAAATAGCCAAAAAGAATAGCCTTTTGCAAACTACAAGACTTAACATCTTACCAAGAACAAACCATCAGGAAGGCGGTCAACCGCTCTTACCAGTAAATACCCCATAAGAATGAGACCGGGGAGAGTGAGGAAAGCTCCAACAAGGCCCAACAAAAATAGCTCAAAGATGAAGGCCATCCTCAAACGCTCGGTAGTAGCCACAGAGGCCCTTAACCAATCCCAATCACCAGTAAATCTAACACCTGAAAATTCAGGGCACGAATCTCAATTGTGACAACCCTTGCTGGAAGCTCAACCCTTTAAACCCCCCACTGCACCAGGCTGCATGGAGTGTAGCCGTGGCCCAGGAATACCCGACCAACAAAGTGCCAAAATCAGGCCCCTCAGAACTCATAAAGCCAACGATAAAAAGACTACATTGCGGGACTACTTCAGGAACACAGCACCAGCGAAAGCCTCGAAGAGTAAATCTAGTATCTCAGATAAGTCTCAGCCTCCCTCTCCCACGACCATAGCGGCAGTGTCGCATCAAGATTTGGTTCAGCCCATGATCCACACACCCACCGGTGGGTCTGACAGCTTGTCGCCATCAACTCTCCCAGTAACGTAAAAATTCTTTTTCATAGACGCCCCAGACAACAGTCTTTCACATCAGGCCTCTGGTCTGTTACTTCCTGACTAACAGACTGCTCAAGCCGAACAGGCTACTTTTCAAGTTATCACCTCTAAAGTCGTCTCTTTGCCAACTTTGCAGTCTGCCCAGAATCCAAGTCAGTTTTCTCCAATAGCACTAAAACTCCTAATCCCAACTTTATCCGACCACAAAACAAGGAGCACTAAACTTCTGTCACCACAAGTCGTGATCCAGCGATGCACTCACCTCAGCAATCTAAAATCGTTGTGTTTAGAAAGCTCTCCAGTTACTGCTAACCAAGGAGACCAAATGGTCAATCCAGAAGGGCCCAATGTGAATACAAATCACACCCTTTTAGATTTATCCTTCTTCACCAATGAGCTTAAAAAGCCCACTGTTCAGGAATACCCAATATCAATTGACCTTAACAACCTCTGGTCACAACTACGTCAAACTCTTTAAACAACGGCCACAGCATTAACTTACCATTCAGATAAAATTGATCTGCACGTGGACCTTTTAAACACACTTGTGGTGTATACCGCCGGGATCAATCAAAAAATTGAGGCGCTTAACTCACTTATCACAAAAGCCCAATCTCAAGTCCAACTGGTTCAATCAGTATGCTGCTGCTCCCCCATCATCGATTCTCTATCGTCTTTACCTCAATTTCTCTCTTTAGGATTAACTAAAATTAAGAAGCTAGCAGTGCCAGGGCCACCCGATCCTGTGTCCCAGTCTTCCAGCCTGGTTCAAGGACCAACTCCAGCAGAAGTGCAACTCCGATCTTTTCCCCGCATCTTAAGGTGCCAGCAGACTGCAAAGCAATTCCCGCCGAGCAATCTCACCATCACAACACGCATCGGTTGTTGAAACGGGAAAAAAAAGACAGCGGAAGAGTCGGAACAAACATATAGTGGAAATCAAAAACTCAAGTTCTATTAATACTATAAAGATCAACCCAGAGTCATCACAGGCACAGCCTGCTACATCAGGAGCAAGCCCGAGCTCGCAATTACCAGCACACCTGTCGGTGTTTCAAACAGAACCCTGACAATCGGACAGTTACACAGTAGGGCCATCTCAAGATCTACGGCTCTCCTTCCAGCCACCCATTCAAGCAACATTTGGATTTAACCATTCTTCAACTGAGGCGTTTGCCACTGATAAAGGGAGACCGGGAACTGTAAATTCAAAGATGCCACTTCTAGTTACCAGCGTTATCCATCCATCTACAGTGGGGATCAACAATCTAGCCCTGATGAGCATAGTGAAAGAGCCCGACAATTCAAGGTCAGCACCTTCATTTGGCCACCAGCAGTTGGGGGCCATGTGCAAAGGATCTCCCGCCTTACCTTCAATTTTCCACCATTGAGAATTGTCTCTTCCATGGCCCACTAAATGTTCAACTAAGCAGACTCCACAAGAAATTACAAAGCTAACAAAGTTGCTAACTATCAACGAGGTTCCCAGGCAAGCAACTAATCGCCTGGTCACCAAACTGCTGCTAACTCCAGAATATGTTTCCAGAGGCCCTCTTGACATCCTTAACCGAGGGAACATTCTAAGACTTTTCAAATCATCCCCGATTTAAGCATGTTGCAATCAAAAGACATAATCGCAATCAAATTTGTTCCCATCACAGACACTCAAGTAGGCAAAGCAACCCAAATCACATTAGCGTCTCCAGCAATTCGAGAACTGGTCCAGTCAAAAGCCAATCAATTCATAAAACTGGGACATAATAATAACAACGCCCAGATTTCCCTGTTACCCATCAATTTTAGAAAGTAATCAGGTTCACACTTTCAGCACAACCTCGGCTCCTTTTTCAGTATTAAAGTCAGCAAGAAGCCGCTCACCAGTAGCAACCCCAGAGCACATGACAAATTATCAAAATCATGTAGACTGGTCATGGTTACCAGGAGCTTTACCCAGAAGTCAGAACGATTGAAAAGCCCCCAATCAGGGTCTAACCATATGTTCCTGGAATATCAATGGACTTGGGCAGAAAAATCAATCTGCAGCTATCCTTGGCTTTTTAAGGAACATGACATTATCCTCTTACAGGAAACTTGGGTAGAAGACAGTATCCCCATCGAAGGCTACCAGGAATTTACGTCCCTTGCCTCAAGATGTTCTAAGTTCGGCAGGCCAAATGGCGGCCTTACGATTTAAGCTTCAGCCAAACTTTCCCAACGCATTAAGTAGATAAAATTCCAAAAAGACTGGTTTACCAGGATCGTGTTGGGAACCCCTCCCACTGATATCCAGTTGCTCCATCTCAATGTTTATATCTCTCCGGGCACCATCAAGAAAAAATCCAAATGGATCATGTGACCAACATCGTTTGCAACCTACTAAGTGAGTATGGGAGCATACCTAGCATAATCTCAGGAGATTTCAACACCAACCTTTATTGTAATCCCTCGGAGGATATAGGGATTGCTTCTTCAATGGTTCCCCCACATCTCGCTTTTCAACCCCCGCAGGAAATAGACCATCGAAACTGGAGGAATATGCAGTCAACTAGCTTTGTAGTGTAGGATTCACCGTATTGAATGGGTGTTTCACACAGACACTCCTCCCACCTGGAAAAGTTCAGACGGCCGAGTCCACTCCTTTTTGGACTTTTCTTTAGGGAGCAGGGAAATACTTTGATGGAGAGCTATCAAATTGCACCTCAAGGTGAGAGTGACCATCAGCCTCAAATCATAACTCTATCCATCAACATCCCATGTCATCAGGAACTTGCTCATACTTACTCAGGTTGTCAAACAGAGAACTTAAGGTGAATGAAATGGTCGGACAGCGCGGCTCTCCCACTGATGGAAAAATGTAGAGCACTACTACACTCATTATCGAATAATGATTCTCCTGTAATCAGTGCCTGGGTTAGCTTCATAAACCAATTGTTCAAAGAAGTTCCATCCAAGGAGGAGCACCCAGCAACAAGCAGTCCAATTTCGCATCTCACTAGGTACAAAAAAAAATAACGGCACACAGAAACCAAGCCCTCCGTTTGTCAAGGAAGAGCCCAGGAAACAAAACTTTATCCAAAAATTACAAGCAAGCTCAAACAGATTTTAAGCTTGCAATAAAAAGGGAAAAACAAACAGTCTTAACCCTTCAGTCAACAACACAATTGATGAATTAATAATCGAGGGCCATGTGAAAAACAATGATTTAATGATGGAGACTAAAGTGATACTAGACAAATTAAAAAATAAGATCTTATGCGCTATAAGGAAAGCCAGAGCCTATGGAGTCCCAGGGCTCCCTCAGACCAAGTTCAAATCAGATGTTGAACTATGGTCAGCTTACTTGGCCCCTCTGTTCCTCCACTGCAGGTTAAATAAAACCATTCCAGAGTCCTGGAAAGGTGCTATCATTCACCCAATCTACAAAAGCGGGAAGAGAAATGACCCCAATAATAACTGAATGATAGCACTCCTGGAAGTCGAGGCCAAATATTATGCCAGCATTTTATTGGAAGAGTTGTTGGTCTGGTCTGACACAACAGAGCGCCTTCCTTTTAATCAGACGGGCTACGTGGCCAGCTCCGGCACAACAACTAACCTACCCAACTTCATTGCTGTTTTGTTGATTTCAAAGCGGCCTTTGACCAGGTACATCAGGGCCAGCTGTGGAAAAAACTAGAGTCCTGGGGTATACCTCTGGCCCTTTTAAAAGCCATAGTTCAACTTCACTCGGAAACATGGATTAGAATCAAGTTGGGTGAAGGTTCCCATGTTTCCAGGAAGATTGAAACCAAAAGTGGTGTTAAACAAGGCTGCATGCCGGCCCCACTCATTTTTAACTTGTTCATATCGGACTTATCCCCAACACTTGATAGTGTCAACTGCCATCCCCTTCAACTAGACTGAACATGCATCAGTAACCTGTTACTACAGAGGCTACTTGCCGAGTTGCTTCCCTTCAAAACAAAAACTATTTTCTTTGGGAAGCAAAAGAGGCCACAGAGGATGGTATTTCAATAATGTAAAGCTTGAATCAACACCCTATTATAAATATTTGAGAATCTTCCTCGACAGTAGATGTTCATTCCTCAAGCACAAAGAAGTACTAAGGGCCAAAGCTTTGCGACTCGAGGCAAAATTGTCTAAACAGCCCAAGCTTAACCCCTATGCTGAAGGTAAGGAAGGCTAAGGAAACCAATTCCCTGTTGTATAGACACGAGAACATGATGGAAACAAAAAGCTTTTTACTAAATAGTCTAGATATCAACATTTTTAAACGAGTGTTCTGCCTGCCAAGATCAGCTTCGCCAGCCCAAGTTCTCAAACTTGGCTTACTAGACCACCATGGCGTAGAGTCTGGTGTGTTCATAAAGCTTTGCAACAGATTGCGCCATGCCCGGGAGGGATCTCTGGAGGCTAGACTTTGGCAGGAAATACTGAAAAGCCGCACCAGCCATAAATATCGCCATCACTTGGACTACAGCCTACAACTACTGGGAGTCAAAGAGTTCAGGGGAACAAACTACTCACAGCCGGCACTAAAGGCAGCCATCAAGAAGAGCATTCGGCTATGGTCTTTTCATTTAGACAGGGCAACATTGTCAAGAAGGAAACACGCTTGGGCAGTAATTTCTGACTTTAAACCAGGCGCTGAGTCACTATATTTATAAAGCACGTTTGCACTTCATTGGAAACAACAGTTTATTGCTCTGAGGATGGGCGAATGGCCTTTTTTAAAGAATCTCCCTGAACGGCGCTAACCCGGCATTAGTATCAAATGTAGGATGTACGGCTATCATTCTGAAGCAATGGAGCACATAGTTTGTGTATGCTCCGCATTGCTTACAGCCAGATGATCTTTATTGCAGAAAGAATGGAACAGGCTAGGAGTACGATCATGCCGCCAAGCCATAATAATTTAGAAAAGGGGGTGGTGATGAACAGAGTGTCTGAATTAAGCAGACCACTCTTACCCAGTCCAAAGATCAGGGCTTGATCCATCACCGTTATTTAGCTCACTGCCCCATCCCAGCTCAGAACCTGGCTATATGCAAATTAGTCTGTCCCTGGCCCAGTGCATCATGGGAACAGGGCAGACCAAACTACCAAGCCAATTCTTCACCAGAAAGGAGACAAGCTTCCGGGGACCGGTTTCTGGCATTTCAGCCGTCGTCGGCCCGGCTTGCTTGAATCCTGATGGAGCAGTGAGCAAGGGACTCATGTCTGAGTATACCCTGCCACACCTATAGTGGCCAAAAATGATTCAGAAAAGGGGGTGGTGATGAACAGAGTGTCTGAATTAAGCATACCACTCTTACCCAGTCCAAAAATCAGGGCTTGATCCATCACCGTTATTTAGCTCACTGCCCCATCCCAGCTCAGAACCTGGCTTTATGCAAATTAGTCTGTCCCTGGCCCAGTGCATCATGGGAACAGGGCAGACCAAACTACCAAGCCAATTCTTCACCAGAAAAGAGACAAGCTTCCGGGGACCGGTTTCTGGCATTTCAGCCGTCGTCGGCCCGGCTTGCTTGAATCCTGATGGAGCAGTGAGCAAGGGACTCATGTCTGAGTATACCCTGCCACACCTATAGTGGCCAAAAACGATTCAGAAAAGGGGGTGGTGATGAACAGAGTGTCTGAATTAAGCAGACCACTCTTACCCAGTCCAAAGATCAGGGCTTGATCCATCACCGTTATTTAGCTCACTGCCCCATCCCAGCTCAGAACCTGGCTATATGCAAATTAGTCTGTCCCTGGCCCAGTGCATCATGGGAACAGGGCAGACCAAACTACCAAGCCAATTCTTCACCAGAAAGGAGACAAGCTTCCGGGGACCGGTTTCTGGCATTTCAGCCGTCGTCGGCCCGGCTTGCTTGAATCCTGATGGAGCAGTGAGCAAGGGACTCATGTCTGAGTATACCCTGCCACACCTATAGTGGCCAAAAACGATTCAGAAAAGGGGGTGGTGATGAACAGAGTGTCTGAATTAAGCAGACCACTCTTACCCAGTCCAAAGATCAGGACTTGATCCATCACCGTTATTTAGCTCACTGCCCCATCCCAGCTCAGAACCTGGCTATATGCAAATTAGTCTGTCCCTGGCCCAGTGCATCATCGGAACAGGGCAGACCAAACTACCAAGCCAATTCTTCGCCAGAAAGGAGACACGCTTCCGGGGACCGGTTTCTGGCATTTCAGCCGTCGTCGGCCCGGCTTGCTTGAATCCTGATGGAGCAGTGAGCAAGGGACTCATGTCTGAGTATACCCTGCCACACCTATAGTGGCCAAAAACGATTCAGAAAAGGGGGTGGTGATGAACAGAGTGTCTGAATTAAGCAGACCACTCTTACCCAGTCCAAAGATCAGGGCTTGATCCATCACCGTTATTTAGCTCACTGCCCCATCCCAGCTCAGAACCTGGCTATATGCAAATTAGACTGTCCCTGGCCCAGTGCATCATGGGAACAGGGCAGACCAAACTACCAAGCCAATTCTTCACCAGAAAGGAGACAAGCTTCCGGGGACCGGTTTCTGGCATTTCAGCCATCGTCGGCCCGGCTTGCTTGAATCCTGATGGAGCAGTGAGCAAGGGACTCATGTCTGAGTATACCCTGCCACACCTATAGTGGCCAAAAACGATTCAGAAAAGGGGGTGGTGATGAACAGAGTGTCTGAATTAAGCAGACCACTCTTACCCAGTCCAAAGATCAGGGCTTGATCCATCACCGTTATTTAGCTCACTGCCCCATCCCAGCTCAGAACCTGGCTTTATGCAAATTAGTCTGTCCCTGGCCCAGTGCATCATGGGAACAGGGCAGACCAAACTACCAAGCCAATTCTTCACCAGAAAGGAGACAAGCTTCCGGGGACCGGTTTCTGGCATTTCAGCCGTCGTCGGCCCGGCTTGCTTGAATCCTGATGGAGCAGTGAGCAAGGGACTCATGTCTGAGTATACCCTGCCACACCTATAGTGGCCAAAAATGATTCAGAAAAGGGGGTGGTGATGAACAGAGTGTCTGAATTAAGCATACCACTCTTACCCAGTCCAAAAATCAGGGCTTGATCCATCACCGTTATTTAGCTCACTGCCCCATCCCAGCTCAGAACCTGGCTATATGCAAATTAGTCTGTCCCTGGCCCAGTGCATCATGGGAACAGGGCAGACCAAACTACCAAGCCAATTCTTCACCAGAAAGGAGACAAGCTTCCGGGGACCGGTTTCTGGCATTTCAGCCGTCGTCGGCCCGGCTTGCTTGAATCCTGATGGAGCAGTGAGCAAGGGACTCATGTCTGAGTATACCCTGCCACACCTATAGTGGCCAAAAACGATTCAGAAAAGGGGGTGGTGATGAACAGAGTGTCTGAATTAAGCATACCACTCTTACCCAGTCCAAAAATCAGGGCTTGATCCATCACCGTTATTTAGCTCACTGCCCCATCCCAGCTCAGAACCTGGCTATATGCAAATTAGTCTGTCCCTGGCCCAGTGCATCATGGGAACAGGGCAGACCAAACTACCAAGCCAATTCTTCACCAGAAAGGAGACAAGCTTCCGGGGACCGGTTTCTGGCATTGCAGCCGTCGTCGGCCCGGCTTGCTTGAATCCTGATGGAGCAGTGAGCAAGGGACTCATGTCTGAGTATACCCTGCCACACCTATAGTGGCCAAAAACGATTCAGAAAAGGGGGTGGTGATGAACAGAATGTCTGAATTAAGCAGACCACTCTTACCCAGTCCAAAGATCAGGGCTTGATCCATCACCGTTATTTAGCTCACTGCCCCATCCCAGCTCAGAACCTGGCTATATGCAAATTAGTCTGTCCCTGGCCCAGTGCATCATGGGAACAGGGCAGACCAAACTACCAAGCCAATTCTTCACCAGAAAGGAGACAAGCTTCCGGGGACCGGTTTCTGGCATTTCAGCCATCGTCGGCCCGGCTTGCTTGAATCCTGATGGAGCAGTGAGCAAGGGACTCATGTCTGAGTATACCCTGCCACACCTATAGTGGCCAAAAACGATTCAGAAAAGGGGGTGGTGATGAACAGAGTGTCTGAATTAAGCAGACCACTCTTACCCAGTCCAAAGATCAGGGCTTGATCCATCACCGTTATTTAGCTCACTGCCCCATCCCAGCTCAGAACCTGGCTATATGCAAATTAGTCTGTCCCTGGCCCAGTGCATCATGGGAACAGGGCAGAGCAAACTACCAAGCCAATTCTTCACCAGAAAGGAGACAAGCTTCCGGGGACCGGTTTCTGGCATTTCAGCCGTCGTCGGCCTGGCTTGCTTGAATCCTGATGGAGCAGTGAGCAAGGGACTCATGTCTGAGTATACCCTGACACACCTATAGTGGCCAAAAACGATTCAGAAAAGGGGGTGGTGATGAACAGAGTGTCTGAATTAAGCAGACCACTCTTACCCAGTCCAAAGATCAGGGCTTGATCCATCACCGTTATTTAGCTCACTGCCCCATCCCAGCTCAGAATCTGGCTATATGAAAATTAGTCTGTCCCTGGCCCAGTGCATCATGGGAACAGGGCAGACCAAACTACCAAGCCAAGTCTTCACCAGAAAGGAGACAAGCTTCCGGGGACCGGTTTCTGGCATTTCAGCCGTCGTCGGCCCGGCTTGCTTGAATCCTGATGGAGCAGTGAGCAAGGGACTCATGTCTGAGTATACCCTGCCACACCTATAGTGGCCAAAAACGATTCAGAAAAGGGGGTGGTGATGAACAGAGTGTCTGGATCAAGCCCTGATCTTTGGACTGGGTAAGAGTGGTCTGCTTAATTCAGGCACTCTGTTTATCACCACCCCCTTTTCTGAATCCTTTTGTCCACCATATGCGTGGAAGGGTATACTCAGATGTGAGTCCCTTGCTCATTGCACCATCAGGATTCAAGCAAGCCGGGCCGACGACACCTGAAATGGCAGAAACCGGTCCCCGGAAGCTTGTTTCCTTCCCAGTATAAGAATTGGCTTGGTAGTTTGGTTTGCCCTGTTCCCATCATGCACTGGGACAGGAGCAGACTAATTTGCATATAGCCAAGTTCTGAGCTGGGATGGTGCAGTGAGCTAAAAAACGGTGATGGATCAAGCCCTGATCTTTGGACTGGGTAAGAGTGGTCTGCTTAATTCAGGCACTCTGTTCATCACCAACCCCTTTTCTGAATCATTTTGTCCACCATATGCGTGGAAGGGTATACTCAGATGTGAGTCCCTTGCTCATTGCACCATCAGGATTCAAGCAAGCCGGGCCGACGACGCCTGAAATGGCAGAAACCGGTCCCCGGAAGCTTGTTTCCTTCCCAGTATAAGAATTGGCTTGGTAGTTTGGTTTGCCCTGTTCCCATCATGCACTGGGACAGGAACAGACTAATTTGCATATAGCCAAGTTCTGAGCTGGGATGGTGCAGTGAGCTAAAAAACGGTGATGGATCAAGCCCTGATCTTTGGACTGGGTAAGAGTGGTCTGCTTAATTCAGGCACTCTGTTCATCACCACCCCCTTTTCTGAATCATTTTGTCCACCATATGCGTGGAAGGGTATACTCAGACATGAGTCCCTTGCTCATTGCACCATCAGGATTCAAGCAAGCCGGGCCGACGACGCCTGAAATGGCAGAAACCGGTCCCCGGAAGCTTGTTTCCTTCCCAGTATAAGAATTGGCTTGGTAGTTTGGTTTGCCCTGTTCCCATCATGCACTGGGACAGGAACAGACTAATTTGCATATAGCCAAGTTCTGAGCTGGGATGGTGCAGGGAGCTAAAAAACGGTGATGGATCAAGCCCTGATCTTTGGACTGGGTAAGAGTGGTCTGCTTAATTCAGGCACTCTGTTCATCACCACCCCCTTTTCTGAGCCAAGCCATATTAGCCGTCTTAAACCCAGATAACACAAAGCTGAACATTGGGCTCACCAAATTTGTCAAGGTAGCGTAAAAAATGTTGGGAAATACTGGTACCGCAAATCTCCCTAACCCCAGCAGTGCTGCAAACAGTTCATAGGCTCACCACAGAATCCCTGACTGCTAATAACTGCTGATTAGAGCCTTTTTTTTTAGATGAACATTAATTGTTTTCAGGGCTGAAGAGAGTTTAAAGAAAAAAACAGTTTTGCGAGTTTTTTTAATTAGTTGTTTTTAACATGATCGAATTGAATGTATTTTAAATTGTAATGGTTTTAAGTAAACAAACAATAAAAGTCTTATACTAAAAAAACTAATTCAAATGCTCAATTTTTGCAGTAAGAGGCAACATACTGTACATTTTTGCTTTATTATCCTACATTTTTATGGAATTGTCAGATACTTTCATTGAAAGGCTAGCTATGTCCTTGCAAATATTTTTAATTTTCAAAACAATGTTGTCTGTATTAGAGTGTACAGCTTGTAATTCTTCCAATAAAGTGACTAGAGAAGGCTAATTGGTATCCACAATGTTTTACTTTATTGATGGAGGAGAAATTGTTTGCTTACGTTAGTCACCTGTTATATGCACATTCTTTCCTTCCATATTAATATCTTCTTTGAAAAAATATGTATAAAGGAAATAAACTCAATTTAAATGCAATGAAAATGAAAATAGACAAATCACCAAAACAGGAGACTGTGCAGAAGCTAAAACCAGCAGTGGGTGTGGATTAGGACTCAGCCTCACCCTTTCCTCGAGATGCCTCCGCCCTCCTGACAGGAAACTCTAGCAGCACTCCTTAGGACAGCTCGGTAGAAGGCACAGCACAATCAACAGCCTTTCATTCAGAACAGAAAGGCATTTCACCAAAGCAGGAGACTGTGCAGCAGTTAAAACCAGCTGTGGTTTAGGACTCAGCCTCGCCCTTTCCTCAAGATGTATCCGCCCTCCTGACAGAAAACTCCAGCAGCACTCCTTAGGACAGCTCAGGAGAAGGCACAGAGTGATCAACAGCCTTTCATCCAGAACAGAAATGCACAAAAACAAACTCACCAGAGAGCGCTTGCCATGGAAATGCTGATAATACCCCTGGAACATGTAAGAAATCCTGAAAAATGGCTTCAAAATCGTCGAAAATGCAGGCAAAACTGATATTAGAAATTGTCTGGCGGTGGCCATCTTGTTCAGCACGCTCTCATGACCAACCCGACCGGTTCGGAACCAGAAAAAAATCAAAGTTGAAAATTTGTTAAGAAGAGCCCTAAAAATCCTAAAAGAACAGTATATTAAAATAAAAAATCCCCCTCTCTTGCTATAGACTTCCCGGTTAATCCCAACTTAATAAAAAAAACTCAAACCTGGGAGTCTATATCTCTGCTCCAGCTATATCTAGTGTGGTCTCAGAAGATGAAACTGAGTTGGGAAGTTAGGAAACAGTAAATCCATAACAGAATATGTTAAAAAAGGGAATCTAGGAGTGAAATTATAATGCAAGAAGAACCACCTTGAGATAGTGAAAGAAGCTCTTTTGAAATTAAAAGGATACAGAGACAAATGCTTAAACAAGATTAAAGCTGAAACCTGAAACCCAGAATTGAAAAAACTATTAAATGAAACAAACCTTTAAAGGGAACCTAAGACGTTTTTTTTTTTAATTTTTTAATTATTCTTTTGTTTTGAATATTGTTTTAAAAAAATAAGAAGAAAACATATTATTGTTTTAAAGAAAATGTTGTTGCTTTTATTTTTTTGAAGTACTATTATACATTTTTCTCTAAATTTAAGATGGCATACAGCAGATGCTGCATAATTATAGGGTTATTGATGATATTACCAATACTAGCAATATTTGTAGGACTGTTGTGCTTGCTCACTCCAGTGAGACATGTTTCTAATCACATTGAATTTACTACTAAAAAGAGTGAATTACTGTATGTGAGAAGTTAGCCTGGTATATGATGTCCACTAGTACTAGTGGGCACCTTGCACCAGTCTAATCGACTCTTATTGATGGTGGTTGTAAATTCAACCTTATAGAAAGCTATCCTAGTGGTAGCATGGAGCAGCAGTCATCAGGCTAAGACTTCAGAGAGCGTATTAAGCAAGTTGTTTTACCAATTATAATCCTTTGAGTACCAAATGAAAGGACACCACACAAGGTATATATCAAATATATATGTATTTATTCTAAACACAACCCCTCTGCACTCTTTATGAGGTCAGAGGTAAAAGTACAATACAAGTTACTCAATTACTATACGATAAATTGCACAGTATACGTTATGCTCTAGGGGCCTCACAAACCATATACTAAAATAGTGGTATAAGAACCACGAGAGAATTAGAAAGCAGGCCTGGGGCCTGTGGAATCGCTGGGGCTACTCTAAACAACCAAAGGTTAGGAAGTAGGAGGCCCACGGGAGACGCGTGCAGTGTCTAAACACAGCCGCGGGTTACCATTGACTTTCTATGGGAAACAAAGAAGTTAAAAATGTACAATTTAAGGACACTTTCGGATGGACTATGATGGAACCCTTTTAAACTAGGACACTTCGAGAGTCAAGACCCACGTGAGCACCAGAGTACTCGTGTTACCTCATCCAGGGAAGCCGGGTGCAAAGGTGTCCTTTTGTGTTGGGCTTCGTCGTCGTTTTCAATGGAGAGCTGCAAAGAAGTGCTGCAGGCGACCAGAGGAAAAGTGTCCGGGTGGATCCAAGGATGGATCTAAGATCTGTAGAACCTGAAAGCAGAGGAGACAGAGTCTGGGTCACTTGCCAGTGACCAGGGCGGCGATAGAAAGATGCCACTAGATGTAGGGTGCTTTCAGGTGAAGATATGAAGTTTGTCTCTTCAGCCACGAAGACCAGGAGGCGTCAACGATGACCATGAGCTGGATCGCTCAATTTGGAGAAATCATTTTCTAGAAATAATTATCTAAAGATTACGATCCACCTAAATGATGAACATGCCCATCCTTAATAAAAGCTATTGATTGACTACTCCTGATAGATCGCTTAATTCGGAGTAACAATTCTTCAAAGACAATGAACCACCAAGATGTGCACAGGAACGAGACCCTTTGTGGTCCGTTCCTCTTGATATCAACGAGAGCCTTCTCTTTCATAAAAACGCCTTGTTCTGTCTCTATTTCGGGTACAGCTTACTTTTTGGTTAACGCGCATGCGCATGTAACGGGCCGCTCGAGTCCGCACATGCGCGCTGGCCTCTCAACAATCTGTTTGTCTGGGGTGCCTGCTCATTGCCAATTGCTGCGCGTGAGCCAGAGCGCATATGCCTGTTCAGGCGCGTGGGCCTGCGCACTGTGTAAGACCTTTGGGGCGCTTTGGTTTTTCCCGCGTTTGGGACACGTTTACGATCTAGTGAGCTCCTAATTAAGAGAACCCTTCTAAATTACCCTCAATTGAACCAATCAGCGACAACGATATAAATGAGACTCCAGCTTGCCGTCAGGTACCTCCCCTTCGGCTTGGACCACAACCGGAGGTACCGACAGACAGGTAAGGAGTTACCTAGCTTCTCTGATTGTTGCTATTCTTTATCTTTTTACTTCTAGATAGAGTACTATGACACTAATTAAGAAGTTTAGAACTTACTTCTCTGTTCTATCCTATTTCTGAAGCAACTACATTCTGTGTTTTGAAATATAAGATTGGATACAGTTATCCTTAGCATGCTAGAGAGGTAGTTACTGAGATGAAAGGTTATGACTGACATCAAAACATGCTCTTACAAAGATCAAATTATTGTTATTTCTTAAGAAACTGCATATCATGTGGATGTTAGGTATTCTTGAATTTCTAAATTTGGAATGTCCATAAGATCAACCCTTTTGACCTTAGGATATATGAATTTCACTTAGCTAATGACATGTTTATCACGAGGGCTGTCCTGCCAGTTACCCAGTCTTTTGGTGGATTGGTGAAGATTTGATATTTGATTGAGGTTTTTATTTGATAAAATTGTATAAACAAGGGATCACACTCTAGGGGGCATATTACCAAGGGTGACGATAGGCAATTATCGCCGGTTTAGTGGCCGTTTTCGGCCGATAAGCGGCGATAATTCTATCGCTCTATTAGCAAGCTGTCGCTAACTGATGTTAGCGACACCTTTTAGGCGATAGCGAGCGGTTTGGTGCCCGCTTGGCATATCAGGGATATTTATCGCTAATGTCATGCAAAGTGGGAGTACCCAACCTGATAGCGACTGAAAGCAGTCGCTAACGTCGCTATCGTCTATTAGCAAGGCAGGTGTAGCGATGGAAGTATTCCTGCTATCGCCAAAAACTAACGCCTGCTCAGACCAGTTCTTAGCCATTGTATCCAATGGGAAGTAGATAACATGGCTAAGAGCATTTTGTCGCTAATACGTGAATATCGCTGTATTCTCAGCGATATTCACGCGTTTCGCCGCTATCGCTGGATATTTTAGCACAATGGAGAAAAACGTTGCTAATAGCATGTTTTCTCCGTTAACATATCCAGCGATAGGCATCGATAAAAAATTCATCACTAAGCCTATTTAGCGATAATTATCGCTACTTGTTGGTAATATGCCCCCGGGTTCCTTATTTGTGCTTCCTTGTTTCACTCACGAATAGAGCGGGGGCCTCTTTCACCGAGCAGTTGCCGGGTGAGGTGAGGCATACTCCCACAGAAAGCTGAGTGAGTACTATAACTTCTATATTAAAAATACAACCAATTGTTTAGCCACCTTAGGGCTTTTGCTGTTGATCTATTTTAGATTGGCAATAGACCATTTTTCTTCTGCTCAGAAGGTCGTTCTTTTCATCTACCAGTATATTTTTCTTTCACTTTTAGGAAAGAAGACTACATACTCACCTACCGTCTAGTACAGATTTGGTTCAGTTCTGGTAGGGTGGTTCATGACCATGGATGTATTCATTTTCCTTGATATTCTGTTGAATTTTGTTACACATTGTTTAATATTGCAGTAGCATACTACCTTGTCTAGGTCCTGACAAAAGCCGGTCATTGTTACCCCTACGGCTGAAACATGTTGACCTTACCTATTGTCATAAGATAGTTATTTTTTCCATACTATCAGGTTGTTTTAAAACATGACATTTGGAAGATTCTGAATAAACATAGTTTTCGCCCTTATAGTCATTTTTAGTTTTCACATTTCATATTGCACTGCACACCATCAGCACTAACATACTTTGAGAGCACTTTTGCTGAGTCTATAAGGAGAGTGAGGTCGAGTGCCAGAACAGTTAGCCTATGCGCAATACTGGCGACACTGACTTCAATCCAACATTTCCCAGATTACGATGCTCCGCCAGAGTGGTGGGCTGATGGGATTTGTTCCTAAGCCTGGTGCTCATCAAATTATCTGAGTTTGATGAGTTTTCCTTCAGAGCATACCAATTTGGTTTGATAAATTGACCAAAAATCTCCTATTTTGTTTTATATTTATTGTACTCGGGTGTGGAGATTTTTTGGTTGGTAAACATTATCCCCTAGACCCCTTTTTATAAAAAATTTCTTTGAGTAGAGGAACCCTCTGGACAGATGCATTGCTGCATTCCTATGAGCTAGGTGGGATACACCACTTGCGGAAAGTAGGAAGAGACACTCCTTTTATACTTCCAAAGGATGCTCTCTTGTTCAGTGATAGATCCCAAGGAAGGGGCCTGGACACATCACAGGAAGAATATGGGGCTGATAGGGGAATCATAAAGGGTAGGGGGTAGGACCCTGGGATTAAGCTTTTGATGCATAGATCACTGTGGCTGACATGAACTCTGTTATGGGTCTATTAACTTTGGAGTCTTTCTACTGTGACTGACAGTCTTTCAAGAGGAAAGAAGAAAAGGAAAAATGTGGAGGCAGCACCAATCGAAGAGTAAATCTCAAGAAACCAGAATTGTGCAAAATAGATTTTTCTTTTTATTTCCGTTTTTTCAAAGTGCACAGGACAGCCAACGCGTTTCGCTCCCCAACCGTTTGTGAAAATCTGTCGGGGGTCGTCATGCTTGTATAATGTTGTTGAGTACGTGTGCGACAGCAGCTTATCAAGGTCTGCTTATATGTCTCTACATTTCGTGATACTTTAGTGGATAATAAAATTTACCTAATGAGGATTTTTTGATACTATGTGGTTTGCGCGACATACCTTACGGCCCTCTACGTTTCTGAACACACGCTTGCATTTTTGGAAATTACCTTTAGTACTTGTACCACCACAGTGGTGCAGTATCCTTTCCATCCATACTTGACTGAAAGAGGAAAAACTTCCATTTAATCTGCCCTGACGAAGCTCCCATGGTTGGGGAGCAAAACGCGTTGGCTGTCCTGTGATTTTTGAAAAAACGGAAATGAAAAGAAAAATCTATTTTGCACAATTCTGGTTTCTTGAGGTTTACTCATCGATTGGTGCTGCCTCCACTTTTCTTTAAGTTTTCTATCTGGGATTCCAGTGGGACCGAACCACAGCAGGTCTTGGAGGTTGTTCAGCACAATAACATTGGACATTTTATGGGACTTTGGAAAGTTGAGGTGCTTGCCGTTTGATCCGCTGTGGAGATTCTCTTTGTTTATAGAAAAGGAAAACTGTACTCTTCAAAAGAAGCAGAACCCCAGCATAAAACTCCAAAGACTCAGACTATAAATACTTTTGGTGTCTAGAAAAGGACTTCAGGAAGGAGATGATACAAAAATGTATCATCAGCCAAGCAGCTAGGTGGCTGTGTGTGAAAAGGAAGCTCTGCAATGCTCATGCCGGTGATCAGTACTGTGGGCAAAGGCCTGCTAGTTGCCCTGCTGGGTGAGGAGACAACACCCGGAAAATGAAGACCACCTGCCCTTGAGCTTTGAGCACCAGCTTCTGCCATATTGCCAAAATCAGTGTTCCCTGTGAGGAAGGGGAGAGCGTTGGAGGGATTGAGGTCCAGTGGGAGCCTTACTGAGAAGACTTCCTGAGTGAGGTGGGAGGAGAATTGTTCACACCGATCAGGTCATTGTCCATGTGCAGGAATGGTCTGGTGATCCCCATTGCCCATATGCCAGGAGAGAGAAACCATAATCTAAGCCACGTAAGGAGCACTGTGCAGGAAGGGCCAGGCCCGTATTGCCTTGTTGTGGAACCCCGTATGCCAGAGTGTACTACAGTTTAACTTATTGGGCCAAGAGACTTGTGACTTTTGTCCGCCTTTATCTGCACCCCAGTATGCCAGGAGGGGCTGATGTGGTGAGGGCAATCACACTGGAAGAATCTGTGCTGAGAAGGAGTGTACAGTGGTGGCACCCTATACCAGGAGGGGATGCCTGTACCATTCTGACCAAGACTTTGGGTTGCTGCTGGGGTGGAAAATTGCAGCTGTAACTGAAAGAACAAGCCTACATACTGATACCTGCCCTAGACTGATTCCCTGAGGACCGCAAGGATGCTTTCATAGACGCTACACCCTTGCTGGGCTCCAGTTAGGAGTCAGAATATCGGATAATGCCCCCCCATGAGGGGAACTTTGACTTACCTGTTGAGGGGGAGCAGCTCCGATCGCTGGAACAAACCAACAGCAATACTCAGAGGAGACAGCCTGTGCCTGCTGGTTGCTGCCATGTGAAACGCAAACAGCCTCCCGTTGCCAAACAGGATCAGGGTTCTATAGCAAACGTTTATAAGGCACTTGCTGCACCACTGACGTCTACCATCTGCCGGAGCGGGTAAGACTGCAAATGGACCTGTGGAGCCTTGGAGAAATAGCTGCTAACGGTGCTGTGGCATCATAGACAATTGACCAATTATTAAGGAGTCACATGGAAACTCTTGAGTACAGCATACTAGTAATCGTTCCCTGGATGCAGCTACCAGTAAATGAGAAATAACCCCAGCCATGTTATCAGGAAGAGGGTGGGACAGGGAATTGCCTGGCAACTCCTTGAGTTTGAGTTTGAGTTTGAGTAGGGACTTCTAAAGCGCATAGCTACCCTAGGGCGTCCCAGCGCTGGCATGACCTAAGTTCCGGAGTGGAGAGCATAGATGTTTAGGGTTCTGGGAAGAGCCATGTTTTTAATTGCCTCCGAAAGGCCAGGAGGTTGTGTTCCTTCCGCATGACCAGGGGGAGGGAGTTCCACAGTTTTGAGGCGTTGTAAGCGAACCGGCGCCCTCCGGATCAGGACCTTTTTATTCTGGGAACGTTGACAAGGGAGAGAGAGTCAGATCTGAGCTGTTTGTTGGAGTGGTAGGGTTTAACGAACGGCCTCAGAATTGGGGGGCCTTTGCCATGCAATATTTTATGCGAAATGCATAGGGTCTTAAAGGTGACCATTTCTTTGACCGGGAGCCAGTGTAGGCTCTTGAGAGCTGGCTTGGCTGAGAGTCTTGATTTGGTTCCAGTTAGGAGCCTGGCAGCAGCGTTCTGGGCACATTGTAGTTTATGAATGACTGAAGCCGGTGCCCCTAGGTACAGGACGTTGCCATAGTCCAGTCTGGAGTTCACCAATCCCTGCATCAGTAGTTTCCTAGATTGAAATGGGATCAGGTGGAGGATCTTTCGTGCCATACGGATGAGACTAAGGCAGGTCCCCGAGGTTTTTCTGGCCTGCGTTTTAAAATTGAGGTCTTGATCCAACCAAATGCCCAGACTTTTAACCTCGGGTTTGGGGGTAGAGGTGGTTCCCATGCAAGGCGGCCAGGGGAGGAGTGGAGGTAGTTTGTGAGGGTTGCCTAGGAGAGGTATCTCAGACTTTTCACCGTTCAGTTTCAATCGAAATTCACACATCCAGTGGAAAACACTCTCGAGACAGTTTGCCAGATTGTCTAGGCTGTTGGTCAGCTGGTTAATCGAGACCACCAGCTGAGTGTCGTCGGCATACATGACTGTTTTTATTCCATATGGGGCGGTAATGTCCTCTAGCGGGGACATATAAACGTTAAACAGTGTGGGGCTCAGGGAGGAGCCCTGGGGGACCCCACACTGGAGAGTCATGGTTTTGGACGCAGTGGTGCCATCCGACTCTTGGAAGGTTCTTTCTCCCAGAAAGGATTTGATCCAGGACAGGGCGGAGTCTGCGACTCCTATCAGACTTAGCCGGTGGATGAGGATGGTGTGGTCCACCGTGTCGAAGGCAGCACTCAGGTCGAGGAGGATCACTGCCACTGATCCTCCTGCGTCCATGATGGTTCTTGCTTCTTCGACCACGGCTAGTAGAGCGGTGTCAGTGCCCTGTCCCGGCCTGAACCCTGTCTGGGATTGCCGCAGGAGTTGGTTAGCTTCCAGGAAATTCGAGGGTTGGTGGTTGACGATTCGTTCGGCCACTTTACTTATGGCCGGAAGGAGAGAAATGGGTCTGAAGTTGGTTGGGTCTGAGGGATCGAGTTGAGTTTTTTTTAGGAGAGCCCTGAAGGTGGCTTTCTTCCAGTTGGCAGGGACAGCCCCCAGTTTGAAGGAGGAATTAATGAGGTGGGTAAGTGGAGGGGCGATTGTAGAGGCGACTAGTTTTAATTTGCTAGTGGGAGCTGGATCTGAAGGGGCACCACTTTTTATAGTTTGGAGGGTGGACAGAAATATCTCTGTCGTGATCTCGGGGAGGGATCGGAGGCGTGGTGCCTCTGGACAGGGAGGGGGGTTGACTGGGATTTGAAAGGAGTGGGGGCCAGGAAGAGAAATGAGAATTTTGTCGATTTTCCACGAGAAGAACTCGGCCAGCTGGTTGCATCTTTTGCCCGATGGGTCCGGTGTAGGTGAGGGGTCTGGAATTTTTGTGAGAAGGCGCACGATGCGATACGTTTCTTTCGCGGAATTGGCTGCCACTGATATCTTTTCCTCGTAGAAGGTTGCTTGTGTTTTTTTATGCAGTTTTTATAGAGCTTGATAGCGGCCCTGTACTGGTCTTTTCTTTCCATCGACCAATTTCTTCTCCACAGGCGCTCAAGTTTTTTACATGTCTTCCTGAGGTTGCGTAGTTCTTGGGTGAACCACGGGGATTTGGCGGTTTTCTTTCTGCTGGGAAGGGATTTGACGGGCAGGGTATCGTCAAGGGATTGGGTGATCCACTCGTGGATTTGGACATCTGCTTTTGAGGGATCTGGGTCAAGTGCTGGGATGGTGGAAGAAAGTGCTTGTGCCCAGGAGTTAATGTCAAGATTTTTCCACGGGCGAGAGGGTGCTTGTGGGGGGGGGTCTCTCCGGAGTCTCCGCCAAGAGTTTTAGTTTAAAGGGGACTAAGAAGTGGTCAGACCATGGTACGGGAATGGGGGAGTGTATTACCAGTCTAGTAAGATTGGAAAATATGGGGTCCAACAAGTGGCCTTTATTATGGGTGGGTTGATTGCTTTGTAGCTGGAGGCTTATTGAAGCAAGATCTGCTTTGAGGTCAGTGGCTATTTTGTTGGATAGGTCATCGAAGTGGAGGTTCAAATCTCCCAAGACCGTGAAGTTCGGGGTTCGGCATGCGAGGGAGGAGATTGAATCCAATAAGGAGTCACAGAAGCGTCGTTGGAGACCTGGTGGGCGATACACTAGTATCCCTGAGATGGTGGTGGAAGGGGGCCGGTGGATGGAGAAAAGTAAGTTTTCACAGTCCAGGATAGGGCTTTCTTTAAACTGGCAGGATAGGTAGTCTCTATATATAATCGCTATCCCGCCACCAATACCGGACGGTCTGTTCTGATGTTTTATGAGGAAACCTGGAGGGAGCGATTGAATGATATCAGGCTCTGAGTCAGAGGTGAGCCATGTTTCTGTAAGAAAGAGTGCTTCAATTTCCGAGCCCTGTAGGAGTGTGTTGATTTCTGTCTGGTGCTTTGGGAGGGATCTGCAATTAACCAGGGCCATCCCTAAACAGGGTGGTTTAGCGGGAAAGTGAGGGGTAAATTTGTAGGTGCACTTCGGACAGCGAGACTGTTCTTCCTCTACAGCGATAATACAGCGGCAGGCGGCGGCTCTGAGGCCCCTCAACCCGAGCAGTGTTTTCTGGGTGTATCCGAGGGGCGATGGAGCAGGTGAGGCAGGGGTTATGGGCTCTGGGCTCGGTCTGGCGCGGACGGGCGCAGACGGGCTTGCCTTAGGCGCGCCTTCGGCGCGCAAAAGGCGCTCCCGCTGCGCTCGTCCGCTGCGTTTCCGGCCAGTGCCCATGATAAATGGCTGGGGAGGAGGAGGTCAGGGGGCGTGGCCTAAAAAGGGGGCGTGGCCTAAGTCCTCACGCTGCTGGCGTCGGGAGGATTACACAGGGTTAAGGCTGTTGGTAGCGTTAAAATCGGCTACCTGTGCAAAGTCTGGTGCTCAAGTGCCCTGGTAAGTTTCAGTTTTAAAAGATCAAACACAGATTACAGTGACAATGATAAATTTAAAAAAAGCGCAGTATGCTCTCCCGGCTTCCGCCTCAGAAGTGTTAGTCAATTTCCAGTACAGGGCACTCGCATTCAGCGTCCTGTACTCGTCGTGGGGGGGGGGGGCCTAAAAAGGGGGCGTGGCCTAAGTACTCGCGCTGCTGGCGTCGGGAGGATTACACAGGGTTAAGGCTGTTGGTAGCGTTAAGATCGGCTACCTGTGCAAAGTCTGGTGCTCAAGTGCCCTGGTAAGTTTCAGTTTTAAAAGATCAAACACAGATTACAGTGACAATGATAAATTTTAAAAATGCGCAGTATGCTCTCCCGGCTTCCGCCTCAGGAGTGTTAGTCAATTTCCAGTACAGGGTGCTCGCATTCAGCGTCTTGTACTCGTCGCGGGGGGCGTGGCCTAAAAAGGGGCGTGGCATAAGTCCTCGCGCTGCTGGCGTCGGGAGGATTACACAGGGTTAAGTCTGTTGGTAGCGTTAAGATCGGCTACCTGTGCAAAGTCTGGTGCTCAAGTGCCCTGGTAAGTTTCAGTTTTAAAAGATCAAACACAGATTACAGTGACAATGATAAATTTTAAAAAAGCGCAGTATGCTCTCCCGGCTTCCGCCTCAGGAGTGTTAGTCAATTTCCAATACAGGGCGCTCGCATTCAGCGTCTTGTACTCGTCGCGGGGGGCGTGGCCTAAAAAGGGGGCGTGGCCTAAGTCCTCGTGCTGCTGGCGTCGGGAGGATTACACAGGGTTAAGGCTGTTGGTAGCGTTAAGATCGGCTACCTGTGCAAAGTCTGGTGCTCAAATGCCCTGGTAAGTTTCAGTTTTAAAAGATTAAACACAGATTACAGTGACAATGATAAATTTTTAAAAAGCGCAGTATGCTCTCCCGGCTTCCGCCTCAGGAGTGTTAGTCAATTTCCAGTACAGGGCGCTCGCATTCAGCGTCTTGTACTCGTCGCGGGGGCGTGGCCTAAAAAGGGGGCGTGGCCTAAGTCCTCGCGCTGCTGGCGTCGGGAGGATTACACAGGGTTAAGGCTGTTGGTAGCGTTAAGATAGGCTACCTGTGCAAAGTCTGGTGCTCAAGTGCCCTGGTAAGTTTAGGTTTTAAAAGATCAAACACAGATTACAGTGACAATGATAAATTTAAAAAAAGTGCAGTATGCTCTCCCGGCGTCCGCCTCAGGAGTGTTAGTCGATTTCCAGTACAGGGCGCTCGCATTCAGCGTCTTGTACTCGTCGCGGGGGCGTGGCCTAAAAGGGGGCGTGGCCTAAGTCCTCGCGCTGCTGGCGTCGGGAGGATTACACAGGGTTAAAATTGTTGGTAGCGTTAAGATTGGCTACCTGTGCAAAGTCTGGTGCTCAAGTGCCATGGTAAGTTTCAGTTTTAAAAGATCAAAGATCCTTGAGCCCCTACCTCAAGGGGATTGAGTTATTACTCATGAATTTTGTTATTCCTTTGAGTTAGAAATAAAATACTTATTTTTCTTATAAAAGAAATTATTACGGGACACTGAATTATTGTTCATACTGTGTGCACTCTGAGTTATACGTAGTACTCATGTTACAGAATTTGTACTCTCCCTCCCCCCAGGGGAGACTTTGACTGTTCAGCCACAGCTACCACTGAGAGTCAAGTGCAGAAGGGGTACTTGGCCCAGTTGCTCAGCATCCGTAGGAGGTCGAGCCCCGGGACATCAGGAGTGAATGGCCCCAACCACTGTGGTTGGGCCCAGTAGCCCCTGCATGCCCTGTGGCCCTCTGAAAGGAGTTCTGACAATTGCCAGCAAGCGGTTTAGAGGTGGGGAGGTAGAAACCCCAAATTACTCCTTTCCTTCTTAACTCCTTCCATGCTCATAACGAGCTGAGCTCGTCAGGAGGCACGGTGCTCGTGTGCTGATGACGAGCTGAGCTCGTCATGACCACACCCGTTTCTATTGACCTTCAGCAGAGCAGGGGAATATCTAAAGCAGCCAAGGTGTTAAATTGTAAAATGTAGGAAGAAGGGGTATATGGATCGCTTTCAATAGATAACCAACGGTCTTACGATCATATATCTCAACACACGGTCTATGGTCAAACATCAGTTATAGATATTCGATTTATTAAACACAGAATTCCCTGACATCTTGCTAATGACTGAAACATGGTTAATGGACGAATCTATGCCAGATATACTAGCAGCTGTATCAGTAAACTACTACATTCTAAATACAAATAGACCATCGGGGAAAAAAGAGGGAGGAGTGGCAGCAGTAATTAAAAGACATCTGACTTTCACCAAACTTACTCTGTCACAATTCCCATCAGTTGATAGTATCACAATTAAACTGGAATCACCTACCTTCTCGCTGGTGTGTGTCCTTATGTATAGACGCCAGATCACATGCAGGAATTCCCCAAATAGATGGCCGATACTATGTCCTCACTAGATATAGACCATGTGAAAATCATGCTTCTGGGAGACCTGAACTACTGGGCAAATGAGAAGAAGGGGGACCAAGATTTCAGGGACCTGATAAGCATGTAGCCTAGATCTTGCCCAAAACGTATTTGACCCTACACATGTTAAGGGCTACACCCTGGATCAAATCTGGACCATCAAGCTTACCATATCTAATCTATCCATAACACCTTGCATATGGTCAGACCATCATTTAATTAAGTTCTCACTCGACGAGCACCCACAACCCAAACTCACTACTTTTCCAGGGATTGCCTCTAAAAACTGGAATCGCATAAATATATTCTCTTTCCGAGACAGCCTGTCATCTGATATGTCCCCAGTAACAGAGAATCTGGATGAATTCGAGGAAGCACTATTTGACTGGCAAACTACTTGCCCATTCTAGAAGAACTAAATCTAATTGTCAGCTTGTAGCGACCAAATAGTTCTTGGAAGAGAATTAAAGATGACCAAATTAAATCTGCACCGGGCAGAATGAAAATGGAGGATAATGTATTCACCTGTCCAAAGTATGAAAACCTACAAAAAGGCTATTTTGCATGCTAAATTAACATTCTTTTCAAACAAAGTCATTAACACTGAAAATAAGTCAAAAATTGTTTTTGAAATTGTCAGAGAGCTATCAAATCTGGATTGAGTAACATTATCAGCCGACCCACACATAAATTATGCAATGATTTAAATACTATTATCGTGGGCAAAATAAAAGAGATAAAAGACACCAGTCAAGCTAAACCGCTAGATTCAAAGACCACACCTGAAAATAGAAAGTCTTTCTCTATCACAACTTTCCCCTCTATCAAGACCATCTCATGGAATTAATTACAAAAATCAAATCCGGATTTACATAAAAGGCGGAGTTATTATGTATATATTATCGAGGAAGTGGCGCTTACTTCAGGGACAGTTCAATATTTTTATGACTGAGACATGGACCAGACTCGGTCAGAATAACTTTATTTCACTGACATGATGAAGGCATAAAAGTATACTACATATATAAAAGGATAAAAGATAAAAACATTCCACATCCTTACAGTACGATAATTTTTAAGATACAATAGCTATACAATTTCAAAATGTATGATAAAAATTCATACTTGATTAAGTTCATATTACAATTTATTGGATACGCAGATTGAAAGTCTCTTTTTTAGAGCAGTTAAAAGAAAGGATGCCACAGAGAAACAAATAAAGGGGTCAGACAATAGCTGTAGATAGTAAAAGGCTATAAGACATTATCTAAAGTTCATTTTTCGCAAAATGGGAATGATAAACTTTTTCTTCTCATTATGGTAATGTTTACAAAAAAGCTAAAAATGCATATCATTCTGTATTGACTGATTATCACAAGTACAGAGTGGGAGATCTGCAGCAACATAAACATCACCAGGGATACCCAACATTAGAGGAATATAGTTTAGACGGAATCTGTACCTATGCTGTAGCTTAGTTACAAAAGTTAGGTAGGTTGATTTTTTTCCATTTGTGAGATACTCGGTACAGTTAGATATATTTAACTGGTGACAACTTGGTGTTCAAGATCTCCCTTATAATGTGCATGTTAGATAATAGCTGGGCTTTCAGATCAATATTTCAGAAATAGAACATCAGCGCATAGGATCTAAAAAAAAGGTGATGTAGCCCATTAGCTTTTAAAGTTGATTCAACATATCGTAACCAGATTATGTTAATCATCCCATCAAGTTTCAGGACATCACTTATAAAATCTCTTGTCAGTGTGAGGGTCTCCTTTCGCCATATTGAGTGCCACAGTAATATTGGCGCCAAAGAGATTTTATCAGAAATGTAGGGGGCTGTCATTTCCATATGGCATTTAAAATTGGTGCAAGACTTCGGTAATGAGAGTAACTTTTTTTTTAATTATCTTTAATTGATTGGAGTTTTGTACATTCTCTAACTCCCCAGAGGACCCATCCTTCAGGCTTAAGGTCTGCACACATCAAAATAATTTCTTGATGTTAAGAAGCCATCACCTTTAGGCTTGATTCCAAATGTCTTGCATAAGTGCAATTTGGCCTCTTATTTTAGTGGGTCGTTTTTTCATGCTGTGGTGAAAGTCAATCAAATAAGAATAAGGGTGTCTCGTGGGGGTGTCACAGGAAGACCCACAACCAATTTCTCATGGGGCTCTGACCTGTTTCCAGCACAGACTCAACACAGTGCTGAAATACCACATTTACCTCCACCAAGTGGAGCGGCTCCAAAGTGCCTGACTTCATCAATACATCTAAAGCAGCCACGGGTATAATCCTCGGGAAGAAGTGCAGCGCTTTTAAGGTTCAGAAACAGATTTAAAAATTGAGTCCTGAAATGGTCTTTTTTTCCCTTAGCTATGCCATTATAGTGATCAGCCAAGCTTCTGCAAGGTAAATACTTCTGGAAAATAAGTGTAAATTTGCTGCAAATCAGCCCTCTTTGTGCCTGGCCACGGGAGCATGCTGAAATGTTTGGACACTAATACCCATTCATTTTCCTGGCTCGATAAATAAGAGCTGCCAGCCATGTGGCGGCCGTGAAATGGTATTCTTCGGTCCCCAGCGGGGGATCCCATCCTTATTACCGCTGCAGGGGGCCAGGACAAGCCCCCAAACAGCAAGACAACTAAATCAAGACATTTTTCATGTCTGACAAAATGACTGTGGTTTAGAAAGAAGCAGAAGGTTGGAAACAATTGGACAGCTTTTATATCTCATGGAAAACCTTTGTTAAACGAGTTCAGCTGAAAAAAAGGAAAAAAAATCTTGGCAAAAGATAGGCACAATTTTGTTTTGTCTGCATCCTATTTAAAAAAAAAAACTCTTAAGGTCTTACGAAACTGCGTGTTGTAGGAGGGTGGTGGGGCCATTAGGAAGCATTTCTGGTGGCGCACACAGTAGGGCCCTCTATCACACCTCTCAACCAGCCATGGCCTCAGCAGGGACACCATCTACATTTGAAAGCACGAAAGGGGAAGAAGGCAAATACAAGGGCTCATTGAGGAAGAGGAGCACATGATGAAGGACCTCCGAGTGTCTGGCAACAAGACATCTCTTTGTCCCCTTTTCCAGGTTCATCCGTTTAAGGGTGACTGAAAACACCATAATCAGAAAGTAAACGGAAAGTAAAAAAGTTCCACACCCGTTCTGACAAATACAGTGGTGGCAGCGTGAGCTCCCAGAAAACTGCTCTCCTGCCACTCAGAAGCGACTCTGCTCCTGACACTAGAATAAGCACTGATAAAGCTAATATTCATCTTGTTTTTTTTGTATGGTGAAAAGGTTTTAAATCACGCTTCAGTGACGCAGCACAATGACACCTTGGGCAAGAGCAGTGCAAGATGGCGGGCATACAGAACAAGAACACAGTAAGTAGCAGGAATGGGATGTTCACACACACACACCCACACACACACACACACACATAGACACACACACACAGACACACACACACACATGCACATATAGAGGCAGTGCATACTTCCTACACACAGATCAAGTGCAGTATGTGCAAAAGCAGAAAGATCCGAATGTAAATGCAGAAAGAGGTAACAGGTAAGACATTAGCACTAATAGTTCGAGCAATCATCAGCCCCAAGACACAACATGTGGGCCACATGCACTAAAGTGACTGTTTCACAGTTTAACACATGCATATAAATAAACACATGCAAGCGCACACACAGACACACACAGACACAAAACATTCGTAAGACATACAGTGTCGGTAGATGCAGTGCACATTGCTCTCAAATAAACAGAGCAGGTACACTACAGGGAGCAGCAGTGCAAGTTACCATCAAATACACACAACTGACACTGGCACAACAGAAGCAGGGCTCAATTCCCTCACATGCAACAGGCTCAGAGTGTACGACACGGGCATCAGCATTACGAGGTTACCTCACAGACTCACAGAACAAATGCAGCACATACAGCAGCAACACAAGCCTCTCACACCGTCAGAGAAAGAATGTGCATAGCAGCATCGTAAGCTACTTTCTTTCAGGCATAATAAATGCATGCAGAGTAGAGTGAGGATCAGCTATGCAGACTCATTGATAGCCCATCTGGCAAGAGAGAGTCACATGTCTCACTCAGCCCAGGGCTGGACTGGCCATACCAGGCATAGGGCATTTCCCCGGGAGACTGTAAGGGTGGGGGCCGGTTTGGCAGCAGTGGAGGATGGTTTTGTAACTGGAGGCCTGCTTTACAGTGGTGTTTCACTATCGGCCTCCAGTAACAAAACCAGTCTTCTGGGGCCTGGCAGGGGCTGGTCCGAGAAAATTGCAAGGGCTGCTTTGGGTTTCCAGTCTGGCCGTGACATACCCTAACCAAAGCAGCCGACGTGGGTGGCTTGAGGGTGACCCTACAGCAGGAAGAGAAGGACAATCAAGGTGGCACCTGCACAGATGGGCCTGGACGATGTGCTGCCACTGCCACATCATGGGGCTCATACCTAGGGATGGAGACACAGTGCCTGGAGTGGCAGCTAGGAACACAGAGCGGTTCACAAAAGAGGGTTAGCTCCTAAGACAGGTACAAGGCAGGTGGCTCTCAAAAGCAGATTATGTCTCCAGTTGCAATGAGCTCACAATTATGAAAGATCTGCTGGCTATCAATATTCCATCTTACAAGGGGCCCCTGGCATATGCCAGTTGCCTGAAGTCTAGGTGCTTGTTCACTGAGTTGGACATACAGACGCAGTCAACCAGTAAGGAGCGTTGTCTTAAAAATCCAATAAAGAACTGACAAGCATCTGCCTAACCAGTCCTGTGGTGTATTTACAAATAACATGGATGGTTTTGCTTTCCATATTGCAGTGGACAAGGCAAAACACGTTTCAACAGTTTTCCTGGGGAAAAAATGCAAAGGAGAAAAAAAGGGGCAATGATATATCCTTTGTGGCCACCACCACCACACTTGAGGCTCCTGTTTTAAAAATTGAGTGTAATATGGCTCTGTGCAGTAGGTGCACGACCAGACACCAAAAAGGCAAAAAAGCAGCCCAAAGTTGAAGTTGAATGTGAATTTGGAGTTTGAGACACCCATTCGGAGGCAGAACATTTCCTTAAAATTGGTTTGCTGGTTTAAGTTATCTGTTTGATAGCATTAATTTGGTAGGGTTGTATATTAACAGTTTCCCTTTGCTTATTGCATTTAATCATTTGAGGAACAAGTGTGAGGAGCCCTATTAATGTTTCAGATTTCCCTTGTGTTTTCAATAATTTGTGTTGTGAAAATGCAAGAGCAGCTGTGTGAAAATCATCACCTTGAGTTACATCTTTGCCAAAATCTGCAATGAGAAAATTTCCGATCATAGGGGTCGATTACGATGGCGGTCGGAAAAGCATTCCGACCACCGTGGTAGCGGAAAATGACCGTCCGCATGTACTGCGTCAGAACCGGCAGTCAGATTAGGATGCACTGCTTGAAAAATCTGACTGCGGCAGACGGATTGCACGAAACTCCACCTGGAACGTCCTGAAAAGCTGAAAATCCATCAGTGGCGGTCAGAATTGTTGCGGAAAGATCCAAAACTGCGTTGCCATGTTGATGGCGGGAGTCTGTTGGACTGTGTGACTACATCAATGTGGTGACTACTCTAATTGTCTCATTTACCTTCACTGACAACTCAGAAATTCACGTTGCACAATTTGTAAAATAATCACTTCTCTGTCACAAATACTATTGGGAATAAATACTCTGTACACACCTATGTCTTTCTCTCAGCTCCATGTTTATCACAGCATGTACAAAGCTAACTCAGATTCCAATGTACCACAAGCTCTGATTGTGATGAGGCACTAATAGGGTGAAGGAACTTAAAAAGACACAAGAGAATGACATTTACGTGTCAGGTGATGCCATTACAGCTAAAACACACCACTAGTCAACAACTTACAGACTCCAGCACACATTACAATGAGCAACAACATCAATATAGACCTGAGGTACCTGGAAAAAAATACCCACTGCCACACACATCAGCCATTAGCACTGAGCCAACAACAGCCAGCAGTCAAAATGATCATCTCTGCTTTGATACTACCATCAAAGACAACAGACAATGTCACTGTTGTATAATGTCACTTACACTCAAGGGAAATAGTTGTCGATGAGCTGTTGACACAGGTCAACACCTTCCTCTTCTCCACTATCGTCGTCACTGGGCATGTGTGGATTTGCAGGGGTGGGAACTGCTGCTCATCATCGTCCAGGAGCAGGGGGATCTCCTTGCCCAAGGCCAGGTTGTGGAGAATGCTGCATGCAACTATGATCTGCCGCACCTTTTGGAGAGAGCAGAGTAGCGCACCTCCGCTCTTGTCCAGACTCCGTAATCTAGACTTCAGAAGCCCAAAAGTAAGCTCCACCACACGACGTGTCCTCCCATGTGTATCATTGTTGCGGACTTCACCCGGGGTCCTTGGATTTCTCAGTGGGCTCAGCAACCAAGGCTGGTTGGTATACACAGAGTCACCTAGGTGTGAGTTACAGTAGATAAGAACAGCCTGTCACATATACAGCACACTACTTGACTCTGCATACTCACCAACAAGCCACGCACGCTCCGGATGCAGATTTTCCATCAATTGTGGGATGATGCTATAACGCAGTATATAGGAGTCATGTGCAGAACCGTAGAATTTGGCACAGACATGGAATGAAAATCAATTCCGCTTGGCATACCACTTGCAGCTTAATGGAATGGAAACGTGTCCTGTTCCGTTAGATGTGCTCACATGCCTGTGGTGGAACTAGTCCAACATGCGTGCAGTAAATGGCGCCAACAACATTAGGTATGTGTCCAAGAACATAAAAATCACCGTTCACACCTGTCAATTCATGTCTCCTTGGGAAGTGGATATAGCGGTCCTTGTATGTCATCATTGCGGACAGGACATCACGTAGGACCATGCTGTACAGAGCTTGAGACATACCACCATCGATGGCCACCGTGAACTGAAATGTACCAGTTGCAAAGAAATGCAGGGCCGCCATCATCTTAACTGTTGGTGTCAAAGCAGTTGGATAGGTTCTGTGAGGCCTCAGATGGAGCTGGCCCACATAGGTCTTGAAAGGTAAGGCGATCCAACAGAATTTCCTTATGATGTCCTCATCCTTCATGTTCGCCAGCTATGGGAATGGACTATCCACATTTGGTTGTCTCCTACATAATATAAAAGGGGACACATGTCAATTTTACACCCCTATTAGATGTGTCAAACACCTTACATCTTGACTGATACAGCGCCAACATTGACTAGACTGTAACAACAGCTTAATACACAAATCACATGCAGAGACACCTGGATCTCATGTAGTCGTACATGTGGTCAGTATGTACATACTGACTGACTACCTCCAAAACAGAATCTGACTATGTGAATGGAAAATGGTACATTCCTACATCTTGTGTCCCCACCCCTGTGAGTAGTTGACACAGCACATGTTTGAAAGAGCAACACTGCTGACTTTTATGTAGCTGCTGTATCTGCCATACCTTTTTGCTTAAGTTGCACGGAGCACAATTGTTTTACACAATGAGCACAGTGTGTGTAAGCTGATCAACTATGAAAATGAATACAGCAATGTACACAGTGAAATAGGCACATTATGTGGCCAGTCGATCATTACTGTGGGTTGATTAGCCGTCTCACACATTGACATGTTCTCAAATAAGAGAGTCCATTACACACCAAATCTGTGTACATATACACTAATATCAAATGCGACATGTGAGTAGGTACATGCCAATGCATGTAATCATGTGCACTGACATGGCATGTGTAGGCATCAGTGAGCTGAATGTCACACTAGCATTTAATTTAGCAAACAGGTTTTATAATATATTGTAAAGGTATAGTGTTCAATGATGAAAATTGGCTAGTGCCATTGCCAGAGCATAATGTGTCCCTAGGTGCGGTATGCATTCTCCACCACCGCGATCACGGTCATTGGCGGGGTCCAGGCGGAAGGGACCTCCTGGACCCCACGGTGTGCCCCTGCCGATGCCAATGGCATTGCAGCCAATGGAAACCACGAGCGGGGTAGTGAAATACAATTTTGAAACCCACAGTAGGCGTGGTCCACTACCGCTGGCCCCGTCATTGGATACAACTGAAAGAGGGAGGATTGCGGTAGAGACCGCATGACACCCGGGGTGTGGCACCACCTATGCCAATGGCATTGCAGCCATTGGGAACCATGATCATGGTGGTGAAAGACAATTTGGAAACTTGCGGTAGGTGTGCTCCGCTTCTGCGGTCGCGGTTATTGGATAAAATTGAAAAATGCAAACCAGGCAAACCAATTACATCAGCACAGTACCACTGAAACAACCCCAGGGGCCTATAAATGTCTGTGAGAGAGCCACACTTTTCACTGCTGCCTGCAATTCTTCCCCACCAACTGCTGCTGTTCCTGGTTTCTGGACCCAGTGATGGTGAGAACTTAGAGCATCAGGGCCCGTCCCTTCACCACAGAGGAGCTGGAGGTCCTGGTGGAAGTCACAGTATGAGAGACTATATGTTGCGCCAGCTGTACTAGTAAGTGTTTCTGAGTAAAAGTTTGAGAGCGCTCAGAATGCACACATGATGTTGCTCTGCAGTAGTATGTGCCAGTGGGTGCAAGTTAATGTGCAGGCATCCATATTTTTCCTATAGCATGCTACATACATAGCCTATTAAGATTTGCATTTGAGTATGTGGGGAGGATGGCAACATGGACATTACTGCGGCTCTTCTTATGCAAAAATAAACAGACGTTGGTCTGAGACTGGGTAATGTAAATGTGTGATACACTGCCTAACATGCTGACTTCCTGTCAATGGGGTGTGTAGCCTTATTTCCACAGATCCTTGACTGCATTGAAGGATGGGAGTGACATGCAGTGATTTTGTAGCCATACGGTTATACTGCTGGTTTGAGACAGTCGAAGTCTGAACAAACATTGCCTGTGCTATGTGATTTCATAGTCCATTAGTCTTCACATGCTCATTTGTGAGATTACAAATGTATTTTGTCGAGAGGGTACTGAATGATGTGTGTACAGTTTTCAAATTGCCCCTATGGGGATGTGTGCATTATGCACAAGAGTACAATGCCTGAGTGTAACACTCTTGGTGGTAATTCACATATGACACATCAGATAAATGTGATTTGGAGATGTCATCCTTCTATTGATTTCATTATGTGTTTAGTCTTGCATGTGTAGTCACCGTTTACCCTCTCATATTGTACATGCATGTGATTTCTCTGATGGCCCATGTTTCACCTCAGTGTGAGTCCCTCTGTCCTGCACTGAAACTGTCCAATGTTACAAGGACAAATCACTAAATAGGCTAAGTGAAACATATGTGTTGTCCAAGACACTATTTCTCAATGACCTATCTTAGGCATGAGGATTGCACAAGACAGGACTACACCTTGTGAGAAGAGTGTGAGAATGTAAGATCATGACCCTAAATGTGCCTAAAAAAAAAAAAATGAGTGTGTGTAACTGGTGCTATGTAAAGCGCTCTGATAACTGATTCGGTTCGGTTCTAGTTCGCGCTATATAAAACTCCCAAAAAAAAAAAAAAATGTGACCATCATGACACCTGTAGCCATGCACTGGTCAAAGACATTGAGGGGTGTGTTGTGATGGACACAGTGAATCTTCCACGACATATCATTTCCACTTGTATTGTATGTCATGCTCACTCACATACTGCATCACAGATGAGGATCATTTTCACATTGGTTGCTCTGCTGGCACTCTGTATGTCTATGAGATGGCCATGTACTGTGTCCATCTTCATACATGTATACATTTCTCTGAGATTATTCGATGCACGTATACTACATGTCATGCTGTATGACCTCTGCTCAATGTTTATGTATTAGTGTGCTATGTATTTTCATGCTCCTGTACTGACACACAGTGGTACATAACACAGTGTCACTGAAACTTCCTCTTCTTGTCTCCCATGACTGCAGCTTAAGGTCCACCAGCGTAAGGTGATATGGGGGGCCATTGCACAAAAGGTGCAGGCTCTGGGTGTCTCCAACCGACAGCACACACACTGTCACAAGAGGTGAGATGACATCTGCCGGCTGAGCAAAAACATGGCAGAGATGACGCTGAGGGTGCTCCCTCGAAGTGGCAGGTTGGCGCGCAGGAGCATGACACCACTAATGGCCCGCATCTTAGCAGTGACACAGCCAGAGCTAGATAGATGCTTGAGGGCCCATCAGCAGCAAGTTGGGGATAAGTACTGTGTGAAGTGTGACTTTGGTCTTGAGTGACTGCATGAATCCCAACCGTGAGCCAGTGCAAAGTTCTGGGATGTCTCTAGTGTGATGTAATGAGTTCTAAGTAGCCTCAGTGCTGAGTGCAGCATTTGCACAATAAGTGGTTTCTCATGTGTTTAAAACTAACCCTGGGCATAGTACTACGCTACGCTAACGGAGAATATGTAGTTTGTAGTAATTCCCACTCCGCAAATTGCACGTAGCTCAGTAGAAAACTGTACCTAATCACGTAGCGCAGCAGCTAAATCAACAACATCCTCAGATGATAAAGTAATTTTACATGCTAAAAAGCATATAACCACTTCAAAAAAGTGAACTTTTTCAATGAAAACATTAAGCAATGAGAGTGGTGATGATTTTGGGGTCCCCCCTAACCTAGGGGGAGGACCAAGCAGATGCCTTGAACACAAAGAGCATAAACAAAAAGCACATCTTGTTGAACTTCGGTGGTGGTCCCAACCTCTGGGACCACCCCAAGCACAGTTATTGGCAAAAAAACAATCCCAACCAAAGGCCCTGCAAAGCATTATGGGACAAGATTAGCAGTGGGCAGTGAATATTATAGTATCCAATATCAAAATAATTCTACAAAGAGCTGCAGTTCCACTAGTCGTTATTAGATGTTCCTCACGAGTCAAATGCAAAACCATTGAAATCCATTCATCAGGCATTTGCATTTGACCCGTGAGGGACATCTAGTAACGACTAGTTGAACTGCAGCTCTTTAGCATATAAAGATAGTGATACTTATTTTATAATAACTGGCACTGTGCAAGATGCTATTTGCAAATATTTCACAGTGCAGACAAGTACACAGTGCCATCAGCTACGCAGTACTATGTGTACTATGTGCAGTTCAAAGTACACTACGTGCAGCTACTTGTAGTGCTACTATGCAAACTACGCTCAGGGTTATTTAAAATCATGACCCTTGTCATTGGCAACTGAGATGTGGACTTGTGACATATGCTGCAGTATGAGTGTAATAGACATCACCTGGCAGTGAACAGCAGTGAGTATGATGTTAGTGTGCATTCATAGATGTGTGCTGTGCACAACAGATTAATTGTGACTTCTTCACAGCTGACACCAATGTACAACTATAGTTGTGCTTCGAAGCCCAATGTGGTGGATATCAGGAGCTTGTGGCCATTGCAAAAGTACATTTTGGAGTTGGTATCTTTGGTGTTCCCTTAAAGAGACTCCATATGTGACAGAAACAACATATTTTGATGTATAGCTATCTCACCTTCAGGCACATAGGTATGCTGACAGAGACTAGTCTCTGTGGTTACAGGCAGGCACAGGGCCAGCTATTTGGTTGTCAACGCCACATGGAGCATTACTATCAACTATGCATGTTTTCATGCATCTTTTGATGATTTATTAAATGTAGCACATGCTGATTGTACATGGAGGAGTTCAACATGGGAGTGTCGGCAAAGCAGATCGCCGAGAAGGCCAGCCGGTGGGGGGAAAATGGCCGTATCGCACCCACCAATTCCACCGAGGGGACGCAGCTGAGATTGATTCTAGTAAAAGCAACATTGCCGCAGGAAGCGCACAGGGCCTCCACCTCGAAGGCAGCCCAAAAACAACCATCCAGAATTTCCAGAGAGAAGTAGATTACAGTGGGATGCAACGACTGCAGTGTCCAGAAGGTAGGTGATAGTCATGGATCAACCTCCAAAAGGTGATCCGGAATCCTTCTCCTCTCAGCTGCAATCAGCAGCCCAAACGTGCACTTCGCCATTACCCAAGGAATCCGCTGACGGTGGTTTATTCATGTTGCTGTGGGTGGCTTGCTCTCCTTCAGCGAGCGCCCAGGGACTCGCCGAATTGAGGCATTTAAAGAACAGCGGAGGAGATAGTTCAGTGGGAGGCTAAATTCCAGGATTAATGCCAAAGGCGATCCCATGCCCGGGAGCTCCCGGCCGGAGCTCCTTACCCATCAGCCAACTTGGGAATGTCTTGGTATATTGCCTTGTACTTGCCTGGTGTGCAACCCCCTGATGTCCAGCTGAGTTTGCTACGTGATAAATTGGTATGTGCATATGCTGTGTTTTTGTTGTTGATGGATGCAATGTTTGGCCTGTGCTGGCTCTTTCTACAGACAGGTGCATGTGTGTGTGATGTTTGTGTGAGAGTAGTTTGTGCATTTTAATACATTCTGATGTGTGTTGGATTTGTAGTGTGCATTTCTTGTATGAATGTCACATGCTGCAATGTGTATTCTTGTTCATGAGCTTCTTTTGAGTGCACATTTGTGCTATATTTGACCTGTCACTTGTCAGGATTGTGCATGTGCATGCCTGTGCTACACATTGACACCATGCTCACTTAATAACTGGTGTGGTGTCTGTGTCGGTGTTAGCTGATTTGTTCCATTGATCACAGTTAATGATCAAGATTGGCAGTTGATAACGCAATTTTTGATTGGGTTGGGGTATGGTATCTGTGCATTTGTACAGAGTAAAAATGTTGTGTATTCCTGATCTGTCTAGGCTCACATTGCCTATCCACTGTTTGTCTGTGCATGGCTGAGCTTGTTGGACTTCTTTGGATGTTGTTTGTGGTATTTGTCTTTGGCTATTGGTTTTTGGTCAGCATTAGTTCAGACATCCCTGAGTGGGATTCTGCCATTTGTAGATAAGCACCAGGGTGTGTCATTGGTTGTCACGAGACTCACAGATCTTATTTGAAACCTTTATGTGTGTTTCTCACAGGTGTTGAGTAGTGCAGGTGTGAGATGGGTAGATGAGGCATATATGTGATGGTCCTACTTGGCTTTGACAGTAGAGAGTGTGACAATGAGCCATGTGTGTGGTGCTGATGACATACACATGTCAAGGTAGTTGACACAGCTGTGGGGCAGGTCACTGTATGGCTTCTGACACTTCCTATCATTCCTGTGCATATGCATAGCTTGGATTGCTGTACCCCAGTGATATTGCACAGTTGTCACTTTTGTTTAATTTCAATCACTGTGCCACCCATGTCTGATTTGATGGCCTTAGGGTAGTGTGATATGTTCCTCCTCTTGCATGTCATCTACAAATGCTATGTGGCTTGCTCCCTGATTTTCTATCAGTGTGCACTCCCTTTTGGGCTAGTCCTTTAATTGTCATACAATGCTGCTGACCTTTGGTATGTGTATGTGACAGGGTGTCAGTGTGAGATCTGTCTGGGGACTTGACATGCAGTGTGAACAGTTCAGTGGTTGCTAAAATGCAGAGTGACACCTTATTTCTTAATTTACTCAGTTTGGTTCACATGGGTGGAAGGCAGGTGTGAGGAGGAGGGTTGTTCAGCCCCTGACCTTCTGGGCATGGTGTTCATCTTCACCCCTATCTTCCCAGTTGTTTTACCTTGCCCTTTGATGTGTGAGATGTGAGGTCAAGCCACACCTGGCTGCTAAATGGTGCATTGAGATGGAGGCACAAGAGGGGCACACAGCATGGGCATATATGAATGTGGGAAGCGTGCTGTGGGCTGTGACCAACTGATGCGGGTCACCATGTGGGTAGGGAGAAGGTGGGGCCCTGGGCAGCTGTCCACACTGCCCATGCCTGGTGCCGGCCCTGCCTACTACATCGTGCGCATGTTTCCCGGATCTTCACCGCTGCAGTGACATGACCGGGACATTGGGGATGGGTGACCCCGATGCAGAGGTGTCAATTTCTAGCACGCAGGACATGTGTGAGAACACTGGGGGATATGTTCCTGTCTCCACCATAGTGTCTGATGTAGACAGGAATCGTATTTCAGCTCAAGAGTTGTGTGTTGTAGTTGTATGTGGAGATGTGTTATTTATGTACCTGCGGTGTTGACCGCGGGGCCGTCTCATATGCTGGTAGTGGATCAGGTACAGCAGCGGAAGGGCTTGAAGAGCTGGATCCACATCGGTCAGGAATGAGTGGAGTTACCCGGGATTCGAGTTTCGCTCTCCACAGTAGTGCTTCCGCCATCTCCAAGTGGCTGGTTTCTCCGCTGCATTCTGATGGGCTCTTTCAGGCATCCTGATTTGTCCGCCATCATTCTGCACGGTGGTGTTTCTCTATTGGCTCCCTCCGCCACCTTTGCGGAAGGAAATATCTGGCGGGTCCCGAAACTCGGCAGCAGACGGAAATCAAGCTATCTTTGCCCATTGTAATATGGCGGACGCAAGGACCGCAGCAGGAGTGTGGAGAAGGACTTTTTCCACCAGCACCATGGATGTGCCAATCACTGCCATCCTAATGAGCCCCATAATACTTACAGCTTACAATAGACTGTGTTTTGAGGAGGAAGGAGCTTTCCAAGCACTGCCCGACAGCGTGTTGTTGGATGCTGTGCTCAGCTCATGGTTGGGTGTTCTAGCCAGCTGGAGGGTTCTGGCATATCTGTGGTCACAATCACCAAGACAGTGCTCCCAGAGCCTACTGGGTTCTTTAGCTTGACTCTTTCTCATCCCAGATGTCTGGGTGAGTTTGGTGTCATGGTAATCAGTCTCATCTCCAATCAAGACCTATAAGACTGCCAAGGAGGTTTTTACACTCTGAGTTTTTCTCTTCTAACAGGGACCCTACTAAAGAAACACTTGACACCTTTCAAGTATACTATTCTGTGAAGTGTGGCACTGTGGCTACTGAGGGATGTCGCCTTTTCCTCGAGCAATCTAGAAGGTGACATAATAGGCATTCATTGTTCTGTCATTGACACCACTTGAGAAACACTTTGAAAGGTAAAATATGTAGTCAGTTTCAAAATTAACTAGGTACTCTACATTAGAAATCCCTACCACTCAACAGTTGGGCTGTTTGTTCTGTCCAAGAGTCAAAATCACACTGAAAAGTCATTTGTTGCAACTAGAAACTAAGAATGTTATATCTGGCAGGCTCCGATCTATAGATCTGCAGTTTAATACAGTTTAATACCTTTCTGCTTTATTAGCTATCAGGTATGTGTTTGCCCTCTGCCAAACATATTCGCACAAAGGCACACTTTATCCAAACATATCTGCTTCTTCGCCTACTTTGCTTAAGCTGCCAACTCTCGTAATCTATATATCATTAATGCTGGTATGTAGATTTTTGATGGAAATGTTCTTATGCAACTTAAATAAATAAATAAAGTAAATGTGCTTCAAGCCATAATGTTGAATTTTCTAAGCAAAGTAATTTACTGTTAGAATTTTATTGGTGTTCTGTGTTAAACACAGACGGATAAAAGGCCGAGTTGTCGGTCTTATGATTCTAAATGATGGCCTACACAGCACACATTGGTATTAAGTGGTGAGCACGTATGACACTAGACCATCTTGCTAGCTTACAACTAGTTAGAACATCATAGCCACATTCTACAGTGCAAACTATTTCACTTAACCACCCAACATCACTTTCCTTGCCACAGACACTTCACCACCATATGATATCTCCAAACGGGCACACTACAGCTCCACCCCTCATCATTTTTTAGGGTTAGCATTCAAGACCTCTTGTATATACTTTAGTATATACTTATATACTTTAGTATATACTTATAAGGGTATATACTTTATGGGCTGTGGATATCAGCCCTAGGACTTGTCTGCTTCAGCTTAGGGACTTTGTTTCTGTTCAACTGCCTCTATTTAACTGTCTTGATAGAAAATGACCAGCAGAGGTCAGTAAAATACCAGAATTGCTTTCTGCTGAGTCACTTTCTTTTTTTATTTTTCTGGCAACTGCCTCAATTTAACTTTCTTGATAGTAAACAACTAGTAGAGGTCAGTAAAATACCAGAATCACTTTAGCATTCCCTAGACTCCAGTCCATAGAAATTGTCTTCGACGAGCACCCGTAGACAATAATATTTTTTGCAAATCCTGAATTTTCATGGATATGACCATCATAAGCCCTGATTTTATATTAAAAACAGAGCTTTGGACTATACCATTTCCTGCTGAAACGAAATTTTTCTCTGTATGTATTCCCATACCAGGCGTGTCACGCAGTTTGGTGCTTACTTTCCCTCCATGTTAAAGACCAGTAGATGTTTCAGCATTCAGGCTAATGTGCTGCATAGCTAAATACATATAAGGTCCCAAAGGCGAGACCGATTGCATTGCAAATGCTTGTTTTATCAGAACACAGCTCATACCAGTTTCAAAAGTACATTTTCCCTCCACTTAACACTATTCCTTCACAGTCCATTCCATGCCACCAAAGTACAGCACCTATAACCTAAACTAAGACTCCACGTTTATCACATTTTTCTCAACTTAAAATCATACTACCACAATGAACATTCCCCAACATAATCCATAATCCATAATCGATCACTGTTTTGTTATCAGCTTCGTGTCACTGTTATATATATCACTCTAAACTAAGGTACTTTACCATTAACAACAACAGTTTGCCCGTCTCAAAACTCTCATGTGCTATTTTTAACAATGCACTATCCTTCAAAATACTGCATTCCATTCGCAGTACCTAAAATCTGACTCTGTCTGTAATACTATACTCTAACCACAATCATGTGATTCACCCACAAAACACTTTACAATGATGAATGAGCTCAATAACTACTCTGGTCCTCATAATAATAATTATCCTGTATTTGTAAAGCGCACATCTACCTGTAGTTTTTCCGGCGCTGGGGGCAGTCGGGAAGATTAAGCAAGCTATTGCCCAGAGTCACATGGTGCTGGGCAGACCTGTCGCAGGGATTCCGTTCTCATACAGAACTGTGCATAGAGACTTGGAACCTCAGTGAATTAGGCTGTGCCAAAACTCACCTTAGAACCCAAAATCCCCTACCAGACTAGCTACAGTGTCTCATTGGTTATTACAAACTCCCAATGTTTAGACAAACCAGAACATGGACTTAGAACACCTCAGGTAACGTGGAACACATGAACACTCTTTCATTATACAATCATTTCAATCCAGAACAAGGAGTAAATGAGGACGCGTGCACATTTGAAATGTTTATTTTCTAATGCAGTGTTCTCAAGCGCAGTATCTTAGCTAATACAAGCAAACATATTATAATAAACAAAGTAATCAGCATAGTTACTAGTCCATAGAATACAAAGGGTGAAAGCATATTAAAATGCAAGAGGGAAGAAGGCTACAAGACACCTAATTCTCACCCTCCCTTGCTAGAATATTATATTATATCTAAGAAGGTCTCTTTGGGTTTTAGCAGGGCGGCCCCATAACTCAGATCCTAGTGGTAAGGGATCACATCATCTTCCACCAGCTCTCTGCATGCGAAGCACCATCATGTGTGTTTGTATGCTCTGTGTAATGCAATATAAAATGCGTCTAAAGCCAGAATTTGGCCGCAGCTGCATGTATGTTATGTCTAGGAACGTGCGAAGATCAGACCTCATAACAACCACTGTGTTGAGATATCCTTGAAGGCTTCAGCACTCACTGTACAGACACAGCTCACCAAGCAAAGCAGATATCAGAGCAATAACATATTATTCTTGTGTGAAGCAAAACATTCTAGTAGGATCAAAGCTAAAGTAACAATTATGTGTCGTGTGCAGAAGCAGCAGAAAGGTAAAATGGCATTTAAACTCCTAATAAGCTCATGCTAACTTAACACAGTGTGTAGGCAAGGCATATCTATTTGACACCCTCCCTTGATCAGAGCACTGATAAGATAAGGGGCACATATTTGAAATGCAGATCAAGAACGATAGTCAGTTCAAATTTGAGTAAGTGAAAAAAAAAAGTTGTCACTCAAAAAACCAAAATCTCATAATCATGACAGTTTAGTAATCGCCAGAATCAAAGTCAATAGGTCTGGGGCTCAAAAAGTTTTCCATAGCTCCTAAAAAAAATAATGAAAAATGTTCAATGTAAATAAAGGCATCGACAGACGTCAGCCTAGCACTGAATATGCAAAATAAGCAGCAACAGCTTCCAAAAGGAAGTCACTGTTCTCATCCAAAAATAATTCAGCCATCCAATTCAATAGTGGGAAAGAACATACATGCTCTTCAATTACCGAAGCCTCTAGCACCATCAGAGGACCACTCGGTGGGTTCTAGATGAAGCTGTGTGCCAAGAAATCTTGCGCCGCTGCGAATATATTCCAACGACCCAGCATTCCATGCATCGCTGCAAAGGCCATAATCCCTCCGTCAGAACAAAGCAATTCATGAGCAACTAAGGGGCTCATGAGCTGGTTATAATCCACCTCGGGAGACACCGTATTGCAGAGACACAAATCCAGGACCCAGTGGAAATCGCAACTCAGGCAATGAAAGACAGGCCGGACACATGTAAAATAGGAAAATCGAAACGATAATCCATAAGCTGCACTTAAGGTGGCGAGCTGCAGCGCACCATATTATTCAAGCATCCTGTTGCGAAACAGTGCCAGCCGCGACAGCTCGTCTTGGAACACAGGATGTGCATCTATTTTGAATAAAACAAAACAGCAAAAGAAAGCCTGCAGCCAGCGCCAGTAAAACGGGAAAGCCACCAACTAAGCTGGAAAAGATCGAATGGAAGAAAGCAGGAATGACCCCAAATATATGTTGAAATGAAGTCACAAGACCGCTGCTAACTACTTTAAAAAAGTGCGCCAGCCCCGTTGTGGAGGATGCATTAAAGATTGTGTGAATCAGTTCACCGAAATGCAATGGTAGGTCAGTATTTAATAAAGCATGCACCTCTGTGCGGGTGTTAGCTACGTGAAGGACAAATGTTTCACGAGCAGATGTGAGGGCAACTTCTTTTTGGGCAATAGAGCTCTTATGCGACTCATCTTATTGAACTCTGCTTTCAAGGTCAGAATCCTCGGCCAGATGGAAACATCCAGTTTCCCATGCGTGGGTGGATACATCAAATTTTTACAGCAAACCACACGCTCACTGACGGTAATGACATAAGCAATGCCTTTTATGAACCCACGATTCAGAAAAGGGGGTGGTGATGAACAGAGTGCCTGAATTAAGCAGACCACTCTTACCCAGTCCAAAGATCAGGGCTTGATCCATCACCGTTTTTTAGCTCACTGCACCATCCCAGCTCAGAACTTGGCTATATGCAAATTAGTCTGTTCCTGTCCCAGTGCATGATGGGAACAGGGCAAACCAAACTACCAAGCCAATTCTTATACTGGGAAGGAAACAAGCTTCCGGGGACCGGTTTCTGCCATTTCAGGCGTCGTCGGCCCGGCTTGCTTGAATCCTGATGGTGCAATGAGCAAGGGACTCACATCTGAGTATACCCTTCCACGCTTATGGTGGACAAAATGATTCAGAAAAGGGGGTGGTGATGAACAGAGTGCCTGAATTAAGCAGACCACTCTTACCCAGTCCAAAGATCAGGGCTTGATCCATCACCGTTTTTTAGCTCACTGCACCATCCCAGCTCAGAACTTGGCTATATGCAAATTAGTCTGTTCCTGTCCCAGTGCATGATGGGAACAGGGCAAACCAAACTACCAAGCCCATTCTTATACTGGGAAGGAAATAAGCTTCCGGGGACCGGTTTCTGCCATTTCAGGCATCGTCGGCCCGGCTTGCTTGAATCCTGATGGTGCAATGAGCAAGGGACTCACATCTGAGTATACCCTTCCACGCTTATGGTGGACAAAATGATTCAGAAAAGGGGGTGGTGATGAACAGAGTGCCTGAATTAAGCAGACCACTCTTACCCAGTCCAAAGATCAGGGCTTGATCCATCACCGTTTTTTAGCTCACTGCACCATCCCAGCTCAGAACTTGGCTATATGCAAATTAATCTGTTCCTGTCCCAGTGCATGATGGGAACAGGGCAAACCAAACTACCAAGCCAATTCTTATACTGGGAAGGAAACAAGCTTCCGGGGACCGGTTTCTGCCATTTCAGGCGTCGTCGGCCCGGCTTGCTTGAATCCTGATGGTGCAATGAGCAAGGGACTCACATCTGAGTATACCCTTCCACGCTTATGGTGGACAAAATGATTCAGAAAAGGGGGTGGTGATGAACAGAGTGCCTGAATTAAGCAGACCACTCTTACCCAGTCCAAAGATCAGGGCTTGATCCATCACCGTTTTTTAGCTCACTGCACCATCCCAGCTCAGAACTTGGCTATATGCAAATTAATCTGTTCCTGTCCCAGTGCATGATGGGAACAGGGCAAACCAAACTACCAAGCCAATTCTTATACTGGGAAGGAAACAAGCTTCCGGGGACCGGTTTCTGCCATTTCAGGCGTCGTCGGCCCGGCTTGCTTGAATCCTGATGGTGCAATGAGCAAGGGACTCACATCTGAGTATACCCTTCCACGCTTATGGTGGACAAAATGATTCAGAAAAGGGGGTGGTGATGAACAGAGTGCCTGAATTAAGCAGACCACTCTTACCCAGTCCAAAGATCAGGGCTTGATCCATCACCGTTTTTTAGCTCACTGCACCATCCCAGCTCAGAACTTGGCTATATGCAAATTAGTCTGTTCCTGTCCCAGTGCATGATGGGAACAGGGCAAACCAAACTACCAAGCCAATTCTCATACTGGGAAGGGAACAAGCTTCCGGGGACCGGTTTCTGCCATTTCAGGCGTCGTCGGCCCGGCTTGCTTGAATCCTGATGGTGCCCGGAAGCTTGTCTCCTTTCTGGTGAAGAATTGGCTTGGTAGTTTGGTCTGCCCTGTTCCCATGATGCACTGGGCCAGGGACAGACTAATTTGCATATAGCCAGGTTCCGAGCTAGGATGGGGCAGTGAGCTAAATAACGGTGATGGATCAAGCCCTGATCTTTGGACTGGGTAAGAGTGGTCTGCTTAATTCAGACACTCTGTTCATCACCACCCCCTTTTCTGAATCATTTTGTTCACCATAAGCGTGGAAGGGTATACTCAGACATGAGTCCCTTGCTCACTGCTCCATCAGGATTCAAGCAAGCCGGGCCGACGACGCCTGAAATGGCAGAAACCGGTCCCCGGAAGCTTGTCTCCTTTCTGGTGAAGAATTGGCTAGGTAGTTTGGTCTGCCCTGTTCCCATGATGCACTGGGCCAGGGACAGACTAATTTGCATATAGCCAGGTTCTGAGCTGGGATGGGGCAGTGAGCTAAATAACGGTGATGGATCAAGCCCTGATCTTTGGACTGGGTAAGAGTGGTCTGCTTAATTCAGACACTCTGTTCATCACCACCCCCTTTTCTGAATCATTTTGTCCACCATAAGCGTGGAAGGGTATACTCAGACATGAGTCCCTTGCTTACTGCTCCATCAGGATTCAAGCAAGCCGGGCCGATGACGCCTGAAATGGCAGAAACCGGTCCCCGGAAGCTTGTCTCCTTTCTGGTGAAGAATTGGCTTGGTAGTTTGGTCTGCCCTGTTCCCATGATGCACTGGGCCAGGGACAGACTAATTTGCATATAGCCAGGTTCTGAGCTGGGATGGGGCAGTGAGCTAAATAACGGTGATGGATCAAGCCCTGATCTTTGGACTGGGTAAGAGTGGTCTGCTTAATTCAGACACTCTGTTCATCACCACCCCCTTTTCTGAATCATTTTGTACACCATAAGCGTGGAAGGGTATACTCAGACATGAGTCCCTTGCTCACTGCTCCATCAGGATTCAAGCAAGCCGGGCCGACGACGCCTGAAATGGCAGAAACCGGTCCCCGGAAGCTGGTCTCCTTTCTGGTGAAGAATTGGCTTGGTAGTTTGGTCTGCCCTGTTCCCATGATGCACTGGGCCAGGGACAGACTAATTTGCATATAGCCAGGTTCTGAGCTGGGATGGGGCAGTGAGCTAAATAACGGTGATGGATCAAGCCCTGATCTTTGGACTGGGTAAGAGTGGTCTGCTTAATTCAGACACTCTGTTCATCACCACCCCCTTTTCTGAATCATTTTGTCCACCATAAGCGTGGAAGGGTATACTCAGACATGAGTCCCTTGCTCACTGCTCCATCAGGATTCAAGCAAGCCGGGCCGACGACGCCTGAAATGGCAGAAACCGGTCCCCGGAAGCTTGTCTCCTTTCTGGTGAAGAATTGGCTTGGTAGTTTGGTCTGCCCTGTTCCCATGATGCACTGGGCCAGGGACAGACTAATTTGCATATAGCCAGGTTCTGAGCTGGGATGGGGCAGTGAGCTAAATAATGGTGATGGATCAAGCCCTGATCTTTGGACTGGGTAAGAGTGGTCTGCTTAATTCAGACACTCTGTTCATCACCACCCCCTTTTCTGAATCATTTTGTCCACCATAAGCGTGGAAGGGTATACTCAGACATGAGTCCCTTGCTCACTGCTCCATCAGGATTCAAGCAAGCCGGGCCGATGATGCCTGAAATGGCAGAAACCGGTCCCCGGAAACTTGTCTCCTTTCTGGTGAAGAATTGGCTTGGTAGTTTGGTCTGCCCTGTTCCCATGATGCACTGGGCCAGGGACAGACTAATTTGCATATAGCCAGGTTCTGAGCTGGGATGGGGCAGTGAGCTAAATAACGGTGATTGGATCAAGCCCTGATCTTTGGACTGGGTAAGAGTGGTCTGCTTAATTCAGACACTCTGTTCATCACCACCCCCTTTTCTGAATCATTTTGTCCACCATAAGCGTGGAAGGGTATACTCAGACATGAGTCCCTTTCTCACTGCTCCATCAGGATTCAAGCAAGCCGGGCCGACGACGCCTGAAATGGCAGAAACCGGTCCCCGGAAGCTTGTCTCCTTTCTGGTGAAGAATTGGCTTGGTAGTTTGGTCTGCCCTGTTCCCATGATGCACTGGGCCAGGGACAGACTAATTTGCATATAGCCAGGTTCTGAGCTGGGATGGGGCAGTGAGCTAAATAACGGTGATGGATCAAGCCCTGATCTTTGGACTGGGTAAGAGTGGTCTGCTTAATTCAGACACTCTGTTCATCACCACCCCCTTTTCTGAATCATTTTGTCCACCATAAGCGTGGAAGGGTATACTCAGACATGAGTCCCTTGCTCACTGCTCCATCAGGATTCAAGCAAGCCGGGCCGACGACGCCTGAAATGGCAGAAACCGGTCCCCGGAAGCTTGTCTCCTTTCTGGTGAAGAATTGGCTTGGTAGTTTGGTCTGCCCTGTTCCCATGATGCACTGGGCCAGGGACAGACTAATTTGCATATAGCCAGGTTCTGAGCTGGGATGGGGCAGTGAGCAAAATAACGGTGATGGATCAAGCCCTGATCTTTGGACTGGGAAAGAGTGGTCTGCTTAATTCAGACACTCTGTTCATCACCACCCCCTTTTCTGAATCATTTTGTCCACCATAAGTGTGGAAGGGTATACTCAGACATGAGTCCCTTGCTCACTGCTCCATCAGGATTCAAGCAAGCCGGGCCGACGACGCCTGAAATGGCAGAAACCGGTCCCCGGAAGCTTGTCTCCTTTCTGGTGAAGAATTGGCTTGGTAGTTTGGTCTGCCCTGTTCCCATGATGCACTGGGCCAGGGACAGACTAATTTGCATATAGCCAGGTTCTGAGCTGCGATGGGGCAGTGAGCTAAATAACGGTGATGGATCAAGCCCTGATCTTTTGACTGGGTAAGAGTGGTCTGCTTAATTCAGACACTCTGTTCATCACCACCCCCTTTTCTGAATCATTTTGTCCACCATAAGCGTGGAAGGGTATACTCAGACATGAGTCCCTTGCTCACTGCTCCATCAGGATTCAAGCAAGCCGGGCCGACGACGCCTGAAATGGCAGAAACCGGTCCCCGGAAGCTTGTCTCCTTTCTGGTGAAGAATTGGTTTGGTAGTTTGGTCTGCCCTGTTCCCATGATGCACTGGGCCAGGGACAGACTAATTTGCATATAGCCAGGTTCTGAGCTGGGATGGGGCAGTGAGCTAAATAACGGTGATGGATCAAGCCCTGATCTTTGGACTGGGTAAGAGTGGTCTGCTTAATTCAGACACTCTGTTCATCACCACCCCTTTTCTGAATCATTTTATCCACCATAAGCGTGGAAGGGTATACTCAGACATGAGTCCCTTGCTCACTGCTCCATCAGGATTCAAGCAAGCCGGGCCGACGACGCCTGAAATGGCAGAAACCGATCCCCGGAAGCTTGTCTCCTTTCTGGTGAAGAATTGGCTTGGTAGTTTGGTCTGCCCTGTTCCCATGATGCACTGGGCCAGGGACAGACTAATTTGCATATAGCCAGGTTCTGAGCTGGGATGGGGCAGTGAGCTAAATAACGGTGATGGATCAAGCCCTGATCTTTGGACTGGGTAAGAGTGGTCTGCTTAGTTCAGACACTCTGTTCATCACCACCCCCTTTTCTGAATCATTTTATGAACCCACAGCAATCCTCATTGTTTAATAGTAAATAACTCCCATTTGCCAGTAATGTGAATGTGGGAACGATAGCGGGCACGGGGGTACCTTTCAAAACACAGGCTAAATTAGGCTCGTTTTGATTACAAGATCCGTGTATTTGGATATGTCTACACATTAATGAGTGATCCGGTGTTTCGGTGCATTCTTCACCTTTCAGATAAACTTCCTTGCCATCCCTAAGGCATCTGTATGTAAAAGGAACCAACCTGGCTTCATGGAGATAGGAGCTAGCAAGAGGCTCGTATCCACCAATGGCAAAATACTTCATACAATTTTTCAATTCGAAAAGTGCAATCGGTAGAGTTATTAATCCATGGATAATCCACGTTGCAGCAGTGGCCTCAGCCACAGAAAATGGTAAAGATTCTAAACGTTCAATATGTAACATGGAAAAAAAAGCATCCTTCATTGAAAGTAAACGTTGCTTATCAGTCAAATTAAACGGGGCAAATAGAGAAGAGGTATTCATGTAATGCCATGGAACTTTCCCAGCCTTGAGTGTCTGCAGGGTCCAAGCAAACTGCATAACAGAACGCAATTGATTTTGACCATGGTATAACACAGACACTTCATCTTGCACAATATCAACAACAGATGACACAATATTGTTCAACGTGTAAATGTAGGAAGAAAGCGTGTTAATGCTAATATCTACCACTGCAAGCACTTTTTAAAAATTAGCCTGATCTATAGCCCTAAGGCGGGTAGCCGCCTCAATCTGTGATGTTTTCCAGAGTTCGTTATAAACAGCATATATCCATCTTTTAGATCTACCTTTAGCCGGGCCTTTTATGAAATCATTCAGATCAATATCGTCAGTCCGTTTAGATAAATGTAATTTAACTGACGCCAAGGTAGAATGTTTGAGCCAATTCTGACATAATTTGCCTACTGAATAGGTAGTTACAGAATAGTCACTCTCAAATCGAGGATCCACCCTGACCTGTGTAAAGCCTTCAGCCAAACCCAGAAAACGATTTTGGCAGGAGTCAGCACTTCTGTGCCAGAGCAACCAACCATTGGGATACAAACTGGATATGCTAAAGGACGAATTTAGCAACAGAGTTTGCAACTCTCTAATCGAACATTTTGGAGTATTACCCCAACCTGAATATTCTTCCAAATCAGGGAAGGAAGAAGTATTTAATTTTTTAGAAGTAGCCAATCCAAAGCATGTTGTCTGTGAAATGGTAGAATTCAAAAACAACATATGATTCGGGATGAGACATGCATGGTGCAAAGCCTCAGTGCCTTGTACCTGCCAACTTTTAGAACCCCAAACAGATTTGGGTCAACTGTTTCCTTCCACAATTCGTAGCCTCCAACAACTAGCTGGTCTAGAAAGGACTTCGAGTACGATAATTTTGTATCGGTAAATCTAACCTAGGACATGGACTTTTCTGTCATTTTAAAATAAAATGATGTTGGATTAGACGGATTAAAATCAGTAAAATAAGTGTACTTTTTCAAAAAGGTACTCAAACTGCCTTGTATAAGAGCCGTACAATGTTCCCATTGTGTCTAATTCACAGTGCTCCTCCTGGAATTAGTTTTATGTAGGTAGTGGTTACCAAAATGTTGGTAACAAAATAAATCACTATAATTAGCAGATTCTAAATACAAATCTTCAGCATCAAAGGCAGCATAATATTTCAAATCAGTAAACAACGCTTCTACGGCCTGAACATCCCAATCATCAGAACGTATGTTTTGTTTAACTACATCCCCCATGTTAACTCTAAGCACATTAGGGACATTGATAACCTCAGTGAGGCCATGTATTTGAAATTTAACAGCATCCCATACAATCCCATCCAGAACAGGCCAAGCAGTGATATTCACAAAAGCCAAGTCTCTTTTCAATCTGTGTGCAGTATGCGAGGAAGAATGGAGTGCCAATGTTCCATTGAGATGTCGAATGCATGTTCTCTCTTCGACATAGTGTCCATTGACGATTCGGAAAAAATAAAACACAAAACCAATTGACATAAAAAGGTAAATCAAAAAAAGCACCAGCCGAATATATGTCCAAGGGGGAATCAAAAAATATTTTTTAAATAATCTTGCATAGACTGTAATCCGTGAAGGCTTTCCTGATGTGTGCGAAACAGTGTCAAATGAAAATCTGGATTCTGTGGTCAAACGTATTTGTAAATCAGGCATCGATAAGTCAGTTGGGTAAGTGTAGTCAGTTTCATCAAGTTGAGTACCAGGCAATGTACTCAATAAAGGACTAGAAATTGCAGGCATCTCGAGGGCAACCTCAGGTTCAGGATTCGAAGTCGAGGCCAACACAGAATTTCTCACTATCGAAGAACATGAGACTGCCGGTGTCAAACTAAGAAGAATCGGCCTCTCTGTGTATCTTGACATTGTCAATGGAGATATACCTGTTTTCCTTACGACCAGGAAGTGGTGGTAAAGTGACTGTTCTTGTGACCTTCACACCAAGCACTGGAACTGGAGCTCGATAAGAGGGACCAAACTCTTTCTTGTTTTCGATCTTCTCTCTAACCAATTCTCCAACTTGGGGTAGCCAGCGAACTACCGGGATCTGCAACGCATCATCCGTGGTGAAGGGCAAAAGTTCCTTTGCAAGACTGTCTCTCGTCTCTTGTAGATTCTGTAAAACATTGCAATGTTCATCTACGTCAAAGGAGGCAGCAACAGCCACCGAGTCTAGACCATCAAGGTCCGGTACATTCATCTTGATACCAAAGAGCATTTTGTACGGGGTCCGCCCACCCAGAGACCTTCTAGGGAGATTATTAAGAGCACGCTGCACGCCATTGAGGTGGGCCAGCCAGTTCCTGCCAGTGCCTATAACTCGAGCTGTCAATTATTGCTTTAAGTCACAGTTCATTCGTTCCACAACACTATTACCCTCAGGTCTGTATGGAGACGAAAACTTGACTTGGGGAAACGTCAGGGCAGGACTTACCTGGCCGCAGTTTCAGCCGTGAGGGCAACAGCTTCTACACTCTTCATGCTCCCCACCTTGCAGCAGTACTAGCCGTGAGGGCAACGGCTCCTGCATTCTCTGTGCTCCCCACCCCGGCACCACTACTCCCAAGTGCCCCGGGGGACAGGGCGCACCTGTGACGACACCGCAGCGCCCGGAGGCGCTTGAAAGGATTGGAGCGCCGGGAGCTGCGGGGGGAAACATTAGGGCAGGACTTACCTGGCCGCAGTTTCAGCCGTGAGGGCAACGGCTTCTACACTCTTCATGCTCCCCACCTTGCAGCAGTACAAGCCATGAGGGCAACGGCTCCTGCATTCTCTGTGCTCCCCACCCCGGCACCACTACTCCCAGGTGCCCCGGGGGTCAGGGCGCACCTGTGACGACACCGCAGCGCTCGGAGGCGCTTGAAAGGATTGGAACGCCTCCCGCATCGCGGGACGCGCGCGGGAGAAGCCTGGGACAAGGGCGGGACCTGTGGCTAAACGTATTTGTAAATCTGTGGCCATCAGAGGCCTGAGGAGGACGGGACTGGTCACCCCCCTTGGTATCAGAACATGAGGAGGCAATGACTCGGACTATTTCATTCACAGACTTTCCTAAACGGGTATTTTGACTCTGTGATCTCTGTTCATACCAGATCCTGCTGCAGTTTTCGGTAATCACTGTTGTTCAATTGAGCTACATTATGATTCGCAAGGGGGCAACCAAAAACGCCACCCCCCAGAGGGATTCAGTGAATGGGACACTTTACCTTTATCTAAGCAGGGCAATATTGCCCATACCCCATGAAATAGAGAGATTAGAACTATCCCCGTTCATAGACAGCACCCCCAACAAGCAATTTCCCTTACAGGTAGTTGACACAGCACAAAATCTATCTCTACTGGAGGAACTAAATAATATATGTAAAACAAACTATGCTTCGCTGGAACCAAGAATAAAGCAAATTGGCGCATCTAACTACCACACAGCAAGCACTAATCCCCAGATTAGTACATCTGTTCACGAAAATGATAATCTGTCGTGCACCCCCCATTTGCTATCTGCAAAAGATATCACCCCAAATATAGCGCCCCCTCAGGATCCCCCGGCTAAAAGAAAGCAAAATGGGATTACAAATCAGGGAACCCAGGCGAAACAACTGAGATTGTGCTCAAGCCCCCTCTTGGCCATTACCACTTCCCCACCAGCTCCAGTGGTCGCCACTAACTCAAACTTAAATTTGAACCTAAACAAATCAAATTTTTTGGCACCCTCCATCGATGAAAAATTACTGGCCCAGATTGAACATCTGGTTAAATCTATAATATCCCCAGTGATTGAAAAAATGAACATTCTAGGGGACAGGCTCACGGGATTAGAGGAAACAATCAAGGCCAGTTCGACACTCATAAAAAGCTTTATAAAATCTAACCCTCCCCTGTCTCTCGCTACCACAGAAGTGTCCAAGCCATCTGCACAAACTACTAAGGTTCAAATACAACCAGTAGCCTCACCCACGCCAGTGCCATATACTTCTAGAGTATCCATTAACCCTACACCAGTACAGTGTACTTCCGACAGAGTAGGATGGAGTAAAGATCCAACATTCCATAAGGGGTCAGTTTCTAACCACGGCAATATGTTAAGTTCACTTAATCACATTAACCTACCACCGGAGGCCTCTCCATTTGTCTGCGTTCTCACGGGTGTGCCAGCACTCACAAGTGGAAAAACCGAAAGGAATTAGGACGTATTAAATAAGGTTACTTTTTGGTTAACAAAAAATAGACCCCTGCCCCCCACTATAGATGGGAGAATCATGAGAGTTAGAAGGGTGGGCTGGCTAGGATCCCTCCCAAAAGATATTCCCGGCGATCTGGTTTTAGTAAAATTCAGGAACAAAAACGTTGTTCCATTTCTTCAGACTTGGCAGCCCCAAAAAGGAGATGGCCCTATATCCACCTGGGATTTATATGACTTTTATCCTACCGTGCCATGCTTTCGCTTAACAAGACCAACTGCTAAGCATAACCGCCGGATGGACGGACGCGTCCGGGCATTGAGTGGCTGTAATATCTCCACTTTTAACTGTTTTGAACCATTGTATAACAGCTACCCTTGATTCACATATGGAAAAGTCTCAATAGATTCACCCTGTTTGTGATTAATTGTTTTAATTTAGGGACAATTCAGCTGTAAACGGTATAGTTCCCAATGATGAATCCAATGAAATGAACATAATTAGACAGGAATTTGCATCTTAAGGATGAGGATCATATTTTAATCTTAATATGTAGATATTTTGTGTTTTTGCATTGTATGTTTTATGGACGTTATGCTTTTATGATTTGAAACTCAAATCGAATAAAGCTGTTACTGACTGATGACTGACTTGGACCCGCAACGAAGCCATGGCATCCTTATACGCCTTAGAGGCGAAAGCAGGACCCTGATCCGAATGGAAGGTACCACAGGCAAAAATCCCTACAAAGACACGCAAATCTCTTATGACAGTCTGTGAATCAGCGCTGCGGTGAGGCCATACCCACACAAAGTGTGTGCATGAATCAACTGCTACTAAGATGTACTTGTACGCAGTATCAGAAGAAAAAGGACCGCAGTGATCTAGATAAACACACCCAAGTGGTTTATTAGAAATGAACAACTGTGTTTGGGGCGGACGCGCAGCAGTTGAAGGCTTAATCTGCTGGCAAATGTCACATTGAAGGACATAATCACGCGTCTGTTTGTACAGTCCCCGCCACCAAAAACGCTGTTGTAACTGAGCCACAGTGGCTGAAACGCCTGCATGCGCAGACGCAACCCCTTCATGGGCCGCTGTGATCAATCTATTTCTGCGATCCGAGTCAGGAATCAATCTCTCCCCAACGTCAGGTATTTTCACATAAGAAACCTTATCGGGACTAAAGTGGTATGAATACTTCGAAGGGAACCCCTTAGGATATTCACTTCCCTTCTCAGTCGTAGCCACAGCTGCCAAGATATCATCATCAATCTTACTTTTGGACCGTGTAACTGCTGCAACTAAATATGTCGATACTGCTGGTTTTGCTGCCTCATCGGCAAGCGAATTGCCAACAGCGTGGACTCCCACGCGCTGATGACCAAGAGTATGGATTACAAACACGAGTGGCAACTGCTCTTTAAGCACAGCCACTCGGGCCCAGATCATTTTATGTTTTATTGTGCTACCCTAGGAATCACGAAAATCATTCTGAATCCAAAAGAACAAGTTTTCATTGTAAGACTGGACACAGTAGTAAGAATCACTTACAATAAGAGTCGTTACACTAGGATCAGCGTACTCCAACGCAAGCATCAGAGAACGAAGCTCTCCCAATTGTGCGGTGCAGTCCCCTAGAGTCTGCGTGTGCACGACCCTGGACTTGAACTCATCGTTCACCATGGCACCTACCACAATGGCGCAAGCCGAAACGTAAGCATGTTTAGACCCATGCGCAACCTGCGCCGAACCATCAGTGTATATGATGCAATGGAAATCCTCCAAAGGCCGCATAGCCACAGGTGCAGGATGAACAAATTCATATTGCAAAAACTCCTGCGACTGTAAGGAGGCATCAAAAATAAAGGTGACATCCGGAGATGTCAATGATGCTGCCCATTGTACCCACCGAGGGTGCAAAGCTTTAGAATTAGGTACACTGGCTTTCGTACCTGCTTCTAATACAGGAAATGGGGTAACAACCAACATGCGTTTTCCCTGTGACAGAGCACGTTCCTTAAGAATACCATCTGCACTGCCGTTAAACCTTTCTCCACAGAGGAAAATCGCATTTCAGCCGAAGTGTAAAAGTGTGACTTGTAGGCAATAGGAACTGTGTCTCCTTTGTTGAAAGTAAGGTAAGTGAAACCCACCGCCCCAGGGATGATTCTTATCACCAGGTTGGTGTGGTTATCACGAGTCAGTAGGTATTTAGATTCAAGCAAATCAGCCTGCAAAGATTGCAGAATTTCTGAGTATTCTGGCAGCCAGCATGATTTGGTAAAAGTAGGTTGTATCAAAGCATACAAAGGCTTGATACGCTGGGCATATTCAGGAATGTATGTCCTCCCGAAATTCAAAAATCCCAGCAAAGACTGTAATTTTTACAGAGTTGTCGGAGCCCGCAGTTGTGCGCATTTCTCCAAGAAGTGAGGAGCCAATCCTTGACCTTCATTGTTGAGATCGTAGCCCAGGAACAACACTGTGTACTCTGCAATGTGCGATTTTGCAAAGTTGAATTTGTAACCGAAGTCTGCAAAGCTACAACTTAAGCGGGCAACTCGACACAGATGCTCCCAAAGTTCGTCGTCTGTGAGATAAATGTCATCCACATACGAACACGCATCTGGGCCCACTCTCTCTAAGAGAGAGACTATGTGGGCAGCAAATACTCCAGGACTATTCGTATAGCCGATTGGAAAACGTTTGAACTGTTTTTGTTCGCCGCCGCATGTAAAACTGGTCCATTGGGAGCTTGGACCATCCAAATGGTGGGCATAAAAACCGTTGGAAATGTCAAGCGTGGTTTTAAACCACTTACGCACAAGCCTATCCAGGCAATGGAGACGCAGGATGAGACTCCTGTCTCTGTTTTTGTTGTTTACCCGGGTTTTTTGGTCTTGGGCTGTTCGTCAGGTTCTGACTTCAGCCCTTGGGGTTGTTTTTTCTCTTTAGTAGAAAATGGCTTGAGACTCACGCTATTGCGGCCCACGGTTTTATAAGCCGCCACAATAACTCTTGCTAACTGTTGGGGTTTCTCGACATCGGGAATCGCCTGCAAAGCATTGGACACCTGAAAGTTTACCGCATCTCCCTTGACATTCGCAAGAATGAGATCAGAAACCACATCAAGGGAGCCACAGAGGGGCATACCCAATTCAACCACAGCCTCAGGTCCATGCTCAACCTGAACACGTTTAAGGACCGCCGGCAGGACAGTCATAGACAGAGTGCCGTAGCACCTCGCATATACTGCCGCAAAGGTCTTACCCCATGTCTTACAGTCACCAATCTCTGGGGTCAAGTCTTTTGGCATGCTAATTGTCAGAATCCTGTGTTTTTCACCAGGAGTTGTGTTAGGAAATACCGCTTCCAGCTGGCCAAACTTTTCGGCAAGCCAGAAAGAAAAATCATCCTTATCCTGGGGACACTTGCCCATCACAGCGTTGACCATTACAGGACTAAGCTTCATTCCGCCCTGTCCGGCAGGAAGCGCCGCACCACCTGGGGCCCCGCCCGGGAGATTACGGGTTATGTATTGCACTAACGACCTAATCACGCTAATTGCGACTACATGTAGCCATCTTAAGTCAGCAACGTCACACACTCCGTGCTGAGGATGAGGTGTAAATCCAGCCAAAACAGGCCAAGTTGCACCCGGAATGGACAAAGGACCTAACCTCGGAGCTGTCAAACAGTGAGGTAGGGCGCCATCAAACCAAACGCGGTGGTGACAAGCATCAATAGGAACCTCCTGTGCCCTATATGGGGCATATTCCTGCGGCACAGCAGTGGCAGTGTATGTGTCGAACACAGTAGTATTTGCGTTCACAGCCGGGAAGGTCACCCACGAGTAAAACATTTCATACGGGTAAGCCACCTCTGCACTCACCACCATTATTACGGCCATGCCATCCACGGGGATGTATGACACTACAACGCATGCTTTTACCACGCATGCTGTTACAACGCAGTTTTGACAACGCATGCTGTTACAGCGCATAGCGCTTTGGGGTGCTGGATAGTGAATAGTTTAATTTACTATTCCAACTCCATTCCCCGTGGATAGTAGGGAAGGTGTTGGATAGTAAATTAAATGTATTCCCTATCCTAGAGCACCCCCCAGTGCAATGCGTTGTAATGGTTTACGTTGTAAAACCTGCGTTGTAATAGCACTGCCTTGTAAAAGTTTTGTTGTAAAGGATGTTTCCCCATACACGGGGACATTATAAGTCTGCAAATGATTGCGCACCGCAATGCGACTGTGTTGCGGAATGTCCACTGCGGCCATAGTGACACCGAAAGAAAGAGGTACAAAGGAAACTCAATAACACAACTGGGTAGTAATTCAAGAAAAACCGTTTTGAAAGAATCAAGCTTGAAAAGACCTATGTAAATATAGGTAGGTTTGTCCGACATCACCGTTAACCGGAAACAATAATGAAGGGGTTAAGGACTGAATGTTGCACTACTCAAGTGTCATGTAATAAGACCACCCCACGTTGGGCGCCATGTCGCAGGGATTCCGTTCTCATACAGAACTGTGCATAGAGACTTGGAACCTCAGTGAATTAGGGTGTGCTAAAACTCACCTTAGTACCCAAAATCCCCTACCAGACTAGCTACAGTGTCTCATTGGTTATTACAAACTCCCAATGTTTAGACAAACCAGAACATGGACTTAGAACACCTCAGGTAACGTGGAACACATGAACACTCTTTCGTTATACAATCATTTCAATCCATAACAAGGAGTAAATGAGGACGCGTGCACATTTGAAATGTTTATTTTCTAATACAGTGGTCTCAAGCGCAGTATCTTAGCTAATACAAGCAAACATAATATAAGAAACAAAGTAATCAGCATAGTTACTAGTCCATAGAATTCAAAGGGTGAAAGCATATTATAATGCTAGAGGGAAGAAGGCTACAAGACACCTAATTCTCACCCTCCCTTGCTAGTATATTATATTATATCTAAGAAGGTCTCTTTAGGTTTTAGCAGGGCGGCCCCATACCTCAGATCCTAGTGGTAAGGGATCACATCATCTTCCACCAGCTCTCTGCATGCGAAGCACCATCAAGTGTGTTTGTATGCTCTGTGTAATGCAATATAAAACGCGTCTATAAGCCAGAATTTGGCCGCAGCTGCATGTATGTTATGTCTAGGAACGTGCAAAGATCAGACCTCATAACAACCACTGTGTCGAGATATCCTTGAAGGCTTCAGCACTCACTGTACAGACACAGCTCACCAAGCAAAGCTGATATCAGAGCAATAACATATTATTCTCGTGTGAAGCAAAACATTCTACTAGGCTCAAAGCTAAAGTAACAATTATGTGTCGTGTGCAGAAGCAGCAGAAAGGTAAAATGGCGCTTAAACTCCTAATAAGCTCATGCTAACTTACCACAGTGTGTAGGCAAAGCATATCTATATGACAGACCCCTGCCGCCGGTGATCGAATAGTGATCCCCAGCGTCCGGCGTCAGTCGCCCTGGCCGCTGCGCCACACCTCTTCCACATGGCACACTACTCTTCTTAACAAGCATCACTTCAACACTCGAACTCCTACAGGTATTTCCATCATGGCCCCAACTATTATAAAACTCTTCACCTATGAAGCGTCACACTGAATTTGCCTAGAGACTTGTGTTTAACGCCAATAATGAAGTAATAAGATTGACATGATTCTATTATGAGATTTAGAAATGCAACTACACACGAGTAACGAAATTCTCTAGGCACATTTCAGATGGCTTTTCCTAGGTGGTGGGGAGTTCAGTCGAGTTAGTGTTGTCTCCCTGTTCGGTCTTGACAACTGCCTTACCTCAAAGTGGAACATCTCAGATCTCCATCTAGCATCTGAAAAGAGTACAACATGCAAAACGTCTGCACCAATCAGATTTCATCAGTACATGAACGACGTTAACTAAAGTTGTATAGTGACATTTGATGCAAGGCTGTATCTAATTTAGGAATCTTCTTTACTTATTGACAAAGTGTTTAACAGCATCTATAGAAATATCTTATTAACTTGCCTCATAAGCAATTTAGTTAAATGTAAATGCATCATCCGTGTTCGTTTTGGAGTTCTGGTTCCAAGCTTGTTCTTGTAAACCCAGCAGGAATATGCTGTGTTCAAAGCTTATAGATGTGGTTCCCCTATATTTAGTATAACATAAGTTATCGAGTAACAAGATAAGTAATCCGAGCCACAATTACTCACAAATGCTCATGGTGTCCTGGATCTGCTGTACTGGATCTGGTGTTCAGGGTCTGATGTACTGGATCTGGTGTACTGGATCTGATGTACTGGATCTGGTGTACTGGATCTAGTGGCGGTGCGGTAGACTGACAAGTCTACCACAGAAGATATTACTGGTAAAATATTAGGTGTTGCGCTGCAGCATCCTCTTGTCTTATTGTCTAACAACTATTTAAAACTTATTGTCTAACAACTATTTAAAATTAACACTTCCATGGCATAGAACACAGACTTGCATTATGTCTGTTTTTACTGTGGCTTGTGATGCTTTGCACAAGACATGTTTTAGAGGTGGATACCTCTGAGAGTCATTAGGAATCTCTCTTACTGGAAAACAATGACCACTCTGCCTCCTCGCTTCAGGTTCCTTAAGGACATAGGTCCACAGTGGCAGAGAGGCCAACGGCAGGGAAGGATTGGCACTGCGGGCAGTTGGGCATCAGCCAAATGGCCGGTTTGTCAGTGCCCTCTGTGGGCCATTTTGTTTTCTTTCCCAGCCCACAGCAGGCACTGGACAGGGAGAGTATAGCAGCTTCGATAGGGGGGCCTTGTGATATGACCCCCTTGAGCAACGATCATCTGTGGCCCCTCCCTGACCCCCCTGCATTGCCAAGCAATCGCCCTGATTGTGGGCTGGGGAGCAGGTGACGTGAGGATCGGCCTCCCTGGGGGCCAGGTGTTGCTCAGGCCCTTGAGCCAAAGTGTTTGTGTTTGACACCTCGCCCACAGTACTTCTTTTTCAGGATATGGTGGGTGGGGGATGGTGGGTTTATGATGTGGCCTCGCTGTGGGGGCAAGATGATGTCCTGACTTGGGCCATCTTCACTTCAGCCCCCTCCACTATGGACGGCCCAACAGCTGTGTGTTATACTTTATCCCTCCCCAGCCAGGCCATTGTCCTAAGGCAGTGGAGGCTGTGGGAGGGTTTGAGAAATTAAGTAATTCAAGGGGGACATGACACTTTTTTCTGTTGCTCAGCAATGGAGATCTGGGGAGGGGTTGAGTCATCAGTAAATTTGGTCCCTCACTGTTCTACTGCTCATGGTTTAGGCCATTGTCACCTTGGCTCTAGAGCCCTACCCAAGAACATTATCTTCACACTTTCATGCCTTGCGTGTGCATAGGCATATGTGGCCTGAAGGTCAGAGTTGCAGAGATGGGGGATCAGGTTCTAGTCCCGGTATCTACTCTCAACATCCTGTGATTCTGGGCAAATCACTCCATCTCCCAGGCCCTTAAATAAAAATCTGATCTTGTGCACTGAAGATGGTGCTCATGAATAGCACTCAAATAGCCTTGGGCTGAGTACACACAATATAAAACTGTCAAAAGGAAGAACAGTAAAAAACAAGCATTGACAATGCCAATAGGTCGCACATTTGCAAGAGTTATTGCTATTGGCGTTGTAAATGACAATTTATTTTACCCATGTGGTATGAAGTAGAGGTACGTAATGTGGAATTATGTGGTTTGTATTGGAATTGTTAGTTGTGGAATCATGTGGTGTACAATTATGTGGCATGGTGCAACAGGGTGTCCTTTTGACGCCATTGCACCCTTGAAATTGCATTCTCAATTTGCGATTCTCTAATTGCTAATCGCAAATTGAGAATGTCTTCCCATTCATTCCTATGAGCCTCTAGGCCCATAGGAATGAATGAGGAGGTATTCCTTAATTGCGAATAGCAATTTGAGATTCGCAATTAAGGAATATGTAGGATTCGCATAATTTATTGCAAATCCTACATAGATAGCATTTTGCAATTCTCAAGTATCGATTCACCAAAAATCGCTATTTGAGAATCACAAAAGAGGATTTTGATACATATGGCCCTATGTGATTTTGAGTGCACTGAAATTATGTAGAGTGGGATTGTGTGTCATACAGTGTAATTATGTGGAATTATATTTTGGGTTGTGTAGTGGTATGTTGTGCCGTTTAATTGTGTGGTGTGTTGAATTTTGTGGCATGATGTGGTATTGTGTGGTGTGGATTGGATGTATGTGGTGTGTTGTGTAAATGTGTTGTTGAGTTGAATTACGTAGTGTGTTACTGAATTGTGTGGAATGATAATATGTAGAGTGGAATTGTGTTGCATGGAACTGTGTGGCGTTGAGTGAAATTATGCAGATTAGAATTATGAGGAATGATGTGTAGTTTATTTATGTGTATTGTTGCTATGTGGCATCAAATGAACTTAAAAGCCTTGTTGCCTTTCTGATACAAGCAAAGCAGTTGTAAAAATGTGAAAACATAAATAAGAGTGAGGGCTGCCTTTCATTCCACAGAAATGCATGCTTAAATACATATTGTAAATTGTATTTATATAGCTTTTGCCACCATTGAAGAGATAACGCGCTTTGTTATGAGAAGCAAGCTGCTCTGAAGCCCAAGATTAGAGTTTAATAGTAGATTAGTAATCTTTTTTCTTTGTGCATTAGTTGCACATCTATGCTGTTGTACTGTACAGCGCTGACGTCTTCTCACCCAGACCTATACCGCGACATCAAAGATATGCACATCATGACCAGAGACATTGCTGTTCTGTCCTGCAAAATCTGCATCTACAATGGGTGCTTCTGGGAGCTACAATACACTCCAAGTATTGCGGGGGTGCAGAGACGCCCTCCTGGTGCACCCCATAAGAGCACTTTCTGGGGTGCAGAGCCATCTGTACGGATACCATGAAGGGATATTAAACCGAAACATAAGGATGGTAGTGATCCCTCAAAAGGGAATGTCCGCACATTCAAGAACACACTGTAATAATCTATACAATTAGCGTGAAAAAGTCTGTACAAATGGGTGCTCGCTTAGCCCAAAACACCTACCACCTAAAGGTGTTATTTAGCACACGTCCGTGGGCAACAACTTGTATACAAATGATTGGGAATTCAGCAGCACTCCTTTGAGTTACATATAGATCATACACCATAACGATCACAATTCTTGGGACCTATGATATGTATCCCTATATTAAAAAGTAGACAAGACACAACAACATTAGCCATAATCAGATATCCAGACAAGACATATTTCTTGCTGTTCAGCAGTCTTTATTCAAGCTGTGTAAAGAGTTTCTTTAAAATGTTCCTAGCACACGGTAGCTGACACGTGTTTCGTCTTTTACTAAGACTTTTTCGAGGCTGGAATAACAAACATTGTATAATAAACACACTATGTACAATAAAAACAATTATATATAGGACATAGTTACACAATGCACAAACATAACAATGTTACTGTGTACCAGATTTAGAATATCTTCATAATACATACATAGAAAAACAACATGGGACAAAATATAAACACATCTTAAGACAAGACCTATCCAGATATCATCAATACCAAGTTGCATGTATTAAGTATAGCATCCATCTAGATATGAATATACACACAAGCCCAAATCACCAAAAGTCACCACAAAGATGAGCATAGGAGCAGAGGTCTCTAAGGTAGATAGGAGGGATTTTAGAATTCACGGAAGATTATCATCCAAATCCACCCCACGGTATTAAACATCCCAACCGGACATGCAGGTATATGATCCAATGTGAAGGCTAACTCACCATGAATGTCCAAGTCAATTCCGCCAGTGCTGAAAGATGGTTGTTGTTGTCAATTATGTAAAGGAGTCTGAGTCCTGAGATGAATAACCAACCCGGCTCTGATGGAAAAACACATAAACAACCATTATGGCCACATAAGCTGCACCTAATCGGCCATGTCCAATAACTATACTGTCGGATTGGAGCGAATCCGAATCCGCTCCAAAGTTTTTTTGAGACACTACTGACTTCTTTTTAAACCCCTCACCACTCACTTAATTTAATTTTCTTTCGCACAACACTGCCTTTACCCACTAACCCGCTCCGCAGTAGATCTGGCGTCGAAGCACACGAAAGAGACGCTAGGTCTCTTTTGTGGGGCCCGATGATGAAGCATGTCATCACTAGGTGGTGAGTGAGGGCTTTCCTTAACGCCTTAAGTGAAGACGTTTATTCGCTCCAATCCGGTGGTCTGTTACTACCTGGGTACACTCTTGCTTTGTTGATCTGATGTATACCGGGGTATAAGAGTGTCCCAATACTCTCCCTGCCTCTCTTTTTGTTGTGACACAATAACTATACTGTGCAGCGGCTGGGTTATTCATAAATAAAATACACAGTCAACATAATTATGTGTAGATGAGTACATGAAATTGTGCATACTCGATAAATCATGGACCCTAGATATAGAATCTCAAGAGAACCTCTCATGGAGGTAGTACATAATTTCAAGTGTTAAAAAGGCTCACACCATTACTCCATTGGTGCAAGTTAGCCAGTTTAAACGGAATCGGCATCTCTGTAAAATACAGATTAGAACATCAATCTGTGGGCCTAAATACCATATGACTAATGACTGCATATAGTCCAATCTACAACCCATCATACTCTCACCAAAGTGTTTCAGAAACCGTTGTCATAATACCATGAAGGGATATGTACTAGGAAAGCAGTAGTGTTGTTTACTGGTGCCATTTCATCCACATGGGAAGGATGAAAATTTTAGCAGACTCCAGGTTTCAACCTACACAAAGTGCGTTTAACCCACTGAGCAATCGTCTGAAGTAAGAAGGCGGAAGAGGTGATCGGGTGGAATAAAAAAGTAAATAATCTGTAAAAAAAAAAGAAGTAAAATTCCATGTAGTGCAAAGCGCTTTTTATAAGGTTGAGCAGCTGTTGGCAATTGTGGCCCACAGAACGGGCTTCTGATTTGGGGATACAGCATGAGTTTTACACCATGAGGGCATGTAAAGAATTATGAGGGATTGTTGCTAAAATGGAATATTTAAACCAATATCACTAGTTTGTCTGCAGATTACTTGAACTATGATTCTGAGAACAGTGGGTGTTTATTGCTTCTTTTGAATTCTGTGTGGCATTTGGTACATATTCTCTTTGGAAACGTGAAGAATGATCACCTTGCAGGTTTACATCTGTTTGTCTATGACCATAAAGTATGACCTATATCTCTTACACTCATTATCTACCTACCTCATCCTCATTCTATAACTATGTTCCTTTTCTTCTGGCTACCTGATCTTTCCGTCTTTATATTATGTCTCTCCCCTTCACACCTATCACTACCTGATTTTTGGTTCAACTTCACCTCTCATTACACTGCCTCTTTACCGCTCTGTTCACCTCCTCTTTCATCCCAGCCACCAGTTGGTACTGCCCAGCAGAACTGGGGATCACTGTCTAACTAGAGTAGTGCACACAAAGAAAGATGGAATAGGGGAGAAGTCTGCAAAAGGTACTTACGTTCAGGGAAAAGTGCAAAATGTGTAAGGGAGCTACATTTAATTTCTTTTTAGTGTTTAGCAAAATGTTTTTATGGCTGATATGCAAAATGTATTTCTTTACTGTTTGTCATTAGAGGTTCTATTCTCTAAGGCAGAGGTTCAGAGCTGCTCTTCCTTTTACTGTTCTATCCAGAGATTCCAGTCTTACCCCGTCCCCTCGACTTTGTACTACATTTCTGATTCATGTGATGATCAGAGTCATGGACATAGCTCGTTGGGAAAGAGCATCTAACTACATTTTGCAGGGCATTAAGACTTCAAGTAAGTGCTCAGTTTTCAGAACTGCAGTGGTCCTAGTCTTTATCAATGTTGCTGGCTCTATAAGCTTTAAAATGCTTAATTTACCAAACATTTCTCTACAAATGAGACCTCTGAGAGTAACCAAATGGTGCTTCATGAAAGTGTACACCCCGCGAAAGTGGGCCCCTTTTCTTGGCAGCGCCCGGGCCTAATTGTGATCCCAATCCGACCCTGTCTCCTATGATGTAGGTACGAGCACCTGCTAATACTGAGATAAATCGCATCCTCAAAATCAACACCAAATTGGAAGTAAGATTAGTAGCTGGGGATCACTTTAGCACAGTGACTGTTCACAAAACCTTAGTGAAAATCCCATAAAAATCTGACATGTCCACTGAAGATAGACACACAACAGTGCAAAGTCTCTGGTCAAGACACGCCATCCTTCTTGTCATCAGCACCAAAAAAATCTCAAACTTTCTCTTTCTGATCATTTGTGCTCAATTCCCCCAACATGGAAACAGCGCGAGGTGATTTAGATTGCAAAACTGTGCTTTGTAAGTCATTTCTTCGTAAAATAATACATCTGTTTGTTCGATCATTTGTTAATGCATTCATTCATTCATTCTAAAGAAACAGTGGGAATATAATAGGGCAATCACACATTACAGACTGCCTTTGATTTTACATCAAATTGAATACTTTAAATTGCTCTCTGCATCCCCATCACATAGAAGAAATAAATTATGACTCAGTGCATTACATTTCGAAAGTGCATTTCGTGGTCCCATTCTGGAACTGGACATTTTTGAAGTGCAGGGGGGCCTCTATCGAAATTCGTAATGGCAGCGGATGGATAGGAGGGGGGTGCAGCGTGGAGGCTCCACCACATCATAGTTCATGATCGATTCCACATAGTCAAATTACATTTGCATTCTCCAGAAGACAATGAATAGCAGTGTAACTATATATTCTGCAGACAGTCTGAAGAAGAAAAAGCAATTTCATTCCACATATATTAACTATTGTTGGAACAGATGTTCTATTCTTTATGGCAGAAGGCATGCCAAATGATGCAAGCACCAGGTTTACACTGTGATTCTACACCGCAAAGAAACACAATCATGTACATTTTTGGCAAAGCAACTGGCAGCTGGGGTGCTTGGAATGTAACACAAGTGAACTGTTTCTTCTTAACCCCTTCACATCCATCTCTAATAGTGGCATCCTCTGAGGATGACAGGGACAAAATAAAATGTTGAACGTTGTATTGCACCGTGGTAACATTTTGGTGGATTATGAATAAAATAATCTTAGTAAACACATAGGTTCGTCCCCTTTTCATGCACTGAGAGGGAGAATTGGTAAATAAATATTAGCATCCAGAGAAAATTGATGTCAACGAGAGGTGTTAAATCTCTCAAAGGTACAAGTAGCATGAAATTCAATGGAGGGCAATGTGTCCACTTTGCCAAAAATAGCTCTCATAACACAATGCAAGTTAACGCCAGTTCCTGCATGCTGAATATTGAACACTAGAATACCCAGCTACTGCCCCATGGTACAGCCCAACTTGAACCAACCCCACTTGAACCACTTCTGAGATTCTGTGAAGCATCACTTCAGTCAGCCACTGACGGTCATAGTTCTATTGAATTGAAACATCCTCTATTTTGGCCCAGGCCTTCATGCGGCTTGGCCTGGTAGGAGCTAAATATTTTTGCTTCATGGTAGACAAGCGTGGAGCTGCTGTCTAAAGGGGTAATTGACTTCGGCTCAGTGGTTAGTGGAATTAGAACTTTCATGAAGGTTCAGAAATCATTTGTACTGCTTGAGGGCCTCATTTCTGTGGGAATTTTAGCCAAGATGAACCAAACAATTTCATGTTGAAACTTATCACACCTTGATTGGTCCACTTATTATGAAAAAAAATCCAATATGTGCATGTCTTGGAAGTACTTAACCCACTCAGCTCGACCACATCATACTCAGTATGTATTTGCAATATTGATTATATATCCAATTTACCAACTCATAGAAAAGATCCCCATACAGACCACTTTCATAAAAACTTTTTATAAAAGCAGCAAAGAATGTTTTACACATAGCACTCAGAGCATGGCAGCAGACAACAATAGGATTTCTCATTGGCCTTTCCCTCCCACTGGATTTCTGTGTTTTTCACACTTGTATGCATTTGTTTAGCTTTCTCTTCTTCTGAATACCAATCTTTTCGTAACTTTTGGCTTAGCTAAATTTTCAATACATTCTTTCAGATCGTTCTTCCGAGTGCTGAAGCCGCTCAACAATTTGGAATAAAGGGCAATAGAACAGCCTAACTTAGTGGTAGAAGCTGCTCAGCATCTAGCACAAAGAAAGAGATCAATATATTCGCTAGCTTCACCTTTACCAACATAGCCAGCAACTGCACCAGTAATCCTATAGTGATGGGAACCATCTGCTGTAGATTTTCCATGGCAATACTACAATTCTTCCCTACACTACTCAGTTTGAACAGCCTCAGAAATGGCAGAAAGAGCCAGGAAACAGAATTGAGATGATGGTGATGAAATTTAGAAAGTCCTCCCCACATATTTCTTTTACAGGCTCAACCTGCCTAATTTTCTGCTCTTATAGTGCTCCATCCATAGTTTGCAAGAGGCTCAACCTGCCTCATTTGTTGCTATTATAGAGCTCCATCCATATTTTGCAAGAGACTAAACCTGCCTCATTTGTTGCTATTATAGTGCACTATCCACATATTGCTAGAGGTTTAACAGGAATCATAATAATACTGTAGTGAAAGGCGATGAGGATGGCACCAATGTGTAACTAAAGGAGGAAACACATGGATTGGACACAGACAGCAGTGAACAGGTCCACTAGCGAGCAAAGAGAAACTGTAAACTTGTGGAATGTGGACATCAGAATCACCATCATCACCACTACTACTAGCTGGGACCTAGCCGAATTTTAATGCTGAAAAAATCACCATGCGTTGTTAGCCCCCCCCCCCCCCCCCCTCCCAAGAAACAGAAAACATGGACATTGTGTTGCTTCACAAACACGGCCTATAAGTAGTTCATATTAATATATCCTCCACATCTCTCAAAATCCTTGAACCTGATTATCTGGCATTCTTTTATACCAGAACACTTATATATTTAGATTGCATGCCATTCTTTCATATCTTCTTGTGTTGGGTTCTTATGTGACCTGCTTGCCCTGATACACCCTAAGGTCCATATAATTTGCCCTTACTAAAATACTTTACACATACACAACGAATAGCAAGGTTAATTGTTGTGGGCCCAGGGTAAATTGGCTGACGTGAGACACAGGGATGACCTGACTTACTGGTGGTATGGTACCAGAATAACGAGTTTCACATTCCATGTTACAAAAATATTGTAGGAAAAATATTGATGACCAAAATATTGAAAACCTATGTTCACATATGTAGGTAGTTGCAGGTTTACTACACCTAACTGAACGTGTATGTATCTTTCCATTATTTCTATATTTAAGGTATTTAGATGTGGACTTAAGCATTGTAAATCAACGCTTCTCAATTTCTATTTACCTCAATGAAATGTTGCTTCTCCGTATTTGTTAGCTCTGATATCCTTGTAGCATGAAATTTCTGTAGCCAATATTGAGATATGCAACCATTTCTGGTTTTGGCATACACGTTTGCAGATGTTCTTTTGCTATTTTGGGACTGCCTTAAATGCACTTCCAAGGTGCTTAATGACAGTACCATCCTGCTGGTATGTGGTAATCACTGTCAATTATTGAAATGGTGGAAATGTACTTGCTGAACTTCCTATCATTTGTTAATCTAGAAAAAATGTTCATATATAGCTTGTTAAGCATCAGTATTGTCAAATTGATAACTGCTGGTGCGGTTAAAAAAATCTATTCTTTTATCTTTTCTGAGCAAAGATTTCTGGGGCATTTTCTTACCAATACTGCCTGTCTCGATGTGCCTAGAAATATAAAATGTAAAAGCAAAAGCCATTGCCTACATGGAATCCTATGACATGACACAGACATGAAGAAGAAAACACATAGAATATTTTATCCCAAAAGTAAAGAAGACATTCAGTTGATTTGAACAAAATATTCAAGTCTCAAAGTTTCAGAGAGATAAAGTTTGTCTAAAACAGTACTAAAGAAGAGAGAGAGACATCTTTAAAGAGAGAAATCTTTTCATTTCACATGAATAAATCTACAACAAATGGGAATGATTACAATATTGCAAAAATGCATATTCCTCCCAAGAATTAAACATTCAACACACTAATATGTTGCCACATCACTCTCTCTTTATGCATACTTCCTTCGGTGTAGCAAAACAACAAAACCCTCTCAGAACATCAACTTTAAACAAACCTACATTCCCTCATTGCATTGGCAAATTAACAAAAATATTTTAAGCCAGTGTCAGAAGGTGGAAAATCATATCCAACAGCCATATCTCTAAATATTACACCAAGAATTAAACTTGCTTATACCCTAACTCAAATCAAAATGCCACGCCTCAAACTAACTAAAGCACTGAAGTAGAGCCCATCAATAAAATTACAGACACCTATCCAATGGTAAATCATAAACTTAAATAAAATTGAAAAGATACAAACCTGGTTAAACACCATTCTCCTAAAGCTGAACCCCAACGACACTGAATTACTACTTCTCTCCATAAAAAATAATCCTGTACCTATCCAAGAATGGCTCAAGATTTTGGAAGCTCTAAACTGTTCTCTTTCACTTTCTAACTCCGTAATGTCCTCGAGTATCACTTTGGGCAAAACATGTCAATAAAGGTGCACATTAGCAACTCAGGCAAAGGAGCACTCTACGCACTAACACATAAAAAAAATAAAACTGTTCATTCCCCCCTGATAATCTTAAAACAGCAGTACAATCACTAGTCCTCTTGAAACTTGACTGCGGCTACGCCATCATTACTGGCATGCCAAAAAGCCACCTGACGCACTTAAGAGCAATTATCAACATGGCTGCCAGATTTCACATCGGAAAAATGCAGTTTGAGCATATCACACCTGCCCTCAAAAGTCTCCACTGTCTTCCCATTGAAGGAAAATGCACCTTCAAGACAGCATGTATCACTCACAAAGACATTCATACAAATAACCCAGGACACTGAGAAGCTCCAACTCACTTCTTCTCACACCTCCAAAGCTAAAGAATAAATCATCCCAGGCACGCTCTTTCTCATGAAATGCTCAGAGGATCTGGAACCCACTCCCTAAGGATCTCTGTGGAAACCTCTCATTTTCTTGCTTCAAACGTAACCTCATATCTCTATTGCTTGGCAACTACTTCAACACACTCTCAAACTGAGCTATTTTTCCCAATATCCAACCCCCAGCGACAAGATCCTTTGTTGCGATTGCCTGACTCATCTTTACCATGGCTCCAAAGCAGTTTACCTAAGGCAGTAATATGTACTTTTGTGATCGAACTCAAGCTCATAATATGTAAAGCAGTCTGATACCTTCAGGTCTAGCTAGCGCTACAGTGTCAGTGGGCCAATAACATAAGTTGCCAGCCCCATCATAATTACGAGAACAGTGCTAACTCTGTAGATCCTGTGTCTTTCACTAAGAGACTTTGCAAACACTAGATGCAAAATGAGGAATAATGAGGTGAATTAGAGCTGTGATTACCAATTTCCCTAGTAATTCAACATTTCGAAGAGGGCCATCAGAAAATAACTTTAAATACCTAATAAATCTGCCATCTGCTCTTCTCAACTTAGTGTTACTGCTGCCCCTTGCAATTGTATATCTGGGGATAATGAGCCCTCTGCAGGCAGGACACAGTCGAATTACAAACCACTACACTCATGAGGCGCACATAAATTATATCTTGAAACAATTCGAAAAAGTGTATACATTTGATAGTCAAACTCTCTAATTGAATCCTGGGCTTCTCAGTGCAAGAGGCCAAAGGTAGGCTGCTTACTGGAATGATCTGTTACAGACCCCCTGGGCAGGATACGCACTTCCCGGCTCTTTTGGATACCATCACTAACCTGAGTTTGACTCACTCTAGATTGGTGATTATGGGTGATTTCAATTTATGGGATAATGGTAGCCTGGGCAGACACCTGAGAGACTTGAGGAACTCTTGTCTGAACCTCAACCTACATCAATTGGTTCAGCAACCCACTCATCAAGGGGGGAACGTGCTGGATCTCCTATTTGCTTCAGAGACCAAGACAGAGGTGATAGAAGTATTGCCACAAATCTGGACGGATCACGATCGGGTCCATTTTAGGATCAGGGTCCCCAGCCCTAGGAACAATGATATCTGCCCAGTAGCATATAGAAGAGGAAGAGAATGGGCCAAACTGGAAAGGAACCACTCTCAGCCTTTCACAAATGTAAATCTCTTCTCCCCTTCCACCTCTGTAGAGGAGAACTATGAAACCTTTTGTAATCATAAAGCCAGTACTTTGGACCCAATATTCCTGTAAAATATCTCAAATACAGTTCCCATGAGGCACAGGGTCAGACTGATTTGCATAAGGCCATGTCTGGACTGGGGTGGCAGAGTGAGCTAAAGAACGGTGATGGATTAAACCCAGATCTGTTGACTGGGTGTGAGTGTTTGATTGGTTCAGATGCTCCGTCCATCACCACCCCCTTTTGTACAGCGTTATAAACCGGCCTGCAATGCTGCACTCTGTAGAGAGCCACCCCGGCTCTCCTCGACAATGTATCGAACACGCACTCCTGTGGTGGGCTCGACCCAAGGAGATAAAATAAACGGTGAGAGAACGCTCTGGGTCTTCCCAACAAACTATAACGAACTGTGTGGTGTGCCCATTATTCCGGAGCTGCGTAGGCCCTTATCCCCCAAGGCCCTGCAAAACTACACATTCGGGAGCATGAGCTTCAAGGACAGTACACAACAGTTTGCATCCCGTAGCTCCTCAGCACGGCCCCAGTATCAATATTCTCCCTGCTGGCAAAGTCTCAACCTGCCATAGCAAGCAGAAGCACATTTGGGTGGCACAGGTTAGTCCGACAGCAGAGCAATGGGAGACATGTTTAAAAGGGCGGAATAATTGTGTCTCTGTTTTAATTCAGATTACAACATATAAAATAACGCCCACACTTTAAATGAACGATAAATGTTCAAATAAAAGGTGGGAAATTCACTCTTACATTCAGTAACCTCAATTGGTTAATACAGTCTCTCTGCAGATGTATGTCTTTGTGTAAACAGAGAAGAATCTTAGTTGGCACAAAGCACAGTACGGAATAGTGACTTTTTTACGCATAGTGCTACAAGGTCCCAACCTGGGACTGAAAGAGCACTTTTGACTATGCAAGCCATTAATTGTAAGAAGGACATTAAAAGATAAGTGTCACTCAAAGTGTCACACTTTTGGCTGTAGAATGTCACTCCGAAGTACACTGAAACTATGGAAATGTCACAAATAAGCAATCTGTAAACGTGGCATATATGTAGTCACCAATATTTAATTTACGTGCACAAACACCATCCTACTCCAAGCAGAATATACAGGTTTCATTCCAGCTCTCAAGCTAACAAAACCCAAGATAACACAACTGTTTCACTTGCGAAAGGGTGGATGAAAAACACAATATGTGCATGAGTTTTGGAACCACCAAAACTGAAACTGCGATGTTAGGTACCAATTAAAACACTTTGCAAGCTAGCTCCAGAATACACCTGAACACTCTATATCCATCCCTCATAGCACCACAGTCAGCATGCAGCCCAAAGTATACACCCAGGGTTGCAACTTCAGAAATGACAACTAACTCAAAACATAAAAATCTTTATATCTAAGTAGTACTTGTAATGCAAGTGGTAGTGAGCACAAAAATTACTTACAGCAACAAAATGTATATTAGAGAACAAGAAAAATGTAACAACCAATTGCAAAAGGTTCACCATTAACTTAACTAGGATGGCAGTCTGGACCAAAAACCAAATGAGGTGGGTTGACTTTTAGAAGCAGAAAGCTGTTGCTGTATGGACTGATCAATCCATCGACCATTACCTGCACCGTCTCTCCCAAGATGACCATTGCCCCCCACCGGAACAAAATGATAGAGAACAGCTGGGTGAATGCCCTCAACACCTCCAACACTGCAACTGCCATCAGCCTCGAACAGGGAGTGAAAATTGTCAATTCCTGGATCACAATTGTGCAGACAGCATCGTCCCCTTCAAGAGCAACATCCAGAGAAAATCCTCCAAAAAGGTCAGCTGGTACACCAAAGGACTCAGAACACCAAAACAGGACAGCAAACAGTTGGAGAGGGGATGCCAAACCAGCAATTACACCTCCGACAGGGCAGCCTTCAAGACCTCGCCCAATCTCTACCACTGCCTGCTGAGGGCAACAAAGAAGGCAGCCCTTGCCACATGCTTCGAAACCAGCGCCAACAACTTTTCAAAATCGTTAAGGAATTCTCCAACCCAGCTGCCAGCGAAAGAAACATCATTCCTTCACGGGAGCTGTCTGACAACCTCGCCCACTTCTTACACAACAAGATCGCAACCATATACAGAAACTTCGAACCCCAACCCACACCTACAGACTTGCCTGACAGATATGCCAAGACTGTAACTGACACAAACCACGCACTGATCACCTGGAACATCCTCTTCCCCCCCAGGAGACCACTTCCATGATGAAATACATCCACTCTGGAGCCCCCACAGACCCATGACTGCAACACATCTTCAACCTCAGAACCCAAAGGATTGACCAGGAACTCTCCACCCTACTCAACATCGTTATCACCACTGCAGCACTTCCCTATATATGGAAACACGCCAAAGTCAGATCACCACTCAAAATAGCATCACCTACCCCAGAGAACTCAAAACTACTGCCCAATCTCCCTGCTTCAATTCCTAGTGAAGTTACTGGAAAAGATCGTCAACAATCAACTCATGACACACCTGGAGAAGAACAAGCTATTTAATGCTTCTCAATCCAGCTTTCATAACAATCACAGCACCAAAAGCGCCTTGATCGCAGGCACTGATGACATCCGAACCCTTCTCAACCAAGGAGAAACAGCAGCTTTGATCCTCCTCGACCTCTTGGCAGCCTCCAACACCGTTTCCCACCACACGCTAATCGAAAGACTCTGCCAGATTGCCATCCAAGGAGACACGCTCAGATAGATCACCTCCTTCCTCACCGGAAGAACCTAGAGGATCCACCTCCCACACTTCACCTCTGAACTCAAGGTTCAGTGTCGCCCAGGGCTCATCCCATAGCCCCACACTGTTCAGCACATATATCACTCCAGAGGCCAGCATTTTCAGATCCCACGGTCTCAACATAATTTCCTACCCAGATGACACCCAACTCATCATATCACTTATCGGACACCACCTCCACAGATGCATGAAAAATGCTGCCTACTGGATGAAGAACAACTGCCTGCAGCAGAACACAGATACGACAGAAATACAGATCTTTGGCAAAAGCAGGAACGACTCCTGGGGGCTGTCAGATCTGGGGGTCTCTAGTTGGCAGAGGTAGGTACCAATGTCCAAATAGGGACCCTTGCTTCTAGTCAGGGTAAGGGGGATACACTCTTTAGATAACCCCTGCTCACCCCCTTGGTAGCTTGGTACGAGCAGACAGACTTATCAAGGCAATGTGTAAAGTATTTGTACCAACACTCACAGTAACACAGTGAAACCACCACAAATGAACTCCACACCAGTTTAGAAATCGAAGTATTTAATCTAAACTAAACAAGACCCAAATGACAAAAATCCAACATACATAGTTCAAGAATATGATTTCAAAAGAGTTCTTAAGGTTGCGGTTAAATAATGCACAGTTGCGTCACTTTTTAGCCAATAGTACCTTTAGACGCGACAAAAGTTCCAAGTGAAAGCTGCAGCATTGAAACACAAGCAATGCGTCACTCCTGAGACCCTGGGGAGGCGATGCGACAACCCCGTTGGACGCAGTGGGCGTGTTGCGGCAACTCCGGTCTGTATGAGGAGGGATGCGATACCATGTATGGATTCCGGTGCACAGGTTTCTTAGGAAGTGTCTCGCAAAAAGGTACGATGTGACGATCTTCGGGACGGCGACGATCTCAGGTGCGGCGGGGATGCGCAGCGTCGATCTTCTCCTCTCGCGGCCCGTCGATGCGATGGCTCTGCGATGACTCTCGCAGCGACGTAATGCGGTCCGCAAGCAGGCGGTGCGACGATCTCACCCAGTGACGACAGGCTCAGCGACGATACCCGCAGCGATGGTACTTTTCCCGGAGCGATGCATTTTTCAAGCGAAGGATGCGTCGGTTATTGCAGCGGCAAAAGGCGCTGCGATGATCTCAATCTTTGCGGCGGTGGGAACTTCCTCGCACTGACGAGGATGCACTCCGCAAGCGAGCGATGCGTGAAACTTTGCATAAAGTCTTTAGTATCTTCTTTTCCAGCTTCCCAACAACAGGTACAACTTCCAGAGGCACCACAACTGGCCCAAGCACTCTGGGAAGGACAGACCTCTCTCAGTAGAGTCCAGGGAAGCTGGAGGTGAAGTCCTTTTGTTCCTGGGACTTCTAACAGGGAGCCAGCTCTACTCAGGCCCTTGGAGATCTCTTCAAGCAAGGGGACCCAGCACAAAGCAAAGTCCTTCCCCTCTCCTTGGCAGCAAAGCAAATGCAGGTCAGCCCACAAACACACAGCAGGACAGTCCTTCCTCTTCAGTCTTCCAGCTTTCTCCTTGGCAGAGGTTCCTTCTTGATTTCATGATGCTCTCATTTTCTGTAGTCTAGGGTACTGTACTTTTACCCCTAAAAGTCTTTGTTCCCTTTGTGCAGGAGGGCTCTGAGCCCGGTCTGAACCAGTTCTGGGTGTTTTCCTGGCTTCTCCTTTCCTTTCAGAGAGAGGAGCAGGGTCATCAGCCGCCCAGCAGGAGGTGGAGCCAGCATTGTGGAAGGCAGGCACAGCCCTATTCAGGCCCAGGTGCTACCCCCTCCCAACACTCTAGATGCAGATGGAGCTATTCTGCCCAAGGATGGCCCACTCAGCCTCTGGGAGCCACCCTGCCACTCACAAACCAGACAATCAATTCACAAACATGCCAAGGCACACAGAAAGGTCAGACAAGAGAACAGCCACTTTCTAAAAGTGCTGTTCTCAAACACCAGATTTAAAAAACACCTTTCCTAAAAGATGTGTTATTAAATTCTGAGTTCAGGGATACCAGACTTGTATGTCCTATCGTGCTCCTATGGGAAGATATGCAGGTAGCCACTGTAGCCAGCATTCCCCATGATAGCCTATGGGCAAGATAGCCTTACAATAGTGAAAAACGAAAATGGCTGTAATTCAATACCAGAGCATGTCACCTGCACTAGTACATGCTCTACCTTACACATACACAGAGCCCTGCCCAAGGGGGTACCTTGGACCTTCCATAGGGGAGTCCAATGTGTACAGAAAGGGAAGGGTCAGGCCTGGTCAATAGGGACACTGGCCAGGTTGACATGGCAGTTCGCAGACTGCACACAGGCACTGCGGTGGCAGGCCTGAGACACCATTTTAGGTCTACTCATGTGGGTGGCACAATCCGTGCTGCAGGCCCACTAGTAGCATTTAAATCACCAGCCCTGGCACACTTAGTGCACTTTACTTTTAACTAAGATCTGCGGATAAAGAGGTAGAAGAGGAAAGGTGCTACGACCTACCTTGGGGGAATCGACCGTGGTGTGGAGTAGCTGCCACTCTCGGAACTTCGAGACTGCCACCTCCAGAGGCTGCCGAGGGCACCAGGCGACACAGGAAGGCCACGAGACGATCCACCCTGACACCAGCCAAAGATGCCAGGTCTAACAGGGGCCCTCAGTCCTAGGACCCACACCTACTCCCTCCAACCATGCCAGAAATTTTAGAATCTTCATAGAAAACAAGCTCAGTATGAAATCACAGATAAATGCCATCTCCTCTGCCTGCTTCCTCACTGTGCATGCTACATAAGATCTTCAAGTGGCTACCCCACACACGAGATGCACCGTGACACAGTCTGTCAGGACTGCGGCAATGCCCTCTACATACGAATCACTGCACACCTCATACAGAGACTTCAGACCATACAGAACGCTGCAGCCAGACTCATCCTTCGCCTCCCCTGATGAAAAAACCCCATCACACCCCACCAGATGTAACTCAACTGGCCCCCATACAGAAGAGATGCCAATTCAAGCTCCTGACCCACACACACAAGTCTCTACACAACCAAGGACCGGCATATATTAACCACCGCCTGAACTTCCACTTACCATCAAGAAGACTACTCTCCACCTCCCTTTCACTTGCCTATAATCCCCACATCTAAAGAAGCACAAGTAGAGGATGCTCCTTCTCCCACATCGCAGAAAACACCTGGAACAGCCTCCCCAAACATCTCCAGACCATCACCCCACTTCCAGAATTTTGAATGGCTCCAAGACCTAGATTTTCAACTAAGCCTCTGGGACCTACAAGCATCTTGATAACCTATTGGGTGATTAGCCCTGCTTTATAAATCCTGATTGATTGATTGATTGATTGGCTGGCTGCCTAGCTTCTAGGGCTGCGGTGGTAAGAACACTGCTGCAAATGTTTCTCTTGTGCGCCAGCTTGGAGATTCAGGTACCCGGATGGGTACAGGATACCCTGTGGTGCAAATTTCCTGCATAGGCACACTTTTTGCTCTGAGCTACCATGTTCCTGTAGGGTGCCTTAAATCCCATCCGTGAGGCACAATGAATGCCTGAGCTGGTCCTGGTGCTTCTCTTGTTGCCAGTTGCCAATCCACTTACACCCAGTTCTCATTGACACCACAACTCCATCCTAAACTGTGTACACGGGAGCTTCCTGTGCACGTCTTTGTACCAACAACCAAACACCTGCACTGTGATAGAAATGACCATGCCATGTTCTACTTTTTGAGGCCTAATTGCACCTTTGCTGCACAGTGTTCTTTGTAATATTCAGAAGTTCCACTAACCCATTATGAGCAATGGGGAAGCGTGATCCTAGCAGCCCAACTTCAACTTTGATACACGAAACATCACCAAGACACAGCAGGAGCTTCACATACAAGAGGGGGTCACAGCTGGATGAACCTGACAATAGCACATAGACCCTCCTTCTCCAAATGAGCCAGTTTGCAGCAGATCGATGGCAATTTGGATAATATGACCGCATGACTGGGTCACCTTAAAAAGTACATTGATAAACATGAGAACTATCTAAAAGAAGCATAACATAGTGTCTCGACCCTAGAAGATGCTGTTAAGGATGCTTAATAAAATGACATCAAACCTCATGCGAGTAAGGGTCACAAATGAATATTTGGAATCATGCTCTTGGCATAACAATCTCCATATTTTTAGACTGGTGTAAACGATAAACCTGGCAAAATGGAGACATTTATTGAACTGCTGCAGGGGGACCTATTTGACAGAGAGAACTTTTCCCAATGTTTCATCGTCAAGTGGCCCCATTGATCTCTGGGCCCCAGACACCTTCCAGATGCTCCTGCTCATCCTATCATAGCCCAACTATATGTGACAGGGATACAGTGTTGTGACTGGCTAGAGAAAATGGTAATCTCACATAGAGGGAGCTGATCTAGCCATAAAACCTGATTTTACCTTAGCTGTACAGGAAGACAGGAGGGCATTTACAGTGCTAAAAAATCAAGCAGGACAATGATATGCTGTATGCTATGTTAGTTCCACTAAAGCTGCACTGCCACATCGAGAATTGAACTGCATTCTTCACTTCACCCAAGGAGGCAAATCAAATCTCACCTTAAGGGCCACAGCAAATGACTTCTAAGATGACCACCCCCACTGTGGGAGGAGATGCTGCCTCTGGGGATCTGTTTGACAACGTTGAGTAAATAACCCTGATCTGAGCGACTCCAGCAGCCCTTAGTGGCCCTCAATGAACTGTGCTAGAGCAAGTTACCCTAACCCACTACATGGTTGTCTGTGATGATGTGTTTTTTGTTGTTGATCTTGGGTGCGCAAATATCCTCCTTAAGGGGGGTGAGGTTCATATGTTCCCTGTGCTGAGCACCAGTTTGTTGATTTCATTTGGGGAATTCTTGGTCATTTGACATATGGCTGGGGTAGTCAGCGTGGGGGGAGATGGGACTATATGGCTTCTGTTGTGTTTTTAAAGTCGTGTCGTATACTTTGGCTCTACTGCGCTGGGCTGTCATGGTCAATTAGACATGTACACAGTTGCTACCAATACTTTCACCTTTTTGTATTGTTCTCTCTGTCTCGCAGATGCGTAAAGTTAATTACATTACCAGGAATGTTAGGGGTCTCGGCAATCACAAGAAATGCAGACTGATATTCACTTATTTAGGAAGGGACAGGATGGGGATGTAAGTTCTCCAGGAAAATCATATGGTGCCGGGGACAAGGCAAACATTGCAAATCGATCAGGGGCTACAAACTATTTTTCCACTCGTAGTTCCGACCCGGCGGGAGTGGTTATTCTAGCTATAAAGGCATTATGCTTCACTGTCAATTACAGGCGCTAGCCCTCAGGCAGATTCATTTAAGTCTCAGGTCTACAACATGATGCACAAAAATGTTCATTAACTCCTACTCCCCTAACTATAACTCACCAAAGAATATACTGCACAACACTATAGCAGATGTCTCAACACCAATATTTTCTAGGGTGGAGGCTTCAATTTAGTACTCGACCCTCATTTGCACACCATGAACCCAAGAAGTGCTGACCACCCCGGATTAGAGGCCCCTTGTCAAAAATCAGTGGCTGGTTGCAGAGACGTGGTATTCTACAGTGAAACTACAGAAACATGGGCAACGTTGCAGGCCTTGAGAGCACAAGTAAAAGAGGCAGAGTGACACTGTACTTGTTTCGGGGAACCCCGCTCAGGATATTCACAATTAGCTGCATGTTTCCCTATTCTTCCCTTTAAGATACCTGCATTATAATGGTTGAACATATTTGCAGCAATTGCATTCTACTGTGTTTGTCTACAGCTATGAGACATGCAAGCACTCCTAGAACTTTTTTCTTTTATATTGCTAATCCAGAATTGCTCTTATATATGACTCCTTGTATTTGATGGGCTGCTTTGTATCTGTTGATTTTCTTTTACTTTTGTTTTGTTTCTTGTGTTCCATATCCCTTTTGGTTTTTAACATGTTTAAACATTCAATGAAATGATTTTATAAATAAACCAAGCAGCCCACCTGCCACTGAACTTCCTGTTCACAGTGCCAATCACTCAATTGAATTAGAGAGGGTGGTAAGCGCCAGTGCTTAATTTGTGAAGGAAAGTGTTCCTGTGCTGCCCACCACCGCTGCAAATAAACGTCAGCACACCGAAAACCAAGTCTGGTAGTCTTTAATCCACTACCAGACATTTCCTTCTCCTATTTCTAGATTGTGCAGGTTCCTGCTTTCTCCCTTTTTGACGGTTTAGCCATCTTTCATCACACACTAGAAGAAAACTGCCCTTGCATCAGGGCCATTGATTTTTTGGCTTTTACAAACAAAGTCCCACTTGAAATACAAAAAAATTAATACTGAGCAAAAAGAAAAATGTGCCACCTTAGCATTCAACTCTGTCTTAAGTACCACCTTCAAAGCAGTGGATGCATTTAAGTCAGATAGATCCCCACAGGCAGGGTATGGTAGATATGGTAGGCAGACTTCTAACTGGCAAGCAGAGGGCAGGGCCTCGGCGGATCTGACAGATCAACATTCAGTGTCTAAGTGACAATGTATGTTCTTCATAAAAGAACCCACTATTTCCAAAATGAACCAAGAGACCAGAATAAACCCTCACAATCATACGTAATGCCTCAAATTATATCAGCACATACAAAATGTACTTTAAAAGAATCTATAAAACACTTCTTATGATGCTTCATTCATTTCAGTTTAGACATCACTTCTACCAGCCAATTCCCAGTAAATACTCTGGAACTTTAGACACCTTTTAAATAAAATAAACTAATATAAATTGATCACGAAGTGGCCATAGACTCATATTTAACAAAGTGCTGGATTAATCTGTGAAAGTTTAGTTGATAAATAAGATATCTTACAGAAGAAGTACAAATCAGTAAGTTATTCGATCATATGGATAAGTTTCTCCCCGAAATCTTGGGAGAGCCTACACATCTGTCTGCCATGCAGATTCTGTTGGGGGTAGAGATGGGCGCAGCAGCGGACATAGTACCTAGCAAATCAGTTTATTTGTTTTTCGTAGCCACAGCTGTGGTTAGGCTCTGTAGAGCGTCTTGTTGGCTACAAAAAGATGCCCCATCATTTGAGGCATGGAGGGCAAGGTTCCTTGGTATGTTCAATATGGAGTATAGTTTATATGCTCTTAAAGGTAGGCGGAAAATGAAACTTGGGCGGCAAATTTGGGAGGCAGTTATGACTTATTTGGAGACATAAAGCTCTAGCTCGGATATGGTCTGTTGTCTTATTTTGCTTATAAGTGTTTAATTTTTTTTTGCATTTGGAAACTTGCTCTATATTGGATGGTTGTATTATCCCCTGTTCATATGTGACAAAAGGTATTCATTTTGCAATTTTTCTCTGATTCTTTTGGATGCTATCGCCTATTATTCATGTGCCTTGTCTTCTTTGGTGTTTGTTTTGTACTCATTTATTTTCAATAAAAATATATAAAAAAAAAAAGAAGTACAAATCAGCCTATGACATAAAATCATGTTAGGTAGCAACATTACTGTCATCAACAATTATTAAGAAGAGTTTCTAATCATGTCCTAAACCTCTAAATTGCCATACATCAGTAATTCTATACTATAGTCCCTTCTACTCCCAGCAACACATGAATTGCTTCACATCTGCATGTTTAAACTATCAATATAACAAACATTTTCTAAGATTCAAAGATGTACCATAAAGGCACTATCTTTCATTGACTCTTTGTTATCAAACAATGACAAACAAGTTGTCCTTCTAGCAATATTTATCACTTAATTATCTTATTCTATTCAGATGCAAGAGAGCTTTAAATTATAAAGAACTAGCTAATGGCAGTCCCGTTACACTTCATCATATATATTGCACTTTATATACTCTGGTCTCTCATGACTTTCAGATTACAATGGAAGCAATATTGTAATTTTGAAACTAATTTCAATTAGAGTATTTCAATTGAATTCAAACCTAAACATACTAAGTATTATTATAACAGGCACCAAAGGTATCTCATCTAATTGAAATAATAAACGGCAGGAAACATTTATGTTTCTTCTTCTGAGTACACTGCATTGCATTGCATTAATACATTATCCATATTTTTAACAACTCATGATAGCATCATCTTTCCAACATTTATTACAGCAATAAACCTAATATTTTTAAGAGTTTTCTCTCTACCCATAGTACCTAAAAAAATAAATGAACCATTATACAAAGAGGACTTAAAAACCCTTCTGTTCGAAGTAATGATTCTTTAGTTTCACATTTTACTGAAGTGCCATTTATTTTGTTTTTGTATTATAAAACATAACATTTTTGGTTTAGCAGGCTTTTCACTAAGCATAAATGTGTTCAGCGTATTACTTGTTAAGATTGGACTCTATGGGGTCATGGTTAAGGATTCACAATGTGTGACGGCAAAAGAGTGTCTGAGTATTCCCTGTAAACTACGGTCCTAATCATCATTGTTTACACCTGTACCAGTTTTTTGAGATTTTGCAGGTTTTGCACTTCACAAAGTTGCAAAATTAATTTTACTTTTTAAAAACAAAAAGTTGCAAAATAGAAGACTCAGCAACTTGTTACACTCCAAGTACATTCTTATAATATATGCCAGTGACTGTACATTAAATGCTACTAGTGGGCCTGCAGCACTGATTGTGTCACCCACTAAAGTACTCCTTTGAACATGTCTCAGGCCTGCCATTGCAGCCTGTGTGCACAGTTTTGAACTGCTATTTTGATCTTGCAAGATGAACCTTTTGCCAGGGCTAAACTTTCCTTTTTAATACATTTAAGTCACCCCTAGAGTAGGTGCTAAGCATCCCAGATTGTAGGGTGCAGTACATTCAAGAAATAAAGCATGCACTTTTAAGTTTTACGTGTCATGGTAGTGAAAAGCTCTTAAATTATTTTCTCATTACTACCAGCCTACATCTCCCATAGGAGAACGTTGGGTTACCTTATTATTTTTAATTAGTGCTTGCTTCCATTTGGGAGCAAGTAGGAATGTTTAAGAAACTGTAATTTAACATCCTCTTTAATGGTACAGTCAGATTTAAGTCACAATTCTGAAAATGCCAATTTTATACTGTTGTTTTTTTTGTCCCAAACATTTGGTGCCTGCAGCATGTATCTTTGGTCACATGACTCGGTATAGATGGCAATTGGTCTTTGTGTATTGCTTCCGGACAGCTGAGCCAAAGGGGGAACGGGTGTTGGCAGGATGGGCTATGTCTGTATTGATAGAAGGGTGGGGCTGTCATCTATAACACTTGCACATCACAACGGCTTTGCCAGAGAACACTCACAAAGGGTTTGACACTAGTCTTTTGTGCCCCCAGACAAGCTGGAGCCAAAGCAGGGAGGCAGGAAATTCCAAACACTTTTAGAGGTGTAAAACTCCACAACCTTCTACTACTACAAAGCTAGCAACAAGTATGACTATTAGACCCTCGGACCCAGCTTTTCAATATGCCGCTGCTGCCCTGCTACTCTGCTGCCTTGTTGCCCTGCTTGCTGAGAAGGAAGACAGGACCTGGACCCATCATCCCAGGGTGAGGTGTCTCCAAGGGTGAGCTGATTAACCTCCTGTCCTGAGCTGCAGGGACATAACCATCTACAGAGACCTCTCTGCATCTGCCCAGCTTACCCCCGCGGTGTGAACCAGAAAGTGAACTTCTCTGTGCCCTGCAGGCCTCTGTTGGAGTGAGTTCCTGATCCCAAAGAGGTGTCCCTCAGGTCCTGGGACCTTGGTGTGGCATCAGTTGGGCCTCTCGCCAAGAAAAGGAGAAATCCAATATTGTTGGGCTCTTTGCAATGTGAAGCTCAGGTGAACCCAACTCTGCACACCACAGTGACCTCCAGCAACGCACTTCACAGTATAACATCGACAGCCCGTGGTGAATGTCAATGCGAAGCTGCAGCAATGACCATCCGTAATGTTGGACAGGATCTTGGCGTTACAGCGATGACCATCCGCATCACCCGGCCTATTGTTTGTGCTACAGCGACAACCATACACAATACACTCCTGTCTCCTGGCGGCCCTCTCCCCATTCATGAAACTCTTTGTGCTGGAAAAGTATCTCAAACAGTGGGATTAACCTGGTCCCTATATCCGGCATGCGCTCCATCACGGACAGGCTGAACTTGTGACTTTCACCTGGTCTCGCACAGCCAGATAACCGCAAGTGGTGCTTTGTGATTTTTGGTGCTAAACTTACCTGAATATTTAAAACGGCACATGTCCAGTTCTACTGGCTGGATTTTTGTTGCTTAGGTCTCAAATAGTTTATTAAAGTTTACTCTATATTTCTAAATTGGTGGGATTTTTCTTGTGCTATGTTGTCACTTTATTACTGGTTTTAGTGCTGCATAAATACTTTATACCTTGCCTCGAAGTTAAGCCTGGAAACTTTTGTGCCAAGCTACCACAGGGTTAAGCACAGGATAATTTGGGGTTTGCTTGTGTTTCACCTGACAGAGATTGTGAGTGCTGTTTTATTAGGGTTTCATCTGCTTCAACCAGTAACACAATTTCCTACACTTATCTTTAAAATGTATCGCTAGAGGACAATTAAAATCATTATTTGCAACTTCATAAGCATGTTCCAAGGCCAGAACTTACTTCCAAAATATTTTACACAGGTGTGCGTTTTTTCCTATTTATTGCCCACTTAGCACTGCAAAGCCAAAAATGAAAGGGCAAACTATGTGAGGAGTGCACATTTGATGATATAAGAGTGAAAACATCTAGAATGGATTTATAATAATCCCAAACAAGAAGTGAATGGAAAAGAGGCAACATATGCTTGGCCTCACTTGAGGAATACAAACTGTAATAAAAAGAAAACAGCTATTTTAGAGTATAGCCACAACATTTCAAGTGTAATTTATGGGCTTCCAGTGGCTAATTACCTTGCCTTGCAATGATACTTTGGAACTTACAAATGTATGTGAAGAAAGGAGGCTATCATGAAGTTGTCTTTCTATCTGTTTAATCTAATGGAAGCCAGTTATAAAGTATAGAACAGACAAATTACACAGTATTTTAAAAGAAACAACAACACCTAGAAGGGTTTGGTGTTGAACTACTAATGTAGGTAGCTCATTTGTGTCATTAGTACGCACCATATAGATCCCCGCATAGTACAGCACCTCCTCTTTCTTGCTGCTAGCAGTCAGTTTAGTAGTTATCTTATTAACATCTCCAAATATTTAGCTACACTATTCTATCTGGAAATTTTTAAGAGATGTAAACATTTCTGTTTCATTATGAACTTAACAACCAGGACAATGCTTTTAAAAAATACAGTGTCATGTAGGCTATATTATGGCACTGTTGAGTTTTCTATGTGCATGGTCATTGGTATGATCACTCTGCCAGCAAATATTGCCTTTATTGAGCCACCAGAGATTATCATGCTGTGTTGAAGTGTTGGGCCAGGCAGAGCCATCATAAACCTAACATTTGCTCACCTTCTATTCAAGCAAACACATCTTTTAATGCCAGCTCACACTGCTCTCCTTCAACACTTGTGAGCTCTTACTACAAGTGCATCAAGTGTCACCAAATATAGACCCAAGTTCATATTGAGAAATTGGACGACTTCTATGAATTTTTGAAAAAACAAACCAACTACAGATGCCTGTTCTTCTTAGATGGTTTTTTAACTGAAATAACTTTATTAAAATTGTCTATCAAGTATCATTAGTTTGCCCTCCATAAACGTTTGTGCAAATATATTTTTATATTAAACATGGATGAGCAAGGAAATAGATAATAGGGAAGAGGTTTTCAAAGACAATTTAAAGCGATTCCTTTAAACCTCTGTGCAATCTACAGTTAATTCATCTATGGGAGCAATTTTTAAATATATTGATAATACTGTTAGATTTGTAATAATTGCTAATAAGCAGTCTGCTGGTGGTGGTGGATATTTTTATTCTAAAAATATCTTAGACAAAAGCCCAGACTCATTTGTTGACAGTTTTCAATTTACATCTCGTAACTAAGGGCATGATTACGATGTCGGGCGGAAAGCCTCTGACCGACAGTCGGATTCCTCTAGACCGTGTTGGAACCCATCCGCCCGACTTGGTCGGAATCCAATCTGTCCGAACGATTACGATGTTCATCAGACCATCAGACATTCCGAATCGGCTCCGACCTGCTCTAGGAGAATCTGTGTCAGAGCAGAATCGTACAGCTCTACGGACATAGCTTCCGCCCGACCAATTAAGATGTCAGATTCCAACAGCCTTTCTGACTCAGTCTGTCCGATATGAAAAGGCTGTTAGAAACTGACTTTGGGGGCTACCAGCAGGCCCCTCTTCATCCTGAGACCTCTGGTTGCGGGCCGTGATGGTACACAAGGGACCCCCCATTAAAACCATGCGCTGTGTGGCAGGCACCATGGGGGGCCGGGACAGGGTGTAAGGGTTTCCACAGACACCCATTTTCCCCATAGGAGCCAGTATTGTTGGTTAGAACACAAGCTCCCATAGGAGCCAATCGGAGTCCGACAGAACGGTGTTCGGCGACATCGTAATAGGTCATGCGGCACCACCGAGTGCGAGTTGGTCAGATACCGAATCCGAGATGATGTCGGGCAGAACGGTTCTACCCGACATCCTAACGAGGCCTTAAATGTATTCTTCCTGAACAACAGGGGCCAACAGATTCAGCGGGTACATATGTTCCCAAGAATTCTGACAATGACAATCCTGGAGTTGAGGATAATATATCCAATAATTATTTTCGTGGTATGCCTAGTAAGAGACTCTCCACAAAGGGGTAGATAACAATAAAAGAAAGAAAGAGAAAATAATCTGGGGTTTATATATACCTGGACTATGATGATTCAGACATGGTGATATGTTCACTAGAATCTGATTCAGATAGACAAGATGAATCTGATGGGTTTGGTATTAATAAAAATAAATGTAAAAGGCTCAATAGTTAGAGTGCGACCTATTCATGCTGCTTTGAGGTGGACCTCTCAAATAGTTTTTCTGAAGGCTTGACTCCAGGTAACATCAGAACCATGGTTTCTCAAAACTGTTACCGGCTTAGCCAATATAATTTCCTAAGTGACCATGTTTAAACTATTATGCACTCTATGTGTAGCTTTCTCAAACTGATGCATTTCTAGCATCTCAAGGAGTAAAAGATGCTTTTTCCCAGAAGTTGTGACTCAGTTAATTGGGTTTGACCCTTTGGGTTCCTAAGAAATGTGCTTATAGCAAAGAGAAAGAAAACAATAGCATTTAGTAAACTATCTTTTCCACTTCAATAAGTTTGTACTTTACAAACATTTCAAAATTGAAATTATTCTCCATCTCAGAGATTGCTTACAATTTCTAGAATGGATGGTCCATTTAAACTTAAAGGATGCCTAACTACCAGATCCAATCTATCCATCACACCACAATTACCTACAATTTCAATGGCAGGAGACTTTTTTAACTTTTACTACACTCCCCTTCGGTCTCTTGTAGAAGTCAGTGGTGTTTTGCCAAGCTTCTCAAACCAGTAATCACAAATCTCAAGTCTCAAATCTAATTTATTTAGATGACATTCTAAATTTATCCCAAGACAGTAAAACATGTATTTCCCATTCACAAATTACCATATCTCTTCTGGAAGATTTGGGGCTTGTCCTTAATCACCCACAATCTTTATTTAGTTCAGTTCCGATATTAGCTTAGTTTTCTAGTGAACTCTTCATCCTCCACTCTGCAACTTCTAAAAGTAAAAAAGAAAATCATCAGAAAAGAACTTTCTTTCCTAATAACTTCTCACATATCTTAGGAATGAATTGTGTGCTATCTTGCATCCTCAGTACAAGCAGTATTTCCAGACCCTCCATATTGAGCTCTTCAAAGACTGTCTGTATGAGAAAAGGTTTACGCTACTTCAACTTAATTCATTTTGATCAAGAGACCAAAGAACAAGCAAACTGGTGAATGGAACTCGTTGAATCGGCTGGTTAGGCTTCAGCACCACTCTTGATCTACAGTTAGAGCTCAACGTAAGCTGTCAGGGTGGAGTGGCAGCTGCAGCCGGTCATCAACTGGCAGCGCATGGTTACAATCTATGTTCATAATTTAGAACAGCTTGCAGACTCCTTTCCAAAACAGTGTTTCACTAAAAATCACCCTCATTGTCTAGTTCTTATAAAAGTGGAAAACCTCACAGCTTGGAGATACAACAATCAACTAGAAGGCACCAGGCCGAAGACCCTACAAAATCTTGCAAATCAACTTTGGGAATATTGCCTGACATCACATATCAATAAGAACAGAACATATCCCAGGCCAACTAAATAGAAAAGCAGGCTGGTCCACACTCCATCTCAAGGATTCCAGATACTGGCAGTTACAGGCATCAGTTTTTCATTATTTTCAGAATCTCTGGGTTCTACTACAAAGATAGAAATCTTTGCATCTAGACTAAAAACAAAAATTCTCAATCCTACAGCTAGAGAACAGGTCCAATGACTCTAGCAATGGATGCATTTTTACATTCTTTGACCCAAGGTCCTCCAATCCACATGATCTTTCATTACCTCTCCAAAAACAAGAAGAAGTTATCAACACTACTAGTAATCACACCACTTTGTCCGTCACAGATATGGTTTCCAGATCTGCTTCAAATATCATTGGAGATTCGGATTCTACTTTCCGATTACCCACATCCAATCCGAATCAATATTACAATCTGACTCTCTCAGGCAATCTTCAACTCATGTCCTGGAAAATCCCAGCTCTCGCTGATCTATACCTGACTTTCGTAACACATGTTTGAATTAATCAATAAAGCCTGGAATCCAGCAACTTTCAGGGTCTACAAATCAGCTTTGCCCTGTTGAACTGGATGCTCCACGGAATCAAATTCAAATCCCGTTTTGGCAAAAATCTCTTCCTTTGCCAATTTTTTAGGCCATTTGGTATCTTCAGTTGGGTTATATAGGAAAGTAAATATACACAGACCTGCAGTTTCATTACATAAAAAATACATCGTAGGAAAACAAGTCTGTGAAAATCCTCAAATATGCAAACTACTCTGTGAAATAAGGTTGAATATACTGCTGACTTCTTAATATACTTCTTCAGATGCATTCCAATTTGATTCTAAATTTGTTTATTTCATGGCCTGATAATATTACCATTTCTTTAAAAGACTTTTCTGCAAAATTAACAATGTTGCTTTGCTTGAGCTCCTTTAAAAGAGTTTCAGATGTAAACGCTCTGGATCTTTCTGCCAGGTAGTTTCTACTGAATCTCAAGAAGAACAAAAACGTCAGTGGGTGTCCTACTTTTATGGATCACTCTAATAATGTCAGAGGCAGGAACAGATATTTCTGTTTTTAGAGCTTATTTGGCTGGCAGCACTGTGGCTTCAAAGGCTTTATGGACTGGAGCTTGAGTAGAAGACATTCTGAGATCAGCTGATTGGTCTTCAAAAGCAACTTTTAACTTTTTTTATTGAAACCAGTTTATAATACTACAGATTCTGAGATTAAAAACCTTATAAAAGCATAATATGAGCCTTCTGCACTGAAATAAAATAAGATTTTCCAAGTGTTAATGTGGAAAGTTCCATTTTTTTTTAAAGACACAGAGGTAAAAACAATCCCACGGCTAGAAACTTCTTCTACAGCTAATAATCTACCGTACTTTTCTGGGATATTATTATTTATTACTTTTCTTTTCAGTGCTGTACTCAACTGTTTCACAATCACATTGAGTGTTATTGGGAAGGCAGAGAATGTGGTTCTTCTGCTAATCTGCACCAGCAGTTTTTCATCATTTTAACCTTTTTTTAGAGTAAAATAATATAAACCAGCTCAAGCATTAAGTAAACACAAGATATAAAAACAGCAAAACATCAAACAAAAAACGGATTGATAATTTAGTATAAACAGCCAGAGGAAGCCATAATGCAGAGAGCTGTAAAATTAAAACAAGTATAAAATTGTGGCATGTTTTACAATTTTGACGGGTAGAGAAGAGAGAAGAGAAAAGAAAGATAAGAAGGGAAGGAGAAAAAGAAGAAAGTTAAGTACAAAGTATAAATGACATAGCTAACATTCTAATAATACCTATACAACCAAACAAAATAGGCGCCACCTCATGGGAGGTCAAAGGCTGTGCGAACAAGTCTGGAAGAGGTAACAGTTCTGGATAGGTATGAAGTGAGGGGAAGCCAGAATAAATCGTTAGGTGTAGTGTAGTAGCGTCTGCTCTTTCTAACCTGTAGTGGTGACCTAATAGATTCTACCAGGCAATGAAAGTAATTTATGAAGTGTCTTTCCAATTGGATGTAATAATGTGTAAAGCCATGGCTATCATTAAATCAATACATTTCCCATTTGTCTTTTGAGAATGCCAGAGAGGGTGCAAACCACCCAAGAATAGATGAACAATATTAAACATAATATCTGTAGATAAAATAGTATTAATCTTATCCCAAATTAGTAACCAGAAACTCTGAACACAGGGACATTAAAAAACATATACACATCATCACTTTTTTCCTGGGCACAATCCAGCAATTAGGGGCCCATTATGATGACGGGCGGACTTAGTCCGCCCGCCATCATATCGGGACCCGGGACCGCCCGCCATAAGGGCGGGGGTCCCGATCAGGGCATTAGGATGCGCCCGCCACACAGGCAGGTGCATCCTGTATGGTTACCATTGCGGCGGGCGGAGCAGAAATCTCCGCCTGCTGCAATGTTAAAAGTGCACGTTGTGCTTTTCAAAGCGCAACATGACAGGCACCGCGCGGTGCCTGCCATGTTGCACTTTGAAATGCGGGGGGTTCCATAGGTACCCCCCATATGCAACCCCCCAAGTCAGGGACTTCCAGGGGGCCCGCAACGGGCCCCCGCAGGGAGTCTCCGCATGCCTTTCCGTGGGGGCATTGCCGCCACGGAAATGCATTGGTGAAAGCCCATTGTAATATGGCGGGCGGTGTCTAACAGACACCGCCACCATGTTACTCATTTTCCGCCCCGGCCGCAAGGCGACCGGGGCAGAAAACATGCGGGCGGTGTTTCTCCACACCGCGGTCCCCCCGCCATACTAATATGGCGGGGGGAATTGGGCTGTGGATGTCGGGCGGATTTCCTCCACCAGGAGGAAATCCGCCCGACATCCTAATGGATCCCTTAGTGTCTGTGATAAGGTGAAACTTATATAAGTGAGTGGGAGTGTAATATCATTTGTTATAAAAATAAAAAAAAATTATGAGTAGTGGGAGCAGAGAGAGAGGTAGTATGTATCTTAGCCCGAATTGTTTCCCAAGCATCTTGAGAAAAAAATTGATTGAAGTCCATCTTCCAATGTAACTCAACTTTAGATTTAGGTCTATTCTTAGGCGGGGAACACAAAAACTTGTTTAAATATAGGATGCCTTTACTAGTGAGGAAATATCAGTGGGAGAAGAGTGAGGCATTTGGTGGATCAATGAGGAGGAATATTGTAAAAGAAGCTGAAGAATGATGTGCCTAATATGGTTATACTGAGCTGCGTAAAAAGATATGACCTCATATTTAAGATGGATGTCCCTAAATTCTAACACAAAGTCATTTTAAATTATATGAAAAAATACTAATATCCTTCGTCAATCCATTCCTTCCAATAGAGAGCCTGATTATTTAATTTAACATGCTTATTGTTCCATATACAGGTTTTTAAAACACTTTCAAATAGGGAATTAGACTTAAAAAGTAAAGGTGTGACAGCAGAAAGGGAATTTGAAGTAGGGTTGTAAAGAAAGTCCTAGGAGCCTGAGAAATATGGGCCCTCTTCATAAGTGAAGAAGGGGCATGCAGGCACCTTCTAGTTGACGCTATACTGTACATTAATCCAAGAAAGGAACTGAAAAAGAGGTTGATATTTGCTTGAGAGAAAAAGCAGAGTAGTATTGTTTGAGATCGGGGAAATTAACCCTACCATTATTCTTAGCCTGTTGGAGCCTAAAGAAAGAAATTCTTGATTTACGTTTATTCCTTAGAAAAGATAGAAGTAAACAATTGACAGACTTAAGGAATGCAAGAGGGAGTTTAACAGGAAGCGAGGACAAATAAAAATTAAATATTGGTAACATCATCATTTTAATCGTGGCTCATCTCCCCCACCAGGATGCAGATAGAGGAGACCAAGTAAGAGACATTCTAGAAATGTTTAACTTAACAGGGTCACACCGAGTGGGACGTGGGACGGGTATGCTCATATGTGAGTCCCGTGCTCTCCATGCCACTGGAATCAAGCTATCCTGGCTGATGACGGCTGATAGCCAGAAACCGGTCCTAGGATGCTAAGTTCCGGTCCAGGGAAGACCTGGCTTGGCAGTTCGGGCTGGACTGTTCCCATGAGGCACAGGGTCAAGACTGATTTGCATATGGCCATGTCTGAACTGGGGTGGTGTGGTGAGCAAAATAACGATGGATTAAACCCAGATCTGTGACTGGGGCTGAATGTTTTGCCATTGTGCAACATTCCGTCCATCAATTGTTGGTTTTGCATTTGTCAAACCGAGTGGGACGGGTATGCTCAGATTTGAGTCCCGTGGTCTTCATGCCACTGGAAAAAAGCTATCCTGGCTGATGACGGCTGATAGCCAGAAACCGGTCCTAGGATGCTTGGTTCCGGTCCAGGGAAGACAGGGCTTCGCAGTTCGGGCTGGACTGTTCCCATGAGGCACAGGGTCAAGATTGATTTGCATATGGCCATGTCTGAACTGGGGTGGTGTTGTGAGCAAAATAACGATGGATTAAACCCAGATCTGTGAATGGGGGTGAATGTTTTGCCATAGTGCAACATTCCATCCATCAATTGTTGTTTTTGCATTTGTCACACCGAGTGGGACGGGTATGCTCAGATGTGAGTCCCGTGCTCTCCATGCCACTGGAATCAAGCTATCCTGGCTGATGACGGCTGATAGCCAGAAACTGGTCCTAGGATGCTTGGTTCCGGTCCAGGGGAGACATGGCTTGGCAGTTCTGGCCGGACTGTTCCCATGAGGCACATGGTCAAGACTGATTTGCATATGGCCATGTCTGAACTGGGGTGGTGTGGTGAGCAAAATACAGATGGATTAAACCCAGATCTGTGATTGGGGGTGAATGTTTTGCCATTGTGCAACATTCCGTCCATCAATTGTTGTTTTAACTTAACATGGTCTACATTAATTTGACTGGTTTCTTTAGTAGTGTTAGAATAGAGAATGCCTACACATTTGATGGGTTTAGAAGTCCAGGTAAAACCTGTATCCTTAAACATATCAGTGAGACAGTACTCATTATGTATGTATGTATTAGTATTTGTAAAGCGCACTGTGACCAAAATGGTATCCTGGTGCTAACTAGACCACTATGTGAGGGAGTCGCCTGAAGTGAGTCTGAGGAGCTGAGCCTGACTGTTAGAGAGGAAAGACCTAGGTTTTCAAAGACTTTCTGAACTTCAGCAGGTCAGTTTGAGATCTTAGTGGGGCTTGCAGTTTATTCCATTTCTGAGCTGCTTTTGTGGTAAAGGCACGTCCTCCTTTTCTGACTTTTTTGAATCTATATTCTTGGACATAGTTACACGTAGCTGATCAGAGGGGTCTGCCAGAGGTGTATTTTCTTAGTCTGGCTTGTAAAGGTTTTGGGGGCACATGCATCAAAGGTAGAAATTGTGAGTCCTTAATAGTGACTATTAAGGAATCGCTATTAACCTACGCATGTAGGTTTCGCAAATAAAATTGTGATTCTTACATATTCCCTAATAGGGAATCTCAAATTGCGATTCTCTATTAAAGAATGGCTTCTCATTCATTCCTATGGGCCTAGAGGCCCATAGGAATGAATGGGATTGCATTCACAATTTACGAGTACCTAATAGGTACTCGTAAATTGTGCATGCAATTTCAAGGGTGTAAGGGGGCCAAAAGGCCACCTTGATGCACCCCCAAAAAGGTAAGTATGCACATGTGAAAAATACATTTTTTTTTATTTTTCAAAGGAAATGCAAATTACCATCAACTTGAAGTTAATGGTAATTTGCGATTCCAAATTCCGAAAACACAATTTGCGAATGCATAATGCATCACATTTAGGAAACTGCATTTGCAAAATAGGTAATTGCAAAATTTGCAATTACCTATTTTGCAAATGCTTTTGGGTTGATGCATCCCAAATGGCATAATAAAAGTCACAAAGGGGCTGATTCTCAGAAGTGGTCTGTTTGCGACCGGTATTTTGCTTGATGCATGTGGCCCTTGGTCCTTTATTGTGTAGTCCCTTGTGCACAATACAGAGTGATTTGAATATAATCCTCTGTTTAATAGGCAGCCAATGAAGATTTCTAAGGGCATTTGTGGCAGAAGAGTGTCGGGTCTGTTTAGTGTTAGCTTTGCTATGACTATCTGGATGCGTTCCAACTTCTTTAGGAAAAAACTGGGAGTTCCTAATAAGAGGGTGTTACAATAGTCCAACCTACGTAATACGACACCTCTAGAAATCAATGATCTAGCTGGGAGATGAAGCAGTGGGTATAGCTTCCTGAGGGAGACAATCAGTGCGAAGCAGGTCCCAGTAATTCCATCCCATAAATGGCCGTACCTCTGATTTCTCTATGTTGAGTTTATATCCAGATACTAAAGAATATTCATTTAGTAAATGGAAAAAGGCAGGAAGTGTATTTTGTGAGTTTGACACATATAGTAGTACATCATCCGCATACACAGTGAATTTTACTTCCAAATGCTTATATATGAATCCGGAAAAAGCCAACAATATACACATTTTCTCTAGGAAAGGTTCCAAAGATAAAATAAAAAATAGAGGGGAAAACAGCCAGCCTTGTGTAGTACTTCTGAAAAGAGGGTAATATGTAGACTGTTCACAATTAATGAAAATTGAAGTGGAAGGCTCAGGGCTCCATTAGGATGACGGGCGGCCTTTGTCCGCCCGCCACCCTATCGTAGAACGGGACCGCCCGCCATAAGGGCGGGGGTCCCGTGGGGGGAATTAGGATGTGCCCGCCACAGTGGCGGGCACATCCTGTAGTTTTAGCATTGTGGCGGGCGGTGCACTCTGCACCGCCCGTCACAATGTTAAAAATGCTTTTTTGCATTTGCATATGCAAAGCGGCAGGCACCGCGCGGTGCCTGCCGCTTTGCATATGCAAATGCAAAAAAGCACTCTGCACCGCCCGTCACAATGTTAAAAATGCTTTTTTGCATTTGCATATGCAAAGCGGCAGGCACCGCGCGGTGCCTGCCGCTTTGCATATGCAAATGTGGGGGGGTACCAAAGGTACCCCCCCATGTGCCCCCCGACAGTGGTGGCAACCTGGGGGCCCTGCAGGGGGCCCCTGCAGCAATCTCCGCCTGCCTTTCCGTGGCGGCATTGCCGCCGCGGAAAGGCCTCTACTTTTTGCCATTGTAATATGGCTGGCAGTGTCCATTGGACACCGCCACCATATGAATCTATTACCGCGGCGGTAAAGCGGCGGACGGTCTTTCCGTCCGCCGCTGTCCCCTTCGCCATCCTAATCTGGCGGAGGGGAAAACGAGAGTGCTTGTCGGGCGGATTGCCTCCGCCAGGGTGGCAGTGGCCACCACCACCCTGGCGGAGGCAATCCGCCCGACATCCTAATGGGGCCCTTAGAGTATAAAAAATATATAAATTGAAGAACCTGGGGAATGAAACCGTGCCATTTTAGGGCACCAAACAGAAAATCCCAATGAACACGATTAAAAGCTTTTTCAGCATCCAAATTTATAGCAGCACATGGTATGTCAGATTTGGAGGCCATGTGGATAATATTAAGGAAGGTTCTAGAGTTATATGAAATAAAAATCCTTTTGCAAATCCTGATTGATGAATATCTATTAAATCTGGAATAACCTGCTTAATCATATAGCAAGGGCCTTTGCGAATATCTTGCAATCCATATTAATAAAGGAGATAGGCCTATAATTCCCACATTTAGATGTTTGTAGTGCATTCTTTATTTCTTAGATTTCTTCCAATAAAAATCATGTGAACCCTTGCAAATTGGTGCAGCATACGCTATATAAAAAAGAAGACATACCCCTTAATGTAACATTTTTCTTCGTTTTTTTAAATTTGGAAGAAGAATTCTTTTTATGAATATCGGTAAAATAAATAAACATTAGGTTTTACTCTAAAATTATTTTAAGACCAAAAACGATAACATTGTTACTGGCTATAATTGTTATATGAATAACACGATAGGTATTTTAAGACAGCGCTGCTGAAAATATGGATAGGTAATGCAGAGCTAAGGGGTGAAATAGGGGGATAACCACCAGTAATTGACAGTGCATCCACGGTTTATAAAAAGCAAAATAAACCCTTGAACAGTAACGCTTGACTCGTACATTCGTAAGAGACTAAGGGCCCAATAAGGATGTCGAGCGGATTGCCTCCGCCAGGGTGGCGGTGGCCACCGCCACCCTGGCGGAGGCAATCAGCCCGACAAGCACTCTCGTTTTCCCCTCCGCCAGATTAGGATGGCGAAGGGGACAGCGGCGGACGGAAAGACCATCCGCCGCTTTACCGCCGCGGTCGCCTTGCGACCGCGGCGGTAATAGATTCATATGGTGGCAGTGTCCAATGGACACCGCCAGCCATATTACAATGGCAAAAAGTAGAGGCCTTTCCGCGGCGGCAATGCCGCCACGGAAAGGCAGGCGGAGATTGCTGCGGGGGCCCCCTGCAGGGCCCCCCTGCAGGGCCCCCAGGTTGCCACCACTGTCGGGGGGCACATGGGGGGTACCCATGGTACCCCCCCACATTTGCATATGCAAATGCAAAAAAGCATTTTTAACATTGTGGCGGGCGGTGCAGAGTGCACCGCCTGCCACAATGCTAAAACTACAGGATGTGCCCGCCACTGTGGCGGGCACATCCTAATTCCCCCCACGGGACCCCCGCCCTTATGGCGGGCGGTCCCGTTCTACGATAGGGTGGCGGGCGGACAAAGTCCGCCCGTCATCCTAATGGAGCCCTAAGTTGCCATGAAAATCGGGAATATTGAAATTAAGTTTTACCCGAAAACGGGCTACATGATGTAAATATAAAACTTATAATGGCTTGCAAATATCACGTGAGCATTTATTTAATAAGTGGAATTTGCGCTTTAAGATTTAATCATTGTGGTGTTTATAAACAAGAGGAGTCTGGCCATTGACATAATAGACATTCAAAGATGGCGCGGCCATGAATGTGGATAGGCCCTGTTGTCTTATAGTTTTATTCCAGGTGATTCTTGTTAGCAATCAACAGCGGGCTATTAAAATGATGGCTAGGCTTGTCCTTTTCTCGAACACAAAGGATGCCACGCCATGGAGCCGGCTAAAACCCGTCTTGAAGTAAGTTGCACCGCAGCCTTTTAGTGTTTTTTTTAAACTTAGACATTTCTGAATAATCGCCTAAAACACTCGAGCATTATAATATTATAGTTTTTCTTTTAGGAAGACGAAGCATGCGCTTGTGTTTATGACCATTTACAGTTACTCCCTTCTTGGGAGACGATTTAATGCGCTCGTTGTTATGACTACTTATTTATTCTTTTTGTGTAGTGACGATATTCCCACTAGACATTACGGGGATACTGAAAAAAACCACATGCATTAACAGCATGTGCTTATGTATATCACTTACGATCTATATTTTTTGTGTACTTTAGGGGCATTACCAGTAAAGCTTATTTCACTCTTGGCTAAATACGTTTTGTGCACAATGGAAAGTTTCTTATAAAATAATTTTTATATTAGAGTTAAAAACATATAAACTGATGAATATGTTTTCTCCTGCATAGCGCTTTGGGGATTGAGGACTATTGATCTGAACATCGTTTCCAAGAATTCCCCGTATTACAGTTATCCTGAATATAAAAGAAAGAAACAGTCTTAAGGTACGCATTTTAACATAGGAACATGCCCTCAGCTAAACATTTAGATATATTTTTGCATCTTAATTAATTAGGGATTAGTTGACTAAAAAATTATAATTTCTTCAAATTAGGCTATTTGGAAACAACACGGATCCCATTGAATCAAAGTTGTTAGGATTAAAAACAGTTACATTTTCTGGTAAGATATGCTAACTTTTCTTTGGAGTGTTAACCTATGAGGGTAATTTAATCTTTGTGAGCCCACCTGAACTTTTTGAAAAAAAAATTAAAAAAGGAATATATGAGAAATTACGCTGTTGTTGAGCCTATATATTCTATAGGTTAGGCTAATTGCAAAGATAATACCAGGACAGTACCAGTGGAATGTTTTAGAGATGTACTCTGACTTAGGACACTATGGAGCATTAGAGAATATATTGTAAATAATTGTATAATGATGTAATATGTTATTAGATGCACTGTATGTAATGTAAAATTGTCTTAATTGTAAATAGTTAAATTTCTATATAATAATTGTATATATATGTGTCACTTGTAGCCTTGAAGAAGTTCGTGAAGGACGAAACGTGTTGGCTATGGCTACGATCGTTTTTGATTGGAAGAAATTTAAGAAATAAAGAATGCACTACAAACAACTCAACTGAACTACTATCATCTGTTTCTAATATGTATTGTAAATATAACTGTTATCATTGTTTGGACATTGAGCTGTAATTACAATCAGTGTGCTGGAACATTGTATGTTGCGTTTGGGAGCAAGACATGTTTTGTCTTAGGAGATTTAGGGGCTTTTGAATCTCCGGTCCGCTGCACCTAGAATTTATACAAAGGAAACACTAAGGATAGGTGCAATTGTGCTTGACCATTTTCCCCGTTCCTCTCTGCAATCATTTAGGTAGAGTATCCGTTTTTTAGGGGAAAAATAATTGTTTTCCAACATTTTGATTTGTTTAAGCCAATGTGAAGAATATTTAAATAATTTATTTTTCTTTGCTACAACATAGTCTTTGATAAAACCCCTAGCAGCCGCTTCATAAGCATTGCACATATAATTCATCTGTGAATCCGCAATAAGCCTGAGAGCAAAATAATTGTTAGTAAAGTCTATGAATGCATCTGTTAACTGCTTATCTTGCAATGATACATTGTTGAATCTCCACCTATTAGAACCGGAAATGTTGTTAGGAGTGTCTAAATCTAAAATAACAGGTGCATGATCTGAAATCAGAATGGAACCAATCTCAACATTTGTAACTGATTGAAAAACATTCAGTGTGACAAATAAATAATCTATTCTGGACTGTGAAGTGTGTGCAGGGAAAGGATAAGTGAATTCTAACATGTCTGGGTAAACTGTTCGTCAAGCATCGATTAAATCTCTAGAGGATATAACCCTCTCAGGAATGTATCTAACCTTAGATCAACGATCTATAAAGGGGTCCATTAATTGATCACAATCCACCCCTATATAAAAATATATTAAGAACAGTTGGGTAAAAGAGTGCAAAAACTATTCCAAAATTGGGTATCCACACCTTTAGGGCCATAAAGTGAGAAAAGTGAGAAAAATGTATCATTCATTTTAACATTCAATAGTAACCATCTACCAGCATCATCTTTAGTTTAATTGATCTCGTGAATATTCAGAGATTTATGTACAAAATTTAAAACACCATTCTTATTATTAACAGCAGCAGAACTGAAAACAGATCCCACCCATTGCCTACGCAAACAATCGGCATCACCATCCTTAAGATGCAACTCTCCTTGGGGGCGTGGCCAAGATGGCGGCGGAGTAGGACGTGCTTTATAGTCCCTCTGGCGCCGCCAGAACTTTAGCCTTGTTTATTGCCCAGTTAAGTGCCCATCCGCGCCTGTAGCGGCGTGGCCCTATGACCAGGAGCTTACCTGATGCCAGTGGAGCACTTATTGTTGGAGCCGAGCAGGTATGGAGAGGGGCAGCATAGTGAGGCCCTGGCTGACATCGGGCCCGGCGGACCACGTGGCAGCAGAGGCAGGGGCCTGCAGACGTTCGAACAGGGCCTCGGAGGCTCATCGCTGCCGGCTTTGTCCGGGTGGCGGGGCGAAGAGAGTGGTAACTGCGGCGCCGGGGGAGGCGGAGGCGCATTGCCGAGCCCCGTGTGGTGTATGGGGAGCAGTGGCGACGCACCTGGAATGGGTGGTACAGTGGAGTCAGGAATGGCCCGGACGCCCATTGCAGAGGCGGCTGCCGAGACCCGCATGAGGCGCTTGTGAGCTCCCCTGCCGAACTACAGCAAGTGGAGCTGCGTCTTCCGACCGCACAGTCCCCAGCGACAGAGGTGAGGAGAGTGTGGGCGCCCCCCCGGGAATCCGAGCACTCGTTCCGCGGACCGGCGGATGGCGGGGGGGCCCGTGGCGTGAGGCCTACTATGGGGTGCAGCATTGGGCCCCCAATGCAGGCGGGGGTGTGAGTGGCTGGTAGCATCGTTCCGGCGGCCCTGTGAGCTGGTGACTGGGGCCTTGCCGAATGCAAGAAACCTACTGCCCGAGAGGTGGGAAGTGAGCCCAGGGTTCGGCGCACATCCCCCCCCCCTCTTCAGACTTCAGGGTTTAACTGCCTGGCTGGGTGAAGATTAGCTCAGGGGGACTGGCCTACTGTCTGCCTGCGTATCGGCGGGGGAGCTTTGACTGCAGGCGGCTCTGGGGGCACCCACCCTGCTGGACGGGCCTAGCTGCAGTCTGGGAGCCTCGTGAACGGCCTGCCCCCGCTGCCCTGGTACTGTGGAGGTGGGCTGAAGAGTGCAGGGGGCGGGCATTCCCCTGAGCGTGGTGGTGTACTGGGGCCTACCCCTGATTGGGCCTTGTGGTGGTGTGCCTCTCACGCGCCAGACAGACTGCGTCACAGATTGGGCTGCATATCTGCTTCTCCTTAGGGGAGGCCTTATTTTTATTGAGTGGTGGAATTGGGAGCGGCTGCTCTGCTGAGTGAGTCGGTGGGCAACTTGGAAGACCCGAGGTGCAGCAGGTGGACGCAGGAGGCGCAAGGAGCACGTATTGGCACTCTGGAGTGGCAGGCTGTGAGGCAGTGGGGTTGGGGTCTCTCTGAGGGAGGACCTCGCGGGAGAGTGCCTTTTGCCCTATGTCCTGTTCACAATCCAGTTCAGACAGCTGCAAATTTGAATGCCGGGGCGCGGGTCCCCTCAAGGTGCAAGATGGCGGTCGCCAGAACCCGAAAGGATAAGCCTTTGAAAGATGTGCCCCAGAAGGTGACGGGGCAGTCCACATCGCCGACTGCGGATAAATCCCTGCGCACTGATAATAACGAGGCACCGGCGACCAAGGCCTTCTTGCTAGAGTTGTTCTCCGCCATCAAGGAGGACATTTTAGAGCTGCGCTCACAGCTTATGTCTGACCTGAGAGATATGAGGCGCGATGTGGACGCTGTAGGGGAGCGGGTACAAAAGGGGGTGGTGATGTAGGGGAGAGGGTGGCGACTCTTGAAGAACATGACCTGGGAACGGCAGAGGACATCAATCAGCTCCAACAGGATGTGATTCGCCTCAGGGAACCGAACCTGGATCTTCAGGCGCATGCCGAGGACTTAGAGAATAGATCTCGGTGGAATAATATTCGGATTCAAGCAGTTCCGTGGAAGGGTGAGGGGTGTGGAGTAGTGTGGCTCACTGGTTAGAGGCGGCAAACCCGGGAGCAGAAGTCGGCCTGGGACCAGGGTTCAATTCCCGACGCGGCAGGGTCGTGGACTTGGGTCAGCGGACTCGATAATTCTCGCTTCGGTGCTTACTCTAATCAGGGGTTCCACTCGGCAACTCTGGGCATTAGCTTGCCTAATCTCCACAACGGCCCCATCAATTCCGGGGATGCCTGGCTCCACCTTGGGGACTCCCAGCAGGGACCATCCCACAGGGAAAGCCAGGACGGGTTCCCCAGAGTTATACAGCGCCAGGAAACCTACGGACGGGTAGCAGTGCGCTTTACAAGCTCAAATACATTTACATTTACTGATCTGCGTGAGTATGTAGGAGCCCTTTTCCGTCGGATCCTGGATGAGGAGGACCTACAAGATATTCAACTGGACTGTGTCCACCGTGTGGGTCTGCCGTGGGGAGCCAAGGTCCCTCCCCCTGACATTTTGGTGTGTGTGCACGATTTTCAGCTCAAGGAGAGGATCCTCCGGAAAGCACTTAATCTCAATCCCCTTCAATTCCGCGACCACCACCCTGCGCCTTTTCAGGACTTGGCGGCCTCCACGCTTGTCAAGAGCAGGGAATTCAGGCCCATCACGACTCACCTGAGGGAGCAGGGCATTCCCTACTCGTGGGGTCACCCGTTCCGGCTCATTTTTAAGTTCAAAGGCAAGCTGGTTCAGGTCTGCTCCCTGGAGTCGATCTTCGAAGTTTTGGGATTGGAGCAGGCCGCTCCCACGACTAGAAAGGACGGGTCCCCTAACAGGCAGCGAAGGCGCTCCGCGGAGTGGCAACGAGTTGGAAAGCCTGCTTCCGCTGCAAGGCCTGACTTGTCAGCGAGCCTGCTAGAGAGTGGGGTTGCGGTTACTTCTGTGGCCCTGGTCACCGACACGTCTGGGGTCTCTTGAGGCCCGACGGCTTGGCACTAGCTGTGCCAGTAGCTGGCGCCGGAGGCGGACGTTTCTCCGATGAACTTTGCTGGCATCCTTAAGTCCGTGGTTGGTGATGAGTCCTGTATCAGGAATTGGGAGGGTGAGATGTTGGCAACATGTTCCCCTGCTATTGGGGCCTGTTTAACGGACTGTTCTTTTCTCTTCTCTTTTGTGAATTTTGAATCCTGTGTTCTAGGGGGGGTTTTAACTCGTGCATGGGGTGGGGGGTTGGGGGGTTTTGGGTTGTTTTAGGGGCTCTGCATCAGCTTTCGAGGGAATTGGGCAAGGGTCCAAGGGGAAGTTGGGGCAAAGTGGTGTGATGGGGGCTTTGGAGTAGGGCTGTGCATTGGATGTCTGTTCCTTTCATTGACACAATGGGCAGGGATCTGAAGGTAGTGAGCTTCAATGTTAGGGGCCTTAATAGCTCAGTGAAACGGGCTGCTAATTTATCCCTCCTGGAGAATGCGGAAGGGGGTGTGTGCCTGCTACAGGAGACCCATCTCCTCTCTAAAGATGTCCGGTGAATGGCAGATAAACGCTTCCCGCTCCAGCTGTGGTCTTTAGGACCGAATAAAAAGAACAGGGTGGCTATTCTTTGTAGTGCGCGTGTGCATTGTAAAGTTATCTCCCAGGTGGTGGACATTAAAGCAAGATTCCTGGCTGTTTGTGTGCAATGGGGGGAGATGCACTTCACAATAGGGTCCATTTATGCTCCAAACGTCCAACAGGAGTCCTTTTTGAAAGCGGCTCTCTCACAGGTGCTGGCGTCGCCGTATGCCCTGGTTCTGGTGGGTGGTGATCTGAACATTGAACATGGAGGCGGGTGTTGACAGATCTGAGCACCGGTCCCATCAGACGGCGGTGATGTCACAGGGAGGGAAGCAGTGGCTCTTAGAGGGAGGGTTGCACGATGTATGGTGCGTTCAGCATCCCCAGGAGCGTGATTACACCTACTACTCAGCAGCTCATAAGACCTATGCACGCTTAGATAATTTCCTAGCCATGTCCCCTATCTTGCCTCAGTTGTGAGCAGCAGATATCGTGCCGCGTTCCTTGTCAAACCATGTGCTTAAGTTGTCCTTACTTCTAGCGGCGCTAGGCTCCCGCCGGCTGGCTGGCGCCTTCGCGATTCATTGCTCCACTCAGACACGGTGGTTGCGAAGATTCGTGACACCATCACTCATTATCTTGCTGAAAATGAGGTAGGGGATACGGCCCTTGCGTCAGTTTGGGAGGCCCTGAAATTGGTGGTACGGGGCGAATTTATAGCGATTGCTGCGACGTATTCCCGCTTGCGCAAAAAGAAGCGCGCTGAGTTGGAGAAGGAAGTTAGTGGTTTAGAGGCGATTCACAAGAGGACTGGGGCTCCGAGGGTCTGGAGGGAGTTAGAGACGAAGCGATGCATGCTGAAGCACCTTGACCTCGATAGGGCTGCGCATACCTTATTACGCTTACGTCACAAGTTTTATCTCTGTGGGGACAAGGGGGGACGGATGCTTGCACATAGGTTGCGGGCACGCACTCAACTCACCACTACACAGACCAATAGGGACCCTCAGGCGACAGAGCACACCACTGATGCTGCCATTGTGGACACTTTTTGCCAATTCTATCAGACTTTATACAAGAGGGAGGGGGCGACTTATCAAGGAGTGGCAGACTATCTCGCGTCGTGCGGTGTTACACCCTTAAATCGGCGGAGGCATTGGACTCGGTGATCCGCATTGAGGAGGTCATTGCAAAACTGAAGGTAGCTAATCCCCTGGGCCAGATGGCTTTTCTGCTATCTTTTATAAAACTTACTGTGTGGAGCTGGCTCCTCTCTTGACTCGCCTTTTTAATTCCTTTCTTGATACAGGAGCGGTGGCTCCGTCCATGGCAGAGGCGGCAAATACGGTCATTCTTAAACCTGGGAAGGACCCTAAAGAGTGCGGTTCGTATAGACCGATCTCGCTGCTCAACATTGAAGCCAACTTGTTTGCGGGTATGCTAGCTGCGAGCCTTAGCCCCTTGATGGATGGAATCATTGAGCCGGATCAAGCGGGATTTATCCCAACTCGGCAAGGGGGAGACAATACTAAACGGTTGCTCCACCTCATGGATTTGGTCCATCGTTCACGGACGCAGGGTTTCTTGCTTTCGATCGACGCGGAGAAGGCCTTCGACAGCGTCGACTGGGACTACCTGTTCGCTGTGTTGAGGGCGTTTGGAGTGGGGGATAATTTCCTGCGGGGGGTTCAGTGCCTCTATGATGATCCCAAAGCGGCTATGCCTGTAAATGGCTGCACATCTGCCCTTTTCCCCATTACTAGGCAAACGTTACAGGGGTGCCCCTCTCCCCGTTGCTTTTTGCGCTCCATTTGGAGCCCTTTGCTCAGCGCGTCCGGTCTAACGTAGAAATTGCTGGGATCAAATTTGGGGCTGATACTCACAAGATCAGTTAGTATGCAGACGATGTCATCCTGTCATTAACCCAGCCTCATTTCTCTTTGCGGCGCCTCTCGACGGAACTCTTAGAATTCCAGAAGGTAGAGGGTTTTAAAGTTAACTTTTCCAATTCACAAAATCTTAATCTCTCCGTCCCTGAAGCAGATGTACTGGATCTGAGGCAGGACTTTGCCTTCCAATGGGTACACACCGACATGCCGTACTTGAGTATACGATTGGCCCCCTCCATTGCTAAAACAGTGTCCTTGAACTATAGAGTGCTGGTCGATCATGTTACCAAAGCCCTATCGGATTGGTCTCGTCTTAATTTGGCCTGGTATGGGAGGTTGGCTGCGCTAAAAATGACTGTACTTCCCCGTATCGTATACCTCTTTCAACTGCTCCCTTTGAGTCCCCCACAGGGTACCTTGCGGAAGCTGCAGGCGCTCCTCAACAGGTTCTTATGGAACAATAAAAGACCGAGGCAGGCGTTGTCCGTAGCGACAACCCCGAAGGCGGCAGGGGGGCTGGGCTTTCACCTGCTGATAGCGTACTTTCAAGCATCTTGCCTGAGGTACATAGTCGAATGGAACAGGACCCTATCTAGTAAGCACTGGAACTTTATGGACCAGACGGTGGCAGGTTGAAATATATGGCGGGAGTTGTGGTTACAGTGCAAGCACAGACCTTGGGGGTCTTTATTCTTCCACAGTGACTTCCCCGACCTTAAAGGCATGGGATCAACTGGCGCAACGCAAGGGGTGGACTACTTTCCCCTCCCCAATGACCCCTATCATTGATAGCCCGGACTTTTCACCGGGCCAAGCGTCCTCAATCTTCCATCGCTGGCGAGAGGAAGGCTGTAAGAGGGTGGGTTCCCTTTTTGACTTGGAGGGCCTGATACCATTCCACCAGCTACGTACAGAGTTCTTCCAGCTGCCGATGGCTGATGCTTTCCACTACTCGCAAGTGGCACATTGGGTGACCCAACCAACCAATGTTGCCTCCATGTCCCGGCCCTTGACGGTGTTTCAAAATGGTTGGTCTGCAAAAAAGATGACCGGAAACTCATCTCGGAGTTGTATGCGATGATCTGGCGTCAGCCTCGCCGGCAGCGTACGCCTGCACAAGTCCGCTGGGAAACCGAGTTGGGACGTCCGTTGACGAGAAAGGAGTGGGAGCACATCTTCTATCACACACAGCTCACGCCCTCTAACACTGTGGGCACTGAATCCTCCTACAAGGTAGCGGTCGTGGGATGTCACCAAGTCGGCCCTCTGCTGGTGGGGGTGTGGCCTCTCAGGGACACTGGCGCACTTGCTATGGCACTGCCCAAAACTGGGGCGGTATTGGACCATGATTTTGGATGAGTTAGATGCTGCATTTCAGATTACATTCCCCCGGATGCCGGAACTTACGCTGTTGGGGCTTCCCCACTCTAAGGGGCCCATTAGGATGTCGGGCGGATAGCACGACATCCTTTGCCGCCCGCCACCCATTTCCCCCCTGCCATATTAGTATGGCGGGGGGACCGCGGCAGACGGAAAGACTGTCTACCGCTTTTCTACCCCGGTCACCTTGCGGCCGGGGCGGAAAATTTTTAATATGGTGGTGGTGTCTATTAGACACCGCCAGCCATATTATGATGGGCTTTGGGGAATGCCTTTGGAAAGGCATGCGGAGACTCCCTGCGGGGCCCTTTGCATGCCCCCTGAGACTCCGGGGGGGTGGAGGGTGCACATGGGGGGTACCTATGTTACCCCCCGCATTTCAAAGTGTAACATGGCAGGCACCGCGCGGTACCTGTCATGTTGTGCTTTGAAATTACCATTGCGGCGGGCGGCGCTTTCAGCACCGCCCGCCGCAATGGTAAAAATACAGGATGCGCCCGCCAGTGTGGCGGGCGCATCCTAATGGCCAAGGCGGGACCGCAGCTCCGATGGCGGGCGGGCCCGTTTTGCACGGGGATGGCGGGAGGACAAAGCCCGCCCACCATCCTAATGGACCCCTAAGTTCTTTCCCCTGCGCTCGCTGAAGGGAAGGCAGATTGCACTGGCTTTGTTAGCTGTGAGGCAGGTTCTTCTGGCGCACTGGGGCTCCCCGACTGTGCCTGACCCCCGAGACTGGTTTCAAAGACTCTGGCACATCCTAGCTATGGAACGACTCTCACTGGGAATGGATGGGAAAGGCTCTGAATACGCTAAGCTCTGGGGCCCGTTCTTACAGCTTCTTTCCAAAGACCTCAGGTAAGTGACTTGCCAGAAGTACCTGCAGATCCTGCAACTCATTCCTTTAGAGCCAGGGGGGGTTAAGCCTGTGGATTGAGCGCTGCCTAGTAGAATGAGTGGATCCTGGAGAGTGAACAGTATAGATAGAAGCTGGTGCGGAGTGGGGTGGGAAGGGGAGGGGGGTTGTTTGGGGGGGGGGAGGTTTTTTCTTGTTTTGTCTTGTTTGTTACGTGATAAAAGTGGGGTTCATTGCTCAGGCAGGGCTGATCCTCAAGTTTACTTCTACCTACGCGGGGTCATCCTCTGGGATGCAGGCCCAGACGCTGTGTCATCATTATGAGATTGCGCCCTGCCGGCACGTTGATGTAGGCAGCTGGGCTGTGTACCATGTTGTGTTCCCGCACAATAAAAACGATTGACTCCAAGATGCAACTCCTGTATAAAAACAATCTGGCAGTTCAACTTAGAAAGGTGAGTGAGCACCCCCTGTTTTTAACAGGATTTCAAAGTCCTTTTACTTTCCAGGAAACAACACATACATTAGCCATAGAAAACATATACCTTAACTGTTAACAACAAGACAAGAATTTGTTTTGACACAGTTAACCTGACACCAAGTATGTAGAAAGTAAAATAGACTGGTGGACTAGACAAGAATACAGGGTTGTGAATAAAAGCAAGGAGAGAGCCACAATTAGTATATGTAAAGACAAAGGAGAGAATATAAAGGGAGAAAGGTGATAGAGAGAAAAAACAGATAGTTTGGGACGGAGAAGACAGCTTACCAGTGTTTAGAAAAGTCAAAAGATGACAAAAAGTTGAAGGACACGATTATCAATGAGAATGAGAAATGAGAAGGATACCGGTGACGAGCGGGGGAACAAGACAAGATGTTCAGCTTGAAAGGGAAAGTAAAGAGTAATGGATAACAGACAGATAACACCAGGAACAATGATATGCTACAGAACTGATAAAGGAGAGAATACCAAATACTCAAATAGATAAAGCACACCTGACAAACCTACCATACGGTAAAAAGACAAAATATCGAATTCAAAATATATAATTACCAAAATATCGAAGTCAAAATATAGAATGGACAAAATATCCAATGGACAGAATATAGTGGTGAAAAATATCGAATTGAAGGTAAGTGATATAATATCGATTTTTTAAAATATAGAAAGTCAAAATATCGAAGTATATAATATAGGTATTAAAATCTATCGAATTTTTAATAATATCGAATGTTTTAAAGTGTTTTGTATGTTCGTATATAAGTGAAAAGTGTATATTATTTTTGTAATTTATTTTAAGTAATGAATTTTATGTTATTTAATTTTTGCGTAATTTAAATCTGTAGCGGGTTGTGGGTTCATAGGGGAATAGGGTGGGAAGTAATTTAATTATATTAAATTAAATATTAATTTTGAGAAATTACTAATTATTTTAATTTAATTTTGCATTTTAGTTCTGTAGCGGGTTCAATCAATCAATCAATCAATCAAGGCATTTATAGAGCGCACTACTCACCCAGAGGGTCTCAAGGCGCTTGGGGGGGGGGTGCCGCTACTGCTCGAACAGCCAGGTCTTGAGCTTCTTCCTGAAGGAGAGGTGGTCTTGGGTCAGGCGAAGGTCGGTAGGGAGGGTGTTCCAGGTCTTGGCGGCCAGGTAGGAGAAGGACCTACCTCCTGTTGTCGCTCTTCGGATGCGGGGGACGGCGGCGAGGGCGTGATTGGTCGATCGGAGGTGGCGTTTGGGAGCGTAGAAGTTGAGGCAGTTGTTAAGGTAGCCCGGGCCTTGGTCGTGTAGGGCTTTGTGTGCGTGGGTGAGGAGACGGAAGGTGATTCTCTTGTTGACGGGGAGCCAGTGCAGGTCTCTCAGATGTCCGGAGATGTGGCTGCGTTTGGGGACGTCGAGGATGAGTCTGGCTGAGGCGTTCTGGATTCGCTGGAGTCTCTTCTGGAGCTTGGCGGTGGTTCCGGCATAGAGGGCGTTGCCGTAGTCCAGTCGGCTGGTGACGAGGGCCTGGGTGACCGTCTTCCTGGTCTCGGTGGGGATCCACCGGAAGATCTTCCGTAGCATGCGCAGGATGTTGAAACAGGACGAGGAGACGGCGTTGACTTGTCTGGTCATGGAGAGGGAGGAGTCCAGGATGAAGCCCAGGTTGCGTGCGTGGTCTGTCGGTTTGGGTGCGGCGCCCAGGGCGGGGGGCCACCAGGAGTCGTCCCAGGCGGAGGGCGAGGAGCCCAGGATGAGGACGTCCGTCTTGTCTGAGTTCAGTTTCAGGCGGCTGGTCGTCATCCACTCGGCTACGTCTTTCATCCCTTCGTGGAGGTTGGTTCTGGCGGCGGCGGGGTCGTTGGTCAGGGAGAGGATCAGCTGGGTGTCGTCGGCGTAGGAGATGATGGTGTTGAGGTTGTGTTGGCGTGCGATGGCCGCAAGGGGGCTCATGTAGACGTTGAAGAGGGTGGGGCTGAGCGAGGAGCCCTGAGGAACGCCGCAGATGACTTTCGTGGCTGCAGATCTGAACGGTGGAAGGCGGACTCTCTGTGTCCTTCCAGCGAGGAAGGAGATGATCCACTCCAGTGCCTTCTCCTGGATTCCGATGTTGCTGAGGCGCTGCACTAGGGTGCGGTGGCAGACAGTGTTGAACGCCGCGGAGAGGTCTAGGAGGATGAGGGCCGCTGTTTCTCCGTTGTCCAGCAGGGCTCGGATGTCATCGGTGGCCGCGATGAGGGCGGTCTCGGTGCTGTGGTTGGCTCGGAAGCCAGACTGTGAGGGGTCGAGGGATCCATTCGTCTCGAGGAAGGCGGCAAGCTGCTTGTTGACAGTCTTCTCGATGACCTAGGCTGGAAACGGGAGGAGCGAGATGGGGCGGTAATTCTTGAGTTCGGTGGGGTCCGCTGTTGGTTTCTTTAGCAGAGCGCTGAGTTCGGCGTGCTTCCAGCTCTCAGGGAAGGTGGCGGTGTCGAAGGAGGTGTTGATGATGTCCCGCAGGTGGGGTGCGATGACAGCGTCGGCCTTGTTGAAGACGTGGTGGGGGCAGGGGTCGGTCGGAGATCCGGAGTGGATAGAGTTCATCGTGCGGATGGTGTCTTCTGTGTTGATCCGGGTCCAGGCGCTGAGGGTGGTGGTGGGGAGCGTTGTTTGTGGGCTGAAGCTGTTGTGTATGTCAGCGATCTTGTTGTGGAAGTAAGAGGCGAGGGAGTTGCAGAGGTCTTGCGACGGGGTGATGTCGTTGTTTCCGGCATTGGGGTTGGAGAGCTCTTTCACGATGTTGAAGAGTTCTTTGCAGTTGTGTGCGTTGTTGTCCAGCCGGTCCTTAAATGCTGTTTTCTTGGTGGCGTGGATCAGTTGATGGTGCTTCCGGGTGGCGAGCTTGAGGGTGGTCATGTTGTCCGGTGTTGGCTCCCTTCTCCAGGCTTTCTCGAGGGCTCGGCAGTTCCTCTTGGAGCTCTTGAGTTCGTCGGTGAACCATGAGGCCTTCTTGCTGCCGGGTCTGCTAGGCGGGGTCCTTAGTGGGGCGAGGTTGTCTGCGCAGTTGCTGATCCACTTCGTGAGGTTGTCGGCGGCCTGGCTGGGGTTTGCTGAGCTGGCGGGAGGGTGCTGGCTCAGGGAAGCGGCGAGCTGGTCTGCTGTGATCTTGTTCCAGTTTCTTCGAGCACCCTGTTGCTGGTGGTGGTGGATCGTGGATCTTCTGAAGCTGAAGTGGACGCAGCTGTGGTCCGTCCAGTGGAGTCCGGTGGCGTGGCTGAAGACGATGTCCTTGCAGGATGAAAAGACAGCGTCGAGTGTGTGTCCGGCGAGGTGGGTGGGGGTGGTCACCAGCTGCTTGAGTCCGAGGTTGGTGAGGTTGTCAAGCAGGGTGGTGGTGTTGCGGTCGCTGTTGTTCTCCAGGTGGAAGTTGAGGTCTCCGAGGAGGATGTAGTCGGCAGAGGGCAGGGCGTGCGGGCTGATGAAATCGGCGATGTCTTCGCTGAATTGAGTGCGTGGTCCCGGGGGTCAGTAGATCAGGGTGCCTCTGAGGGTGGTCTTGGGGTCGGTGTGTATCTGGAAGTGCAGGTGTTCGGCGGTTGTCAGGGAGTCGTCGGTGTTGGTCGTGATACGGATGGTGTCTCTGTGGATGATGGCGATGCCTCCTCCCGTTCGTTTGACGCGATATCTTTGGGTGATCTTGTAGCCCTCTGGGATGGCGATGGCGATGTCGGGCGCTGAGGAGTCGTTCATCCAGGTTTCCGTGAGGAAGGCGACGTCAGGAGCTGTGGTGTCGAGGAGGTTCCAGAGTTCGATGGCGTGTCTGTGGACGGAGCGGGTGTTGAGCAGGATGCACTTGAGGTGGTTGCTGCTGGTGTTCGGCTTGGCGGGTGCTGGGCAGGTCCGGATGCAGGTGAACTTGCAGGCGTGGCAGCTGAAGGGTCCGTGGGTTCGTTTCGGGGTGGCTCGGTGGCATCCCGGGATTCGGCCGGTGTTGAGTGCGTTGAGGGTGGCGGCGTCGTACGTCCGGCGGGTGGGCTGGGGTCTGCGGGGGCCAGGGGTCCTGGCACTGGGCGCGGTCCAGGCGCGGACGGGCGCAGACGGGCTTACCTTTGGCGCGCCTTCGGCGCACAATCGGCGCTCCCGCTGCGCGTGACCGCTGCGCGCTCGCACGGTCGCCATATATGGCGAAGTGCGAGGGAGGGCGGAGCAGCTGGGAGGCGGGAGCAGGGAGGGCACAGAAAGAAAGGGGGCGTGGTTAGGCAACGGAGGCGGGAAGCGGGGAGCGGGGCGGGAGGACACCGGGGTTACAGGGGGACAGGCAATGAAAATAAACAAACAATGCAAACAAATACAGTAAAGTCAGAGCAAAGGGGCGCAAAACAGGAAAAAAGAAAAGAATACGGGGCATAGGATCCTAAAGGGCAACAACAGCGGACACAGCCCTGGAGGTCCTGACCGCAGGAGACCACGCCGCTCGGTGGCAGGGGGCGTGGTCAGACGGCGGCGGTAGGGTCAGTGAGGTTATTGTGGGTTTATAGGGGAATAGGGTGGGAAGTAATTTAATTGTAATTATTTAAATATTTTTATTTATTTGTTGGTATTCATTTTGAATTAATTGTTAATTAATTTTTAATTGGTAATTAATTTTCAATAATTGATTAATTGATAATTATGTTATAATTTTATTAATTTATTTTCTGTCGCAGGTTGTGAGTTTATAGGGGAATAGGGTGGGAAGTAATTTAATTGTAATTAAGTAAATATTGTTTATTTATTTATTGGTATTAATTTTTTATTTATTGTTAATTAATTGTTAATTGGTAATTAATTTGTATTAATTGATAATTAATTTGTATTAATTTATTAATTGATAATTAGGATAATTGTATCAATTTATTTTCTGCAGCGGATTGTGGGTTTATAGGGGAATAGGGTGGGAAGTAATTTAATTGTAATTAATTACATATTAAAAATACTTTTTGTGGATTGATAATTAATTTAATGTTAATTAATTATTAATTGGTATTAATTTTTATTATTATTTCGTTTTTGTTATTGAAAATTAATTAGTTGTTAATTAATTATGAATAGGTAATTCATTTTAATAACTAATATTTATTTGTATTTATAATTGATTAATTATTACATAATATTAAATTGGAAAATAATTTTAATTAATGTTTTATTGGCATTGATATTTAATTTATTTTTATTAATATATTAAATCATTACGTTCCCTATTGTTAAGTTCACTAGATTGGGAATAGTAATTTTTACCCCTACGCTATCCAACGCTTTCCCTAATGTTGCACTCTCTGGAGTTAGGAATAGTAATTTTTACCCATACTCTATCCAACACTTTTCCTACTGTTGCACTCTCTGGAGTTGGAATAGTAATTTTTACCCCTACGCTATCCAACGCTTTCCCTGCTGTTGCACTCTCTGGAGTGGGAATAGTAATTGTTACCCTCTCGCTATCCAACACTTTCCCTACTTTTGCCCTCACTGGAGTGGGAATAGTCATTTTTACCCTCCCGCTATCTGGCGCTTTCCCTACTGTTGCCCTCACTGGAGTGGGAATAGTAATTTTTACCCTCCCGCTATCCAATGCTTTCCCTACTGTTGCACTCACTGGAGTGGGAATAGTTTTACCCCTACGCTATCCAACGCTTTCCCTATTGTTGCACTCACTGGAGTGGGAATAGTAATTTTTACCCCTACGCTATCCAATGTTTTCCCTACTGTTGCACTCACTGGAGTGGTAATAGTAAATGTTACCCTCCCGTTTTCCTACGGTAAAAATATTGTATATTTCTTATTAATATTATGTTAATATAAATATATGTATTAGAAAATAAAATGGTATTTTTTTAATTTAAATTAATTATTTAATAATTTTAAGGTTATTTAAGTATGTTTTAGTTAATTATATTTATTATTTCATTAATTTTAAATTATTTTTAAGGCATTTAAAAAAAAATGATATTTTGACTAACTATATTTTTTTAAAAGATATTTTTGATTCGATATTTTTGTACTTACCTGTTTGTAGATAGGAATTCGATATTTTTGCATTCTATATTTTTTCTTCGATATTTTGGTAATTCTATATTTGTATATTCGATATTATGTCAGTGATTCTACCATACAGTAGAAGTCTCAATACTGCATACACAAAAAGTGAAGACTGAAAGTAGATGGATGACATCGGCCTCCACAATAAGTTCAAACAAACAGAGGGAAAGTAGAACCTATAAAGAACATCAAAAAACAGTAAGAACTACAAGTATAAGAGTAGAGCAGTTAAGGTTTTGCTAAGTTCCATATCTTCTCCCTTGTGCTCATGGATGAACAACTTAAAGCCCTTAGGATTTTCGAAGTTAGTCGTCCTGTCCTTAGAGGTGACTTCAAAAAACATAGATGAACAAGCCCATACCGTGCATTCATAGATTTCAATACTGATCTCAAGTCCCCAAAAGATGTTTGCCTCACAGCAGTGGCATTGGACACATCCTGACTAAAAAAATATTTTTGCCCCTTACCAGAGCATCTGCGTACATTTTTTGGCCTTCATAAGGACTTCCATGAGATCTGAATATTGTAAAAACAATGCAATAATCCCTCTAGGTCCATTGGAAGTTGCAGAAGGAGAAGGGCCAATCCAATGAGCTCTTTGGCTGTTCAACTCCACCGAAGGTTTCAACCCAACAATTTTGGGGATGTGCATGTCTTGACCTTCTGAACCTTCCGGAATACCGTAGATGCGTATTTTGTTGCAACGGATACAATTTTCCAAATCTTCAGCCAGTCTTTTGAGCTGTGCAACTTCCTTGGTTAAGTAGAAAACTTTGGCAATGACAGCTTGTGCACCACTAACTCGTTGCTCAACCTCAGTCAGTCTTGAGTCTAGAACAGACCACTTGTCCTCAATCCGTTGTAAGGTCGCACTTATCTCCGCCGTGCAAGGTTTCATATTTTTTAACCCCTCAATGATATCTTCCAGTGTCAATGGTATTAGGAATTTAATAGGTAAAGAGGGGTCTTTCTCTACTCTTTTATTTGAGCTGCCTCCAGACTCTTTGCATGCCGTAGCAGTTGAAACAGTAGAAGCCAGAGACTTAGAGGAATGCACCGTATCCATCATGAAACTCAGTGGTATATCTTTGCCCAGAGAGGATTAGTTAATCCAAGGATCAGAGATGCAACTAGTACAGGAGGTAACCATAGATAGTGTCAGGACAGTCAATACTTCACATTGGGTTGGGAAACGAGGTACCTCTCAAAAAAAAAATCAAAGAAAGGAGCCACCATTTAGAAAGAGAAAAAATAAAACTGAGTAAATGATTCCAGTGAAATTCACTGAGTAGTCAGAGGACTATTCAAAATGGCGGCTACACCTCCTGAGGCAACAGGAGCAGAAGGCAAACCTTAGAGAAAAAATTATTTAGAGATTTAAAAGCTTACCATGCCTCTCCCTGTCCCCTCTGACATTGTTTCATGCAACCGGCATACACGGACAAGCCAGAACTGCCCGACCGTGAAGGAATTAATCCTCGGCTCCCACGGAGTAGAGCTAGCGAGTGGCCATCTTGTTTGTTGCCGGCGCGCGCTCCCATTTAAACTTTATTACATGCATACTATTTTCCTGCAGCATCAAGAAAGACGATGTGCTGGATTATGGAGAAGGAGACTTATATAGTTTACAAATGACATACCTGAGTTACCAGCATTTGCACCAAGCCTCCCGGGAGTTGTAGTTTCCTTATGGTACTGCGTGATTCTTCTGTTCTGTACTTTATAAATGGCTGCTTTTAATTAAAGAGAAAGAAAAGCAGGATAATGCTTGCCTCAGTGTCTTTAATAAAATTAGGACTTTCTAGAATTTACACTTCGAAATGTACAGTGATTACATTGCAAGCAAACCAGTGAACATTTAACATGCTATATTTATGTGGTATTGGATAATGTGTGCCAGCAAGGGATTTCACTTAAGCAGTTTTCTTCTGACTTATGTTTAACAAATTAATAAAGTTCAGTTGTACAAAATCTTGAACCAATAGTGTAACAAATTAAAGCAGTTCTACAATCATGCACAAATTGATAAAATCAGAAGGAAAAATAGAAATAGACACAGGAATATAGTATAGTAAAAAAAATTGCATTTTCTTATAACAATTTATGTTGAAAAGGGTTCAATCATAATGAAAATAAATCTCGATCAAACACATGAAAAAGGCAAATCATTATAAAAACCTATAATTCATGTGTATAAAACAATTATGTCTGAACCATATTTATGTGGTGGCATTAAAAAAAGTTAGACCTATTCTAGGAATTGTAAGAAAAACTAACTTGAATGATTGAACATTATGAAACATTAAGCTTCCTAATTCCAAACACTCCTCCTCACTGGAGGCAAACATTCCACATATGAGAGGAACAGTGGTTTATTTAGGTGGCACAATACAGTCATGCTTGCAAATATAACTGATAGGCTTTTGGGGGCCTAATGCTCTGTTCTCCTTTGTAGAGTTACATTAAAGCTGCTGCATAAAGATATTGAACTGCGAGCAAATTGATAAATGTGTTTTTGTTATATTTCTGAATAAGGCTATACAAACATGACATGTGTAAGGCATTGAATATCAAAATTTTAATGTGTGAAAACTTGGAGAATGCAAGTACTATAATGCCCAGAGAGACACTAATGAAAGCAAGGCAAAACTTACTAGCTTCACTACTGTCACAAACGAGGCACAACATGAGAAATAAGAAATAAGCTTATTTATTTGTGCTCAGGCACAAAACTACCTTGGCAAACGTAATTTACATTCTTCAGGGCCAGATAACCTGTTACTAGCTGGGACTTCCTCGCTAAACTTCTCTGGCACTTGCCATTTATGTTTGAGCATCTTTATTCAACCTTTAAACTACATCAATCATGCATAGGTTTCAGGGTATACATATAACAGGTCATGGTTTAGTGTTACACAGAGCGAAGAAGAAAACAAAAAAGAAAGAAAGAGAAGTAAGGGATGTACAAAACAAAAAAGAAGGGGAAAAGGAAACAAGGCACTTAGAACACAATGAGATGGTAGAGAGGTCCTATCTAGAACGGTTACACCATTGACAAGAGTGCAACAGGCATAGATTCGTCATCGCCGCACAGGGAAGGGTGAAAGCACTAAGTCTATCCACAACGTACTGTCTATTGTCAGGTGCATTATATCAGACAAGGTACATACCCCCAATCTCATCAAACCTTGCCATTTAGCCATTCCACCTATAGACCACACATTGGTGTGAGGCAACATATACCACGAAAACATGCCATTCTTCTTCCATCTGTGGTTTTGGGGATTTCCAATCTCACTGTGTACAGAGTTTAGCTACTCGCAATACTGCATCAAGCCATTTTTTGTGTGGGTGGTGGTACTCACCATGTCCTGTGTATTATGCAGAAGTGAAAGTTTATTGAAGGGTACGTTGGTGAGAGTGTTGCCTCTTAGCAGTTTTTGCCAAATTTGCATCCTGTACAGCTGCAGAGTTGGGCATGACCAGAGAAAGTGCACTTTATCCACCCGTTGATGTGGACATCTCCACCAGGGTGCATGTGGCATTAGTTTGTCCCTGTAGACTTTGTATGGAAACCAGTCCGAGAGAACTTGACACACTATGGGGCCGATTCCGATTCGGGAAAAAAATCGTCTGTACGATTCGTATCTGGAGCCTTCTCCGTACAAATCATACCAGTCCGTATGAATTGCGTAGTACGATCCGTATTGCGTCAATCCGTCCGAATTGTTGCGATCGTACATATTGGAAGGCTTCAACCGCGAACCGTACGAATCGTGAACATGCCGTACGAACCGTCGAGTACGATCTGGACCGGGGGGTGAGGACGTGATTCGTATGGTCCACGTCAGGTAAGGGCGATTGTACGGAAAAGCACACATTTACATACACACCGTACGGTGCGTACACCCCATGATCGCAGGGGTATGGTGCGTACCACTGCGATAATGGGGTGTACGCACTGTAACCCCGCGATCGCAGGGTGTACGCACCCTGCACCCAGCGAACATGGGGTACTGAGATTGCGGGGTACGGTGCGTACACCCCATTATCGTAGGGGTACGGTGCATACCCCTTTGATCATGGGGTGTACACACTGTACCCCGGGGGGGCCGTTCCTTGGCGAACTCTGCTTCTCCAGACGTTTTCGGCTCCCATAAAAAAAGCGTTGTACAGTGGGTACCCGACACGATTCGTACTTGCTGGGTCGGAAAAAACAGTCGCGAACCGTATGGATGTGACATACAGCGGGTTCCGAGGGAGATTCGTACGGGGATTTGATTAGTGTGGACTCTGTACGATTCGTACGAAGTCCTGCTCCTGGTACGAATCGTACTTCGTTGTACGTACGGGGACGTTGAAAGGTACGATTCGTACGTGAAAAACGCTCCGTGCGGCTATTCGAAGTGGTTTTTCCCGAATCGGTATCGACCCCTATATGAATCCCACTAAGGATACACTACAGCCAGTGTAAAGATTTTCTGTAAATTTGGATGTTGATGTTGTACCATAGTGGACTATATAGGTGCACATAAGGGTGTAGCTTTAAGGACTTACAGCTGGTTGCCCATATACTCCGCATTCCCTGCAAAAGAGGATAAGTGCCCATAAGCCTAGCCCTGGAGGACTCTTGGAATTTATAATGTTTAAAATGCAAATAAATTGATTAATGTAAATCTGTTATAGTTCTTTGATGAGCTTAAAGAAAATTGCCCAAAAGTATAAAAAGAAGTCAAAACTTTGAAACCATTAGTGCTATAATGCCAAGCAGGAAGTGAACAGAAAATATACTGTATATATCTAGCCCCCTTCCAATTGATGCACACACTTGAGAAAATAAAACAGACTGATTTACTTGAAGGTGATTTCACAACCATTTTTACATATTCAACACATATTGCTATAGCCATTTACCAATAAAGTGGGAACAGTGAAATTTTTCTAATTACTATAATGGTGGCACATTTACACATGTGTCTATGTATGTAAATAATTCCACAGACAGCACTAACTAGGGTGTAGGTGGATACTCTACAAACAAGGGTGCAAGATCGACACCACCCCAACCAAGCCAGGGGGACAATACCTGTGATATCAAGTCACAATAAATGTACATAGAATAACACAAAAGGGTCGAGGGAGAGGAACTGCACCTGTTAGCATAAGTGGCTGAATAGTCTCATGATGGTGCTTAAGAAACCAGGGAGTACAACCCTATTTACTCCCTACTGAGCAAACGCCCAAAATACAAAAATAGAATTATTTTGGAATCAGCACCTATACAGGAAATATCATATAAGTCCTTTTATATTAAATCAATCCAAAGAAAAGTAGTATAATAAACAGGTGCGGACTCCACTGATGATCGGAATATATTCTTTATTACTTGATCCAAACAATAAAATCCAAATACACAAATGATTTTCTTTTAGCCTAAAGAAACAATATCATGTAATGTCATTACAATTTCCTTTCTATGGTAAAAGAAAGGGTAGGTAGGGAAGTAATGGCAAAGAGCCTGTTTCCGTATTTAAAAAGTGCATTTGGTGCAGGATACTTTGCCTTAAAGTATGACTACAATTCATGAACCAATTGTAATGAGGCCTAGGTGTGCATCCAAGACATCCCAGCTAAACTGCCCAATGGCAGGTATGACAGAGATCGTACAGTGGATGAACAGTCACACCACATTTAGCCTAGCCTCTCTCAGTTCTGCTGCCCTTCTCGTGGCTCGTTATACCTTTTTTTCAGAATGACAGCACCTTGCATGCATCAAGATTGGATCTGTTTCAAAGGTAACAAGATATTCTCAGACAAGGGTCCAATTGTAAACAGCTTTTGCCCAGTAACCTTATTACGAATATGTACTTTAGTCATTTAGTAGAAAGGACGTGAAGTCTTGCATTTGTATTGTTTAACATTTGCTGCAACAACAAAAAAAAACTAAGAAAATTGAAATTATTTCACTCCTGATGCTCGCTCTATAAAAATGTGTGAATAAATGGTGCTCTTTAACAATAAGGAAATGTGTATAAAGTGAGCCTACAGAGAAATTGAAGGCCACAGAGAAAATTGCAAACTATGAATCTAAGTGAACAAATTCAGATTACAGAAACCTAATTTCACCAAGTTTAGATTGATACTTGTCTTATATAAAAGTGAACATGTGGCTTCTGTCGTACCCTTTTTTCTACAGTCAAAGATGTCAATAAAGAAAAGTGCCCACTATTGTAAGCCAGGAAACTATTTCTAAATGGAGATCTGCTCTGCGCGCCATCATCTGGAGTAACACACTTACTTCTTTTCGAAGATTAGGTGGACAATCAGTTTATAAATTACAATAATACTTACTGGGAAGGCAGGCAATATGTCTCTGTACACATGTAGCGATTTAGAAGTTGACGGACAGCAATTTTAACACAATGTACTCAGTTGGACTGAGTTCTAGCTGTGGTCAACGACAAACTGTGCCAAGGGGCCCCTTTGTGACACTGCCAACATGCCCCTCAGGACAGAGGCTGGTTAGGTTACACATTAGAGGGGCTATCACATGCTGGGTGGATAAGGGCAAGCATTAAGGATCTGTGAAGATGGCCGCGGGGCAGGAGCACTGGTGCAGAGATCCCGGGCACTAGGATCGCCTACATGGTGTAAGTCCCTGTTGTCCCCTGCACACCCCTCACAGAGGCCACGACCCTGCCGGATCACTCAACAAGAGGAAAAGATAAGTTTGGAATTGCGCTACTGCCATTCACAGTGAGCCGCACAGGAGAAGCATGGACGAAGGACTAACGCTCTGCGCCCCGTGCCTACCAGTCGTTCTGAAAATATATAAATACTGTGCTCAACTTCATGTGGCTCACTGTTAAACCACTAACAATATAAACAGTACCAAGCAGAAGGAGCACTCATATAATCTGAGTATTAACAATCAAATATTGTAGTCCATGAATAATCCAGTTCAAATGCAAGCTTCTTTTATTCATTGACTGAGTTCAGTCCTTTATTCATATATTTCTTTTCATTCAGAAGATTTCTTCACATGAACTTATCATTACATGAACCAACAAATGTACACTGCAAATTCCACAGCCTACGGGTTTCGTCCCCCACGGGACATCATCAGGGCCCAAATAATGCTCAAAAAAGTCCTAATCTTCACCCATAAGTAATCCTGTTTCTCTTCTTTACCCCCACCAAGTATCTATATCTTTCTATTGTAATCCACAAATTAGGACTGAAAAATCTTTAGTCAGCAAGCCTTCTAGTGTGTTCAGGTTTCTAATAATCAATCCTAAATATGATGAAATCCCTCAATACAAAATGTAATATTTTTTGTTCTGAAAATGTGCTCACTGAAAAGTATCCAAATCCAAACTTCCCAGCACCCTCGGTGGACAACCTGGCTCGATAAATCCTGCTGTCCTGAATCACTATTTGTGGACATCTACCACTGCACCTTCAAAGGACAGGTAAAAATGGACCTCATTTACTACACCGAAAGGCCCGTAATATGGAACTCCATCCTCAGATCGCAGCTCAATATCTCCAAAATAACCAACACTTCACATAGCTGCAAACTGACACTATCAGCTCCTAACCGCACTAGGTGGACTGGTAACACCACTGTACCCATCTACTCCAACGGCACAGTCCTGATACAAACCAATAATGACAATCTAGAGTCCTTCGACTCCCTCTTCCTATCCCTCCTGACTGCCCCCTCTCACACCCTCCTCCCCTTCCCGCCCCTGCTACTTCCCTGACGTACCAGACCCCCACCACCCTTGTGGTCCCTGATAACTACATCTGCCCTTCGCCACACGATCTCACCCTTACTACTACTAGAGAGAACAAGACCCCACAACTCCCCCCCGGCATTCACCCCCACCCGCCACCTGTCCTCCACCCCCCTCAACCCACCTCAAACAACTTCAACACGCAATCTCTGACTCCCAACCACCTCCCCAAACCCACATGTAACAAAACACCGACACCCCAACACAATCCCCACCACCCTGCACTCACGGCCCGCCCAGAACCCACACGGTCAACACACCTACAAAAAAGCAACCCAACATCGTAAGACTCCCCCCTCCAGGTCTAACACACCTGCCCAGACTACCCACACCTACCTAGAGACTGGGCAGTGACTCACCTTGCTTGAAACTCAGATAGCAACTATAAGCCAGGGTGTTAGCGATATCCTATCCAATCTCGCCGCGCAACATAAACCTCCACTTATCCCCACCCTCCCCAACTCTACTCAATACAGGCCCTCAAAGGCCTTCACCAGAGATGGATCGCTACCCCCCTCTCCAAGCAGACACGGAGACCCAAAAGACCCAGAGATGCAATGTCTGAGAGTGAAGCGGCAGACCTAGCCTCCTCGTACGACAACCCCATTACTGTCAGCCTCCAATCCAAAACCCAGGTGATCATTGGACTATGCAGAGACCAGGCCCTTCTGAAATCCCCCAGACCTCCGGCCACCCGCACTATCATACCCATGACCCCCAGTGCAAAGAAACCCAAAACAGAGACGACCCCCACCAACTGCATGCTCATAAACTGCAGATCAGCCACCAAGCACACCACAGAGCTAGAGGAATCTATCCTCACTCAGGACATCGACATAGCATTCATCACTGAAACCTGGCTAAATGATTCCTCCCTGCCTTTGCTGGATACTCTTGTCCCCCCAGGCTTTACAATCACCAACAAAGATAGAAAAGACCAAAGAGGAGGAGGCATAGCATTCATCCACAAAGGCACTATTTCCGTGACGGAAACAAACTCCTTCAACTACAACACCGTTGAATGACTAACCGTCAACATTAACACTTGCAACAACAAAACACTAATCTGCCACCTTATCTACCACCCCCAGGCACCACCACCACATTCACTGAACACCTGTCTGACCTAATTGCCTACTGCTCTCTCCAAGATGCAAACAATTTAGTTCTGGGCGACCTCAACCAACACTGGAATGAAGAAAACAACCAGCTAATCCAGAACCTGAAGGAGCTGCTGCACAACAAAAACCTTACCCAACACTGCATAGAGGAAACTTACAACAAAGGAGCAATTATAGATGCCATTATCGCCAAAGTCGACACAATCACAATAAACCACACCCTGCCAATGGATTGGTCAGATCACCACTTAATCCTCTTCCACCTCACTCAATTGATCAACTGATCACTCTCCTACCCCCCCACCAAAGACGCTCCCAAATGGACTAGAAACCTCACTCAGATGAACATGCCTGACCTTGAAGAAAGGGCTAGCTCTCACCTCAGCTCCTCCGCGGATGATCAATCCACCACTGAACTCACTGCCCATTACAACACAACCTTCACATTCATTCTAGGTCAAGTAGCCCCACTGAAACAAAAAAAAATACCTGGAACATCATATCTAGATCCAGGTTCAACACAGACATTAATAACGAAAGGAGACAACTTAGAGCTACAGAAGAACTATGGAGGAGCAACCCCTCCGCAAGCCTACTCGAACTCAAAGCAGCCCGAAGGAAGTACAAAAGACACATCAGCAGCGAGAAATCCACCTTTTTCTGCTCTGCCCTGGAAAACGCGAAAAATGGGCCCAAAAAACTGTTTAAAATCATCAAGCAACAAACCTCCAAACCCCTCAAATCCTCAATGCAGGCCTCCAAAGAATTGTGCAAAAACTTTGCTGTCTTCTTCGAAAAGTAAATCACCAAGATTGAGCTCTCACTAGACATCAACGCCAACCCGGCCTGCAAAAGATTGCCCCCAGTAACAAAAGACAGCACATGCATGTACCCCATGAACACATGGAAGTCCTTCGACCCCTACCCAGATACCGAGATCCTCAAGCAGATTTCCACCTCCAAACCCGCCTCCCACGTCCTTGACCCTATACCCACCCAACTGAGCAAAAAACTGAAACTCTCCATAGCCCCTTTCGGGTGCAGAATCATAAACAGCTCCCTGGAAACCGGCACTACTATAATAAAACAGTCCTTGACTCCATGGGCCGGAACAACTTCAGACCCGTCTCCAATCTCCCCCTCCTATCCAAAATCCTCAAAAAATGTGTCCTCTTGCAATTGATTCAGCGCATGGACAACATCAACCTTCTGGACCCCTACCAATCGGGGTTCAGAAAAGGCTATAGCACCGACACTGAGATCCTCAACATATCAGACGATATCCACAAATCCCTCGATACCGATCAATGCTGCCTACTCATTCTCCTCGGCAGCCTGACACTGTTGATCACCAACTCATCAAGGCTCTACAAGAAAGGGTAGGTGCCATTGAGGTGGTCCCTTGCTGGATCTCTTCCTTCTTACAATCCCGTTCGCAAAGGATTCAAATCAATAACTTTACTTACGACCTATACCCCGTCAGCAGAGGCGTCCCCCAAGGCTCAGTGCTCTCACCACAACTGTTCAACATATACATGGAGCCCCTCACCCCCATTCTTAAAAATGCCAACATCCCTTTCCACCTATATGCAGATGAAACCCAGATTTATCTAGAAACCGCCTCCTCAGATGACATCCACAGACTAAATGACACTCTAAAAGAAATCAAACATTGGCTGTCTCTAAATCACTTAAAACTCAATCAAGACAAGATCCTCCTTAACTCCAACAAAGACGCAAACCCTCAAATTGCAGGATGGCTAAAAATGATGGATGCTCTCAACGGGAATCTCACTCTGGCAAGCTCCATAAAATCACAATGAATCACCCTAGACCCAAAACTTGACATGGCCAAACACATCAAAATCCGCCAATAGTGCCTTCCTCAATCTGAAGCTACTCAACACAATTAATCCATTCATCCCTCCCAAAGATCTCAAACAAGCCACTCAATCACTGGTACTACCCAGACTTGACTATGGGAATGCAACCCTTACTGGTACAACAAAATCCCACCTAGCTCCCCTCAAAACAACACTCACACAGCAGGGTCACTGGAACTAAGAAATACAATCACATTTCAGCAGCACTCAGAGAACTAAAAGGGCTCCCAGTCGAATTGCGTGCAGCTTCAGAACTTCCTGCCTCACGCACAAAGCCCTACATAGAGGAAAACCCAACTACCTGGCTGTGAAACTCAAGAGGGCAGGTCAGACTAGAAACCTCAGGAGCTCAAATACCCTACTTCTCAACCCTATGAAAACACGCAAACAAAAACTGCTGCACAATCCTTTGCCGGAAACGCACCCAAAATCTGGTACTCAGTCCCAGCAGATATCAGGACCATCTTGTCCATCACAAAATTAAAAAAACAACTAAAAGTCATTTTCTTCAACCGCTCCCTCCCAAAGGGATAGCCGCCGCCTCAACTCAAATCCCTACTCGCCGTTGCTCCCTGACATTGTATCACAATGTCCTACCTCCTACCTGCTCTCTCACCACCTCCTGTTCCACCCCCAAAGGGTTCATCCCAAGACAAAGTGCACTAACTAAGGTTATCTCAGGTCACACGTACTACCTCAATGCTGCACAGCACACTTGGACCTCCATATCCTATATGTATAACACTGCTTTCTAACATCCTCCTGTTCCTCCCCCCTTAAAGGCTCATCCCAAGACAACATGCACTAATCGAGGTTAGCTCCGGACTCACGTACTACCTCAGTACTGCACAGCACACTTAGACCTCCGAACCTATATGTATAACACTGCTCTACTATATGACTCTTGCGAAAAACTGCTGTGGTTCAACCCAAGACAACGTGCACAAATCGAGGCTATCTCAGGACTCTCGTACTACCTCAGTACTGCACAGCACACTTAGACCTCCGAACCTATATGTATAACACTGCTCTACTATATGACTCTTGCGAAAAACTGCTGTCGTTCAACCCAACACAACGTGCACAAATCGAGGCTATCTCAGGACTCACGTACTACCTCAGTACTGCACAGCACACTTGAACTTCTGAACAAATATGTATAACAAGATAACAGGCTCTATTATATGACTCTTGCGAAAAACTGCTGTAAAGTGCTCCATTACCCCCGGGTCCGGACAGTGTTATATAAAACTCCTTAAATAAATAAAATAAATTAAGATGTACTACGTGATCCAAAAGAACTCCAAAATGGTACCACACAATACTAAAATGTCACACTAAAGAGGATGATGTTTGACCACTGCTATTGTTTAGCTATGGAATGGCCTACTACCTTAAATTGGATAAAAATGTGTCATTTGAAATTCAGAAGGTAGATGAAAAGGAGCATGTTATAACACGTTCATAGGAATGCAGTTTGACTCTTACGTTCATAGGAATGCAGTTTGACTCTTAGCTATGGGTACTTGCAATCAGCTTTTCTACAGCAGGTCAAAAGACATGATAAATGAATAAACTAACATATCTTGAAACATTGCAGAACACAAAACTTCACATCACACAACATCACAAAACATTACACAAAAAGGCCATAGACGTGGTGGCTGGCAAGCTTTGCTAAGTCTGTGACCCTTCTTGATGGAGCTGTATGCTCTGCACCTAGCCTGTCACATGAGATGGACCAAGATCTTCCCACGTCCGCTCATGTCAGTGATGGAGCAAGGACTCATGGAAAAAGAGACTTGCTCAGATGCAATCTTCTCATGTAACCTCGAACCTCGTACTACCCTTGTATTGTGGAAATAATATGTATTACACAACATTTATACCAAGAATGAAGCTTGCCTATGTGTTCTATTAACCAGTAACTCGAGAGTGATTCTAAGTTGGCCGCTAACTGAAATTCTTTAGTGCGCATCTATGTAGTATGAAGTATCTATCCCTTGGAGGGAACTTTCTGCACTTGCGCAGTAGGTAACAAAATGGCTGCTTGAAACTCGCATGCTTGCCACCGGCTTACTGGAAGACTAAAACTCCGCTATTTTACTAATGCTAATGCGGGGGGGATAATAATAAGTAAATGGGATTAGAGTAGAGACAGGTGGTATACAGTGAAACCATTTATTTTTGATTTTAACATTTGTCTTTTTGACTCTTTCAATAGTGCTTATTATGGGCCTGTCGTTGTGAGCCACAGTCTATTCCCTCTCATTCTGCCGCACATGCGTAGTGCAACCTAGCTGGAAGAAGCCGTGTCAACTTAAACTACGTCCAAGGCTTCCAGTGGATATATTCATGAGAACCGGAATGACAGTCTACTGAAATGCATGGGAACCTGCAGAATGTTTCATAATTTGTGACAATTATATTGTGAATGCGGATGGGAAATAAAGTTTGAATAAAGAATTAAGTGGATGGGTTTATTAACATAGGGCTAACTGAAAAGAAATATGTAAGCATGGTGTGATGATCACCTCCTCTGGCCTGTCCAATCAGAGTTAGAATTTTTGTAAGTTTGAAACATTAATGGGTGGTACGAGCATACAGAAAGGTATAATTGATGTAGCATTAGTTAGTGAGTCTGCACACGGAGATGCTGAAACAAGAGACCGGGATGCTGTCGGAGTGACGAGTGATGCTGAAGAAGAATCAAATTGCTGAATCAATTATCGTAAGCAAATTAATTTAGAAGAAGATCGCATAAGAATCTCGAGGAGGAAGAGTGTGTCAGAGAGAGGTGCTATGCAAGCGTTGGTGATAGAGAGGTTGTCTGTCCTGTCCTAATTCCTGTCCTGAAGCCTTTGTTCGCCAGACCTTTTCTGGGGGATCCTTACCAATTCCTAGGCATGGGAGTTGGTTTCACACCATTTTCGGTAAATATAAAATATCTGTGTATGCGTTTATGTGCTTTTCTCTCTATCCTCTCCCTTTCATGCAGTGTCATTGCAAAGCATAAATGAATACATTTTGATTGATTATTTGAAATTTTCCTTCCTGTGAGAGACAGAGTTTCTTCTGTACTGTGTAAGTTGTTCACGTGAATTAATATGAGATAAAACTTTAAAAGTCATCCCGACTCTGTGATCATTTCCATACTGTGAGTATATTTAAAATGTATGTCAGTGAAAGATTAGTTAGGGAATAGAAATAACTAATCTAGAGAATTATAAAAACAATAACTCCAGGGGTGATTGTCACAGTGTCGTGAATTGAATTTATTGGCCCAGGTGAGTATGTGGTGTTAAATTACCTGTCGTTGGTAACCCGCTGGATCATCAGTAAAGATGTTTGTGTGACCCAGGACTTCCGCATCTTTCAAGCAGGTGAGACCATTGCTCTCTTCAAAACATATCTCTGTATCATGATGCTGTAAGTCATAGAAGTGATGCTTGTGAAAAACTGTCCTGGTGTCCCTTTAATTTGATACATTTTCACACCATATCTCCCCTTCCCTTTTTTGTGAAAACAATGAAAAATCTTCTCTGGCACAACTGGAGCACTTTGCAGAAAAATATGACAGCTGGACACCTAGCGGGACAGCAAGTATTCCTGACAGAAAACAAATATCCTGCAAGAAACCTAACTCTAAAGTTGTTAACGGCACTATCCCAACCAAAATAATTTTGACAGTTACCAATCCTAACATTGATGAAGAAAAACAAAAAAACAAAATTGCATGACATGAGTAGGAAGTCAATGCTTGGTCAATGCTTGGTCTTATCCTTGGGTTGTGAGTAGTTCTCATTTTGGGCATTTGTTAATACAGGATCTTTTTTAAAACATTATCAATCAAGTGGTAAAGTGGTTGCTGACTGTGATCTCATGCTAGGAGAACACAGCGTAGCCAGCTATCAGAGAACCATGGGCATCAGGACGGACAGTGGCACCATGAAGAACCATGGAGGGCAGGGGGAAGGGGGCAGGAGCACAACAATGGACATCAGAGGGCAGGGGAGAGAAAGGCAGGGACAGCAAACTGACCAGGGAGATTTGGTGGAAGGGGCAGTGGCAGCACAATGGACCACAGGGGGCAAAGGGGAAGGTGCAGGGCCATTAATACAGAAAATGGAGGGCAGGGTGTGGTGGGACAGGGGCAGAAGTCTGGCCAGGGTGCTAAGGTGGGTACAATGGGCCACCAAGGACAGTGGGAGGGGTAGGGGAACAAGAATGTAGAACAGAGGGCAGGGGAAGAGGGTAGATGTAGGGCCAGCAATCAGACAAGTAAAAGGGAGGTGCGAGGGACGATGGCAGACCATACAGGGTATGGTGAGAAGGCTGGGGTACAAGAATAGAGAACAAATATAGAGTCAAGGAGGGTAAGGGTAGCAAGCTGACCAGGGTGGCAGGTGTGAGCGACAGTGGTAGCACAACAGAACATAGAGGGGCAGGGACACAAAAATAGAAAGAAGTTCAGTGACCTAACTTTAACCTGGTCCCGCAATGCAGTGCTTATGATATGTTAAATGACATCATTGGTGACAATACTGATGACATCTCAAATGACTTAATGGTGTACCTCAATGATGACATCATTTAATGAATGTAACAGTTTGCTAGCTATTTTTCATACCAGAAGGCAGAAGGTATACTCCGGCCTACGTCTAGACCCAATGTTGCATCACCTCTGTAGTGCTTATGCGAGTAACATTTTGCAATATGCAGGAAATCAAACATATCAAACATATCTGTGAAATGACCCTCACTCAGTAGATATCATTGGTTTTATTATTGTTTTTTTACTGGTGTTCAGGCCCATAAGAAACATAGTGTCTCTGAAGCCTTTGATGGAATCAAAAATGTAGGCAAGACTAAACGAACATGTGTAAATTACTCACAGATGTAAATAACCCTTGTGAATAGCCCTGGTAATATCTCTGTAGACATTATTGTGATAAGCAATATATTAAACTTTGAATACCGTTCAACAGAGTGTTTGGTGTTTATTTACCTTAATGAAATGCAATAGCTGATCTGACATAGAAAGTCAGTGGCTTTACAACTGTGCCTTTGCCACTGAAAATGTTTTCACAACATGGTCCTATGCACAACCCTATGTAGTTTGTAAAAAATACCTTGCACATATTCCTGAAATTAGCAGAATGGTGCACCATTAGAACAACACCTACGATCCTACTCTGACTGATAATGTCTCTGAATTTTCAATGAATATCTGAAAATAAATATGTGTACCATATAAATCAGAACTTGTCTATTGCACTACATGATAACTTGAACATCAGCATGTGCAGAGAAATCCATGGGTGAAGGAAAAGCTTTAGTTTTTCTCATATTTTTGACAACGGGTCTTTGATTTCAGCCAATACCTATTTGTAATGTATGTCTGCAACTCAAACAAGTTGTGTCAGTCTCTGCCTTGTTTAAATTAAATACTGTTTGTAATTTAAGCATTACTGTTAGCTAAATTGGGCACCACATAACTTTGACTGAACACACCAGAGCCCTCGGGTCTGAGAAATAAAGTTTTAGACTAAATGGGAGAACACCAATTCAAGAAGGCGTCCCTTTGAAGGACGGTTTCCCTCACCCACCAAAGGTGGCATGCTTCATCATTTGGGAACCTCCATGCACGATGAAGGCTAGTCATGGTGCGGGCTGGTACCCCATCACTGAGAGGGAGGAGATCAGTGATGTTTTCATATATATTTTAGGAAGGTAGCTACTAAATACTCAATTTGAGTTATAGGTTGTGGTGAGGAACTCGGTGAAAGTGAAAAGGTGAAATAAAACTAGTTACAGGGTACGCCACATATCTTTATTCAGGCTGCCCTGTGTTAGGAACAAGACACACAATGGGAAGTAATAGACACAATCGTGTTGTTCACGGATCGACATGTTTCAGCCAGTGACTTAGTCAGTGTTGTGGCCTTCTTCGGGATCTATCATGTGCTACGGCTGTGAATGTGATAAGTGTAGATGAAAAAAGTAAAAGTATGTTTTTTAAAAATATAACTTTGCCAAATTAATAAAGACTTGTGCCCTGTCCTAAACTATTTCTATTTTGTACTTGAACATGTGCCTTTAGTCAATCTATCTTGCATATGTGGGTCTGTTACTACTGCCCTGTTTTCTAAAATGAGCTAGAGTTTTATAGAGAAATTGTGGAGCAGAAGCTAGGATGAATTCATCAGTGATGTTTTCAATAAGGTAATCAGAGATGCCATCAGTGATGTCATCAATGATGTCATTTAGAATGTCATGAGGGATGTAATATGTGGGGTCATTAGCAGTGCATGGCGGGTGTGCAAATTATAATTAGCTCACTGAACTACAGCTGGTGAGTTTCAGTGTTTTTAAACATTAGATTTTAAAACATTTCAACACCTAACTATGATGTTAATTTAACAGTTGGTTTTACATTGAAATTTAATATACATAAAGTTCTTTACTGAGCACCAAATAAAAAGAATTTATTAAAATATAAATATATATTTTTTTATAAATTCTTTTTATTTTGTGCTTAGAAAATAACTCGGTAGATACATTATGCATTTCGAATGTTTGAGTTATTCTTTGGTTAAAGGACGAAGAATGAACATGGAGAATATCTGAGTAGTTACATAAATTACCCCTCTCTCTCCCACGCCTACAAGCCTAGGAAAGCCCTCCAATAAGCCAATATTTTCTCCCATTTCCACTGACAACCTCTAGTATTATATACTGTCTGTTCCACTTGTTGGCACCATCCAAGTCGGATTTCCATTCTGACATTTTGGGGGTTGTATTACGACCCAATACCTTGCTATATTGCGCTTGGTGACCACAGCAGCCAGAGTCAACCATATTCTTGTATTTCTAGGCCATTCCTCATCTCCTGAAATCGTCAGCAGGAACCATTTAGGTTCTAGCGGAACCTCTTTTCCCTTCAGTCCAACCATGATATCTCTTATTTTTGCCCAATAGTTTTATATCTTCGGTCATTCCCACATTGTCTGTATGAAGGTCCCCTCCTGTCCGCAGCCCCTCTGCAGAGGCTATTGTCTACTCAACCTAGCTTGTGGAGTAGTGGTTTGGGGTAGTAGACTTGATGTAGGACTTGTAGTTGGATTAGCCACAATCTGTTAGTTCCCGTGGGCTCTGAAGGGCCTCTGTCCATTCTTTACCATCAATCTGCCCTATATCCCCCTTGCATACATCTTGGAGAAGAAAAATCTTTGTAGGAGATTTAGTTACGGGTGGTTTCCAATTTTATTGAATTATACAATATTAAGAAGATAGAGATTTAAGAAGGAAAATGTCCACTTGGGATTGTTGAAAAGATGTGTATTTCATACAATGGATTAATATATTATATGGTAATTTGCTATTAGTAATCTTTTAGGAGAGCATGAAATAATCAATGTATTTGGAATTTCATTTTATTGACAATGAAATGTATAATTAATGAAATGGAAGCCACAACGTTAACAATCAGTATTTTATAATACTCCCACATGGGCTGAATCACAATATAGAAATTTTAGAAAAAGTAAAAAATGTGTGAATTTTTTTTTAATCCTTTTTTATTATTGTGACACATTTATTGTTAAATTAAATTTGAATATATTTTAAATATACATTTTATATATTTAACACAAAATGTCTGGATATTGGTAGCTTATACTAAAAAATGGTATAGTCTGGTGTCAATTTCCACCAACAAAAAAGTAATGTGCCTTTAAATGTAAATAGACAATATGGCACCTTTGTTGTTAGCAAGGCTGCATGGCAGTCAAAATGTGTCAACAGGAGTACAAATAGCACTTTGAAATAAAAAGAAACTTGAGCAACACCCTCTCGATGGATTTGTTGTGATAACACGCAAAAGTAAGGGGAAAAGAAAATATATATATTTTATTTTTTTCAAGCTGAAATGCACACTGCCATGCTGGACGCCCTTCATTAAAAATAATGTTCAAATAAAGAGGCTTGGCCCAATACAGGCTGTTGTCCGTCCCTCATTTGCCAGTGATCAAGGACTTTGCTGTCCGAAACATGTTTGGCGCTTGTTTAGCGGGGTAGGCTGGCTCAACGGCTGCCCTCACGAAGGAGGTTCAAGCGCCACGGGTGTGGCCTTTCCACAGAGGGCAACCTTCGTTTGTGTATGTTTAGCGGCCTGCTCGGTCGCGGAAAGGGCCCCGGCGCTGATACAGCGAATCCAGGGTTTTCGCACATGGAGACCCGGTTGGGCAGAGGAGTACCCAACTGTGAGTAACTCTGTTACAGGCGGAAGAGCCATGTTTTTAACCTTCATCAAACCCACTGGGGTGAACATTGTTTTTCATGAAGGGTGTCCAGCAGCACCCACTTAGATTGATATTTGTAGCGGGACTACATTAACCAGCGTGCAGCATTGCACACGCCCACTAGGCGAGACCTCAACACCCACTGGGGCGGGACTTCATTCAAATAAAGAGGCTTGTCTCAATACAGACTGTTGTCCGTCCCTCATTTGCCAGTGATCAAGGACTTTGCTGTCCGAAACATGTTTGGCGCTTGTTTGGAGGGGGAGGCTTGTTCAACTGCTGTTCTCACAAAGGAGGTTCAAGCTCCCCGGGTGCGGCCTTTCAACAGAGGGTAACCTTTGTTTGTGTATGTTTAGCGGCCTGCTTGCTCAGTCGCGGAGAGGCCCCGGCGCTGATACAGCGAATCCAGGGTTTTCGCACATGGAGACCCGGTTGAGCCGAGGAGTACCCAACTGTGAGTGACTCTGTTACAGGCGGAAGAGCCATGTTTTTAACCTTCATCAAACCCAGTGGGGTGAACATTGTTTTTAATGAAGGGCATCCAGCAGCACCCACTTGGATTGATATTTGTAGCGGGACTACATTAACCAGCGTGCAACATTGCACACGCCCACTAGGCGAGACCTCAACGCCCACTGGAGCGGGACTTCATTCAAATAAAGAGGCTTGTCCCAATACAGGCTGTTATCCGTCCCTCATTTGCCAGTGATCAAGGACTTTGCTGTCCGAAACATACTTGGCGCTTGTTTGGAGGGGGAGGCTGGCTCAACGGCTGTCCTCACGAAGGAGGTTCAAGCTCCCTGGGTGCGGCCTTTCCACAGAGGGCAACCTTCGTTTGTGTATGTTTAGCGGCCTGCTCGGTCGCGGAGAGGCCCCGGCGCTGATACAGCAAATCCAGGGTTTTCGCACATGGAGACCCGGTTGGGCCGAGGAGTACCCAACTGTGAGTGACTCTGTTACAGGCGGAAGAGCCATGTTTTTAACCTTCATCAAACCCACTGGGGTGAACATTGTTTTTAATGAAGGGCGTCCAGCAGCACCCACTTGGATTGATATTTGTAGCGGGACTACATTAACCAGCGTGAAACATTGCACACGCCCACTAGGCGAGACCTCAACGCCCACTGGGGCGGGACTTCATTCAAATAAAGAGGCTTGTCCCAATACAGGCTGTTGTCCGTCCCTCATTTGCCAGTGATCAAGGACTTTGCTGTCCTAAACATGTTTGGCGCTTGTTTGGAGGGGGAGGCTGGCTCAACGGCTGTCCTCACGAAGGAGGTTCAAGCTCCCCGGGTGCGGCCTTTCCACAGAGGGCAACCTTCGTTTGTGTATGTTTAGCGGCCTGCTCGGTCGCGGAGAGGCCCCGGCGCTGATACAGCGAATCCAGGGTTTTCGCACATGGAGTCCCGGTTGGGTCGAGGAGTACCCAACTGTGAGTGACTCTGTTACTGGCGGAAGAGCCATGTTTTTAACCTTCATCAAACCCACTGAGGTGAACATTGTTTTTAATGAAGGGCGTCCAGCAGCACCCACTTGGATTGATATTTGTAGCGGGACTACATTAACCAGCATGCAACTTTGCACACGCCCACTAGGCGAGACCTCAACGCCCACTGGGGCGGGACTTCATTCAAATAAAGAGGCTTGACCCAATACAGGCTGTTGTCCGTCCCTCATTTGCTAGTGATCAAGGACTTTGCTGTCCGAAACATGTTTGGCGCTTGTTTAGAGGGGGAGGCTGGCTCAACGGCTGTCCTCAGGTGCGGCCTTTCCACAGAGGGCAACCTTCGTTTGTGTATGATTAGCAGCCTGCTCGGTCGCGGAGAGGCCCCGGCGCTGATACAGCGAATCCAGGGTTTTCACACATGGAGACCCGGTTGGGCCGAGGAGTACCCAACTGTGAGTGACTCTGTTACAGGCGGAAGAGCCATGTTTTTAACCTTCATCAAACCCACTGGGGTGAACATTGTTTTTAATGAAGGGCGTCCAGCAGCACCCACTTGGATTGATATTTGTAGCGGGACTACATTAACCAGCGTGCAACATTGCACACGCCCACTAGGCGAGACCTCAACGCCCACTGGGGCGGGACTTCATTCAAATAAAGAGGCTTGTCCCAATACAGGCTGTTGTCCGTCCCTCATTTGCCAGTGATCAAGGACTTTGCTGTCCGAAACATGTTTGGCGCTTGTTTGGAGGGGGAGGCTGTCTCAACGGCTGTCCTCACGAAGGAGGTTCAAGCTCCCCGGTTGCGGCCTTTCCACAGAGGGCAACCTTCATTTGTGTGTATATATATATATATATATATATATATATATATATATATATATATATATATATATATATATCACCTACTGGTGGGCGCCAGCAGTAGGTAGCTATAGTTAGAACCTAGTTTCCATAGGAAAAGCATTGCTTGATTTACTAATAACTTTAGCATCGTTTGACGAATCTTAGTGAAATTCTCAAAAAAAAGTCTATCCAGGTCAGCTCCTAGCCTGAAAGTTTGGGGGTGATTCATCAAGCGGGGGCTGAGTAAAAAGGGGAGTCCCAAAAAGTGTTTTCTCCATGTAATTTCCATAGGAAACTTTAGCCAAGGCTACAGCCCGAACTGCTGAACGGAATTGCACCTAATTTGACAAAAAGGTACAGCTTGGTTCAGAAAGCGACCTGTTTTTTAAATGGTGTAAATCCGTTCTGTAGCTGCTGAGAAAACGAACAAATTAAAGTCTAAAAATCAATTTCCCAGAGGAAACTTTAGCCAAGGCTACAGCCCGAACTGCTGAACGGAATTACACCAAGGTAGTTCTTGGTACACAAAGCGACCTTTTGTAAAATGGTGTAAATCCATTCAGTAGTTGCTGAGAAAATAAAAAAATAAAAATATCAATATCTTGGGGCGCAGTGGGTTTGCAAACCCTCCCGACTACGCACTTCATTCTAATTGGCTGCCAACACTTCAAACCAAGAAGTGTTGGCAGCCATCTTGTGACTCGGTAGTACTGAGTCACAAGAAAAGAGTAAAAAAAAAGTGAAAAATGAAGAAAAGGGGTCAGGGACGTACACCCTGACTCCCTAGGCCTGCTCAGGGGGGCCCCACAAGGACCCCCCCCAATTATTATCAAAAAAATGTAAAAGCCCGAATGCGCGCTGGTGCGCAAATCCAGATGAAAAAATTAAGCGGGTGCTCCCCCACTTCATTTAAAGGAGCCCCCAGGTGGGCCATCTCCCAGGGGCAATTGTATAATCATACCGCCACCGCCTCGGGGCTATGTAAATTAGAGCAGGAGGGCACACAGTCCTCCTGCAGCCCTAGGGACCACCATCACCCAGGGGTTTGAAAATAGAGGGAGGGGGGCCACGCGGCTCCCTCCTGGAACGTTTGATGGTTCTGGGGACCGTCATCGTGCAGGGCCGGGTCCTGCAGTGTGCCGGGGTGTCCACCCCGGGACATTGCCATTTTCTATGACAGGGCTGGAGCATTGCTTCCACCTTATGATAGCAAACCCTGGTTTGCTTTGTTGAAGCGAGAGGAGGAAAACCTCCTCTCGACCTCAATAAAGGAAAGGAGAATTGCTTTTGGGCAAGGGAAGCTGCATGTTAGCAGGTCCGGTTAACCAAAAGGAATGGCGTCTCCCGCAACAGTCGGGGAACTGGCGGGACAATGGGATTATTGGGGCTCCCCCCACGGTCCCCACAGAGAGGCCAGGCCCCAGGGGATGGGCTACCCGGGACCAAAAGTGGCCTGAAGGGGGCCACATGACCCCCCTCCCCTTTGAAAAAAAAATAATATGTAGATGTGGACATGCCTCGGGGGAAGGGGTCCCCGAGGCAAATGTAAATGAATGAAAGTGAATGCTTTTTATTTTTCAAAAAAGTTTGGAATCGTGACCCTAGAGCGGCCCCCTAGTTTGAACACTAAGGGTGCGCGGCTCTCAGCACGGCCCCCTGGTGTTAATACGAAGGGTGCGTGGCTCTCAGCGTGGCCCCCTAGTGTGAACGTGCTGGGTGCATGGCTCTCAGCATGGCACTCGAGTACTTCTCTGGTCTTTAAAACACCAAGGGGCATATTCTCAAGGACACATCGCCGAGTTAACGGCACTTTATCGGAGCCAAAATGGTGAATAATTTAACGCACCATTCACAAGCTGGTACAAACAGCCCATATAACCAGTTTATCAGCGATAGCAGCCTCAAAAAGCATTGTCCCATGCAAACAACAGCAAACACAACACTTCGCAACTATCTCGACCACCAGCAAGATCAGCGAAGAGAATACAAAACAGGGGATAAGGTGCGTTAGCACCAGGAAGTTTACACCTGCTCTGACCTGGTGTAATGTGGGACTACAACCTGCAACATCAGAGGGAGCCCAGTCCGCAGCCACACCTAAATGACAACAGATACAATGGAGCCAACAATCATGCAGCTCAGACACCCTACAGTGCCCCGCCACCCCCCGCCTCTAGCCCCTCGTCCGCCATCCCTCTCGATCCCGCCCCGACAAACAAATGTGACAGCAACCTTCCGAAATTTGGAATGTAAAAAATTAGCTGATGTTGCACAATTACATAAAAAAAGATGCATGTGAGGTTGGACAAATGAGAATCACAGTCATCTATGGATTTACATATAAAACAATGTCTTTAAACAAACAACAAAATAAAAGTAGATAGAGCCATGGTGTGTCATCCCTCGACAATCTTTGAATCAAAGCCTGCAAGACAAAAAGCAAGATAAGATTGTGCGTTATGCGCCCATCAAAGGAGATAGAGAGGGAGAGAGAGAAAAGCGAAAGAGTGTAAGAGAGAGAGAAAGAGTGTGAGAGAGAAGAAGAGAGAAAGAGAGAAACAGTGTGAGAGAGAGGAAGAGAGAGAGAAAGAGTGAGAGAGAGAGAGGAAGAGAGAGAGAAAGAGTGTGAGAGAGAGAAAGAAAGCGATGGAGAGTGAGTGCCGACACTGTGGACAAAACCCTCACAGCTCACCTTTCCACCACCGGTGTGTCTCCAACCACGTGCTGGGACATAGTGCAGCCCTCAAGCTCACTACTCTAGAACATAGTATAGAATCAGTAATGGTAGAGTACATACAAATGCACATGCCTAAATCACTGTCCCCCCCTGCGCACCAAGGCTGCTGCACCCAATCCACTCCAGCCACCAAGAGGTGTCTTCCCACCCCTGCGTACCCAGGCTGCAGCACACCATCCACTCCCACTGCCCAGAGGTGACTGTCCGCCGGTGCGCAAACAAACCTCTCTGCTCATCTTCCACCACCGGCGTGTGTCCAAGAGGGCCCACCACGTGCCGAAGCAACCTCCTCAGCCGTGGCGTACATGTGGTCCAGCCGAGCTCACAATTTAAATCGGGTCTTGATTGCCAGGATGGTGTATCGATGCCACGCATCATCGCAGGCTGCACAACCGCTCAGCTCTGGTGGCACTAACTCAGTGGCACTCAAGTCATCGCCACGTGGCAGGAGGCCCTGCTAAGTGCCTCGGCTGCCACCAACTCTGTGTACTTCAAGTCATGGGAGAGAATGGAAATGGCCTCCAGCATGTGCGCCCGACCCTTTTTATTGGCAGGGTCACATGTTCTGTGGCGCCTGTGCTGTATGGGTGTGGTGTGGGTGTAAACCAGCCGTGAGGGAGTGGCTGTGGCATGCTGACAACTAGACCTGAATAACTACAGGGAAGACCTGGGACATGTAGCGTTGTCGTTCCTCCCTGTAAACGTAGGCGGAGTGGGCTGGCCTAGCGTATTCCAATCCTGCGTGAGGCTGTGAATAATGACTCCGTAGCTATGGGCTTGGTTCTGTCCTGGGCTGTATGAGGAATAAACTGATGCAGGTGTCTATGTTGTAGTGTTACCACCACGCGGGCCGCAAGCGCCAATGTGTCACCCTGTGACCCAAGTCCCACAACATGGCCAACATGGAAGGTAGGGGGAATCACTGACCCTACATTCATCCATACTTCCACACATGAAAGATCGTGCACATGACATATCTGTGTGCATATGAATGTTTATTGCAAATTCAGTGGAGTGTTGCAGCTGTAGCAATACAGGGCCACGCAAAGCCCAAATTTCAGGTTTTGGCATATGGAGGGCAGCCAATTAGAGCCAAACTTGTGCTCTGGGTTAGGTTCCGCCAACCTATGTCCTGATCCAATCACTCTGCCAATCTCCAAGCACCTATAAATTCACTATACACTCTCCTTGCAGTACTCTAATGATCCAGTCTCTACCTAGGTATTATACAATGACCGAGACAAAGTTACGAAACCGTAGTTTTCCCCACTGCCAGAGATAACATGGTTGCATGCGCTGTCCACAACACAATGTAATGTGGTAGGGCCCAGTGGCAGCATCATGCATACATACTGAACATACGGACACAGTTAGATAGATAGTGGAACTGGATACGGGCACGTGCGCTCTGCCCCTTTTTATTACCAGGGTCACATGTTCAGTGACATCTGTGCTGGGTGCGTGTGGGGTGAGTGTAAGCCAGCCCTTAGGAAATGGTTGGTGCTGGCAACAAGTACAACAGTAATTATCGGATCACACACAGAGATTCAATATTAAAGGGTCTATGACTTGTGCTGTACTAAGGTAGGGGCAGCAGTTCTGAAATCATACACAAAAGATTCTATCGTAAAGGGTCCATGACCTGTGGTGCACTGAGGTAGGGGCAGCAGATCTGAAATTATACACAAAAGATTCTATCATAAAGGGTCCATGAGTTGTGGTGCACTGAGGTAGGGGCATCAGAAGCATTCAGCTTGTGCACAGCCAGCGATGATGCGTGGTCCGGGACGGCCTCAGTGGTAGCAATGTCTGTTGCCTACTGGACTGCGTCATCTGCAATCGCAACTCGATCTGAATTATGAGCCCTGCTGTCCGCAGAGTAGATCGAAGACAGTAGGCAGCACAGAAATCGAGGAATGCTTTTTGTCACTTCCTCTTGACTAAATCCGAGGACATAGAGTACAATTCTGTCTGAAATTAATAAATCAAGACTGAATTCAAATTGTGAACTCTGCTGGCCGCAGTGTAAGCGTAGGGAACAAAAGATATAATATGTATGGACTACATTGACTAAATATGTAGGTTTTAGGGACGTTATAGTTAGTTGCCTACTGGACTCTGAAATTAATGAATCAAGACTAGATTTGAATTGTGAGCCCTGCTGACCAGAGTGTAGGCCGGCGGCAGCGGTGATGCCAGGTCCGGGTGGGCTGCATTGGTAGCAATGTCTGTTGCCTACTAGATTGTGTCATCTGCAATCGCGACTCTATCTGAACTGCCAGTCCTGCTGACCGCAGTGTAGGCCAGAGGCAGTGGTCAGCAAGGTCCTACAGTCATGTGGCGTTCACTTGAGCAGCACAGTTAGTGGCACCTGAAGGACTCAAGGTGTGCACAGCCAGCGATGATGCCTGGTCCGGACGGGCCACACTGGGAGCAATGTCTGCTTCCTACTGGACTGCGTCATCTGAAATCGTGACTCGATCTGAATTGTGAGCCCTACTGTCCGCAGTGTAGATCGAAGGCAGTAGTCAGCACAGACATCGAGGAATGCTTTTTGTCACTTCCTCTTGACAAAATCTGAGGACATAGAGTTCAGTTCACTCTGCAATTAATAAATCAAAACTGAATTCGAACTGTGAGCTCTGCTGTCCGCATTGTAGACTGGCATTCAGTGTACCTTTGGACTTGCAAGATGAATTTGGTCATTGTACTAAAGCTATAACTGATATAAAACAAGGTCTTGAAGCAAGGATACTAAAAGGATATTATGTAGGTTTCAGGTACGTTATAGTTAGAAATTAGCATTTAAAAAACATTTGAAATTCACTGAAAAAACCATAAGTTTCAGGCATGTTAGAGTTAGAAATTAGCATTTAAAAAACCTTAGAAATTCACTGAAAAAACCATTGGTTTCAGGTACATTATAGTTAGTTGGACATTATTTTCGTACAAAACCATAGAAATTCCCCCGTTATAGTTAGTTCCGTTAACTATAACTCGCACACCCGCAATGCACTGCTGATGATGTCACATATTACATCATTCATGAATGGTCAGTTACATCACTGATGACATCACTGATGACATCTCAAATGACATCACTGATGACATCACTGATGACATCATCCACATGAAAATCTGATGCACCGCCTCACACTCTAATATAAACTTTGATACACCCACTGTAAAATACAAACTACCAGTTAGCTGAACTAACTATAACGGGGGAATTTCTATGGTTTTGTACGAGAAGAATGTCCAACTAACTATAACGTCCCTGAAACCTATGGTTTTTTCAGTGAAAATATATATATATATATACACACACACACACACATATATATATTACCTACTGGCGGTCGCCAGTAGGTATATATAGTTAGGATTTTTTCCCTATGGGATTTTTGATAATTCTATGTCTAATAACTTTGGCGTTTGTGGACGGAATTGGCTGAAATTTTCAGGAAAATGGAACATTTTGTTTCTGAGCAGCCCCTGAAAATTGGGGGGGGGGTTCGTCAAGGGGGGGCCGAGAAAAAAGGGGGGTCCCAAAACGTGTTTTTCCAATGTTAATTTCCATAGGGCGGTTGGCCTCACTTTTAGCCCGAACGGCTGAATGGATTTGCACGAAACTTGGCAAAATTGTAGGGACTGTTAGCCCGATGTGCCTTTGCTAGGTCTCAATATATGTGCTCCAGTGGATTTTGAGAAATTAACATTCAAAAAAAGATATATATCTGTAAGCGCGCTCTGGGCAGCGCTCCGGTTCGCGTACTTTATGCGTAACGGAACTTCGCGAAGCGAAGCTGATTGGCTCTCCGGTGTCTGTCAACATTCTAAACAGTCCGGAGCGGCCGCCATCTTGTCTCTTGGTAGGATCGAGAGACAAGAGGAGGCCAAAACAAAGGGGGAAATGACCATAAGGGGGCATAGTAGATCCTCCCTGACCCCCTAGGTTTGATGTGGAGGCTTTAAAAGGGCCCCGCAGGGCAAAAAAAAAAATATATATATCTATTTTTTTGCGTGGGGAGCGCCCGGTTCGCAAACCGGGAAGCGTTCTGGGGAGCGTACTATAAGGAAAAAAGAATGATAGACTTTTCAAATACTGTATGTTAATTGATTGTTGGTTTTGTTGATTATTTTTTAATTTCTTTATTTTTTAAGCAATTATTTATTATTGTGATTGTGTTTCAAAATTTAATAACATTTCTAACATTTCACTGTCTGAAATGTCGTCATTTTCATTGAACATAGTTTGTAATCTCTGAGGGTGTAAAATGTCCTCATTTTGAAGGAGGTCATCTACTGCTTGCACACATTGCAGTAGTTCTTGGTCCCAAGTTTCATCCATAAATTCTATATAATTTGGATCAATTAATTCTTGGCTGCTCTCTTGCAGGACAATTTGAAATTAAACTTTCTGTTCGCCTTCCATGTTGCCTGAAATTTGGATAAAAAAAATATATATTAGTAGAGATAGGGCACTGTTGGGATTAATTTTAGATAGGCAGTTTTTATCAGTGAATTTATCTTTGGGCAGTGTATAGTATCAGAGTGGAAGTAGGAATCTAAAAAAGTGTATGTGATTTAACGTAAGTAATTTCATAATTATACAAGAGAAACCTAACTCCATCCATAACTATAACAGAGAAGTCTATCTAAATCTATAACTACTACAGAGGGATAGTATATAACTATCAGAAAAAGTTTACCATATTAACTTTTGGTGCACAATATACTTCAGTTTTAAAAATAACAACTTACCTTTACAAAGAAGTTGAAGTGATTAGTGAAAATCCAATTGAAATGTACAACAAGAAGTAGTAGTCAAAATGGCTGTGTTTCCTTCTCTTCCTTTATATATATTCAGGTATATAACCAATCAAATGTCAGGTAATAAAAGTAGAAAATGAAAGTAACATTTTCATTGGTTGTCAATGCCAACACTTCAGATGTGTTTTGAGAAGTAATTTACCTCACGGTATTTAGAGAGGTCTACAGGCTAAATGGCTAAATGGAATTTCAATCAAATTTGTGAAAATGATAGGGATTGGTATGTAGTATGAGCTAATCTATATTTGGTGAGAGTGTCTCCAGTCGTTTTTCTGTAAATTACTTTCCCACCTTTTTTGATGGTGCGCTTCCCGGGGAGCGCCCCGGTACGCGAACTGGCGAGCGCCCCGGTACGCGAACCTGAAGCGTTACGGGAGTCCACCATTTTGTGTTTCGGTCGACTTAAGATACAAGATGGAGGGCAAATAATGTTCAGAATGGGTAGAAAGGGGCACGGTAGACTTATCTTGACCCCCTAGGTTTTCTGAGGGTGGCTGAGGAGGCTTATATGTGCGAAAAAAACATTTTTTTAAAAAATTTCGCGAGGTTAGCTTCCGGTTCGCGTACCGGGTAGCGCCCCGGGGAGCGTACTTTGTTGAAAATTAGTGAAAAAAGTTAGAGAAAAATAATAATTGTGAGTGATCAGATGTAGGGTAGCTCTGAGAAGAGCTTTTGGGTTTATGGTACATTTAGGTACTTATAAGTAGGTACCAATGCACAGTCTTAAATTCAGAATGAAAATTCTGTTGCCCTCATCTGAGAAGTGAACTCCATCTCCTCTGTAGATATCTTGCATGTAGTAACGCAAGTTATTGTTGTACATGGAGCCCATTCCATGGTCTCTCATGTAAGCTGAAACAGATTTGTTTACATGCTTCCTCGACTTCTCAATTTGTGGAAAAAATTGGTTTGACCACCTCCATTTCTGTCTTTGGCATATATTTGAATATACCAAGGCAGTTTGAGGAAAAAGTGCCATCAATTGCTCAAAGGTGTCCTTTAAAAGCATTTCCAGACCTACCCCAGTCAAAGTGCCCAAATCATTACCTCCACAGTGCACAATTAACAGGTCAGGTTTTGGCAAATGCATAAAGGTTTTCACCAATGGTATCAATTGGTGACATTTTAATCCTCTGTGGCCAAACCACTTAATTTCCACATCTTGTAAATTGAGGTTAGGTAAATTTCTGTTCTCAGCATACCTCTGAGCCCAATAGATGTAACTATGTCCAACAATCCAGACAGAAAACATGGTGAGAGAAAGTTCTGCTGCAGTCAGATGAAGTGTGGCAATGAAATGGCAGTTGAAAAAATAAGAGATTAAAATGAAAAAAACTGTGGAGTTTCTGTGTTAATGAAGCAGTAACAGTGATTGGTGGATTTTGATTGCTGAAAAAAGAAAGTTAGGGTGCATGGATGAGTTCTTTGAAAGATGTATTTTGAGTGGTCAAGAAAAAATCATTAAATGAAAGAATGCACTGGATATGCAGGTGCACTGAGAGTTCAGAGTTCAATTGAAACATTGTTGTGTGAACTTGCAAACACCAGAGGTCTTCCAAGAGGTGGTTGCTATGCAAAAAAAGGCAGAGAGGGCAGAGGGGGGAAGGGTTTTGATTTGAAAAAAGTGAGGGAAGAGTTTTGATTGGGTGACATGAGAGATATGTGTGAAGAATTACAGCATTTCTGTGCTTTTGATAGCTGCAGACTCTGGAGTGCATACCTTTTGCTCTGCTGAAGACAAATTGGTGTGTTTCTGAGACTGTTTTGAAACTCATAAAGTATTTGCTAAGGTGAGAAAAGATTTCTTTAATTTAGATAGAGAATAGTGTGCTTTAAGGAGAAAATTATGAAGAAAGTTGTGTTTTTCAAATGCTGCTTTGTCTCAAGTGTTTTACAAATAGATTTTGTTTCTTTGAGAAATTGTAATTGGAGAAAATGTGAAGTATTAGTACTAACAGGGTTTTTTTGTGCATAGGAGCTGTGGAGTGTTTTCAAATTATGACTTGAAAATCGTTTTTGAGGAAAAGGAATGGTTTTAAAATTTATGACAAGGACATAATGGTGTATGCTTCTTTATAAGGCAATTGAGTGTCTCTGATGTTATTTTTCCCATTTTAATGTAAGACCTTTCCCTGTGGAGCAAATTGCTTGTAAATATGCTCCCACCTGTGCATGGCAAATTTAGATTTTGAATGTTTGCGTTACATAGCCATGTTAAAAGTGACCCAAACATGCTGCAAAGGCAATCAAAAAACGCTTTCATGTGTCTTAAGGACATTTTAAGTCATTTCCCCATGTGGAGTGTTTTCAAATTATGACTTGAAAATCGTTTTTGGGGAAAAGGAATGGTTTTAAAATTTATGACAAGGACATAATGGTGTATGCTTCTTTATAGGGCATTTCAGTGTCTCTGATGTTATTTTTCCCATATTAAATTAAAAGACCTTTCCCCGTGGAGCAAATTCCTTGTAAATATGCTCCCACCTGTGCATGGTAAATTTAGATTTTGACTGTTTGAGTTACATAGCCATGTTAAAAGTGACCCAAAAAAGTTGCAAAGGCTTTAAAAAAACACTTTCATGTGTCTTAAGGACATTTTAAGTCATTTCCCCGTGGGCAGTGTTTTCAAATTATGACTTGAAAATCGTTTTTGAGGTAAAGGAATGTTTTTAAAATGTATGTGCGCCATATGCCCCCAAATTTCTTTTTCAGGGGTGCAGCAGGGTGTTCTTGAGACACCCCTGCACCCTTGGAAAAATTCCTAATTTGCGATGAGCTAATTGCTAATCGCAAATTGCACCTTCATTCCTATGGGCCTCCTGGCCCATGGAAATGAATGGGTAATTTGCAATTAGCAATTTGCTCATCGCAAATTAGGAATGGTAAAGAATCGCTATTTATTCCTTAAAATTCGCTATTTAGGAAATGCAAAATAGTTTGATGATACATATGGCGGTTCATCTCTAACAAGATAAGAAGCTTAGGGATAGATTTATGATGACTGGCGCAATGAAGTGGACATCACTTACTTCATTGGTAGGCCTTTACATGTATTATCTCCTCTGTATTCTTTATCAAGCGTAACTTTGATCTGCAATCCTGAGTAGGCCTCACCTTAAACAAACCTCTGGATAGGCCACACCTTATCGTCATCCTGAATTAATCATTTAAAATGCTAGGGACAGATTTATGATAGGTGTATGCCTCTTTTGCGCCACTGTGCGTCACTTTTGTGATGCAGCGGCGGTGCAAAAGATTTGCTATGAGGCGACAAAATTACAAATTGATGCATTTAGGCAGATGTGTCATGCTGTAAAAAAAACGTGCCACATGAAACCGATGCAGCAGTGATGCAAAAGATGCACCATGTTGCAAGACAGGCCTCACTTGGGGCCATATGTATCAAGCTAATTAGCATTCGCAAAGGCCGAAATTCTGCGAATTTCGGCCTTTGCGAATGCTAATTAGACAAATGATATGTATCAAACAAGTTTGATGCAAAATAAGGAATAGCAAAATTTGCTATTCCTTATTTTGCGATTGCACTGAAGGATTTGCAAATTTTGCGATTCCTTAAATGCAATGTATCAAACAAAAAATATGCAAAAAATGCCATTAAGGATTTGCAAATTACCACCAACTTCTAGTTGGTGGTAATTTGCGAATTCTTTTCAAAAAGCTTTTTTTCCGAAAAACAAAAGGTGCCATATGACGCCCATACATGCCCTTAGGGCATGTATGTGCGCCATATGCCCCCAAATTTCTTTTTCAGGGGTGCAGCAGGGTGTTCTTGAGACACCCCTGCACCCTTGGAAAAATTCCTAATTTGCGATGAGCTAATTGCTAATCGCAAATTGCACCTTCATTGCTATGGGCCTCCTGGCCCATGGAAATGAATGGGTAATTTGCAATTAGCAATTTGCTCATCGCAAATTAGGAATGGTAAAGAATCGCTATTTATTCCTTAAAATTCGCTATTTAGGAAATGCAAAATAGTTTGATGATACATATGGCGGTTCATCTCTAACAAGATAAGAAGCTTAGGGATAGATTTATGATGACTGGCGCAATGAGGTGGACATCACTTACTTCATTGGTAGGCCTTTACATGTATTATCTCCTCTGTATTCTTCAACAAGCGTAACTTTGATCTGCAACCCTGAGTAGGCGTCACCTTAAACAAACCTCTGGATAGGCCACAGCTTATCGTCATCCTGAATTAATCATTTAAAATGCTAGGGACAGATTTATGATAGGTTTATGCCTCTTTTGCGCCACTGTGCGTCACTTTTGTGATGCAGCGGCGGTGCAAAAGATTTGCTATGAGGCGACAAAATTACAAATTGATGCATTTAGGCAGATGTGTCATGCTGTAAAAAAACCGTGCCACATGAAACCGATGCAGCAGTGATGCAAAAGATGCACCATGTTGCAAGACAGGTCTCACTTGGGGCCATATGTATCAAGCTAATTAGCATTCGCAAAGGCCGAAATTCAGCGAATTTCGGCCTTTGCGAATGCTAATTAGACAAATGGTATGTATCAAACAAGTTTGATGCAAAATAAGGAATAGCAAAATTTGCTATTCCTTATTTTGCGATTGCACTTAAGGATTTGCAAATTTTGCGATTTCTTAAATGCAATGTATCAAACAAAAAATATGCAAAAAATGCCATTAAGGATTTGCAAATTACCACCAACTTCTAGTTGGTGGTAATTTGCGAATTCTTTTCAAAAAGCTTTTTTTCCAAAAAACAAAAGGTGCCATATGACGCCCATACATGCCCTTAGGGCATGTATGTGCGCCATATGCCCCCAAATTTCTTTTTCAGGGGTGCAGCAGGGTGTTCTTGAGACACCCCTGCAACCTTGGAAAAATTCCTAATTTGCGATGAGCTAATTGCTAATCGCAAATTGCACCTTCATTGCTATGGGCCTCCTGGCCCATGGAAATGAATGGGTAATTTGCAATTAGCAATTTGCTCATCGCAAATTAGGAATGGTAAAGAATCGCTATTTATTCCTTAAAATTCGCTATTTAGGAAATGCAAAATAGTTTGATGATACATATGGCGGTTCATCTCTAACAAGATAAGAAGCTTAGGGATAGATTTATGATGACTGGCGCAATGAGGTGGACATCACTTACTTCATTGGTAGGCCTTTACATGTATTATCTCCTCTGTATTCTTCAACAAGCGTAACTTTGATCTGCAACCCTGAGTAGGCCTCACCTTAAACAAACCTCTGGATAGGCCACAGCTTATCGTCATCCTGAATTAATCATTTAAAATGCTAGGGACAGATTTATGATAGGTGTATGCCTCTTTTGCGCCACTGTGCGTCACTTTTGTGATGCAGCGGCGGGGCAAAAGATTTGCTATGAGGCGACAAAATTACAAATTGATGCATTTAGGCAGATGTGTCATGCTGTAAAAAAACCGTGCCACATGAAACCGATGCAGCAGTGATGCAAAAGATGCACCATGTTGCAAGACAGGCCTCACTTGGGGCCATATGTATCAAGCTAATTAGCATTCGCAAAGGCCGAAATTCTGCGAATTTCGGCCTTTGCGAATGCTAATTAGACAAATGGTATGTATCAAACAAGTTTGATGCAAAATAAGGAATAGCAAAATTTGCTATTCCTTATTTTGCGATTGCACTGAAGGATTTGCAAATTTTGCGATTCCTTAAATGCAATGTATCAAACAAAAAATATGCAAAAAATGCCATTAAGGATTTGCAAATTACCACCAACTTCTAGTTGGTGGTAATTTGCTAATTCTTTTCAAAAAGCTTTTTTTTCAAAAAACAAAAGGTGCCATATGACGCCCATACATGCCCATAGGGCATGTATGTGCGCCATATGCCCCCAAATTTCTTTTTCAGGGGTGCAGCAGGGTGTTCTTGAAACACCCCTGCACCCTTGGAAAAATTCCTAATTTGCGATGAGCTAATTGCTAATCGCAAATTACACCTTCATTCCTATGGGCCTCCTGGCCCATGGAAATGAATGGGTAATTTGCAATTAGCAATTTGCTCATCGCAAATTAGGAATGGTAAAGAATCGCTATTTATTCCTTAAAATTCGCTATTTAGGAAATGCAAAATAGTTTGATGATACATATGGCGGTTCATCTCTAACAAGATAAGAAGCTTAGGGATAGATTTATGATGACTGGCGCATCACCAGGGATGTGCCAGTCATCCTGCGCCGCTGTTCCGCCACCCATGGTGTGCTGCATTTACAATGCGGCGCACCATGGGGCAAAAACGGCACAGATGCGTGACGCATCTGTGCCGTAAAGGTGGCGCATTACTGGAGTTGTATCGCAAGTGCGATGCAGCTCCAGCAAGGCTCTGGGGTGCCCCATCTCCACAATGCTGCGTCAAGACCTATGCCTGCTTCAAGCAGGCGCAGGGTTTTGACGCAGCTTTGTCCTATCTGATTGTAAATGCGGCACACCATGGGTGGCAGAGCAGCGGTGCACGTTAACTGGTGCATCCCTGGGGATGTGCCAGTTAACATAAATCTGCCCCTTTACATTTAAGTATGTGCAGGGGACACAGAGTCGGTGAGGCTTATCCAAGGTTAAGAAGAGATGAGTCCTGTTCACTGAAAAATTGGACATAGGCTTCACCTCCTCAGCATCGCTGGACATGGCTAAATAATAGCTGCAAAATGTTACTCTTGTTAAACAATTTTACTATTATAATCTCTGAGATTTGTCTCTTACTCTGCAACATCTCATTGTTGTTATCTTTCTTTAAAGATAAAGACAACATCAACATGAGCGACAATCAGCAATCAGTTGATTTCGACCTCATCATTGAACTCGTAATTGAAACATCAGTGGATGTTGATCCCTTGGATGATTTAAATCCTGAGGATGAAGAAGAACGTGATGAGGATGCAGATTTGTCAGAATTGTATGACATAGGATGGGAAGCTGACGTGCTTGAGCCTATGGAACTATAAACATTTATTTTAAAAATTTATAATAAATAAAAAGTAAAAATGTAAACCGTTTAATTTAAAAATAAAGACACCTTCAAAAACAGGTTATGTGTAGTGTCTTCAATAAAATATTAAAATATGCTCATAAAATTAGATCAGATTCACATATAAAACAGCACAGGTAAAATGAATATAAATTCCATTTCTTTTCTGCTATTTCTGTATTCTAAATTTGCCAAGCACTAAAAAATCTTCTATGTAAAAAGGTCAAGTAGTGTTTTAAGTTTTTGATTACTGTTATTGATTTACTGTTGGGTAATAGTGGTTAATAAAAATTTTTATTATATTTTACCACAGATTCAACTGCAGATCATTTCAAGATTTCAGCATGCCAACCAAAGAAAGACTGAGAAAGGCTGCAAAACGTCAAAGACAGCAGGTCAATGAAAAAAAGCAGCAGTCCTCTAACAAGAAGATTTGTCAAGTCACCAAGAAAGCACCGGGTAAGAGTACAAAAACATTCATAAGAAATATCTGTAGTAAAAAAAATATTACTACAGAAAATGTTTCAGTCCAGAAAAAGAGAAGCAATTCAAACGGAAAGGAAAGGCCAATGAAAAATGTTACTGCTAGAGCAAGAGATAACTCTGTGCATGATAGTAGAAGGAAACAACAGTTTAGGGACATTCGTAAACGAATGTTCCGCAACAGGATAATTGGCAATTTGTTAAAAAATATTAAGAAAGGTCAACAGAAAGTGGTTTTTTATAAGAGAAAAAAAATAGTTGAGAAAGTTATTGATCAGGCATTTGAAATTAAACGTAAGTTATTTATTTTGATAATCAATAGAATTAGGAAGCTAAACAAGGCAATTTATGATTTCAAAAGAAATAGTAGATGGAAGAGAATAGTTAATCGTAGTAATTTTTGTGAAGTTTTTTCTGGAGAATGGATGCATAGTTCAAGCTGTGAGGCATTTTTTAATAAGGAGAGTTATTTCCAGGATAATGATTTGGTGCATGCAGTTGACACCAGTGGTCGAGCTTATGAAGTGAAAGATGGTTGTCCAGTTGAAAAAGAAAAACTTGTGACAACAGAGATAGAAGAGGTGTTAGGTAATGAGGTTTTAGGAAGACGTCCTAAGGGTCCTGTGTACACCTGGAAGTGTAGTAGTATTTGCAGTGTGCGACAGGATTCCATCAATTTGCTTTGTGATTTTGTACGGTCATTTAATAAGAAAAGTTTGAAGCGGAAAATGAAGTTGTTGCAAGAATTAGATCCTTGCAGAGTGAGAGAAGTGACAGGTTTGCATGGTCATTCACTGGCTTGTCTTTCCAGGAGAGTATGCCAGAGTGTTTTTCATCATTTCAGGATGCTAGCAGTGCATCATAATAAAGTGAGGAAATTAGTTAGAATGTTGTATTATGCTAAGAGTCCAGCAATTATGCTTAAATTATGCGCTGCTCTTTTGCATGGTTCTGAAATAGATGTGAAGAATATATGTGAAGAAATTGAGTTTTGTTACTTTGGAAGTAAAGAGGAGAATGTTGAAATTGACCAAGAAGAAGCGGGTAATGTGGAAGATAGTGTACAGGTTTCCAGTACAGATAATTTCCAGAGGGAAATTGCGACGTTTGAGGTGAAATCAAGTGAGAGGCCAAATTTCACTTGTGTGTGTTGTCGACGCACTTATTATAAGAATCAGACTAAGTTAGTGGATTTATATGCAAAAAGTGAAAGGGAAAATAATAGTGAATGGAAGGATTTCACAACATACTTGATGTTAGAAAATTGTTTTGATTTGGGATTGGATCAACGTGTGTGTACTTATTGTTGTAACAAATTAAATCAAAACCAGATGCCTGCTAGAGCAGTTCATAATAATCTGGAATTGGTTGAGATTCCTTCTGAATTGAAGGATTTAAATACTTATGAATCTATTTTGATTCAAAATATCCATCCCTTTCAGGCTATTGTAAGAATGGAGCCAAAGACAGGGAAATTGCCTCCATCAGATTTACAGAGAGGATTAAAGGGAAGAGTTGTTTATTTGCCTCTAGATTTGAAGAAAAACATTAACACAATTGGAGTAGAAAAAGTGGAAGAGGAACCTCTGGTTATCTTAGTTAATGGGGTTCCGACAAAGAATAAGAAAATATGGCAAGATTTAGTGGATGTTAGGAAAGTTAAAAAGGCAACATTGTATTTGAAAAAAAATAATAAATACTATAAGAATGTATATGTTGCAGAAGAGGAAGTAAGTGAGGAAGAGGATAGCGATTTGTGTGCTGGTCAAATTGAGAAAGTAGAACCCTGTACTAGTGAAGAAATATATGAACATTATAGTGTTCATCCTTTGCATTCCAAGGAAGTCATGGGGAATGCTGTTGAGTTGTTTCAAATGAAACAAGCCAAAGGGAGTCCCATTAGTGTTTGGGAGGAAAGTTTGGAAGCTCGGTGTTTCCCACAGCTTTTTCCAACAGGTCAGGGAGGAAGATATGATGAGCGACCTCATCAAATTCCTGCTTCTGAATACCGGACTTTGCGATTGTATGCAGGAGATGCTAGGTTTCGACAATGCATTCCCTATTTGTTTCATCTCCTGTTTGAAAGCGATCTGTCTGGACTGTCATATGCAGTGAACCACATCTTGAAAAGTGGTATACACATGCAAAACATCTCGGCAAGTGACTTTATGGATAAAGTCAATGTCCAAGACAGTATTTTGGATTCTCACCTGATTAATCTCATGGCGTGTCAGCGTGGTACTAATGAGTACTGGTACCGTTGTCATGGTGATTTAAAATGTATGCTGAGGAACTTAGGAACTCCCACATGGTTCCTCACTCTGAGCTGTGCCGAGTATGGCTGGGAAGACTTACTTGAATTTCTACGAGAGGCAAATGGAAACATCGAAAACATCGAATTCAAGACACCCGGAGAACTGTGCTCTTTGGATCCAGTCAATGTATGCAGGTACTTCAATCATAGATTTGAAGCTATGATGTCTTTCATCATGAATAAGAAGAATCCACCTCTTGGAGAGGTGTTGGATTTCTTCTGGAGAAAGGAGTACCAAGCAAGAGGTGCTCCTCATATACATATGTTGCTGTGGATCAAGGATGCACCTAAATTTGGAACGGATCCAGAAGACTCAGTGATGAGTTTCATACAACAGTATTCTACGTGTGCTGTTCCAAACGCAAAGGAGAAGAAAAGCCTAAGAGAAAAAGTTCTACGTTTCCAAAGCCATCGATGTGGAAAGTACTGTCGTCGTAAATTCCGAAACAAGGACAAGTTCTACACCAAATGTCGTTTCGGCTTTCCACGACCGGTGATTTCTAAAGGAAGAGTAAACAGTTTGATGTCTTCGCTGCGACATAATGTGATGAAGAAATCACCTAAAAACACATACAATTTGAAGAGGAACGAAGAGTCTAAGTACATCAACGACTACAACCCGGTGATTTTGTCCATGTGGAATGCTAACATGGATATACAGTTTGTGGCTGATAACTGTATGGCTGTGGCTCGGTATGTGACATCTTACATCACCAAAAAAGAGAAGACAGAATTGAAGGATATGTGGGAGGACATTTCCCATGAAAAGAGCCTCAGCAAGAAGTTGTACAGTTTCAGTCTGAAGATGTTGTCGCATCGAGAAATCGGAGCTTACGAATGTTCTGACCGGTTGTCTTCAGCAAGTCTCTATGCCAAGTCCAGGAGTATCGTTTGGGCGAGTCTTGGTCTTGCTGCAACACGTAATCGAGTTCTGAAACCTGTGCGGGAAATTGAGTATTTGGCGGAAAAGGAGCCAAACAGTACCGACATTTTGAAGACCAACATGTTGGATACATATTATCCAAATCGAAGCAGTCACCTCGAGAATGTTTGTCTGTATGAGGTTCTTCAAAATTACATATTCAAGAGGAACATCAAAGAAGATACTGAGAAAGGAATGTATGCTGTAATAGGAAGTGAGGGATGTCTGGTCAAGCAAAGAAAATGACACTTGGTAAACCATCAAAAATTGAGTGGCGAATCTCCTGAAAAAAAGGAGTTTTTCTATTTAGCACTTTTGCAACTTTTCAAGCCTTGGCGTGCAGAAGAGGAACTGCTTGGAGATTTCCTCTGTTACGAAGACTCTTTCAATGCTGCCAAGGAGACCATAGAATGTCCTGCTTTTCCCAAATATGTAGAAATGTTGAATGCGGAAATTGAGCAGGAAGCAACGATTGCAGCCGAGATTGCCAGAGACAGTTCTCAGGACAGTCAGAGTTCTGCTTCATTGAGTCAGGATCCACTAGGAGGACCTGTTATCGAAAATGAAGCTGCCACTGCTATGAATGAAGTGGAAAGAGCCATGGCACATGCTCAGGAGGATGCGGTTAACTTAGAAGAGTTGGAAAGACAACTCAACGTTGAGCAGAGGAAAATATATGACGAAGTTACCATGCAAATTGATCATGGATTAAGTCATGACAAGAAAGAGTGCTCATGTACGTCGTTGAAGCCTGTCCGACTGTACGTGAGTGGAGAAGCGGGAACTGGAAAAAGTTTCCTTATTAAAGCAATTTCATGTTATTTGCAGGAAAGGACAGAGTCATCGCTGTCTTGTGTTGTCACCGCTCCAACTGGACTGGCAGCACATAACATTAACATTAAAGGGATTACTTTACATCGTTTACTGATGCTGCCAGTGGAGCATGACAACAAATTACAATATCACAAGCTATCTGGAGATGCTTGTTGTGAAGTTTCAAGAATCTTGAGGAAAATGAAACTTCTTATCATTAACGAAGTAAGCATGGTTTCCAATGTCATGCTTGCCTTTGTGCATTTGAGAATGCAAGAAGTTCTCAAAACAGAGTATGATGTGTTATTTGGTGGCAAACACATCATTGTTTTCGGAGATCTTCTGCAGCTGACACCAGTGAAAGGGCAACCTGTGTTCAAAATGCTCACGCATGAAGATACCAGGAAGTGCCTAGGGAGCATTGGCAATGTCAATATATGGTTAAACTTCAATTATGCTGAACTGCATGAAAATATGCGTCAGGCGAAGGATGAAGTTTACAAGACTATTCTACAAGATGTTAGAATTGGAAAAGTGACCGAGCATGGGAAAGAAGCTTTACATGCACGATTACTGTCAAATTTATATCCAGAACAAGATGTTGTGCCTGAGAATATTTTTCAGAAAATTACTGAGAAGAAATCTGGAATATGTTTGATGCCAACTCTTGCAGAATGTGCCAAATTCAACAACAAAATGTTGCATTTAGAAAAGCAAGAGATTGTGAAACTGGAAGCTATTGACAGAGTAGAGCAGAGGTCTTCAAACTTTTGTAGGTTGAGCCCCCCCAGCTCACTTTTTTCAGCTGTTGGGCCCCCCCCAAAACTTGACAGAAATTTTTGGAATCTGGTACACTACATAATTTACCACCGCGCCAAATCCGGGGCCATATCCAGCATATAATGTCCAACATAATAAGAGTGTTTAGTTAAGTGCAGGTTTGTGAGTGGGTGTGCTGAAATGACAGATTATTACATAGCTCAAACCACCATTTTCCTAGATAAAATGTGCGCAAATTGTTTTTACTATGATGCTTTGTTTTATACATGACATTGATTGATAACACCACCAACATAAATGTGACGGGTGTGCCGGTTTTTCGTCATAGACGCTCAATCTGTGGATGGATTTTTGAGAATGAGAAGTGAGTTGTCTGAATGCAAGGTGCATTCCAAGACACTTGAAGTAACTCAGAATGTTATTGAGGGCAGAGTAGGGTTTCAAATGTGTTAAACCATGGGTAGTCACAAACTTTCTCTCGGGGGGCCAAATTTACAGTGTGGTTTGTGTCCGAGGGCCGCACCGGTGGGGGCAGGGTAAGTGGGGGAGGGGGCAGGGCTAGAGCAAACAAAAAAAACTGAGGTTGAACAGAGGTCCCTGCAGCAGATGCCTTTGTCCACTGAGCCACCAGACCAGGCATACCCACATATCTCTCTCTCTCTCTCTCTCTCTCTCTCTCTCTCTCTCTCTCTCCATCTCTCTCCCTCTCTCCCTCCCTCTCTCCCTCTGTCTCACTCAGACTGTCTCACTCCCTCTCACTCCCTCTCTCTCCCTCCCTGTCTCACTCACTCTGACTGTCTCACTCCCTCTCTCTCTCTGTCTCCCTCTCTCTCTGTCTCCCCCTCTCTCTCTGTCTCCCTCTCTCTCTGTCTCCCTCTCTCTGTCTCCCTCTCTCTCTGTCTCCCTCTCTCTCTGTCTCCCTCTCTCTCCATCTCCCTCTCTCTCCATCTCCCTCTCTCTCCGTCTCCCTCTCTCTCCGTCTCCGTCTCCCTCTCTCTCCGTCTCCCTCTCTCTCCGTCTCCCTCTCTCTCCATCTCCCTCTCTCTCTGTCTCCTTCTCTCCTTCCCTATCCCTCTTGTCTCCCTCTCTCTCCTACCCTCCTCACTCTGTCACCCTCCTCACTCCGTCGCCCTCCCCCTCCCTCCCTCTGTCTGTCACCCTCTGTCTCCCTCTCTCTCCCTTTCTCTGTCTCCCTCTCCCTTTCTCTGTCTCCCTCCCTCTCCCTCTCTTTGTCTCCCTCTGTCTGTTTCCCTGTTTCCCTCCCTCTCCCTCTCTTTGTCTCTCTCTGTCTCCCTCCCTCTCCCTCTCTTCTCCCTCTCTTCTCCCTCTATTCGTCTCCCTCTTTCTGTCTCCCTCTCTCTGTCTCCCTTTCCCTCCCTCCCTCGCTCTCCCTCTGTCTGCCTCCCTCTCCCTCCCCCTTTCCCGCCCTCCCTCTCACTCTGTCTGCCTTCCATTCCCTCTCTCCTTTCCTTCCCTCCCTCGCTCTCCCTCTGTCTGCCTTCCTTTCCCTCTTTTCTTTCCCTCCCTCCCTCTCCCTCCCTCGCTCTCCCTCTGTCTGCCTCCCTTTCTCTCCCTCCCTCTCCCTCCCTTTCCCTCCCTCCCTTTCCCTCCCTCCCTCACTCTCCCTCTGTTGCCTCCATTTCCCTCCATCCCTCTCCCTCCCTTTCCCTCCCTCGCTCTCTCTCTGTCTGCCTCCCTTTCCCGCTCCTCTACTTAAGCACACACAAGCAAGCATTTGCAAACATTCGTTCCAACGGAGACACTTCGGTGAATTGGAAAGCTGAATGCCTTGCTATATTTAGTACGTAAATATACGGTAAGGTACTTTTAATATTATAATTTAAGAACGCATTCTTGTTAGCTTCCTTAACGTTTTTAAAAATATATTTGTATATTTATCAAAAGTACACTAAAAAGTACATCTATCATTGAGATGCAGGAATTGTTACAGTACTTAGCTGCAACCCTCCAAATAGAGGTGTCCTCAAGGCAGTTAAATACAGCTTTGTTATTGTGCCCATTCAAATGGTGGCCTCTCAGCTGATGCTCCTATTCTGCGGGAGTCAAGCAGCACGGAATGTGTAAATTCGCCCCTAATGCATCTGGACTAGCTTGCCTCAACAGTCAGATGTACACCTTGTAGCACTATCATGGACCCTTGACTTGCTTTAGCATTTCTCACTCTTTTAAGATGGGACTTTGCCTGAAAGCACCTCAGGGTCATCGTGATTCGTGTGCGCTATAGCCCAGCTGACCCCTCGTAACTTCTGCCAGAGTGCATGATGGTGGTAGGAGGTAACTGAGCGGGTTCACACATCTGCTGGAGAAACGTCCTTGCAGGCTGCAGAGTGTGAGTTTGAACCCTAGCAGGGCCGGCTGCGCACCGTCCTCCCACTGTCAGGAAAATGACTATCATGGAGATGCGGGAATTGTTACAGTACTTAGCCGCAACCCTCCTTGCTGAAGCTGAATGAATTAACCCCCTCCTGGGAGGGTAAACAGAATAAAAGCATGGGCACTTCGTGCCTCGTCGATTTCCCCTCCCTCCTCCCTCGACTTGACACAGGGAACAAAGGTGAAAATAGAGAGTAGGTGTGAAATTAGAGAGGAGAGCGCGCCCCCCTAAGGATGGTGTCGCGCCCCCCTAGGGGGGCCCGCCCCACAGTTTGAAGAACTCTGGAGTAGAGCATATGGGATCAACAATTATTTTGTCTGAGAATTTGAAAACAAAATTGGATTCATTAGAGAAGACTATATCTAAAACTGCAGGTTTTGAAAAGACTCTGAATGTGTGCTTGAACTGCCGTATAATTTTAAGAAGGAATTTACATGTTGAAAGAGGTCTGGTAAATGGATCAATGGGTAATGTTGTTGATTTTGTAAAATACAGAAATAGAGATGGAATTGAATTTTTAAAAATTAAATTTGATGGCATTGAGGAAGTACAGCTAATTGGTCGTTGTTCTGCTAGATTTTTGCTTGTAAAAGACTTATATGTTCGCCGTAAGCAGTTTCCTGTTTGCTTGGCATATGCGGTGACAATCCATAAATCGCAAGGTTTAAGTGTAGACAGTGCATTGGTGAATATTGGCAGTTCTGTGTTCAAGGAGGGTATGGCATTGTCACGAGTTAGAACTTTATCGGGATTGTACTTGATTGAGTGTGATGTCACAAACATTTGTGCGGATCTAGATTGTGTTAAGGAATACAATAGGTTAAGAAGAGAGTATGCGCCACATTTGCCTCAATATCCTTTGTTTGAGAAACGTGTGGTAGGCCGGAAACGAAGAAATGTGACCAATACTGGGGAGGTTGTAGCAAAAAGACGAAAAGTCGATGAACCTGAAATTATAAGCAGAAACAAAAAGGATTCTGTTGAAGATGTTGTTGGTTTTCAATTTGAAAACAGTTCTGGTGTCAACTGCTATGCTAATGTAGTGGTTAATGTTTTGTTTTCTCTAGAAAATGTAAAAGAAGAGATTGTGGTCAATTCTGATCAAAGATTTTGCAGTTTGTTAAATTCTGTGTTAGAGAAATGTAGCACTGATAGAACAAAAATAGAAAGTGTGTCTGAAATTCGAAATCTGTTAGACAGATGTTCAGGCCAAACACAATTCTATCAAAATATTCAGCAAGATTGTCAGGAGTTTTTAATGTATATGCTTGATGTATTGCATGCTGAAGGTGTAGATGTAGATCACCTGTTTGGGCTTTCTTATCAATGGCAGCATGACTGCGAGAACTGTAGGGTATCAAGTACTACTAGTGTAGACTCAGAAAGATTTATATATTTAACTTTGCCAGACAGTAAATCAGTCTCTTTTAATAAACTAGTAAAAGCAGCTGATCACAACATGGAGTGTAGCCAATGTAAATCTGAAATGATGTCCACATTATTTATACGAACATATGGCCAGTATGTTATTTTAATGTTCCAACGATGTAGGCCTGATGGAACAAAATTGACAACTTTAATTAAAAATGTTGTGGCTTCACAGTTGTCAATATCAGGAAGGACTTTTGTAACTGCAGCAATTATATATCATGACGGTCCTTCAATAACATCAGGACATTACACAGCTTATTTAAAGTCTAGAAATGGCTGGTCATTCTGCAATGATTCTGTTTTAATTTTCAAAAAAAAATTGCCGTATGACCTTAAAAACTCTTACCTGGTGTTTTTAAAACCAAAATTTTAGGGAAAGAATCTCGGGATGTGCTCTGAGGAATTTCAAGAAGTTCTAATGGCTCCTACACGATTTGGCCTTGAGGATAAGTGTAGTACAGAGACATAACTTCTTACCATAACACTGGACGTCATGGAGAAATAACTGCACTTTGAATGAATTCAGAAAAACTGTTTCTTTTTATAAGCAAATTGAAGCAGCCAATCAAAACATGGAGTAGAGGGAATGTAAGTCTGCAATGCTGTCTACTGTTTTACATTGCTTTGTGATTAAAAGTGATGTAGAGAATTAAATAATTGTAGTAGTCATAGAGATAGTGTAAGTCTGCTTCATAGTAAGCAGTATCAGTGTCATAGGAAATGTAGAACATGACTGAGCAAGAAGGGGAAGATATTACTAGTCCAGGATTGTGAAAATGATCTTCAACATTTTAATTGTGAAAGTTGCGGAAATACAACATGACGGGATTGGCTTACAAGAATTCTAAGAGTTATAAATGGCTCAGACATGATTTGGCCTTGTGGAAACGTGTGGTAGAGAGCAAGAAGTCATTTATTGTATGTAACATGTTTTCAAAACGATGGAGGTTTTCTTTCAGAAAGTGGCGGTCTGAAAGTAATAACAGCACAACAGAGTGTAAGCTGTTCATAGGACATCCTTCGACGTCATGGAAAGTAAGTTAACTTTAAGGAGTTCTGAATTCTGATTTGTTATGTTGTATGGGTTTTTTAAACACAATCATTTTGATTGTGTTTTTTTTTCCCCGCTGTTATATGATGAATACCTTCAAGTCACTGTTTTTAGTGAAATTTGATACATTCTGAGAACAGCAAAAATAAACCATTTAACATGTATAATTAATTCTGTACTGTTTGCATTTATGATGTACATTTAGAACAGTGTAGGAGGCATGGAGAAGGAGAGGCTTCTGTAAGTGTCAAAGTTGTTGAATACAGTGCTTATATTCTACGTAGTCTTTCATATGATAGACTACATTTCCACAATGAGATACCTAAGCAAAGGAAACACAGGTGATATGATTGTGGAATGAGCAAAAAAAATTGCACGTTTTTCAATTATATTACCTGTGTTTCCTAACATTACACATCACATTGTGTAGATGAGGTTTAGGCCTGTTCCTGGAGACAGAGGAGGTCTGACATTTGTTCAAGAGTGCAGTGGACATGACTCACTTCGTTGGTAGGCCTCCACATGTATTATCTCCTCTGTATTCTTCAACAAACCTAAATTCCATCTGCAACCCTGAGTAGGACTTACCTGAAACAAATCTGTGCATAGGTTACACCTTATTGGCATCTTGAAACAATCATTTAAAATGTTAGGGTCAGATTTATGGTGGCCGTGCGCCTCTTTTGCTCCATTGTGGGTCACTTTTGTGTAAAAGATGCACCATGTTGCAAGATAGGTTTCAGTTCATCTCCAGCAAGATACCATCAGTTTAAAATGTATATAATTAGCACTGTGTAGGGGGCATGCAGAAGCTGAAGCTTTTGTAAGTGTCAAAGTTGTTGCATGCAGTGCTGCAGTTCTGGGTACTGTTTAATATGCTGCACTACATCTGCACTATGAGATACCTAAGCCTAGGCAACACAGATGATGTGAATGTGAAATGAGGAAAAGAAACTCCACATTTTTCAATTACATCACCTGTGTTTCCTAAGTTTACGAATGACATTGTGCAGATGAAGTTTAGGTCTGTCCACGGACACAGAAGAGGTCTGGCCTTTGTTCAAGAGTGAAGTGGACATGACTTACTTCATTGGTAGGCCTTCACATGTATTATCTCCTCTGTATTCTTTAACAAGCATAAATTTGATATGCAATCCTGAGTAGGCCTCACCTTAAACAAACCTCTGGAGAGGCCACACCTTATCGTCATCCTGAATCAATCATTTCAAATGTTAGGGACAGATTTATGATAGGTGTATGCCTCTTTTGCGCCACTGTGCGTCACTTTTGTGATGCAGCGGCGGTGCAAAAGATTTGCTATGAGGCGACAAAATTACAAATTGATGCATCTAGGCAGATGTGTCATGCTGTAAAAAACCCGTGCCACATGAAACCGATGCAGCAGTGATGCAAAAGATGCACCATGTTGCAAGACAGGCCTGACTTCATCTCCAACAAGATAAGAAGCTAAGTCTTCTGTAAATGTCAAAATTGTTGTATATACTGCTCAACTTCTATGTACTCTTTGATATGCTAGACTCCATCTGCACTATGAGATACCTAACCAAAGGCAACACAGGTGATGTGATTGTGAAATGAGGAAAAGAAACTCCACATTTTTCAATTACATCACCTGTGTTTCCTAAGTTTAAGAATGACATTGTGCAGATGAAGTTTAGGTCTGTCCACGGACACAGAAGAGGTCTGGCCTTTGTTCAAGAGTGAAGTGGACATGACTTACTTCATTGGTAGGCCTTCACATGTATTATGTCCTCTGTTCTCTTCAACAACTCGAAATTTCATTTGGAACCCTGAGTAGGCCTCACCTCAAACAAACCTCTGGATAGGACACATCTTATTGGCATCCTGAAACAATCATTTAAAATGTTAGTGTCTTGCGACACTTTTGTGAGACAACAGCAGTGCAAAAGATGCACCATGTTTTAAGATAGGCCTCACTTCATCTGCATCAAGATACTGTTAGTTTAAAATGTATATCTTTAGGACTGTGTAGGGGGCCTGGAGAAGCAGAAGCTTCTGTAAGTGTCAAAGTTGTTGAAAAACTGTTTGTCCTTCAATCTTTTCCCTTGTCTTTTCTAATTTTTGAATACATGTTTTAATATTTTTCAAATGTTTGTTCTCTCTTTCACAGATTGAAAGTATAAACACAAAAAGTGAGTAAGTTAACGACAATTATAAGGTAAATGTTTTGTACTCTTTTCGTTACATTTCTATCACATTCACCTACTAGTAGTTCGACAGCTTCATTTCTTTAACCCTCAGTTTCCTGCCTTTGCTACTTCCCTCATTCCTTTCTCTATTACCTACTTACTCTACTCCTTCCACTCCTTTTCTCAGTCCCTCTCTTCTCATAGTTCCTCACTCTTGTTCACTCACTCCGTCTCTATTACTCTTAGTGTCTTTGACTGATCACTCTTTCACTACTTGTTCATTATGCTTCTTCTGTGTAGTTGAAGCACACTAAGGGGCATATTATGAACACAGCCAATAAAATTATTGCTGTTTTTATTGGCAGAAACCTGTTGCAAAAGTGGTTTTAGCGGCAGTTTTCCGCCGCGAAAGCGGCTTTAGCGACACATTTCTGCCGATAAAAGCTGCAAAACTTTTATTGCCTATGTTGATGATATGACTCTATGTTATTTACATTTCTTTGCTGTTTCAATTAATCTTTTTCTGTTATTTTTTCTTTTCTGTTTTCTGTTTTTTCTCTCTGTTATTCCACATGTTTTAATCTGATTTTGAACATTCACTCACATTCTCCAAGAAACTCTTCTTTGTTATTGTTCTACTCTCTTTTCTTTCTTTCACTTCCTTATCTATTTTGTTATTCACAATTATTCCCTCTTCCATCTTTTCTTTGGTAATAGATCTATTAAACAGTATCTCTGGTTTACTCCCTATAGCTGTCTTTCTTTTAACATTACTCTCTGTTTACTTCCCTTATACTTACTCTTCTTTTTTTTTTTGGTTCGCTCCCGGTTCGCGAACCGGGAAGCGAACGGGGAAGCGAACTAAAAGAAATAGAGCTTGCCAGAGTGCTAAACATTCTAGCAATTTTTTTTTTAAAGGGGAGGTAGTTCTGAAAAGAACTTTTTTTTAATGTTTTTGTTGTTTTATATATTTTATTTTTTTTTGGAACATTTTTTGGTTTTTTTGTATTTTTTGAACAGTTTTATGTTTTTTTTTTGTTTTTGATGGAGGGGAAACAACAAAAAACAGGCATTGAAAAGGGCTCAACAGGAGCAAAAAAAAAAATTACTGTCTGGGGCGGTTAGGGCAATTGTGATTTACATAAGCTAGGTTGATTAACGTAATGCTCATGTTACCACATGACAGCAATGCACCGCAATACATACAAGTAAATTTCATATGAGCAAAATTCTCCTGTATGTTTGGCACGGTTTCCCGTGCCTCTGCTCCTGTCAACGATATCAGTGATGTTGACCTGGCCACAGGAGTTGTTGTTGGGTTATCTTGCATGTCACGTACCTCCGCCTGGCTGTAGTTCAATGGATGCCACCTGTTCATGTGACGATGCATTGTATAGTTACCGTAGCTATACCTTTTATCAGTGCCTCTAGATAACCGGTCTTTACAAATGAGGCAGGTGACATACCTAGCATTTACTTTCTTTTGCCCTCGAGGGAGTGAAAAAAACTGCCAAATAAAGCTGTCTTTCCGACGGGAAACCCGGGGCACCTCTTGTAAGAACTGTGGTCCTTCTGTCTCCTCTTCCTCTAGTTCATCCTCTTCCTCCTCTGTGTTGCTGATGAACTGGGGAGGTGGTCCTCTCTTCCCATGAGGAGGTGGAGGTGGTGGTGGGGGTGCACCAGCTGAAGCAACTAATGAAGCCATTGCTCAACTATCAAAAATGGTCTTCCTCTCACAAAGATGAAAGTCAGAGTGAGGAAAGAAGGAGGGGTTTTCATCATTTGGTAAAAACAATAGTTCTAAACCAATGAAAAGTGTTATTTTTAGGTCACCTGACCTAGCCTTACATCATTATGAAACCAAAAGTGAAATGAACCAATGAAAAGTTTTATTAACAAGTCACATGACCTCTTACGCTTAAGTTACGCGCTGCGGAACGCGCCCCGGATCGCTTCCGGGTCGCTGCGCTTCGCGCCTCGGTTCGCGCTCCGGAGCGCTTCCGGGTGCGCTAACGCGGCGCGTCATAAGACGCATTACGCGGCAACGCGATACGACGTGCTTTCGCTTTCGCGCCGCGGATCGCTTCCGGGGAGCTGCGCTTCGCGTCTCAGTTCGCGTACCGGAGCACTTCCGGGTGCGCTAACGCGGCGCGTCATAAGACGCATTACGCGACAACGTGATACGTCGCGCTTCCGCGACGCGTCACGATGTTGATTTCTAACGCGGCACTTGCGCTAACGGAACGCTTACCGGTTCGCAGACTGGGTCGCGGCATCAAGATGAGCTAACGGGAAGCTTCCCGGTTCGCGAACCGGGAGCGAACAAAAAAAAAGTATTAAAAAAAAAAATTATTAATAAACATATAAAATATATTTTTGGATTTAAAGAAGAATACATTTTACAGCTACAGATATTAGCTTTTAAAAAACCAATGAAATTCACTGAAAAAACCATAGGTTATAGACCATATATAGTTAGGAATTAGCATTTACAAAACCTTGAAAATTCACTGAAAAAACCATAGGTTATAGACCATATATAGTTAGGAATTAGCATTTAAAAAACCTTATTTTACTCACACAAAACCATTGAAATTCCATATATAGTTAGTTGTACTAACTATATATCGCGCACCCGCAATCCACTGCTGATCATGTCACATATTACATCATTCATGACATGGTCAGTGACATCACTGATGACATCACTGATGACATCTCAAATGACATCACTGATGACATCACTGATGACATCTCAAATGACATCACTGATGACATCCCTGATGACTACATCCAGTGACTGTATAATTCTGTAAAGTTAAAATATGTCTTACATATTGAAGAATGAGTGGATGTATAAGTGTCTTGATGAAGGATTTAGTAGGGGCATGACTGACTGTATGAGTGACTGATTAAATGTGTCTCACTGAGTGCATGGGTTAGTGACTAAACTGTCTTAATTTGTGCATCATTATGTCTGTTGTTCTGTAAACTGCTGCATGTGTTGATCAGTAGCTATTTGATTAACTGTATGGGTTATTGATTGGTTGCCCAAGCATTTGTATGGGAGACTGAGTGTGTGTGTGGGTGGCTGGGAGGTGTATGACTCTCTGCATAGATGTGTGAGCAGTTGATTGACTAGATGTATGGGTTCAAAAGTGCATGTGGAAACAGCTGTATGGGCAGTTGACTGTGTGCATGAGTGTATTGGTGAGTGAATGGATATCTCAGTGCTACATGTTAAAGTAAGTACATATGTAAAATACAGTACATGTGAGAGTTGACATATATAAATAACTGTGCATAAGAGCCAGTGAATGTGTGAGTGGCTGTATGGATCATTGTGAACTTGTATCCAGGATTGTATAAGTGAGTAAATATGTTTTAGTATATGTTTGAATAAGTAAGGTGTGTATAACTGTATAGTTGAGGAAATGGAGGTGTGATTGATTCTTTGCATGACTGACTAAGTGTCTGAGTAACTCCATGGATGAGTGACAGTCTATGAGTGTCTGTTTACACTGAGTGTATCTAAGGTTATATTAGAGTCTGAAGAGGTTCATCGTATTATCACATGAATGATGTCATCAGTGATGTGATCAGTAATGTCAAATGAGATGTCATCAGTGATGTCATCAGTGATGTCATTTGAGATATCATCAGTGATGTCATCAGTGATGTCATTTGAGATGTCATCAGTGATGTCATCAGTGATGTCATTTGAGATGTCATCAGTGATGTCATCAGTGATGTCACTGACCATGTCATGAATGATGTAATATGTGACATCATCAGCAGTGGATTGCGGGTGCGCGATATATAGTTAGTACAACTAACTATATATGGAATTTCAATGGTTTTGTGTGAGTAAAATAAGGTTTTTTAAATGCTAATTCCTAACTATATATGGTCTATAACCTATGGTTTTTTCAGTGAATTTTCAAGGTTTTGTAAATGCTAATTCCTAACTATATATGGTCTATAACCTATGGTTTTTTCAGTGATATATATATATATATATTAAGTGATTTATTGCTCATAACAATGACTGAAGACCAGTGATGTTTGTTTATTATATTTCAGCTTCAAAAAGTACATAAGTACAAGGCATAACTTGTCAATAGAGAACGAAGAAGAATGTTTAGTCAATATATATATAGTTATTTAAATATTGCGATACTTCAGTTTCAGGAGCATCAGCTTCATCCCAGAGCACATAAGCTTGTTACACAGAGATACTTCTAGCGCTTTTGGTACGTTTAGCTGCACTACCTTAACGAAAGACTATTTCAGGTATTGCATCTTGTCTTTAGCTATCCACTTCAATCTGCAAGTACCAGTGTCCAGCAGAGTGACGGATAACAGTACTGATATCCAGTATCTCAGTCATTTCCCATTCCTCTTTCCCTGTTTCCAGGATCTGCCAATATATTCTTGTTATGTGTGATTGATGGTGGATATGGTGAAAGGCAGAAGAGTGCTTTGCTTCCACTGGATCCAGAGTGCAAGGTGAGTACTTACACCATTAGCCACATTAAGCCCTGCAGGTTTTTAAACAACCAATTGCAAGTCTGATATGTTATCATTGAGGAAATCAAAGAAATGTGGGTCATTTACCACGTTCTCTTGGAACGAGTTAGGGACACTAGCTCACAAAACAGTCCAGTTGTTGGTTCCTGATAAATTAGTAGATGGTGATATTGGTCCTGGACCTGTATGCCAGTGTATAAAGGTTGTGCTTTAGAATTTTTATCTGGACAAGCTTAGGGCACTGAGGAGGTGGCAGAAAAATGAAGGATTCATCATTAATAAGAGCTTAAAAACTGCAATATATATGCATATACTTTAAGATGTTCAGAGACTTTTTGTAATAATCCTATAGTAAAATAATTAAACAAGTAAATTCAACATTATATTTATTGTACTGATGCAACAGAACAGGTAAGCAAAATTGTTACCTAATTCTTTGACTGGTTCTTAATATTATTGATACTTTTTAATCAGCATTGTCAAACACAAGAGGACAGTTTTTTGTTATGGGGTGTTTGGTAATACTGGAACATCTATGTGAGTGTTGCCTCCAGCTTTCCCAGAAAGAAATCCCAAAAGGAAGCACCATTTCTGGCTACAACAGGTTGTTAGCTGGGAGCAGGGCTCCTTTGGTGAACAGACTGCATTAGTAGAATTCAGCAGAACCCTCAAAGAAGGGAATTATGAAAAGGAGTCAGAATGCATCTTATAGCACATAAGTGTTGAACTGACAAGATATACACAGCAAACTATTATGTGGTAGATAATTTTGACTGAGGACCAATATTTATGTTGCATCTTTTAAAAAGTCTGTATGAGCGTGTATGAGTGTATGAGCGTGTGTCTGAACCTTGAGTAAAAAAAAAGCTGTGAATCCAAAATTCCAAGATTTTATCATGTCAGTAGAATGAAACTAGAATGAAACTAACGAATGCACAAGCATGATTAATGAATAGCATTGTCTCCTAATGAGAGACAAAGGCACGCATAAAAGTAATCACTTCTCATACAAAAAGCTGTAACACAGCAATAAAAACGTTGTTTGAGCAAAATAAATAAAAAAATATACACTGAGTCTCATGCTTCAATCTTACCAAGGTACTACTTGATTGCCCTATCACCAGAAGCTAATGGAATCGCAAATGAGATACTTCAACCGTCCTAAAATTGCTATGGTCTTGATGGACAGTCTATTCAAGCAATGACATTCTATGAAAAAATGATAAAAACCCAGTGGTAGGGGGGCGGACTCAAAGTCTTCTCTCTCTCTACCTGCATCCCCCTTGACCTATCTCATTCCTCTACACCATTTTAGTTGAACCGTGTCATGTATAGAATTATTTGGGAAGGCCTTCTCACCTGTTGCTGGAGAGTGTGATGTTCTCCAGATAATGGTGTTTATACTCATTATTATTAAGTATTATGGATACTTATCCTTATGTCCTACGCCGGCTGAATGATTTTACGGTTTGTTTGTTTTTTATTCGTAGTAATTACAATGTAAACAGTGATATGAAGTGCTATGCAAATGGAAAAATGCAAAGCAACATTACAACCAAACAAATGAACTCCTCTCTCCCAGGGCTGACATAAGCTGTAGTGTCAAGCAGACTGCATCAACTAACACCTCACCAAGACGTTCATAATCATTTATGTGTGTAAATCTGCTTACTTGTATAGGGTGACCATGTGTCCTGAGGTTCCGTGATTTCGAACCAGACTCCATTTTGTTTGAGTTGTTCAAGAGGCCATTTTTGTGTTGCCCTCACATAGGCCGTGGAGGTAAGCGAACGAACAAAGTTGCATGGGCCTCATTGTTCATGTATGCATTAACAGGCCCTTTTCTGACTTGTGAGTGAACTGCAGGACGCTGACCTCTTCACCTGAAACTGACCCTTTCACGAAGCCAATTTCTCTGGCTGATCGTTGTCTGAAATTGCCAATCAATGTTCAGGATATTGTTAACTTTTAGTTTCCTTGCACATATCTTATCCTAATCAGCATCTGAATTGTTTCTTTCCTTACGACTTTTCATTACATGGGTAGTGCTTTCAATTATGGGTTTGTCCGGCTTGTGGAAATTGAATTTGGGACAGTCCTAATAATTAACTTTTGGGTTGGCTTACTGTAAATTGGGTTTTTGTTAATGTGATACTCAGTTAGAAAATGTGTCCTATTGGTCACAATTTTGCGCAGTGGGTGTACATTTATAATGAGAATATGGTGTATAAAAAGCGATGTCTTGCTCTATGAAAATTGAGCAGTTTCTTGAGTTGTTCACCGTGTTGTATTGCTGAGATTACTGTTACTAGCTGCAGCTAATAAATTTGATCTCTGACGCCACCTAGAAGTATTCCGTGTCTCTGTTTGCCAAGACAGGAGAACCCGAAGACTTTGGGCGTGTACCTGGTGCCGCTGGGTTCTAAGAAAACCCGGTTCTTCAGTTGGCGCCCAACGGTGGGGCGACTTCAGCGGTACCGGTCCAAGCCTGAGGATCGTGAGGAGCCACGTGAGGAAATTCTGGAGGAAGGCCGCCACTTCATTGACCCCTGCATGTCGACGTGGACCGAAGGTCTTTTCTGCGAGACTTCCCGCTTTCCAACGGCTACGAAGGACTGCTGCCCTGACTGTCGCCCTGTCTTGGACCCTTGATTGATCCTTTGTAAAGCGAGACGATAGACGGTCTTCTAGTGGCGTGACAGATATTTTGGTTAAGTATAAGTAGGTCGCTCCCACGACTTTGTTTTGGTTCTTGGTTTTGATTCGGTTGTTGCTATAATCGAAGCCGAGGGGCTCGTATATTTACGAGTGTATCACTAGTTGATAACCCCTTGAAGTTTGAAGCTAGATTAGTGAGCTATAAGATGCCTGGTCTTAGAAAAATTAGGAAATGGTTTAGTTGTGGTTGCAACAGGGATTCCCGATTGGAGGATTCGTGTCCGATACCTCCGGTTGGAACTCCGACTTATGAGCTCTATTCAAAACACGGAGTGGGTCATATTCTTATAATGAAGTATGGGTCCGCTATACAAAAAAAGATCGTGTTTTACGATGGCCCCAACATGGTAGTTTCCAATTAAATATTTTAGATCATCTGGAAGTTGCGCTATTTAAGATAAAAGCCCAGCCGGCAATGTTTGACTCTTTCCGCCTTTGGAGAAAGGAAGCCAAACAGCGAGAAATTAAGCAAGCAAAAAGAGATAGGAAAGATAAGAATATGTCAGTACTACAAGCTGCTACGCAGTTTAGGGAAGATGGAGAAGAGCGCGCAAGTGAAGTTTTAGATAGACAGCGTTGCATGGCCATAGATAAATGTTATCCGGCCTTGCCGTCTTCTCCTCCGAAAGTAATTGAAGACCTTGAAAAAGATCCTTTGATCTATCATTTACTGAGATTGCCACCCCCTTATGTGCAGGGTGCTACTGCGCCTCCATTACCCCCGGTTGTTCCACCCTTTGTTGTTCAACCTCCTGCTGTTGTTCAGGCACCCGGTGCTCCACAGATGGTGTTGCCTCCTACTGCACAACCCACTCTAGGGTCGCAAGCTTTGCTACCAGCTTTGCCTCAAACTCCTTTGCCTACTACTTCTGCATCTTCGACTCCTACTGCTCTTGTTCCTACACCTCTTTTGCCTCAAAATACTTATTCTCCTGTTCTTATGTCTGCTTCTTCTCCTTCTGCTCGAAAACGAATGACTGAGACTGTTGCTAATCTGTTGTCTCCATTGTTTAGGTCACTAAGTATGACCCCTGTTTCGGAACGAAAGCAGAGTCGTAGTCAGCTTCCGAGTTCCGAGGAACGGACAGTGTTGGATTTGTTGGCTCGTAGATGGATTTTAAATGCTTCCAGGTATAATTTGCCAGTGGTTTTTTTTCAGTGGGAGCCATCTAAGCAAAGGTACGTTTTTGATGTAATGTGTACTTTTCTTCGTCAGGAATGGGTGGATAATGAGTTGGGTCCGATTCCGCAGGAAGTGCTTGATGTTCAGTCAGAATTTGCTAAAGGGACGATAGTGGAATCTGATGTTACAGATGCTGTGCAGACGATACTTCTTTTTAGGTCTAGATTACCGCCTCAGACATTGTATGAACCTGATTCCTCTGTTAGGAGGAAAGTGAAGCAGTATCCTATGAGAGAGGTTCCCCCTGTATGGACAGAGGAAGTTGTTGCTAATGTTAATCAGGGTATTCAGGGTGTACCGGCACATTTTCAGTGAGTATGGGTACATGTCCCTTGGAAAAGAGCAGAGGTTTTGGCTCTTAATCAGACCTTACCTGACCCCCGTAAGAATCCTGCCGGTTATTACAAGGAGTTGTCTCAGACAGTTGAAGCGTGTATTATGAATCTAGCTGACATAGATATGTTAATGGGTAATGTAGTTCCTCAACCTTTGTGGGCGAAGATTCGTCATGAGAATCATGCGCAAGAATTAGGAGATACACGGGCTAATATTGTTGCTGCAGATGGTTGGCAAGTAGGAGGTGCCAAACCTGAGCCCTTAGTTGCAGAATTACCTGGTAGGATTATTAATTTAATTAAAACTATGATGCCTCCTTTACGAGTGAATTGGGATAAGTTAGCAGCATGCAAACAAAAGAAAGACGAGAGTGTGTCTGATTTCTTCACGAGGTTTGAAGAAACGTTTATTGATCATAGTGGTCAGGATATGAGCACTGAAGGTGGTCAAAGGTTGTTCGTGGACAAATTTGTCTTTAATTTGCTTCCCGAACTTTCTAATAAGTTAAAGGACTCTGAGAGTTCATGGGCTGTTTCTTCTTCGGCCCAGATATTGGCTACTGCACAATATTATGAGAATAGGGATAAAGATGAGAAGGATAAAGCAGAGAAGAAAACTAAAGATTTAAAGACGAAAGTTCTTTTGCAGCAAGCTTATCCGCCTCGTCAGAATCAACCTCAGTTTCAGCAACCTCCACAGTTTCAGAGATTGTTACAGAAACCTGAGCCTTATGCTCAGCGATTCTATCCTGGTCCTAATCAGTGTGCTTATTGCAGAGAGGAAGGTCATTTCAAGAATAGTTGCCCGGCATTGTTACAGCGTGCGAATGGCGTATCTGGTCAGAGAGGTCGTGGTGGTTTGCAGCAAGCTCCTAGGGGTAGGGGACGTGGTGTGTTACCCCAGAATGAGCGTTCCTCTTCCCTTCAGAATTTTGCGAATTATTTTGACAGACAGAATGTTCAGAGTGTTCAGTCTTCACAGTACTATGTTGATGATTATTATGTCGAGAGTGAGAGTGCTGGTTATAATGATAGTTTGGACAGCCATGGGCAAAGAGAGGGAGAAGTGTCAGTTCCAGTAGACCAGAGTGGACCTTATGTTGAAGTGATTACATCAGGTGTGGCAGAACCTTTTCTTTTGGATACTGGTGCGACGAAGAGTTCTATTATGCACTCTAAACTTCCTGGCGCACCTTTGTCTGGCTTGACCAATGTTTCCGTAGGATTTTCAGGCGCCCCAGTTCGTAATCCGGTTTCTAGTCCTTTGTCCCATTCTATTGGTCCTTGTGAATTGGAAGCTCCCCTTATTCTAACGACTGGTTGTGGTGAGAATCTGTTGGGTTTGGACTTGCTGAAAAGATTGTATGCGACATTACATTGTTCTCCTTCGGGAGTACATCTTACCTTGGGTAAGAAAGTGATTTCTCCGATGTATTTGTCTAAAGATTGCCTTCCACTGGAATTGCGTTCTCTTCCTGATACACTTTGGGCTACAGGTCCCAATGATGTTGGTCTTTTGCAGATTCCACCCTATGTTGTTACCCTTAAGTCGAATGCTAGGCTACCTCGTATTCCCCAATATAAAATATCGAGCGATGGCGAGAGAGCTCTTCTAGCAAATATTTATGATTTAGTTGAGAAGGGTGTAATTTAGGAAACGAGAGGTAATGTGTGTAACAGTCCTGTTCTGCCTGTCCTTAAGCGTACAAATGCTTCTTAGCCACCTGTGTATCGGTTTGTGATCGATCTTCGAGAAGTGAATAAGATTGTGGTGCCACAGTTTCCTGTTGTCCCTGATATCACTGCTTTGTTGACTCTGACTCCTGCTTCAGCAGGCTGGTTTTCAGTTATCGACCTGAAGAATGCTTTCTTCAGTATTCCAATTGCCGAGGAAAGTAGAGATATTTTCGGCTTCTCTTTAGGAGGCCGAAGCTTCCGGTTTAAGAGAGCTCCTCAAGGTTATTGTGAAAGTCCCTCCATCTATAGTCAGGCGTTGAAAACTCAGCTTGATGATTTTGTATTGCCTTCTGGTGCTACTCTTATTCAGTACGTTGATGATCTGTTGATTACTGCTGATGACGAAGAGATTTGTAAAGAGGCTACTCTTTCTTTGTTACGACATTTGTCTGACCTTCATCATAAAATGTCACCTTCCAAGTTACAGTATTGCCGACAAGAAGTAACCTATTTAGGTCATCTCTTGTCGAAGGAGGGAAGAAGGTTGACCCCACAACGAATTCAAGCGATTGCGCAAATGAGTGTGCCATCCACAAAGAGAGAAGTGCGTGCTTTCTTAGGTATCACCTCGTATTGTAGGCAATGGATCCCCAACTTTTCCTTGCTAGCGAAACCTCTGTTGGCATTGACTCTTAAAGATACTCCGTACCCTCTCCCTTGGTCTGATGATTGTCAGAAAAGTTGTTCTGAATTACGTGATGCATTGTGTTCGGCTCCGGTATTGGGTACTCCTGACTACAGTAACCCTTTCACGTTGTATGTTCACAAGAGAGAAGGTTGTGCATTGTCAGTATTGACTCAACAATTTGGAGACAAGCAGCGTCCATGTGCGTATTTTTCAGCAATGTTAGATCCGGTAGCTAAAGCGTTGCCGAGCTGTTTGAGAGCTACAGCGGCAGCGGCTGTTTCTATCCGACAGTCTGCTGGTTTGGTATTGGATAATACGTTGATTGTGATGGTCCCACATGCAGTGGATACTTTATTGAATAGGACCAAGACTCAGCACCTTACTAGTGCACGTCTGTCAGGTTATGAGCTGACTCTTTTGGCTAGCCATGTTCACATTAAAAGATGTAATGTGTTGAATCCAGCTATGTTGTTGCCGCTTTCTGTAGAGACAGATGTTCAGGAACAGCATGATTGTGTTCTCCGGACAGAGGAGGAAACAAAGGCTAGAGTTGATTTAAAAGATACTCCTCTTACGAATGTTGATGGTACCCTATGGGTAGATGGTTCGTGTTTCAAGCTTCCGAATGGTGAGACGACTGCGGCATATGCTGTCACAACTTTACATACAGTTGTTTAAACAGCACGCATAGCACAGAATTCTGTGCAAGCAGCAGAGTTGATTGCATTGACTAGAGCGTGTGTATTGTCAGAGGGAAAACGAGTGAATGTCTATACTGATAGCCAGTATGCGTTTGGTGTTGCCCATAGTTTTGGACGTTTGTGGAGAGAAAGAGGATTCCTTACTTCCCATGGTGCGAAAATTCAGCATGGGCAGTTAGTGAATGAACTTCTGGAATCACTTACTCTCCCAAAGCAGATTGCAATTGTGAAGTGTAGTGCGCATAAGAAAGTTGTGGATGATTTAGGTCGAGGAAATGCGTTTGCGGATGAAGTTGCGAAGGAAACGGCGAAAGACATGATGAGCCGTATGTATGTTGCAGGCCCTGCTAATTGGGTTATGGCTGGTGGAATGTGTAAAGACACAATAGAAAGTGTGAAGTCAATTCAGGCTGAAGCTACGGAAAAAGAAGTGAGTACGTGGAGAGAAAGTACGGGTATGTTGGATTCGACAGGTTGTTGGATTGAGTTGTCGGAGCACCAGCGATGGTTGTTGCCTGACGCGTATGTGCTTCCAGTGGTTACTATGGCTCATGGAATGGTTCACATTAGCTCGAAAGGGATATGTAAGTTGTTGGCCCCAGAATGGTAGAATGCTGGAATTCCTAAATGTGCTGAGAATGTGGTGAAGCATTGTATGATTTGCTTGATGTACAATCCTGGAAAGGGAACTTCAACTCCAGCTGGTCATTTTGCTCCTCCAACTTATCCGTTTGAAGTGATACAGCTAGATTACATTCACATGGAGAGATGCAACAATTTGAAGTATGTCCTTGTGGTTGTTTGTGCCTTTTCCAGATGGATAGAGGCCTACCCCCTGAAGGATAATACTGCTTTGTCTACAGCCAAGGTTTTGCTCAAAGAGTATTTCACTAGGTATGGTTTGCCGAGAATTGTATGGAGCGACAATGGGAGTGAATTTGTGGGCCAAATCATGAAGAAAGTGTGTGCTGGTTTGGGAATAAAACAGAAATTTCATGCTGCGAATCACCCCTAGTCTGCTGGACTTGTCGCGTGCTATAATGGCACTTTGAAGCTGAAATTAGCTAAGATACAAGCGAGCACTGGTCTTACATGGCCGGATGCCTCGCCGTTGGCTCTTTTGTCAACAAGGACAACAGTGCATTCTCGTGTGATACTTAGCCCATATGAAATAGTTTTTGGTCGACCAGCGAATGTTTGGGGTGTGCCTCGTCTTAAGAAATACAGCAAGATTGAGTACCCTATGTTGGTGGATTACTTACATGACTTGACTGCTAAATTACGTGTTCTCCACCAACAGGTCTATGACAGTTTGCCGACAGCTACTGCAGATCCAGGCCATACGATTCAACCTGGTGATTTTGTCTTGACGAAGAATTTTCAACGAACCAAAAACTTGGAGCCGAGATGGACTGTACCATATTTGGTCCTCTTGGCCACTAGAACTGCTGTTAGAGTAGCTGGTAAAAAAAATTGGGTTTATGCCACCCATACTAAAAAAGTTCATTTGCCTTTACCGTATGATAAGGAGGTGAAGGATGGAATAGCTGATTCCGAATGTGAAAGGATTCCTAGATTTGTACCTTTTAGTGATGCACATTTGACATGGACTCAGTCAGAACGCGAGGATGATGATGTTCTGCAAGCTGCTGTGCCTCCACATCTGAAGCTCGACACGACAAATCCGGAGCTCCCTTTTAAAGACCCAACTGTGCTTGGTAAAGAACGCTACAATTTGAGACCAAGAAAGACTGTTCTCATGGACAAATAACATCTGAACTTTTTTATATAGTGAATTACACCTTGTCAGATCAAGAGACTTTTTTACTTTTTTCTTTTTCGAGTCACCATCCGGACTCAGCTGCAGGGTCGCGGTACAGCCTTAAGGGGTGAGCCGCGTATTGACATAAGGTCTGTGGTTCAGGGTCGTTAGTACGATCTTGGTGCACACTTAAGTGAAGAAGGTAATAGCCGTGAGCAGCACGTTAGAGGATGGAGTCTTTTGAGTCTAACAAGGGTGTTAAGAGAGTCGATTTTAGAGCGAAAATGTGTACATTAATTCGTAACAAATGGTTTTTAATATTGTGTTTTCTAATGCTTTTGAATATTACGTTAGGATGTGTGGGTTGGATTGTTTATGCCACACAACATACGCTTACATCTACGTCCCAACCTACTCTTTCTTTTTCTACTGTTTCTCCACATGAATTTCATACGTTGCCTGAACATGAACAGACACGAAGATCAGAATTTGTGAACAATTCGTTTATACAGATGTTGCATCAGCATCTGCTAGTCCTAAATACCACAAATTGTTGGGTTTGTGGTCTTATGCCACATACGACAGATAAGGGAATGCCATATTTGGTTTTGCCTTTTTCGCCTAATGGGTCAGTATGGGCACTCCAAGCAATGTTTATCTATGTGAATGAAGCATCTCCTGTACGTGCCGTCAAAGATAATGCGAGTAATAATGCCTTGATACAGGGAATAGTAGATGTGATCAGAGATATTGATGCATATAATGCTATCCCTAAAGATGAGGTACAAGCATATGTTGGTTGGAACAAGACTGGATATAGCATTAGTCTGACAGGGAAAGAGAGACAGAAAAGGTCTCCTCCTATTTGGATTGTACCCCACCGAGGTCATTTTTGTCTGCAAGGTAATGGTCAGAATTCGAGAGCTCAGCTTGGTAAGAGTGTGTGTGTGCACACCTATGTCTATACATCATAGAAAACTCCACCGTTCGTGCCAGCTAAAGGCACGTATTTTGTTTGTCCCGACAGAGCATATACATGGTTGCCTCCTGATTTTTTCAGGCACATGTTATGTGGCATTTTTGCTTCCCCCTACGTATACAGCTGCTTTCAATTACCATAAGACAAGAGATGGTAGAGATGTTATCGATGCGAAAGATACTGTCGCACAAGAAGTTGGAGACTTCTTTAAGGGTTTTCTGCCCTTTTGGGGTCCTATGGCTAATAGTAGAAATATTCGTCAGCTTACGAGAGTGGTCGAGGCCACTATAAATGAGAATGCAGGTGACTTTTACAATATTACAGCTGAGCTTCAAGCGGATCGCCTTATGACATTACAGAACCGCTTTGTTTTAGATATTATACTTGCAGATAGAGGTGGGGTATATAAATTGATCGGGTCTAGTTGCTGTGTTTTCATTCCAGATAATGCCCCGACAGTGTACCAAGTCATCTTGAAGTTGCATAAGTTCGCTGAGTCTATACATGTAGACAAAGGGAACTGGTCATTGATAGAATGGTTTTGGGAACTGCTGTCCAAATGGGGATGGAAGATTCTGATGTTTCTTGGTATGGCTTTAGCAATCCTTTTCTCGTGTTGCTTATGCATCCAGTGTGGTCCCGCCATTTGTAGTCTTTGTGCTACGATCTGTGTGAGAAGACCAGTCCAGAGAGAAGTGAAGGCTAATAAGATGATGTTACAGCAACACCTTGACGACCTGATGAGAATAGATATAGACCTGGATTCAGATTGACGTGAGTTTAGGTTATTGCCTACGTAATGGCAAAAGGAGGGTCTGAGGTTTCGTGATTTCGAATCAGACTCCATTTTGTTTGAGTTGTTCAAGACGCCATTTTTGTGTTGCCCTCACGTAGGCCGTGGAGGTAACCGAACTAACAAAGTTGCATGGGCCTCATTGTTCATGTATGCATTAACAGGCCCTTTTCTGACTTGTGAGTGAACTGCAGGACGCTGACCTCTTCACCTGAAACTGACCCTTTCACAAAGCCAATTTCTCTGGCTGATCGTTGTCTAAAATTGCCAATCAATGTTCAGGATATCATTAACTTTTAGTTTCCTTGCACATATCTTATCCTAATCAGCATCTGAATTGTTTCTTTCCTTACAACTTTTCATTACATGGGTAGTGCTTTCAATTATGGGTTTGTCTGGCTTGTGGAAATTGAATTTTGGACAGTCCTAATAATTAACTTTTGGGTTGGGTTACTGTAAATTGTTTTTTGTTAATGTGATACTCAGTTAGAAAATGTGTCCTATTGGTCATAATTTTGCGCAGTGGGTGTACATTTATAATGAGAATATGGTGTATAAAAAGCGATGTCTTGCTCTATGAAAATTGAGCAGTTTCTTGAGTTGTACACCGTGTTGTATTGCTGAGATTACTGTTACTAGCTGCAGCTAATAAATTTGATCTCTGACGCCACCTAGAAGTATTCCGTGTCTCTGTTTGCCAAGACAGGAGAACCCGAAGACTTTGGGCGTGTTCCTGGCTCTGCTGGGTTCTAAGAAAACCCGGTTCTTCAGTCCCAGATTTGCCAGGGTGGTCCCCGTTTTTCACCAGCTGTCCGGGCAGATTTTGAGAAATTTATCTCATGTTTTAGTCGTTGGAGAGGGTCAACTAAAAACGGGGGGAGGTGTTTTTTTAGGTTTTACAAAGCAGGGATAGTTATCAGTTGTTCCAAGAAAGCATTTCAATTCACAGGCAAGCTACTGGGTTACAAAATAGCATCGTATGTATGTTCTTAGAGCCAGTTTTGTAATTCTCTGCTGAGGAGCACTGTCATTCTGTGCGCTTGCTTGACGTAAAAGTGTAGTCCTTCTTTTATTTTTGTGAAATGTCCCAGTTTTTTGCTTTAAAATTCTGGTCACCTTAAACTTGCAGGGTTTGATAGAATTTTTGGGCTTAAAATGCCGTTTGAAGCAGGTTGCAGGTGATATCTCTGCAATGGTAAGGGTCAGAAGGATAAGACCAAGTAGCGAGGAAGGGCGAAAGCTAGACCAATAGTTTGCAACCAGACTTCAAGTAGTTGTAGTACAGACAGTTTGATTTTCCCTGAAGTGTTCATATGGGGCGCAAAGGCCACATGATGGATGATCACGGTGGGCAGTGGATCCTTTCTCCAAGGCCAGACTTGAACTGGAGTGTCGGGCAGACTGAACAAGCACACGTTGTCTCTTTAGAGTTGTTTAAAGACACCAGTTTTCCTGTTCCTATTTGAAAAAAAGGTCTCTTGCTACAGCTGAGAGCAGATTTAATGGAGAGAGGGTGAGGTTGTGAAGATGGGACGTAGTCAGGCAGAGAAGATTGGAATGAAAGCTAACTCATGGAGATGTCAACAAATGTTCTTTTTTTGCAAACCATACAGGTCTAGAAAAGTGCTACTCTAAGATTGAATAAAACGAGATGCACGAATGTAATGCCAATGCTGTTCTCCTACTCGAAACAAAAGCATGATATCCTTTCACCACACAGTCCATTTTCTTTACCTTGAAACGTAATTACCTACAAATAATGAAGGTGGAAGTTTTCTAGGCACAGCAAGGATCACTAGGATCTAAGAAAAATGTTGGGGTGCATGTATGGTAAGGTAAGAAGGGTAGCATAGGGCTGGATGATATGTTCCTAGCTTGTCATTGCAGCAGTCTGCCAAGTATTTAATTTCTCATCTGTGCAGGGTGCTAGTCTGGTTAGGGTTTGATTCATGACCTGACTATATCTTGTCTGACAGGTGCTTGTCTGCCTTTGCCAATCTTTGGAGAATGAGAGATGTTTGATGACAGCTCAAAATGTTGGTCTTCTTTAGAGTGGGTGAAATACGGACGTTGAATGATTGTGTAGTTGCTGTTCAGGTTACCAACCTTGATAGATTTTCCACTTCATTCCCAACTTAAAAGGTTTATTTCTACAGAAACATACAGTAACCCAGTCTTTAAAAGCAGCAAAGCTACAGCTCATGTCATTAACTTCCATGTGACCGATTTTACTTGTTTGTTCTCATCTTTTCCATTCCCGCCTTGCCGTATGGATTACTTGGCCTTCTCTGACTGCCTCCCCTTTTTTTGTGTACATGCACACAGTACCACGCTTTCCCCCAGGCTAGGTTGGTGCTATATATCTGCCTATACGTTTGAATACTCCTATACTTCTTGCAGTGGACTGACTACCCTAAAGCAGAACATGCAGGTAGATTTTTACCTCTTTCACCGTTCCTCCACCATCTGCCTGCCATCTTGTCAGACTAATAAACGATTACAGAGTGGTTAACTTAGCATATGCCATCTGCATGGGGTTTTAACTGAAAGCATAATACAAACCATGAAACAAACATAGCATGGGACCTTCACAGAAAATTATTCCACCAGGTGAATTGAATGCTATTATAATTTGTGTGCCTAGCTCAAACTCCAGATATGAGCACCCCTCTGCTCACTTATGCACAACATCAAAAGGCTTCCCACATAGGATCACTCTGTCAACCACGCAATCCTCAACTGTGCCATCCATTAGATAATGAACTCCCGCATCACGAAAAGGGGTTTGAAGCCCTATATAGATGCTAAAGCACAATACTTTTAATCGTTTTTTTTTGTGCAGAATTGATAACGTGAGGTCATCGAGATTACACCTGCACATAGTTCTGTAAATGCTACAAGTGAGCACATGCGTACATTATAACTTTTCTGGGCCTACACCTGACATACACTGGAAATATGTTTTGAGGATAACTGAAAATGTAGTCCTTTAACAATCTGCGCCCATTTATGTGAGTCGAAGTAAAATGCATTACTGATGTGTGTGTTGCCACTCAATGAGCTGTGTCAAATAGAGTGTATGTTTTATTGGTAGATAGAACCACGATAAAATGTGCACAATGCAAAGTTTCAACCACTGTGCAGAAGTAGGAAAGCACATCCATTCTCAAAATTAAGGGAGTTTCATGTGGTGGCCAACGATGTTCACACGGAGATAATAATTACATTTGATCCGACTTTTCTATGCACTGCTGCTGTTTGGATATATCTATTATGCATCACGATTGAATCTGTTTGTGAAAATATTATTTTATTTTATCCTATCCTCGGCCTGCAATCCAACCGTGGAAATCTATTAAAGGAAAAAATATGTGTTGTTATTGTTGTTTTATTTTTATTACTTACATGGTGTTTATGTTTCTATTTTTCTATATTGATGCTGAGAAGGTGTATTGCACTTATAGTTTTGTCAGATTAAATTCTACAATGGAAGAAAGTCATATTAATGCGCTCCCAAATGATCCGGAAAAGCTCCTACGGACCTGGTTGATTTATCAAATCTATAACAATTGTAAAACAAATCACATTAAAACATGGAAGCCACGCAGGGAGCACTGAGGATTTACGGTAGAATCTTCAGCATCTAATCTAAGAAAATCCAGAATAGCAACCGCTGTCCGAATGTCAAAATGTAGATATTATTTTAGCTGGCATTTTATTAAACGTACCGAACCATTTTGAACAAAAGCCACAATTCAGACATAAAATACAATCTTTCCAGAAATCATCTGGCTGCGCAGAGTTTTACCTCACCAAATGGATTTTTTTTAATAAAGGCATGAAGTTGGTAGACCTTTACTATTTCATTCACAAAGCAGTCGTGCGAGAATAATAGATGTAACAATAGGACTTTTACTGTAAATTGCATGTAATAAGACCTTTACTATAAAGGAATTGGATGGCGCTGACAAGAGTTCACATTACAGAGACAATTCCACATATATGAACTTCCTTTGTCTGATCATTCTCTTTCCAAGACCACCCTTTCAAAACCCCAGCATGCTCTTTTCTATAGAACCAATTTCTGTTCTAAGGCTAACATTTGTGGTAGGCAGTAAGTGGCTTCTTAAATGAGCATGGACTGCACCCTGACAGCAGAATTCAGAATATTACACCTTCTTGTAACGGCTACGGATATTCGCCACCAGCTTGGCAGAGAGGCTGCTGATAGAAAGACAAAATGGGCGCTGCTAATTAGAACTGACAGATCTCATCAGCCAGAAAGGCTAATTGGGCTGAAGATGCTTATTGTGGTACAAATAAATACCACAATCAGGCAGAGCCGATGCAGTGCATGTGTGTGGGCACAAAAAGCCAGCCGCACACCAAGCTCCAGCACCACATAACAGGTACTCGACACACTGCAGGGCTCGAATCAAGCTGTTCGAAATTAAATTAATACTGCATGCAAAAGAGGCTCACTGGTGATTAAGACTTCAAACTATCCAAGCAAATATATTTTAAATTCGTTATCCTTTAAATCAAGCAGACCTATAAAAAAATGATTTTTTTTCCTCACCTAAGGGAAAAAAGATATTTTGGCATATGAATTGCAAAGACCAAGGGTGAACAAGATTTCGGATACTCCCATCAACAAAATCACAGTGATATGGCAAATTTCTTGTAAGCTCATGCCACTCTGTAGGTGGCTCTGACGTCATCTTACCTACTGTAATGAAACAATCCCAGCATTTCTCAGCCGGCACGGTGCACACTAACAGCATCTGGTGTCCAGTGGAACTAATTAATACGTTTATACTCATAGATTTCTCGCATTGGCACTTTCGTCAAACCTTCAAGCGTGGGAGAGCTCCTTCTCGGTTTCCTTTCCTTGAGCTAACAAAACGTACCCCCGTTTTTATAGCTTTTATTGCACGCGCTTCATGCAGGGAACCATTTTTCTCCCACTGTTCTCCAAATGCAAGACTCTGAGCTCGCTTGCTGCCAGGGAGCCGGCTCGGTGTGTGAATGGATAAACTGGCAAATAGCCGTGGTTGCAGCGGTGAGACAAAGCACACACACACTCACCCTGGCATATCGAGCCGCAGAGCTGGTCAAAGAACCAGGGGATAAAGGAAATGCGCTCAATACAGCCGGTTCTAGAGGCCCAGATTAGATTTAGCCAAGATGACCGAGCTGCAATCACAAAAGAGGATGGAACAGCGCAAGTGGCGCTAATGTGTGTGGTGAAGCATACCGATCGGCCTAGTGCAATGTCACAGCCCCGGGCTAAATTTGCAGGTGGTCGAGCGTCTCCTTTTTAAAAGGTTAACCTACAAAGAGCGCACAAGCTTCCCTTGAAAGAGTATGAGGCTGTCACACGGGGAGCTGCCCAACAATACGAACATAATGACGGCAACCTGACCGTGGTTAAGCACATAACACGCTGACGGTTCACGGGTGTGTGGCCTGGAACAATGGGGACCAAATAAAGGAGGCTGCTTGGCCGGGCCCCAGCTGTTATTAGCCATGCTGCGAGATCAAGCAAAGGTATGATACGGACTGCCATGTCAATTGGTGCCAGGTTAATCTCTCAATTTGTGGAAAAAGCAAAACACACATACAAAAAGAACCCGAAAAAATGCATAGCTCCGGACACTGTCTGGCCTCCTCTTCATTGAATTCTTTTGATTCTTTTTAAATGAAAACACTCTGCTAATCTGCTTCATGGGGCGGGAGGGAGGGATGCAGGATGAGGCGCTGCTTTGATTTGAAAAAAAAAATCAAATACCACTAGCTCTATGGAGGGGAGCCCCTCTCTCTTCAAAGGAAATCTGTTAGCAATATTCGAAGACTAACATGTAGTATATAGTTCAAGGTAAACACGAGTGGTAATTGGATGAAAAAGGCTTTGGCAATCATTTCAATAAATATAAAATGGTTATAATTTAGGAATGTATGTATATGGGGGGTTGCCACTCATGGTGATACACATAGAAATCAATACAATTCTTTATGGGATTAGCATCGAACACAGTGAACCTCGAACTCCTTGAGGTCAAAACCGTGTTCAATTATTTAGCAAAGTCACAAATGAAAAGGATCTACACAAAATATGAGGTTGACTGCAGGAGCAAGTACAGTGTGCAAAACAGTGTGTGCATGTCTATAGGTAAAGAAGAATGTTAGCTACCACTCACTTAAAGCTGAGGAATTCTCTTAGCCACATTAATTCACATTTTGTCCACACATGGCATTAGGCCAACAAAATGCGTGCTCATAATAAAAATGATGTAACAAATATAAAGTTCCAACTCACAATTCACTGTTTCACTAGTTACAATCACTAAATAAAAGTGTAAAGAAAACAATAGTAAATCATTTAAATCTGTTTGTCAGTTTCTCACAATTTCGAACACATTACATTCAAACCTATTGTGACCACAGAACAAACAAGATTGTATAGGACCAGACCTGACTACACACAAGGCAACTCACCACTGTAGAATCTGACACATGTGAATAACCGCTCTAGTCTCTCTACTTTCTGGAATCTCAACTGTGGAACTCCCATTTCAAACCCATGCATTATAATAACTATGTATGGGGTAATTTAGAGTTCAGCAGACTGGGATAACTGCAGTAAATCAGCGTGCTTCCACTTTGCCAAACCCACAGTTCACCCCAGGTCCATCATGTCATAGTAAAAGTCACCCAACCATATTTAAAGCTGGGCAACTGTGACTAGATTTCTATGCCAGGGTCTTAGTCAGGGAAATTGGTCAATGTCCCCCAAGGAAATGTAGAAAGGTCTCTGGGTGTCAGGGTCATTAATTTTTTGTTTTTCATAAATAAACTATTATTTTGGGTGCATCACAACCGGAGCCTGGTTAGCAAAGGCTGCATGGCCTTCAGTGGAGCTGCCACAGTAGTGGCTGTGCTGGAGGCAGCAAGATCCTTGGTGATCTGGCCAGCATCTCGAAATACGAAAAGTGCTCTGTTAGTAGAACAGAGGCCATAGCCACTTTTGTAAAGTTACTAACAGCTTACTGCCTTCCAATATACCTGCCTTGCCAAGCACCTGCATCTTTTTTTAACTTAGTCCAAATGTTTTTTGAGGTGTGCTCATTAGAAGGTTGTAATTCCTTCCTTCACCCAGATATAAGCAATATAATTTCCAGACTGATTAATTCAAATAAAACTATATATATAAACAAGGATTCTGTTACCTGGAGTATATGTTATTTTTATCTTGACTTGAATTGATGGGATTGGGAAGAAAGAAGAGCAAGCTATGCAAGAAAAGTGCAAAACATACAGTATTCTGTTAATGAAGCTGCCCAAGTAAGCTTATAAGATGTAACAAGATTTAACTTTTCAAGGAAAAGTCTTGAAGTCTTGAATATGCTGCTTTCCTAGCACTAATCTGTGAAATGGAAAGATGCAGAAAAGAAATACACTACAATGGTATGGATGCTAAAGCAAAGTTTATTTTCTTTAAGTGGTGCCAGAGCCGTGTTGAGCTTTGCATCATGGTAGCTAGTCAGTTGGTATCATCCTGAAATCTGTACAGTCAATGGGAAATCATGAGTTGCCACTGTACATGAGTGGCCACAGTATATAGCTCAACATTTTGGGTGCGATGTAGGAGAACACGTGTCCTCCTGCTGTGCTTTTGTGAATGCGGAGGGTATGTGCAAGTGAAAGTGGGGCTAAGCTTTGGTGTCTGGCTGGCTGACAGAAGTGTATTCAGCTGTTGATGTATGCTGGCCCGATGTTGTGCATTGCTTTACATGTGTGCGTGAGGAGTTTGAACTGGCTGCAGTTGTGAATGGGGAGCTAGGAGCTCTCTGAAGTTAGGTGAGATGTGAGTGTAGCATGGGAGTTTAAGGATGAGTAGCGGCATTCTGGACAGTCGGGAATCTGTGTGTGAGCTGCTTGGGGTGCCTTGCAGTAGTCAAGTCGATTTGTGATGAGTGCCTGTGTGATGATTCGTCGGGAGTGCTGTGGTAGCCATTTGAAGATCTTTCAGAGCCTGTGTAAGACGTGCTCACTGCTTTGACGTGTGTTGTTCTGTTAAGCTTGCTGTCCAGAGTGATCTCCAGGATTCTGGCATGGTCAGTTCGTGTTGGTTCTAGCTCATTTGGCCAACAGTTGGCAACCTATGTGGTGATCTTGTTTACGAAGACCAGTATTTCTATCTTGTTGGAGTTATGCTTCAGGCAGGTTATTCTCATCCATTCAGCTACCATGGCCATGCGGTTGGTGAAGTTCATTCTGGTGGTGTTCGTGTTGTCCATCAGGGAGAGGATGAGCTGTGTGTTCTCAGAGTAGAAGATGATGTTGATGCCTTGGTGTCAGATAGTGTTGGCAAGTGGTGTCATGTAGATGTTGAAAAGGGTAGGGCTGAGGAAGGAACCTTAGGGGACTCCGCACATCAGGTTCTAAGATTCCAATGAGAAGGGTGTCAGTCTGACTTGACAATCTGACTTTTTAGGTTCTTCCTGTGAGAAAGGAGCAGATCCATGTGAGTCCTTAAATGCCAATCTCGTGGAGACGTCTGATGAGTATGTTGTGGGAGACTGTGTTGAATGCCACAGAGAGGTTGAGCAGGATGAGGGCCGCTGTCTCTCCTCAGTCTGGGATGGTTTGGATGTCTCCGGTCGTTGCGATGAGAATGGTTATGCTGCTTTGTTTTTTCTGTATCTGATTGAGCATTGCCCAGCAGTTGGTGTTGGACGAGGTAAGGTGTGAGTTGCTTTTTGATGGCCTTCTCTATCACTTTGACTGAGTAGGGAGTTTGAAGATTGGGTGGAAGATCCTCAGTTGTTCGAATCAGATGATGTTTTTTTGTGGAGGCAGTAACCGTATCATGTTTCCAGTCTTCAGAGAATGTGCCAGATGTGATGGAGGTGTTGATGATGTGGGTGAGAATGCTGCAGATTGGTGCTGCTCTCGGGTTGTATGTGTAGTGGGCCCCCCGGAGTGGATACAATGCTGACTCATGACTGTGTCCACATAGATTGAAGCACTCCACTTATCATAGCTCAAACAGCATAATATTTTAAAGTTCTCAAAACAAAATCATCCAAAGGCTCTTGAAGATTCTCTTCTTTTAATTTCTTTGCAACTCCAATCCCATACCAACGCGTTTCGCCGAGGTTATTGAGAACCCATCGGCTTCATCAGGGCTGGAAATGATACAAAATGTTTGCATCTTAGCATAATTAACATGTTCCAAAATATACATTTCAAAAGTAGAGCCCCACACGGCCCAAAAAGCAAACCTGTGCCTCTTAGCATAATTAACATGTTCCAAAATATAAATTTCAAAAGTAGAGCCCCACACGGCCCAATCTTTTGATTATGCAGGGAGGAGTGGGGTGTTTTCCTCCCCTTTTGTAAGCACCCGCATGTATAACGATATCCAGAAAAGAGATATTACAGTGTATTACTTCTTGAGCACTTTTAAAACTCCTTTCAGCACCCAAGGTTGAAACTGAATCATGACTGTGTCTTCTCTGGTGAGAGTTTCCCATTTGGCTAAGTAGTGTCAGAGTTTGATTACTTCGATGTGTGCTTGGAAGATTCGCAGAGGAGGCCAGTTCAATTTAGAAAGAATACCCTGTTTTTAAAGCAATCTGCAGTGTCTGTTATAAGGTGTGCATATAGGGCACCATTTTTTGCCATTCCCCCCTTTCTGAAATTTATAGGGGCCAAACATGTTGGGCAGCCCTATATGGAGCAGATATCTGGGGTAACTGTAATTTGAAGATGTTGGAAATGGCAGAGAATAACTTTTTGAAATCACTGTTAAAAGTTATGCTTATCACCCTCACATTGCCTATCTTTATGGATCTAAACTTGAGATATATTGTGGAAATTGCAGCAATGAGACAGATCCAGTATTGGCTAAGGGTCTGAGCGACAAGAGAACTGGAGCCCTCTAGGGAGTGGCTCCAAGATTTCCTAGAGGGGTCATGTGCTGATATAATCCCTTGGTGTGTCTTCATAAAGTCATGGCTATGCAAGCTGGGCCTAGGGGACCTTTGGTCAAACCCAAATTATATGTCGGGTGATACCATCCGAAAGCTCTAAAATGGTCTATTGGGCTCACGCTTTGGGAGAAAACATTTGGAGGACCACTTTGGGCAGCCTGACCAATGATTTTCTTTTATTTAAATGTGGTTTTGAGTTTGAACCTTATTCAGATAAGGTTACAAACCCATTTGCATGAGCACTTTTTATCAAGCTTAGTGTGGGCACCTTACCAATAGCTGTCTTCACTTGTCGGTGGAAGAAAGGGTCAGGTACATCAAATATGTGCCCTATGAGATACGAGGGACAAATGTGGGCTGTGCACACCTCTATTGAACTATAATCCATGATTAAACTTATAATGGGTAGTTATGTTATGTTAAATGCATACACATCTCAGAGGTCTGCGACTTACTATATATATACCTTCGTCACAGAAATTCATATAGACACAACGCATGTGGTTTTCTTTTTGCACCTATAGCTGCACGACAAAGGTATGATTTTAGATTTCTTCTTGAGTTAATAGGCAGTGCACCATTCACGCTGTTTTTAAGTTTTCTGGTCAGCTCATGGAGGTCGTCTTTTGTTTTTTCTTTCAATACGTGGGAGCTTTGCGACCTTTGATTCGATTCCATTCTATTTTGTGAAATTCTACTTATATACAGCATTTTGTGAGTATAGTTTATGATCAGAAGTTTTCTTCTTCTTAACTTAGCAGTTTTATCTCCATCTTCAATGGTATGGGTCGTTTGGTTAATATTGTTTTTCATTTTGTTCATGATTTCCCTTATTTCCAGTTTAGTTGTTTTGTCTTCAGATTGTTTGTCATGGCAAGTTTGGTTAAAGCTGGTCTATACTCTATTTCTTTTCAGGTGCCTTTAGCACCACAGGCTGATATACATTAGTTTTATACTTCATTGATGTATGATAGGCTTTTTGATCTGCAATGTATATTTATTCATTTTCTGCTGATTTTATGTTTTGCAGCAATACCCCTAAAGAAGGGACAATTTTAGTCCCGAAATGCATTGGGCTTTTATCATCAGTTTTGTTGAACACATTGTGATGTGATGTAATGTAATCATTAGTAGAATTGTTAATCCATTTTTTTCGAAAATTAGTTTCTTTATGTATTAGGTTCGCTAACATGATTTCTCGTGATAACCATTTCTAAGTCTACGATATGAATATAAAATTGATAAAAAGATTGATTTCAAGTCTATCTATGTTCTGATTATTGTTCTTAAAAAAGTGAAAGTAAATCAATTTATAGTTGTGCACATCTGAGTCCAGTGGTCATGCTGGCCGCTGGCCTTTTTCTTATTCCTATGAGATATGAGTCCATTGAGTCCATCAGACATGTTTTATTTATTGTGTGGCATGTGAAAAGCAATGGAAGCGCTGTATTATACCATTATGCAGAATGCTGGGCTTCAATGACCATATTACCTGCACTTAGAATATGTATTACAGACACGAGTGGACCAGTTGTCTTTTCTATTGGTACATTTCAGACAGCCATATGGTATTTGAGGACAAAGAAAATCAGCTAGGGAGATTTTATGGACATCTTACATTTTTTAACTGTTTGTATTTCTTGCCAAAAGGACTGTAACCTGTTTTTTTAATCACTTTTAACCTATAGTATTTTTATATGTCTATATGTGTATTACCTTTTAATTTTTTTTATGAACCGAAAGAAAGGACATATTATAATGGTCATCTTGGTTCAGTATGGGCAGGCGGCTATGAGGTCGCAAGGGCTTGCTTGTTTTGCCAAATTGCTTTAAGTGTTTGCGATATTGTTGTGGAAGAAGTTTGATATGTCACTGCAGAGTTCTTGTGAGGAGGTGAAGCTGTAGACCAAATCCGAAGTGTGTGGTGAAGTCCTTGATTATCGAGAAGATCACCTTGCAACTTTTGGCACTTTCTTTGATGGGTTCAGCTAGCGATTTGTTTCTTTTTTGGTAGTTCTGTTAGTGGTTTTGCAGCTGGATCTCCATTTTCTTTCTAGCTGTTTGCAGTGCCATTTGGAGTCTTGGAGGTCCTCTGTGTAAAAGTTGACTTGCTTGTTGGTTCTTCTTTGATTGTTGAGTTTGATGGGTGAAGGGTGTCTGTACCGTTCCTGGTTCAATTGTTTAAGTTGGTGATGTCTGTGTTGAGGTTGTCTGTGGGGTTAGATTGATCTGTGCTGAGGATGTTGAGCCAGTCAACTGCTGTCATTTTTCCTTAGCTGCAGCTGGGTAGGCTGGTGCTGCTGGGTGTGTTGAATTGCGGTGTGTTGATTTGGAAGTGGATGATGGAGTTTTCAGTCAATGTATTTGGTGATGTGAAGTTGTACTTGATGTTGCAGTTGGAGGTGAAGATGGGGTCCAGAATGTGTCCTGCGATGTGTGTTGGTTCTGCGAGGAGCTTGGTTAGTCCAGTATTGTTGAGGATTTCGAGGAGTGCTGTCAAGCAGTGGTCGGTACTTTCTTATAGGTTGAAATTGAGGTCACGGTGGAGTATGAAGGCTCTGTAGTCGATGGTGAGAGGGCGATAACATTTTGTGAAGAAGTTGGTAAAGGAAGCTCATGGTCCGGGTGGTTGGAAGACGAGAGTTCCATTCAGGGTGAAGTTTTGGAAGAGTTTCAGTTTGAAGTGCAGGCGTTCCACAAATGGGGTTGTGCTTTCTGCAGACATTGAGCATGTGATAACGTTTTTGTAGATGACTGCGAGTCCTCCTCCTGGCTTGTGAAGATGATCTTGTTGTGCAATCTTTATCCCGCCGAGATTGCCATGGCAATGTTGGATACTGACATTGGGTTGAGGCAGATTTCCGTGAGGAAGAGGCATTCTGGTGCATCGCTCCCCAGCAGGTCCCAGATTTCAGTCAAGTGTCTGCTTGAGATAGTGTGTTGAGTAGCATGCATGAAAGTGAGAGTTGTGGTGCTAGTTTGCAGAGGCGTGTGGTGTTGGGTCGGGGTGTTGCTGGCGTGGCTGGTGCTTGCGTGGGTTGGGTGGGTAGGTTGCTGCAGGTGAACTGGCAGTGGGAGCAGGTGAAGAATCCTAAAAAGAGGTTGGGGTGCGGTTCAGCATCCCGGGTTCAGCAATCAGAGCAGTGATGCAGACTTTTGCTGGGGGAGTGATTGGACCAGGGTTCCTGGTCCTGGGAGTGGTCCTGGCACAGACAGGCGAATGGTGAGCCTACCTTTGGCATGCCGTCTGCACTAATGCAGAGCAGTGGCTTTAAGTTGATTCTGGGAGGGGGAAGGAGGGGCTGCAGAGGAGCGGGAAGAAGAGGCGGAAAGAACACTCAACAGGAAGAACAGGTAAGAAGCGTGGGGATGAGAGAAAAAGCATGGGATGGGAGAGGGGTTGTGGGGATCATAACAGATTTGGCAAAAGGCCTGAAATGAGTGAAGGATGCTCAATATATTAGTGGAAACGTCAAGGAAGGCATAAGGGGTGAATGAGGAAGCAAACATAAAAACGGGGGGAAAAGAGCACAGATGCACAAGGGGTGAAAAAAGGAGCAGGCTAGATGTGGGTTAAAGAGTGAAAAATCAAGTGAAAGTGCACAGTGGCACAAGGGGTGAAAGCAAGCAGAAAAGCAGGTGCAAGATTCACAAACAGATGCAGAAGTGTGAAAAGAGCTCAGCAGAGGCCAAGGGTCGGGTGAAATAGTGACTGAAGAAGAGGAGCTGTACGAGAGTGGACAGCAGAAGGGAGAGAACAGGAGGAGCCATGAGGAAGCCTTGAGGCACAGGAGCCATGTTTGAAAGGGCATTGACTGGTTTGAGGTCATTAGTAAGTGGGGGCTGGGCCTAGGCACCTGGGCCTAGTCACCAATGTAAAGACCAAAAACCTTAGTTCCTTAGCACACTATGGAGATTGCCTTCTTCTTGGTCATGTGTCGCTGGCCAGAAGTAACCATCAGCTACTGAAACAGCCATCGCCAGTGTCTGTGTTGCAAAGATTTCGAAACTACTTGTCAAAGAAGAGACCTTATTGGAGCAAGAGAGGACTTCCTGCAACCTGATCAACTGATAATGTGCATTAATCAACATGACTCACATGTTCAAACCTTTTGCCCACAGTCAACCTTTCTTATTGTTCAAAGAGAAAAATAGAAGTGAGTCATGCAATGCTTGGACTATGTTAGTGATTAGATACCCAAAGAGCTTTAATTCTTGAAGCGGTTGAGTATATGTTTCTTATGTATTTGTTACTGGAAATCCTTTCACCACGTTAGCAGATGGGTGATTACCATTGCGATCGACTGTGAGCACTAGAAGAAACTCAAAGGGAAGGCAAAGGAGAATAATTGCCCAGTGGATGACAAAAGGGCATCGCATGCTCCAGTAACGAGGCAGAAACAAGCCACAGCTTCCTGTAACTCATCGACATTGACATTAACGCTGTCATTCAGCCTTTCAGACACACATTGTTACTTCTCTTTCAGTTGCCAAAGAAGATCTATACAGCAACCAGGAGAATAAAGTCAGAAACCCCACATTCCTTGAGACCCACTTCCTGGATTCCTGTTTTAACCAAGACAAATTAATACATGGTATCACCATTTCGAATCAAAGACAGAGCATAACTTATATCACATTGTAGAACAAATGCAGAAATATATGCAAAAGTAACTCATCTGCAGAGCAGGAGAGAACCTGTCTCACGTCTGAGTTTGACACTGTATACAAATAAGTCATGTTGAGCGCATGTAACTAGTGAACACCTGAGGCTCGTCTGGAGGATTTCCTTAACAACATCTTCAAGATGCTTCAAAGGATAGATCCGTTCAGAATTAAAATGGAAACCACTGATTAAAACAACCAGTAGATGGCAAAGAGCGTTGGTTAACCCGAAAAGGCCTGGCATACTGCTGATGCACTGCTGGAACACTTCACATACCTAGACTACTGACAAGAGATAGATCAAAGGCACACGAGTTAACACAGGCGATACTACAATGAAAATCTAAAACTGTAAAAAGTTAATCAAACAACAATAAACTGATGAGAAAATCGTCCAGTTAATCCATGAATTTGCCGATAATGAAGCTTTATGGAACTGATTCACTTAATTCTGCAATTCTGCGGGATCTACTGTTGCCCTTTAAATACAAAATATAAAAAATCGAAGTCAATTTCATGTAATCCGTAAACAGCACAATACGAACATTTAAAAGCCATGCGTAAAAAAATGCAAACCTTTATGTATTCATGCGCATTGTGGAAAGCATTGACTAGTTTGTATGGAAGAAACAAATATGGAAAAGACTTTTGTTTGGATTAGTGTGGAATTATCTCTTCACTTTTTTATCTGTAAGCATGCTACATATCTGGTAGTTAGAATCAAGTTCAAAAGGCAGAGGACTAAAGAGCACACAACTGTACAGATTGTTTGCTAGTGAAGGCTTTTGCTCAGGGTTCCGCTTGACATAGAATTTCGAGGAAACAGTTCTTGTTGAACTCAAACATCCATTGAAAGTATACTGGGTAATGGTCAAGGTTGTCCATGATGTTAGCAAAAGTCCATAGGCACTAAGTGCTTCATATACAAAACATTTCAAGGTTACAAACCCTACAAGGCGAATTAGCATGCAGTTTGATACAATAGTATTTTTGATGTAGTAAACCCCTTTTCTAAGTTGTTAAAGTGTTTCTGATTTGCAAAAGAGGTAATATGGCTCTCTAAAAACATAAGGCCAAATGTACAAGGACTGGCGATAACTACCGCTAACGCTAGTTAGCAGCAGTTTTCTCACCGCCTTGTACAGCTGAAAACTATCGCTTTCTTATACATGGCGATAGTTTCAGGGATCAGCGGTGAAAACTGCTGGTAACATTAGCGTGATTGCAATAGGAATTCCGGTGTTAGCGGGAGAAAACTTACAAAGGCCTGTTAGTGGCAAAAAAAAAGCACGTTAGTCAGCCCAACATGAGTTTTTTTTCCTCTATAGGCAAAACTAGCCTATCAGTAGAAATCCAATGAAAAATAGACAAAAAAAAGAACGGAATGCAGAATGGAGCAGCCAGGGCCAAGTGTAGCACAGATCAACAACCCCGTCAAGCCCCCCAACATCCAGGATGACCAGCCAGAGTCCCAGGGGAAGAGGAAATGCAGGGCTACAGCCATGAAAGGAGGCGCAATGTGGTGCAACATCGGAGATGCATCACTTCTTATTGCGCACTCTTTGCAACACCATGGCATCCAAAACCTTGAAAGCGTGAACAGTCCCGAGGCCCAGAGGCCTCGCTGGTCCTGTGTCTGGAGCCTGGATGCCTCGCTGCTCCTGTGAACGGAGCCTGGATGCCTCGCTGCTCCTGTGCCTGGAGCCTCGATGCCAGCTGCTCCTGCATCTGGAGCCTGGATGCCTCGCTGTACCTGCGTCTGGAGCCTGGAGTGGGATGCGGATGTGCTGTTGAGTCGATGAGTCATGACGGTAGACATTGAGGCCTGGTGATCACCCTTACCTGGTGGTGAAGTCTGGCAGGTCGCATGAAGACACGTTGCTGACCTGTGTGAGAAGACCGCCTTGGAGCTGTGAATGGTAGAGGCGCTCCTGCGCTCCTGGGCACCAACGTAGGGAGGTCTACATCACATACTACAATCCACCACTACACCGGGGTATACAGAGGGGATTGCCAATGGTGAGCGGTGCCTCTTTGTATCACAGGCTGGATGAAATTGCGCTGGCCGGACGCTGTGGAGGATGATGCCCCTGAGCTGCTCCGAACTTGTGTGGCAGGAGCGCTGCTATTTCATGCCTAAGCGGGCCCTGCTGCATCACCTACATCAGGAGGTTACCCAGTGGACTTGGTGGAACTGCTGTACCCAGGCTTGTGAAATCCCACCTGGCTGAGGCTCCTGCTGGCTGAGTCACAGATTTTGAGAGAGTGCAGCTGATTGCACCACAGGGTCAATGTCCAGGTAAGGAGAAGGTGGGACGCATAGCAGAGGAGGCCCGGGGGTCAAGTCGCCCAAGCCCAGCACCTGGGGTGACGCACCCCCAATGGTGGCTCATCTGCAATTACGGAAGAGCATCACCCCACTGCTTTCAAGCAGTGAAAATAGAGGAAAAATTATCACATGATGATAACTTTCTGATGTAATTGTGCTATGTTTTCTTTGCGGGTGGGAGGGCGGGTAGGCTGCTCCACTCATGGAGCAGGGCAGGGGCGGAGTGGTATGTCCACTCAAGTACGCAATGACTATTTGGTTGGTCTGCTCAGGCAGCCCAAAGCAGTCATGAGCCCTTCCCTGTTCTCAATGCAGGCTGCATTATAGCCGCATGGAGAACATGCCCACCCCTCCAGCCCCTGGCTGAACGCCTTGTCACGGTGCTCATGAACAATCCTAATGCCGCATTGCAGCGTTGTGATTGGCTTAGGAGTGGGAGCCTGGCTGCCTACTTCCTGTTCCTGGAAGCAGACTCAGGAGAGCAGGAACAATGAAGACACAGGACCCGGCCTCGAGGTAAGATTTAATTCATTAAAATATTTACAACACCCGCTCACACACACACACCCACATCCCCATCCTATCCAGTGTCCTTTCCTGCGTTTCCCACCTCCCAGCTGTCCAGTACCCCCATAGCACTTCTCAATGGCGGCCGCTGTGTGCCCATGAGCATCAGGCGTACCACTGGTGTGCCAAAGGTGTATATGACGTTACAATGCATACATTACATCGCATTCTATTACTATGTATACTAATACTACGAATATTGCAACAGTAGGGAAAGTGCTGGTTAGCAGAGATGAAAACAATTACTGTTCCCATTTCAGTGAGTACAACCCTAAAACTAACCCTTGTACTGCAAAACACACCCTGAACCCTAAAAATCATCTTTGACCCCAAAACACAGCCTCATTTCATCTCTGACCCCAAAGCACACCCTAAAATTCATATTTGACCTCCAAAACACACCCAAAATTTCATATCTGACCCTAAGTACACACCAAATTTCATATTTGACCGCAGAAACCCATACCCACCACGAAACCTAAAAATCTCCATTGCTAACCTCACAATGCGATGTAAAGGCACCTTCGTTGTTGAAGTTGCCTTGTACAGGCATTACAATGCAATGCCTGCATTGTAATGGACATCTCCTGTGGCAAAGGAAAGCCATAGACAAGCCTGTCGGCGTCCGTCTGCCCCTGGACCGTGCTCAGCAATAAGGACCCTTCCTCTCAAACACTCCACCACAATGACGCCAGCACCCTCCTCGTCATCAACCCTGGATGCCACATCGCCTGCCAGGACCAACATCTGCCCTGGACCAGACATCGCCATCGCCATCACTGACGGCTACTAAATCGCCCACAAGGACCACCCGACAGTCAAGGAGGATGCATTGCCGTCACCTACAGAAGCACACTCCGACTGACCACGTACCCTAATAACCCAACTGTGACCATGGAACACCTCAACTTCCAGATCCGGACCAACCCCAAGCCCATCCTGTGCGGCACACTCACCTGCAGCCCCCCTGGGCCATGGACTGAGGTTCCGTAATTCTCGAGCCTGACTCCATTTTGTATTGCCCTCACGTAGGCCTGTGAAAGAGGCCCGGCAAACAAGTGGCCTGGCCTTCTGAGTTCATGTGTACATTAAATAGGTTTCTTTCGACTCTGAATGAACTGCAGAGAAACTGACCTCTTCACCTGAAACTGACCTCGCAAAACCAATTTCCCTTGGTTTGATCATTGTCTAAGATTGCCACTTAATGTTCAGGACCTCGTTAACCTTTAGTTTCCTTGCACATGTTTTATCTTGTTCAACATCTATTACTGTTTCCTTTATGTTCTGACATTACATGGGTTGTGCTTTTCAATTATAAATTTGTCCGGCTTGCAAAGATTGAATTTGGGACATTCCTAATAATTAACTTTTGGGTTGGGTTACTGTAAATTGGGTTTTTGTTAATGTGATACTCAGTTAGAAAATGTGCCCTATTGGTTAGAATTTTGCGCAGTGGTGTACATTTATAATGAGAATATGGTGTATAAAAGGAGATGTCTTGCCTTAGTAATTTGAACAGTCTCCTAGGAATATACATTGTGATGTATTGTTGGGATTTCTGTTACTAGCTGCAGCTAATAAACTTGGTCTCCGAAGCCACCCAGAAGTATTCCATGTCTCTGTATACCAAGACAGGTGGAACCCGAAGATTTCAGGTGTGTCCCTGGCACCGCTGGGTTCTGACCCGGTTCTTCAACTGGCGCGGCCAACGTGGGGTGACTTCAGCGGTACTGGTCCAAGCCCGAAGATTGTGAGGAGCCCCGTGAGGAAACTCTGGAGGAGGGCCCCAACTCCATCGACCCCTGAATGTCGAAAAGTGTACCGAAGGTCTTTTCTGCGAGGCTTCCCCTTTCCGACGGCTACGAAGGACTGCTGCCCTGACTGTCGCCCTGTCTTGGACCCTCGTGTGACGATTTGTAAGGTGAGACGTTAGACGGTCTTCTGGTGGCGTGACAGACATTTTGGTTAAGTATAAGTGGGTCGCTCCCACGACTTTGGTTTGTTTCTTGGTTTTGATTCGGCAATTGCAATAGTCGAAGCCGAGGGGTTCGTATATTTATGAGTGTATCATTTTTTGATACCCTTTGAAGTTTGAAACCAGACTAGTGAGCAAGATGCCTGGTCTTGGTAAACTTGGTAAATGGTTTGTTTGTGGTCTTAATAGGGATTCCTGATTGGAGGATTCGTGTCCGATACCTCTGGTTGGAACTCCAACTTATGAGCTTTATTCGAAACATGGTGTGGGTCCCATTACCTTTAATGAGGTTTGGGTCCGCTACACTAGGAAGGACGGTGTTTCACGATGGCCCCACATGGTAGTTTTGAAACAGAGATGTTAGATAACTTAGAAGTTGCGCTATTTAGGAAGAAAGCCCGGTCGGCGATGTTTGACTCTTTCCGCCTTTGGCTTAAGGAAGCCAAACAGCGAGAAATTAAGCAAGCGAAAAGAGATAGGAAAGAAAGGAATATGTCAGTAATGCAAGCCGCTACGCAGTTTAAGGACGATGAAGAAGATCGTGCGATTGAAGTGTCAGATAGACAGGATTGCATGGCCATTGACAAATGTTTTCCGGCTTTGCCACCTCCCCTTTCAACTGTGACTGAAGACCCTGAAAAGGATCCTTTGATGTCGCATCTACTGAGATTACCACCCCCTTATGCACAGAGTGCTACAGCACCTCCGTTACCTCCAGTTGTTGCACCCCCTGTTGTTGTTCCACCCCCTGCTGTTGTTCAGCCATTTCTTGCTCCACAAGTGGTTCTTCCTCCTGCGGTGCAGCCCCCTCCAGGGCTGCCAGCTTTTTACCAGCCTTGCCTCAAACTCCTTTGACTTACACTGCCTTATCTTCGTCTTCTCTTACTTCTGTCCCTATGATTCCTATTCCTCAGACTACTTTGTCTCCTGTCCTTATGTCAGCTTCTTCTCCTTTTGCTCGACAAAGAATGACTGAAACTGTCACTAGTCTTTTGTCTCCTCTCTTTGGGCCACTGAATAGGACCCCTGTTTCTGAACGTAAGCAGAGACGTAGTCAGCTTCCTGGTCCCGAAGAGCAGGCAAGAGCGGGCAGTGTTAGATCTCCTTGCTTGTAGATGGGTTTCGAATGCTTCCAGGTACGGTTTACAAGCAGTTATGGATGTTTTTCTACAGTGGGAAGCACCAAAGCAAAGGTATGTTTTTGATGTCATGTGTACCTTTCTTCGTCAGAAGTGGGAAGATAATGAGTTGGGTCCAATTCCGTTGGACTTGATTAATGTTCAGTCCGAATTTGCTAAGGGAACGATAGTGGGTTCAGATGTTGAGGTAGCGGTAGAGACAATACTTACTTTCAGGTCTAGACTTCCACCTCAGTCATTGTTCGGACCTGATCCTTCTCTTAGGAGAAAAGTGAAGCAGTATCCTATGCAAGAGGTTCCAGTATGGAGAGAGACAGTTGAGGCTGATGTTCCTAATGGTGTTTTGGCTGCACCAGCACATTTTCAACGAGTGTGGGTACATGTCCCTAGGAAGAGAGCAGAGGTTTTGGCACTTAAGCAGACATTGCCTGTCCCCCGTAAAAATCCTGCTGGTTATTACAAGGAGTTGTCTCAGAGAGTTGATGCGTGTGTTATGAATTTAGCTGACATCGATATGTTGATGGGTAATGTAGTTCCTCAACCTTTGTGGGCAAAGATCCGTCACGAGGATCATGTGCAAGAGTTAGGAGAAACATGGGTTAATATTACTGCTGCAGATGGTAGACAGGTAGGAGGTGCTAAACCTGAGCCTTTAGTTGCAGAACTACCTGGTAAGATTATTAATTTAATGAAAACTGTGATGCCTCCTTTGCGAGTGAATTGGGACAAGTTAGCAGCATGCAAACAAAAGAAAGATGAGAGTGTGTCTGATTTCTTCACTAGGTTTGAAGAAACATTTATTGATCATAGTGGTCAGGACATGAGTACAGAAGGTGGTCAGAGATTGTTCATAGATACATTTGTTTTTAATTTACTCCGCGAACTTTGTAATAAGTTAAAGGACTCTGAGAGTTCATGGGCAGTTTCTTCTTCGGCCAAGTTATTGGCTACTGCACAATACTATGAGAATAGAGACAAAGATGAGAAGGATAAAGTAGAGAAGAAGACTAAAGAATTAAAAACGAAAGTTCTTTTGCAACAGGCTTATCCGCCTCGCCCTAATCAGTGTCAGTTTCAGCAACCCCCACAGTTTCAGAAACCATTGCAGACGCCTGAGTCTTTTGTTCCGCGATTTCCGCTAGGCTCTAATCAGTGCGCTTATTGTAAAGAGGAAGGTCATTTCAAGAGTAGTTGTCCGGTCTTGCTACAACGTGAGAATGGTATGTCTGGCCTGAGAGGTCATGGTGGTTACCAACAAGTACCTAGGGGTAGGGGGACATCTTACGTTTCCTCAGAATGAACGTTCCTCCCCCCCTCGAATTCTGCAAATTATTTTGACCGACAGAATGTTCCGAACGTCCAGTCTGCTCAGTACTACGTTGATGATTATTATGTTGGAAGCGAGAGTGCTGGTTTTAATGATAGCTAGGACAGCCATGGACAAAGAGAGGGAGTAGTGTCCATTCCAGTAGACCAGAGTGGACCTCATGTTGAATTGATTACATCAGGTGTGGCAGAACCGTTTCTTTTGGATACTGGTGCAACAAAGAGTTCTATCATGCACTCTAAACTCCCTGGCGCACCTTTGTCTGGCTTGACGAATGTTTCGGTAGGATTTTCTGTCGCCCCAGTTAGCAACCCGGTTTCTAGTACTTTGCCCATTTCTATTGGTCCTTGTGAATTGGAGGCTCCCCTTATTCTAACGACTGATTGCGGTGAGAATTTGTTGGGTTTGGACTTGTTGAAAAGATTGCATGCGACATTATATTGTTCTCCGTTGGGAGTACATCTTACCCTGGGTAAGAAACTGATCTCCCCGATGTATTTGTCTAAGGATTGCCTGCCGCTGGAATTGCGTTCTCTCCCTGATACACTTTGGGCTACGGGTCCTAATGATGTTGGTATTTTGCAGATTCCACCCTACGTTGTTACGCTTAAATCAAATTCTAAATTGCCACGCATTCCTCAGTACAACATTACCAGTGATGGTGAAAGAGCTCTTTTAGCGATTATTTATGATTTGGTTGAGAAAGGTGTGGTTGAAGAAACGAGAGGTAATGTGTGTAACAGTCCTGTTCTGCCTATTCTTAAGCGTACTGACTCTTCTCAGCCACCTGTGTATCGATTTGTGATCGACCTTCGAGAGGTCAATAAGATTGTTGTGCCACAGTTTCCTGTTGTTCCGGACATTACTGCTTTATTGACTATGGTCCCTGCCTCAGCTGCTTGGTTTTCTGTGATTGATCTGAAGAATGCTTTCTTCAGTATTCCGATCGCTGAGGAAAGTAGGGATATTTTTGGCTTCTCTTTAGGAGGCCGCAGCTTCCGGTTTAAGCGAGCTCCTCAATGTTATTGTGAGAGTCCCTCCATTTATAGTCAGGCTTTGAAAACTCAACTCGATACTCTTGTGCTGCTCCTATCCAGTACGTTGATGATCTGCTAGTGGCTGCTGATAACGAGGAGATTTGTAAAGAGGTTACTCTTTCTTTGCTACGACATTTGTCTGACCTTCATCATAAAGTTTCCCCTTCCAAGTTGCAGTATTGTCGACAAGAAGTGACCTACTTAGGTCATCTCTTATCGAAGGAGGGAAGACGATTGATCCCAGAGCGTATTCAAGCGATTGCCCAAATGACTGTACCGTCCGCACAGAGAGAAGTGCGTGCTTTCTTGGGTATCACCTCGTATTGTCCGCAGTGGATCCCAAACTTTTCTTTGCTAGCGAAACCTTTGTTGGCACTTACTCTCAAAGATACACCACACCCTCTTCCTTGGTCTGATGAATGTCAGAAGAGTTTTTCTGAATTGCGTGATGCATTGTGTTCTGCTCCGGTGTTGGGTACCCCTGACTATAGTAAACCTTTGACACTTTATGTGCACGAGAGAGAAGGTTGTGCGTTGTCAGTGTTGACACAACAGTTTGGAGACAAGCAGCGCCCATGTGCGTATTTTTCGGCCACTTTAGATCCGGTAGCTAGGGCGTTGCCTGGTTGCCTAAGAGCTTGGGCAGCAGCAGCTGTTTCTATCCGACAGTCTGCTGGTTTGGTATTGGATAATACATTGATTGTGATGGTCCCACATCCAGTGGATACTGGACGAAGACTCAGCACCTTACTAGTGCACGTTTGTCAGGTTACGAGTTGACGCTTTTGAATAGTCATGTGCACATTAAGAGGTGCAACACATTGAATCCAGCTACATTGTTGCCGATTTGTGTAGAGACAGATGATCAAGAACAGAATGATTGTGTTCTTAGGACAGAGGAGGAAATAAAGGGTAGAATTGATTTGAAAGATACTCCTCTTTCAAACCCTGATGGTACCCTATGGGTAGATGGTTCATTCTTTAAGCTTCCGAATGGAGAGACGACTGCAGCATACGCTGTCACAACTTTGCACACGATTGTTGAAACATAGCGTATTGCACAGAATTCAGCTCAGGCAGCTGAATTGATAGCCTTGACTAGAGCGTGTGTGTTGTCAAAAGGAAAGAAAGTAAATGTTTTTACTGATAGCCAGTATGCGTTTGGCGTTGCTCATAGCTTTGGACGATTGTGGAGAGAAAGAGGATTTCTTACTTCTCATGGTACGAAAATCCAGCATGGCCAATTAGTGAGTGAGCTTCTTGAATCGCTTACTTTGCCAACACAAATCGCCATTGTAAAGTGTAGTGCGCATAAAAAGGTTACAGATGATGTGGGTCGAGGGAATGTGTTTGCGGATGAAGTAGCAAGAGAAACAGAGAGAGATTTGACGAGTCGAATGTATGTTGCAGGTCCTGCAAGATGGGTTGTGGAAAAAGGAATGTGTGAAGATACAAAAGAAAGTGTGAAGATGATTCAGGCAGAAGCTACTGAGAAAGAATAGAGTACGTGGAGAGAGAGTACGGGAATGTTGGATTTGACAGGCTGTTGGTTTGAGTTGTCAGAGCATCGGCGATGGTTGTTGCCAGATGCGTATGTGCTTCCAGTGGTTACTATGGCTCATGGGATGGCTCACATCAGCTCAAAAGGGATATGCAAGTTGTTGGCTCCGGTATGGCAGAATAGTGGAATTCCCAAATGTGCTGAGAATTTGTTTAAACACTGCATGATTTGCTTGATGCATAATCCTGGCAAGGGAACCCCACACTCCAGCTGGTCATTTTGCTCCTCCAACGTATCCGTTCGAGGTGTTGCAGATAGACTATATTCTTATGGAAAGGTGCAATAACTTGAAGTATGTCCTTGTGGTTGTTTGTGCCTTTTCCAGATGGATAGAGGCCTACCCCTTGAAGGATAATACTGCCTTGTCTACAGCCAAGGTTTTGCTCAAAGAGTTTTTCCCGAGGTATGGATTGCCGAGGATGGTCTGGAGTGATAACGGAAGTGAATTTGTGGGTCAGATTATGCAGAAAGTGTGTGCGGGTTTGGAAATTAGACAGAAGTTCCACGCAGCGAATCACCCCCAGTCAGCAGGCCTGGTCGAGTGCTATAACGGCACGTTAAAGCTGAAGTTGGCCAAGGTGCAAGCGAGCTCTGGTCTCACATGGCCCGATGCTCTACCGTTGGCACTTTTGTCCACAAGAACGACAATACATTCTCGCGTGAGACTTAGCCCATACGAGATTGTTTTTGGACGCCCGGCGAATGTTTGGGGTGTGCCGAGGCCAAGAGAATACAGCGATATTGAGTACCCTATGTTGGTTGACTATTTACATAATTTGACTGCTAAATTGCGTGTTCTTCACCAACAATTTCATGATACCTTACCTTCAGCTTCTGTTGACGTGGGACATGCGATCCAACCCGGCGACTGGATTCTGATCAGGAACTTCCAGAGGTCCAAGAACCTACAGCCAAGGTGGACTGGTCCTTATCAAGTGCTGCTAGCAACAAGGACCGCTGTGAAAGTCTTCGGGAAAAAGAGTTGGGTGCATGCCACCCACATGAAAAGGATACTTCTGCCCTTACCGTATGTTCAGTGGGTCCGGGAAGGTATTGCCGATTCCGAGACTGAAAATGTCCCGAGATTTGTGCCTTTTAGTGATGCTCGTTTGAAATGGACTCAGTCGGAACGTGCGGATGATGAAATTTTGCAAGAAGCTGTGCCGCCGCATTTGAGACTGGACACTACGCATCCGGAGATTCTTTTTCAGGATCAAACTGTGTCGAATAAAGAACATTATAGTTTAAGGCCGAGGTCTAAAAAAGGACAAATAAAGTAATATTTTTTTGTGTATTGTGCTCTCTCAGACAAGAGATAATTTTTCTTTTTCCTTTTTCGAACCACCATCCGGGTTCAGCTGCAGGGTCGTGGTATAAGACTTAAGGGGTGAACCGCGAATTGACAAAAGGTCTGTGGTTCTAGGTTGTCTAGGACGCCTGGACGCACACTTGAGTGAAGAAGGAAAATTGCCGCGAGCAGCACGTTAGAGGATGGAGTCTTTTGTACCTGGGAGAGATGTTGAGAAAATAGACCTTAAAATGAAATTCTGTACATTGATACGAAGCAAATGTTTTATAATATCATGTTTTTTAAAAATGTTTTTAAGTATTACGATAGCTTATGTGGGATGGATTGTCTATGCTACACAACAGACGTTTGCACCCACTTCCCAACCTATGCTTTCTTACACTACTGTTTCTTTGCATCAGTTCTATACGTTGCCTGAACATGAACAGAAAAGGATGTCAGAATTTGTCAACAACTCGTTCATACAGTGGTTGCATCAGCATCAGTTAGTAGTGAATACCACTAACTGTTGGGTTTGTGGTCTTATGCCTCATACGCCAGATAAAGTTATGCCATATTTGGTTTTGCCTTTTTCTTTTAATGGGTCTGTGTGGGCTTTACAGACTATGTTTATCTATACAAATGAGATACGCCCTTCACGTTCCCTTAAGGATAACTCCAGCAATAGTGCCTTGATAAAGGGAATAGTAGATATGATCCGAGATATCGATGCATATAATGCTATCCCTAAGGATGAGATGCAGGCTTACGTTGGTTGGAATTTGACTGGATATAGTACCAGCTAGACTGAGAAGGAGAGACGAAAAAGGTCTCCCCCGATTTGGATTGTGCCCCATATTTTTGTTTGCAAGGCACTGGTCGAAATCAGAAAGCTCAGCTAGGTAAGAGTGTGTGTGTTCACACCTATGTCTATTCGTCCCAGACTTCTCCAGCGTTCGTACCAGCTAAAGGCACATATTTTGTTTGTCACGACAGAGCCTATACATGGTTGCCACCTGATTTTTCAGGTACATGTTATGTGGCGTTTTTGCTTCCCCCTGCATATACTACGGGTCCGGACTATCATAGAATGAGATATGGTAGAGGATTCTTCGATAAGGAAGATACTGCAGGACAAGACGCAGGAGATTTCTTCAAGAGTTTCCTGCCCTTTTGGGGTCCTATGATCAATAGTGGGCATATTCGACAGCTTGTCCGCGTTGTTGAAGCTACTATTAACGAGACAGCAGGTGCTCTTAGTAATGTTACAGCTGAGCTTCAAACGGACGGCCTTATGACGTTGCAGAATCGTATGGTTTTAGACGTCATACTTGCAGATCGAGGTAGAGTATGCAAATTGATCGGATCTAGTTGTTGCATTTACGTACCAGATAATGCCCCTACAGTGTACCAAGCCATCTCTAGGTTACATAAGATCTCTGAGTCTATCCATGTAGACAAAGGAGACTGGTCAATGACGGGATGGTTTTGGGAATTGCTGTCTAAATGGGGATGGAAGATTTTGACATTCCTTGGTTTGGTTTTGGCCATCCTTTTCTCTTGTTTTCTTTGCATCCAGTGTGGTCTCGCCATTTGTAGTCTTTGTGCTACTATGTGCGTGAGGAGACCTGTCCCGAGAGAAGTAGAGATTAAAAGGATGATGCTACAGCAACAATTAGATGACCTAATGAAGATTGATATGGACCTAGATTCAGATTAACATGAGTTTAGGTAATTGCCTACGTAATGGCAAAAGTAGGTTCTGAGGTTCTGTAATTCTCGAGCCTGACTCCATTTCGTGTTGCCCTCACGTAGGCCTGTGAAAGAGGCCCGGCGAACAAGTGGCCTGGCCTTCTGAGTTCATGTGTACATTAACTAGGTTTCTTTCGACTCTGAATGAACTGCAGAGAAACTGACCTCTTCACCTGAAACTGACCTCGCAAAGCCAATTTCCCTTGGTTTGATCCTTGTCTTAGATTGCCACTTAATGTTCAGGACCTCGTTAACCTTTAGTTTCCTTGCACATGTTTTATCTTGTTCAGCATATATTACTGTTTCCTTTATGTTCTGACATTACATGGGTTGTGCTTTTCAATTATAAACTTGTCCGGCTTGCAAGGATTGAATTTGGGACATTCCTAATAATTAACCTTTGGGTTGGGTTACTGTAAATTGGGTTTTTGTTAATGTGATACTCAGTTAGAAAATGTGCCCTATTGGTTAGAATTTTGCGCAGTGGGTGTACATTTATAATGAGAATATGGTGTATAAAAGGAGATGTCTTGCCTTAGTAATTTGAACAGTCTCCTAGGAATATACATTGTGATGTATTGTTAGGATTTCTGTTACTAGCTGCAGCTACTAAACTTGATCTCTGACGCCACCCAGAAGTATTCCGTGTCTCTGTATACCAAGACAGGTGGAACCCGAAGATTTCAGGTGTGTCCCTGGCACCGCTGGGTTCTGAACCGGTTCTTCAGGACCCCCATTCTCCGATGCCATTGTAGACCTCATTGCACCCCAGGCTCTCCCATCCACCGACGACATACTACTCAGTGAACTCTAGTTCCACCTGGACAGCCCCAGTGACCAAAACACCTCCCCCTCCTGGGGAAGCTCGCCAACATCAGACTCAAGCAGCTAGTTACCGCATCAACCCATATAGCAGGACACACGCTCGAGCACGTCTCCTCCGCCAGCGGAAAATTCAACTACAACCACACCACCGGACTCTTCATCATCGACTATCATTGTATACATTACAGCTTCACCATGCTCACCGTACACCACCACCATCATCGCCCCCCTTGCAGCTGGATGAAGGCCCCCAAAGAACTTCTCATCAACTCCCTCTGCACCACCACTCCACTAACGCTTACAGACGATAACACCGCAGCGCGCAAAGGCCCCCAATGGATCTCCAACTGTGCTGAAACCCTGGCACCCCTCCAAAAAAGACCAGGCAAAATCTAGCACCACGTTGCGCCGTATTTGCAAAGTGACTAATGAAGGCATATGCGTGATCTTGTGAAGCCCTGTGCCACATCATACCGGCATCAGGTATGGTGTATGAGGGATGTGTGTTCCCACTTGACAAGGCCTCATAGAAGTGGCATAGTGAAATCCATCAAATTTCATTGCGACTATTGTAGGACAGCACTGCATCAGTACCTCACGCCTGCCTGATGGCAGGTGCAAAGGTGACACAGTGCCACAGGGATAGGCTGGCACCATGAATTGCTGGAGTTGCGACAGAACTGCAGCACAGCGTGACTTTAGTGTTGACAGATATGTCAGGATTCCAGACGTATCTGTCATTACTTGCAACATGGAGCGCTGTCCAGTGAACACAGCGCATCCATGGTGTTGCAAGAAGTGCGTAGTGAAAAGTGTTGCAACGCTGTTTTGTCGCAGCGCTGCAACACTTTTCATGACTGAGGCCCAGGAATGGGCACTATCTTATTGATGGTGCGCATTCCTGCCCTGTAGTTTTGTCGCAGGTCAGCGCAGGAACATTGCTTGCAGCCCAGTCCAGCACCAAAACCTGCTGAAATGAGACCCCAAGTGTTATCTCCATTTTTAGACCAACTATTTTCTGGTCTTAAAAAACTGCCTCTAACTGCAGTTAGAGGCAGTTTTTTTGGGCTTCCAAACTTTAAGTATTCCCTTTTAAATATCACGAAGTGGGGTTAGCAGCCGTTTCTGCACAGGAATGCCTCCCTTGCATGTCATTATTGCTAACAGAAGTGGTGACCTTTTCTATGGACGTTTTCACCGGAAAACTGCCGCTAACTGAGGTTAGCGACAGCTTGTACATATGGTGATAAACAAATCGCAGCAATAACATAAAAAAGTACAGCTTAGGCAGCGTTAACTCCTTGTATATATGCCCCATAGTGCTTTAGAAAGTTTAGGAAGACCGACACAAATGGAACTACTTTATGCAGTGTGCACCGTATAAAATCACAATGAGGAGGGGTATTAAAGATATGTCCCCTGCTAATTCCAGTCTCAATGAAATGTATCAATTGTTTGACAGTGGTCCTGGGTAGAACTCCATAATCCCCTCCATGTCTCCAAAAATGGAAGCCCTACCTGTCCTTTTAAGAGGCCCAAGCTGCTTTAAATGTGGGAATTCAAATGGAGGGATAGAGGCCTGACCAGCCCCCCTCCCCCTCCTAGCAGCAAATCATCCCTGCTTTTAAGCCATTCATATGGACCTGCCTTAATATTTATTTGGCATAAGGTTGCAACTCCTACAAAGCAGCAATTTATAATGCCACTTCTATGTATATAAGTTGAATCGCAAACTACATAGTTGTTTGCAGACCAGTTGGTGTGCAATGTGCACATACTGGTTCGTGAACAGATATTGGTATTTCTGGCCAGCAGAATGAGCTGCAGAAACCAGGCATCCAAAGAACACAAGTCATTGAAACGTAGATATAACTGATGATATCAGTACATGAAGTAACATACTAGATAAGAGTTCATTTTGTTCACTGCTGACCATCATTAGAAAGCTCCTGTTTTATATGACCTAACACCTCATCAATAAGGCAGTGTGAGAGATTTACAGATATGAAATAAAAGAAAATAATGAAAATAGAAAATATAAAGATACTTTAAAGAAACATGTAGAAGTTTGGAAAAGCCAGTTATGGATGGACTGTAGCCACTATACGAGTCCAGAATCATCACTGAGTAACCTTGGAGGTAGATCCTCAACATGACAAACCAAAATGTTTCTCACATGAATAATTTCTTATCCCTATCTTCTCCTCCGTAGTCCTTGGATTGATGCTTTGAATTCCCGATACGAAAAGCTGGATACTGAGTTTTATGCACTGTGGGGCATATTACCAACGATTAGCGATATTTATCGCTAACTAGGCTTAGCAACAAAAATTTTATCGCTAAGCATCACCGGAAATTATCGCTGAGATAACGTGCTATTAGCAACGTTTATCTCCAAAGCGGTAAATTTTCCGGCGATAGCATGAATATCGCTGAGAATACAGCGATATTCACGCATTAGCGTCAAAATGCTCTTAGCCATGTTATCCACCTCCCATTGGATAACATGGGTAAGAACTGGTCAGAGCAGGCGTTAGTTTTTGGCGATAGCGGGAATATTTCCATCGCTACGCCTGCCTTGCTAATAGGCGATAGCGACGTTAGCGACTGCTTTCAGTTGCTAACAGGTTGGGTATGCCCACTGTGCATGTCATTAGCGATAAATATCGCCGACATGCAAAGCGGGACCCAAACCGCTCGCTATCGCCTAAAGCTGTCGCTAACTGCTGTTAGCGACAACTTGCTAATAGACGAAAGAATTATCGCCGCTTATCGGCCGAAAACGGCCGCTAAAGCGGTGATAATTGCCTATCGCCCTGCTTGGTAATATACCCCTAAAAATGTTATACAAAGCTAGTGGCTTTCTGATAACTTTTAAAATGACAATTTTCCTCCTGCAGGCTCTGACCTCCTTTTAAGGAGGCAGGTGTCCTTTTCTGAATAGTTGAAAGGGATTGTAACCATCGATAATATATTTTTCTGGTTGCATGAAAGTAACTCATGAATAGACAATCCTCAATGGTAATGAAAGTGTCAATCACAGTTCATGCATTTACGTTGTTGTGCTTGAGACTCATAAAAACTAATTATCATGATATTGGGAACACATGTGGCTATTCACTACTCGGATATTAGCGCGAGTCATCACTGATTCAAATGAGGCAGTAGAATAATTACTCATAGTCCACCATCTACCCAGGCTTTTTCTGCCTCTTTTACATCTCTGCAGATCTGTCAAAAGTAGGTAAATTGGGAGTGAAGATCTTGCAATGGAAACCCTGACCTATCACGCCAACCATAAGTGTCTGTAGGTCTGCAGTCACCGAGTGACCATCCTCTGTTCCTGAGCACAGAATATGGTCTTGGATGGGAGGAGGAGGAACAACTGGCAAGGGTGGTGGGAAAGGTGTCATAGTGCAAGGTATCTATTTTCTGTTCATGTTTTATAGAACACTACCAAGATCAGGACTTAATAACTAGGGTGAGGGTTTAAGAACCATACAAGGGTGATTCTTGACAACAGGCCATTAAACTCCACACTGATCTCCTTCTGATCTGAAGAATGACACCTGAGCTGGCACCTCAGTATCATTTCAGGAGTATTTGTTTCTTCAGATTTTTCAAACATTATGGTCTATGTTTGGATGCATTGTTGTTCCATTATACCTTCCTCAATAGGTGATTCCAAAAAGTTCAGTGATATTCATGATGTGACATCATTCTAGAGTGAAGCATACAAGACAAGATATGCGGCTTCACTGACTTTCACTCAGAAACTTTTTGGCCCCTAGAATAAGTTTTTGAATGTGCTATTTATACTTAAGAGTTGAACACTGGCGTTGGAATTAGAATCCCTTGAAAAAAATCCATGTTTTTTTTTTAGATTGCAAAATGAAAAGCAAAAAAGTGAGTATTACGATTATGCGGCATGAAGGACCAAATTATGTGGCGTGATTTTCTCAATGTTGTGTCAAAAATACAAACTATGTGAAACATCTATTAGTATTATTTTAATTATTTAAGCTAGAAGCAATTTTTTTGTGAAACCTGAAAATTTAGCTAACTCTGTAGCAAACTATTTGGCAAATGCAGTATATCCATAATCATGCAATAACTGCTGAAGCCACACAATGTTTTAATCCTATGACCCCCACCATTATCCATTATGTTATCAACAATTTATTCATGAAACCTCAATATTCTAATTGCAGTCAGTGTACATTGTTAGACTCAATTTGAAAAATATATTTTTTAAGATAATTACCCTAAAATAAAAATGTAATGTAATAAGATATATGTAATAAAAAATACATACAACGGGTAACGTTTATAATGTTGACCATATTGCCATCTCAGAGTTCTGGTGATATTTACAAAACTGCCAGCTCTGTGGGCTATTAGTGGCATCAATACATACTAAAGTCAACATTTTGCAATCTTAATATTTATTGTACAATTGATTTCCATGTATTTACCGGATAGTGAATAGGTCAAAAGGTACATATGAATACTTCCATAAAGATATTACGGTTTGATATAGTCATCATATTGGTACAGAGTATCCATTTTTATAGGCCGTCGCTGTGAGTTGAGGGCATTTTACAACCGGTATGGTCCTCAGCAGCCTACATCATGCTTACAAATCTAGGTTAAGCTATAACATGAAGCTGGGTTCTTAACCAGTTATTTTTTCACATTAAAGGTCTACCACTATGCGTGCAAGGCAATGTCAAGCATTACATTGAAGACTCTCTGTTTAGCAGTATTATAATGCTTTACAAATCCACGACAAAAGATCCAGAGACCATTCAACATGAAAATCCAAAAGTTATATTGATATCATTCAACTGCATTTAATGTTATATTCTCTGTAATCTAAACAAATGAAAGATTTTTCTTTCTATATGCTACATATGCCTTAAAATCAAACAGTATGTGAATCGGTATTTAAGAAGTGGAGGGGAGATGTAGGTATTTCAGATTCGGTAAATACCGAATCGTTAAGATTCGGTATTTACCGATTCTGTAAATACCGAATCGGTAATGCCCATTGATTTCTATGGGCATTGAAGCCCATAGGAATCAATGGGCATTACCGAATCAGTATTTACAGATTCGGTAAATACCGATTTCAGCAAGGGTGCAGGGGGTGTCACTTTGACACCCTCTGGCACCCCAAAAATAGGCATGTGTGCCATGTGACACACAGACATGCCCTTTGGGGGCATGCACACCTGGATTCGGTATTTTACCACCCAATTGGATTGGGTGGTAAAATACCGATTCTTAAAGCCCTGTGGCACTCTGACATGTGCCAGCTACATCTGCATTTATAGAATCGGTATTTTACCGAGTCTGTATTTACCGATTCGGTAATTTTACCAAATCGGTAAATACAGAATCGGTAAAATACCGATTCTGTAAATGCATGCCCTACATCTGAAAACCCTAATACCGGTCGGAAACGGCAAAAATCGTCCGTTTCCGACCGGTATTAGGGCTCCTACATCTGGCCCTAAGTCTCAAGATTTGTCCCTGCATTTCATCAGCATTTGTGTATTTCTATGCATTTACTTTGCAGTATATATTCAGTCAGGTCCAGGGCAACCTGCTCAGTGTTCTCCAGATGGCAAGAGAAATACTAAGCAAAACCAAAGGGGATGATGGACGGAGTGTTGAACATTAGAAGCACTCACCCCCAGTCAACTGATCTGGGTTTAATCCACCATCATTCTTTAGCTCACTCCGGCACCCCAGTTGAGACATGGCCATATGCAAATCAGTCTGACCCTCTGCCTCATGGGAAAAGTCCAGCCTGAACTGCCAAGCCATGTCTTCCCTAGAGCGGAAGAAGCATCCTGGGACCGGTTTCTGGCTAGTCAGCCGTCATCAGCCAGGCAAGCTTGAATCCAGTGACAAAGTGAGCAAGGGACCCACTTCTGGGCATACCCTGCCAACTTAGGGCGAACAAAGCAAAACCAAAGAGGATGATGGACAGAGTGTTGAACTTTGCAAGCACTCACCCCCAGTCAACTGATCTGAGTTTAATCCATCATCATTCTTTAGCTCACTCCACCACCCCAATTCAGACATGGCCATATGCAAGTCAGTCTGACCCTGTGCCTCATGGGAACAGTCAAGCCCGAACTGCCAAGCCATGTCTTCCCTGGGCCGGAAACAAGCATCCTGGGACCGGTTTCTGGCTAATCAACCGTCATCAGCCAGGCTAGCTTGAATCTAGTGGCAAAGTGAGCAAGGGACCAACGTCTGGGCATACCCTGCCAACTTAGGGCGAACAATGCAAAACCAAAGGGGATGATGTACAGAGTGTTGAACATTGCAAGCACTCACCCTCAGTCAACTGATCTAACTAAGACGCAAACAAGTAGTGTTAACTACAGGAAGAAAAGCAGGGTGCAAGTACAGATATTTGGAGAGCGGTGCAGTTCAGAATTGAGGGAGGAAGATTCCAGGAAAACATGGCAGAAAAAGAACTGGCAGAGTCATTATAAGAACAAGTTCAATTCAATAAAATAGTTGGAAAAAGCAAGTAAATTATTCTGAAGTAACATGGAAGGTTGCTAGAGTCCACGTGTGGTCCCCTAGATTTTTCATTTTCATTTTTAGGTCTTGTCTTTCACAGCACATGCCTTCTTGGAAGAGCTTTTGCTAACGAAAGAAATAATTTTAAAAGGGCTTTGACCATTGGTTGGCTTCATCGTCAGTCGCATTTCTTTTATTTTCATTGGTGAATGGCAGCTGGTTTCATTTTTGCAGCCTTGCTACAGATCGCTTTAGGAGGATGTTGGTTTCACCTTTTTAGGTCTCGCCTAGGCAGCGCATGTGCTGTATCTCCGAGCCATAGAGTAATCCATATGTTGAGTAAAGCTCTGCCTATTGGCGGCTAATATGTCCTGCTGCTTGCCATTTGTTCAACGTTGCATTGCTCTTCTTTTCTTGCTTATGGTTGGCTCATGACGTCACTTCTGTTTTGCTTCAGTTTTGCAGGAAGCAGCACCGACCAACTACTGTTTAGTTACGCTGCTGGGCTGTTAATATTCCCCTTAGGGACTACTTCCTTGTTGTATTTTGCAAGTGCAGCACGCTATTGCTATAGCAGCTGCGCACCTGTTTTTTCTCCTGGAGAAGCAGCCAAGGACCGCATTATTTTCAACAACAACCTTCCCCCCAACCTTCCCACCACAATAGCCGTCACAATTAGTTATGCACGCCAGACTGCTTTCGCTTTAAAAGTCACTTTGCAGTGCTTTCTTTTTACATACAGTAAGTGTGAACCGCCACCTTTATCATGCAGCATGGCGTGCAGTTATTTTTTGTTTGAATTGGCCCCATGCCGTAGACAGCAGGTATAGGAGGCATGAGGGAGGAGCGGGCAGCTTTGCCAGCTTATGCCAGCGGGCTCTGGTGCGCTGTTCTCCGCCTCTAATACTGCCTAGGTCTGCTCCTTGGAGCTGCGAGCACTTCCACAGACCGGCCAGCCGCAGCCCTCTCTGTCTTATTTTAATCGTTCCTGTGCCATAGATTGCAGGCATTGGAAGTGTGCGGGGAAGAGCGGGCAGCTTTCCTTATTCAAAACACTGAATCTGAATAGCAACCTGAAATTTTAATTAACAGACAGCTGATAGTGCAGCTGCACGGACATTTTTCCTTATTTCTAGTACCCTAAAATGAAATCACTTAGGGCGAACGCTGTCATGGTGAGTTTAATTTTCCTTTTTATCACCGCTGTCAGCGCTTTCCTGTTTGCAGGATTCGTTTGTGTATCTAAAATGTATTTATTTGTAAAAATGAATGTATGTAGGGCTTAATTGTTTTGTATTAAAGATTAGTCTGTATTTTACTTCACACAAACATTTTGAATAAAGAGGCAGAAGTCAGGTATAGTGCCTGGTTGGGGTAGTCTGTTTCATATGCAACATTTCAAAGATTATGGACTTCAGAGTGTTCGTCCATAGGATATTCAGTTTAATCTCAAGATTTATGAGTATGAAATGAGATTGTATTTAGATAAGACACCTTTTTCTTCAAATAATACATCTGTTGACGAGCAAATTGACTTCAGATAGTAATGCAGTCCAGCTACATTAGGGGAGAAGGACGAGAATACCGTAGCAGGACTAGTCAGCAGGAGATGACTTTTGAGTCATCTAGGATTTCAGCTCTGATATCTCTTGCTGTGAGGCAGTGGTGGAAGGCTGTGCAGCATAACACCACACCAGTCAGCTCGGTGATGCAGATACCAACTCCGCTTCTGCAGCTCTTTGACGTGTTTAGTGGTGGGGAGCACAGGCAGATCCAACTGGCGGTACTAGAGTCCAGTTAAGAGAGCTTAGAGTTACAGCAGCATTTCAGATGGGACTACATGCAACTCTACTGAGTTTCTCATAACCCAAACCCTCAGCCTCCAACACAGCACACACATCACATCACATCTCAAGGATCTCTACTGGCTCCATGTACACAAGTGTGCACAGTTCAAACTCATCATCCTCACTTTGAAAGCACTACCCAACACCAGCCTTGCCTAGCCATATCTCCTTTAATAAACCTTCCAGCTGGACTCCTACTCACACACATCCCAAGCATGCACAAAACCAGATCCGATGTTCCGGCTTCCTCCTACATTGTTCCTAATATGACAAGCATTTGCAATGCAATAGGTCTCGCACTTGCGAGAGTTTGAGATATTGTCATTGTAAATGACAATGCCTTTTTGTTTTGTAAACCTGCAATCGGTGCGTAAACAGGCACTTTGTACTTATAGTCCTTGCTTACGAGAAGCAAGGCTGGCAGTAAAAAAAGTGCATTTACTGCCAGCCTTGCTCCTCATAAGCAGTGACTATAAGTACAAAGTGTGTGTTTACGCACCGATTGCATGTTTTCAAAACACATTAATAAAAGGCATTATCATTTTCCATGCCAATAGCTCAAACTCTCGCAAATGCGAGACCTAATGCATTGCAAAAGCTTTTTTAGATTCCACACACACACACAGCAAATCCCTGCAGGGAATCAGCTGTGTGTGCTTTACAGCTCCCTTCCTCTTGTTCGCTACAGTTCATTATACAGATAAGCAGAGCTGCATAAACCTTCCTTCCTGTGTAGAGAAATAATGCGCACCTAAAACAGCTTGTGCTTTTACAGTAAAACCTCTTGTAAATAAACACATGTATCGCTTTTAACTCCTGCATTGCCATCTATGCTCCGCACCCTGCAAATGTATATTGTTCAGCGCCTCGCTATTCCCCTGTATTTTTATTTATTTGTGTATAACTCATGGCTATATTTTCACTGGTAACTCCTTTTTTTCTGTGACATAAAAAATCACTGCCTGTACTCTCCATATTAATTTTCGGATTTGTTAAAGAACAGAAGTGAAAAAGAACATCCTGTCATTCATTGCTAAAGTAACACTGTGTGGGGCCGATGTGGATGGCTGACGGACTTAGCCCGTCCGCCATCCCTGTGGAAAACGGGACCCTCCGCCACGTGGGCGGCGGTCCCGCTATGCCATTTATGATGCGCCCGCCACACTGACGGGCGCAACATGCATTTTTAACAATGCGGCGGACAGTGCTGAAAGCACCGCCCGCTGCAATGTAAAAAATGCAGGCATGCATTTGCATACGCAAAGTGGCAGGCACCGCCCCGCTTTGTGTATGCAAATGCAGGGGGGTACCAAAGTAAAGTCCGCATGCCTTTCCATGGCGGCATTGCCGCCACGGAAAGGCACCTGCATGGGGCCACCTTAATATGGCTGCGGTGTCTGCAAGACACCGCCAGCCAAATGAAACCTTTTCCGCCCCGGCCGCAAGGCGACCGGGGCAGAAAAGCGGCAGACGGTGTTTCCCTCTGCCGCGGTCCCCACCGCCATTGTAATATGGCAGGGGGGAAATCGGTGGATGAGGGGCACAGATGGCGGACGGATCGCCACCGCCTGCATGGCCGTGGCGATCCGTCCGCCATCCTAATCGGCCCCTAAATACTTTGAAAGACTTTGTTTTAAGATAATTCACCTTGTGTGACAGTCCCCATGCTTCTTGCCTCAGTGAGTAAGACAGTCATTATAATATTGAATAATATTTTATTTTCTGTAGTGTTTTCGGCAAATGGCTTCACATAGAACATGTTATTTACAACTGTTAATAGCACATTTAAATTGGTGAATATAATACCTCTGTAGAATGACAGGCTAAGTTCACTTGCTGTAGTCAACCAATATATGTGTATTTATATAGTGCTTAATGACTTTATCAGGTGCTCAAGCGCCTTAGGGGTGGATAGCACATTGCTCCGTGAGATCTCTGTATCTGCCCCATTTCTGTACTCCCCCCACCCATCATTTCATATATTCAGGTAATATATGTTATCTGAATCTTGCTGGTATGCAAGCATGCAGGTCAGATGTGCTTTAGTACTTTTGTTTCAATATTAATAATAAAAAAAGAAATATATATATATATATATATATTCACTGACAAAAAAAACCTAGGTTTCAGAGACGTTATAGTCAGTTAGACATTTCACTCATACAAAACCATAGAAATTTCCCCGTTATAGTTAGTTCAGCTAACTATAACTTGCGCCCCCGCAAAGCACTGCTGATGACATCACATATTACATCATTCATGACATGGTCAGTGACATCACTGATGACATCACCGATGACATCTCAAATGACCACTGATGACATTATCCAGTGATTGTGTGTTTCTATAAAGTTTAAATATGTATTATATATATGCCAAGGTGTATTGACGAATGAGTGGGTGTATAAGTGTCAGGAGGAGGATTTAGTAGGTGTGTGACTGACTGTTTAAGTGAGTGATTACATGTGTCTTACTGAATGCATGGGTCAGTGACTGATACAGACATTCACACAGTTTAGTTTGACAGTTAGTGTGTAAGTGGTTTCATGGGTTGGTGAGTAGCTAAACAAGGATATATATGGGTTATTGATTGGTTGTCTGAGTATCTGTATGGGTGCCTGGGGGTGTGTGTGGGTGCATGGGAGGTGTGTGAGTCTGTGCGTAGATGTTTGAGTGGTTGATTCACTGTGTGTACGGGTCCAAGAGTGCATGTGGAAACAGCTGTATGAGTGTGAGTGTGTGTATGGTGTGTTGTTGAGAGAATGGATGTCTCAATGTTACATGTCTTAGTAACTACATATATAAAAGGCAGTGTATTTAAAAGTTGAAGTATGTAAATGACTATACATGAGAGTCAGTGATTGTGAGAGTGGCTACATGGATGACTGTGTACTTGTATCAGTGATTGTAGAAAAGAGTAAGTATGCATTTGTTTCTGTCTGAATAACTGATGTGGTATGTGTATAACTGTATAGGTCAGTAAATGGAAGTGTGATTAATTATATGCATGACTGACTAGGTGTGTGAGTAACTCTGGCTGGGTGGTGGTGTGTGAGTGTCTGTATAGATGTATGAGTGCTTCTGATAGTGTTGTATTGATAAATGACTACATCTATGAGGGATTCTATGGGTGAATGAGTGGATGTAGTAACTGGTACAGTGAATGTATCAAAGGTTATATTAGAGTGTGAGGAGGCGCATCAGATTTTAACATGGATGATGTCATCAGTGATGCCATCAGTGATGTCACTGACCATGTCATGAATGATGTAATATGTGATGTCATCAACAGTGCATTGTGGGGCGCAAGTTGTAGTTAACTGAACTAACTATAACAGGGGAATTTCTATGGTTTTGTAGGAGAGAAATGTCCAACTAACTATAACGTCCCTGAAACCTATGTTTTTTTTCTGTGAATTTCTAAGGTTTTTCAAATGCTAATTTCTAACTATAACTTACCTGAAACCTATGTTTTTTTCAGTGAATTTCAAAGGTTTTTTAAATGCTAATTTCTAACTATGCCTACAAAGGTAGGACATGTGAAGAAAGAGGAAGAATAGTACAGAAAGAAGCAAGACAAATGCAGAAAGAGGCAACAGAAGTCCAGAAAGACGAAGAAATGTGCAGGAAGAAGAAGAGATGTGCATAAAGAAACAACAGAGGAGCAGAAAGAGGACTTGTTGCAAAATCATCCTGTGCCCATGACTTTTTCAGACGGGTACTGGTGGTAACTGACTCTGACTAACCAGGCCTAGAGCCAATGCAATGCTAAAAGACACTTAGAATACAGTGAAAACACCTTAATACATCAGTGAACACTATGCGTTGGGGTACCCCTGTAATTAGCATGACCTCCTCTGTAATGCCTTAGCACATAATAGGGCAGTGGGATTAAAACTACCTCTAAGGCAGAGGTGCAGAAATATGCTACTTTAACTAGTAGTCTCGTTTGCAGAGTGGTGGAGAAAGGGTACTGGGCGTCCAACTAACGCTCAGGAATTCCGCTGCGTCGGACTTACAGGAGTTACCAACAGGGATTCTTGGCCCCCGAACGCCCTCAGGACTAAATTGGACTTCATCCCCCATCCCGTAGTCTGCCACGAGGCACATTTGCTGAGTGGTAGAGAAAGGGGGCCATGGTCTCCGAAGACGTCTTAGCAATCCCACTTTGTGGGAATTGCTGGAGGTAACAAGAGGGGTAGTTGGCCCCCAAGGACATCCTTGGGGGCCAACTTCTCAAACTACTACATCCAGTCAGTTTCACACAGCAGCATTGGTAAGTACTCATACCAGGCCACGCCTACTTTTCCCACCATTCTACAAATTCGCTCCCTGGCACGCTCTTGGATGGAGAATGAAGTCCCCTTCACTGCTGAGGGTCCTTTAGGGACCAACTAGCCTACCTTTTAACTCTAGTAAGCCCCACACAGTGGGATTGGGTAGAGGTGGACAAAGGCCATGCCCCCTTTCTCCACCACTCTGCAAACACGACCCCTGGTGCGTTGTAAGTTGGGGGATTAAGTCACCTTGAATCCTGAGGGTTCCTGGGGTCCAACTAGCCCACTAGGTACCTCCAGTAAGCGCCACAGAGCTGCATTGCAGAGAGGTGTAAAAAGGGGCATGGCATGGACCACCTCTCTGCAACACAGGCCTGTAGCGCTTACTGGAGGCACATGGTGGGCTAGTTAGCCCCCAGGAGCCCTCAGGATTGAAGCGGAATTAGTTCCCCAACTCAAAACGCGCCACAGGGCATGTTTGCACATATGTCACCTCAGACCCTGCCCCCTCCCTTCATCACTGTGCAAACGCGCCCTATGGCACTTTGTAAGTTGGGGGATTAAGTCCCCTTGAATCCTGAGTGTCCCTGGGGTCCAACTAGCCCACCAGATACCTCCAGTAAGCGCCACAGAGCTGCGTTGCAGAGAGGTGTAAAAAGGGGCATGGCCTGGACCACCTCTCTGCAACGCAGCCCTGTAGCACTTACTGGAGGTACCGGGTGGGTTAGTTGGCCCCCAGGGACCCCCATTATTGAAGGGGAATTCATTCCTCAATTTAAAACGTGCTACAGGGCGCGTTTCCAGATTGTTGCTGGGAGGGGGCGGGGTCTCCGGCAAAATCGCAGACTTTTTTTTTTCTTAGAAGGGGGCTGTGTGGCCCCCATTCTTTTCCCTTTTTTTGGGCCCTGGTGACCCCATCCCCCAGGGCCTGACCCATTTTTTTGAAAAAAAGAGCCAGAAGGGGACCGCGTGGGCCCCCCTCCCATGGCCAATTCCGGCCCCGGGGACCCCATGCCCTGCGGCATGGCCACATTTTGTTTGTTTGTTTTATGGAGGGAGCGAGTGGCCCCCCTCCTGAGGCCTCTATTGGCCCCAGGGAGGCCTTTATTTATATATTTTTTTTATTACATTTTTGAATTTTGTGGAGGAGGGCTGCTTTGCACCCTTCCCGGGCTAATTCTAGCCCTGGGAACTCCATCCCCGGGGCAGGCCCTATCCGTTGGGGACTGTGGGGGGAGCCCCAATGCCCCCAAGGTCACGCCAGCTCCCCACGTCACATGGGGAGCTGCCAACATGCAGCTCCCCGTGTGGAAAAGCAATCTGCTTTGCTTCATTGAAGCGAGAGCAGGTTTCCCTGCTGTAATTTATTAAATACAAATTGGTGTTTGGTGTGTTTGGTAAATTTTTGGTAATACACTGAACCCAGCGTGAAGAGATTTGGTGGGTAATGAAAATGGGCCTTGTCTGCAAGAAATGTAGTAGTCCCAAATCTCTGGATCAGCACAAATGGCATCATGTTGTGCTCCAAAGAGGACTGCTTCTTTGCTGCCGCTCGAGTAGATTTTCTACTTGAGTGGCAGATTTTTCACTGCAAAGAGTTGTGACTGCCCGTTGAGATGGTAGGGGCTCACAAACTTAGCCATGATATCCACCTTCCATAGGATATCATGGCTAAGTCAGGAAAATACCAGGTGTAAAAAAAGCAGTGCTAACCGCGGGTAGCGCTGTTTTTGTTATCACTAACAGGGTTAGCGAAATCCTTGATAATAGGAGAAATGTCGCTTAACAACATTTCTCATATTATTTTTCTCTGGAACGCCCCCTTTGCATCTCATTAGAGATGCAAGGGGAAGCGTAGAGAAAAAGGGTGCTAACATGTGAATTTGCATGTTAGCACCCTGTTGCTGATAGGGAGATAAGCTTTCTTGGCTTTTAAAGCCAAAAAAGCAGAGATAAATCCCTTGATAATATGCCCCAATGTCATTCAGAGGTGTCCAAAGAAACTAGTTACATAAACAATAGTGAACCATAGTGAATGAATTTATCGCCGTGTGCAACTGGAAGGTACTTGAAAATGTGCAATAAAGCTAGAGGGCCTTCTTCGAGAACAGTGCCATTCAAAAATGAACAAAGCCACATCATGCTTGACTATATGCAGCACAAATATAAACAGAGACTAAACATGATGCAGCGACATCCGTTTTCAACAAGATGGTTTTGAGGCCTAATAAACAGAAGCCAGGAAAACACACCATAACATATAGCAACACTGTTTCAACTGCATCAGTTTCATGTATGTATACACAAGCAAATTCAATTCTACATTAATTGCTCTGCACACTATTAATAATGCTTAGAAGTATTATCACCATACTATACAATCACAAGTTATACTACACTAAACAATAGTATGACAGTCCAGACCATACAATTACATACGGCAGGCCATACCATGCCATACAATCACAGGCCACACCATACCAAACCACACCATACCATACTTTACAATCACAGGCTACATCATACCTTACTATAAAAAGACAAACCATACCATAGCATACCACGCAATACTATGACAAGTAATACCATAACAAACAATGTTCGACGATGATAAGCAATACACTATACAATAACAGGCAATACTATACCGTACCATACTTTTAAAGGAAAGGCCATACCATACAACATAGACAAAGCCAATGTATCGTTCAAAAGCAAGACCAACTTTGCTTTCCCAATACGTGTTTTAATGTGATCTTTTCTGTCCTGAAATTATTTCCCCATCTCCACCCCTGGAGAAGTTTTAAAGCAACTACAAGTTGATGCAAATCAAATCAATTAAATAAAGAAAGCATGCGCGTTTCACAGAAACTAAGCTATGCTGCCCTTGAATTTAAGATTTGTACTGCTGATTAAGGGGTCTGGGTTTGGTCCATTTCTCTTCCGAGCCTTGCCTAATCTACCCTTTGGCTGGGAGGCACGGAAGACCACAGAGAAAGTGAGAAACTCTTGTTTAACTTCCAGAACTTTTACTGTGCTGGTTCCACGATTTTGTTTGATTTCGTTTTGCAGCTTCTTAATTTGTTGTTTACATGACGTTTCATGAAGTCCTTCTATGGGATACTAGTATGGCCTAGCTAGACTGATCAAATTGATTGCTTGAAATACTGAGGGGCAGAAAGTCTTCTTATGTTAAGGTGCAACCACTAATGCATAAGTTATGAGCAATTCTCCGTTGAAAAAGAAGTCAATATATTCCCTTTTTTTATAGTTATGTAATTGAGCAGCAGAGACCCGAGTTTGCATTTAATTCTTAATCTGATTCTTAGACTGAACCTGGAAGATAATTTTGCCTGACTCGAAAACACTTGGGGAGGCCCTCAATAGACGGTGGTATGTTCCTTTGCCGTAGTATAAGCATGAACAGCTGTTATGCATCTATTTTACGGCAATACCTAGTTCGTTGTTCTCAGCACATCTCCATATTGTAATAGTGACAAGGGCTTGTAAATAAAAAATACAGGCATTGTGCAGCAATACAGTGATGCAAAAAAGGTAGGATTAGTTTTAAGAATATAAATGTCTAGCCCATATCTTCGTTCTTTAGGAAAATATGTGAGCAGCAGGCTTCTTTTAGTTTACTGTTCCAAGATGGCTGAACCCCATCTTGTAGCAGAAAATGTAAACAAAACAAAAAAAGAAAAAGAAGCATAAAAGCACATTTATATAAAGGAGTGGACCAGCAGCACTTACCTGCCTTTTGCCCCCCCCCCTAAAATAATTTAAAACAAAAATGTAATTAAAGAAAATGTGACTATGAGGGGATTCTGTAAGTGCTGCCTACAATCACTAGCGATAACCAGAGAGGAGCAGGGGAATTAATACAGCGCAGATTGAAAAAAAAAGCCAAGCAGAACAGATAGAGGTGGAAGAAGCAACAGATGAGGTGAGGGATAGGAGAGCAACATGGAAAGCACATAGAGTTTCGGTGTGAAGGCAGAAGTAACAAACAGGGGTGGGGAAGGAAGAAAACTGATGTACTCCACAGAGTGTTAAAGCAAAAGAAATACATTCTTCTCTGAATGTAAAATGTGGAAGGATATAACTCATCCAATGAAAGAATGGTAAGGAAGCTAGGCTTCAGGGGAGGGTCAAACAGAAAAAAGAGGTATGAAAGCTGTTGTATAACAAGCAAAGCAAGTAGGGACCGCCTATTCAAGGGCTATTGGCTCAGGCAATCTTTTTCAGCCATGTTGTACTTCAGTCTGGCTGCTGTTCAGCATGGCTGACAGTTAGTGGACTCGGGTGGGGTGGGGGGATAATTTGGAGTGGGGTTGATTGGAATAGAGTGGACTATGGTAGATTGGGGTAGAGGGGAGTGGGGCAGACTGGCGTAGAGTGGAGTGGGGGTAGAGTGGGGTAAAATGGAGTGGGGTGGATTGGTGTACATTGGAATGGTGAGGAGTGAGGTAGATTTGACAGGGGTAGTTGGGTAGATTAGCATGCTAGATTGGAGTGGAGTACATTGAATTTGGGTACATTAAGGTGAGTAGGGTAGACTGGAGCGGAGTGGAGCACATTGGGGTAGATTAGAGTGGAGAAAAATTAGAGTGGGGTAAATAGGAGTAGGGTAGTCTGGGCTAGATTGAGTAAGAGTGGAGTGTCATATATTGGGGTATATTGGAGTGGCCTGGGGTAGATTACGGAAGAATGTTGTGGAGTGGATTGAGTAGATTGGAATGGTGTTGGGTAGACTAGACTTGGGTATATTGGAATGGAGTGGAGTGGGGTAGATTAGGTGGATTATAGTATGGTAGAATGGAATGGAGTGGGGTAGATTGAGGCAGTTTGGAGTGGAGTAGAGTGGGTTAGATTGGGGTAGTGGGGTATATTAGAGTGATGTAGGTTAGATTAGGATGGGGTGGGGTAGATTGGAGTGTGGTGGAGTGGAATAGATTGGGGTAGAGTGAGGTAGAATGGGGCAAAGTGGGGTAGATTATAGTGGAGTAGATTGCAGTGGAGAATATTGGGGGAGTGGTGAAGGTTGAATTGGGGTAGATTTGGATGGAGAGAAGTAGAAAGAGTGGAGTGGGGTAGTTTGGAGTGGAGTGGGTTAGACTGGAGTGGAGCAGGGAAGATTAGAATGGGTTAGATTGGAGTATAGCTGGGTAGATGGAGTGGGACATGTTAGGGTAGATTGCAGCGAAGTGGGGAAGAGTGGAGTGAAGTGGATTGGGGTAGAGTAGAATGGAGTGGGGAAGAATAAAGTGGGATTGATTTGAGTCAGGTAGATTGGAGTGATGAGGAGTAGATTGGAGTGGAGTGGGGAAGATTAGGCTGGAGTGGGGTAGATTGGAGTGGGATAGATTGTGTGCATTATGGTGGGAAAGGCTGAAGTGAAGTGCAGTAAATTGGAGTAGAGTGGCTACATTGGAGTGAGATAGATAGGAGTTGGGTATATTGTCGTGGAGTTGGATAGAGTGGGGTGGGGTAGATTGGGATGGACTGGAGTGGGGCAGATTGGATGGGACAGATTGGAATAGGGCAGTTTGTGATGTAGTGGGATCTGATAGATTTGTGTAGGATTGAGTGGATTGGGGTGGGGTGGAGTGGGTTAGATTGAACTTTAGTGGGGCAGATTTGAGTGGCATGTGGTAGTATGGAGTGGGGTAGATTGGGTAGAGTAGAATGGAGTGTGGTAGATTGGGGTAAAGTGTATTGGGGTAGATAGGGTGGCTTGGTGCGAGCAGATTGGAATGGGGTAGATTGTGGTAGAGTAGAGTGGGGTAGATTGGAGTGGAGTGGGTGGAATGGAGTTGCATAGATTTGAGTAGATTTGAGATCAGAGTGGAGTAAGATAGATAGGAGAAGAGTGGGGTAGATTGGAGTGTAGTGTAGTGAGGTACATTAGAGTGGGGTGAAATGGAGTAGAGTAGATGGGGTGGATTAGCATGAGGTCGATTGGAATGGAGTTGGGTAGATTGGGGGTGGGGTAGATTTGAGTGAAGTGGGGTGGAATGGAGTAGTGTGGGGTAGACGGGAATGGAGTGGGTATGATTGGAGTGGGGTAGATTGGGGTGGGATAGATTGGAGAGGGGTAGATTGGAGTTGGGTAGATTGGGGTGAAGTTGAGTGGGGAAGATTGAAGTGGGGTGGATTGGAGTGGAGTGTTAGATTGGAGTGAAATGGGTTAGATTTGAGTGGAGTAGGGTAGATTGTGAGTGTGGTAGATTGGAGTGAAGTGGGTTGGGGTAGATTTGACTAGAGTGTGGTGGAGTGGAGTTGGGTATATTGGAGTGGTGTGAGGTAGATTGAGATGGGGAGGGGTAGATTGGAGTGGGTGTAGAGTAGGTTAGATTGGGGTAGATTGGAGTGCAGTGGACAAGATTTTGATAGATTAGAGTGAGAAAGTGGGGTAGATTGAATTGCGTTAGACTGAGGTAGAGTGGAGTAGATTTAGGTGGATTCGGGTAGACTGGAGGGGAGTGGGGTTGATTGGAGGGGAGTGGGGTAGATTGAAGTGGGATAGATTTGAGTGGGGTAGATCAGGTAGAGTGCAGTGGGATATACTGGGGTGGATTATAGTGGAATGAGGCAGGTTAGGGAAGAGTGGATTTGAGCATATCGGAGTAGAGAGGGGTAGATTGGAGTGGAGAGGAGTAGACTGGAGTGAAGTGGGGTAAATGAGGATGGAGGAGGGGGATAGAGATGGATGTTTATGGTAGGATAGATTGGAGTAAATTGGGGTAGATTAGAGTGGAGTGGGGTCTATTGGTTTGAGATGAATAGGAGTAGAGTAGTTTGGAGTGTGTCGACTGGGGTAAATTGGACAGAAGTGAGGTAGATTGGAGTTGAGTAGGTTAGAGTGGATTTGGAAAGAGTGGTGTGGGTAGATTGGGATAGGGTGGGGTTAGAATGATGCAAAACTTTTGCAGTACAAAATGCAGACAGTGCAGGACTAATGAATAACATTGTGCGTACAAAATGTAAAACCACATTAGATATTTCTAATGGTTTCTTCTGTCAAAACATTGCACATGAAAGTAGGTATTTGACCTCTTTCTCAATTATGGGGATACAACGTCATTTCTGTCGTCTCCCTCAGGGATTCAAGAATAGTCCAGGGTTATTTTCAGCCAGAGTAACAGAGTTACTACAAACCTATGATGCTGAAGCATTATCATATGCCTATGACATCTATCTAACAGAAGATGACTTGGATAGGCACTTGAACAGGGTGAACACCATCATACTTGGCTTCGCCTCTGAAGGGAACAAATTCAATTTTAAGAAATCGAGAATTACCCAGTTAAACGTCCTTTTCCTAGAATATGAACTATCAAGTGAAGGCAAAAGCCTAGCAGCAAACTTTCTAGAGAAATATGCGCTGCTCTAACCTCCAAAAACGCTGAAAAACTTACAGTTGATTCTAGGTTTCCTACATTTCGGAAGAACTTACATTCTAAACTACGCAGAAAGGGTAAAACCTCTCTACGAATTAATCAAAACTGATTTCAAAACAGTTAATTGGACTCAAAAACATACAGAAATTGTGTGTTCATTGCAAACAGACATGTTGGCAACAAAACATTTACAAACACCCGTAAACATAAGCAACTTAGTGATCCGAATCATTCCAGGACAATGCAAATTCACATACTTATCCTTTAATGAATGAGAAAAAGTACCAATAGCTTACAAATCACATTTGTACACACAAGCAGAAATGAAATTCACTACTACAGACAGAATTCTGACATCGGTTCAAACTGCAGTAGCAAAAGAGAGAGCCCTCGCACAAGGTAAGCGCATTATGGTCATTACTCCTGTACCTGCCTTAGAAGCAGTGACGAAAGCGAGCATTCCGAATTTCCGAATGATAAAACTTTACATTCGAGATGGATACGTTGAATACGTTTTTGACTGTTACTTAAAAACAAGCTTTTCTACAATATGAACAAGAATGTCCTCTGCCTACTGAGATTCTGCCTCTAGAGCAGTATGAATCCATAATTTATACTGACGGATCAGCCCAACCTGCAACGGGGGATAAACAAGCTTATAGTGCTGGCGCAATGGTAAATTCCGACCTGTGGTCACTAAAGCGCAATCTCTAGGAGATTGTACACCTCAGCAAGCTGAACTACAAGCACTCAAGATGGCGCTTGAAAATACTGATCGCGAATTCCCCACACTCATAGTGTGCGATTTGTATTATTGGTAAACATGGTAAACATTTTTTATTGTGTACAGTTAATTAAAACCTTTACAATATTGATAGATTAAAAAGACGTGTTGTTTTAAATAAGTACAAATTCTCGGGCAGTATAAAAAGAAAAAAAAGATTTCTAGGAGTCCATGTGTTTGGTTTAGTTGTAAAGAAAGATGTTTCAGAGAGTCTATTCGTTACGCTTCACGCGTCTGATTTCGTGCCTTTTGTTTCCTTTTTCTCGGTGTTTTGAATTAGCTGCAGTGCCTTATGGCAAAATCTGGTGGATCTGCAAGCTGTCTGCAGTTGATGACGGTTCAGTGCAAACATGACTGCCGTTCGGCATGTTCTAATTTGGAAGAAACGGAATACGTGAAGGAGATAGTAGCGTCTCAAGCTTTTCAAAGAGGGACAAATGCACAATATGTGCATCGTTGATTCTTCCTTTTGTCCACATAGTCTGCAGTCAAGGCTCGTCCATGTTTGTTTCCATGGAGGGGTATGTTCTTTTAAGATGGTAGATTCCAAACGTAGATTTAGAAGCATTTTTTGGGCAGCCGTGGATATGTGGTTGACTAGATAAGGTTGCGGCGCCATTTTCCCGTACGTGGCCAACACCGTCCAACCGTGTTTTTTCTTTGCTGTTGCATCTTTATCTGATAGCCATGATATTTGCTTTGCGGCCCATTGCTCGCTTTTTTAAAAGCCGCGAAGGTTTGGTTTGTGTTGCATGCCTTTTCCAGCTTGAGTTTTGACAGGGCATTCTCACATACTGTTTTTCAGTCGTTTTTCGATTTTATCTGGTTCTTCATCTCCATCCAGCAGAGGCCCATGAGCGTGTCCTCTTGGGCTGCTCTTAGTTTCCAGCATGTTTTTAGAATGGCCGCTTGTCTGACTTGGTGCTGGTTTGATAGGCCAAATTCCAGACGGATCTGTGATTGGGATACAAACTTCGGGATCCGAAAAATGTGTTTGAACAGCTCTGATTGTTGTATGTTCAAGAAATTTGCATCCTTTCCCCTAAACAGTTCTGACCCATATGTAAGAGATGGTAAAAACGTGGCGTCTATTACCTTCAGCAGGTGCGAATTAGATGGACAATTCAGTTTTATTTTTAGTAAGTTCAAGGCAAAACGTAGCTTATTTGCCTGAGCCTTTCTATACAGTTGATGATCTTTCAGAGTCCACCTGGCATCGACCACCATGCCCAGATATTTATACGAAGCAGTCTGCTCAAGTGTGTTGCCTGCGATATGCAATTTGAAAGATTTGTTCCCTGGCCGCAGGGCAATACAGACGATCTTCTTTTTTTTGTCATTGATTTGCAAGCCCTGGGCACTGATGTAATCATGGAGCTTCGTGATGGCGCGTTGTAAGCCCATCGGGGTCTGACTGCACAGTACGATGTCGTCTGCGTACTGTATGCTCCTAATTTTGTGCTGGGCTAGCTTTGGGGGATCGCTTTCTATTTCCGCGATGCTTTTATCGAGGTCCGCTGTAAAGATGTTAAAAAGCGTTGGTGCCAATACGCAGCCCTGCTTGAGGCCAACATGAGTGGGTATTTTTCCGGATATTCTGTCGCCATTGCCTAGTTTTATTCTTACCCAGGTAGCTGAGTAAAGGTTGATAATGGCCTGCAGCAACATTGGAGGGATGTCCCAAGTGGCCATTTTTTTAAGGGTGGGCGGCCAGCTACGCTCCGTGCACGGAGTGCACGGAGTGCCGTCTCCTACGCATTTTGCGTAGCGGGCGTAGCCAGGCGGCACTACGCGCGCTCCGCAGACGGTGCGTAGCCGCCCGCCACCCGCCTCCCTCCCGCCCTCCCTAAATACATAAATAAAAGTATAAAAAGCTTTTAAAAACACTTACCCTGTCTGCCGCGTCCCCGGGGCTCCCTCTCGCCGTCCCGCGATTCGCGCCGCCATTTCAGATCCTAAAGCATTTCTCATGAGGAATGCGCATGCGCTGGCGGCCGCGCATGCGCATTAGGATCCGAATCGGTGGCGGCGCGAATCGCGGGATGGCGAGAGGGAGCCCCGGGGACGCGGCAGACAAGGTAAGTGTTTTTAAAAGCTTTTTATACTTTTATATATGTATTTAGGGAGGGCGGGAGGGAGGCGGGCGGCGCGGAGTGGGGCTACGCGGAGTGCGCGGGTGGGCGTAGTTGTGTGCCCACTTCGCGTAGCTACGCGGAGCCCCACTCCGCACACTACGCCCAGGGTTACATTTTTTGCCATAGTGCCTCCCTCCGGACTGTGTCGAACGCTGCTTTTAAGTCGACAAAACACGTATACAGCTTGGTTGTTTTCTCCCTTGCTTTGTTGACCAGAAGGTTTAACGCAAGCAGGTTGCATAGTGTGTTGGTACCAGGCCTAAAACCTGTCTGCGTGATCGGGAGAATTTTTTTCTCACAAACCCAGTCTTCTAAGGCCCTCAAGAGATTCAAGGCGTACATTTTTGCCTCGACATCTATGAGCGCGATGAGGCGGTAATTGGCTGGGTCAGATCTTGAGCCTGCCTTGAAGATTGGATGTAGGATGCTGCCTCTCCATGATTGGGGAATACTTCCGGTCTGAAAAGCGATGTTGTATAAGGGGGTAAGATATTCCGCCCAGAATTGGTGGTCTTGTTTGAACAGGGCGTTCGGTAAGCCGTTCGGGCCTGGGGCACCCTTGGATCTCAAGTTTTTAAGTACCTTTTCTACCTGCAATGGCGTTATCCAATTTGCGCCAAAGTGTGGGTCTGCATCTCGGTTGATTTTTGGAAGTGGAGTCTGCTGGGCTGGACACCATGCTAGGGTGCTGACCCTTTGTGATTGTTTTAAATACTGTATCCAGTCCCCCTCAAGTATGTTGGCGTTGAGGGTCTGAGCCGCACCATTAGCGATTTTGTTAATTTCTGCCCAAAATTTCCCGTTGTTATTTGATTTGCTGGATGCTAATAATGATAGCCAGATATCAGTTTGTTTTTTCATTTTTTCTTGCCACACTTCTTTTTTATAGTTTTGCCTAAGTTTGTAAATTTGATTGGCTGTGTCTTCACCCTTTGACTTGCCTATTGCTTGTACTTTTCTGATTTCTTGGTTTGTGGACCTTTTATTGCGTGCGATGGAGCCCAGGGACACTTGAGGGGATTTGCCCGAGGTCGATTGGTAGCAAGAGTTCGGTTACCAAATCGTTCTATTAATGTTATGATCAGTCTGTCCAGTTATCCAGATGTGCGGGTGGATCTTCTCCAGTCGCTCCCGAGTGGGCATTTGTAATGTACGTCATTATTTCTTTGATGTTATTGCCATTCCACGCAAGTCTCTTGAGGTTGTAAATACTTGGAAGTTCGGTCAAGACTTCGCATGTAGTGGCCCTATTATGTTGGAGGCTGAATTCAAATGCTTGCAGGCTATGGTCGCTCTCCAGTTTGTGAATAATTTTGTAACTGACAATGGATTGCATGACCACTAGATCCACGATGGTATAATCCAACACTGAATGCGCCTGTTTGGCTATTCTAGTTGAGGATGCAGGTTGGTCTTGCGGAAGGCGGCCATTCAGACTGACCATTCCGACCTCAGCAAACATTAAAGCGCACTGGTCACCGATCTTGTCCCGTTTTCGATGGTTTGTTATAATGTTTGGGATTGTCCAGCCGTTCCATTTAATTTGAGTCATGGTTGAGGCGTGGTCCTTTTGAAGCAAGAACATATTCAGGTCTCCTTCGGGTAGATTGATTGCATAGATTTGATAAGGGCTTTTAATGTCGCGATTTTCTCCTCTTTATGCTTGGAGTCTGGGTGTATATAGATATTACAAATTATCATTAAAAAAGGGTCTTGGGCCCTCTGTGTGCCTTTGCCGGGGTCTTGCGTCAGCTCGACTTTGATGCACTGTATCCATTGTTGGCCTGTGTCAATATTGACATAGGTCCAAGCAATGCCGGTGTTCAGGTAGATTGATAGGCCTCCAGCGGCCCTTCCCGAAAGGCCTCTTTTGGATGCTGGTTTTTGGATTTCATTGAAGCCAACTATTTGTAGGGGGGCCATTAGCCAAGTTTCTTGTAATAAGATGATGTTGAAATTTTTTAAGAATGACATTAGTTCGGCATTGTTGGTTTTGCCCCCCAGGCCAATGATGTTCCAAGAGCAGGCTTTTAAAGTCGTTTTTCATGCTTCCACCATCCCTGCCGCCGATGTGTTTTGCATTGGTGGTAGAAATTTCCAGCATTCGTTAGATCCTGCAGTATGGTCAAGGTGGATGATACGTAGATAGGCCCATTCCCCCTTCTTGGTGACCGTACCACCGACTGCCCCCCGGAGAATTCGGCCTTCTGGGTTGGGTCTTTTTTCCGCCAAGACAGCTAGTGGGCCTGGGTATCATTCTGGCGGCACTGGATATAGTTCAATTCCCCAGTTGGCGAAATCTTCTCTGTATCGCCACACTTCTTTTGCAATTTCGGGGTCCTTCCATGTTACCACTGTCATTTCTCTCCCGTTTGTATTAGGCATTGTTTTGAATTCGATACTATCTATGTGAGTTGTATTCACATATTTTAGCGTCTCAAAAGAGTTGGTAAGTTTTCGAATGGCGCTCCGGTTTAAAATGTCATGGTTCCCCCTTGAGCTGTAGTGCGGTATTAGTTTGTGCATTGTGGAGCCCGCTGGGTAAGTCATTTCTAGCGTCTCATGCTGATTTGAGGCGCAGAATTGGTTGTTTGGTGTAGATAGTCTATTTAGGCTGCCCTGATTTGGGGCAATCAGCTGCGTTCCCGGCTTGGTTTCTAGGACCGCCTGCTGTGATATCGGGTCCACTGGGACTTGGGTGAAAGATCTCAATTGGGGATACTCTATTACTTGTTGCTTCTCTTTGGATCCCGGCACCGTTTTCGGGAAGTAATATGAGATGTTTTTCTGTTCTGCCTACTGATTTGGCGCGGAAGAGCCATCCGCCGATTGCATTGTTGATTGAGATTGATTGGCGAGTGAAAGGCTGTGATTCTTAATGGCGACTGTTGACAGGACTTCCTGGGGCTGAGTCGCTGGAGGGTGTATCGGCCCGCGGACCACTTGCTCCTCCTTGTCCACCTCTGGTGACTCTTTAAGATTTTCAACTGGAAGGCTTTGATTCCTAATTGCAACTGGTGGTATAACTTCCGGGGGCTGTGTACCTGGGGGATATAATGACCCCCGGTCCGCTTGCTCTTCCTGTACCGCCTGATCTTTATGGTGTGGGTCTTGCAATGACGTACCTGTGATTGAGTTGGGTTTTGGGAACCTTCTGGCATCTTTGTTCCGCTGGTGCTTATTTTGTCTTGCTTTCCTCAGCCTCTTGCGCTCGCGCTTTGTCAGTGGGATGATTTGGTTTGTTTGCCCGTTAGGTGTTATATCAGGGTCTTCTCTCCTCAGATTTACGGGCTCTGCCGTACTTCTATAAGGTTGGCTTTCATTTTTTTGGGATGACCCGGAGGCATCTTTCCCTGTGTGGGCCTGATCCGGACTGCCTTTTTGATGGACTTTTTTTGTATCGGTGGTTGATTCCACTTTGGCCGTGTGGCGAGGTGTTGAGCAGCCTTCCGTTTTGTCCACCCTTGTGTCCTTGCTAACTGTTGTGGCACTGGGAGTTAGGGTTAGCATGCTTTCTGGTGAGGTTCCGGTCCCATGGGTGTCAATGACGTAATGTGCGTTATTTGGTTTGTTTTGAACCTTTTCCAGAATGTCGGTTAAAATTGCTGGTAAAGCTTTAAGATGGTTCATTGTTTACGAACACTGACATTCATGGTACGTTGTGAGCGGATCTTTCTGTACCTGGTCGATGAAGGAGTTTAACTCAAGAATCTTTTTGTCTATTCCTGCGACATGCGTTGCTAGGATTTGCAGGATATCTATCTGAGATTCCAACTTTTCAGAATGTTGGAGTAGGGCTGTTGAGATGGTTTCCATCATGTTTATAAACGGCTGCCACAGTGGTGCATACAGCGGTAAGCTGTTGTCGGCTGGGTGATTAGGGTCTTTGGGGCTGCTCCGACATTTGTCCCTTAGTATATGCCTTGATGGACCCGGGGCTCTTGTTTCTAGAGTTTCTGGTGGGTCACATTGGTTTTTGCCCTTACCCATGTTGGAAATAGGTGTGTAAGTGGCCGTTCTGACCCTTTGGTCGGGATCCTTGGGAGAAGTTGTGCAGCTTGTTGAGGAAATGTTAAAGTGAAGCGGAAATAGCCCCGACGGGCGGTTTAATGAGTTTCTACTGATTGTGTTGCTAATGGTTATGGGACTAGCACTATTCAGATTATGTGTCATCTGTGATTCTTCGCAAGCGGTAAGATTGAGTGTGTTGTTATACTTTGCTTCTGCCTCCGTACCTGGCGAGGCATCTTTTGGCTGTGTTGGACCGTTTAAAATCTTCCTTTCACTGGAGGGTTGATCCATATTAACTTTTTCAATGATGACTTTGTCCAGTGTGTCCAATGGGCCCTTAATGTCCGTTTTCAGGTCTGTGCGCATGTCCACCCCGTGATCATTATGGTCCCTCGGGTCAAAGTATGAGCCTAGACTAAGAGAGCGTCGCGTCCCAGGGCCAGTGGGTACCGGTGATGTTCCCTTTGTGCCCTCGGTATGCTCGTCGCTTGGTGTGACATGGGGGTAGGGGTCGCCGTTTTCCTCCGTTAGGTTTATTCGGGCATTCACCTTAAGTTGGTTTGTCGTTTCGGTTGGGTTATTTTGAGGATTATCCCAATGGTGATGTTAATTTTCGTAGAGATTATGACTCGGGGTATTGTTTTGAAGCTGCAAGGCTTTAGTTGGTGAAGTCACTGATTAGGAGCTTCTTTTGTTGTTGACTGTGGTAATTAAATTTGGTTCCTGCAAAGCTGACGATACTGACGGTACTGGCGGTGTGGGTGATGGTAAGGTTGAGATTAGAAAGTCTGTGATCTTTGCGTTCCTGAGTGTTGTCTTCTTTGGTGTTTTTGGGGCGAAGACGCTGGCAGTGATATCTTTTACCTCTTTTGCCTCTGGCGTGTCCTCTGTAGAGTTCTCATCTAATATAAGAATGAGTTCTTTGCTCATTTTCCATCGTAGGGGTTGTTTGTTTTTGCTTGATTTTGCTATGGGGTCTGTTCTAATTTTCCCTGATCTCATAATAAGAATGCAGTTTTGGTATTTAGGAGGACTTGCCACCTGCTCCTTATGGCCTTGTGGCCTCTCGGATGCCCTGCTGTGTGTGTGCCTGGGACCGTGATGGTGAAATCTCTACTGGGGACTCTGATGGAAAAGCGATCCTTTGCTTTTGCCTTGGGCGGTGTGCCAATGTCCCAATGTCCTGTACCCGAGGGTGTCCAGGGAGAGTCCAGGGAACAGGTCCTACAGTCTATATGCTCTCACTGCCACTGTGTGAAGATTCTAGCGGTTTGTATTTATGCAGGCAGTACTATGTGCTCTAGATTCGAGTACTCGGAGCTTCAATAGCGCACCAGGGGCGTCGCGGGCCGCCTCGCAACGCCTCTATGTGCACTTGCTGTTACAGTCACTACCTGGAGAGCCAAGAACCGGGGCACCAAAGGCCGCCACGGGAGGAGGGGGAAGGAGACACACCAACCTGCACTACCTGCTGTGGTCCGCAGCGACCCCGCGACGGCCCTCCAGGTAGCCCTGGGCCCAGCACTGATGGGCCAATTCTCCAGACAGCCTTCGCCCCTTCTGTTCTTTTGCCGCTCCGGTTCTCACTGCTCACTGCTGTGCGCTGTTTCCCTGCTGTTGGCCCCTGCTGACCCCTGCTGGCGGATCGCTGTGCACGATGGGGCGGGCGCTCCCCCTGTGAGGTGGGGCTGTCAGGAGATGAGGTTTGTACTCTCCCCGTGAGCTGTGCCCCCCGCGCCTCCCTTGCGAGCGCAGCAGCGACCGCGGCTTCTATGGCTCTCGCAGTCACTGCAGCTGTTATGGCTGTTACGGCTGCCGCGGAGTCCTGCTGCTCCCTGCTACCGGATGGGTCCGGAGGCACGGGCACTGCTCACTGCAGTTGGCGGTGGCGTCCCCTTTTCTCCGGGGTCAGGTCTTGCTATGGGGGCCACTATCACGCTGCGCCACGCCACACCACAGTGCTCCTCAGCTCCTGCTCCTGTGGACTCCTCCGTACTGCCCCGTACTGCTGCTCCGTACTGCTGCTCTGCTCTCCAGCGCCACCCTCCTAATTCAGGTACCAAGACCTGAGTGAGAACTAAAGCATTTGCTAAGATTATTCTTGTATTATTGTGTTCAATCTTAGAATGAATACTTGCAAAACTGGATTCAAAACCGTTACAAAGATGCAAAAGGTGGCACAATCAAGCAAAAGTTGCTTTGGGAACAAGTAGTTCAGTTATGACAAGAACGACAAAAGGCTCACATGATACATACACTGAGTCATCATCGTGATGGTGTTCACGTTGCAAGGAATTCATTGGCTGATGAGGTCGCGAAGGTTGCTGTGCAAATGGCTTCCGTAGCTGCAATCACTCGTTCAAAAGCGAAAATAGACGACGAAATAATGCAAGCTGTCAATGCTTCGAGCAAAGACAGTGGTAAAACATTACCAAAAGGATTTTCACTCAAATACTCATACATAACTGATGCAAACAATATTCAGTTTGCTCGAATCCCTGGAGTGGGGGATAGAATATTTCCAAACATGGAACATTGATTAGGACTAATCTTAGCAGCACATGAAGGGCTTGCCTCTGCACACGCAGGTGTTTCCGCAACAGTGTCATTAATAAAACAGCAATACTGGTGGGCACACATGAGGAAACAGACCAGAAACTATGTTTTGGAATGTGAAATCTGCCAAAAGATGAAAATGCCTACAGTGAATCGTCTTGCGCAGACACCCCTGTTAATTTCAGACAAACCATTAGCTTGCGTTTACCTGGATCACTGCGGTCCCTTACAGAGGGATGGTAACTATAAATATATGGTCGCAGTGGATTCGTGCTCAAGATTCATTTGGATGTGGCCTCAGCGCTCGGCTGACGCTCGAACTGTTATAAAAGATTTGCGAGTCTTTATCGGCACATACGCAGTTGGCACGCTACATTCTGACCAGGGTCCTGCATTTAGCTCTCGAGCTTACAAGGAGGCCATGGCCAAATTGGGCGTTGCATTGCGGTACTCTAGTCCATTCCATCCTGAGGGAAATTCAGTAGTGGAGAGAAAAAACCGGGACATAAAGCAATCTATAACAGCTAGGGTATTTGGGATCAAGGGGGACTAATACCTTGACCTCTTTCACGCCACTGATTGAGTCTGAGTTCGAGGTACTCTGTTCTAAAATCAAATCCGGTTCACCAGCCGACACTCTGACGCCCACTCACTTTCGCCAATTCCATTCGTGTCTTGCTCCGCTGAACTTCAATCTGGTCAATCTTTCTTTGACCTCAGCGTCTGTCCCTAGGGCCAGGAAACATGCCAAGGTTATTCCTTTGCTTAAAAAACCCTCGCTGGACCCCTCCGAGCCAGCCAACTTCCGCCCAATTTTCCAACTGCCTTTCTTGGCCAAGGTAACTAAATCGCATGTGAATGCGATACTCTCCAGGTTTGTGGAGTAAAATGACATCTTTGACTCGTCCCAACATGGCTTCAGGGCCTGGCACAGCACAGAGTCTGCGTTATTGGTGGTCACGAGACCATCCGGGCAAACCTGGATGTGGGAGACTCAGCGGCCTTGGTCCTGCTGGACCTAAGTGGCGCTTTCGACACTGTCTCCCATGTAATTCTCTTGCAATGCCTACAGGAAATTGGCATGAGAGACTTGGCCTTGGAGTGGCTCCGGTCTTTTTTGGAAGAAAGGTCCTTCCAAGTTCATGTTCCACCTTTTCAGTCAGAGGAGTTTGCCTTGCACCAGGGAGTACCGCAGGAGTCAGTGCTAAGTCCCCTATTGTTCAACATCTACGTCCAGCCTCTGGCTGTGTTGGCGAGGGATCGGGGCTTGGCTCTGGTATCTTACGCAGATGAGACTCAGTTGGTGATCGCTTTCTCCCCCAAAAAATTCACAAATCTGTTGAAGTTTAAGGAGGATCTTTCTGCGATAGCGGACTGGATGGCAGCAAACTGCTTGCAGTTGAACGCTGGCAAGTCCGAAATCCTGCTGTTCGGAAAAGAACGGGGGATGTGGTCTGAAAGTTACTGCAAAAGACACAGTTGATGGACAGAATGTAGAACAATGTCATACATTCACCCCAGTACAAGGATCTGGGCCTAAATCCATCGTTTTTTTGCACTCCACACCACCCTGGGTTAGACACTGGCTATATGCAAATCAGCTCTGACCCTGTGCCTCATGGGAACAGTCCAGTCCGAACTACCAAGCCATGTCTTTCACAGACCGGAATCAAGCATCCAAGGACCGGTTTCTGGCTATCAGCCTTCATTCAGCCTGGATAGCTTGACTCCAGTAGTGTGGAGAGCCTGGGACTCACGTCTGAGCATACCCAGCCCACTCGGGGTGAAAATTGCAAAAAACACAGTTGATGGACAGAATGTAGAACAATGTCATACATTCACCCCAGTACAAGGATCTGGGCCTAAATCCATCTTTTTTTGCACTCCACTGAAAGTTACTGGCCTGACCAGCTAAAACCTGCCCCTTTGCCTAAGGAGACAGTGAAAAATCTTGGTATCTGGTTTGACAGTGAATTGACTTTCGATGCCCAATCCAAAGCCGTGGCCGGAATGTGCTTTGGCGTTCAGAGGGACTTGAAACCGTTGCTGGGTTTCTTCCCTCCAAAAGTCCGCCAACACATACTACAGGCGATCATTTTGTCAAGATTAGATTACGGGAACTGCCTATATCTAGGTGCAAACAAAGCTAGCGTTAAGCGTCTGCAGAGGGCACAGAACGCTGCTGCTCGCATGCTGTAGGCCCTCCCCTATACCTGTTCGGTCTCCCATGTCCTGCAGAGGCTTCTCTGGTTGCCGATAGCAAAGCGTATTCAATTTAAGACGCTTTGCCTGGTGCATAAGATCCTATCACCGCAGGCACCGGCTGGTTTGAGTGGACTGCTGCAGTCTTACGCACCCCGCCGTACTTTAAGATCTGCCACCTTAGCGCTGGCATGCACCCCGCGCGTCTGGAGAGCCAGAGTGGGTGGTCGTTCCTTCCGCTGCCTGGCTGCGCAACTGTGGAACTCTCTCCCTGGGTCAATTAGAATAATTCAAAACCATCTTGCGTTCCGAAAAGCCATTAAGACCTGGCTCTTTCCGGCTTAAGGCAGTTTGTTGCGGTTTCATGTCTAGGAGTTGTTGGTCTGCGCTGGGACGCCCCGTTGCTGGGGCAGCTATGCGCAATATAAATCTAACAAATAAATATTAGGCTCGGGTGACGGGGGGGTCAAACATCTAATAAGTGTCCAACATAGTCTTAACAATCTGTCAAGAAGTTCTCTAGGGGATATCACTCCATATGAAATCCTTTTTGGAACAAGAATGATTATTTCGGATCTCGATTGTCACACTTCAGTGGTAGAACAAAAACCCTTTGATATCAAAGACCGTTTGGCTGTTTTGCAGGACTTAAATGAAATAAGAAAAAGCTAAATTAACGTGTTCCCGAAGCCAACAAACACTGTTTAGAAACCGACCGTTCCAGCAAGGCCTGTCTGGATTCCAAAGATTGGGGATCTAGTCAGAGAAAAGATCGCAGACAAGAAGGAATTTGGGCCTTCTTACAGACAACCAGTACCTCTCCTAGTCATCCAAGGAAGAAGAACAGTATTACTGCCACCCCTTGCTGGTAAAAAGGAGAACAGGTTCATGTCCATTGACCAGGTAAAACCACATCATGTGGCCGATCATAAGCAGTAGGCCAAGTGGACTCCAAAGATGTAGCAGATGCCCGAATCTGACTGCTATCCAAGCGGTTCAAACTAAGAGACTCATCACCTTTGAAGAATCTGCAGTGTGAAAAGAAGGACTATGCAACACAGCCATGGAACTTGTACCTCTTGAGACCCAAATAACAGTTTGTCAAGAAACGCCTGTCTACAATGAAATAGCATCTGACTATACAAATGTAACAAGTGATCAAGTGGTTCCAGCGATTTCAACGAATCCTGATGCAATCACTACAATTGACAGAACTGTCTCTGGCTATTTCATTAACTTTGAGACGTTTTCCGAGGATCCCAGTGAACCTGAAGCAACGCCAGTAAAAAGAACTTTCAAAGAACAAGCAACAGAACGGTTTCATCAATTGGAAAAGACTTATCTGGTTTCACCATGGAATGAACTTTGGATTGTGTTGGGTGTACTTTGTCTTCTAATGTGGTTGACTCTTATAATAACTTTGGGAATGCTGATAAATGGAAGTTATGTTAAAAAGGACACAGCAAGTAAGAACATCAACGTACTCCTCAAGCAGCACAAATCATCTCATCGTGAACAAAGAGACTTGTCATTAGTGAATATCACAGCCATACTTTTCAGGTTTTGATGTTTCAAATCCAGAATCATTTTACTTTATAAATGCTAATGAGACAGGAATGAAACGTATGTTGACAAATACCAAGCAAGTTTATTCTGCGGCCTTTTATGCTAAGCTGTCTTCATTAGGTTTTGACTTTTAGAAAGACAACATTGAGACAAATACTGTCTGGGGCACAAAAGACTGGCAGGTGCAGGGATTAGAAGCTTTATATAGAGCCTGAATCCTCCCAGAGCAAATAATGTTTTTGAATGACACTGTCCAACAGACATCTTGTCTTGGGTTAGCCAAGATCAAAGATTTAAACAAACCATCCATAACTGCACCTACACCTGATAGTAATAACACTTCAGAGGGGGAGGTCGACGTACAAACAATTTTGCTTCACAACAGAACAGATCCACATTGGAAGAATTGGGTAATCTGGCACACAGACACAAACACCTGTCAAGATAGATTCCTGAATAAAACACAAGGGTTCACATTCACTAGGCCAGACCCAAGATATGTTCAGAGACAGCATCCAGGAATAGCAACAACATACAGTGTAGGGAAACTGTGCCTTGAATGGCTACACAAGTCTACACTATTTGAAAAACAGGGGACCCCTACAATATTCAATTTGCTATACGTAGTGAAAACAACACCTTGGGAAAAGTACATTTATAGCAAACATTCAAATAATATGTGCCAACTCTCTCAACAAAAAAGGGTTTAAAGTCATATCAAAAACAGCGACCTTGAATCTCCTATTGAATATATGATAACACAATTGTTATTGATATACATATCTTTTTATTTGATATAAATATTAGAACCAATTATTGTTATTTCATTAAATATTTTTTATCAAGTCAGGTAGTCAATCAAGATCATATGAACTAAATCTTAATAAAGAATACAATACTACAACAGAAAAACACACAAACATATATAACAACAAGTCACTCGGGACCGGTCAAAGTTATATTGTAGTTGGCAAAGCGGTTGGATTTTGACTACGCACGGTTCGGCATTCTACCTTCATCAGGTGACCGTCATTCGCACATACATTGGACAGGACAAAAACTAGGAGAGAAAATACAAAAATATATATATATATATATATGTACATATCATAAAAACAGGTTGCATAGTAATCATATACATAGCCTATATACACATATCAGGACAAGAGAGAATAGGTCACTATATACATTTAAAAAACTTTATAATATACTATATACAAAACAGGCAGCTCATTAGTTATAGTCCTTGTACAATATCAGTTTTAGACAGATATCTTGAACAGATAACATGTTCCTATATATATATATATCTATACACAGTCTAACGTCTACTGGGGTAATCTATCAGATATCTACAAATCATGTTCGTACTTTGAAGAGATTATTGTTAGACTATACTAGTCATTGGGTAAGACGATGCTATAGTGCATCTTTACTCAGAAAAGGTCCACAGTTCTCTCCGGACCATTCGATCAAGGTAGAATACTTAAGGCAAAAAAGGTCAGAATAACAGGCCACTCGTCGTGCATTATAGAAAAAAGATTAATGGGTAACGGCTAACCAAACTTATTAATAGTGTCTTAATGTCCTGAACTGATTTAGTCTGAAAATACTCCTACTTATCCATACTTACATAAGTTCTTTAAATAGATTGATAAAAAATCGATGGTTGATCTTAGATATTCTTTGGTAACATCAGCAGGCTCATACTTATGTTAACAGTGTTAGTTTAGGCGTACAGCAGACCCTACAGGGAATAATTTGAAAGCAATATTAATTTAAATGCATGTTTTATGTGAGTATTCGTTTTGACAGCTATTTATTAGTTTACTCCCTAGTTTAATGCCGACATGCTTCGCTCATAGAGAGCCTCATGGAGAACATCATATAAGCACTAGTTGTATGCGTATAAGTCCCACCGTTGAATTAAACCATATGAACAATTCAATTTTCAACGGACAAAAATGTATTTACCCTGTTAGAGACAGACTATATCTGGAATTTGAACGAATTCAAGATAGAAATTTGGGGACACAGAGGAAATAATTCGGAGACACTGCTTGATCACAAATAGTCCACATCAACCTACATAGAAAAAAATATAGATACGGATCAGAGTTATAATGCTCTGGACTCCAGTTCTTAACTCTGTAATAATACCTATTCTATGTCAGGATATTACCTTGGGGTGGTCAGACTGTGTCACAAAAATTTGTGGATGCAAATGGGAGCAATACTGGCTGGGATATGTGCCGAGAACAGCAATATTCTGCATAAATTAAAAATAAAAATAAAACAGCTCTATTAGAATAGAATAGCAGACGCTATACCGTTAAGCCTCCAAACGAATAGTTAGGGAATACGGTACCTTTAACTACAACAGGAGTTCACTGTCATAGACCAATTCAATGCCATGGTATTCCATCATAAATGTTCGGCGAAGTCTGATAGTATAATAGTCCTAAACATCCGAAAGACAGGAAAGGACACATATAAATGTTTAAGTCCTATGAGAAATTAGCCGAGTGAGAAGCGCCCTACCGCAGGAGAGCTTACCTTTTTAAAGCCTTTTTAATTTGCAGCCGATTCTCCCAGTGGTCTTCAACGATACGTGCGCCAACACGATAGCAGGAATGTAGTTGCATTCATGCAAGTTTATATACTAAACGCGTTCCCGCCTAATCATACCTAATAGGCGACACCTGTTTGTAAACCCGGGCGCACTAGCGAAGACAACAGCCCTCCGTAGATAGAGACATAGAGAGGGAAAACAGACTCGCCTAAGATTTACCCGATATAACGAAATGCTTTCTAAATTGTTAAATATAGCCATAATTTATTTGTTATATATATTGAAATTAATAGGGTGAAACCCTATTTTTCATTTGATGTATTTGTATGCAGAATTAAACCACAGAACTCACATTTCCTGTCTTTCGGACGTTTAGGACCATTATACTATCAGACTTCGCCAAACATTTATGATGGAATACCATGGCATTGAATTGGTCTATGACAGTGAATTCCTGTTGTAGTTAAAGGTACCGTATTCCCTAACTATTCGTTTGGAGGCTTAACGGTATAGCGTTAAGCCTCCAAACGTCTAACAATAATCTCTTCAAAGTACGAACATGATTTGTAGATATCTGATAGATTACCCCAGTAGACGTTAGACTGTGTATATATATATATAGGAACATGTTATCTGTTCGAGATATCTGTCTAAAACTGATATTGTACTAGGACTATAACTAATGAGCTGCCTGTTTTGTATATAGTATATTATAAAGTTTTTTAAATGTATATAGTGACCTAATCTCTCTTGTCCTGATATGTGTATATAGGCTATGTATATGATTACTATGGGACCTGTTTTTATGATATGTACATATATATATATATTTTTGTATTTTCTGAGTAAAGATGCACTATAGCATCGTCTTACCCAATGACTAGTATAGTCTAACAATAATCTCTTCAAAGTACGAACATGATTTGTAGATATCTGATAGATTACCCCAGTAGACGTTAGACTGTGTATATATATATATATATATATAGGAACATGTTATCTGTTCAAGATATCTGTCTAAAACTGATATTGTACAAGGACTATAACTAATGAGCTGCCTGTTTTGTATATAGTATATTATAAAGTTTTTTAAATGTATATAGTGACCTATTCTCTCTTGTCCTGATATGTGTATATAGGCTATGTATATGATTACTATGCAACCTGTTTTTATGATATGTACATATATATATATATATATTTTTGTATTTTCTCTCCTAGTTTTTGTCCTGTCCAATGTATGTGCGAATGACGGTCACCTGATGAAGGCAGAATGCCGAAACGCGCATAGTCAAAATCCAACCTCTTTGCCAACTACAATATAACTTTGACCGGTCCCGAGTGACTTGTTGTTATATATGTTTGTGTGTTTTTCTGTTGTAGTATTGTATTCTTTATTAAGATTTAGTTCATATGCTCTTGATTGACTATCTGACTTGATAAAAAATATTTAATGAAATAACAATAATTGGTTTTAATATTTATATCAAATAAAAAGATAGGTATATCAATAACAATTGTGTTATCATATATTCAATAGGAGATTCAAGGTCGCTGTTTTTGATATGACTTTAAACCCTTTTTTGTTGAGAGAGTTGGCACATATTATTTGAATGTTTGCTATAAATGTACTTTTCCTAAGGTGTACACAAGTGTACACTCAAGGAAGTAAAACAGCACTTATCTTTACTTAAAGATGGCGCTGATCTGAGGGACTTCTTACAAGGACCTACCAAACTGCGGCATAAACATTTTATATATGCCGGTATCTATGCAGCTTATAATGAAGCATGGAAGATTAAGCAAGCAGAGACTGCAGAACGAATACGAGAAATTGATAGTAATAATTTAGAGAAATCTCTCTCTGTACTTGACAATGGGTTAACGACTCTGTCGTCCAGGATATATTCTTTGGACAGCATAGTATCCTCTGCCATAGACATAATGGAACAGGACTCGGTCATGTTGCAGCATGGTCAGTCGCAATTACGTTCTATAATGCTATTAAGCTGGACGTTACAAAACCTTTGTTCAGGCTATGTGCCTTGGCATTTAATCAACACTACGTCACTGTTTTCAGAATTCAATCTCACCGATAAACAGATCAAACTGGCACAGAGGGAAGCAGACTATACAGTGCTGAGCATTGAAAAACTGGAAAGATTGCCATTTACAGTCGCTGAAAAGCTAGCCATTGAATGGATAATAAACGGTACAATCACTCTGCCTGTTACAATTTTCCATTTTCAGTATTGCTTAAAACATATACCAGCAGGCATATATGAAAGGTTTGGTAAAAAATACATCAAGACATCCTGGGAATTACCATACACACACAGATGTTGGAGTGGGGGGAAAGAAGTGTTTCTTAGTGGTAAAAATTGTGAAAACGCCCTAAGTGGATCTCTCCTTTGTCAGGGTATAAACTTACACGGGCCTGCGATGGTTCCTCTAACAATTTATCCTGCCACCTGCAAGGTTAACCAGCTGCAGTGATTGATCCAATTGTTAGGCAACTTTCTAATGGAAGTTACATTCTGTTGAATGATCACAGCTGCTGTGGCATTTAGCCTATCTCGTAACTGTGTCAGCGAGGGTCACTTGCTGTATGCAAGTATTGTTTCCAAAAACCAAGACAGACTGGGAGTCACCTTTATGGCCTTCACTGAACATCTCTTCTATACGAATTGATACTTTAAGCAGAATGAAAGCCATTCTTTTACAGAAAACTGTGCCATTGATCTCGGCCAAAGAGACCTATGATCTGCAAGTCGCAAGGACTTCTGCAGGGATACACACCCTATTAACTACATACTGCCCTGTACATTTTGCAGAAATGTTAGGTTGTATCTTAAACATGTCTGATACGAGTGGTATTGTACATGTATTTAAGACAATTTTTTCGGGACTGTTAGCACCTTTTGAAGCAGTCCTAGGAATATTTCCAAACTTCGTGAACTTAGTGTTTGGTGGATTGCCTCTCATTTTGGGACTCTTTGCAGGGATACTATTTTTGCTCCTACTGCTTTGATATTGCAAGCCAATTAACAGCAGACAGCCAGATCACCATCACTACTGGCGATGAAGTGTCGTGAGCGCATAGTCCAAATTTTGGGATTAACTTGTTTAAAAGAATTGAATACCACATGGTTTATGTCAGTCAGACCGATCTGGCAAGATTGCATCTTACCTGTTCTACGATGCCTGCTATGCAGAGAAGAATGTGTGTTAGACATCTGTCTCACACTCCCATCATTCATGCCAACGGATGTTGAATCTTTGCTTGGACCAGTGACGGCTCATGCACTGTGGTGTCCCCAGCGGCTACGAATTCTGATGACGGCATTCATTGAGATCTCACAGACACAAAATTCTGACGGTGAGGTACAAGAGGAAAGCGGCACACAGGTACCATCCAATTCGAACATTGCTAATGCGACCAACGCTGACGGCAATGCTTCACATTTATGTGCGATTAATCTTCTTAACGAGGTAATCCAACTTTCACCTACAATGGTAGACAAATTCTTTACAGACTTAGAAGATTTGATGTTTTCTCCGAACAATAACACTGACTTTCGAATTTGGCACGCAGTGTTCTGAGAGACCCTGAATTCGACCTTGATTTTTCAATACAAAGTTTCTAACTATGGAACTTTCTTTTTTCTAACTTTGTTTTTCCAAATTTGTATTTTTTCATTTTTTGCCACAAAGTAATCTGCTTAAAGTAGAACTATTTAAAGAGAACTAGAATTCTTTTAAAACTTCCAAGATACAATATTTGACCTTGTCCACATTTAAACAGTTTATATAATCTGCCATGAAATGGTCTCGACTTTTCTTCTGTATTTAAGAGCCATTTCATAAATGTATTTTCGTGATTCATTCAGATAGCATTTTCAAATGTCATCTATATGTTTTTAATGAAATATTGCTTTAAATGCGTACAGCACAATGCTCTTTTCGTGTACAACCAGTACCATTGCATTTTTATGCATTTTGGGTGGGTTTTAACACATCATGTTTAAATATGTTTTTATGTGTTTAGAACTTAGTAATGTTGTACACAAGAAAGTGGAGTGGGTGTTGTGTGGCGTTTTAGGCTCCGAGTGAATTTTCCCGATTCATGCCCTTATATAGGTACATTTCACATTGCCCTTATATAGGCATAGAAATCAAGCCCTTATTTAGGCATAGCCCATGCTAACCAAATACAGGCATGGCTACTTCCACCCATACCAAACGTCACAATGACTTCTTGGAAAACCAGCTGAAGCAGTTAGGGAACTTCCCTCTTTTTGAATATTGATCTGTCCAAGAACTCAGTTACTTTACAAACAACAACTATTCCCTAGGGGTTCTTTCCTGACGTTCATATGCCCGACTTTACGTCAAACTATGGCAATCCTAAAAACTGTCAAGGTATAAATATACCTTATCGAGCAAGATACGGTGGTTCGGAGCAGTTCGAAGACCTACTTGCCCGACGCAGCTCTCTATAGCAAGTGCCGAAGGAAGCCGACTCTCCAGCTGACGCACTGATCCGGAAGCTGCCTTTCTCCTGCCGAGAATCCAGCTCCAGTATTTCCGGCTCCCCTTGCGGGGTGTTCGGAAATCAAGTCCCGAGAAAGAGATACCAGACCTCCTTCATTATAACAAGGTATGGAGTTGATTAGAACCTAGAGAAACCTTTGGTAGATTCTTAGCAAAAAAAACAAAACCTATGCTCCACAATACTTACTTCTTCCCTCGTACTAGACTTAGGTTAGGTACATTGGGGTAGGCGTATTTTAGAAGCAGCAGTTGAGTATTTTAGTCAATGTTATTTATGTATGTATTTTTATATGGCTTAGAACCATACAATGCTCTTACAGTATTATTTTATAATACTATTCTTGCTGTACGCATTATACTTTGCAGTCTGCATAACGATTGTAGCAGTTCACTTCTCTTGCATGAGAAAGAAGACTTTTCAGTAAACCCTTTTATTGAATACGCCCGTCTCTCTATTTCTCTACAACTCTGTAGAAACGAAGCATGCACGATTGACTGAGTGAAATACTTATCTAAAATTTCCTAGACTCTGAGAGATATATTCTTATTCTTGGGAAACAAAGTTGTCATGTTTATGCGGTTGTCAGAAACTAATCCCTTTTTGTATATTCGAGAAAGTTTCTAGTGACCTCAGAGTTAGCTGGCACAAACACAATTGAGTTTAGTATATTCGATAGAGATCTAGTTGACCTCAGTCCTACGTCAAATCTATAGGATATATTATTGCAATGTGCAGAGCCTATTGGGAATATAGGAACTACACTACAGGGTAGATTTGATTGTGATAGATTGTGCTAGATTTGAGAGGGGTAGTGTTAGAAATGGTTGGCAGGGGTAGGTACCACTGTCCAAATAGGGACCCTTGCTTCTAGTCAGGGTAAGGAGGAAACCCTCTGAGATAACCCCTGCTCACCCTCTAGGTAGCTTGGCACGAGCAGTCTAGGCTAACCAGAGGCAATGTGTAAAGTATTTGTACCACCACTCACAGTAACACAGTGAAAACACCACAAACTGACTCCACAACAGTTTAGAAAAATAAAGGTATTTAATCTAAACTACACAAGGCCAAAATGACAAAAATCCAACATACACAGTTCAAGAATATGGTTTCAAAAGAGTTCTTAAGGTTGCAATAAAGTTCTTTAGGTTGCGATAAAAATAATCCACAGTTGCGTGGAAAGTTCACAGTTGCGTCACGTTTAGCTCACTGTACCTTTAGTTGCGACAAAGTTCCAAAAGGAGAAGCTGGTGCGGTGGAAAACAAGCGATGCGTTGCTCCTGAGACCTTGGGGAGGCATTTGCGACAGCCCCGCTGCAGCAGCGGGTGTGTTGCGATGAATCCGGTCTGTATGGGGAGGAAGGCCACTTGTCTAGATTCCGGTGCGTAGGTTCCGTAGGAAGTTTGTTCTCACAAAGGTACGATGCGACGATCTTTGGAGTTGCGACGATCTCCGGCGGGACGATGCGCAGACCAGCGGTGATCTTCTCTCTCGCAGCTCCTCGATGTAATGGCTTCGGCGATGACTCTCGCAGCGACGTGATGCGGTCCGCAAGCAGGCGGTGCGACGATCTTACCCAGCGACGACAGGCTCAGCGACGACACTCGCAGCGATGTTAGACTTCCCACACCGATCGGGTGCGTCCCGCAAACGAAGGATGCGACGGCTCTGACAGCGGCAACAGGCGCTGCGATAATCTCAACCTTCGTAGCGGCGGGCATTTCCTCACACTGTCGGGGATGCACTCCGCAGCGAGCGATGCGATAACTTTTCTTTACCAAAGTCTCTCAAGCTTAGTTTCCAGCTTCCCAACACAGGTACAACTTCCAGAGGCACCACACATGGGCCAAGCACTCCAGGAAGGACAGAACTCTCTCAGTAGAGCTCAGGGGTAGCTGGGGGTGAAGTCCTTTTGTTCCTGGGACTTCAGAACAGGGAGCTAGCTCTTCTCAGGCCCTTGGAGATTCCTTCAAGCAAGGGGACACAGCACCAAGCAAAGTCCTTCCCCTCTCCTTGGCAGAAAGGCAACAGCAGGGCAATCCAGCAGAGCAACAGCTGGACAATCTTCCTTCTTCAGTTTCAGCTTTCTCCTTGGCAGAGGTTCCTTCTTGATTCCAGGATGATCTAATTTTCTGTTGTCAGGGGTCCTGTACTTATACCCCAAAAAGTCTTTGTTCTCTTTGTGCAAGTGGGCCCTGAGCCCGGTCTGAACCAGTTCTGGGTGTTGCTTGAGCACTTTGTTTACCTGGCTTCTCCTTTCCTTTCAGAGTGAGGGGCAGGGTCGTCAGCCGCCCAGCAGGAGGTGGAGCCAGCATTGTGGAAGGCATGCCCAGCCCTATTCAGGCCCAGGTGCTATCTCCTCCCACCACTCAAGTTGCAAATGCAGTCATTCAGCCTAGGGCTGATTCAGCCAGCCTCCTGGGGAATCCCCAGCCCCTGTCACTCTCAAACCAGACAGTCAATACACAAACAGGCCAATGCACACAGAATGGTCAGACATGAGAACAGCAACTTTCTAAAAGTGCTGTTCTCAAACACAGGATTTAAAAACAACCTTTCCTAAAAGATGTGTTATTAAATTCTGAGTTCAGGGATACTAGACTCTTATGTCCTATCTTGTTCATAGGAGAAGAAATGCTGGTAGCTATGTAGCCAGCATCCCCCATGTTAATCTATGGAGCAAGATAGCCTTACAATAGTGAAAAACGAAAATGGCTGCCATTCACTACCAGAGAAAAGAAACACCAAAGGTGGTGATGGACGGAGCGTTGACAATACAAACACTGACCCCCAGTCAACTGATCTGGGTTTAATCCATCACCTTTTTTTTAGCTCACTCCGCCACCCCACTTCAGACATGGCCATATGCAAATCAGTCTGACCCTGTGCCTCATGGGAACAGTTCAGCCCGAACTGCCAAGCCATGTCTTCCCTGGACCGGAATCAAGCTTCCCAGGACCGGTTTCTGGCATTACAGCCATCTTCATCCGGGCTTGCTTGACTCCAGTGGCAAAGTGAGCAAGGGACTCACATCTGAGCGTACCCTGCCAACTTAGGGCGAACAAAGAAAAAAGAAAAACCAAAGATGGTGATGGACGGAGCGTTGACAATACAAACACTCACCCCCGGTCAACAGATCTGGGTTTAATCCATCACCGTTCTTTAGCTCACTCCGCCACCCCAGTTCAGACATGGCCATATGCAAATCAGTCTGACCCTATGCCTCATGGGAACAGTCCAGCCCGAACTGCCAAGCCATGTCTTCCCTGGACCGGAATCAAGCTTCCCAGGACCGGTTTCTGGCATTACAGCCGTCTTCAGCCGGGCTTGCTTGACTCCAGTGGCAAAGTGAGCAAGGGACTCACGTCTGAGCATACCCTGCCAACTTAGAGCGAACAAAGAAAAAAGAAAAACCAAAGGTGGTGATGTCACCTGCACCAGTACATGCTCTACCTTTTACATACACTGCACCCTGCCCTGGGGGAGTACCTTGGGCCTTCCATAGGGGTGACTAATGTGCACAAAAAGGGAAGGGTTAGGCCTGGTCAGTGGGGACACTGGCCAGGAGGACATGGCAGTTCCTAGACTGCACACAGGCACTGAGGTGGCAGGCCTGAGACACCATTTTAGGGCTACTCATGTGGGTGGCACAATCAGTGCTGCAGACCCACTAGTAGCATTTGTCATCACCAGCCCTGGCACACCCAGTGCACTTTACTAGGGACTTCATGGTGATACAAATATGCCAATCATGTATATCCAATTACAATACAATTTACACAGAGAGCATATGCACGTTAGCACTGATCAGCAGTGGTAAAGTGCGCAGAGTCCTATTGCCAGCAGTCATGGATCAGGAAAAATAAGTAGGAAGAAGCAAAATGTTTGAGGATGACCCTGCAAAAAGGGCCAGTTCCAACACGTAGATTATGGCAGAGTGGGGTAGATTAGAGTGGAGAGGGGTTGTACAGATTGCCGTGGAGTTTGGAGTTGAGTGGTGTGGGGTAAATTGAAGTTGGGTGGGGTATTTGGACTGGGGTAAATTTGAGTGAAGTCAGGTATATTGGAGTGGAATTGGAAAGAGTGGTTTGGGGTAGATTGGGATAGGGTGGGGTTAGAATGGAGTGGGGTATATTGAAGTGAGGTTTTTTGGGCTATGGTGGGGTAGTTTGGAGTGGAGTATATAAGGGTGGGGCGGAGTGGGGTGGATTAGGGTGGGATAAATTAGGGAGAGATAGATTGGGGTAGGGTAGATCGATGTGTAGTGGAGTAGGGTAAATTGGAGTGAGGTGGAGCAGAACAGATTGGGTCAGAGTGGGGTAGAGTTGAGTGGAGTGTGGTAGATTTCAGTGGAGTTTGGTAGATTGCTGTGGGGTCTATTTTAGTGAAGTGGGTGGGGTATATTTGAGAGGGGTAGATTGTGGCAGAGTGGGGTAGATTAGAGTGGAGAGGGTTTGGACAGATTGCAGTGGAGTTTGGAGTTGAGTGGAGTGGGGTAAATTGGAATTGGGTGGGGTATTTGGACTGGGGTAGGTTTGAGTGAAGTCAGGTAGATTGGAGTGGAGTGGATTGGGCTGGATTTTGGTACATTAGTCTAGGGTGGATTGGAGTAGATTGGAGTGGGGTAGGGTGGAGTGGATTGGAGTAGAGTGGGGTAGACGGGTAGATTGAAGCAGAGTGGGGAAAATGTGAGTGGAGTGCAGTAGATTGGGGTCGAGTAGGGTAGATTGGAGTGGGGTGGGGTTAAAAGGGTTAGATTGAGCAGTGTGCTGTGGACTGGAGTGGATTGGAATATAGTGGGGGAGATTGAAGTGGAGTGGAGCAAATTGGGATAGAGTGGAGTGGGGTAGATTGGAGGGGTAGACTGGAGTGGAGTGAGGAAGATTGGATCGTAGTTGAGTGGATTGTGGTAGATTGGAGTGGAGTAGGGTAGTTTGAGTTAGATTGGGGTAGACAGAAGTGGTATATTGAAGTGGAGTGGGGTAGAGTGGCGTGGAGGGGGATAAGTGCTGTGGAGTGGAGAGGTATAGAGTGGAGAGGCATTTTGTGTTGTGGAGAAGGTGGCGAAGATCAGAATGGCATTGAGTCGAGTGGCGTGGCATGTTGCCGAGTGTCTTAGACTGGAGGGCGTAGAGTGGAGTGGCATGTAGAGTGGATTGGATTGTCATAAAATGGAGTGGGGAGGCAGAATGGACGTGTATAGAGTGGAGTGGCACAGTGTGGAGTTTACATGGTGTGGTAGTGCACTGCCATTACAGACAACTAATTTTCAATTGAAATGACTATTACATTTGCACCGAAATATGGTCTTACTGCACACAAATGCTAATGTGTGTAAAGTCATCTTCTAGTGTAGTGATGTGTTTTGATCATAAGCAAATACTTGTTACCTCCATGCTTCAGAATTACAAAATAATGTGTTCATTTATTCTAATTTTGATATATTCTGAAACATCAGGACCGTTAATTTTTTTGTTGTGTACTAGAAAAAAGCCACATCCTACACCCGCTCATCTTACATGAGTCCTCAGCAGGATTGACACATAAATTCTCTCACTTTGAAGTTGGGGAGAGAAAAATAAGCACCAACCTCCCTGGAAAAGAGAGCTTGGCATTTGACCTCTGTCTTTAAATGCACAGCAAATGTGACAATATATGAACAAGATTTAGAGGCCTGTTTACCAAAAGTGAGTTTGTGGAAAAATACAGTAAACAAGGTGTGAGCAACGCAAGTGGCCAACTCATGCTAGACAGCCTAAAGCAAATAAAGGCAACAAATAGAACACCAGAAAATGTAAGTTACAAATATCAAAGCCATTGGTAAGCAATGGCTGGAATGCATTCCTAGGTCAGCTTTTTGAATGTCCGCAAGATTTTTTTTAGCAACCCTTACAGCTGCACTGTCTGGTAGGCTTCGAGCCAAACAGCAAGTTAAATTGACTGGAATGCCAACAAATGATGAGCAATCGGCTGAGGCAAAGCCACTGTAGGCATTTGCCCGGAATTGTTTTTTTTACAGCAGACAATGAAAGCTCTTTGGAGACAAGGCCTAAAAATTATAAAATTACGTAACTGTAGTGTCAGTGCTATAAATAATCTAGTACTGTCAGGTAGTTTGTAACTGCACTTCTTTGTTTTGAAAGGCAGAGTAACTGCACTTATCAGCAGAGATTCAATACTTTGGTATGAAGAGTTCCTGCTCTTGTATATTTGTGTTTCAAGCGCTACTTATTTTGGCACCGTTTCCACGAAGAAAAATATGGGTCAATAAAGACAACAAATTCAAGGATGAACATACATGACAAAGTACTGCATTCTGCTCAGATGCTGTTTTATTTATGCGAATAAATGAGGATACAAGGACTAAGTTTAACTTATAAAGTAACTTCCCACAGAGCCAATCGTTCATGTCTTTAAACTCAGGAAACAGGCGAAGCCCGCCTAGTATTTCATTCACTGTCGCTGTCTTGCAATGACTCAGTGATGCCAGTCGAGGCACAACCGGCATTTGCCGTCTGATGTTATTTAGTTTGAGCAGACTTTGCATGACGGTGCCTGAAATGCCATACGCGTGCAGGATGGCAGCATGTTTGTCAGAGCCATCTGCCTTTTTGCTGTGAGTGACACAAGATACATTCCCTTGAAGAGCAACAATGCCAAGATTCTGTAGAGATGAATATGAGCCTGTCAGTGGATGGTGCACATGAACCCATCGAAATGCATAGCGGCGGCAGCATTTATTTAGCTGGTTCTGAAAAAGCAATGTACAGGAATACTAAATCCTCTACTCATATTAAGAGGGATTTCCAACCAAGAGAGTGAAACAATTTGTCTGAAGTACTAAGCTTCTTTCTTTTGTTGTAGGAGTTTATTTGTATGTTTAGCCAATTTGGGTATTGTGATGCTCTTATTGTAGGTTATTGTGTGTTTCGGCATGTTGATTAATATGTGATACAGTTACATGCATTTGTATAGTACATCTCTACCATTTGTACTTAATGCATCTGGCCTCTGGGTGGCCTGTATGGTTTGGGGATTCTTGTTGACCGGTGGTTAAAGGGGATTGAGAATGTTGTCTGTGGCTGTATTTCATAGTATTTAGAGGTTAATTACATTGGATAGGTGGCTTGCTATCAGGATATCATAAACATGCCACTGAGATGCTGAGTCAAGAGGCTGCATATCAGAATATTGTATGGAGTGATCTTATCTGAAATACATATTGTGTCCTCCATATCATTTACAAAAATACTGTGCCATTCAATATTAACTATATTAACTCCAGTGGTATGATATTTTTGTAAATGAGATTTAGGACACACTAACAATGTCAGACGACATTCTGACTACAATAGTCTGGTACCATTCTGAGTGAAAGGCTCGAAAAAGATACTTTGTTCAAAGGAAAGGCCCTGTAAGATCTCTTTCACTGATAGAAATGCCCAGTTTGTCAGAATAAGTAACAGAGTGTCCCAGAGACATCAAGTATGGGCAACAGTTGCTTTTGTGGTAGCACAGTAAATATGTTGATTGGTTGAGTGAATATTGTATAAGGTATCAGTGGAACTTATCCTAAGTAAATGTGGACTCTGTGCACATGATATGAGATGAAATAAATTCCTTTGTGGAGAAAGAGTTATTTCAGAGGGCAAAGTACAGGACTGTCATGGTTATAACTGATTGAGATGCGAGTGGTTATCCATCGTGGACTTTTACAGTAATGAAAGTGGCTGGAGAAAATAACACAAGTAATCATCAGGTCAAAAACAGGAAATGTCTTGGAAATATATATATATATATATATATATATATATATATATATATATATATATATATATATATCTATATATCTATATATATATATATATATATATATATATATATATATATATATATATATATATATATATATATATATATATATATATTGTTTTTAAGTTCTGAGTGGTCTTGGTCATTAAAGTTGAAGGAAAACTGATGGATTGAAATTGAAGGTGGGGTGGCCCATTAAAGAAGGTCCATATGAGTGCTTTGGAAGGTGTATAATGGGTATCATATCTGTTATAATCTCATGCATCAGTACTCGTGGTTGTAGTGCGGAATGCGAGGCACTGAGCAGTGGAATAGGAATACCCCTTGGGCAGTTGAGTGAGAGCAGCACGATCCGCAGTTGCTCTGGGGGAGTCGCATCAATAAAACATTAATTACCTGCTACGTTTCCGTGTGTAATTGGAGGACTTACCGCTGACTCTCCCATAATCTAAATGTCAGGGAGCTGTAAATTAGTGGAGAGGGAGCTGTTAACCATGGGAAAAAATGACGACAACGAGGTGTGAAAGAGGTTGGAACTCGGCTGCAGGAACCTTGATTTTAAGATCACCGCAGATGCAGCGGAACCCAGAAATCCCTAATGCTGGTTATTTGGGCAATGCAACTGTGGGGGTTACGTCAGCGCTGCATTGCAAGGAGTGTGACACAGTGCGAGGTATGCACGCAATGCAACACGTGTCCTGGTTACGAGGCAACGAAGAAGAGGCACGTGTCAGGTGTGCGAGGGCCCATCCTCAGTGTTTGGTGGTGAGTAGCAATGAGGGAGAACAAATAAAGGGTGAAATTTCGGAAGCATTTTGGCAGTGCATCGTTTCAGGAGAGTTGGTTCATTTCCTGTGTGTCATGGAGAAAGTGGCCGTGATAAATTCCTCTTTTGCGGGAGGTGAAAAAAGGGGATCAGAATTTATGGAGGCCAAGGGGAAAGATGGAGGAATACATAGGTTGGCGAATTTTGTTACCCCACCCCCAGAGGCACTGCGGCAGATCTGTAGTTCGATCAAGTCAGGGTCTCCCAGGGACCCCGCCTCGCCAAAACTGCTCATAGAGAGCATCGACGTCCTTGAACCCTATATTAGGCATGTTTTGGATATATCATTCAGTACTCACACGGTGCCGGAAGGATGGAAGCAGGCGGTGGTACTCCCTCTCCAGAAAAAGCCTAATGTTAGTTGGTAGAAGTTGGTCAGCATTGTTGATGGCTGTAGAGACCATCAGACAAGGGGTGGATGAGGGACAGACTATGGCCCTTATCCTTCTGGATCTAAGCGCAGCTTTCGACACTGTAGCACATTTCACCTTGCTGCAGTGTCTGAATAGGGGCGGGGTCTCAGGGGCGGCGCTGAAGTGGATCCAATCCTTTCTGTCCAATCGGGGTTTTCAGGTTAGACAGGGTGATTATTACTCTAGAGTGATTAACGTGGATCAGGGGGTGCCACAGGGTTCGGCCCTGAGCCCGACTTTATTTAATCTGTATGTCTCCCCTGTGGCTAGCATAGTGGAGGGTTACGGCATGCAAATTGTGTCGTATGCGGACGAAACACAGCTGGTCATCTCCCTGTCGCGGGCACCCGACCTTGTGGCGTCCAACTTCAGTGCTTGCATGGAGGAGCTTGCCTCCTGGATGTCCATCAACTGCCTGAAGTTGAATGGCTCAGAAAAGGGGGTGGTGATGGACAGAGCATCTGAATTAAGCAGAACACTCATACCCAGTCAAAAGATCAGGGCTTGATCCATCACCGTTTTTTAGCTCACTGCACCATCCCAGCTCAGAACCTGGCTACTTGCAAATTAGTCTGTCCCTGGCCCAGTGCATCATGGGAACAGGGCAGACCAAACTACCAAGCCAATTCTTTACTGGAAAGGAAACAAGCTTCCGTGGACCGGTTTCTGGCATTGCAGCCGTCTTCGGCCCGGCTTGCTTGAATCCTGATGGTGCAGTGAGCAAGGGACTTACATCTGAGCATACCCTTCCACGCTTGTGGTGGCCAAAACGATTCAGAAAAGGGGGTGGTGATGGACAGAGCATCTGAATTAAGCAGAACACTCATACCCAGTCAAAAGATCAGGGCTTGATCCATTCCCTCCCCTTCTTCCCTCCCCCCCCTCCCCACTCCCGCCCAAACCCCTCCTCCCCCACTCCCGCCCAAACCCCTCCTTTTTGTCCTATTTTTTCAGAGCATCTGAATTAAGTAGAACTGCACCATCAGGATTCAAGCAAGCCGGGCCAAAGACGGCTGCAATGCCAGAAACCGGTCCCCGGAAGCTTGTTTCCTTTCCAGTAAAGAATTTGCTTGGTAGTTTGGTCTGCCCTGTTCCCATGATGCACTGGGCCAGGGACAGACTAATTTGCATGTAGCCAGGTTCTGAACTGGGATGGTGCAGTGAGCTAAAAAACGGTGATGGATCAAGCCCTGATCTTTTGACTGGGTATGAGTGTTCTCCTTAATTCAGATGCTCTGTCCATCACCACCCCCTTTTATGAAGTTAAATGGCAGCAAGACTGAGGTGCTCGTGGTGGGGGGAGGCCCGTCTTTGTGATCCTCGACATGGTGGCCGTCCTGCCTAGGAACGACTCCCGCACCCTGTCAGCAGGCTAAAAACCTAGGGGTATGGATCGATTCGGACCTTACTTTTGCACCACAGATAGGTCGTGTGGTTGGGGTGTGCTTTGGCATCCTTAAAGGCTTGCGGAAGATCTTGGACCTCCTTCCTACTGAGGCCAGGCGGACGCAGGTGCACGCCCTTGTTACCTCGCGACTAGACTATGGCAACCTTTTATATTTAGGTGCTACAGTTAGGAGTTTGGATCGTCTGCAGGTGCTACAAAATGCCGCGGACCGGCTGATTTTAAGGCTTCCTAGAAGAGCTGCCTCAAAGGCCACCTTGGAAGCTCTCCACTGGCTTCCAGTCAGGAAAAGGATTATGTTCAAGGGTCTCTGCACATGTCACCGCATTATCGGAGGCAAGGCACCTAGGCCCCTACAGAGCCTTCGTGCACCATATAGGCCTATGCGGTTGCTCAGATCCTCCGGTACTGGCCTGTAAATGATTCCTAAAATTAACAAGGCCCGCATGGGAGGTAGGTCCTTCAGGCTCCTAGCTTCTAAGAGCTGGAATAACCTCCCGCTGGAGCTTCGTCTTGAACCCTCAGAGGCCAGGTTTAGAGCTAATCTTAAAACGTTTTTGTTCCTACAATAATTCTGTACCTGAGCATAGGGAGGGTACTTGTCGCTGACACTCACTATAGCACGGGGACACGCCGGTGTGCGTAACCAGGCGCTTTATAAGCTTCCATATTATTATTATTATTATTATTATTATTATTACGGTGATGCACACACCTGTGTTAGTGCATTATTGCTGTATTATGGGCAATCGGCTGAACATTATGTGAGGTGACACGCTAACCAGCCCTACTTAGCACAGGTGGTAGTGTTGTTCACAGAAGGTTGATGATTTGCTGTGCACCACAGTGATGTGCACATTTTACAAAGCAGCAGTTTTGAATTGCCTGTATAGCTTTGGTCGGTGTATTTCATTTATTGTTTATCCTTTTATGATTACAAGTAAGTATGACACACAATCAGGCTGTTCCATCATCACTTTTGGTCAGCCCTGGTGTTCCTCCAGTTCCGTGGGAAGAAGAATGGATCGATGGCTTCAAGATACATATGTTGGCTGCAGGCAATGAAAGGATAGCTGATAAGCGGAAACACGCTGTACTGTTGCACTTGTTAGGGGACGAAGGGTTGAAGATATAGTGCACGCTACCAGACATTCATGCTTTGGGGAAAGGAAATAACGTGTCATTCTATGCAAAAGCCATGAAACACCTTGATTTGTTTTGTGGGAACAGAACTAATATCATCCTTGAAAGCTTCCAGTTTTTCTCATGTGCAGACAACTGGTGAATCTACTGATCTGTTTGTGACTAGCTTGAAAACACAATTAGTGAATTGTGCTTTCATGGGAAACCAAGATGAATATATTTGTGATCAGTTAATGAAGCATACATCGAATGTCGCAGATCAAAAAAGTTATGGGGCGCTCTTAATCCCACTCTGTTAGAAGCTTTGGATTTTGCCTGTGGAGAAGAATTGACCGCAAAGTGTGTCAAAACAGTGAATGAAGATAAGGTGAAGGATGATAATGGTCAAGGTAGGGCAAGAGTCAGTGTGGTTGAGAGCAGGGTTAAGAAGAACAAACCAGAGAAACCAAGTTGTGAAAAGCCAAGTGGTGAGAAAGTTGAGACGTGATAAGTTTAAAGGGAAGAGCATAGATGCACGAAGAAATGCGTATATAAGGTGTGGTAGCTGGAACCATTTGGCTAATGACAAATCGTGTCCTGCAAGGATTGTCACCGTTTACGGTGCAAAAAAGTGGTTCTTTATAATTGTGTGTGTAAATGGCCAGGGTCATATTATTTTTGAGTAGTTTATAACAGTATTGAGAACACGGGGGATGATGAGTTTATATGTTGTTGGTGAAGATGTTGAATTCAGGTGAATGTGGTGAACAGGTAATGTCTTGTAAAGTGGTGGATTTGGACCAAGAATGGCGTTTGAGTGTGAGGGACCCCAAGTGTATGATTGAGATTGACAGTAATCCCTTTTAAATTTCGGTGGATTCAGTAGCCAGATATACCATTATATCTGAAGATGATTATAGTAGGTAGGACGACTTTGTAAACAAACAATTTCTTACGCCTGATCTGAAATTGAAAGGAGTAGTAGGGACTGTGTAGATTTACTTGTTTTGGTCATTGCTGTGATTGCATACAAGAACAAGAACATTTCATGGAGGGTTTATCTGGCTAAAAAAGGTGCGCCGTTATTTGGTCTTATTCACCAATCATAGGTATTCAGTTACATCCCGCTGCTCATGAGCAGGTGGTTATGGTTGGTGCCAGGACACAAAGAAGCCTATTCTTGTACGAAAGCCAAATAAATCTGCTAGGATACGTATTGATCTTCACGATCTAAATAATGCTATCTGGATTGACAGGCATCCTTTGCCCAAAATAAGTGAGATGCTTGCTACGATAGGGAAGTAGTTTTCCGCTATTGATTTGTCATCTGCATGTCACCAGATCGAATTGCACCAAGCCAATAGACACTTAACATTTTTGATTACGCCATTTGGTACTTAACGTTTTAAAAGAATACCATTTGGCCTCACATCCGTGTCATCAGTTTTTCAAAGGCTGATGCAGAAAATGTTTAGTGATATGTCATGTTGGGGATGAACTATTTTCAAGACGATATTTTGGTATGTGGAACAAATTAAGGGGAACATAATGTCAAATTGAAGGATGTTTTGGAAAGATTGAGGAACAGTGGTTTAGCAGTCAAACTTGATAAATGCAGGTTAAAAGTTAGAAGTGTGGCGTATGTGGGTTAGACCATTGATGCCCATGGTGTTAGGCTTCAAGAAAAATTGGTAGACAGTATTGTCATCACCATAGTACCAGAGAGAAAGGATGATTTGAAATCTTTCTGGGGGGTGATTGACTTTTATTCCCAATTTGTATACATTTTCCAGATAAAACCAATTGTAGGGGGGGTTGCTAAAACAATCCAGTACATTTGATTGTGATAGTTCATGTCAAGATGAGTTTGAGTCTATCAAAACAGAAATTGGCAATGCATCTTGTTTGAGTAGTTTTAACACTATGTGAAAAACTAGTTTCAACTGATGCCAGTGCTTATGGCTTAGGGGCAGTTATTTCACAAATTCAAAATGGTGTAGAGGTGGTTACGACATATGCTTTATGCACATTGTCCAATGTAGAACAACGCTATTCTAGTATTGAAAGGGAAACAATGGCAGTCTTTTGGGCCTTCTGACACTTCAGGATGTTTGTGTGGAATATACCCTTTATGATAAGAACTGATCAAAAGCCATTCAGCGATGCGTTTTCCACTAATAGGGTAGACATACTGTCACCAAGAATTGCTAGATAGGTGCATAATTTTACTATGCAATTTGTATCTGAGGTAAAGAATGTATTTGCTGATGCATTGTCAAGGAACATGGCGTTACCAGAAGTGCGAGTGCATTCTGGTGATGATTGCTGGAGCTTGGGTGGATTACAAGTGTAGAATGCTTACCACAAAAGGATGGTTGGATGCAGTAAGAGACGACATTAGACTGTCAAATGTGTACAAATTAATTAAGGAAGGGTAGTCCGCTGTAGTTTTAGCTGTAAAGGACCATGTCCAGGAAAAATATTAATTTAGTGCTGATGAAAGGGGTGTAAGAAGGGGAGGTAAACATATTTCTCCCGTGATGCTGAGAAGTAAGATTGTGAAGTGTGGTCACCAAGGTCATTTAGGTAGGAACAAAACAAAGAGCAGATTAAGGAAATTGTTTTGGTTGCCAGGGATGGACAAGGACATAGAAAACTTTGTCAAGGAGTGCACATTGTGTGGAAACACTGAAAAGACCTTGAAAACCAACACACAGCCTCTTCAGCCACTTGAGTATCCTGTTGGCCAATGGGTGAAGTTGGCTGTCGGCATTACGGTTCCCATTGATATATCAGGTAGTCGTAACAGGTTTGTAATGATCATGGTGGATTATTATTCCAATTGGTTCGAGGTTGAGTTCATGGAAGAGATGACGAGCAATTTATGAATACAATTCATGGATACGTTGTTTATCAGAAAAAATTATCCTTATGAAGTTCTTTCTGCTAACAGACCCCAGTTTTGTTTTCGGAAAGTGGAGATGTATTTAAGCCTAAGGAATCCGTACCACTGTAAAACCGCAGTGTACAATCCCAGGGAAAGGGTCTTGTGGAAAGAGTGAATGTCGTTGTAAAAGAGAGTATTCAGATGGTTGCCGGCAATGGGAAAGATTTAGTAGAACATGTGAATCAGATGATATGGGTATAGAGAACAAATATTCATTGTGCCACAGGCTTGACACATTTTGAGCTATTAAGGAAAAGGAAACCAAGTTGGCAGTGTCCATGGGGTCAGTTCAAGAGAGTACTGATGTAAACGCTGATGAACTACAGAAGAAGGTGTTTGAGAAACAGATGATGTATAAGAAGTATTTTGATAAGAGTTGTAAAGTTAAGAGTTTTGACGTTGGCAGTGGGAAAACAGTGAAGGTTAGTTTACCATGGTGTGTGAGGAAGAGTAGATCTGTATTTTCTGAACTCAGAGTTGTGAAAAGAGTGGGTAGAGTTTCTGTGGTGTTGAATAATGGGTCCATGCTGTAAGGGCTGATTGGTGAAACTGGGCAACGGTTGCCGAAGGGAAGGTGTTCAATTGGAGCAGAGTGATAATCAGCAAATGAGATGTAGTGATAACCAGGTAACGTTGCCGGGCATTGGTTTACAATGGTGGTGTGGAGAGAAAAGGAAAGTGAATTTTCCTGGGAAATACAAGGATTTTGTAGATCTCGCAGCATTTTATGTTGCACATTTGTTTAATGCACTTGCGTTGTTATGTTTGTTTTCTTTAGTTATGATTAGTTGAATTAATAGATCTCACAGCATTTTTAGGTTGCACATTTAATTAGTGCACTCACAAATTTTTGGTATTTTCCTTATATATGTTTTTGCATTCACTATAAAATAGCAACATATGTTAAAATCTTGTGCATCAGTGCTCGCAGTTGGTGTGGAACGCGAGGCACCGAGCAGTAGAATTGGAATGCCATTTGAGACAGTTGGGTGAGAGTGGGCTGATCGGCAGCTACTTTGGGGGAGTCGCATCAATAAACACATTAATCTCATAATGTGTTTTTGAGTGTAATTGTAGGGACTTACCACAATACGTACTTATTATTATCAAATAATTCAAGTAAACTGCCAACATCCATTATCTGTGTCCTCTTATAGGGTTTTACTACAATGCTAGTGAATTCCAAGCTTGGCGCCAGTGTCAAATACAATATCAATGACTACTCATCACTCACCGTTCTGTTTAGTTGAAAACTCTCTAACCTACCCTTGCAGATAAGATGACAAATAGATTAGTGGACTTATAAGAAAAGATGACCCCTGTTTCGACTTGTAGAAGGGGTAAGTATGGGTCCCATTTCTGAAGAGCTTGGTCCCATTTCTGTAGCAAAACAGGAGAGAGAGAGAGACAGGAAATGCTAATTTAGGACAATGTGACAGAGCAATTGGCCACCATTGCTTACTAGAATCTTCCAATATATTAGCCTTCGCTATAGAAAAGCACTGTCTGTGTGGATGGCTGTTTTTGGGGGGGAAATGCCTAGGTGGGAAGGGATAACATAAAATAATCCATTTCCACTGGACAAGCAGGAAGAGTGTGCTTCTGGCATCACAGCCCTTCAACCCATGTTCTTTACCCTTCATTCCACAAGAGTGCTCAGTGGAAATGTCACCACTGTGTAGAAGAAAGAAGTGATATACCCTGTTATAGAGTGAGACTCTTTGCCCACTTCCCAGATGGTTGATTATAGTGTCCCTTGCAGCCGTCTTGTACAAGAGCAGGTCTTTGGATGGATGGAACATGCCGATGTGAAGCCACTGCTGAAGAAGCCATTTGCAGACCCAGGAGAACCCAAGAACTACTGACCCATCTACCTGCTCACTTTCTCAGCCAAGGTCATTGAAAAAAGCCACGAACATCCAGCTCACTAGACATCTGGAGGACCACAAGCTTCTGGACCCCTGCCAATCTGGCTTCAGAGCAAACCACAGCAAAGAGACAGCCCTAGTCATAGACATGGACGACATAGGAATGATGCTAGACCACAGCGAAAGAGCAGCCTCATCCTCCTCAACCTCTCAGCATGTTTTGACACAGCATCCCACCACACACTGATCAACAGACTCCACCAGATCAGAATTTAAGGAGCAGTCCTCAAGTGGATGGCATCCTACCTCACAGGAAGAACGCAGACATCATCCTCTCTTTCTGCTCCTCGCTCCCTAAAAACGTCAGCTGCTGTGTACTTCAAGGCTCATCCCTCAGCCCCACCCTCTTCAACTTATACATGTCACCCCTAGCCAACATAGTCAAGAGCCACAGATTAAAAATCATCTCCTACCCTGACGATACCCAACTCATTCTCTCCCTGACCAACGACATAACATCCACCAAGGAAAAGTACCAAAGATGCATGAAAGACATAGCCGCCTGGATGCACAACAACTGTTGCAAACTCACATCGACAAGACAGAAGTATTCATTTTTGGGAAAGGCAAGGATACCCTCTGGAACAAGAATGGTGGCCTCTTGATATGGACCCAGCCCCCAAACCCATTGAAGATGCCTGCATCCTCTGCATCATCTTCAACAGCCATCTATCCATGAAGAAGAAGTTCAGCCCCATATCCTCCGCTTGCTTCCTCACCTTCCGAATGCTCAGGAAGGTCTTCAGATAGCTCCCACCCAACACTAGGCATATGGTCACACATGCTCTCATCACCGGCAGACTAGACTACAACAACTCCCTAGGCGTAGGAATCACCGCCAAACTCATGAGAAAACTCCAGACTATCCAGAACACAGCAGCCAGAATCATCGTTGACCTCCCCAGACAGGTGTGCATCCCACCTCACCTCAGGAAACTCGATTAGCTACCAGTCGCAAACAGATTCCAGTTCAAGCTGCTCATCCACACTTACAAGGCATTGCACAATGCAAGACCGGCTTAACTCAACAATAAAATTAATTTCCATCAACCTACCAGGAAACTCTGCTCTGAGTCCCTCTTCTTGGCAATCACCCAAGGCATCTGCTGGACAAACAGGGCAGGCCTCTTCTACTTCCACCTGGCGGCTAAGGCCCAGAAACAACCTCCCCCTGCACCTCAGAGCCTCACCATCGCTCCAGCAGATCAGTAAGGACCTCAATACCTAGTTGTTCAACCAATAAGAAAACAGGCAGCATGATCTCCAAGCATCTTGAGACCCTCCAGGGTGATGCAGCTGTGCTCTACAAATCCTGATTGATTGATTGATTTGGGTGACCCACTGTTTCACCTTACAACCAACACCTATACTTAGGCTGACAGAATGCTGCTCCAAATGCATGTGTGCCGACCACAACTATGTATGTAATGCAGACTATGCATTGTTATGTGAGAGTAACAACATTTGCAAGTAAATCCGTTTTTGTAAATGTTTCTATTAGGCTACCTGTTGGTGATGGCTGCAAGAGACTTCTGCTGGGAATTGCTGAAAACTTTCACCAATCACCAGAGTGCCACTAGCTCCTCTGAAGGCATTGAAGCTCTGCTGTGTGAGTTAAATGTTCCATGTGTATGCACTGCAAAGATTTTTGTTTATTTAAAATAAATTCCCAAAGCAGGTGTCTATTATTGAAAAATGACCCTGGCGTGCTTGATGTTTTTTATCTAGAGGGTAAGGGTCATTAATCATATATTATGTTCAAGACCTCCAGCCTTTCTATGACATCTATTGACTGTCGGCCTAATGTCAGTCGGAATATTGATCACAGGTTTTCAATAGCAGAGGCTGGTGAAAACTAGGGGTGGGTGGAACTCGTGGAGTTTCACTCCATGGGGTTAAATAAAAACTCTGCAAGATTCAGCGTAGTTCTGCCAATAGGCAGAAATGTAAATGTGCACTGCTTGCACTGCAATTTAGTGCCAGTAGCAGAATCAGGGCTGAAAAATCAGCGCAAACGGCAACATGTTGTGTGCAAGAGAGCATGGCCATCAGAGATTATTTTGCTTCCTCTTGAGTAGAAAATCTACTCAAGCAGCAGAAAATCTATCTAAGAAGCAGCACTCTGACTCATGAGCACTGGCGCCCACCCACATTAGAAAATGGTGGTGGGGTGCCAAACCCAATCACGCTTGCATTTCTGGAGCCTCGCAGGAAAAAATTCCACCACACGGCGATTGGCAGAATTTGGCTAGAACTTTGCGTTACAAGAGTAACGCTGAGTCGCCAAATTCTGCCAATTCCATGGGCGGAATGTTTTCAAATGGAAGCATGGCAATTCTGCTGTCTAAATAGAGCATGGGAAGCGCATGTTTGTTAGACAGGGTACTTCGCTCAGTTTGTGGTGGAATACCTTCTCCACCAAACTCTAAATAAATTCCTTAGGCCCAGATGTAGGTAAATCTGATTTACCGACTCTAGAATACCGAATTTTACCGATTCGGTATTCTAGATTCGGTAAATCAGATGTAGGTAAAAATTCTGTAATATTTACCGAATCTGTATGATTCGGTAATTACCTACAGGCCCATAGGAATCAATGTCAATTACCGAATCGGTAAATACCGATTCGGTAAAGGGGAACAGGGTGTCACTTTGACACCCTGTTGCACCCCTGATTTTGGCTTGTGTGCCATATGACACACATACATGCCCTTAGGGCATGTATGTGTGCCACATGGCACAGGTGTACATGCACAGAGGTGCATGTACACTGGAATTCGTTATTTACCATGCAATTGTATTACATGGTAAATAACGAATCGGTAATGGCCTGTGGCACTGTTTGAAGTGCCACCTACATCAGGATTTACCGATTCGGTAAATTTACAGCTTCGGTATTTTACAGAATCTGTAAATTTACCGAATCGGTAAATATACCGACTCTGTAAATAAAATGCCCCCTACATGTCAAACACCAAATACCGGTCGGTACCGACCGGTATTTGGTGTCCTACATCTGGCCCCTAGTTTTTTCAATGCCTTCATTTTATACAATTGCAAAAGTAACACTTTTTTACTCTATTTGTGTTTGGTTGAAAATGGTGGAGAAGTGAAAAGTCATGCTAACAGATGTGACTGTATCCACTTGTTTAGATGGGATATTGAAAGTACCTTGATGAGCAGGAAGTGAAATGTTTCTCCCTAGAGATCAAAATACATTTCTTGTTAGCTGAGTATAGATCTCAAATGTCAGGCAAAAGACCAATAACAAGTTTCATAGAACTCTTTATTAACTTATATTTCTGATTACTATTTTGTGGTAGTGGCATGGGTATTGTTTGTGGACAGAGTTGGACTTGGGCCTTTCTGTGGGGTCATCCCCAAACTTTTTGTCTTCACCCTCCAGTTTTCTGTACCCGGTTCTTTGGATTGTAGGACTCTGCACACTTTACTGCTGCTAGCTAGTGCTAAAGTGCTTGTGTTCCCTCTTAAACATGGTAAAATTGGCTTACACCTAACTGGCACATTTAATTTACTGGTATGTCCCTAGTAAATTGGTACTATATCTACCATGGATTTGTAAGTTAAATACTACTAGTGGGTCTGCAGCACTTATTGTGCCACCCACTTAAATTGCCTTTTAAATGTCTCAGGCCTGCTTTTGCAGACTATGGGCCCGATTAGGATGGCGGATGGACCAGCATCCGTCCACCACCCCCGAGGTGGAGGGACCGTCCGCAGGGGCTGCGGCGTTCCCTCCCTCGGAATTAGGATGTGACCGCCACCCTGGCGGTCACATCCCCTATATTTAACATTGCGGCTGATGCTGCTTCAAGCAGCACCCGCCGCAAGGTTAAATGTGCATGTTTTCATTTGCATGCACTAAGCGGCAGGCACCGCGTGGTGCCTGCCGCTTCATGCTTGCAAAGGCAGGGGGGTACCATAGGTACCCCCCATGTGCACCCACCACCCCCAACACCCCTGGGGGCCCGCAACGGGCCCCCATACTCAAAACACCACATGCTTTTCTACGGCGGAAAACCCGCCATGGAAAAGCATGTCTCCGCCGGCATCCTAATATGGCTGCGGTGTCTGATAGACACCGCCGCCATATTAGAGCTTTTCCGCCGCGGTCGGAAGACGACCGCGGCGGAAAAGCGGCGGACTGAAACATGACCCCCCAGCCATCCTAATCTGGCGGGGGGTATTTTCTGTGTCCGCAGCGGTGAATCCGCATCCTCCGGACCGGCGGTGGCTTCCGCCGACCCGGAGGATGCGGATTCACCGCAATCCTAATCAAGCCCATAGTGTGCAGTTTTAAACTGCTATTTTGACCTGGCAAAATAAACCTTTTGCTATACCTAAACCTAGGGTAATACCTAAACAGCACGTAGGGCAGGTGCCATGTATTTACAAATGTGGGCATGTACTCTAATGTGTTACATGTCCTGGTAGTGAAAAACCCTTAAATTAGCGTTTCACTATTGCAAGGCCTACCTCTCCAATAGGATAAGATTGGGTTCCCTTATAATATTTAATAAAAGCTATCTTTCAATTGGAAGCAAGTAGGAATTTCGAGTTTGGTGTCTAAGGGATTGTAATTTAAAACCATCTTCATGGTAAAGTCAGATTTTAAGTCACAATTCTGAAAAGGCCACATTTAGAAAGTAGGCATTTTCTTGTCCTAACCATTTGGTGCCTGCAGCATGTATCCGGGGTTACATGACTAGGTGTAGCTGGCAGTTGATCTTTGTGTATTGCTCCCAGACAGTGAGAAAATGGCGAATATATGTTGCCAGAATGGGCCATCTCTGACTTGATGAAGGGGAGGAGCTGTCACCTACACACTTGCATATCACAAAGGCCCTGCCTGAGCACACTCAAAAAGGGTGTCATGCTAGACTTTTGAGACCAAAGAAAACCAGGGCACAGGGCAAGGAGACAGAAAAATCTAAGCAACTCGGAGGTGGAACCCTACGGACATTCTCCTACTTCAAACTGGGTATCAGGTATAAATAGTGGACCCTTAGGCCCAACTCTTCAGTATACTGTTGGAACTGTGGATAGTATAGAAGAGGAATGCTGTGCTGCTCTTCTGCCAATAGGACTGCTACACTGCTGCCCTGCAACTCTGCTGCCCTGCTACTCTGTTGTCCTACTACTCTGCTGCCTGCTGCCTACTCGCTGCGAAGAAAGAATGGACCTGCATCTTTTATCCCAGGCTGAAGTTACTCCAAGGGTCGGCTAATTGACCTTCTGTTCGGAGCTACATAACAAGCTCCAGAGGCCCCCCTGCATCTGCTCAGCAGACCTGCTACCCAGGCCTGCAACTGGAGCTGCCTAAGCCTTGCTGGCCTATGATGAAATGAGTTCCTAATCCCCAAGAGGTGCCCCTCAGGTCCTTGCCCATTGGTGTAGCATCAGGTCAGCTCTCTCCCCAATAAAATAAATCGTGAAGTTTTGGGCTCTTTGCTACCCCGAACGGGCCTGTTAACACCAATTTCTTGCCATCTGACAATGTGAAGCTCCGGTTGACCTAACTGTTTACACCATAGCAACCACCAGTGAAACCCAGCAACACGAGATCTGAAATGTTGCACTACTCATCGACAGCCCACTGTGACCGCCAATTCGAATCTCTAACAATCAAACATCTGCAATCCCTGACAGGATCTTCACTCTACAGGGATGACCATCTGCCACCTTGCTCCTTGCGACCCACCTTCATCGTGAACAGGACTCTTCATACAGAACTTTTGAAGGTAACTCTTTCAGTGCGACTAACATGGTCACTGTATCCAGCCCGCTCTCCATCACAGTCTGCCTGAACCTGTGACTTTCATCCCGTCTCACACTCACACTGTGCTTTTAGGCAATTTACTTACCTCAATTCTTTAAAATGGCATATCTCTGGCTCTACTAATTGGATTTTTGTCATTTTGGACTGAAATAATTTGTTTAAAAGCTTTATTGTTTTTGCATACTGTACATAGAGTACAAACAGTCTCCAGATCTTCGGGAAAAAAAAAAAGCAAATATAAAACAAATATTTCAACATCGTTAAAAAAGACAAGCACCACAATAGCAATCTAAGGGGTCAGGGAAGAAATGGATGTCCATGCTGCAGAATTTTATTGGGGGCGGAAAAAGGAGAGCCAAAAGTGATTGCATATATCGGTTAGAATAATTATAAGTACATTCTCCCCCCCTATCTCCAATAGTTAGTATTCCTGTGCAGGATTATCTATTATCAACAGGTAGGTTCTCAGGGGTTGCCAGATGTCCTTAGGTCTGAACATAGGTGGCTGGAGAGTGGTATATAATGCACTGGTGGTGTCACAATATATAAGGCTCTAAAGTCAGGCTTCCGTTGTAGGTGGGGTTCTACCGCCTCAATGAATGGCAAGTTCATGTTTGGCTATGGCTGTGTATCGCCTAACAGATTTGGGAACATTATCCATGTATTCCAATAGGGCAAGGAGAGGGCTTGTTTCTAGATTTATATCTATCATCAAAGCTAGATGACCAAATAAGTCCTCCCACAACTTGGGACTGGTGGGGCATGTCCACGTCATGTGGGCGAAGTCAGGCATGTGCACATGGCATTTAAGGCAATTTGGGGGTCATGTATGGTCTATTTTAGGTAAGAATTTAGGGGTAGTGTACGCTTGGTGAACAAATTGAAAGTGTATGAGCTTGTGACAATAGTTCATGGAGACCAATCATGTTTGCGCACAATATGCGTTCCAGTTTTTGTCAGGGATGAGGGTTACCCAGGTCAACATCCCATGTGGCTCGCAGCTTAGTGTGGTGGGGTGGCAAAAGGTTCAGGCGGGCATAATATAGCCTTGTGATCAACTCCCCACCCTCAGTGTTAGAAATGATTAGTGTGAGCGGCTTCAATTTCTCCAGTGCTAAGGAGTATGAGGGGAGCAGAGTGCATAAGGGGTTCTGAAGACACCAAAACACAAAATGGTCCATGTCTGTAGCAGTGGTCAGTCGGGCATCTTCCATTTGGGAAAAGATGTCATCTCAACGCTAACACACTATTTGGACAGGTCCCCAGAAGTATGCAGGGACATGTGAAGAATGCATTGGACCAGTTTTTCTTTGGTAATGGGGAGCCATGGGTTGTTTGACAGTGGTAATGCAGGAGAGTACAGTATGCCCCAGTTGAGGAGCCAGATGAGCCTGCACCAAGCCCAGTTGGCGGTAGAGAGTGGTTGAATATCAATAATATCTAATGGGTGTCCTATGGGGAGCAGTGCCGGTAATGGAGTGGAAAGGGTAAGATCTTTTTCAGTTATAGCGTGAAGCAGACATGCGTCGTCATGTGGTGTGTACTGTGGCACTGTGCGGTCAAATGGTGTACAAAAGAAGGGAGTAGTTGACCCCAGTGGGATCAAGGAAGGCGTAATTACCACTCAATTAAGAGCGGAGGGTCCAGCCTCTGCACATGCCCTCAACAAGTCTGTTGAACAAAAGTAGGCAAGGCTGTTCCTCGGGGATGGATGGGAAGTGGGGTGCGCTGGTCAAGGGAAAGTGGTGGTTAAACAATGATAACCTCCCACTGGGTATCCATTGTGTTGGATATGTTTGACTCACACACCCTTGCAGGTGTCATGCTTCATCATAGGCGTTGCTCCTCGTCGGGTAGGCGGTGCAATTCCCAACGGGCTCACCTCAGAGAGGGGCTCTTTAGCAGAGATCTTTTGTATCCAACTGCCTATGGGTGAAGTGCGGGTATGGGGCCAAGGGGTTTGCAGACCTGGGTGTGAGTTAAAATGTAACGCAGGGTACCTAAGACTATTTTATTCGGGTGGTCCCTCGCTACAATTAAAAGGGTGGAGCTAGACTAGGCTTAACTGGAAAATAATGTACCCATATTCTAGACTAGGCTAGGAGGTTAAAATTTGGTCGACATGTTTCTCGCTCTGTAAAAATTACTTGCGATTCGTCAGGACCTATGTGGTATGGTCTACAAAAGTGAGAATCCTTATGTCAGAAAGTGTTGCTTATTTTTATTTTTAATAATTGGGAAGAATTTTACCTCAATTATGCTGTTTCTTGCCTAGAGGTCAGTATTTATTTGCCCCATCAATACTCGGCGGGTTGTACATCATGAGCGAAGCCTCTGGTTAGTAGGCTAAAGCTCTCCGTGTAGTAGGCATTCGTCCTACCCCTTTTCCACCGAGCACGGGCTGATACAGGAGGAGGCCCCGGACATCGTGGCCATCACGGAGACGTGGATGAAGGACGACGATGCGGCTATCATCAATTTGGCATTCCCCTCTGACTTTTCTGTCTTTACCCTTAATAGATCTACTAGGGGTGGGGGTATCGCTCTTGCCATGCGTTCCAGCTTCACTTGTAGCTGGTCAGGGCTGACTATTGCAGGGTGTGAAAGTGCGGTGTTTAAAATTCTGGTCTCCCCACATTTCTCGCTCTCGGAGATGGTTGTTTATCGCCCCCCTGGAAGTGATGCGGCGTTTAGAGCTGCCTTCCCTGATGTGGTTAGCTCTCTGGCGGTGGGCTGCCCTAATTTCTCCATCCTGGGAGACCTTAATTTACATTTTGACCACCCTAACATCTCTACGGTTGGTGGTCTTCTTGCTGACTTAGAGGCCCTTCAGCTTGTGCAACTGGTTCGGCAGCCTACTCATATAGGCGGCCATATTTTAGATCCGTTTTTCACAAACCTGGCAGACGCTTCTGTCACTGCCGTCACACCCCTTGGCTGGTCGGATCACTCTTTGGTTGCCATCTGTACCCCCCTGCCGGGAATGATTACTATTCCCCCTGCGAAGCTGGTCGCGAGACGGCAATGGAGCAAATTACGGCTAGAGGACTTACATCGTGTCCTCGCCGCGGAGCCTTTAGAACCTCTGGTAGCCGCCGACTCAGGCTACCACAGGTTTTGCTCCTGGATCTCCAAGGCGTTGGACACCCTTATTCCAATCACCGCTCGTAAGATCAGCTCTAGGGACTCTAGTCCGTGGTACAATGGCGCCTTACGAACACTCAAGGGTAGTTGTAGGCGAGCGGAGAGGGCTTGGCGGAAGGCGTACGATAACGGGAAAAAAGCTTTGTATCTCGCCTCCGTCAAAACTTACCATCGGGCTGTTTGTCGAGCGAGGGCAGCGTACTACACTGCTGAATTCGCTGTCAGCTCCAACCCCTCCAAAACCATCTTTAAAGTGATGAAGGATCTTCTAGCAAAGCGAGCCTGTATTCCGACGATTGGCTCGACTGATCACTGTGAGGCCTTGGCTGTGTTTTTTTTGGAAAAGGTCCAAAACATCTATAAGACATTTCCTAATACAGAGCCACCAGCTGAGTCTCCGATTAACATCCATGGAGACACCTCTTTGCACACGCTGCCCCCACTGACACCTGAGGGGTTTAACCTTCTGGCTCAGCAGGTTAAATCAGGGTCCCCTGCTGATCCGCTCAGACCGACTCTTTTTAGAGATCGATGGTTTGTGGGCCGGGCCGTGGTGCACTCCTTGATTAACATCTCGTTGGAGTCAGGCACGGTACCCGCTAGCTGGAAGCGGGCGGTAGTCTCTCCCATCTTGAAGAAACCCTCCCTGGATCCGGAGAAACTTGAAAATTACCGGCCTATCTCCTTGCTCCCGTGGCCGACCAAAGTATTGGAGGCTCATGTTAACAAGGTTCTTTCAGCTCACCTCATCCATGCTAACATCTTGGATCCCACTCAGAACGGGTTCCGTGCGGGGCATAGCACGGAGACCGCCCTTCTCTCCATGGCTGAACATCTTCGCATGGTGATGGATGCGGGGCAGACAGCGGCGCTCGTGTTATTAGATCTGAGCGGCACGTTTGACACCGTCTCGCATCCCATCTTATTGCATCGCCTGGAGGAGATTGGACTGAGTGGTCTGGGCCTCCAGTGGTTCCGGTCCTTCTTAGACGATCGTTTCTTTAGCGTTGCCACCCCACCGTTCCAGTCCCAATTCCATCCTCTGAAACAGGGGGTGCCGCAAGGTTTCTCGCTGAGTCCCACGTTGTTCAATCTCTACGTGAGACCGCTGGCTGAGGTCGTCAAGCAATGGGGCATGACCATGGTCTCATATGCCGACGACACTCAGCTAGCAGTTACGATCAGCGGGGATGCGGACCGGGACGCCCCTAGGTTTCAGAGCGGACTCAGGGCGGTGGCGTGCTGGATGAAGAACAACTGTCTCCAGCTCAACGCAAAGAAAACTGAGATCATGATCGTCGGTAGGAGGTCGGAACTATGGGGAGACAGATGGTGGCCAGCAGAATTGGGGCCGGCCCCCATCCCGGTCACAGAGCTGAAGAACCTTGGAGTATGGATGGATCCCTCCCTCAGTTTTGTGAGCCATACGAAGAGAACTGCGGCCTGCTGCTTTGGTATACTACGGTCACTGCGTCCCGTTTTGAAGTTCTTTGACCATCGCACCAGGCAGCTGATAGTCCAGTCCACAGTGTTATCTCGTCTGGACTATGCCAGCTCGCTTCTGGTAGGGGCTAATGTGGCGGAGGTTACCCGCCTCCAACGTGTCCAGAATGCCGCGGCGAGAGCTATTGTTGGCCTACCCCGATCATGTTCCGTTTCCGGCACCTTGAGATCACTACACTGGCTGCCTATCAGGTCAAGAATCCAGTTTAAAGTGCTGTGTCTGGCATTCAAGATTTTGAGGGGTGGGAGCCCTCAAATTCTTGTGAACCTTCTATCCTGGCATGTGCCTGCCCGGTCTTTAAGATCTTTGGGGCAAGCTCTTACAGTGATCCCCCGATACAGGTTGTGCCGGGTAGGTGGCCGCTCCTTTCGGGTCAGAGCCGCTGAACTTTGGAACTCTCTCCCTGTTGACATGCGACTGTTTTCTGATCTTTTGGCTTTTCGTAAAGCTCTAAAAACTTTTTTGTTTGATTAAATTTCCTTTGTCTTTCTCTGTTATGTTCCCTGTAGGTGTTGCTTATTACTTGCCATGCGCCAGGACGCCCCTTAGCTGGGGCAGCTGTGCGCAGTACAAAAGTTCGTAACATAACATAACATAACATAACATAAAAATAAGCAACACTTTCTGACATAAGGATTCTCACTTTTGTAGACCATACCACATAGGTCCTGACGAATCGCAAGTAATTTTTACAGAGCGAGAAACATGTCGACCAAATTTTAACCTCCTAGCCTAGTCTAGAATATGCATACATTATTTTCCAGTTAAGCCTAGTCTAGCTCCACCCTTTTAATTGTAGCGAGGGACCACCCGAATAAAATAGTCTTAGGTACCCTGCGTTACATTTTAACTCACACCCAGGTCTGCAAACCCCTTGGCCCCATACCCGCACTTCACCCATAGGCAGTTGGATACAAAAGATCTCCGCTAAAGAGCCCCTCTCTGAGGTGAGCCCATTGGGAATTGCACCGCCTACCCGACGAGGAGCAACGCCTATGATGAAGCATGACACCTGCAAGGGTGTGTGAGGCAAACATATCCAACACAATGGATACCCAGTGGGAGGTTATCATTGTTTAACCACCACTTTCCCTTGACCAGCGCACCCCACTTCCCATCCATCCCCGAGGAACAGCCTTGCCTACTTTTGTTCAACAGACTGTGCGGTCAATCAAAACGAATGAATATGGGGAACTCCAAACCCATCCTCTCATAAGCGAATATCAGGAGGTTCCAGCATATCCGGGGTATTTTATCCACCCAGACGAGTTATATTAAAAAGGCTCCTGAGAGATATAAAAAAGGAGTTGGTGAGCGTGATAGAGATGTTAATGAATACATTTTAAAAACGGGGAAGGACCACCATTTTAATAATGGTGATGAGTCCCGCCATTGAGAGTGGGAGTGGAATCCACTGTTTGACTTGTGCAGCTAGTTTGTCAATGGAATCTGTTCCTTGTCCCAGTGTATGAACACACCTAAATATTTAAAATAGTCGGTACACCGTTTTAATGAGAACTTCAATTGGAATGGGGCCGTTAGGTCTGTGAGGGAAAACAGTTCAGATTTTGCCCATTTCATATGTAGCCCTGAAACATTTCCAAATGGAAAAATTTTCATAGGCTAGGGTCCAGATTGTCAACAGGAGGGCCTATAAATAACAAGCTGTTGTCCGCATATAGTAACATGAGCAGCGGGCTTGGTTCAACCTGCAATCTCCTATGTATGTGTTTTCCTTATAGGTGGTGCACCAGTGGGCCCATGGCTATGATAAATAGTAGGGGGTAGGTGAGGCATTCCTGCCACATACCTCTAGTGACTGGGAAGGACGGGGAGATATAGTACCATTAAGCCAAATCTGAGCAGTTGGTTGTGAGTATAGTTACATGATCAGAGAAGTGAAGCCCCGGAGCAATCCCAGTTTGTGGAGGGTAGGCAGAAGGAAAGGTCATTCCAGCAAACCAAATGTTTTCGGCATTGAGTAGGGACACAGCAGCAGGGGTGGTGGTGTAAATCCTATTGAGAACCACAAAAATTGTACGTAGATTGATGGCCATGGATTACTGTAGAACAAAGCATGATTGAGCTCGCAATATGATCTAGTCCATCAGTAGGGAGAGGCTCAAGGCCAGTAGCTTAGCCAGTATCTTGTTGTCAAAGTTCAGCAGTGACATGGGGTAGTAAGAGCTGCACAATCGATGGTCTTTGTCAGGTTTGGGCAGCAATGTGATAACCGCCTCACATATTTTAGGCGGCAAGGCACCAGACTCAAGAGTCTCAGTGTACACCACCAGTAGATGCTGGCCGCAATGTGTTTGTCCATTTTATAAAATGCTCCAGTTAATCCGTCAAAGTTGGGGGGCATTGGACCCATCCATAGAATCTATGGCCAGGATGATCATCTCACAAGTAAACTGCTCACGGAGGAATTGCTGTTGAGCAGTAGTAAGCCAAACAATGGCCACTTCATCCCGATATTGTGGTAGCGTCGAGGTATCATTGCCTTGTTGGGTAGTGTACAATTGTGTAGTAAGAAGGAAATTAATCCTGAATACTCTCAGTGTCTGGACAGTTGGAGTAAGTGTGCCAGAGTACGTCCTGGATGATCGCCTTCTCCATAACTGCGGGATTTCGCATATTTCCGTCGATGTGTGTGTATTATGTTATGCCAGTTCATGGAACACCTCCATCAGGGAAACTCATTTTTATAGGTCAGGCCCATGCATTAATGGGTATCAGCCTGATCTAGTTCTGCTAGGGCCTTTTCCACTCAGGCAAGACTGTTACATATGTCCCACATGACCCCTGCATGTTATCGCAATGCAGATGCCTCTAGCATATGCCTTGAAGGCTTCCAATAGGATGGCCTGTGAGCGACAGAGCCCTCATTAAATTCAAAGTGATCTGTGATTGCGGTGAATAGTCCTGCATGAAAAAGTGTACTTTGCAACGCTATCATGGGGAATCAGCAAAGGCACATGCTTACCCAATTGGGGGATATTGCAGGACATTTTGACTGGGGAGTGGTCTGAGAGGGTTCGCAGCAGGTGTGTAATAGTGCTTAGCCATGAGCCAACTGTGACTGACACCAACCAATAATCTATCTGTTCCCATGTGTTGGGAGGAGCTGAGTAGAAGGTGTATGCTGGGGTAGGTGTGGAGCGCAGGTGCCATTGATCATGTAATGTGTAAGTATTACATATATCACACAGAACGTGCAGGGAACAAGGTTTCCTGGCAGGATTCGTGGCTGTGGTGTCCAATGCCGCCCAACGAGACAGAGTTCCTCTGTCACAGGAATCTTGGCCATCGCAGAATACAGACACTTCGATAAGAAGGCATTTACATCACCTGCCTTTTGACTCGCTGCATTGTCCCCGCCACCATGAACAAAATTTGACACGAGACAATGCTGTTTATTGAAAATATTTGTGTTTGATTGCATCACGTTAAATGTTGTAACGCGCTCTGATACCTTCGGGTCTGGCCAGCGCCATATACAACTCTTAAATAAATGAGGGATCTAAAAGCATTTTAAAGTCATCACCAAGGACAATATGATCAGTGTCCATATGATCGAGTTGGGTCATTAGTGAATGTATTCTGTGCAAATATATTGGTCAGGAGGATCTTCTGGCCAGCTAGGGTTCCAGCCATCAGCACGTACGTACCCTGCTCATCAGTGGAGGTGGATTATGGGTGGAAAGGAAGGGTGCAGAGCTCACCAGAGTAGGATTTATAGCTTAAGAGATAGCGATGGAGGTCCCATGGATTTGCAAATGTATATGTGGGTCATGGTGGAAGATGTCCACTGTAAAAAATCTTGGGGTAAAAATGGATGCAGACATGTCGATGAAGGCACAAGTTCAATTGGTGGCTGTCACCTGTTTTGGACTACTGAAAATGATGAGGAACCTTCTCCCTCTCCTCTCAGTTCCCCAAAGGAAAACAGTGGTTCAAGCTTTAATAACGTCTAACCTTGACTAAGCCAACGTTTTGTATCTCAGCCTCCTTGACTACTTGCTTGGTTAATTGCAGGTGGTGCAGAACGCTGCAGCAAGGGCCGTCTTGTTGGTTGACTTTAGAACATATGACGCCTCTCTTGATGTCTCTACACTGGCTTTCGGTGCAAAAAAAGGGTGATTTTTAAGGTCCTGGTACTAGTCTTCAAAGCCTTTCAAAATGTAGGAGCCCCCTACATTAGGAACAGGATCCAGCCATATGCTCCTATCAGAACCCTGCGATCCTCAACTCAGAAGCTGTCGGCCGTGCCAAAGTTTGCACGTTCTCGTTTGGGGGGACGCTCACCGCAGCTCCTCCTGATCGATCTGTCAATAGGGTTAAGTTAGCACCGTGTCACTCTTAGGAGTAGCCATGCACTTTACTAATACCCCTATAACATAACGTAACATACCCTGATTCTTGAGGGGGCCTAGTTCCCCCACCAGTTGTAATGCAGTGGCACAGTCCTTAAAATTGAGTAGCTGGGCGATAATCTGTTGGGACGATGCACATGGGACTGGACATGGGCCTAAAGCCTTATGGGCACTCTCAACTACAAATGTAGCTGTGAAGTTCAAGCGGCAGAGTAGATCTGTGAGCTTCTTTTCCACAAAGAGATCCAGGTGCCCTGTGTCTGAGAAATCTGTAAGTCCTATTATCCAACAATTGTTGCGTCATCCCAGTGGTTCTAAATCTGCGTTCTTGATGGCTACAGTACTCAATGTTTTATATTGCAACAGCATGAAGTTACAAAAGACAGTAGCAGTCTTGGTTTCATCCATAGAGACATCCACATCATATTAGCATTGCACCTTAGAATGCATTTAAATATAACAGCCATTTTTTTATATAGAAAAATAATATATAGGAAAAATGGGCCTGCTTTGAACATGTAAAAAATAATTTTAGAGTGCATCCTACTTTCTCTAGCCTTCTCTCAGTCTCGGCAACCCCATCCTCAAGTGTGGATATGTGCTCCTCATATCCTGATGGTCAAGGCACTCCCCCATTTAGTCCAGGCGGCTAACAATCGTGTTGAACTGCGTGTTGATCGCCCGAAACCCAGAACTGAGTTTGGCCATGATAGTAGCCATGCCTGCCTGTTGTTCCAGCTCTGGACCTCCCAATGCGCTCTTCACCATATACATAGTGTGCCGGTCAGAGTGGGTGGTCTGGTTTTCTCAAATGGCAGTTACTGTTCTTTGAGGTCCCATCTAAAGCATGGCGCGGAGGCTGGCATCACCAAGTGTGGTGGGCATGAGGCAGAGTGGGCCCGAGTGTGACCCTGCGCGAAGATCATCAATCAGGACTGGGTGTGCGAGCATGCACCACCAGCCTCCATCACCCAGAATATACCTGTGCTCAGTGAGAAATACATTGTAAAATCAAATTTTGACTTGAATATCGTATTAGAATTTCATTTTAGAATGAATTTAAACCTTTACAGAAATAATCTTGCATAGAAAAACAATATGTAGGGAAAATGTGCTTGCTTTAAGCATGTAAGTATCATTTTAGAATGCATTTACACACTGCTAAAATAATTCATAAGTAAATCACACATAGGGTAAATTTGCTTGCATTAAACGTATAGGAAAAATAGCGTAAAGGAAAACAAAATGTAGTAGGCTATCATTTTTAATGTGCTTCTGTAACTAGGACCATACCATTTTTCTCTCAACTCTTGCTCACAGCTTAACATATATTTATTTAGAATTTTGCCCAGCTCCAGCATCCTACTAAAGAATTTGCTGACTTCAAAGTTTTATTTTTGATTCATCACACCATGTTAGATCTCCTGCTTAAACAATGAAATTTGCTGTGGATTCATAATGAATAGACTGTTAGAATGAAGAATTATTTTGATATATTTTTGTATGCCTATCAAGAACATTGTAGATAGATTTGTTTTTTGCAATTGACTATTGCTTTCTATTCACAATGGGACATTGAATGCAGCTAAAAGCTTAGGTAAGTAGGTTATCATGAGAACTATCCTCCATGTTACCATTATTGCAACATTAGATATACCATGTACCGGCGTGAACTCAGAATTGCATTATGTGCATTATGTACAGTAACAAATGTTACCACACTGACTGGAATTTGACAGGTGTCTTGTAATGAGGGTCTATCCCTTTTTGCTGTACAATGAACAAATATGTGCAATGCGCAATGCAATATATTGTTTGTAGGCTAGAGTATAGCTCTGTTTATGAATTAAACGATGAAAAAGTCTTGGTTCCAAGTTGTAACTTTTTTTTTAATCGTATCAATCATCAAAAATATCGCACTTTAGCATCCAAATAATCCTCTGTAATCTATGGCCATTTTATCCGTAAATGTATTTCTCAGCAATAGAGGATTTCAACAAGAAATATTTTATACAGCAACAGTATGGAGGCACAAAAGACCTTAGCAGTCTTGGTTAAATGCATAGAGAAGTTGTAAGTGATGGGCTTAGAAGTGTAAGAAATACATTTTAAAAAGGAAATTTCGACTTGCACATCATATTAGTATTGTACCTTAAAAATGCATTTAAATATTGCAGAAATCTTTTCATATGGGAAAATAACACATAGGTAAAATGTGCCTGCTTTGAACATGTAAAGAATCATTTTAGATTGCATTTTAACTATGCTAAAGAATGCAGTATATCGCACGCAGGGAAAATGTGCTTGCTTTAAATATGTAGGAAAATAATGTATAGAAACAATGTACTATGCTATCATTCTCAATGAAATTCTGTAACTAGGCCCAAGTCATGCTATCTTTCTACTCTTCCTCACAGCTAAATAGACATTTATTCAAACTTTAGCCTAGCATCCTGCTAAAGAAGGTGCTGACTTCAATATTTTGTTCCTTTGTTTCATCACACCATATTAGATCATCTTGGTATAACAATGAACTTTGATGTGGATTAATGAGTAGACTGTTAGAATGAAGAATAATATAGATATATTTTATGTATTCCTAACCTGGAAATTGTTGATAGATGTGTTTCTTTGCATTTGACTAGCCCTTTGTATTCACAACAGGACATTGAACGCAGCTATTAGCTTAGGTAAGAAGGTACTTGTGAGATCTTTCCTCCATGTATCAATACTCGCAACAATTGTTTAGCTATGTAACGGCGTGAATAGTTACTGTGAGAATTGGAGAGAGGTGCAATGGATGTTGGTGGCACCATCGGATAAGCGGTTTCTATTAGAGGAGTGCATTGTACACCTACTAATTTTAATTACATTATTGTATGATTTATATTATATTGAATGTACCTAGTTAGAGAATTAGGAGACCCCTTATGACTCTACTATGGGAGAGTCGCTCTATCGTTGCTGGAAGCTACTGCTAACAGTGACTTTCCTTTCCTTTGTCTTGATTCTCTTTGAACAATGCTACTGCAATGATCATTTCACTACCACTGATATTTCAATAGTTGCTACTGCAGCTGTGAGGGAACTCGGCTGAGTCTCCAGACAACTCTTCATGGTAAGTTCTAGTCTTTAACTTTGATCCAAAATCTTGCTTTTTCTAGAAAGAACTCTTTATGGGTTTCTTTATATAGGGTAGTTTAGGTCCTTTAGTTAGGTTAGTGACAAATCTTCTTTATGGAACATTTTGTTTGATTTATGCTGCCACTAATTAATATTTTACTCCCATTTCTGTAATCTGGACTAACTGGAACAAAGATGACAAAATCACACTAATCCTTTAAGAAAAATATAGGTTTTAGAAACTTCTACAACTTCTCATCATTGATTGTAAATATCGAACCTGACAGTTGATGATATTAATGTCATGCTTGTATCTCCTTGTTCCATTCGCAATATGGTGGCAAATGCCCATCTGACCTGTCAAGCACCATCTGGATTTCGAGGGTTCAAGTTGTAAGTTGGGGTGTTTGGTTTAATACCCCATTTTTGCACATCCTTTAGGCACTAACAGAAGGATGATGGATGATGGATGTTGAACAAAAACATGACAATACTTGCATTTATAATTCAAAAACTGGGAACCCCTGCTATGAATGGGCCTATGGGGCAGGGAACACAATGTGATATTCACAATCCCAATTAATCAGCGTATGTCCTAGAATCACATGAATGTGCAATAGGCCCATAACAACTTTTGCTTTAAGTATCAAATATTTTGGGGAAACATAGCCCTTCTTTGGCATCCAAGATTCATCACATAAGAAAAACAGGTATCTAGAATATTACAAGCATGAAAAACTATGAAGATCCAATTTATTTCATTTGTACACATGCATATCTCTCACACTCTCACCACTCCATGGTTCAATATATAAAAAGGCAGCTTTTAATCAATCTTTAAGGCTTTTGCTTAACACAAATGTGGCTATACATATAAGTAGTGATAGTATTATAAGTGCCTTGTATCCTCATCCATTGCATGGATTGGTACATCAAATCATCATATCTCGTGCAATTTTCAATTGTGTCATGTCAGTTCTTATCCCTTGAGTTGTACCATATATAGAGTATTATTTTCTTTATTACTTCATGATGCACCCAAACCGACGGACCACGCACGCAACCTGGGCTTCATCCTGGACTCCTCCCTCTCCATGACCAGGCAAGTCAACGCCGTCTCCTCGTCATGCTTCAACATCCTGCGCATGCTACGTAAGATCTTCCGGTGGATCCCCACCGAGACGAGGAAGACGGTCACCCAAGCCCTCGTCACCAGCCGACTGGACTACGGCAACGCCCTCTACGCCGGAACCACTGCCAAACTCCAGAAGAGACTCCAGCGGATCCAGAACGCCTCGGCGAGACTCATCCTCGACATCCCCCGACGCAGCCACATCTCCGGACACCTGAGAGATCTGCACTGGCTCCCGGTCAACAAGAGAATCACCTTCCGGCTCCTCACCCACGCGCACAAAGCCCTACACGACCAAGGCCCGAGCTACCTCAACAACCGGATCAACTTCTACACTCCCAAGCGCCTCCTCAGATCAACCAACCACGCCCTCGCCGCCGTCCCCCGCATCCGAAGAGCGACAACAGGAGGAAGATCCTTCTCCTACCTGGCCGCCAAGACCTGGAACTCACTCCCGACCAATCTGCGCCTGACCCAAGACCACCTCTCCTTCAGGAAGAAGCTCAAGACCTGGCTGTTCGAGCAGTAGCGGCACCCCCCCCCTCCCAGCGCCTTGAGACCCTACGGGTGAGTAGTGCGCTCTACAAATGACCTGATTGATTGATTGATTGATGTGGCCTAATAAATATTCATCAACTTGAGTTTGGCAAAAACACCTTCCTCAGGAGTGCCACATATTAGTCCCTCTTAACATCCAGATACCAATGGGGAATAGAAACAGGCACACAGCTGTAAGGCTGAAAATAGCTAACAATAATGCAGCTTGAACAAAGCCAATAAAATCTCACTTATGGGCCAAAATAAGCTGAATTCACTGATGTCCTAATATTCCATTTTACATTTGCTGGTCCCTGAATTCTAAGAACCAGAAAGGAAGATATGGGATGGGGGGCCGCCTCATTCACCTATTTCGACACAAAGTATATGTACGAGCTCTGTGGAAACAGCCAAAAGTCAGCTGCAGTCAACTGTATGATTTGCATTATATCTGCATCTATTATATATGCATATCTTACTTAATTAACTATCACAGGGGCCGCTTTTTTTCAGGATAGTGCAACCTTTTAATAAAGACTGGTCCCTACAGGTTGCGCTTTTAAAGAGAAATGCAGAGTACAGATGGATTTCTCAGCAATAGAGGATTTCAAAAAGAAATATTTTATACAGCAACAGTATGGAGGCACAAAAGACCTTACAAGTCTTGGTTAAATGCATAGAGAAGTTGTAAGTGATGGGCTTAGAAGTGTAAGAAATAAATGTATTATGTACACTGCAAATAGTTGTGAAGTGCACAGGAGATGCACACTATTCCTACAGAACAACATCTAAGGTCATAAGTATGCTTTAGACCGCATACATTGATTGGCCTACAGAAAGCCATTCTACCAGCTGTTACTTTCAGACTGGAAGTGAATCAAAATAAGAGGTGTGTGAAATTGCATAATTTGATTTTGCCTAGCTACAAAAAATGTCTGGCAAAAATGTCTCAAAATTGCACATAATTACATGAAATGCAAATCTGTCATATCGGTCTTTGCTTTGGTGCGAAATGTGCCTCGTGTCAGTTTTGACATGAAGATGCATTTTGCATTGAAATTAGTACAAAACCCCCAAGTGTAGCAAATAACAGCCGCTTAAGTTCAGGTTGTTTGCTCTATTCCCACGCTTCTGCACAATACTTTTGCCACAGACAGTGGTGAGATGGTGTAATGGTGTAATTCAAAACATTGTGCTATAAAGCGTATCCCTCTGAATTGCGTATCCAAGCTAACTTTTCCAACTATTTGATCTTTTGACAAGCTTTGTCTTCATGTGATTACAATGCTCGAAGTCCAACCAGCCCCATTGAAGACGCGTAAGATCAATATGTAAAATAGAAAATATATATATATATATATATATATATATATATATATATATATATATGTATATATATATATATATATATATATATATATATATATATATATATATATATATATATATATATATATATATAGATATTAGCCCTATATTTTTCTTCGAGCCAGTGGCTGGTGATGCCGAATGCCAGAACTGTGGAATGCCAAGAATGTCTATTTTTCACCTTTCTTTCACCTCGTGCCACGTTCCTTCACCATCCTGTACTTCATGTCTATTTTTCACTTTTCTTTCAACTCGTGCCACGTCCCTTCACCAACCTGTACTTCATGTTTTAAATCTCTTTTCCTTAGTCACTGTTTTCCTATATTTTTCTTTCTCTTCCTTGTTCCCTGTCTTTACTTTTCCTCTCTTGCTCTGGGTGAAAGTGTGATGAGAAAAAATAAATCCCATCCACCAAAAATAAGTGCCAGTACCGGCACAAATTAAGCACCACCGTATGCCCAAACACCTAATGGAAAGTGTACAAAGTTCTGACCAGCTGTCTTTAAAAGTGCATGTAAGGACACTACATTACAGTGAGATATTACTTTTGTCATAGAGCCATGCGGACTGCTTTGCCTCACACCTGTTTAATATGTCTGAAACACGATGATACACCTGGCTCGAAATCCCCAACCACGACTTTGCACCACACAAAAGTGACGCTGATGTTTCTTGGCTACACTTTGTCAAGGTGAAAAATCCTCTAACAAAGACGTCTTAATCCCTACCATGTAAAAGGGATTTGTGCTCAGCCACAATCTGGTGTCAGCTTCCGCTCCCAGCGTGGCCCAGACTCACCTGTAATTCTAACCTTCGTTACCGACACCAACCTTTTCATGAGCGCAGCGAGGAGGAGTTTCCTCTTTGTAGAAGAGACACACTGCAAGAATGCAGTTTTTCTTTCACCTCTGCAAGTTCCCACTCAATGTAAAAAAAAATAGCGTGATTGAGGCACATCCGTTGAACCTGGGTCATCTACAGTTTCACTGGACGCACCTGTTGATTACAGAACCAAATGCTGACTGAGTATATTATTGCAGGCAGCCAACTCTGTGCCTCACCTCACACCATCTGCCACCCGTGCTTGAAAAAGAATGATAAACTCACCATTTATGGGTGGCGGCTGCTGGTTATTTTTCAGAATTTGTAGGTATTTCCCAGCTGCAAGTTTGGGCTGCGCCCCGAAAATTCTTACCTGCAAGTCCTCTGTAACAGAATCACAGTAAAATGTTCTGTGAGTATGTAAAGAGTCGCACAATGTATCCTTTTGATATTCTTCATTTTTGTTCTTCATGCTTAAATGTTATGAAAACAAAGAACTCCCATCTAAAAGGGTGCCAGACAGAAGCTTACACAATGAACAAATTCAATGGAATCACCCATAAAACCTGTTCTAAAAACATTATAAATATAGTGTAGCAGCTTGTGGTATACTATCTTTTTTCTGCAGTAAGCCCCAGTACTGTTCAGAATGAACCACTAAGACCCCATTACAAGTGGCCTCTTAAATCCATTGGGGCTGTAATCAGCAGTCACCGACTCCATCTGAACTATGAGATTCAATGAAACACCACAGATCTCTTAACTTTTTCTAGTGGATAGTCTTTCCAAAATGAGGATTTACTGAGGGAATCAGACCCAGTATTACAGATTCCCTGGTACTTTCTCCTTTCTTACGGGACTCTTAGGGTCCAATCCTAATGGGCTGGATTTTTCCCACCACCAGAGTTTCTGGTAATCCCTGTATCGGTGACTCCGGATGTGGGGAAAATCCGGTCATCTTACTGGGCCACTTAGAATGATGAACTAAGGCCAGATGTATGACCATTGTGATTTGCGAATCGCAAATTGCAACAAAGTATGAGGCGGAATTTGCGAGTCACGAATCACAATGTACATGAGTGTATCAGACACTGTTTGAGATTTCCAATGGGGTCGCAAATTGCATGGTTCATGAATATTAATGAGGCACTCTCAATTTGTTACCCCATTGGGAATGGCTGGCCTTCCCAGGTATGGTGGCCTGCATGGGCTCAGCAGACCTCCGTGTCTGCGACTGCTTTTCTATAAAGCAGTTTTTTTAAATGCAGCCCGTTTTCCTTAAAGGAAAACAGGCTGCATTTAAAAAATGAAAAATGAAACGTTTTCGTTTAATTTTTAAGGGCAGGTAGTGGTCCCTGGGACCACTGCCTTCCCTTAAAAAATATTTTCCCCTGCATTCTCAAAGGGGAAGAGGTCCCCTGGGGACCCCTTACCGTTTGTGAGTGCTTTACCACCTTTCTGAGAAGGTTGGTAAACTGTGCCTGTTTTGCAACCACAATTGCGGTCGCAAAACAGTCTTACATAGGGTTCATACTTGCTATTAGGAAGGGACGCCCTTAGAACACCCCTTCCTAATAGCGAGTTGCTAATCCTATTTAGCAAGTCGAACTCAATAAATAGGGTTAGTACATGGGCCATTTGTTTTTTGCATGCGCAAACGGGTCACAAACCTGTTTCCGCAAGCAAAAAACAGTCGTACATCTGGCCCTAATTGTCCACAAGCCTGCATAGAATTTATTTGCATGCAAGAGTGCCAGGGTGCAGTTTTAATCTTCCCCACCACCCTCTGGCTTCTTACTGCAGAGCCCTCAAGAAGTCTAAACATTTGCAAAAACAATAGGTATGGTTTTAATGTGCTAATACATGCATACTGTAATTTTTTTTGCTGCAGTTTTAGATTTCCATGTATTACCACAGACCTACTGAATGTGTGTTTGTGTGTGTACATCTGCGTGTGTGTGTGTTTGTTTGTACAAAAATATGTGCGTACATGTGTGTGACTCGCATTTGAGTCCTGACTTAGGGCTCGATTACGATGTTGGTCAGATAGGCTCTGAATCGGATTCGGAACCAGTCTTCTCGAAAGCATACTGAACGACCTATTGTGATGTTCGGAAAGCGCTCTGACTTTACGAGTCAGTTCCTGATAGCATTCGGAGGAACCAAGTCATTCGGAGGCGACTCATACAGGTCTACGGCCCGCTTTTCCAAACGAGCGATGACGATGTTGGATTTGGACAGCCTTTCTGAATCGGTATGTCCGACATGGATCGGCTGTTGGAATCTGATTTTAGGGGCCCGTAGCAGCCCCCCTTCACCCAATGTCTTCCAAATGAGGCCCGTGGGGTTATCCGTGGGACCCCTATTTCAGACCATGCATAGTGTAGCAGGCACCATGGGGTGCCCGCCACATGATGCAAGATTTTCCCCACCCACCCCTTTCTTCAATGGGAGCCTGTGTATTCGGTCGGAACACAGGCTCCCATTGAAGTAAATGGGTGTCCGACTAAATGGTATCCGGAACCATCGTAATCGGTTGGTTCCACTCGAATTGGATTCAGTTGGAAACCATTCTGAGACTGATTTGATCGGAATGCTTTCCACCTGACATTGTAATCAAGCCCTAAATCTTTAAGAAAAGCCTGCTTCAATGGAAAAAAAAGCTTTCTGCATATAATGCTCATAGGAGATAAATAATTAGTTTAATAATTTAGGGTCCTTTTGACGTATAAAAGTGTCCTTTATACACTGCTAAACAAACACTCAATAGGAAGTGGAAAGATACATCAAACAGCCCATAGCCATAAAGTGACAGTGAAATACTTTCTTGGGCTGCACTCAATCCACATCATGTACATTTTTGAAGAATGTGTAACAATAGATATTCTGACAGCTGCACTGTCAGCCAAACCTAAAAAAACACTGCAGATTCCTACACTGGAGGTTTCTGATTAAGAATGAACTTAAGAGGAGCCAAGCCAGTGACCGTGATGGCCGTGTAGCAGCTCGGCTCGGAAGAATCCCGCTCCTTGCAAACATATCCTGTTGAGTATCCTGATCGCAAACAACACCCCCGGATCTGTGAGGACAAGCAGCGCCCTTAGCTGTTCCTCCGGTTTGTCTCTGTGCACTCGGAGTGAAATTATACCGACTGGAAGTCTGGGGCCTGGCCTAGAGAGGAGCCGGGACTTCGCGTGACTCGGCAGGCCGTCCTGTAATGCAACAACATCGGGGGAGCAGAAGGGTATGAGCCGGCCCGTCGATGTGAGTTGATTGCCTTGTGTTGCAGCGGACTTTGGATCCCCCGCCTGCGGTACCGTGGTGGTGGTGCTTGAAGTGCAGGCGGCGGTGGCTCAAATCCTGCACCGCCGTCTATATTTGGAGCTTTACAGAATTGAATTCGGCTGCCCCTGCCGAGTGGGGGTGGCGGGAAGACTGGAGGAGGTGCGCTCCTGTGCCCGCAGTCCAGGGTGAGTCGCGGAGCTGGTTGAATTGGAGATGCGCATCCTTCGCTTTGTGAGGACGGCAGTGTGCGAGGAGGGAGATATACTGCCGAACGTAAAATGCTTGGTCCCCACATGTGGGCTGAAGTGTTGCTTGGCGCTGCTGCTGGCCTGGGCCGGGTGCGTGACGAAGAGTGTGATCGGAAGCGCCCGCCGCCCCCCCCGGTAGCCCATCTGGAATTGTAGATTGAAGCTCTGACACTTGGAGACTCTGAGCGGTAGACGCGGCGAATGGTGAGGCTCGATGCCGCAGCATCTGTAATTATTGACCGTCGTGGCCCTGGGACTCCGTCATTGAAGAGGGTTGTTACAGTGCTGGGAGCCACTGAGCATTGCTGAACAGATGGTTGTGGCTTTTATATACTCTGGACGTTATTGCTAGTCATTTGTGCCTAGTGCAGCCAGCACCTGCAATATGATGTTGCACTGTTATTCTGCTGGGAAATGAAATGCTGATACTTTATACAGGTGCGTGACTTTGCAGTTAACGTGCGACGGAGAGGAGGGGTGGACTGTCTGGCTGGCCAAAGGGACATATATATATCTTAGCCGACTCTGGCTGCATCACAGGGATGCCGTCTTGGTAAAGGAGGTGATGGGCATGAGACGTGTGTAACTAGGCAGAAGTGTTGCATCGCTTTGTAACAACACCTGTTGGTCTCCCCTTAACGCAGCACCACTCTTGTCTACCTGGTTGTTGAAGGTTGCCCCTTTCGTTTTGGTAATAGCTTGCGCAGGAATGGCGGCGCGGCCGGAGGTAGATACGGTCTCATCGTGCTCCTCCAGGGGTTCCGGGATTGTGCAGGTCAACAAGCTAGATCGCTATACTATCCCTAAGGGGTCAACGGGGGAGTCAAAGAAGATGCCATCGGTTGGGGATGATGTGCTGACGGCTACCATGGAGCCAACACTGACGGACCTTATGGCGGCAATAAATGGGGTGCAGACGTCGTTGGGCCAAAAAATGGAAGCCCTAGACTCCAAACTGGACACTGTCACCATTAAAATGGGACTGCTCCGGACCGACCTTGCGAAAACAAATGAGAAAGTCAAATCAATCGAACTTAAAACCAAATGCTTGATCGATGATGTGAGTCAGCTGCAGCGGGAGGTGCAGGGCCTTAAGACAGCAAGAACCCTTACGGATCGTAAGCTCGACGACTATGAGGGAAGGCTCAGGCGTAACAATATCCGCGTTCTTGGTCTGCCCGAGAAAACATAAGTCTTAACAAAAAGGTAAGGGGACTGAAGTTTTTTTTTTAAAGAGGTCCAGACTCCCTGCCCACCTGAGCCATGTCCTGCACAAAAAGAGAGATTGGAGTAGTTCCTCTATGTTTGGTGTCACCTACCACTTAGTTAGTGGTGGTGAGATGGGAGAAGGGTCAAGGAGGTAGAGGGATGGGGGATCCCGCTTGGGCGGAACTAGGATCCTCACACACCCAGCAAGCTAGGTGTCATGCTTTATCATATGGACCTGCTCCTCGTTGAGCCGGCGCTGCAATGCTCAACGAGCACCCGCGAAGGGGCTCTTTGTCGGAGATCTTTTGTTCCTTAGCCGTATGATGAAGTGCGGGTATGTGGCCCTTGTGTGTGTAGATAATAGGGTGGTGCAGTGAGTGCGTAGTTAAACAAGGTTTGGATATTCCAAATAAATGTGTTTTTTCTGGTTGGTAATCCACTTTAAATAAAAAATATATATATAATAGAGTGGCAACAGCCCTGGTGAGGGGTATTGGTTAAATCTTATGCTCTACTCTGTGGGTCCACATGTTTCTTGCCCTGTTGGTCAATTAGTGCCGTGGCAATTCTTCAGGACCTATATGTGCAATGTGTTTATGAAGCGTGGTGTTTGGTATCTACACTAAATGGTGCCTCTTAATAGTTGCTACCAATAATGGTTGACTACATGTCCAAGCTTATGTAGTCATGGTTTGCAGGACCTAGGGAATTAAAAACAGTGTGGAGAGAAGGGAGAACATACTTGTTAAAGTTGTGTAGTCTTGAAGTCACTTCCAACTTGTACACACTGCCATTCCAATCGGTCCATACCTTCTATTAATTGTTTGTTTTCAGTGCCAAAGTGGTTTATAATTTGTGCAGTAAAAAGGATTGTTATCTCTATCACAGGTAGACATACTCTCTCACTCAAACCTTGCTCATGTCTGTTTCAACTCATGCTGTCGAAGTGTAACTTAATCGTGCATGTCAATAACGTAATGCTCACTCGTTGCTATCTTAAAATCAAATGTAAGTGCCCAAATTGTTAGTGCAGTGTCCGGAATATCCAGACTCACCTCACTCAATGGTGCGAGGTGCTTCAAGATGGGCTGGCGGTTCGCCAGGGTGCCTCGTTAGTAGGAGCCCTATTGTAATAAAAATGGGGAATGCAGATGCGTTATGAAACATTTTGAGAGCCTGGTCGGCAGTGGTTGTCCCCGTCGTTGACCATGCATGAGACACTGTCTCCCTCGCCATGGAGTATGGTGGAGTGCCACGGACCCGCTGCGGGCGGGGAACGGGTCTGTTGCGCCACTGGTAGCGCTGTCAGCCCACTCCTCGCTGCAAAACGGCCGCCGCCTACCCCCGTCCTTGTCAAGGATTCAGTTCCCCCACACATTCTGCAAAGGGGGAAACGGGGAGCGTAGCTCCTGGTGGTTCTGCCCACTTACTTGTGCCTGCTAAGTCCGCGTTGGGAACCTACCCTCGCCGCCAGTCCCACAGCCGCTGTTTACCCTGGTGTCTCACGGGGAGGTAAAAATACTGTTGAGGGGTCAGGTGTGGGCGTGGTTGCCGTTGCGGACTTCCGGGGCGGCTTGTGAGGTCTTGGTAGGTTCCCTAGTCTGTTATGGTGGCCATCTTAGAGAATGCTTTGGTGTGGGCATTACCTAAAAATATTTGTGGCGATAAAATTTAGGAAACTCTCGGCGTACTCTATCTATCAGTAGCGTTCAGGCTATTGATATTGGTGGTTTGTCGATAATTTACACGTACAGAGGGTAATTGAGCATGTCATTTTGGGACCTGTTATTCCAGGATGGTGGTGTTATCAGAGGGCACGGAGCACACAAGTCAAATTGCGGAACAGCTCAACGAGCTCTATGAATCAGTAGCACTGGGGCTGTTGATTTAGGTAGTTTTTGCCTAGCGAATAAACACGCGTCGTAACCCATTGGGCGTGTCATATCGGGACCTGATGATCCCCGGGTGGTGGTGGTGCCAGTTGAACAGGGGCACATCAGGCAAATTGTAGGTAACAGAGACAGACATCAAGCCCCAAGTCGGGCGTATCTTACTGGGAACCCTATCCATAAGGCGGACCGAATAAATCTGGGTCGTTTTTCATGTAGTTAAGGTGGTCATATTGACCGGTGCTAGTATAGGAGGTCGTGTAGACCGGGCTAGTATCAATCATCTGTGGAAGCGAGATATTCGTGGCTCTGCAAGCTCATTGCTAAAGGGTAGTCATTTAAGACGCCATATACTAGAGTCGTAAGGTTGGAGGTGGGAGTAACATGTCTGATCAGTGTCTATCTGTGACTAGGATGATCGCACGTGTTGCCTCGCCTGCCTCCATTAAAGCTCAGTGTCTGTGTCTAGGATGGTTTGAACAATGAGAAACACACACACTTGGTTAATACATACGTGCATCTAATAATCATCTTCTGTTCAATGATGCCCATGGTATGTCGTCATTCAACCCCTTGGTGGAAGTTGACAAGCGATGTATCCAGCGTTCTTCAGTTCTGAAAAGGGAGTTGTGTGTGCTCCCTGGAAGGTGTTCTAGGACTAGCCACTCTAGTGACTCTGGGTTGTGGCCCTTCTCATGGTAGTGGGTGTACATCTTAGTAGTCAGTCTATGGCACCTAATGTTGCTCTTGTGCTCGGTTACTCCTATTTTGACTGGTCTCATTGTCATTCCTATGTACAGTTCGCCACAAGGGCATGTGATCATATAAATACATCTGGATGTATTGCAATTGGTGTGTTTATTGAGTGTCCACATGAAGGAGTTGGTGAGGGTGATGGTTTTGGTCACTCGGGTCTGGTTACAGACCGAGCATCCCCCGCACGGGTAGTGTCCTTTGACGGCGGGGAGATCCCAGAGGGTTCTCTGTGAATTGCTTGTTGGGTTTTTGGGCCTGGTATGTATTATCACATCCTTAAGGTTCTGTGTTCTTTTGAAAGCAAATCTGGGCACCGGGAGGTCTAATGACCCTGTATTGAGGATACCCCAGTGTTTTTTATTAATCCCTTTGATGCGTGTAGAGTTAGGTGTGAATGAGGTCACGCAAGTCAGGGATTCTGTCTCCTCTCTATTTCTTTTGTGCAGCAAGGTTTCTCTGGGATTATAAAGTGCCCTCTTAGATGAGTCTTTTATCAGTTTGGCAGCATAACCTCTGGTCTTAAGGTTTTCCTCCAGGATTTTAGCCTCTACTTTATAATCGTTGGTTGAGCTGCAGTTGCGTCTCAGGCGCAAAAATTGTCCAAATGGTAAGTTGTCCCTAAGTGTCTTAGGGTGGTAGCTCTGATAGAGTAGTAAGCTATTCCTGTCGGTGGGCTTTCGGTAGAGTGTTGTCTTGAAACCGCCTTCTGTCAGTTGTACATTGAGATCAAGGAAGGGTATATTGGTCGCTGAAATTGTATGGGTGAATCTTAGGTGTTGATCCATTCACAAAATGATTCACATGTGGTCTGGTCGCCTTTCCATAGGATCAGGATGTCATCTATAAATCTCCTCCATAATATGATGTTATCTATGAATGGGTTATTCTGACTCCCAATGATGTGTTCCTCAAAATGGGCCATGTAGAGGCTGGACACACTAGGGGCAAAAGTGCTCCCCATAGATGTGCCTTGGGACTGATGGTATAGTTGCTTCTGGTATTCAAAAAAGTTTTGCTATCGTTGCGCACCCCATGATGAATGAGATTGGTTTTAATGAGTCCCACTCCTCTTTCCTTAACCAGTTTTCCACCACTTCCAGAGTATCTCTCTAGGGTATGTTTGTGTACAGTTGTTCTATGTCTAAAGTGACTAGTAGGTTGACATTGGAAGTGTCAGTAATCCCTTCGAGTGCACACAGAATGTCGGTGGTGTCCTGTACATAGGCTGGTGTCCCTGCCACTATTGGTTGTAGAAAGTGGTCGCAGTACCTCGAGAGTGGTTCCAAGAGGGACCCAATTCCTGATACAATAGGTCTCCCTGTTATCGGGGAGGTGCCTTTGTGTATTTTTGGCAGGGTGTAGAAGTAGGGAATTTTTGGATCTGAGGCGATCAGAAAATCTGCCTCCTTTTTGGATATCCATCCATTAGCTTCAGCTTCCGTTACCATACTGGTGATCTCATTTTTAAGCCTTGGTGTGGGGTCTGTCTGGATAGGTGTGTAGTATCTGGCATTATTTAGTTGTCGTTTACACTCCTGGTCGTAGTCATCAGTATTTTGGATGACAGTGGCTCCTCCTTTGTCCGCCATTTTGATAGTAATACTGGTGTCCTCTGCTAGAGATCTGGCTGCTGCTTGCTCTGCTTTCGAGAGGTTGTTAAAGGTGCGGGTGTATGCAATTCCATCTAGCTCTTTGAGTACCACTTTCTCGAACGTCAATACTTCTGATGGTACCAGAACCCCTCGACATTCACCCCGAACAATGGGATGGTACACGTTCACGTGGACACTCAATAAACACACCAATCGCAATACATCCAGATGTATTTATATGATCACATGCCCTTGTGGCGTACTGTACATAGGAATGACAATGAGGCCAGTCAAAATAAGAGTAACCGAGCACAAGAGCAACATTAGGTGCCATAGACTGACTACTAGGATGTACACCCACTACCATGAGAAGGGCCATAACCCAGAGTCACTAGAGTGGCTAGTCCTAGAACACCTTCCAGGGAGCACACACAACTCCCTTTTCAGAATTGAACAATGCTGGATACATCGCTTGTCAACTTCCACCAAGGGGTTGAATGACGACATACCATGGAAACATTGAACAGAAGATGATTATTAGATGCACGTATGTATTAACCAAGTGTGTGTTTTCTCATTGTTCAAACCATCCTAGACACAGACACTGAGCTTTAATGGAGGTAGGCGAGACAACACATGCGATCATCCTAGTCACAGATAGACACTGATCAGACATGTTACTCCTACCTCCAACCTTACGACTCTAGTATATGGCGTCTTAGACGACTACCCTTTAGCGATGAGCTTGCAGAGCCACCAATATCTCGCTTCCACAGATGATTGATACTAGCCCGGTCTACACGGCCACCTATACTAGCACTGGTCAATATGACCACCTTAACTACATGAAAAACGACCCAGATTTATTCGGTCCACCTTATGGATAGGGATCCCAGTAAGAAACGCCCGACTTGGGGCTTGATGTCTGTCTCTGTTACCTACAATTTGCCTTATGTACCCCTGTTGAACTGGCACCACCACCACACGGGGATCATCAGGTCCCGATATGACACGCCCAATGGGTTACGACGCGTGTTTATTCGCTAGGCACATACTACCTAAATCAACAGCCCCAGTGCTACTGATTCATAGAGCTCATTGAGCTGTTCCGCAATTTGACTTGTGTGCTCCGTGCCCTCTGATAACACCACCATCCTGGAATAACAGGTCCCAAAACGACATACCCAATTACCCTCTGTGCGTGTAAATTATCGACAAACCACCAATATCAATAGCCTGAACGCTACTGATAGATAGAGTTCGCCGAGAGTTTCCTAAATTTAATCGCCACAAATATTTTCACGTAATGCCCACACCAAAGCATTCTCTAAGATGGCCGCCATAACAGACTAGGGAACCTACCAAGACCTCAAAAGCCGCCCCGGAAGTCCGTGACGGCAACCACGCCCACACCTGACCACTCAACAGTATTTTTACCTCCTTGTGAGACGCAAGGGTTACCAGCGGCTGTGGGACTGGCGGCGAGGGTAGGTTCCCAACGCGGACTTAGCAGGCACAAGTAAGTGGGCAGAACCACCAGGAGCTACGCTCCTCGTTTCCCCCTTTGCAGAACGTGTGGGGGAACTGAATCCTTGACAAGGACAGGGGTAGGCGGCGGCCGTTTTGCGGCGAGGAGCGGACTGACAGCGCTACCAGTGGCGCATCAGACCCATTCCCTGCCCGCAGCGGGTCCGTGGCACTCCACCGTACTCCATGGCGAGGGAGACAGCGTCTCATGCATGGTCAACGACGGGGACAACCATTGCCGACTAGGCTCTCAAAATGTTTCATAACGCATCTGCATTACCCATTTTTATGACAATAGGGCTCCTGCTAACGAGGCGCCCTGGCGAACCGCCAGCCCATGTTGAAGCACCTCGCACTATTGAGTGAGGTGAGTCTGGATATTCCGGACACAGCACTAACAATTTGGGCACTTACATTTGATTTTAAGATAGCAACGAGTGAGCAATACGTTATTGACAGGCACGATTAAGTTACACTTCGACAGGATGAGTTGAAATAGACAAGAGCAAGGTTTGAGTGAGAGAGTATGTCTACCTGTGATAGAGGTAACAATCCTTTTTACTGTACACATTTTAAACCACTTTGGCACTAAAAACAAACAATTAATAGGAGGTATGGACCGATTGGAATGGCAGTGTGTACAAGTTGGAAGTGACTTCAAGACTACACAACGTTAACAAGTATGTTCTCCCTTCTCTCCACACTGTTTTTAATTCCCTAGGTCCTGCAAACCATGACTACATAAGCTTGGACATGTAGTCAACCATTATTGGTAGCAACTATTAAGAGGCACCATTTAGTGTAGATACCCAACACCACGCTTCATAAACACATTGTACATATAGGTCCTGAAGAATTGCCACGGTACTAATTGACCAACAGTGCAAGAAACATGTCGACCCATAGAGTAGAGCACAAGATTTAACCAATACCCCTCACCAGGGCTGTTGCCACTCTATTATATATTATTTTATTATTCAAGGTGGATTACCAACCAGAATAAAAGCATTTATTTGGAATATCCAACCCTTTTTTAACCACTCACTCACTGCACCACCCTATTATCTACACACACAAGTGCCACATACCCGCACTTCATCATACGGCTAAGGAACAAAAGATCTCCGACAAAGAGCCCCTTCGCGGGTGCCCGTTGAGCATTGCAGCGCCGGCTCAACGAGGAGCAGGTCCATATGATGAAGCATGACAGCTAGCTTTCTGGGTGTGTGAGGACCCTAGTTCCGCCCAAGTGGGATCCCCCATCCCTCCACCTCCTTGACCCTTCTCCCATCTCACCACCACTAACTAAGTGGTAGGTGACACCAAACATAGAGGAACTACTCCAATCTCTCTTTTTGTGCAGGACGAGAAAACAGAAGGCAATACGCCGGACCTGTTTATTGAATCTCTTATCCTGAACCATCTCAAACCCAGGGGACTGAGCACTCTGTTCATGGTCGAACGAGTGCATAGACTCCCGGGAGGAAGACCTAAACCGGGAGCGCCCCCTCGTCCAATGATTGCTAGATTCCTACATTTTCGGGATAGGGATGTAATTCTGCAGGCATCACGGAGCGGACCCTAATTGCAGTATGAGAATGTGACCCTCTCCTTCTTCCCAGATTTCACCCAATCGGTCCAGCAACAGCGTCAGAGCTTCCTTCCAGTAAAGAAAAATTTGAGGGACAAAGGACTAAAATATGCAATGATGTTTCCGGCCCAGCTTCGTGTGGAACGAAACGGAAAAGCATGGTTCTTTGACAATCCTGAAGTTGCAGCGGACTGGTTGGACAGTGTGGTTGCCTCGGAGAAGGAGGGCCAGGATTGAGCGAGGGCCAGGATCGAGGCGAGATGGGAGATCGAGAATAACGTGAAATGGTGACAATGGGGTTTATGTAGGAGTGTACTAAGTCCGGGGGGGGGAGGGTGAGACGCGGCTCTTCTCTGATGTGTTGCGCGCACTTGCAGGCGACAGTATGTTGTTCTGATATTGGGGTGATTTCGATGAAGTTGGGAGCGGGGTAAGACGACGAGCGAGTGTAGGCCCTCCCTCTATTTTCGACTTCTAGATTGTTGTAGATTAGTATTGGGGTGCGGGGGGAGACAGCCACACTGCTAGTTGGGGATGCGCATAAGCGAAATGCCGGGGCGCAGGGGGGGAGGGGAAGAGTGTTGAAATGTTTTTGGTGAAATTTTTTTTTTTAAAAAGAATGAACTCAAGAACTAATCACACAGAGATTAACTGCTTTTTAATCAAAACATTGTAATGCAAAGTATGAAACTAGAGACCACAACAAAATGCGAGTTGATCTGTGTGTCACACAACAGAGTAGCATTATTTTGCTGTGAGACTTGATAATGCTGTGGTGGATACTGCTGTTTAATAGTGGTACTAAGACTGATGGAACTTGTGCACTGCAACTGCATAACAATGTCAGTGCCATTGCTCACTTGGTTCTCCAGGGGAAGAAAAGTCAAGCAGAAAAGGCTTTCTCTAGATGATGATGAAGTTAGGAACTCAGGTACACATTTCAAAGTAAGTAGCACAGCATGTTCATTCTGTGCTAGACTTCATTAATAAGTGGACACAAAAACCCACTAAAACCTCTAATAAAAATGATAAATTGAATCACCGTTTACTTTAAAACGTCTATTATAAATTTGTTTATTGCATTTTTATTTTAGGTGCTAGCATTAACTGAACCATGGATCCTCATGCACAACGGTTTTCTATGTGGAATTGTTCGGGCTCATAATTCATTTGTTTTTTACTTAATTATTATTTCTATACTTGAAGGACCTCAACAGAGGAAGGGTACCAGCAGTCTCAGGTTGGTGGTGGTGTGGTGGCCTGCCCCAGGTAGCACAGGTTTTGGCCCCACCCCCGCTCTTACCTGCGGCTATCGCAGGGCGCTTGCCGCAGAGATTGCCAGTTCCCCACTCTTACATATGGCTGCAGCAGGGCGGCCGCCACAGGGACCGCCTAAGGCGGCTAAAGGTCTAGCTGCGCCACTGGGTACCAGACAGAGGTTTATAAAGTATCTACTTTTATATAAATGAAAAATCGGAGAGTTGGAGACCCTGTGGCTGAGTTTGCAATTCACAAATTAATGAACAGATGAACGGTGATTTGTAAAACACACAGTAACCCAAAAACAGCCTCCTAGCGCTATTGGACTGAGTATAGGCCAGACTAGGATCTTAACAAGGGTGCTCAAACAGCCAAGTCTTACAGATTTTCTGTTGCAGTAAACAAAAAGAGACACAATAAAAAAAAGGAACACAAGTCATGTTCAGGTGGCTACTGTCAAGGAACAAGTCTCTAGTTTAAAAAAAAACATAAATTAACTTTTTGTGGGTAGTTGTTGTCTAGTGCAATGCAATGCAAGACAAGGTGAGTTAACGTTAGAGCTGGTTTCAGGCTCCTTGAAAGGTGCAGCAAGATACTAGAGTGGGAAAGCTCCCTCAACTGTCTTCCATAGTGACCCAAATTTTAGACTCACATATCTTGGAATTGGCCAGTAACATACAGTATTTTCAGTTATTTGTGGCACCCACAGGACTAAGGGCACCCACTAAAACAGCTAAATTCAATTCCATTTGGGTCTGGGTCGAGCTAAAACTTCAAACAGATATTCCTCCAGAACGGTACAGGCTTGGGATGTGTCTGAAGCCATTCAATGATTGAAGGGAATGATCACAGAAAATTGCAATATTGAATCACAGGAACAACTGCTAAAGTTTCTCTATATAAAGACCCGTAGCAATCATGGTCTACAGAACATGAGAGACCGGCAAACTTACAGCTTTAACCATTTCATATATAAACATTTCATAATACAATTCTGTTAGACCTAGTATCCTTGGTGTGGTTCTCCCCTAACTTTGTGCCTTCCATCCTCCTGTTTTGAGGGCCTTAGGGATCTGTGCACTTTACCACTGTTAACCAGTACTAAAGTGCTTGTGTTCTCTCTTTAAAACATGGTAGAATTTGCTTATATCCAATTAGCATATTCAATTTACTTGTAAGTCCCTAGTAAAGCGAAACTACCTGTGTCAAAATAAGACATCTCAGGGTAGGTCCTGGACAGCCCAGAGGGCAAGGCGCAGTGCATTTGGTGGTGAAAAACTCTTAAAGTTGTTTTTCACTACTGCAAGACCTACCTCTTCCATAGGATAACATTGGAGTTACCTTCTTACATTTAATAAACTGTAACATATGAATGGGAAGAGGTAACAAGTTCATGTTTGGTGTCTTTGCAATTGTAATGAAAAATACTCTCTTATGGTAAAGTTGGATTATACATTACAATTTTGAAAATGCCACTTTAAGAATGTTGAAATATAGACTGGAGCATTATGTTCTAGACAGGAAATGCATAACCTAACACACTCATAAGTGAGTGTGCATTATCAATTCCTCAAGACAACTTAAGTGCTTAACGCAATGTGACAACAAATAACAAAACAATGCAATATCAACGTGATGGCAATACAATGTCAATACTCCAACAATAAGCCGTAGACAATGTACTTCTTCTTGATGTGCTTCTTTTTTATTGGCACTTCTGATGAAAATCCCAATTCAAAATGAACTTCAACAGTCCATAAAACAACTCAAAGACAACTTGGTGGAAATCATTCCTCAATCCAAATGCATTTCGGGTGGATCTGCCACCCTTCGTCAGGGGATATCTACAATCAGAATTAAGTACATTAGTTCCATTCATTAAACTTAAATTATAATACTCATCCTAAAGTGAAAAAAGAGGTGAAGTGATAGGCCTCTGTAGTCCAGGAGGGTTAAAAGCTGCGACGTAAATGAGCTGAGCTAGGCCAATTAGTTGAACCACAGAGTGAAATTAATGTGTCAAAGGCGATGTCGGGACTCGCGAAAATCAAAAGATACCATAACACCACGTGCACGTAATATCTCAAAAACCACTATGTATGTTGGCATGCAAGTAGATATGTACCTATTAATGGTGTAAGATGTGGACCTGGGAATAACCCAGAAACACTCTCCATACAAATCGAAAGGAGCCTGTGGAACCAAGGTGAATGTAAATCAAAAAATAGTCCTCATCATGCTTGCAGGCAAAAGAAAAACAAAGAGAAACCAGGTTGGTAAAATGGAGACTCACCGGGCGTCTAACACGCCGGGATTGTGCCAAATCCTGCTCTGCGGTGCTAGTAATAGTGCTCTATCGGTACACCAAATGCCATGATATTCAGAAACCTTATGTCAATCCAGAGTTCAGATGCGTGTAACGCTCTGTCTGTAAAATAAAGATAAGGTCCGATAAATAAACGACTCCATCTCCAAAAATGCAAATTTGTTGAGACGTGGGTAAAAGTGCTGGCAAATGCCGACTTACGTTTCTCGTTCTACTCTGGACAGGACGCCCAAATGTAGTTGGCCTCTCTTACTATCGCTCCACACCAAAGTGTAACTGCCCGGCTAATAGTGCTGTTTAAATCTTGTGTTCACACGATACCGGTAAATGCGAACCAGCGTCTAGGTGACTGAAACCAAAAAACGGACTCCACGGATTACCTCTATTTGGAAAGTGTCGGCCATATTGCAAGAGTGCGGTAGAAAAAAAGGAAACATAGAAAGTGCAACAGGCAGTGTGACAAGAATACGGTGATCAGAAAAGAAAAACTCAACAAATATGTGAATGCTTATCTCCTGCTGACATAATTAATACATATGATGTTGCAACATAAAGACATAACTCAGTGAGCGATTAACAAAGTTTTTTTTACAGTGAAATAGCCACTTACACTATTGATGAAATTGTCAAATTCTATACCAGTATCGGCAGAAACCTATACAATGAATAGTCCTGTCAATATTGACCTTGAATCTATGTACTAGAAACATTAAATGCTGTTCAAATACGAATACCATGCAATGAATAGTCCTTTCAAAATTGACCTTGGGTCTATGTACTAAAAACAATAAATGATGTACAAATATGAATTCTTTACATCAAGTGATTATATATCTGCATGTCATAAAATAACAACTAGCTCAAACATTGATAAATTATACTGATGTTCACTGTGACATAGTGTACAAATAAACTAACACAAGTACTCATCTTCATGCTTATAAAAATCCGATACTTCTAACATGCCATGTTCAACTCAAATCACCCGATGTAAAGTACATCACTACAACATGCATGCTATTGTGACCACTGTCTTATTGGAAAAAACTGTGCTCGCTGTGATTAAGCTAATTTTCTTTAACCATGTCAAAATACCATGGGTCCTCTGGATTCACCCATACTGAAAATGTGTGTGTCTTAACCCCAATGCTACTAAAATATATAGTGAGTGCAACGGCAACGCCTGTCCACTTAAAACAACTGAAGATTGTGTGTCATCACCCCTTATCAACCAGATGCCTTATAGAAAACACGCTAGCTCTATCTTGTCATTCAAACCCTTGGGGTTCATAGTGTCCAAATATCTGATTCAAAATGTCTCCCTCTGGGTGATGAATTTCGACATGTCCCTGTCATGTGTACCTGTATTACTTCTATCACACTGAATCTTAGTTGTGCTATTGTGTGATGTGCATCGACCCAATGACTGGCTAAAGGGGAGCTCAAAATTCTAATACGGATCCTGCTTTTATGTTCTGTGATCCGAATACGTAGAGACCTCTCGGTCTTTCCAACATAATAAAGGCCGCAAGGGCATTGTATTACATAAATGACATTTTGCGTATTGCAATTTGCAGTAAAATGCAATCTGATTGGTTTACCTGACCAGGGATGTGCAATGGATGTGCCAGTGTTTACATTATCACAATGTGAGCAATTGTAACATCTTGTCATGCCCTTGTGTGAGTGTGTGTCTGAAGTTTCTTGTTTTTTTAATAATTCTTTAACATTGTTTGATTATTTGTAAGCAAAAATGGGCCGATCTTTGAAAAGGTCACCAAAGTCGCGTTCTGCCTGCAACAGACCCCATCTCTTCAGTATGATTTTCTTGATAGCAGGTGAATGGGTTGAGAAAACGGAAACAAATACTTTCCTTTTCTCTGTGGTTTTCATTTTCTTCGCCAAAAGTGATGATCTTTTGGAGGCCTATTACGATGTCGGGCGGACTTGCGTATGCCCGACACCGTCTCAGAACTGGGACCAACCTACCTCCAGTTTGCGGTCCCGACTTCCTGATGAGGATGTGACCGATTCCGACATTTCCGTATAGGAGCATGTATTACTTCCGTAAACTGGCCTTAGTGCATAATCCCATAGGGAAATGGTAGGTGTATATCATGGGCCTCATTTATGAGAAATGACGCATCGCTGCGTGAAAGCAGCGATGCGTGACTTCTCAGTGAGCCCTCCTTGCGACATACCTGATGCGTCATATTTAATGTATGATGCTCATGTCGCAAGGAGTTACAGATACGTCAGTATTTCTGACGTATCTGTTAGCGCAAAAGTGACGCATTGCTTGAGTGTGTCACAAAAGTGACGCAACTCCAGCAATGCGTCCGTTCACATGGGGCAAGCCCCATGTGAAAGGGACTGCGTAAGCCTTACGCCTGCTGTGGGGCAGGTGCAAGATTTTGACGCAGCGGAGTCCTAGAAGTGACGCAGTGAAATCTCATAGATTTCACTGCGTCACTTCTACGAGCCTTTTTGTGGGGGAACGCCCCCCTGCATACATTATACCTGACGCAGGTATAATGTAGCACAGGGGTTTACAAAGTGACGCATCTACCTAGATGCGTCACTTTGTAAATATGGTGCAACAAGGCACATTTTTTACGCCGCTGGTGCGTCACAAAAAGTGACGCACCAGCGGCGTAAAAATGACGCACAGCCTCATAAATGAGGCCCCATAGGTGTCCCCTCGGCCCCCAACCAAAGGCCTCACTCACAAGGCGGTGCTGTTAGGGGCCCCCAAACATGCTTTCTGACAGGGTTTCCATGTCAGAATGTACGGCATGGAAACCCTGCCAGAAACCGATGCATCGTAATCCTACTCAGTAATCTTTTTCTGCTTTCAGGAAAGAAAATCTCATAGCCGCAAACAATTTCTTGAAAATAAAAATAGCTAAGGGCCACAACCCACATGGTGTTTTCTACCTGCATGTGAGACCCATCAATCATTTCTTCTTTCCGAGTCAGACTGCATTGCACATCCGACATGGGAAAGGGAAATGAGTAACAGTGGTCCTGCCCTCAACAGGGTGAGAGGACAGTTACTGTGAGTGGGGATGTCGTGCTGGGCAGGCCACCAGGTCAAAGATATACACTGACAGAGCCATGGTAGGCTCTGGCAATGTAAAGGCCAGTGCTTCCCCTGACTCTAAACAGAGATGGAAAGCCACACATTTGGCTTTTTAGGTGTCCCGCCGATTTGCAGCAGGACGCCCACTCTGCTAAACTCTCAATAACGGTATCAGCTTTTGTTGGACTAACTTTAAGAAAGTGATATGCCAATGCATGTGCTGCATACTCACTTTATGGTATGCTTGCCACCCTCCATTTATTTCCCAAAAAGATTAATTTTCATATATTTACAGAGCTTATGGGTATGAACAGTGAACCCGGTAATATGCGTCATGGACAACCCAGTGCATTGATGTTGAAAACCTGGTCAATTCTTGCCCTTTCTTGGAATTCTGCCCACTAGACACCAATGCCAGACTGCGCTGCACACAATTCTTAGATTCTGCCAAGAACTTGTACACGCAGGGTGTGCCAAGTTTTCCACTGAGCATTCTGGATTGTGGTGCCATACGTCCATGCCTTGTCACAGGGTGATTCTTACAACAATAGTAATTATAGGATTGTTGATATAATTTAAAGCTGGGTGTCGGCCCTAATTCTGGCGATGTAGGTGCATTTTATATACATAATATGGGTGTTGGTGCGATGCTAACTCATTGTTTAGTTCACTGCCCCATACTGAAAAGTGTGTGTGTGTTTTGTTTTTGTTGTTTTTGCGAAGTGTGGTCGTAGGTTTTCATTAAGCTTCTCGTGATATTTGGTGGAGAAATGAACGAAAACATAACGTTTTAATTTTCCTGCATATTTATTCATCTAAATTAATGCTTGTATTCATAGTGTGATACAATTGCGATATTATTGTAGATTGAACATGACTTTAAACTCAGAACTATGATAAGACTGATATAAAAAGCACATTTAAAGTTCTTTGGAATTGTATTAATTCGATCAATGTATTTCATAAATATATTTTGGATATTGTGTAAGTTTTTTAAACGGGCCGACTTTGGGCAACAATCTCACACTATTATTATTAACTATTAATAGGTACTGTGCCAAATTGCAAAAGGGAGGAAGTGGGATATAAACGGTTAAAATAAATACGTAAAACATGAAGGACTAAGCTATATATATTGTAATAGCACTCTTGTTCACACTATATTCGCCTTTTTTACCATCTCATCAACACCGATCAATTACGCTGGTGGAGCACGGCAGAAAAATTGCCATTATGTATTCTCAAATGCCTGCGTGATGTGTGTGCTCATGTAAATTGACAGATTATAAAGACTAAAATTTAAGTGCCACACTAAGGGGGTTAAGTGCATGTAACTGAAATACTGCATAGCATAGTAGCTGTATGACTGCCTGAGGTCGGTTACAGAAACATATGTAAAACCCACCGTTGTCCTCGGACAAAGGAAATAGCCTACCTCCATAGGCCAGTAAGAATCGTTATAATCAGATATTGGTACAAGATGTAAATACAATTTATTTACCAAACAATGTATCACTATGACAAAGCCATAGTTTGCAGTTCATATTTGAAAGTGAAAAGTGATGCAGGTAAATAAAGTGCGTAAGTGCCTAATTACAGTAGGTAATCTCTAAAGGCTGATATTTAGCAAGACTTTAGCTGCAAGGTAATGAGACAGAATATTGAGGATAACAAATTCGACCCACAATAATATTGACCTAAAAATATTGTGGAATGGAAATATCGGGTGCAAGAATTTCGTTGTCAAGAATATTGATTTGAAGGTAAGTAATATCGATTTAAAAATATAGAAGTTATTAATATAATTTGCAAACATATATTTGTTTAAAATATCGATTTTTTATTCAGTGTTATGTATTTTAGTACATATTTTAAATTTATGTGATGTGTTTTTCATACAAGTATTGTTAATGTTTTTTAATATGTGTCAAATTTAAAGCAGTTATTATTTTATTTTGAATAACTTTTGTGTTTTTTAGTTCCATAGTGGGTTGTGGGTTTATAGGGGAATAGGATGGGAAGTCATTTATTTATAATAAATTAATGAATATTTTTAATAGACATTTTATAATGTTAATTGTGTTTTAAATTTTTGGGGGTAAATTTTAGCTGTGGGTTGTGGGGATAATAGGGGTAACGTGTGGAAAGTTAATATGTTTTTATGTGTTTTAATTTGTTTTCTAATTAATCATATTTCTTTAATTGCTATTTAATGATGTTAAGTATGGAAGTGCATTTTTTAAAATTGAGATGGGGTTGTGAATTGTGTGGTGATATAGGGTAGGAAATAAAATACCTACATTTATGTAATAATTAATGTTTTTGTTTCTAAATATTTTCTAATTAAAAATATATGTTTGAAAATTATTTTTTTGTTTATTTAGTATAATATTTGTAGGTATTTGCAATGTGCTCACAACAACTATCAAATATGTTGGGGAAACATATCCCTTCTTTGGCATCCAAGATGTCATATGTATTTAACATTATAATATGTTTTAATTTTTTTAATTGTTATTATTAAAGATATTTATATTTACATTTTCTTCACATATATATTGTTTATTTATTTTGTTGTGGTTGTTGTTAATATTTTGTTTGTTTTTAATTTTGAACTGATTGGAGTGGGAGTATTAATTGTTACCCCTCCACAATCCAACACTTTCCCTACTGTTACCCTTATTGGAGTGGGAATTGTAATTTTTACCCCTCTGCGATTCAGCACTTTCCCTACTGTTGTACTCACTGGAGTGGGAATAGTAATTTTTACCCCTCTGCTATTCAACACTTTCCCTACTGTTGCACTCATTGGAGTGGGGAATAGTATTTTTTACCCCTCTGCTGTCCAACACTTTCCCTACTGTTACACTGATTGGAGTGGGAATAGTAATGTTTACCCCTCTGTTATTCAACATTTTCCTTATTGTTGCACTCACTGCAGTGGGAATAGTAATTTTTACCCCTCCGCTATCCAACACTTTTCCTACTGTTGCACTCACTGGATTGGGAAAAGTAATTTTGATCCCTCTGCTATCCTACACTTTCCCCACTGTTGCACTGACTGGAGTGGGAAATAGTAAACTTTACCCCTCCGCTATCCAACACTTTCCCTACTGTTGCTCTCATTGCAGTGTGAATAGTAATTCTTCCCCCATCCACTGTACCTAATCTTCCCTACTGTTGCACTGACTGGAGTGGGCGTAGTAAATTTTTACCCCTCTGTTATTCAACACTTTCCTTATTGTTGCACTCACTGGAGTGGAAATAGTAATGTTTATCCCTCAGCTATCCAATACTTTTCCTACTGTTGCACTGACTGGAGTGGGGAAAAGTAATTTTGATCCCTCTGCTATCCTACACTTTCCTCACTGTTGCACTGACTAGAGGGGGAATAGTAAACTTCACCCCTCTGCTATCCAACAGTTTCCCTACTGTTGCACTCATTGGAGTGGGAATAGTAATTTTTACCCCTCCACTATACAACATCTTCCCTACTGTTGCACTAACTGGAGTGGGCATGGTAAATTTTAACACTTCGCTATCCAACACTTTCCCTACTGTTGCACTCAATGGAGTGGGAATAGTAATTTTTATCCTTCTGCTATCCTACACTTTCCCCACTGTTGCACTGACAGGATTGGGAATAGTAAATGTTACCCCTCCACTATCCAACACTTTACCTACTGTTGCACTCACTGGATTGGGAATAGTCATTTTTACCCCTCCGCTATCCAACACTTTCCTGACTGTTGCACTGACTGCAGTGGGAAATTTAAATTTAACATTTTTAAGTAAATTAACGTTTTAATTTATAATAGGAAGTTTTTAAAATTAGATTTATTGATATATATAATCTTAAAAATTATTACATAAATTAAAATTAATAGTTTCCTAATTGTTTTAAAATAAATATATATTGATTAATATGTATGTATGTTTACATTTTTTAATTAAGTTTATTTGTAATTATTTGTTAAAATGTATATTAAATCTGTTTTTTTTAATTAATTTTAATATTTAGTATCTATTATTTTATTTTATTCACATAAAAATCGATATTTTCTAAGATGATCTATTTAACATCTATATATTTTTTCAATATTTTTGTACTTACCTATTTAAGTATAAGGAGTTGATATTTTTGCATTCTATATTTTTCCATCAATATTTTTTTATCTATAGTTTTGAGGTCGATATTCTGTCAGTTTCAACCCCAAAAGTGACCCCAAATCTTTCCTGATTACCTCGGCCACATCCCTGATAATCTTCGTGCCCATAACACCGATCCATGTACGGTGGTGACAGTGAGGAGGGTTAAGTCTCATACTCTGCCAGAAGAAATTGGAGTGATGCAGACATTGTGCTGAGTTGGCTGCTACCTGCTTGGCCCTGTTTCAATTGATTCTGGGATCGAAAAATTGACTTATCACTAGAGGACTGATACTGATGTTAGATATTTTACACATGAACTCTAATTTTGAGTCTTGCAGCTAAAGTCTTGCTGAATATCCGCCCCTAGATTGTATATACTTTAAATATGTACTTGCGCTAAATATTCACCTATGCCACCTTTCACTGCATTGTGTTTTTGAGCACCTACACACATGAACTACAAATCAAGGTTTTGCTATATTGATAAGATTGTTTTTCATATTGTATCAATATCTGATTATAACAAGTCTTACTGTCCTAGGGAGGATAGTCTATTTCCTTTCTCCGAGATTATCGTTGGGTTGTACATTTGATTAATTACTCAGATCCCCAGGATTACTGAGTTGCCCCGTATTTCCATATACATGAGGTCGGTTATAGAGCAGCAGAGCTGTATAGAAGTGCCTTATGGTAACTGCATGAGTTTACAGTATCACATACATTACAGAACTGCAGATATAAGAGATGACACGTCTTCCTCATATTGAATTGCTGTAATTATTAAGAACCTTTATTCCTACTATAATGCGATTACTTAAACCTAGTTGACCTTGGTGAAAGTGTTAAACTGGGCTCAGTGTTATTTGTGTCTTTATGAGGAATAGCACTTAAAAGAAGTAATGCACTAATTGACCTACATTTGGTCTTACTAGGTACTTACCACCAGGTTCGACTAGGTAGTCACTGCCCATGCCAAATGTCACATGCAATAGCAAAGTCAATATGCCTGGCATTAACGAGCTAATACAGACAAACAGCATATGATCATGTCTTTATTTGCACATGCAGATGAAAGCCAGACATGTTGTCTTTGGTGATAATGGTGGTGATAATGGTAATGATAAAGTTGGAATAAATGGTGTAATAATGGTAGTGGTGTGGGTAATGTTGGTTAAGGGGATACTGGTGTTGGTGTCAAATGGTGGTGGTAGTTCTGGTGTCTGTAATAGTGATTATGAACATGGCTGTGTGTGTGGTAGTGGTGGTGGAGATGGTAATGGTTGATGATTGTGGGTGTAGTGGTAACGCTTGTCGTTGTGGAGGTATTTGCATAAGAAATAGCAGAGGTAATGGCAGTAGTAATGGTGGTAGTAATGATTATTACAGTAATCAATCAATCAATTAATCAATGCATTTCTAAAGCGCACTACATACCCGTGAGGGTCTCAAGGCGCTGGGGTGGGGGCTGCTACTGCTCGAAGAGCCAGGTCTTGAGAAGTCCTCTGAAGGCCGGCAGGTCCTGGGTCTGTCGTAGGCTGGTGGGGAGGGTGTTCCAGGTCTTGGCGGCGAGGTGGGAGAAGGATCTGACGCCGGCGGTGGTTTTCCGGATGCGGGGGACGGTGGCGAGGGCGAGGTTGGCTGAGCGGAGGCTTCGGTTGGGGGTGTGGAAGCTGAGTCGGTTGTTGAGATACGTAGGTCCGGTGTTGTGTAGTGCCTTGTGTGCGTGGATGAGGAGCTTGAAGGGGATCCTCTTTTTCACCGGGACCCAGTGGAGGTCTGTCAGGTGGGGTGTGATGTGGCTGCGCCGGGGGACGTCGAGCATCAGTCGTGCAGAGGCGTTCTGGATTCGTTGTAGTCGTTTCAGGAGCTTGGTTGTTGTTCCTGAGTAGAGGGCGTTTCCATAGTCGAGTCTGCTGGCGACGAGGGCATGGGTGATGGTTTTCCTCCAGTCGGGGGGTATCCATTTGAAGATCCTGCAGAGCATTCGGAGGGTGTTGAAGCAGGAGGCGGAGACGGCGTTGACTTGTCTGGTCATTGAGAGGGTGGAGTCGAGGATGACCCCCAGGTTCCGTGCGTGGTCTGCGGGTACAGGGGCTGTGCCCAGCGATGAGGGCCACCAGGAGTCGTCCCAGGCTGATGGGGTGGTTCCGAGGATGAGGACCTCTGTCTTGTCTGAGTTCAGCTTTAGTCTGCTGTCCTTCATCCAGTCAGCTACGGCCTTCATTCCTCTGTGGAGGTTGGCTTTGGCGGTGTGGGGGTCTTTGGTGAGGGAGATGATCAGCTGGGTGTCGTCGGCGTAGGAGATGATGTTGAGGTTGTGTTGTCTTGCGACGTTGGCGAGCGGTGCCATGTAGATATTGAACAGCGTCGGGCTGAGGGAGGATCCCTGTGGGATGCCGCAGATGATCTCGGTTGTTTTTGAGCGGAAGGGTGGGAGGCGGACGCAGAGGAAGGATGTGGTCCAGGCCAGGGCCTTCTCCTGAATTCTGGCTTCGTGGAGGCGTGCTGCTAGGTTTCGGTGGCAGACTGTGTCGAAGGCTGCTGATAGGTCCAGGAGGATGAGGGAGGCTGTTTCTCCTTTGTCCAGCAGGATCCTGATGTCATCAGTGGCGGCAATGAGGGCGGTCTCGGTGCTGTGGTTCCTGCGAAAACCGGATTGGGAGGGGTCCAGGATGTTATTGTCTTCAAGGTAGCGAGTCAGTTGTTTGTTGACAATCTTCTCTGTTACTTTGGCTGGGAATGGGAGCAGGGAGATGGGCTGGAAGTTCTTGAGGTCTGTGGGGTCCGCCTTGGGTTTCTTCAGCAGGGCATTTATCTCGGCGTGCTTCCAGCTTTCCGGGAAGGTTGCTGTCTCGAAGGAGCTGTTGATTGTCTTCCGGAGGTGGGGTGCGATGTTTGTACTGGCTTTGTTGTAGATATGGTGAGGGCAGGGGTCGGATGGTGCTCCAGAGTGGACAGAGTTCATGGCTTTTATGGTTTCTTCGTCGCTGACATTTGACCAGGCGGTCAGGCGGATGGTGTGGGTTGTGGCCGCAGGGGTGGTGGTCTCAGTGGTGGGTGCGGGGGTGTCGGAGTTGAGGCTGTCGTGGATGTCGGTGATCTTGCGGTGAAAGAAGGTGGCCAGGGAGTCGCACAGGTCTTGCGATGGAGGGATGTCGTTGGTGTTGGAGCTGGGGTTGGAGAGTTCTTTCACGATGCTGAAGAGCTCTTTGGTGTTGTGTGCGTTGTTGTCTAAGCGGTCCTTGAAGGCGGTTCTCTTGGCGGTCCTGATGAGTTGGTGGTGTCTGCGGGTGGCGCTATTGTGGGCTTTATCGCTGTCAGGTGTTCGGTCGAGGAGCCATTTCTTCTCCAGTTTCCGACAGGTGCGCTTGGAGATCCGGAGTAATGTTGATGACAATATGCCAATTTCAAAGTGCTAACAGCTGCCCTATTAGTAGTAGCAATAGTAATGGAGGCAGGTGTGTTGCTGATAATGGTTTTTTGGAATGGGCGTGATAGTGGAATGGTAAAAGTAATGATCTAAAAGGGGCAGACCTTTATGAGAAATGCTATAGCTGTATAAGGGACTAATAATGAGACTGGTGGTACACCCGCCCTATTATGACTACGCCGGTGGGACAACCATAGGACCACTCCTATCCTTGATTCCGTGGAGGTGCCACAGTGGTCAGAGGCCATAATATGCTGGCAGTACAGCTGCGTGAGTTTCCCCACTGCCCTCCTTTTTATAGTGGTGAGCCAGCCAAGAAAAGTGTATTGGTGAGGAAACTAAGGGGGCCCCACAGGCCCCCTGGGTGAATTGGGGCACATGCAGGGGGGCACATTGTATGCCCCTTGTCTGTAACCACTCCCATGCTTCTGCACGGAATAAAATGCACAACATTGTGCATTTCAGTCTATGCAGGAACGTGCTTTGGCATTCCCATTGCAATGCCTTTCTAAGGCTCACTGTCTGGGACCGACTGAGCACCACCTGCCAGATCAGGAGTAAACTCCTAATCTGGTGGGTGGTCGGCGGGTGGCTTTGGCAGTGTGGCAGCGGAACACTGGTGTGGGGGGCCACTGCCACACAGCCAACGTTGTAATCAGGTCCTAAATGACAATAAAACTTACAAAAGCCTATTGCAGTTAAAGGATTGCTTTCTGTATGCAATGTGTATGTTTGTGAAACATAATTGAAGGTGGGGTGATTGAGTGTATTTATCCAGTGTTAAATAGTCCCTCATGGATTGCAAACACTCCATATAAGGTAAAATAAGCACTAACCAGTCAATAGCATGTAATAATTCTCTGATGGAGCCAAAGTTCCCATGTACATATGCCAAGGCAGACCTAAATTTGTGTAAATAACATGAACTCCTATTTAGTTGCAAAGGCACTCCTCAATCCCAGTGTAAATGCTACAACACCTCCAAATGAGAGCATTGGCATCTACACCTCTTGTTTTTGGGTTCATTTTTAGCCTGTCCAATCTCCCTCAGGACTGTTTGAGATGGGCTCACAGTAAGGCCATATGCTCGAGGGTGTTAAAGATTTTTGCCTTATATTTTTGTGTATCATCAGAAACATGCAGAATGCATTTTCACACTTAATTACATATGTTTAAACTGAGATAGTATTATTGCTTTTGAGACAAATTATCTATGACGTGTAGAAGTATGTTTTTCTGGTATATGTTAACTAGGACTTATTTTAGATATAAACGGTATCTTTTCAAAGATGCAAGTCACCCCCAGTCACTCACGCTTCCATCCCACTACAATCTCCCCTTGAACATTCTACAGCACACAGTTGAGCTGAGACGTACTGGTGTATGTCCATTGTCATTGTTTAGTCTACTCTCAATGAACTTCCCTGGTCAATTCAAAAAGCAACTTTAATTACAAGGTCCTTTAGCTGGTTCACTGTGTTCTATCCATTCACATAGCACATTATTGTTCATGTATTTAGTTTGTCCTAGCATTCCCAAACAACAGTAACATACAGAGTGTTGAATAATTATTTATGTAGTGGGTAAATGCTTAGGAGTTAAGTCAATAAGGCGTACATTTTTTCATGTGCTCTGATTTGCGGATGAAAATATCCTTTCCTCACAACACAGTGATTCTGCAGTTTTGTTAATTGCATATGTAAAATAAATTCACAAAACACCCTGTTTCGGGGGTGAGACATAAGTCTTTCCTGTTCTACTATGGATGCTGTCCTTTGTTCTCCCTATTTTGCTGCTCACTTGGAACGTACGAAATTGAGTTTCAACTCGGTCTCCTATGCAATTAATTTGGGAATTTTAGTTGGAAAATAATTTTGGGGCGTCTAGAATTTTGAGGTATCAATTTTGAGGTATCGCGCATCCACAAACAAAAATGGAAACAAACTTTTCTCCCCATATGAATAAACAACGAGGACAGGTTATATACAAGTCAACTTTAACAAATTCAAAATTAGTTAATTGTGATCACCCGAGTTTATTGGTCTCATTTATGAGGTTTTGACGCAGGGCAGCGCCACAAGGAATCTTGTTGCTCTGACTTAAGTCAAAACAAAAAGGCAGGAATGCACCATATCTATGTGATACAGTGCATTCCGAAACTTTTCCGCAGCTCCAGCGCACAAAGGGCTGCTGATTGTTTTTTTGCAGGTAGGGACACCTTCCAGCACAAAATCAATCAATTCAGGCGATTTCCTTTTCTATGTGTGCTGCATTCTGCAGCATACATAGAAAAAGGAAACCACCAGGAGAAATTAAAACATTTCTCCTCGTTGTGCCTCCCTAATGCCACCCTGGGGTGGCCTTAGGTTCTTTCGCATTTCCAGGTGTACATTTTCTTGTAAATCTGGGAATGTGTCCGGTTCCATGGGTGTTGCACGGGAACACCCACAGCAACACTAGCGGAACGCCCCTTTCACACCATTTTCTGCATGAAAGGGGCACATATTTACAAGGCCATGAAAAGCCAGTGGCTGTACGTGGCCTTATAAATATGCTGTGGCACAGTGCACCACAAACGTCGAAAATGTGACGTTCTGGCAGTGCAAAGGAGTTGGTAGGGGCTCACATATAAGGCCCTCTGTTTCTTTAAGTATTCACGAGGTACTGTTTGAGGCCAAATCAGCTACACCTTAAGAATGAAAAATATAGATACCCTAAACTTGAGGTGAACGTAAACAAATTTAAGCATGTAGCAAATATGTGTGCAGTGTCTGTTAAACATGATGTGGATGGAGCCTCTAAGTGATACATTTCTTGAAGTAGAAGATACCTTGTTACTGCTGTCCTTAAAGAGGATGACTTTGCATGGGTGGTTGCCTGTCAGAATAAATTAATAGTACAGTCGCTACTGGCTTAAAATAAAGGAGAAGGCCCTAACTGACCGCAGGAGACATGGCATGACTCGAGAAGGTGCCCGTCACCTGATGAATTGTGCCAAAGTGGTGCTAAAGATAATCTGTCAAATTAGCTTTTTTCTGCGGAAGAAATTTGACAGCCACTGTTCCTCTGCACCATCTTTTGAAAAGAGAACTAGTGCCCAGACACAGCAATTTGCAGAAAATGGTTGTAAAGAACAGAGGTAAAACGTGACAAATGTAAATGCCTGCAGTAGACAGCAAGGCCTTTAATCACCTGCTTTTCCAAACTTCATTTTGTTTTCTTTTTTGATGCTGATTGCCTGGATCCCTGTTTCTTTGGGTATTAGCACATACAGGACCCCAGTGGGGACTTTACTTCTGATGAATAACATTGATAGAGTATTGAGAACATTAGTACTGTTTGCTCTTTTATTACCGCGGGTAGTTGGTCATGATGGTCTACGGACTCCGTTTCAATGTTTTGTTAATTGTGTTTTCAAGGGATAATCATGGTGTCCAGTTCAGTCTTCAGAGCACTTTGCAAAAGTCAACTTGTGGGTTTAAAATACAGGCTGGTTACGGTTCTTGTGCATCAGCTGTAAAGAGCAATGGTCTAGGTAAAACTGTAAAGTTATAGGAAATAAAATGAAAAGTCCTGTGTTGTAGTAATTGTTTATAGAAAAAAAATTCTAAGAATTGTTTTTGTAATTGAATCTGTTTTATTATTTTTTATGTTTTTGTAATTGAATCTGTTTTATTATTTTTTATTTAGCAAAATTATATTTATTAAGAGCAGGATGTTAGGTCTATAGGGAATAAGATTGGAAAGTATTTAAAAAAGATGTATGAGGGTATAAATTTGAATTTTTTTAAATAAAATTAAATAGATTAGGAGCAGGACGTTTTATTTATAGGGGACAGGGTTGGAAATTATTTTTTTATTTTGTATTTTTTGTTTAATTAAAATAACTAGAAAATAAATTAAACATTTTATCATTGGAATGTTGGATTTATTAGGGATAAGGCTGGGGAGTATATATTCATGTTTATTTTTGGATGGGTATTTACAAAATGTAATAAATTACATTTAAAAATTATTTGAAGTGGAGTGTAGAATTATTATTGGATAAGGGTGTGGATATTTTTGGGGAATAATTAAAGTAAGTTCCCCTAAGAATAATCCTGTAATAGAGTCTCTCTCTCCGAAATAATTAGTGAAAGCAAAGGTGGGAAGTCAGCACGTTCCTTGTCGGAACTAAGAAGCCTCACACAACTAGTGGGCTGGATGACATGTCTCATTCAGCCTTTGTGGTGTTGTTTGCATCATCGGCTTCCTGCTCCTACGTCAAGCCGGCGCTGCAATGCCTGACGGGTAACAACACGTGTTACTCTTTAATGGAGATCTTTTGTTCCTTGCCGTGGTTTGCTAGCGTGTGAGGGACCTAGAAAAGTGAGGTAGTGAGCGAAGTGTGAGTCTTTTAAAAAAGGTTGGATAGTCCACAAAGTGACCTTTATTCGTGTGGCTAGCCACTTTATTAAAAAGTGCAAAGAGGGGTATTGAGAACCAAGATTACCATTAGTATGGCCTCACTTCAACCCTCAGACGTGGTCGACATGTTTCATGCCCTAAAGGCAATTCTTCAGGACCAGATAGTGCTCATAAACTCATTGAGTGCCCGGAGGTGGGCTAAGGGGTATATTTTATACAACCTGGTGGGTCTATGACTGGAGCAGGCTAAAAGTACTGCATCACCGTCAGACCTAGGGATTAAACAAGGATAACATAAACACTGTATATCAACACGCTAAATTATTGTGCGTTACAATTATCCCAAGTTTAAATGTAGCAACCAGGCATCAGTGATCCTCTAAGTGCTAAAAATATACATGTGACTTCGTGCAGAGAGAGAGACTTTTATTACATTCGTGAATATATGACCCAAAACATTATTTGGAACACTTGTGAATACTAGTCTTTTACTCGAGGTATGTTAATTTCTAACAACAAAACCTCTATGGTCAAGAAATTGTAGCTTATTTTGAACAGCCAGTGTCCCCCGGATAGGAAGACAGGGACTCAAAGAATTGAGGCAGGGGATGACTACCAGCACGTGCTAAAGCTTACCGTTGCAAAACCCTGTGTCAATCTACGCGGCTTGTTCGTGTGAAGCCTGCGCTAGCGGTAACTACCTGTAGGATAAATAAACAAGGGAGCAAGACAACTTGTCACAACCAGGTAGGGGTCAAGGGGAACTAAGTATCGGGACGGCCAGTGACCCACACGGAAGCCCGCCCCGCCAGGCTTTGGTCCACGGTAGGACATACCACCCGTCAAGGTCCGCCGCCCCGCCCGCAGGTGCCGAGCGAGCGCGCCGGTGGTCATAGGTGGGACCAGCGTTGTGGAGGGCCGTAAGTGTGGAAGTCCGTGTGACAGCGCCGACCATCCAACCTGCGGGGCCGCTGGACCCGGCAAGGGCAGTCCCCATTGTCCGCAGCCCGGCAGATGGCAAGGACCCATGCGGTCTCCATGGCGAGTCCGTCAGTATTAAGCGTCAAGGAATGTGGAAGACACTGGTGGCTTACCTTAGCGGCGCAAGGCCAGCGCCATTCATAACCTACCCCAAACACTCAGGCGTGTAGATACACGCGGAACAGCCGGTGGAGCGCTGGGACTCAGTCGCCATTAAATGCAGGGCGTTCGAGTCCCAGTCAGGGGGCGTGTCCATGATGACGTAGCCAGGGCGGCCAATCAAGAGCCTCTCATGTTAGTGGATGGGAATGGTAGTTTACTGAAATGCCGCTACAGTAAGGGATTAGGAGTCATGAGCGGGGAAGGCAATGTCTTAACTTTCGAACCCCAGAGGCCCACTAAACCATATTGTAGAATCTCATTAGCGGCTCATCCCTCTAAAAATTTTTTGAGTGATTCCCGGAGAGGGTATTGTACATGAAGGCAGCACGGTCAGGGGACGTCCCAAAACTAACGTGACCATCAGGGAGCGAAAATTCGAAAGCGCCCAGTGGGCGTCATCCAGGGAGATGATCAGCCCCCCGTTGGAGTCATGTTATGAAATGATGGTGGGGCTGTGGGAGATTGGGTTGAATGGGGGTAGTAGTAGCAGTAGGGACACCAGAGTGTGCAAAGGGACTAGTTAGGTCTGTCTATTCTCAGCATCATCCAGGTCTAGGCAGAGTGTTGATGGAGAGTCATAGGAATCATCTTGCTAGCTGATTCCAAGGGACAGAGTCATTCAGCCCACAGGTATCTAATTGTAAGCGGTGCACCCACCTCTGTTCCAATCTGTGTAGTGCTTGTTGATTAATGGATGGGTGCCATTCTAAGACTACCCACTTCATGCTTTCTGCTGAGTGGCCAGCTTCTTTGCAATGTTCATATAGCCTTGTGTGTGTCTTTGCACAGCGGATATTGCTGTTATGTTCAATTATGCGTATTTTCACAGTGCGCATCGTCATACCTATGTATTTGAGCCCACAGGGGCATGTGAGCATGTAGATACATCTGCTGCTGTTGCAGTTAGTATGTTTGTTTATGTGCCAAGTGAAAGATGTTGATAGAGTAATTACTTTGCTTTGTATGGACTGGGGACAGACGATGCAGTTACCACATCTAAAATGGCCGACCACTGGTGGTAAGTTCCAAAGCGTATTCTGGTGGTGGGTACTTGACTTCTTTGGTCAAGTGTGGGTCAAGGCATCCTTAAGGTTGGCAGATCTTTTAAAGGCAAAGCGTGGACGTGGAATGTCCAGTCCAGCAGAATTCAGAGTGCCCCAGTGGGAATTGATTATCTTCTTGATGAAGGTGGAATTCTTGATGTAAGTGGTTACACATGTGATGACATCATCTGCTGGCTTAGTATGTGTCTCCAAAAGGGCTTCTCTGTTATTGTTGAGTGCTCTTTTGACTGATTGTTTCAGGAGTCTGGTAGGGTAGCCCCTCTCCTGGAGCTTGTGTTGTAAGGTTGATGCTTCGCGTTTATAATCATTCACCGCCCTGGCTACGTCATCATGGACACGCCCCCTGACTGGGACTCGAACGCCCTGCATTTAATGGCGACTGAGTCCCAGCGCTCCACCGGCTGTTCCGCGTGTATCTACACGCCTGAGTGTTTGGGGGTAGGTTATGAATGGCTCTGGCCTCGCGCCGCTAAGGTAAGCCACCAGTGTCTTCCACATTCCTTGACGCTTAATACTGACGGACTCGCCATGGAGACCGCATGGGTCCTTGCCATCGCCGGGCTGCGGACAATGGGGACTGCCCTTGCCGGGTCCGGCGGCCCCGCAGGTTGGATGGTCGGCGCTGTCACACGGACTTCCACACTTACGGCCCTCCACAACGCTGGTCCCACCTATGACCACCGGCGCGCTCGCTCGGCACCTGCGGGCGGGGCGGCGGACCTTGACGGGTGGTATGTCCTACCGTGGACCAAAGCCTGGCGGGGCGGGCTTCCGTGTGGGTCACTGGCCGTCCCGATACTTAGTTCCCCTTGACCCCTACCTGGTTGTGACAAGTTGTCTTGCTCCCTTGTTTATTTATCCTACAGGTAGTTACCGCTAGCGCAGGCTTCACACGAACAAGCCGCGTAGATTGACACAGGGTTTTGCAACGGTAAGCTTTAGCACGTGCTGGTAGTCATCCCCTCCCTCAATTCTTTGAGTGCCTGTCTTCCTATCCGGGGGACACTGGCTGTTCAAAATAAGCTACAATATCTTGACCATAGAGGTTTTGTTGTTAGAAATTAACATACCTCGAGTAAAAGACTAGTATTCACAAGTGTTCCAAATAATGTTTTGGGTCATATATTCACGAATGTAATAAAAGTCTCTCTCTGCACGAAGTCACATGTATATTTTTAGCACTTAGAGGATCACTGATGCATGGGTGCTACATTTAAACTTGGGATAATTGTAACGCACAATAATTTAGCGTGTTGATATACAGTGTTTATGTTATCCTTGTTTAATCCCTAGGTCTGACGGTGATGCAGTACTTTTAGCCTGCTCCAGTCATAGACCCACCAGGTTGTATAAAATATACCCCTTAGCCCACCTCCGGGCACCCAATGAGTTTATGAGCACTATCTGGTCCTGAAGAATTGCCTTTAGGGCATGAAACATGTCGACCACGTCTGAGGGTTGAAATGAGGCCATACTAATGGTAATCTTGGTTCTCAATACCCCTCTTTGCACTTTTTAATAAAGTGGCTAGCCACACGAATAAAGGTCACTTTGTGGACTATCCAACTTTTTTTAAAAGACTCACACTTCGCTCACTACCTCACTTTTCTAGGTCCCTCACACGCTAGCAAACCACGGCAAGGAACAAAAGATCTCCATTAAAGAGTAACACGTGTTGTTACCCGTCAGGCATTGCAGCGCCGGCTTGACGTAGGAGCAGGAAGCCGATGATGCAAACAACACCACAAAGGCTGAATGAGACATGTCATCCAGCCCACTAGTTGTGTGAGGCTTCTTAGTTCCGACAAGGAACGTGCTGACTTCCCACCTTTGCTTTCACTAATTATTTCGGAGAGAGAGACTCTATTACAGGATTATTCTTAGGGGAACTTTGTACACCCTTTTTTGTTACATGTTCTTAGGACAGGTGCACTGGACCCCTCTAAACATTGTCCTTTTTTCATCCCCCTCTTTGTTCATATACACTGCGTGGGTTGCCCCCACGGGACACTTAGGTTACCAAGAGTGACACTATTTCACTTCTCTGGCCCATAACACACTGGGTTCTTGTCCCCAGTATTCCGCATTAGCGGCTTTATTTAATTCTTGAAATAACCTTGAACCAGGCCACACTCCGTGCTAAGATGGAAGATGTACCGGGTCTTAGCTTTGATGATGATGCCATTGCCGAAGCCCTCAGGGCAGCACCCAGCTTACTTACCATCTCGGCGGCCTCTGCCTCTGGCGCTACTAATGTCGATTGGGTCATACTTACCGATATGAAGAAAGAACTAATAAGGATTACGATGCATGGGATAATGATGACCGAATACCTGAGAAGTAAAATCGCCCCACAAGGCCTAATTGTGAACATCATACCCAGACTCTTCTTAGAAGATAAACAATTTAAGGTCGATTGGGTCCAGGTGTCCTGGAAATGCACTAAAGATTTACTCTTTCTAATCGTGCAAACATCTAAACGGTTGTCAGAGGCCTTACTAGAGAAGATTACAGCCATAGAAGCCACGATGAGAAGTGCTGTCAACAAGAACACCAAGGCTAACTTCACCACCAAACTAGCCGAGATCAACCAAGAAATGGCTGATCACCATGAATACCTCCTGAACCAGAAAACAGTCAAACTGCAGAAAGACATTGCAAAATTTGAGAAGGAGAAAGTTTATCCATACTTAAAGGAGGGCTTCAAGATCAAAAAGACAAGCTACTCCTCGGATGAAAACTCAGACAATAATAGCCGACGAGGCTCCAATAGCAGTGACTCAAGTGGAGGATATAATCCAAAGAACAACCGAGTTCCACAACACCCTAATTGGCAACCAGGGTACCACCAAGGACCAGTGTTCCATGGGCCCCCACACATGGCACTCCCGTGGCAATACCCCTTCTACCAACAGGGTCCACCACAATTTTTCCCTTCAAACCCGCCACCTTTTCAAGGCAGAGGTTGGGGCAGAGGAAGAGGGCGAAAGCGAGGCGGACAGAAAGGGGTCCAGTGGCAAGACCAACCAACACCACAGACCACGGTAGAAACCAGGAGTTCAACCAGGGGGAGAAGAGTCTGACGGTGAACCTCTCGAAAAGAGTTCTGACCCCCGCGGAAAATAAAGTTTTAGAAAAGGGACTTGGCTTCGTCCCCACTCCCATTCCTGATACTTTTCAGGAAATGATTGAAATTAAACAACTTTTCAGGAAGATACGCTTGAGAGCCTTCTTTGATGACAAACCAGAACAAGACAATCTAGATACAGGACTAAGGAAACCCTCCACCTTCACCCCCACTGATGGGATGGTCCCCCCGGAGATTCTGGCTTTTGAGAGAGCGGTTCTAACCAGCCTTACTAAGAAACCACAATGCAACCAATTCAATAACCTGACCAAAGCAGAGAGACAGGCCTCCCAGGCCCTAGGTAATGACAACACGATCGTCACTAAACAAGCGGACAAAGGGGGTGCCACAGTCATCCAAGATTATGACGAATATGACCTGGAATGTAGACGACAACTATCTAACAGTACCCATTATAGACCCCTCACCTTAGACCCTACCAAACGCCTGACAACTACCATCATGAGTCTTGTGATAGAGGGAGAAACCAATGAATGGCTATCAAAGAAGGAAGCAGAATTCCTCATCACCACCGAACCAGTAACGCCCTATTTCTACACACTGCCCAAAATCCACAAGGGGGTTACTCCGGTGCCAGGCAGGCCCATTGTCTCCGGAATAGGGTCCCTACTGGAACCTTTATCCCAATTTTGCGACGTCTTCCTGCAACCTATAGTTAGGAAAATTCCTTCTTTTCTTCAGGATACCAGAGACGTCCTGCGCCTGATTGATGACATGGATGGGAGGGAAAATGTCGATCTCATACTGACATTAGACGTAGAAGCCCTCTACACAAACATCCCTCAGCAAGCCACATTAGAGGCAGTAGAGTCTGCTTTGAGATCGGAGGAATGGACATCACCCACCCCCATCTCATTCATCATGGCTCTAGCAAGTATAGCCCTGACAGAGAACTTCTTCAGATATGAATCACAACTGTACCACCAGATCTGTGGCACATCCATGGGTTCTACCTTTGCGCCGAGCCTGGCATGCATATACATGGCCACCTTTGAGGAACACTTCATCTACCCCGCCGACACCAATCCATTCCTCGAACACCTGACCCTATGGCGTCGCTATATCGACGACATTTTGATCTTCTGGAAGGGGGACCGGACGAGTTGTGAGGCTTTCTGCTCATGGATTAATCTCCAGAACCCGTTTCTCAAATTTACGGGTACCATTTCTGAAGAATCACTCCCCTTCCTCGACCTTACCATCAGGTTGGATCCCACAGAGATAACCACCACTCTCTACAGGAAAGAGACCGACAGGAACAGTCTCCTCCTTTACCAGAGCCACCATACCAGAGCCTTGAGGGAGAATCTACCATTTGGGCAAATCCTGCGGATTCGTAGAAACTGCACATCGGTGAATGATTATAAACGCGAAGCATCAACCTTACAACACAAGCTCCAGGAGAGGGGCTACCCTACCAGACTCCTGAAACAATCAGTCAAAAGAGCACTCAACAATAACAGAGAAGCCCTTTTGGAGACACATACTAAGCCAGCAGATGATGTCATCACATTTGTAACCACTTACACCAAGAATTCCACCTTCATCAAGAAGATAATCAATTCCCACTGGGGCACTCTGAATTCTGCTGGACTGGACATTCCACGTCCACACTTTGCCTTTAAAAGAACTGCCAACCTTAAGGATACCTTGACCCACACTCGACCAAAGAAGTCAAGTACCCACCACCAGAATACGCTTTGGAACTTACCACCAGTGGTCGGCCATTTCAGATGTGGTAACTGCATCGTCTGTCCCCAGTCCATACAAAGCAAAGTAATTACTCTATCAACATCTTTCACTTGGCACATAAACAAACATACTAACTGCAACAGCAGCAGATGTATCTACATGCTCACATGCCCCTGTGGGCTCAAATACATAGGTATGACGATGCGCACTGTGAAAATACGCATAATTGAACATAACAGCAATATCCGCTGTGCAAAGACACACACAAGGCTATATGAACATTGCAAAGAAGCTGGCCACTCAGCAGAAAGCATGAAGTGGGTAGTCTTAGAATGGCACCCATCCATTAATCAACAAGCACTACACAGATTGGAACAGAGGTGGGTGCACCGCTTACAATTAGATACCTGTGGGCTGAATGACTCTGTCCCTTGGAATCAGCTAGCAAGATGATTCCTATGACTCTCCATCAACACTCTGCCTAGACCTGGATGATGCTGAGAATAGACAGACCTAACTAGTCCCTTTGCACACTCTGGTGTCCCTACTGCTACTACTACCCCCATTCAACCCAATCTCCCACAGCCCCACCATCATTTCATAACATGACTCCAACGGGGGGCTGATCATCTCCCTGGATGACGCCCACTGGGCGCTTTCGAATTTTCGCTCCCTGATGGTCACGTTAGTTTTGGGACGTCCCCTGACCGTGCTGCCTTCATGTACAATACCCTCTCCGGGAATTACTCTAAATTTTTTTAGAGGGATGAGCCGCTAATGAGATTCTACAATATGGTTTAGTGGGCCTCTGGGGTTCGAAAGTTAAGACATTGCCTTCCCCGCTCATGACTCCTAATCCCTTACTGTAGCGGCATTTCAGTAAACTACCATTCCCATCCACTAACATGAGAGGCTCTTGATTGGCCGCCCTGGCTACGTCATCATGGACACGCCCCCTGACTGGGACTCGAACGCCCTGCATTTAATGGCGACTGAGTCCCAGCGCTCCACCGGCTGTTCCGCGTGTATCTACACGCCTGAGTGTTTGGGGGTAGGTTATGAATGGCGCTGGCCTCGCGCCGCTAAGGTAAGCCACCAGTGTCTTCCACATTCCTTGACGCTTAATACTGACCGACTCGCCATGGAGACCGCATGGGTCCTTGCCATCCGCCGGGCTGCGGACAATAGGGACTGCCCTTGCCGGGTCCGGCGGCCCCGCAGGTTGGATGGTCGGCTCTGTCACATGGACTTCCACACTTACGGCCCTCCACAATGCTGGTCCCACCTATGACCACCGGCGCGCTCGCTCGGCACCTGCGGGCGGGGCGGCGGACCTTTACGGGTGGTATGTCCTACCGTGGACCAAAGCCTGGCGGGGCGGGCTTCCGTGTGGGTCACTGGCCGTCCCGATACTTAGTTCCCCTTGACCCCTACCTGGTTGTGACAAGTTGTCTTGCTCCCTTGTTTATTTATCCTACAGGTAGTTACCGCTAGCGCAGTCTTCACACGAACAAGCCGCGTAGATTGACACAGGGTTTTGCAACGGTAAGCTTTAGCACGTGCTGGTAGTCATCCCCTGCCTCAATTCTTTGAGTCCCTGTCTTCCTATCCGGGGGACACTGGCTGTTCAAAATAAGCTACAATTTCTTGACCATAGAGGTTTTGTTGTTAGAAATTAACATACCTCGAGTAAAAGACTAGTATTCAAAAGTGTTCCAAATAATGTTTTGGGTCATATATTCACGAATGTAATAAAAGTCTCTCTCTCTGCACGAAGTCACATGTATATTTTTAGCACTTAGAGGATCACTGATGCCTGGGTGCTACATTTAAACTTGGGATAATTGTAACGCACTATAATTTAGCGTGTTGATATACAGTGTTTATGTTATCCTTGTTTAATCCCTAGGTCTGACGGTGATGCAGTACTTTTAGCCTGCTCCAGTGATAGACCCACCAGGTTGTATAAAATATACCCCTTAGCCCACCTCCGGGCACCCAATGAGTTTATGAGCACTATCTGGTCCTGAAGAATTGCCTTTAGGGCATGAAACATGTCGACCACGTCTGAGGGTTGAAATGAGGCCATACTAATGGTAATCTTGGTTCCCAATACCCCTCTTTGCACTTTTTAATAAAGTGGCTAGCCACACGAATAAAGGTCACTTTGTGGACTATCCAACTTTTTTTAAAAGACTCACACTTCGCTCACTACCTCACTTTTCTAGGTCCCTCACACGCTAGCAAACCACGGCAAGGAACAAAAGATCTCCATTAAAGAGTAACACGTGTTGTTACCCGTCAGGCATTGCAGCGCCGGCTTGACGTAGGAGCAGGAAGCCGATGATGCAAACAACACCACAAAGGCTGAATGAGACATGTCATCCAGCCCACTAGTTGTGTGAGGCTTCTTAGTTCCAACAAGGAACGTGCTGACTTCCCACCTTTGCTTTCACTAATTATTTCGGAGAGAGAGACTCTATTACAGGATTATTCTTAGGGGAACTTTGTACACCCTTTTTTGTTACATGTTCTTAGGACAGGTACACTGGACCCCTCTAAACATTGTCCTTTTTTCGTCCCCCTCTTTGTTCATATACACTGCGTGGGTTGCCCCCACGGGACACTTAGGTTACCAAGAGTGACACTATTTCACTTCTCTGGCCCATAACACACTGTGTTCTTGTCCCCAGTATTCCGCATTAGCGGCTTTATTTAATTCTTGAAATAACCTTGAACCAGGCCACACTCCGTGCTAAGATGGAAGATGTACCGGGTCTTAGCTTTGATGATGATGCCATTGCCGAAGCCCTCAGGGCAGCACCCAGCTTACTTACCATCTCGGCGGCCTCTGCCTCTGGCGCTACTAATGACGATTGGGTCATACTTACCGATATGAAGAAAGAACTAATAAGGATTACTATGCATGGGATAATGATGACCGAATACCTGAGAAGTAAAATCGCCCCACAAGGCCTAATTGTGAACATCATACCCAGACTCTTTTTAGAAGATAAACAATTTAAGGTCGATTGGGTCCAGGTGTCCTGGAAATGCACTAAAGATTTACTCTTTCTAATCGTGCAAACATCTAAACGGTTTTCAGGGGCCTTACTAGAGAAGATTACAGCCATAGAAGCCACGATGAGAAGTGCTGTCAACAAGAACACCAAGGCTAACTTCACCACCAAACTAGCCGAGAACAACCAAGAAATGGCTGATCACCATGAATACCTCCTGAACCAGAAAACAGTCAAACTGCAGAAAGATATTGCAAAATTTGAGAAGGAGAAAGTTTATCCATACTTGAAGGAGGGCTTCAAGAACAAAAAGACAAGCTACTCCTCGGATGAAAACTCAGACAATAATAGCCGACGAGGCTCCAATAGCAGTGACTCAAGTGGAGGATATAATCCAAAGAACAACCGAGTTCCACAACACCCTAATTGGCAACCAGGGTACCACCAAGGACCAGTGTTCCATGGGCCCCCACACATGGCACTCCCGTGGCAATACCCCTTCTACCAACAGGGTCCACCACAATTTTCCCCTTCAAACCCGCCACCTTTTCAAGGCAGAGGTTGGGGCAGTAGAAGAGGGCGAAAGCGAGGCGGACAGAAAGGGGTCCAGTGGCAAGACCAACCAACACCACAGACCACGGTAGAAACCAGGAGTTCAACCAGGGGGAGAAGAGTCTGACGGTGAACCTCTTGAAAAGAGTTCTGACCCCCGCGGAAAATAAAGTTTTAGAAAAGGGACTTGGCTTCGTCCCCACTCCCATTCCTGATACTTTTCAGGAAATGATTGAAATTAAACAACTTTTCAGGAAGATACGCTTGAGAGCCTTCTTTGATGACAAACCAGAACAAGACAATCTAGATACAGGACTACGGAAACCCTCCACCTTCACCCCCACTGATGGGATGGTCCCCCCGGAGATTCTGGCTTTTGAGAGATCGGTTCTAACCAGCCTTACTAAGAAACCACAATGCAACCAATTCAATAACCTGACCAAAGCAGAGAGACAGGCCTCCCAGGCCCTAGGTAATGACAACACGATCGTCATTAAACAAGCAGACAAAGGGGGTGCCACAGTCATCCAAGATTATGACGAATATGACCTGGAATGTAGACGACAACTATCTAACAGTACCCATTATAGACCCCTCACCTTAGACCCTACCAAACGCCTGACAACTACCATCATGAGTCTTGTGATAGAGGGAGAAACCAATGAATGGCTATCAAAGAAGGAAGCAGAATTCCTCATCACCACCGAACCAGTAACGCCCTATTTCTACACACTGCCCAAAATCCACAAGGGGGTTACTCCGGTGCCAGGCAGGCCCATTGTCTCCGGAATACGGTCCCTACTGGAACATTTATCCCAATTTTGCGACGTCTTCCTGCAACCTATAGTTAAGAAAATTCCTTCTTTTCTTCAGGATACCAGAGACGTCCTGCGCCTGATTGATGACATGGATGGGAGGGAAAATGTCGATCTCATACTGACATTAGACGTAGAAGCCCTCTACACAAACATCCCTCAGCAAGCCACATTAGAGGCAGTAGAGTCTGGTTTGAGATCGGAGGAATGGACATCACCCACCCCCATCTCATTCATCATGGCTCTAGCAAGTATAGCACTGACAGAGAACTTCTTCAGATATGAATCACAACTGTACCACCAGATCCGTGGCACATCCATGGGTTCTACCTTTGCGCCGAGCCTGGCATGCATATACATGGCCACCTTTGAGGAACACTTCATCTACCCCGCCGACACCAATCCATTCCTCGAACACCTGACCCTATGGCGTCGCTATATCGACGACATTTTGATCTTCTGGAAGGGGGACCGGATGAGTTGTGAGGCTTTCTGCTCATGGATTAATCTCCAGAACCCTTTTCTCAAATTTACGGGTACCATTTCTGAAGAATCACTCCCCTTCCTCGACCTTACCATCAGGTTGGATCCCACAGAGATAACCACCACTCTCTACAGGAAAGAGACCGACAGGAACAGTCTCCTCCTTTACCAGAGCCACCATACCAGAGCCTTGAGGGAGAATCTACCATTCGGGCAATTCCTGCGGATTCGTAGAAACTGCACATCGGTGAATGATTATAAACGCGAAGCATCAACCTTACAACACAAGCTCCAGGAGAGGGGCTACCCTACCAGACTCCTGAAACAATCAGTCAAAAGAGCACTCAACAATAACAGAGAAGCCCTTTTGGAGACACATACTAAGCCAGCAGATGATGTCATCACATGTGTAACCACTTACACCAAGAATTCCACCTTCATCAAGAAGATAATCAATTCCCACTGGGGCACTCTAAATTCTGCTGGGCTGGACATTCCACGTCCACGCTTTGCCTTTAAAAGAACTGCCAACCTTAAGGATACCTTGACCCACACTCGACCAAAGAAGTCAAGTACCCACCACCAGAATACGCTTTGGAACTTACCACCAGTGGTCGGCCATTTCAGATGTGGTAACTGCATCGTCTGTCCCCAGTCCATACAAAGCAAAGTAATTACTCTATCAACATCTTTCACTTGGCACATAAACAAACATACTAACTGCAACAGCAGCAGATGTATCTACATGCTCACATGCCCCTGTGGGCTCAAATACATAGGTATGACGATGCGCACTGTGAAAATACGCATAATTGAACATAACAGCAATATCCGCTGTGCAAAGACACACACAAGGCTATATGAACATTGCAAAGAAGCTGGCCACTCAGCAGAAAGCATGAAGTGGGTAGTCTTAGAATGGCACCCATCCATTAATCAACAAGCACTACACAGATTGGAACAGAGGTGGGTGCACCGCTTACAATTAGATACCTGTGGGCTGAATGACTCTGTCCCTTGGAATCAGCTAGCAAGATGATTCCTATGACTCTCCATCAACACTCTGCCTAGACCTGGATGATGCTGAGAATAGACAGACCTAACTAGTCCCTTTGCACACTCTGGTGTCCCTACTGCTACTACTACCCCCATTCAACCCAATCTCCCACAGCCCCACCATCATTTCATAACATGACTCCAACGGGGGGCTGATCATCTCCCTGGATGACGCCCACTGGGCGCTTTCGAATTTTCGCTCCCTGATGGTCACGTTAGTTTTGGGACGTCCCCTGACCGTGCTGCCTTCATGTACAATACCCTCTCCGGGAATTACTCTAAATTTTTTTAGAGGGATGAGCCGCTAATGAGATTCTACAATATGGTTTAGTGGGCCTCTGGGGTTCGAAAGTTAAGACATTGCCTTCCCCGCTCATGACTCCTAATCCCTTACTGTAGCGGCATTTCAGTAAACTACCATTCCCATCCACTAACATGAGAGGCTCTTGATTGGCCGCCCTGGCTACGTCATCATGGACACGCCCCCTGACTGGGACTCGAACGCCCTGCATTTAATGGCGACTGAGTCCCAGCGCTCCACCGGCTGTTCCGCGTGTATCTACACGCCTGAGTGTTTGGGGGTAGGTTATGAATGGCGCTGGCCTCGCGCCGCTAAGGTAAGCCACCAGTGTCTTCCACATTCCTTGACGCTTAATACTGACGGACTCGCCATGGAGACCGCATGGGTCCTTGCCATCCGCCGGGCTGCGGACAATAGGGACTGCCCTTGCCGGGTCCGGCGGCCCCGCAGGTTGGATGGTCGGCTCTGTCACACGGACTTCCACACTTACGGCCCTCCACAACGCTGGTCCCACCTATGACCACCGGCGCGCTCGCTCGGCACCTGCGGGCGGGGCGGCGGACCTTGACGGGTGGTATGTCCTACCGTGGACCAAAGCCTGGCGGGGCGGGCTTCCGTGTGGGTCACTGGCCGTCCCGATACTTAGTTCCCCTTGACCCCTACCTGGTTGTGACAAGTTGTCTTGCTCCCTTGTTTATTTATCCTACAGGTAGTTACCGCTAGCGCAGTCTTCACACGAACAAGCCGCGTAGATTGACACAGGGTTTTGCAACGGTAAGCTTTAGCACGTGCTGGTAGTCATCCCCTGCCTCAATTCTTTGAGTCCCTGTCTTCCTATCCGGGGGACACTGGCTGTTCAAAATAAGCTACAATTTCTTGACCATAGAGGTTTTGTTGTTAGAAATTAACATACCTCGAGTAAAAGACTAGTATTCAAAAGTGTTCCAAATAATGTTTTGGGTCATATATTCACGAATGTAATAAAAGTCTCTCTCTCTGCACGAAGTCACATGTATATTTTTAGCACTTAGAGGATCACTGATGCCTGGGTGCTACATTTAAACTTGGGATAATTGTAACGCACAATAATTTAGCGTGTTGATATACAGTGTTTATGTTATCCTTGTTTAATCCCTAGGTCTGACGGTGATGCAGTACTTTTAGCCTGCTCCAGTGATAGACCCACCAGGTTGTATAAAATATACCCCTTAGCCCACCTCCGGGCACCCAATGAGTTTATGAGCACTATCTGGTCCTGAAGAATTGCCTTTAGGGCATGAAACATGTCGACCACGTCTGAGGGTTGAAATGAGGCCATACTAATGGTAATCTTGGTTCCCAATACCCCTCTTTGCACTTTTTAATAAAGTGGCTAGCCACACGAATAAAGGTCACTTTGTGGACTATCCAACTTTTTTTAAAAGACTCACACTTCGCTCACTACCTCACTTTTCTAGGTCCCTCACACGCTAGCAAACCACGGCAAGGAACAAAAGATCTCCATTAAAGAGTAACACGTGTTGTTACCCGTCAGGCATTGCAGCGCCGGCTTGACGTAGGAGCAGGAAGCCGATGATGCAAACAACACCACAAAGGCTGAATGAGACATGTCATCCAGCCCACTAGTTGTGTGAGGCTTCTTAGTTCCGACAAGGAACGTGCTGACTTCCCACCTTCGCTTTCACTAATTATTTCGGAGAGAGAGACTCTATTACAGGATTATTCTTAGGGGAACTTTGTACACCCTTTTTTGTTACATGTTCTTAGGACAGGTACACTGGACCCCTCTAAACATTGTCCTTTTTTCGTCCCCCTCTTTGTTGATAATAATTAAAGTAATTCAGATACATTATTATAGATTTTTAGTTTCATGAAAAAAACTTTGGTCATTTATAAAATTAATTACAATTTAAACCAAAATCTGAAAATTTATGAATTATTGATAATTATAAAAAATGTAAATATTTTTCTAAAAAGAATAAATAGTGGTATGCAATATTTGATGAGAAATTATTAATATTAGTTTCGAAAAAACAAACTGGTAATTTAAAAAAAATTACATTTCAAAATAATTTTTTTAAAATAATTTAATAACATTGATTTTGAATGTTGTAAAACCAGCATTTTTTTTAACATTTAATATCATACCAGATTGCAAAAATTTGCTATTAGGTATTACATAAATTATGCAAATATTGTAATATTTTATTTTATAATTAGCAAAAATATGTTACAAATTATTAAGACAATGCTGTTTGTTGTGTAAATGTATTCATTTAAAAATATGTTTTATATTTACTAAAATATTTTAAATAATATTATTCATAATTAAAGAATATAATTTTAATTACATGTTCATTACGTTTTCAAATATTGTACTTTTAAAGATGTTCAAATTTTAATATTTTATGTAATTGTGTATGAAATATATTTTAAAAGTTGTATGCATAATAGATATTTAAATGATGAGGTTTATTTTAATTTTGAATAAATATATTTATTGTTTTAGATGTTTACTTCGATGTTAGTTCAGCTTGTTGATAGTGTGCTATATTTTGGGTATCTTCTTTTGTAGTATTGGGGATATTATATTTTTTGTCTATTTAGTGTCCAACATCTTTATTTTGAAGTGGTAATAGTATAATTGACAATTTTACTGTCCAAAACCTTCCGTGCGATACTTTTCATTGCAGTGTTAACGGATAATGCTGCCGCTAAAGTGCCACTGCACTTTCCCTGAGTTAAGTGAAATGGGTTTGGGAATAGTAAATGTTGCCCCTTTGGTGTCCAACACATTCCCTGAATTATTTTATCTTGGAGCGGGAATAGAATATTTAATCCTTTTAGTGTCCCAAACCTTCCCTGGTATAAGTTGTATTTTAGTGGGAATGGACAATGTTGCTTCTTTAGTGTCCAGCACCTGCCCTGAGTTAATTTAGATTTTAGTGGGAATAGTAATTGTTGCCCCTCTAGTGTCCAACACGTTCCCTGACTTATTTCATCTTGGAATGAGAACAGCATATTAACCTTTTAGTGTTTAATACCTTCACCGAGATAAGTTGTATTGCAGTGCAAAAGATGAATGTTGTTTCTTTAGTGTTCAGCACCTTACATGAGTTAAGGTAGATTGGAGTTGGAATATTAAATGGTGCTCCTTAGGTATACAACACCTTCCCTGACTTAGTTTTTATTGGAGTGGGAATAGTATATTTAACCCTTTTAGTGTCCAAAACCTTCCCTGAGATAACGTTTATTGTAGTGGGAATGGACAATGTTGTCTCTTTGGTGTCCAACACGTTCCCTGAGTTAAGTTAGATTGGAGTGGGAATAGTAAATGTTGCCCGTTTCGCTGAATTATTTTTGGTGAGTGGGAATAGTATACTTGACAATTTTATTGTCCAAAACCTTTCCTGAGATGCGTTTTATTGAAGCGGGGATGGACAATGTTGCCCATTTAGTGACCAGTACTTTCCCTGTGTCAAGTTTGATTGGAGTGGGAATAGTAAATGTTGCCTCTTTATTGTCCAACACCTACCCTGAATTATTTTACCTTGAAGTGGGAATAGTGGGGCTGATTCACAGAACCTACTTAAGACAAAATCATAAACTTACTACTTTTGGTATTCACAGAAGGCATTTAGTTGTCTTAAGTTAGGATTTTCTCATAAGTTAGGATTTTGGATTTTGTAGTAAATTACAATTTTGTCTTAAGTTAGGATTTTGTCTTAAATTAGGATTTTGTCTTAAGTTAAACTTAAGACAAACTTAAGTTAAACAAAATCGTACAAAATTGTAATTTAAGACAAAATCCTAATTTAAGACTACTAAATGCCTTCTGTGAATACCAAAAGTAGTACGTTTGTGATTTTGTCTTAAGTTAGTTCTGTGAATCGGCTCCAGTACGTTCAAACCTTTAAGGGCCTTATTTTGAGATTGCTGGTTTGACCACCAAAATACCGGTGATGAGTACTTTCCAAATATATCAAGGCATGTGTGTATTTCGACTGCAGAGGTGTCAGGTGCACACATATGAATGATGTATGAGGAAAAATACCATATACCCATTACTGTGGTTCAGCCCAATGTGGGCAGTCCTTACGAAGGGTATATGGTATGAAAAGGACTCACCTGTTGGTCCATTTCCGAGTGGTCTTTTCCACAAACTTACCATGGTACTCTGACCACCAGCTTTAAGGCCACTGTGACTAAGGATTTGGGGTGCATATTCACCCGTTTCTTGTTCTTCCAGCCAGTTTCTGACGTGGATCCCTTTCCCTATGTCCCCCTTCACAGCAGGATCTTCATGCCCAGGATTACGACCCTGTTTGTAGCGTATGTTGATTTCTGTCTAGTGTGGATTGGAAGGCATTATGCTATCTTTCCACTGCATTGTTTGTTTTGCCTCCTGTGCCAAGGTGCTTTTGTAGACGTCCCACCATGGTATGTGGAATTTTGGCTGGCTTCTGTGTCCTAACCTATGAAGTCTGCCTACCCATGTGTCCTCAAAGTAGTCCATTAGGGGAGCTGCTTTGTCTTCATCATTTTGGTAATAGGTTGGCAATATGTGGCTACTTTTGTCACAGGGACAGAGGCTAGCACAATCAGTTTTTTTATTTCAAAGGCAAATTGGCTGTTGGTGGTGTATTCCACACTTAGGGCCTCATTAGGATGGCAGTCAGACCACCACCGTCAGGGTCTGAGTGGCGGCCGACATCCAGCACAGCAATCCGACTGCCGCATTATCATGCCTGCCATAGGGATTACAATGTCCCTTTCCGACATCCTTTCAATGGTGGTCAGAACGCCATGGAAACGCTGTCGGGAAATGACTTTAGAGGCCCCTAACTGGGCCCCAAACCCCTGTGGTTCTCTGCTATGACGCTTGGGGGGCACCTGTGATGTCCCCCCCCCAAATACCCATACCTCGTTTGACAGGCACCACATGGGCCATGGCGCAAGGTGCATGGATGTTTAAAACATCCCTTTTTGCATTGCACCTTGTGCTGCAGCCCCTTTCAGACCGCAGCAAAAGCATCAATGGAAAAAGCCATGATTGCGACTGCCTACACAGTGGTTATATCATAATTTGGCAGCTGGGACTAACGACTACTTGTCGGTCAGTCCCAGTCTCGCAGCAATGGCGGTCAGACACTTGTCTGACCACCATCGTAATCGGGCCCTTAGCGTAGATTTAAAATGACAATAACATTCCTGTATGGCAGTATATTTTTAGTATAGATTGGATCATAGCTTGTTCAAATTCAATAATAATTTTTGGGGGATAGTAGTTGTTTGTTTGCTGCTTAATGCGGTTTAGGAGTTCCACGTAGGTACTGCCTTGTTTATTCGGGATTAATTCTTGCACAAAAGGTATATTCGTTTTCTTTTAATTCACCATGAATGGTGTATAGTTGATGGAATGGTTTGGGAGATATTTTAAATGTGCCATCCATCATCCATGTTTGACATTGGCTAGTTTGAGTAAGTCTGGAGAGGAAGCAAATATAAGTATGTTTTTCATGGTTTTTTTTATCATGCATTCTTCTTCTCCATTGGTAGTTGTAAGCTGTGTTGGGATGTCTATCTCTCTGTATGTTTTAGAAGGAGGTGGGGTTTCACTGGTGGTCCTTTTAATTTCGAGTTATGAGGCATTTTAAGGTGGATATTTATTTTATTTTTTCAGTTTTATATAGCGCTGGCTAGACCCAAAGGAAACAGAGCGCTTTATATGTTTAGGGAATAGGTTTTCAACAAGTAAATGACGGGAGCCAAGTGGGAATCACAGGCGACCATATAGAAAAAGAAAATATAGTACAGAGCATTAAAGTAGACACAGTGAGAGCACAGTAACATATATCAATCAAGCAATTGGATAATGGGGAATAGGATAGAGTTCAAGTCAGCATAAGCATAATCAAATTGTCAGAGGACTTTCGACAGGAATTGTCCAAGAGAGTTGGGCCATTGGGAGACGTAGATCATCACATCATCTAGTTGAAGTAGTTGTTGGGTAACAGAGATTTGAGGTCCCATTTGAAACATGAAAAGAAAGGGTTGCAGTGCATGTCCTTAGGGAATGAATTCCAGATCTTGGGGGCCTTTCTGGAGAAGGAGCGTCACTGTTAAGTTTGGAGCTTCACAGAGCCCGTTTTTTTCCTCCCGGCGATAATTTAGATTCTAGCTATTGTTTTTTTTTAGCATGTAGTGCTTTGTGGGTAATACATGCCGTTTTGTAGATACACCTTCCTTCGATGGGAAGTCAAGTGAGTCTTTTGAGAGCAGAAGAGATGTGGTCAAACCGTTTCTGTGACTGTGGCTTTCAGGAGTTCTTCTCAGGGGGGCATTGCCATAGTCAAATTTTGAGAGGACTAGAGATTGTACTACTGTCTACAGATCTTCAAGTGGGATAAACGGTTTGATTTTGTTTTAGATATTTTAATGTGTAGAGAGCACCTTTGGCAGTATTTATGATGTGTTCTTTCATTGACAGGTCTAGGGTGATACCCAGGGATTTAGCAGAGTTGGACAGTGAGATAGGGCTTTTTAGTGCGTCCAGATTTTTGAGCCATTCTTGGATGGGTAGGAGATTGCTACTTGGGGAGAGGAGTTGGAGTGCAGTCTTGTTGGGGTTCAGCTTAAGGTGGTTGGTATTAAGGTTGCAGATGCAGGGTCTTCTGTGTTGTTCGAGTGCAGATTGAAGTCACCCAGGAGCACATCATTGGAGCCAGTTAGAGAGAGCTGAGTTAATAGATCTGTAAGTTCCTCAGAGAAGTGTGTGCAATCACCTGGTGGGTGATAGATGGTGCAGAGTTTGGTGGGAGTTGTGTCCTTAGTTTTGATTTCTACTCCAAGATATTTGAAGGCTGTGCTGTTCATGGTCTCTAGGGAGTTAGGTTGGATTTCTTTTTTCTGGATGATCGCAAGCCCACCCCCTATTTGCTCTATTCTATCTCTTCTGATGAGTATCCAGCTGGAGTGAGCAGGTCTAGTGTTAAAGATGAGTGATCATTAAGACAGGTTTCGGTAAGATAAGGAATGTTGATTTAGTAAGGCCTCGGAATGATCTGTGGAAGGCTTAGCAGCAGATCTACAGTTCATGAGCATACAGGACATGGAGCAAGGGTTATTTTTAGCAGAGTGCAGGGTAAGGACAGTGGTGCTTTGTGCAGTAGATTGGGGGACTATGCTGTCGAGGGTATATATTCGTGCTAATAATGATTACTGGGATTTTAGATACAGGCTTGGTGTTTGCTAGGGGGGATTTAGGGTTGTATGACTCTCTGAGTAGTTCAATTTCTTTGGAAGATAGGGGGTTGGGCTCTCGATAGGGCCTGTAGGACAGGCGGCTCAAGGGGATGGAGGTATGGTTGGAGGGACCATGGGCTGTTGGAGAACCTTAATGGGGAGTCCAATTTTCAGAGCGTAGCTGAGTGTTAAATTGGCCTGGATTACAAGGTTGTTTTTTTTACCTTGAAGAGGTCTTTAGCTAAAGAATACCGTTTCTGTTCTAGACCCTCATAAAAATGGTAAGGGTGTCAGTGAGGTTGCTTATTCTTTGAGTAAGCAGGCAAATGACAGGAGCTGAGTCTAAGGTAGACAAATGATTGGACATAGGGTAAAGAGGTGACTCTGGAGCAGGCAATGTGGAGGGGTTAGTTGGGCTGGGTGGGTTCAGTGATGGGGTCTGGGATATGTGTGAGTAGGGGTCAGTGTTTGACATTCTTGAATTGGCACTGATGTTCTTGTATATGCTGTGAGCAATATGAGACAATGTAAGCAATATGGGACAAAGTTTTGATGTGGTCATTGCTTGTGGAGGGAGGGTGTTGTGGGGGTACAACTGGAGCTTACTTGATTCTGGCATGTGTCGGGGAGCAGCATAGATGCTTCGTATAGTGGCTGGAGTCTTGTAAGTGTATAGGGTTCTGGGCAGTTGAGCTGGGTGGGAGATGGGAGGAGAGTTGGCTCCAGTTGAGTTTGAGAAGTAAGGAGAGAGGGAAGTGTTGGTTAAAGATGGAGAGGTGATGGTCTGCTGCTTGAATTAATATGTTCCTCATTTTTTTTTCCGGAGTTTTATATAGTGCGTACTAGAACCGAACCGAATCAGTTATCAGAGCGCTTTACATAGCACCAGTTACATTACATGAGGACACACTTTCATTTTATTTATTTTTTTAGGCACGGGGAGATTAAGTGATTTGCCCAGAATCACTGGGGTTTTTTGGTGTTGTTACCGAGACTCGAACCCAGATCCCCAGGTCCGAGGTCGAGCGCCTTAGCCGTTAGGCCAACCCCTCTCCTCATTATAGAATCAATATGCACATCTCAGCTCTGAAAATTTGGGAGGGGGTAGTGATGAGTTTTACCATAGGGGATTTTGGTTGTTTTTGAAATTAGAAGTAGTGAGAGGAAAATATTTCTCCATTTTGCAGGGCGTTTACTTTAGAAAATGAGATCAGTTTTCGTATTGCCATTGATCTTGCTATGGTAGGTATTAGTGTTTCTGGAAGTTGTTTAAGTAGGTTGTGTTTGATTTTTTTTTCTTGCATTAATAGAGAGGTTTTTGGTATATTTTATGTTCCATGTGTTGGGGCTGAATCTCTTAAGTTTTGCATCAAGGGTGGTAAGGTATGGTAAGTCATCATGGTTGATCCTTATACTAGAGTCTGTGTTTGAGCGGGGCTGTGGTGTAAAGTGAAGTATGTGCAGATGACTGAGAGTTGGCAGCTGAACCTTTTTGATGTGGGCACCAAATATGTCAACCGTATCTTGATTTTTAGTCCACTATCTATCATTATGAGTAGGGCTGTTGAGCATTGGCCTAATACAAGATGGACAATGCTCCTGGTTCTCTTTGTCTTCTTTCTATTGCAGTGGGGATGGGCTAGAGAGGTCTTACTTCAGTTTATATGGTTCCTTCATGAGGTAAAATAAAGGGATGGTCGACATGGGGGGGAACCTGCATTGGTCCCAATGATTTGTTCTTGGGTGATTTATTGGTGATGGGGCTTGAGTAGTAGTTCAATTTCCACTATCCATTGGTGAATTCCCTTTTTTGTTTTCTATGACTCCATTTATTAATTAAGGGCACAAAATTACTGTAAGCAGGTGTCCCCCCTAGATGCAGTGAACAAAATCATGAATTATCCTCTACTTTCCTTTGCTTCTAGACTAGAAGAGTGAGGTGCCTTAGGGCAGTGCAACTGCTCTGCACCAAGATATCCAGTCAGTGCCCCCAATCATCACCTTCCAACATCCACTATATGTGAGCTCCACCAGGCAGAGTGAGGGGGAGGAGAGAATCAAGGGGGCCAGTGGCGGTATCATCTGGGAGGCAGTCAGTGATATTAAGGAAAGCTTTGGTGTGATACTACATGCCTCCACATCGTAAGACCCGCCCATCACATACTGGGATTGCTCAGACCAAGCCAGGGTAGCACAGCAGAGCCAGAAGTGCCAGACAGGAGGGCTCTGCAGAACCCTCTGGAGGGAGGACCACAAGACAGTTCAGGCCACTGAGCAGCCCAAGAGCCAGGGGGAAGCTCAGAGGAACCCAGACATCACCATATTCCCAACCACGGGTCCAACCAGTTTCCCACTCATGGAGGATCACGGGGAAAATAGTTCCGTTGGCAGCCACTTCAAAACAATGTACCGCCCTCACATGATCAGCACAGCAGCAAGGGACCGGTCAAGCAAGGAAGTCACTGGGGAGGCGAGATAGCAAGGGAGCAGCAGCCAGCTCACCTCAGACTGATGGGGAGGCCACTATCCCTGGGTCTATCAGACAGAATGTGTTCCTTAGTCAAGTGATTGTGCGCAGAGGGCAGAATGGGTCCTGCGCACATCCAGAGTCTCCTTTTTTGGCCTCGCTGATGCCGCATTCAGAGAGCAAGTGCGAGTCCAACCAGCGCACCGTACATGCAGGTCAGCGAGAGTCAAAAGAACAAAGATAACCACTAGGATCCTGCCTCCAGAGGATCGATGGGGGGTGACCACCGCAGAGTCCAGGTGCTGGCCCAAGTTCATCCGTCGTTCCACAGTCCTGGATCCCTTGCACGGGGGATGTGGTCATTTGGATTCTCCTCCGGTGTTCTTGCTGATGCTGATTCCAGTGAGGCAATATCCCATATGTTCCATGACAATTCAAATATTAACTTCCACGATAGTCTCCAAGCTCACTATGTTCTATAGATCAGTCCAGATAGTGGGTGGCTTGGTGAGAGAGCCTTTGCAAGGGATTTACGCTGCTGGTGATCCCTGGCTTCTTCACGGTCGGCCATTTTGTCTCTCTATCACAAATTCGGTATTGTCACCGGTATTGATGGTAACTGGCCTGTTATATGTTCTGGTATGTGGGGTAGTATATCTTTAAGAGTCTGTACTGTGGTTCTTGGGAACTAGTGCTTGCTTCACTTATATTTACGAATACTTCTCTCACTTCTATTTCTGTTACATTGGGAGGGTGATTATGCTCTTTCACATCAATTACTACAATTTCTCTGGTAGTTGCCCTCCCATAACATGCAGTAGAATAATACTTGGTACATTTCCAATAAATATGTTGAGTGGAAGCATTTTCTTGACAGTATGTGTATCTCATTTAACACAGTAAAAGTTTCCCCTTCTGTGATGTTATCAATTTTGCACCTTCTGCCATTATATCTTTAATTACTCTAATAAGATTAATATAGAAAAATAGTTACTAATGATTTTTTTTTAATAATATACAGTTGAATAGACAATTTTGCTTTTTCAAAACTCTCTTGTATCTTGTTTAACAAAGTTTTGACTTTGTGGAACCTTTTCCTTTGGCAAGCTTCTTCTTGAAACAGGTGCTTTTTACTGTTGGAAGAGAAAAGGTTGTTTTATTTATTGTACATACTATATTTTTAGGTTATTCCAAGTTTTAACTGTTGCTGTTTTAGTACGTTTAAAGCAGTTTTTTAGATATACTTACTTTTTTTTGTGGTATTTAATGTGTGCTTGTTAACGGAGTTAGTTGAAGTTTGAATAATCTGTAGAAAACGATTCATTTAACAACTGTTAGTAATTGTTTAGTAAGAATTGTTTTTTACTGTTAAAATTATTTAACTTCCTATTTTAAATAAAGTAGTTACTTACTTGGAGAAGTGATTGTATGGTTGTATATGTTGTAGGTTTCTCTTTTGCAGGGAAAATACGGCAAAGTTTCCTCCTCTTCAAATGTTTGGCATTTTCTGAGCTATTTTTTGGTTAAATTATTGTGGCTTTCATATTGTTTGTTTAATTGGATAAGCTTTTTTATTGGTTATAGTTTTGTATAGTTTAATATTACTGTTTTTTTTCAGCTTCCTTTTAATCAGGTTTTGCAGTTATATCCCAAGTTGAAAAACAACAATAATTATTTTTTATGGGCGTGTTAGAGATAACCTATTTCATTTAATATAACATTTTTTTCATTAAAGAAATAATATTGTTTGTAAATATAAATATGTGTTGTATGTCAGTGGGATGTAAAGATGTGTAACATATAACTTTGAGGAGTTTTATGTTGATATATTGTAAATGTATTATTTTGATGAAGTAACATATTATATTTTATTTGTAAACTGTAGATATTAATATAGCCTTATAGCCCGCCGTAGCGGGCTATGCCGGCTATTAAAGGCCCGCTGAATCGTTAAAGGCCCGAGCCGAAGGCGAGGGACTTTAACGAAACAGCGGGACTTTAATAGCGGTATAGCCCTGCTATGAAGGGCTATAAGGCTATTAGAACATTCTGCCACTAGAGGGCAGAATGTTCTAACAAATTAAACAAAGGATTCTCGAAGCTCGAGGGGATATAAATCCCCTCGAACTTCGAGAAGCCTTTGTAGAACACTGGAATGTTGCTCTGCGGGCCTTTACCGTCCCTAGAAGCAGGGAGCACTCCATTGTCTGCAATGGAGCTCCCAACATTCCAATGTTCTAATATGGGATATATTTGTCACTCTTTGTCTAAATAATGTGTTTTTTACTTTTTAATTATTTGTTTTAATATTTATGGAGTAGATATTCTCGATTTTAATATCTTTCACATAGACTATGCTTAGGTGTAAGGGACGATATTTTTGTTTCCGATATTTTTGTTTTCAATATATGTTAGTTTAGATATTTTTGCCGTCAATATTTTTTTATATGTTATTAGTGACTTTTTAAAATTAAGTATATGTTCTCGATATTTTTGTTAATGTTATTTAGGTTACGATAATTCTGTAAGTCGATATTTGTGGTATCAATATTATGCCAGTGAACCCAAGAAATTGATATAGATATCATGACATACTATATGTGGTTTTCCCAATTTTAGACTCCCATTACCTCCTGAACCCTCAATCGTCCGGGACCACATTCATCCAGGCACCTCACGTAACCTTGCTATTACTCAAAACATCTCCTTTTCACTATCCTCCTGCCGAGGCTCTTCTCCTGAAGGACAGACCATACAGTGCAGGCACATCCATAAACCACAGTGATTTTGTGTAAACTAGTTGCATAAGTTGTGCGAGACCAGGGCTGTCTTACTGACCTATGCCTCACAGCTTAAGGATTCTCTGCAGTGGTCACTCCTGCCAGTAAACCTTAATTGTATTGCTCTTCACTGCTTCCTCGTACTGATGGCATCTCTCAGTGCAAGTGTGTTGACTTCGTTCAGAGGTGCTCTGTTAATCCAACAGCAGGGATCTAGCATGCATCTCCCCATGTTATTAAATGATGCTGCAAAGAAAGGGTAGCTGAATTTTTACAGGAGTTTTTTACAAACCCTGTTTACATCATTAGGCTATGCATCAATCCGTTTATTAGCCAGCTTCACCGGTGGGAGCCTGTTTGCCACGTCCCAGAGATTATACATCGGGTTATTAACTATTACCCACTCCCTACTTATAGCCTCTGGGGTTGTTGTTAACCAAGAATGTCACCCTGGGGGGTGTTGCTAACCTGGGGTATGACTATCCATGCCCTTTATGTGTGTGGTTGCAACCCACACACATATCTACATGTTATTACTTATGTGGAGAGGCATTAACGTGCATGGAGTATGCACGGTACATGTAGATTACAATCTCACCAGTTTCCTATGTATGCATAGAAGTGACCGTGTTCGAGGAGCAGATCAGGATGGGCACAGACAATTCGACCAACTACCACAAAGCATTCACTTTTAGGTTATGATAAAATTCTAAAATGCACTTTTAAAACTGCATGTTTCCACAACGTGGAGGCATGTTATTCTTACTGTTGTAAAAAATAGATAAGATAGTGCGGAGTCCTCTACAAAAAAAGGGGGAGGGCTGTTCGCCATAGTAGCAAGGTGGTTGGATCGACGGCAGATTGTCCTTATTAGCATAATTACGGTAAGGGCTCTGGTGTGGCTAGCCTGTGTAAAGCTTGGGACAGAGAAGTGTCCAGCCCATGAGCAGTAAAACTGGTAAATAATATTACGGATTCACAGGAAAGTGTGCTTTAGTGTATGTCTTGCGGTGTAACCAGACCATCAAGCTATGATGATACAGCTAAGGACCCCTAAAAACATGTGGTCTTACAGGTGAGGTGTGTCTCCTCTAGCCCTCATTCTTGTTTGCATTTTTTGTCATGCTTTGTACTGGTTTTCAACCTTTTCTCTACACTCCATCTGACTCTACTCTCTTCCCTTTCCCAAAGATCCGAACCTTGCCAGCATTTCCTACTTTATTAGACGTGAAATAAACCATCTTGGTGTTGGAGCCCACCGGTCAGGCTCATACCTCTTTCAAGAAGCCATATTTTGATGTTTCCTCTCTGAAACGGAAATTATATTAATTTACTATCCAACAGAAGTCGCTGAATATTTGGTTTCAAGTATATTTGAGGAGTGCTTGCCATAACAATAATGTTAGACCTGGTACCGTTGGCGTGAGTCTCCCTTCCATTTTTTGCTGTTGTCTCCTCTGTTTAATATGTTTTTGCTGGTTAAATGCTTTGGGCACTGTGCCACTGCTATTCAGTGCCACAGTGAAGTGCTCCCTATTGTTAATTATTGTAATGGATTAGTGACTCCATGATTACCTTATTTGATTTACTTGTCAGACACTAGTACAGTGCACCATGTGTGCCCAGGACCTGTAGATCAAATGCTGCTAGTGGGGTTGCAAACTAATATAACACCAGATACCTCTCTCACCACAAATCAAACAATATTCTTAAGACCATCAGAAGTCATATTTATTAACTCTGAGCTTTTTTTTCTTTTTGTATATAACTCTTTCTTCTTTTCATTGAGTTTTTTTCCTTATTACACATTTAGAACATACAACTCATTATTGTTTTTACAAACAGTGTAGACACACATTACAATATTTACAAGTCACAGATATAGTACATCCTAATGTTCTCAAGACAAAATTAATACATGACGACAAACCATATACATTCAACGTAATCTCACACAAAAACTATAAATGACAGAATTAGGGGGGGGGGGAAATAGGGGAGAAATCCTTTGTCCTACAGTTATTTTGTACATTTGGCGGGACATGTTCTATCTAGATCCTCGATACCTAGTGATTTTAGAGGTCCTACAGGGGTCAGAGTAATAGTCAGAGACTCTAACGTCTGTGCTTGTTCACTCAAGTTCAGACATTACACTTTTCTGTGCGTTCCTTTTCTTTTGTGGTTACTCTTGGCCTTACAGAGAACATAAGCCGACGCGTTTCAACCTTCATGAACGGACCAGGAATTGTTTAAAGTGAAGATATTAATCAGGGCAACTTTTATTTTCGTGTAGGACACTGCAGCTTTCCGGTCTTTTAGGCCTTTCTAGACCTGAAAGGGTCATAGATGGTGCAGGGATGTCAAATGCCTGTTTCTTGTATTCTCCAAGGTACAGAGAAGTGAGAGAGGTATCTTTTGTTATATAAGCTTGCAGCACTGAATGTGCCACCCACCGAAGCAGCCTGTAAAGTGTGTCTCAGGCCTGCCATTACAGAGCCTGTGTGCAGTCTATTACTGCCATGTGACTTGGTAAGTGTACCCACTTCCCAGTCCCTAAAGATTCCCTTTTCTACATGTTTTCCACCCCTACGTTGGGCCCTAGGGTAGGGTGCATTGTGTGTGAAAGGTAGGACATGCTCTGATGTGTGTGGCATGTGCTGATAGTGAATTACAGCTAATTTTGTTTTTCACTATTGCAAGGCTACCTGTCCCCATAGGCCATAATGGGCAGTTTGATTATAACATCTTATAATCCTAACTATCCCAGGGAGAAAAAATACATATTTTAGTAAAGTTGGTTTTAACATTCTGTGTTTTAAAATGCCACTTTTAGAAAGTAGGTACTTTCTGACTTAACCATCCAGCCTGTCTCTGCTAAGTGGTGTATTGCATGTCTGGTTTGTGAGGGAGAGGAGTGCTTGGGCCTCAGCAGTCAGACGTGTCAGGGCTGGGCTGAATAGGACCTTGGCTGCACAGAGAGTGGGTGGCAGAGATTTCCTTTCACTCCCCTGAGCACTCATAGATTAGAGAGTATACCTGGCCTAGGTCTGCTTTCAACAATGCTGCCTCCACCTCCTGCCAGGAAGCTGCACAGAACTGGTTCTGGCAAGGTACAGGCACCCTCTTCCCTCAGAGGACAAAGGATTTACTTGTATAAATATTGAGGCACAGACCCCAGAACTTTAGTTCGCTTCTGGACATTAAGGTGGACCTTTTGCCAAGGAGAAGAATCAGAGAATCTGCAGGAGTTATTGACTTCCACTGTGTCAGTGTGTTGCTTTCTGGGGTTGGCCTGCAGTGGTTACTTTATTGCCAAGGAAAGGAGAAAGACTTTTATTTGCAACTTTCATCATCTTGAAAAAGAATCTCCAAGGGCTTGAACTGTGAGTGCCTCCTGCTGAAGCCTCAGGGATACAAGACTTCACCACCAGCTCCCCCCTGAATTTCCTTGCTGGGAATTCTATCTGCGGAACCCTTCGTGTTGTTGAGAGCTGGAAGCGCGACTCAACAAGGGGAAGGGTGTCACATCCACAGCTGTTGCCATCGCATAATCGGAGAAGCATGTCACCATTGCAAGGGTCGCCGTCGCATCACCGGAGAAGCGTGTCTCCGTCGCAGCTGTGTGTTGTTGCATCTCCGGAGAACCGTGTCTCCACCGCAAGAGTCGCCTTTGCATCACCGGAGAGGAGTGTCGCAGTGCCTGTCGCGGCTCCAAAGTTACAGGTCACAGAGTTGCCGCACTGCCGTCAGGCGTGCATGCGTCATATTCACGTCGTCGTATCGCATCGTGGCGCCATCTTGTCGCATTGCAACCGGAACGCAGTACAAGATCGTCTCATCACCTCCTCTCCGGTAAGGAACAGACGCAGCACCTACTTTGTGCAAGCACTGAGGAACATATGCATCGCCTTCCCCGAACCAGTGAACCACCTTCTGTTCTCCCTGTGAACCTTTTGTTTATCTTGCGTGACGCATCCAAAGGTACTTTGTGAGAAACGTGTCGTGTTCACCTTTGAACTAACTTATTTCTACCAAGTACCATGGATTTTTGTCATTTGGGTCTTGTGTTAAGTCTGTATAAAGAATACTTATGTTTATAAAACCTGTGTTGTGTCCATCTGTAGTGTTTTCACTGTATTACTGTATGTGTTCACAAATGCTTTACACACTGCCTCTGAGATACGCCTTCCTGCTCGTGCCAAGCTACCACAGGGTTGAGCAGGGGTTATTTAGGAGTGTAGCCCCCTTACTCTGGCTAGAAGCAAGGGTCCCTATTGAAGGTGAGGTGCACTCTGACCTGTGCAACAGATCAGCTGCAAAGAACATATAACATTTTGCATCTAGGTAAGCCCCAAAATCTGATGTACACCTTACAAGGTCTCAAGTTCGCAAGAAGAATGCCTAAGCACATAAGGCTGCGTGTACTGAAGTGTGACCCCAGAGCAACCTCTTCTCTAATCCAGTTCTTCTGGAGAGATCAGGTGCCCGGGTTTGATGTCGTCTTTGTGAAGCGGTGTCGGAGCCATGCACATCCAAACCTCTTTCACAGTATTTGGCCGCAATAAGCTGCACTAATTTGGCTGTAAAGTATCTCCCCACCCCTACTACCTGCGGTCCCACTTTTTTGATACCCATGCTCACCTCTCCTGTGATGCTGTAAGTTTGGGGGCACCAACCCCTGCTCCGACTCCTTTTACAGTGTGCGACCTCAGCAGCCGGCCATTCTTCCATGAGGCAGGGATCTTCATGGATGAACTTTCCTGCTCTTCTCACATCCTGCAGGATGCTTGAGGTGTCCCTGTGAAGCCCAACCCATTTCACATTTCTTTTCTTCGGCGAGGGGGGAGTATGTGCATAGGGTGCCCTTTTGCCCCCTCATAAAACCCCCTCGCGGCCTACTATGCTCCCCCTGATTGGGGGGGTATCTACTGCCCTGGGAGCAACCAATCCTGATTGCCCCCCTTCCGCGGGCTCTCGCCTTGGTGGGGGAGGGCTTCCCGCCTCCGGGCGGAGTTTGTCCATTGGGTACAGCTTAGTAAATATACCACATAGTCTAAAATATCTGCAACGTCCAAATTGAGAATTCAGTGGCATCGATATGTAACCACAGCAAGGCTCAAAAATTGGATCAACGCGATTGCGAGAAACATATAACGATGTAGTGCTCTTCATTTAAGTTAAATACAACTACTTGGAGAATTTTATATGAAATTATTTCACAGACATTTTCTCTTAAGATAATATTAAATTCAAAACTGTGCTCTGTCATATATATTTGTAAGGCAGAAATTAACCATTAATCAGGAGTTTAATATTACTAGAGTTTCTACATATCATTGATTTGAATTTGCACAGTTCACAAATAGTAGGTTTACTCCCAGGTTTATCTTTAGCTGTCTCACCAGCTTCCTATAATTAGAAAAATTCAGAAACAAAAATGTAAACATATACAAATACATGGATGGAGTTTGGATCAACCGTCTTCAGCCATTGGTTGTCTGTTCAATATCCAATTCCCATTTCACCTCTATAAACCAAAGCATATAGCATGGTCAATTGATCAGCCACTTCAGCTACTGGCTCTCTTGCACTGTGAGTGGCAAAATGTTGCCTAATCACATATGCACATCTGCCGAAAAAGAAGTGCACTTCAGTGCAAGGATCATGCGCCAATACTTTGCCAATGCATTTTACTTTCCAATGTTTAGCCTTTTTAGTTTTTGTATTCATCCTTGTGTGTTTAAACTATGTCTTCAGGTTACAATATTTGAAAGCCAATAATAACTTTTCTTTCTTACAAGATGAGTAATATTTTCCTGTAATAATCATTCAACAGAAAAACAGGCTTCTATACCTGTTCCAAGTACACCTGCCTGCTGGAAAGCATCAGTACTAGTCGATTAAAATTATACGTGAAGGCTGCATGTTTTTTTACGTAATGTGTTTTAAAGCATGTGACTGGCAGGTTCAAGGCACAGAATTTTTTTTCTTCTACTCTTCTTTAGGTTTTGGCGTTAGCCCAAAACTTTTGATTTTACTGAAATGACATGCTATATTTACTTATAATGACCTTCAGCCAGCTTTATTATTCATTGATTTATTGCTGTACCATTTACATTTTCTTCCACTCACTACAGGATGCAGCATGGAGCAGTGTGTCAGCCCACTTCAACCTCTGAATAACTTCACTGTGATTAACTAGGAACACATCCTCACATGTGGTTTCTTACAGAACCAGGGACTACTAAAGCAAAGTGTGCTTTTTGTGAGCAAAACATTTTTTTGCTTTTAGTCAATTTTTCTTTTTTTAGTATTGTTGATGGCTTAGCAATTTCCTCCCAACAAAAACGTTTTAGAAAAAACATGACAAAATAAAATAAGAATTGACAAAGTGAAAAAGTCTGAAAACGAACGCCAGACCTATTGGTTTTGCCAATACTTGTTATTTTTGTGGCATATACTTAAAAAAATATATATATTGTACCAACTTGCCAGTGTTTGTTCAGTCTTATCTGTTAGGATAGATACCCCCCCAACGTGAGCACATGCGTGCATTTTTCTTTCACGCATAAAAATTATAAATATTAACCTTTCTAAAGCAAATATGTGGAGCACTTTCAGTGGCAATAATGCACTTCTGTTTATTCTTAATCTTGATGCCCAGCACCTTACTGTGATAAAAGATAAAAGCATTCTTCTGTGCCATCTAGCTGCTGATTGCACTGAAGAGAGATAATGTATTCCATCCCTTCCCCTTGTCCCTCGGAGTGGCATGTCCTGCCTGATACAGAGCTCCGCTGGGCTTCGGGTTAATTCACATCATTACTTCCAGAGCGGTGAAACATTTGCATTTAAGAGCAATATTGAACTCTGTAAGGACATCCCCTGGAGTGAGCACTGACTGATTGACAGTGCTGGAAATGTAGGCCCTTGGCACGGTTACATAATGAGAACTGACATGATCGTCGATGTCACTGTTCTCTCTACCCTACTAATGTGCCGGCCCCGGACCCATGCTTCATGGGAATGGGAGGAGCACACTGTGGTGCCAAACTTATTCTCATTGGGTTGGCTGCCTGCTGCAGAGATGTGTGTGTACTCTGCATATCACACGTTGGATCTGCCTTCTGCAGAGATGTGTATGCACTCTGCAGATTCCATGTTGCATCCACCTGCTGCATAAATTTGTATGTACTCTGCAGATCCCAGGTTGGATCCGCCTTCTGCAGAGATGTGTATATACTCTGCAGATCCCAGGTTGGATCTGCCTGCTGCAGAGATGTGTGTGTACTCTGCAGATCCCAGGTTGGATCCACCTGCTGCAGAGATGTGTATGTACTCTGCAGATCTCAGGTTGGATACACCTGCTGCAGAGATGTGTATGCATCTACAGATCTCAGGTTGGAGCCGCCTGCTGCAGAGATGTGTATGTACTCCGCAGATCTCAGGTTGGAACCACCTGCTGCAGAGATGTGTAAGTACTCTGCAGATCCCAGGTTGAAACCGCCTGCTGCAGAGATGTGTATGTGCTCTGCTGATCCCAGGTTGGACTCACCTGCCACAGAGATGTGTATGTACTCTGCAGATCTCAGGTTGGATACACCTGCTGCAGAGATGTGTATGCATCTACAGATCTCAGGTTGGAGCCGCCTGCTGCAGAGATGTGTATGTACTCCGCAGATCTCAGGTTGGAACCACCTGCTGCAGAGATGTGTAAGTACTCTGCAGATCCCAGGTTGAAACCGCCTGCTGCAGAGATGTGTATGTGCTCTGCTGATCCCAGGTTGGACTCACCTGCCACAGAGATGTGTATGTACTCTGCAGATCTCAGGTTGGATACACCTGCTGCAGAGATGTGTATGCATCTACAGATCTCAGGTTGGAGCCGCCTGCTGCAGAGATGTGTATGTACTCCGCAGATCTGAGGTTGGAGCCGCCTGCTGCAGAGATGTGTATGTACTCTGCAGATCCCAGGTTGAAACCGCCTGCTGCAGAGATGTGTATGTGCTCTGCTGATCCCAGGTTGGACTCACCTGCCACAGAGATGTGTATGTACTCTGCAGATTCAAGGTAGGAATGCCAGCAAGATGGACTCGAACTTCAGCTGGAATCATATTAGCACTTTGCAGTCAGCAAACTGCTTTCTAGTACTCCTATTTGTTGTTATACTATCAATTAAGATAAAGATGATGATAATAATAATAATAATCACAATGATAATAACACTGAGTACTATTGATAATAATAATAATAATAATAGCGTCAATCAATAGAAATATTGACAGTATGTTCGCTCACGTCCTCCTGTTTGTCACAAAGAGTTTAGCATCTCTCTTCGGGGACAGCTAATATTGTGAGTTGTGGTACATAATTACCAATAGTTCACTACAGCAGTGAGATATAAGACTTTTCGATCAATTTCATGAAAACATTTAATAGCAGTATTATTCATTTTAGGCTTAGGATTAGAGGAAGGGTTACTTTTTCAATAAAATCTGCCTGGTAACCCTGACGTTTTAATCTGGGCACCAGAAGGATGTTTAAAACAGGAAAAGTTAAGAAGACGCGAGGCTCTAGTTATCCCTACTTCCTCTTAGGGTCAACTTGTTTATGCCACGTGTGTTCTCAAATGATCACGGCTTTCATCAGGACCAGTTATACTACCACAAACCACAGCTATTCTATAATACTGACATAACCGTTGCATTTACCATCTAAACGTCAAGCACACCTAAACCAGGGACACCAAGTAGCTAACTATAGATTTTGATGCAAATCCGAAACAATTTGGATACACTAACCGGACTTTGAATTGAAAAATAACACCTACTTGGGGGGCGTGGTCTCGCGCCGCACGGAGATGGCGGCTCGACTTTGAGCTCCGCTCATACGCGGAACTCTTTTCATTATTGCAGCCTGTTTTCTGCCTTCCAAAAGGATTATCCTGATGGATTTTGACGCCTGATGGGTCGGAGCGGCGATTGAGGCCGTTCTGCCCGTTCGTCCTTCTCTGCATAGACCGGTGCCAGCGGCAGTGTTTGCTCCTTCTCACAATGCGAGCGGCTGCCATTTTATAACAGCCGTTCGCCTCAGCAAACCTGCAGGTAATCCAGCGGTTTGTTTCTGATATGAAACACGCGGCAGCATATCTTTCTGTTTTTGTTCTGATATTTCTCCTCAGCATATCAATATAATAATGTATAATATATAATGACAGAAAGAAAAATAGGATAGCAAGTTCATTTGATTTTTCTTTTATTGTCTAAACCCAACAAGCTTTTTTACTACTTTCTTCATTTTACTTGGGTATTTGAGAAGATGCTGATTTCTCCGTTTTTCTGACCTCCTGAACTACATGTCAGTCACATGACTGTTATGTTTATCACATTTTTGTCATGTCGTCTAGCCTCATGATAATCAGACATTTGAACTAAATAAATACTGCCAGTGCTGTTTTTCCCTGGTTCATTTGTCAACTAGTATCAGAGTGCAAACGAAGGGTGTCGCTATTCTTGCCTGGAAATCATTTCTATTTTTGCTTGTTTCTCTCTGGAGAATTTTCAAATAATACTGCTTTCTCTCTAAGTATATGGGCAGACTGAAATCTTCATCAAAGTTAATTCTCGCTTTTCTTCACATCATTTCAAGATGACTAGTGAGTCACCAACTTCAGTCAGAGCATCGTTTACAGGTACCAAGCCTAAGAGAGCCAAAAATGACCCTCCATCACCCATTTTATCTTCTCAAAATCCTGTACTTGACATTATTTTGGATGAGGTGAGGGGGCTTAAGTCTTTTATGTCTACAACTAACGAGAAACTTCAACAAATAGAAGACCGATGGATTAATATGGAAGTCAAGGTATTAGATATGGAGCAATGTATTAGTGACTTACATGATGTCTCCACCAAAATTCCGTTTCTGGAACAGGAAATTCATCGTCTCAAGCTCCACACTGAGGACCTTGAAACTCGTAATAGATGCAACAACCTAAGTCTTTATGGTCTGTCAGAAAATATTGAATGGCCGGATATGGTTATATTCTTAAAGAAATTCCTTCCAGAACCTTTAGAGCGTCCCCCAGACCCTTCATTAAACATTCAGCGAGCCCATCGCCTTGCTAGTCTTCATCCTCATGCTTCCAAACCTAGAGGAATTATTATGTTATTTTTGGAATTTACTGACTTAATGCGCGTTTTATCTGCAGCAAAGACTAAACTTCACCTCAAATGGACTGGTCATAACATCTTCATATCACAAGATCTCTCTAATGCTACTAATGCAGACAAAAGGAGTTTTTGGCTCTTCGTCCTCAAATGAGACAAATGAACATTCGATATGGTATTCTCCATCCTTGTTTATGTAAAATCACTCATGAGGGCTCCACACATTCCTTCGACGACCCTATTAAACTGAAGTCTTTTCTCCAGAATCTTTCTACTAACACTAACAGTTCCGCTGGTTCCGCATTTCATCCTTAAGGCATATGTATTTCCTCTGCATCTTTCTTTCTATGGCTGTTCATACTTCTAATCTTTTTATCTGTCTTTCTGCCGTTTCTTCTCTCGTCGGTCTTGTGGCGTCCCATGCATCAGTCATTGCCATTTCCTCTTAGATCTGGATCTCTTTCCTTGATCTATCTTCTTCTTTTTCTTCTGCTTCTGCTACCCTTTTCTTTTTTTCTCTCTTCTTCCTCATTTTTGCTTTCTATTTTGTACATGTTCTTGTTTAATGGGTTGCATGTGTTCAATTGTGTAGTTCACTGTTGTATACCACATTTACTTTATTCAATTCTTGTTTGTTTGATGTTGTTTTATGTATTGCATATTTTCACTAATATTCTTTATTGTTATATAAATCATTTTTTGCTTTCCTCTCATATATGGTGTTTTTATCATTCCAGCTGTTCCCCTGAGGTGTATCATCTACTTTCATGTACTACCCTTCCACCCCTCCATTATGTGTAATTTTGTCACGTGGAATGTTCGTGGTCTTGGCCATCCCGTCAAAAGACAAAAGGTACTCTCTCATTTATCTAAATTAAATGCTCAAGTTTCATTTATTCAGGAAACTCATTGTAATGAAATTGAATCGCTCAAGCTAAAACGACAATGGGTGGGTCAGATTGTGTTCTCTCCTTCAGCTTGTAATAAAGGGGGCATTGCGATTCTGTTTTATAAGTCATTACATGTACAAATTTTATCTACGCAAAATTATGCTGATGGACGTTGGGTAATGGCTAAGGTTGTTATTCACAATAAAGAGCTAGTCCTTTTGAACATTTATGGCCCATTCAAACCGGACCCGGAATTTTGGAATTCTATTAAGATTTTACTTTCTTCCATTAATTGTCCGAATATTGTAGTTGCTGGTGATTTCAACCGATGGATGAACCTTTTTTCTGACAGACAGTCTAAGTGTAAATTCAATCCAGATAAATCTCATAAAGCCTTCCAATCTGCCATTACCTCTCGTCCACTATATGATGTTTGGAAAACTTGTAACCCTGATTCCCTTGAATATACCTTTTTCTCAAATGTTCATCAAACACGTTCTAGAATTGATTATATTTTGGTTGGTAAATCCCTTCTCCCATCTATTCAGTCCTCGGAGATTGGATCTATTTTTACCTCCGATCATGCTCCTGTCCTCCCTGTTTTAGACGTCTCCTTAAGATACCCCTAAAATTTAGCCGTTGGAAATTAAATAAATACCTATTATGGGAAACATCCTTTACAATGAAACTTTTACAACGCAGTGCTTTTACAACGCAGGTTTTACAACAAAAACCATTACAACGCATTGCACTGGGGGGCGCTCTAGGATAGGGAATAGTTTTAATTTACTATCCAACACCTTCCCTACTATCCACGGGGACTGGAGTTGGAATAGTGAATTAAACTATTCACTATCCAGCACCCCAAAGCGCTATGCGTTGTAGCAGCATGCGTTGTAAAAACTGCGTTATAACAGCATGCATGGTAAAAGCATGAGTTGTAATGTCATACATCCACCTATTATCTGACACCCTTTTCATCTCTGAGGCCACTTCCTTTATTAATGGATTTTTCTTACTTAATAACCCTTCTGATACCTCTAATTCTAATAATTGGGACGCCTTTAAAGGCTTCTTTTCGGGCGTTCACTATTTCTTGTGTAGCCAAGAAAAAGAAATTTAGTCGAAATAAGTATATAGCATCGCTGCAACAACTCAAATTATTGGAACATGCTTATTTTTCTTCTAAATCTCCTTCTGCTTTGCATGAATTGATAAAAACCAAATCTGAACTTAATAAACTAGCTACAGTTAATGCTTGTAATGTCCTCCTTAAAATCAAATCTAAATATCATGGGGGCCAAGATAAAGCTGGTAGGATGCTGGGTAATTACCTAAGGATTAAGGGCCAGATGTAGGTAAATAGTATTACCTATTCTTAAATACCGAATCATACCAATTCGGTATTTAAGAATAGGTAAATAGTATGTAGGTAATTTTTCGGTAAATTTGACCGATTCTGTAAAATTCGGTATTTACGTAATCGGTATTTACTGATTCGGTAATTGACATTCATTCCTATGGGCCTGAAGCAGGTGCAAACAAAGGGGGATTTGTTTATTTTCTCAAAAAACGGACACACTGAATGTGTCTACAGTGCATGGCAGAAATCCAGTGTGTCAGATCCTTCTGCCATTGCGTAAACATGGAAGCTTGTACAGGAAGGGTATACCACGAGCATGAATCGAATGCAAAACGGTGAACAATCTCCTCTGCACCATAGAATGATGCCGTGCATCATGCAAGGCAGCCTGTATGTGTGCCAGCACAGAGGATGACAAAAGCTGCAGGTCGACTTTAGGTACGGTGTTAGCCAAAGACATGTGATTCAGAAATAATTCGATGTAAATTATAATTATTTTTAGGGCTATCAGCCATTGGTCTGTTATTGTGTCAGTTACCTTTTTCTTCCACCCACTGCAACATATGGCGTGGGCCAATGGGTAAGCCCACTTCAGCTACTGCCTACCTTCACTGTGAGTGAGAGCATTTTGTTCTTTCTCAAGACACACATCCACATATAAAGTAGTATCTTTAAGTGCCAGGGACTACTATAGCAACGTGTGCTTTTTGAGACCAAAAAAACATTTCTACTTTTAGCCAATTAATTTTGTGGATTGATGAGGGCCCTTTCGAATCCTCAGTAGTAAGGTTTTGCAAAAAATCATGGGAAAACAAGGTAACTGTTGACAAATTCAAAACGGTGGTGGTCAGCTACAGACCTATTGGATTTGCCAGTGCTTATTATAGACATGCCCAGTGCAGTGTTTTCACCCGTGCACAAAGCACAACAGCACAACAAATTTGGATGTTGTTGTGTATTGCATGAAATCGCAATAAATCGTGATCTGAAAGAAATGCTAGGGCACACTAGAATCTGTTGTAGTTGGTGATGTAAAAAGTAAAGGTTTCATTTTTACACTATGCACCTGGGCTCATTATAGCTGCTGGACAGAGTGAGGACTTGTATAGAACATTGGCCGTTAATTCTCTGTTATCAACATTTCCAACACTTGACATTCTGCCTATCATTGCTTTTCCTCTGTTCATATTCTTTTTTTTCTTCAGATCAATGAGCTCTCACAGCCCACTTAGCAACAACTATGATCACTTTCAAGGCAAGGCATTCATTTTATTTCTACAACATTCCTCCAGGTTTCAATATTTATGAGCTTGCAGTCTATTATGGTGACTCTATGTTCTTCCCCATATGTGTCACTTAAAGGCGAGTAAACTAAGATTAAGGCTAAATAGAGTAATGGGTTACGTTATTAATTAGAGTACTCTTGTAATACATTTTTTTGACATCATCAAGCAAGGGGGATACCCCAAATGTCTTTGACTACTATGATTTACTGAATAAACACCACAAACATAAATTTTGCAGTTTGGGTACCAAAGATCAATCTAGCCTGAGTTTACAGTTTACCCGCCAGGTCGAAGCAGACAATCTAAGAGCTCTCTCACTACACCATTTGGATTAAGGTTTTCTCTTCCCTGGGATAGTGCAGTAATTACATAATTTACATCACTTGCATCTCCTGTTGGTTTGACATTTGAAACATTTGAATATCATAGAGATCCATAATGCCATACCTCTCATTGTCCTACCTCTTGCTTGTCAAAGGAGTCAAAATGAAAGGTCTTCTGCAAGATGAAGACATCAATGAAGAGCACCTGTTTCTCGCCCTCACAGTCCCTAAGTCGGGTTCTCCACATATTCCACCTATTTGGTGCCCACTCGGGGTCTACGATTAGTTGGACCAAGTCCCAACTTTACGTGTTGTGGGGGGAACCACCGCATAAGACATACCTGTGGCATTACGGAGCTTAGAGTACCTCAGCATCTTCATTACCCCAGATCCGACTTCATTTTATGAGTCAAACCTGCTCAAGCCCTTGACTCGTCTGCAATCAGACGCTAAGCATTGGCGATCACTCCCCCTAACCCTTCCAGGGCGGGCAGCACTTTTTAAGATGCAAGCGCTACCGCGTTTTCTATACGCACTGCAAAATATCCACAATGTGATTCCAACACCTAATTTACCAGTATTGACAGCGTAGTGCAAGGACTGCTGTGGGAGGGGTGGGCACCATGCATAGCCATGAAGAAACTGACAATGGGATTGTATGATGGGATATTGCATTACCTGATATTCAGCTCGGATGTATGACGTTACAACGCAGGATATTACAACGCCTGCCTTTACAACGCGGTTTTTACATCGCAAACCTTTACAACGCATAGTGCTTTTAGGCGCTGGATAGTGATTTATTTAATTTACTATTCCAACTCCAGTCCCCGTGGATAGTAGGGAAGGTGTTGGATAGTAAATTAAATATATTCCCTATCCTAGAGCACCCCCCAGCGCAATGCGTTGTAATGGTTTGCGTTGTAATGACTGCGTTGTAATGGTAGTGCGTTGTAAAAGTTTCGTTGTAAGTGATGTTTACCATTCAGCTCTATTACCCAGCATCTCAACTGGTTGCGGTTAATAGGTGGGTGCATGGGGAGTACGACAATCCAAACTTTCGCACAGACCGTTGGCTTTTGGGATGGGGAGGATACAGCAGAGCACTCTACACAAACAAATCCCTCGCGGGACCCACCGCATGCACAGTGGAGGTCTGGCATTGTATCACTAAGAAATGGGGCTGGCATAACAGGCTTACAAAAGCGACATCACTCTGGGAACCGGATATGCTGAGTCAGCTTAGCAAATATCCTGGATTTGACAGTTGGGATATGATAGGCATTTCAATCGTGGGGGACATGTGGGTGAGGGGTAAACTGGCCACATTTGCTGACCTGCAGACCAAGGATCAATTAGCGCCAACGGAGACCTTTAGGTATTTACAGATCAGCCATGCCGTCACAGCTGCCATACCCAAGGAGCTTCCTCTGCCTGAATCCTCTCCACTGGAGGACAGATTGATACTTAACCCTATGCCCACAAAAGCTGTATTCCTTACCTATAAAAAGCTGTTAAATAATCGGCCTGATCCTATGCAATGCCTGCGGCAGTGTTGGGAGTCAGACCTGGGGAGCATGGATGATGAAGACTGGCGCAATGCACTGGCTTCTCTGAGAGAAGTGGCTATCCCAATGAGATTGCGCCTGGTCCAACTGAAAATACTCCACTTCCACTGTGTATACTATGATGCAAAGCTTTTGTTTAAGTTGGAAAGAAGGCCTGACCCCTTGTGCCTTCGAAATTGCAACCAGCTGGGCACTTTCTTCCTTACCTATGGGACTGCCCAATAGTGAGACAATACTGGGATAAGGTTACAAAACAGATGGAGAGAGCATGCAGCAAGACTCTGAAGGCCTCCCCCCAGTTGTGCCTCCTTAATACATGGGAAGCCACGGACCTCACGCAAATTGAGAAAACAGTGACCTCACTGGGGTGGGCCACTGCAAAACGCAACATTGCGCAGAGGTGGGGGGTGGGGACTGCCCTGTGCTGGCGAGATTGGGCTATTGGCATGGATAGAGCAATGATTGCCGAAAAGGATGTGTTCCAACATAGAGGGTGCCCCCTGAAATGGGAGCATAAGTGGGGGAGGTGGAATAAATACAGAGGCAATATATGTTTATCTGCATCAATTGAACTGCAACGTGAAAGACGCTTATTGCTGGATGAGCCTGGGAGTGATGCTGTGTCCTCGCTCCAAAACACCCAACTACCTGCTCGATTACAAGATGCCACTTGGTGTGCGCGTATTGTCTGCATGCTTATCCACCTTAGCACTGGATGCCTAATGAACTGGCTGGACACTGTCACTCTGGTTCAACATTGGGATGTGAATTGTGCTTATTGAACGCTCTCTGTATTGCAGCATGTGACTCTGTACTGTAGACCCGACTTTTGCTTTATCATTGCCTTGTACCTTTTCTTTTCTTAATAAAAATTGTTTAACATTTTTTTTTTTTTTATTGATGTGGACCAGTTTACTCCAGTCTGTTTCTTTGAGTCTCCTCGTTCTCCCAGCTCAGCACCCAATGCCAATATACAGGGCCCAAACTGCTGTACGCCTATCTATGATTTAAGATAAATATAATTTTCCCACACCTACTATGGCAGCACATGTTCTACAGTTGTAATGTATCCAACTCATTTGGATTAGTTGTCAACAAACAATAAATGCACCTACCTGCTCTGTAGATACCATTCCCGATTAGATGAGTGAACCTCCCATGGCCTTAGATTGAGTGGACACTGAAAACACTTCCCTCTATTGCCTATGTCCATTATACTTTAAACAAATATGTTTCATAGAATAGGTTTTTACTTGACTTCCTGCTTTTGCAAGTAGCAAAATAATTTCTAGAGGGGATATAAGTAGATTAATACCTGTAACGCAAAATGTTTTAAATTATGCTAACGACTTGCTAAATGTGCAGCAATTAATGTCCTCAGGATGCATTCACACTGCCAACCCTTCAGTGCAAGCTAGTCACAGACCACTCTTTGCATCATATATCCCTAAAAATGCAAACTCTATTCTTGATGCTTCTATTTAACCAACAAGGGCCTTTAATTTGAGTGACTCTATTCTCTCTGATATTGGCCATTGTAAAGGTTCTCATATCAAAAAAAGGTATGGGGAGAGGGAAGTTAATTGATGGTGTTAAAGAATGCCCTTACGTAGGTTGACCACAAAACCTCATGATTTTGTAAAACAAATCCTGGAAGTGCAACGGATTAGCGAAGGGGCACCACAGAAAGTGGCTTTCGCATTACAAAGTGGGAAGTCCCTCAATCACTGAGGTGACATTCTTCATTACTGGTCTCCTCGTTCACTGTAGCTGTGACATTGTTATCCATGATAGGCTCTCCCAAAAGCTCTTTGGTTGGAAGAGTAAGTAAAGTAGGCTTGACTTTTTTTTATTTGTGTTGTCGTGTCCACAGGGACGAGAAATCTGAAGTGTATAAATTATAGGAGGGCCATTCTGTGTCATTTGAATTGCTCACTGCCTATCACATGTTTAAACACACGAAATCCAGACAAACTGTATGAAGCAATACCCTGTCATTATTCCAACATGTTTTACCGCAATCTAGGGCCTGGATGGTCCGGGGCATTTATCAGGATAAAGGGTCTACAGTGAACTCAACCCATTCTGTACCGTGTGACACGCCTGTGCATCAGTCCTGAAGGGAAGTACCAGTCTGTCTCGTCATTCCTCAATTTTGCTGAGGAATGATGCCAAGGACTCATACTACATATTTATGCAACCCCACAGGTCTCAGCATGGTGTCTTCATTTAAAGCTTCACTTGATCAAAAGTACAGTGTTGTATGAATCGTGTTGTCTTCTCAATGAAGAATCTAAATGCAATATGATTGCAAGTTTTTTCACAGACAACATTTATGCTAACAGACTGGCAAGAGACTGCCACTTAGATGTAAGCACCTACTGAGACAAACGGTAATTTAAAATGACAAGACAAATCAGCCTAATGGAATATATTCTCTCCCATTATCCCAGACATCCAAAGGATGTGGATCAAAATCATAAACGAGGAAGTGCAGTGCCTGGAATACCAGCATACAATCCACCCAGATGCACTGTGGTACATGAAGTGGTTGATAACACTCCCTTCAGTTGAAAGTCTTTAGTATTCACCATTGTTTGTGCAGCCAGTGTTGTGTATCTATAGATACGTCTTTCAGAGTGTTTGTATTTATTTCAGAAAACAGTAACACTGATTTTGAGAGTTCTGGCAATGCAACTTCCAGTTGTCTCAGGTTTCTGTACCACTCCCAGAGAGTAGGTGGATCCCCATCAGATGGTCATCCCAACAACTCAGCAAGGAGCCAAATAAAGCAAGGGGAGGAGCAGCAAACTGCCTGACATACTAGAACACAATTCGCCCAGCTGCAATGTGGTAAATGCTGTGCATGATAACACTCACTTCACATAAAAGTCCAATGAAACCAAGCCATCTTCATTTCTTATATGATCTCACCCCAGCAAAACTGGCGATTGAATACTATGAAGACACTTTTTTTTCTCTCTGGCTGCAGATTACAAACTACTCTGTATCACTCAATCAGTAGCCAAGGTTTTCAACAGAGATCATGATTGCCCCTCTCCTTAGCCACTGAATAATCACATGTACACCCTTCTCAGCCTGGCAATGGAGGAGTCTGTCACTGAACAACTATATGTCTAAACCTAAAATCATCTTCCCTCGGATGACTAGCAATCTGGTCTCAGACCAGGCATTGCATTAAATAAGATATTCGCAGGACTGTTGATGATGCTTCTTGACTAATTGGCTTTGTCTTGAATTGGTCCAAGTCACACATTGCTAAGGATGCCCGACGTATAAAGACTGGATACTCTTTTTCAACACAAATTCAACTACCTCTAGGTGTACCCCGAAGAACCAATTCTTGACTGGCTACTTTTCAACCTATTTGATGAAGCACTCAGTAATCTGCTGCCACAGCATTCGGTAAAATTTCATTAGTATGGTGATGAAACACATCTCCACTCTGGCATTAATAGCACAATTTGCCAACTTTGTATCAGAGGTACAAATAATAATAACCCCCAAATAAACTCCAAACTCAATTTAAAAAAACTGATTCTTAGACCTATCCCCTAAGCATAGCCATATACTTAACCTCAAGCTCCTGAATGACTTGACAGAAAAACTGAAATCCACTGGCATATTTCGACAATCAGTTGCACCCTTCAAATTACTAGGATTCATATCATACTCGATTAACATAAACTCAAACAAATAATTTAGCAAACAATGCCACATACCAGCTGAGGTCACAATTCCACCTATTGGGCTAGTCCTGTTTTGGGTGCTAACTTCTATTTGTGCCAAAAAGTGAATTCCCATTAGGTTTATATTTGCCCATGCACTAATTAAAAATGAGGTGTCTACCCATTTGCATATTGCATAAGGTGTACAATTTTCTCAGAGGCTGGGTTGTGGCAGATAAATGTCGATGAGCACACTGGAAAGAGCAACCAGGAACACACTCAGTATGTCAAAATGGAAATTTCGCTCTGTTAGATGAAATTCTTACATTTTTCAGTTATGCAAACTTATAAACAACTACTGCAGGGTGTGTTATTTGGGCACAAGCTAATAACTAATGAGCAGCTAGTTATATTTTAGTTTCTGGCTGAAGTGGAATTCATTTTGTTTTTGTAATTATGGCCATAGACCACAGAGAATTATTAGAGCATTATTTTTAAAATCAAAACCTCAAGCACATGCTACATTGTATTTCCCATTACGAAAACAAATATTCAAAAAGACAATTGTTCTTTTCTTGTATTTCTTTTAATTTATTTCAGTTTATGATGTTGGATTCGGCGTGCCTTCCTGACTCGGTTTGTCCGACATGGATCTGCTGTCGGAATTTAACTTTGGGGCCCCCTTACACCTGGAGGCCTCCAGTTGGGGCCCATGGGGGGTACACAAGGAACCCCTCTTTGCAACTATGCACAGTGTGGCAGGCACAATGGGGTGCCCACCACAGGGTGCACGTTTTTCTGCAACTACCCTTTTCTTCAATGGGAGCCTGTGTTGTCGTTGGAACACAAGCTTCCATTGAAGTCAACAGAAGTTCAACCGAACGGTGTTCGGAACCATTGTAATCGGTCGGTCGGACTCTCCGAAACTGAGTCGCTCGGAAACCATTCCGACACTGAGTTGGTCGGAATGTTTTTCGTCCGACATCGTAAGGCCCCTAGTGTTAATAATGTTGCCTACAAAATTATTGAGTTTACATACTTTGAATGTACACTACCAAAATATTATGTCAAAAATATTGTGATACAGAATATTCCCCCAAAAATATAAGTACACCAACATTTGAATATACCTGCTATTGTAAGAAATTTGTTTAAAATATTAAATTATAAAATAATTGTATAATTAAAAATAAATCGTTCTAATAAGTAATGTAAACATTCTATATATACAGATTTATATTTAAATATTAACATTAATATAAAATATGTTAGTGAATAATGTCTACTAAATATAAAAGTAACATTTAAATGTAACATATTAAAAAAGTTAACAATTGTTTTTCAAAAGTAAATATTATTTTTAACAATTATCCTAAAAGTCAAATTAACTAACGTATACTAACAATAACATTTATATAACATGTATTAAACAGATAAAAGGCATTAGAACAAAAGTAAAAATTTAATAAAAATGTAATTGTTTTAAGTAACATTAAATAAACAAATACAAACATTTACAAAATAACAACAATCAAAAATAAACAACACTAGAAAAATTGAACTTGGAGGGAGATAGGTTAACTAATCTAACTCTAATTTAAACAAACGTAGGAGATGTGTTAGACGTTGGATGGTTTAGATTTACTATTCTCACTCCAATGTAAGCAACAATAGAGAAAGTTTTGGAGTTTGAAAGGGTTACATTTACGATTCATGCTCCAACGTAGGGGAAAACCTGGTATGTGTGGGACTTAGAAAGAGTTACATATACCATTCCAACTCCTACTTATTATTAAACAAACGTTTAAATTTATAGCAAAATAAAATTATTGAAACATTGCCAGAATAAAAAAATATAGAATATAAAGAATAAAAATAAATACAAAACTAATGTAAACGACAAAATAGATTTGAAATGAATATACTTTTCTCCCTACTACCCTAAAAAACCCACAAACCCCCAAATAATTCATACACACTATAAATAAAATAATGATGAAATGATAATTAGCTAACACATTTTAAAATAAAATCAATACAAATGTAAAATACAGTTAACAAATTGTATTTTTAAATACACTTATCAAGAAATGTACATTCAATAAACTATAAATAAAATAATGATGAAATAATAATTAGCTAACACATTTTAAAATAAAATCAATACAAATGTAAAATACAGTTAACTTGTATTTTTAAATACACTTATCAAGAAATGTACATTCAATAAACGTATAATTTATTGAACAAATAATTCACATAATTTGTACAACATACCAAGTAATCAAATCAAATAAATTGTTATTAATTACCAATTCAATATTTAATTAACATAAACGTTAGTTTGAATTAAAAGGTTTAATGATTTAAATAATGACCCACCCTATTGGCCTACAAACCCAACAACCCACAACTAAAATATAAACTAGTAAGTAAACTATACAAAAATAAAATATACATTGAAATCATTAGAGTTAAATAATTAATATAACAATTAATCAGTTAAATAGTTTGCTTAACTAGTAACCCATCAAATATTCAAATAACATAAAAAGTTAATTAACATAAAAACATTTATAATTTAAATACTTTCCCACCCTATTCCCCCACAAACCCAACAACCAACTACTAAATCATGAATTACTAATATTATTAGAAAGAAAAAATAGTAACTATACATTAATAATGGCAAACTAAACAAAATTATACTAAACCAATTATTGTAATAAAACTAACACCCAAAAATAATATAATAATTGTTATGTTCTACATTAAGTAAAAATAATTTGAAATACGGCTATATTAAATGAAATCCTCAACAATGATACATGTAAAAATGTTATTATAAACATTTAAAAATATATTCTTCACTTCCCTTCTGTATTCAGTTCCTTGATATATTTGTAGTGCTTATGTTTTTGACAAGATATTTATAACATGATATTTTTTAATTAATAGATCTCAAAGTCTGTAAGGACATTAGATGCCTCAGAAGAAAATCTCTCCTGTGTCCTCAAGTACCATTTCCCAAGAAGAAATCTGTTATCAAATTATATTTTTTGAGAAACGGCGCCTAAGATGGAACTTACTAACCATTAAGATGAAAATGTATCTATCTTTTCTCATTTTCATGAGATGTTTCAAAAAAAGCTCTTTGCCACCCTTGCTTTAGTAACTAATTTGTACCACACAATAAAAAACTATAATAAATAAGGAATAAATTAACCCTGGGTGGAGCTTGCAGAGTTATACTCCGTATCTGTAGAATTTCATGGAGTTACTGGAAAACTCAGTGAAATTCCGCAGAGTTCGTGGTCTGGCGGAGATGCTTGCACCATTTATTGCCCCCTGCCCAGCACCCTACGCCCCCACCTCCCGGCATAGTACGGCCTGACCTTACCTGTCCTTAGCCTCCTCCTTGTTGTGCGGGTATGGCGGCTCCGGCTGTCTATGGCGGTACAGCCCGGCTGACAGTCTCCTAGCCGCCACTGCCTTCCTTTCTGGTTCCTGCTCCTGCTGCTGGCTTCACTCTGCTTCTGCTGCTCAGGCTCCGAGAACACAATTAACAGCAAGAACTGCACTGCGCATGGCGCATTGCGTGAAGGCATGCCTGACTCTATCATGGAATTTGATCGGGTCAGGCATGCCTTCACACACACGCCACACGCTCTGCAGTTCTTACTGTTAATTGAATTCTCCAAGCTGGAGCAGCGGAAGCAGAGTGCAGCCAGCAGCAGGAGCAGGACAACATTTGAGAGGTAATTACTAGATTCCTGTCCTCAGCACCAGTAAACTTTGCTCCACTGCGCGTGCGGAGTTTTTTAAAACTTCGCACTCCAAACAGAGTGGGGAGTTCTAAAATGATGCAAACTCTGCTGGCGGAGTTAACCGCCCACCTTTAGAATAAATGTTTGCCAACTATCTTCTTCTGTATGCACAGAGCCCATCTCTGTACCGCTTTATGGCTAAAAGAGATTAGGCCAGGACAATGATTATGAACTTGCCGGGTTTGCTAAGAGAGGGGAAGTGGGCTCAATCAGGTCAGTGGCTAGAATCGAAGAAGGCCAGAGCAGTAATTAAGAGTTGGTCACATCACAGCACTGTCCGCAACTTAAAACGGGTGGGGCAGTGATGTGGGACGATAACTGATGTAGGTAGGATGTATCAGCACAAATATGCCAGGAGAATTCGTTGTCTGGCTAAGTAAAAAATGTTATTAATTTTATTTAGTTGTTGTTTTGTAAAGTGACTGCTATATGCAAGTCATTTACAATGCTCTGTACAAAAGATTAGAAGGGCTTTTTCTAAGCTGGAGGAGTGTGAAGGGTAACACTAATGACACTGAAAATACCGGTTACTGTAGGAGGGCTAGATCTCACAAATATGCAAAAATGTTACCTAGCAATGCATTACAGTGGGTTAGTAGTTGACTAGTGGGTAGGTATTTGGAAGAGACTATCCTACAAGATATACATCTAGTCCACACCACAATGCAACAACAACAACTTCCTGTGTCGAGTGCTAATCAAATTAGGGCTATACTCTTATGCACCACAATTGCATGCTTCATGCGTATGTTGAAGCTTACCAAGACCAGTCTCACTTATGCACCTGTGATGACACCTGGTGCAAGATTTCCCAACTCTGTCTTTGAATGTAGTGCGTCATAAACAAAGTAGGGGCCATTTTTTCTAAAAGATTCCTATGCAAATTTGAAGTGTTAATGCAGGACTCTGATATCCCAAGAGGATATTTTTTCACTTATCAACAAATTAATCACACCTTGTACAATTTATGGCATATATGTCAGCTGAGCCACAAACTCAATGGGTCCTTCAGACCACACATAATATGGGTGATGTTAGACACTTCATTGAATGGACCTATATCGTCTTTACTCAACATTTGGATGTTACCCGCAGAAAGCTGCATGATCAATGGGAACTCCATATATTCAGACCTCTGCATGGCACAGAATGGACGAAGATTTTGGCACATCCACACAAAACATTGTGATTGGGCAATGCTAGACTAAAACTAATCTGATCCAAATATACATTCTTAACAGAGCCTATCTCACATTGCATCATCTCCATATAATACACCCTGGTGCCACCTCTGAATGCCCCCCTGTAAACAGCCCAACTCCAACTTCCCTCATATGTTGTTGTCCTGTACCTCATCAACATTATCCTAGTCCACACTCCACAGTACGCATACTATGCCAACAATCTATTTCATTGTTCAATTATTTCTTCTGTTATACAAGTGTTGATATGTACAATGTATTTATATGTTTATCCATTTGAAAAACGTGGCCTAGTGGTTTCAGCTCGGCTAGAATACTCTTGTGTAGGATGTTTGGAATTTGCAGTACTTGGGTGAGTTGTGTTTATGACAACTGACTGTGTTGTACACTATGTTTGATACTTGTGCCAAAAAAGAAATGTAAAAACACTTTGCACCTGGTATCAAACACCATCAATGGATGCATATTTACAAACTTTAGACATTCTTTAAGTGATACTCTAAAGGTTTCCAGATGTACTCCTGGAAAATGTTTTGAATTAGCATTTGCAACCGTATGGAGTTACTTTTGCATTTACAGTTGTCCATGGAGGAAAATGGCACATGGAAAATTGACATAACAATTATACAGTAACGCTTTAAACAAGTAATACATTTGTCACAAGAAATATATTTTTATACTCGGAGAAACCACTTTCCCTACTCCAACCTACTCATTTTGGGGTGATGCTGATTCCATCTTACTCTGGGAAAGGATTTACTTTAACAGCAATACTCCTAGCCATTTCAATGTTGGGTGACCGGCCTCACACTGGGTGATCTCAGGAATCACCAGTGTTTTTGTCAACTTCTGACCTTTATGGTGTTCCCTGTCAGTACTTTACCCCTTGGCCTGCTCCATTGGTCTTGTTTTACACATCATTTATCTGAACCAGCAACCAATGTAGCTGCAATTTTAGGTAACGTTTTCTTCGGGGACCCTACGGACCCAAGACCACCGCCCCTAAGTGAAACATCACCTGAACACCTGGCTGAACGATGTCAAGAATTTCCTGCTCTGTAAATATGTAATATATAATTGTCCAAGCCTAATCGCTGTTAAAATGTAATCCTGGGAGAAATTTGTATATATATAACTCTAACCACTAGTATATGTAGTAGACTTTTGTACTTACTACCACTCCTATATGATCTTAGAGTTTATCTATTTGTATCTCTTCCTTGAGTGACTTTACAAGTTGTGCATTTGCAATTTTTTCTGTTTGTACCTCTTATGTAACTCATGTAATCCAAAGTCCTTATGTAACGCAACTGGTTCTTTTGTAAAGCACTCTGACACCTTCGGGTAATATTTGCGCTATATAAAATCACATTAAATAAATAAATACCAATTCATTAATCCATGGGCATAGGAAGTGTGGGGGACGCTGGGGATATGTCTCCCCCCAGATTTTGGAGTGGGTGAGACGTGGGGGACAAGGATGGGGGGACGAAGAGATGAAAGAATGTCTCCTCTCTCTTCTGCCACTGGCAAGGCCATTAGCACGTCAATGTGCAAGTGCTTTGATGTGTTAATGGCCCTGCACTTGACTTGTGACCTTCCCTTTTGTTGTGCACAAAAGCTTAAGGAATTTTCACACCTGGTCATCGCCGCCACCACAACTGCATGCAGTCAACTTACAGGACAAAGGAAGAGAGGTAGTTGTTAATTACTGACTGCATCCTGCCCCTCCTCAGCTGGGACCCTACCTCATTTCACACTGCGCAATTCGCCCACTCAAAGCCTGATGTTTTGTTGAAATGTTTATTATGAGCAGTTGAACCTCGCCCTGGAACATGAGAACAGTTAGCATCAGACATAGTCTAAGCACACATCTTGCATTATGTTGTGTCAGATGTGTTTGTCTGTCTTATTTATTTATTTTATTTATAAAGTTTTATTTCGTAATATTTATGCAAATAACAATTTAAATACCACTATTTTGTCTTATTTCTTATATAGCGCTGCCCAACCCAATCCAGGGTGTCAGAGCGCTTTAAATCACACATACATTTAAAATAAACCTTATGTGTGTAAATCAATTTACAGGATCTGTTACATAAATTTGTAAGGGCTACAAGGTGTAAGACTCACATGTCCTTTCCTTTATAATTCCCTGTGCTAAATTAGAAAGATTACAATTTATGAACTGCAAGTAACTAAAGGATCTCTGTGTTAAAAGCAATAACCCACTTATCCATCTACATGAAACAAAAATCTGTCATCTGTGTGTCACATGATGTGCTTTGCGTGAGACATATTAATCCTCTATGATACATTGAATCAAAACTGGGACTAGATAAAACACCTGTCTTTCCAGCAAGAGCATTATCTTCCAGAGTTATCTTACCATTATTATGATTCATTCCTGCGATTTACTGAGTACATAAAGATCTATGCAGCAGGTGCCTTAACCCCAAATTATATATTTTTTAAATGCAGACTTTGCAACCAGTACAGATATACAGCTGTACAGATGTACAGCCACATTTCTCCTTATTGCCAATTTCTTTAAGGCAGAGTTTTAATAAATAAATGTATAAGTGGAGGCCTAGATCTTTCACTGGGGTTGCGTCACTTTGGCACAACTCTGCCGCAAACTCTAATTTGGTAAATATTGTAATGCGCTCAAATGTACCGATGAGAGACCTGCTTAACATATGCAAGTTCTTAGAAACTGATGTAATTTTTGGTGATATCACTCCCTGTGAAGTCATGGGTTGTCATGTCATGTGCAACACCATGCGCTGTGATGTTACTCACATACTGCCTAACTTGGTTAGTGCCCCACTTCTCTTTTTTAGGACTTGTGCCTGGTGGGAGAAGGATATTGAAGAACTGGTGTTGGTGGTTGTAGGAGGCTCGATTAGTATATGGAGCACACACTTAGGAGAGATGCACCTTGCACTAAGCCAGGCAACCCTTATGGTGATTTTAGTGGTCTTTGATAACCATAGAAAGCTCTCAAAGTGGTAGAGGTGGAGAGAAGCCTTCAGGCTTATCTTGAAGGAGGGTAAAGCAGTTTGTTTTGCCACATTTAATCAACAGTGTAGATTAGATTAAAAAGAAACACACAGTGTTTATAAAAATAAGCCTATTTATTATGCAACATAATCACTAACACATTGGTATATCTCCTATCCGGTGATATCAACAATACACACAAGAATACTTCAAAATAATTAAGTAAGTAGCACAAATATACACTGGTGTCAAGGGGAAGACCAAACCTTATACTTAGAAAGTGGAATGCAAACTCGAAGGAGAACAGGACTTGGAGCAGAAGACTCATAGGAGATGGGGACACAAGGAACTACCCAAGGTAAGCACCCAGGAACCCCACGGAAGCTGTGTCCAGAGTGGAAACACAGCCTTGAGCCCAATGGAAGTCAATGGAGAAGTTGTGGTGGCAGTTTTACAGAAGAAGGAGCCTCCCCAGAGGACCCTGAAGAAACCCTTTGGAAGACAGGAGGTTGGAGAGTCACCCCACCAGTGGATGCCCCAGGAATCAGGTTACCTCCACTAGGGAAGCCGGGTGCATAGGAGTGAAGTGACGTCGGAACCTGCCATAGACGACAATGGAAGACTTCAAAGAAGATACCTCTGAAGAAGCATGTGAAGGAGTCTGGTGGAATCCAGTAGTTGATTCTTGAAGAAGAGAACCTGCAAGCAAAGGGGAGAGAGACTATGCCACTCGGAAGTGACCAGAAAGCACGGAAGCACAATGCCCACCGATGTTTGGAGGTTCAAGAGTGACTACTGTGACCTTATTGATGCAGCTGTGAGGACCAGGTGATGCTGAGGAAGACCGGGAGGCATGCATGAGCTGTCCTATATTGGGTGTCGGTGTTCAGGTGGTCGGTGTCTAGCAGAAGTACCAACAAGCCTTGGTAGCCGCAACTGGCGTGGAAAGCAAAAAGATGCAAACCTTCGGACCAGTAACATCCAAGCGACTCACCAGAGCATGCCCCGAGCAAGCAGGGGCGCCCACCAAAGCAAAAGAAGAACCCAATAGGACCCACAGGCCGAAGGCACAGGAGTCGCGAGAGGACCTCAGGCAGCTCACCAAAAATGGAGGCCCACGGTGCAGAGGATGCAGTGAGGATGCTGATATTTGAAGGATGAGGTGCTAGAGGCTGACGCTTCTTGTAGCCCAAACATCTCTGGAGTGCAGAGCGAACAAGCCTTAGCAACAGCAAGTCGACGCAGTGCATATGGGTATGGTCCCAGTGGCTTCGATGAGGGATACCATCCTCCAAATTGCAGCAAAGACAGGACAGACCTCTAGGGATCTGTAGAACTACCACCTGTATTGCTGGGTCTCCGGAAGTCCATTGGATGACAGGAGAAGCAGACCAGTCAGCTTTCTTGCGGTTCCTCCAGATGCAGGGGAGTTACACCTTCACGCCAAGGGAGATTACTACGGATTTCCTTGATGCCCACAGGCCTTCTGGAAAGCCTGGATGCTGCACAGACACAGATGATGCAGAAGACTTGAAGAACAGCGAGACCAGGAGCAGTAGGAGCCTTTCTTGATGCAGTCTCGGGTCCAGTTGATGTCAGACGAAGTCCAAGTGTCCAAACGGTCGAAGAGTGCCTTGGTTTTAAAGGCGAGTCTTGTTCCACGAAGAATCTGAGGACCTACCCATAGGGGAGCTCTTAAGTACCCAAGGGAAAGGGTTGGAACAACTTGGGGGTCCCTCCCAGAGGAGGGGTTGGGAAGAGGGGAGGATATTCCCCTGTTCTTTCTCCAGTTTCGCGCCATAGTGGAAACCAGTATTTTTTTTTTGTGAAACAACAACGGTCCATGCAAAAGAATTATATGCAAAGCAATGAATATAGACTGATTCAGTTCTATATTTGGGGCGACATGTCCAGCCGGAAAGAGGTCTTCAATTTTTTACTCAATTGAAATATTTCAAACACAGGAATACCTTCAACAAATCACCAGTGTGGGGCACAAGCCTGTACCCAAACACAGTCAGATCAGTACAAAAGGTAAACAGAGGAAAAGAGCAGGGCTTTTCAAGGCAAAAGCAGCGATTTCTGTAAAGTATTGAGTGTACAGAAATATCAGTTAAACACCATTACATATAACATATAAATCAAGCATTTGTATATGGTGTACAATGAGTCGACGGGCGTTTCGGTCCCACTACTTAGTCATGGGGACCATCATCAGTACATTTATATTTGCCTTTAACATTATAAGCCTCTAATGCCGGGGGGGAAAAGGAAAAAGGTTACCCCGATCGGCACGGGCAAGGGCTAAGAATTGATAGCCTGGGGAAGCAGCCCAGAATCGGGCGCTATTGAGGTGGGCCGCGCTTCATTGATTAAAATCCGCGGTACCAGGAGAAGACCGGTTCAGTCGGTAGTGGAATCTGTTTCCTGGTGCGCCCGTGTCAGTCTGGCCGCAACATTCAATGAAGCCCTAAGCGGGGCAAAGGTATCTTTGGGGAGGCCACAGAGCGTCACACTCCCATAGTCTAGCCTCGGTAGGACAAGTGCTTGTACCACCTGCATGAAGTTCTCTTGAGGGAGGAATGGTTTTAGGTTTCTAAGAATTGTTATTTGGTGATTCGCACCCTTGCACATCTTACTAATATTTTTCTTCATGTTTAAGTGTGAGTCTAGGGTACAAGAGACTGCGTGTGAACTGGCAGACCTTGACCCTGCCATATGACAGAGGGGGCTTTGGGGTTCCAGACATGTATTTGTATTAGCTGATAGCACAATGTTGTTATGCATATGCCTGGTACCACCCGGATGCACGTGTCCCATACTTGAAACCGGAGGATGACCTAGTACTCCCACAAAAACGTTCCGCTATCCTAACCACGGGCTTCCCCAGAGACCCCCGTGACATCCAAATGGTCTCCACCACCTGCTGGGCATGGGACAGGCTGCGCAGGCTGTTGGGTCTTGCCCAGTTGTATTATACAGAGTTGCCCCTGCCAAACCCTTCATTCCTTCCCATTACGGGGGAGGTCTTGATTCAACGCAAACTTGAGAAATTCCACATTCACACGATAGGCGACCTGTTTCCTGATGATCATTTCTTCTCGGTGTAGGAGGAGGCTTGATTCAGTGAACGCTCCTTCATGGACACCTTTGTTCTGAAGCGCATGTACTCCATGCTTCGGGCCACGTTCCCTTCCTTTCCATTGGCCCCTGAGCCGGCCCCACCACTGACCCTGCTTATCAAAAGCCCTACAGGCGCACACTTGATTTCAAAACTATACAAACAATGTGGGACGTCCAGACCATTCTCTGATGCTAAAGTACGCACGGCTTGGGAGGTGAATTTGAGCATGCCTATCACAGACGACCAGTGGGAACAATGGTGCAGGTCAACTAAAGAGGTTTCTTTGAATAGCAGGCATAAGTTGCTTCATTTTAAGTTTCTTCGCAGAATGTATCACACGCCTGCACGATCCCATAGAATAGACCATACCAGACCCCACCATTGCCAGAAATGCTTGACTCCATTTGCCGACTTTCCCCACCTCTCCTGGACATGCCCTAAAATACACCAATACTGGACTCAGGTACACATCACGTTAGGGGACATACTCTCCATGCAGCTGCTACCCACTCCTGAGATCGCACTGTTGTGATATGTGGTTAATTTCCCAGGAAGGTCCGGAAATTGGCAGCGTTAGGTTTCCTGTTAGCTAAGCGGAAGATTGCTCTACTATGGGGTAGCAAAAGGGCCCCTTCACTACAGTCATGGCTTCGCAGTTTAGCACTTTGCAATATTAATTGTGAGGAATACTCTACGCTGGTCCCTAGCTCTTCGCGACCAGTCGACATTTGGGGTCCATACAAGACTTACATTGGTAAGAAACAGACTGAGCATGGAACACAGACAGCTAGTGGTACCGTTCCTGAGGGGGTCGGCTAGAGGCACTGTTTGGGACAAATATTCAAGAGGTTAAAAATTCTTTATTAACCCCCACTCGCACTGTAGTTCTATCTGTGCTAAGTAGGACTGATGGTACCTAAGATTTCCATGTACTGCAAATTATTCTGTTGAACGCCTTATTGTATGTCTTCGATTTCTTCCTACATTCCAATAATCACCTGCACCAGTGAATGTAACGTATCATACATGTCATAATGCATATATTTTCTGTTACTGCCGATACTATATACTGCAATGTACTATATACCTCATTCATGTATGTATAAAACTGAAAAATAAAGTTTAAAAAAAAAAGTGTGAGTCTAGGGTGATTCTAAGAGATATAGCTGAGTCAATGATAACCAGGGAGCAGTTAGTGGTCGAGAAGTTTTTCATCCAGAGGTCAATCTTGAGTGTGTGCTTGGGAGGGGAAATGAGAAGGAATTCAGTTTTGGTGGTGTTCAGCAGGAGATGGTTTTCAGTTAGCCAGTTTTAGATAATCGTCAAGGAGGAGTTGACTCAGATAAAGTCTTCAGAAGAGTTGATTTTCAGTTTTGACCGAGTGTCAGAAAAAAGAGACCAGAAGACTGAGACCCTGTCTACAGTCAGCTTGCTGTTGATCAATGAGGCTGTCTGCCAAGGATACTCCTTCAACTGATCTATCAACAGGGTCCTGAGAGAAAAGATCAGGGAGAGGGTCACTCTCTTCCTGCCCCTCATCAGTGGTCATGACAAGCTCATGTCAGCCCTGTCAACAAAAGGTTTTGGGTGAATCACATTAAGTACCCTGTGGAGACTTCGTTGAGTACCTTGGTCAACTAAGTAGGTGACTTCACCTTTCGTTTCCAGTATAGTTTGGGGGCCATTCCACTTCTTTTGTAGAGCTGCTGGAACCACAGGCTCCATCACTCCACACTTTCTATCCTGGCTAGTGAACACTAAGCCTTTTGGTCATGTCAAGCTTTCCGAAGCTCCTGGTTGGCCTCAATGTTTTTGCTGGCCTTCTGTATATGCTCAGGCATGTGAGAATGTAGGCCCAGAACATAGTCTACTAAGTCCTGTTAGGGAGGCTTGGGAGGTCGCCCCCATCCTTCTTTGACAAGACATAATGTACCCCTAACTGGATATCCAAACAGAAGTTCAAATGGGCTGTAGCCCACCCCCTTCTGAGGTACATCTCTGAAGCAAAAGAGAAGGGAAGGTAGTAAGACATCCCATTTTTGTCTCAGCTTTTCTAGGAGTCCCAAGATCATACCTTAGCGGGTCTTTTGGAATATTTCAACCACCCCATTGCCCTGTGGATGGTAGGGTGTGGGAAGCTTATTGTTAACACCACACTCTTTCCACATAGCAGTGATGTAGCTAGACATGAAGTTATTACTTCTGTCTGACAAGACCTCCTTAGGGAACCCAACTCTGGAAAAGATTCCCAGTAGGGCCCTGACCACTACAGGAGCTGCAGTGGCTCTAAGGGGAATGGCCTCTGGATAGTTAGTGGCATGGTCCACTACCACTAAGATAAAACTATGTCCAGATGCTGTTGGAGGGTTAAAGGGACCTGCAATGTATATACCTACCTTCTCAAAGGGAACCCCAACCACTGGTAGTAGGATTAAGGGGGCCTTTGAAGTGTCACCTGACTTACCACTGGCTTGGTAGTTGACATAGGAGTGACAAAACTCCTTGGTGCCTTCAACCATGTGGGGCCATTGAAAATGAGGGACAAGCCTGCACCAAGTCTTGCTTTGCATAAGATGTTCTGCAAGGGGAATGTTGTGTGCCAGGGTCAATAAGAAACCCCTGAATTTTGGAGGTATGACAAACCTCTTGGTGGAACCATGCTTGGGGTCTCTACTTTCAGAAAACAGGATCCCTTCTTCCTAATTAGTCCTGTGGGACCCACTGACATTCCCTGATTCCTCAGCAGCAGCTTAATGTCTGTGTTGTTCAAGAGAGCGGCAGGCCTTCTGCTCCAGACTCAATTCTTCCCTTGAAGGACACCTGCCTCCAGTTGCTCTGCCTTATCTCAGGCCCAAGCTCCTCTGGGACACTTCCTTCACAAGTACTGAGATCAGCTTCTCATTGGGAGTCTAAGAGGAGGATACATCTTTATACTTTTTCCTCCTTCTCTTGGGAGCTGGTTGGTCCATTTTTTCAGGATCCAGAACTCCTTCAGTGCCTAACTGCTTTGCCTCAGCCCTAGTGATAGCAAATATTCTGGTTGAAATTCCCATCATTTCTGCATGAGTCCTGAATTCCACTTCAGACCAGGCTGAAGTTTCCAAATGTTTGCACAGTAGACAGTCCACGGGTAGGTCGGGAGATCCCACAACCCTCTTTGGGCCAGTTACAACTCCTCAGCTGAGATTGGCAACTGCCATGGAATGATCTGTCCTGACATTGCTAGCATTGGTCACTTGGTAAATCTGACCAAGTAGAATCTGCTCAGGAGACACATGTTTCTCTGTCACCATGGTGGCAGTGGCCCCTGTGTCCCTGTATGCCACAGCTTCCTGACCATTGATGAGAGGCTGTTGTCTGTATTTGGCTAATTTAGTGGGACTTACAATAAGGGTGGCAAGCTCAGTGCCACCATCACAGACTTAAACAGCATGCGTGGGTGTCCTGACTAGGCCAGAACCCACTTCAGTACCCACAGTTAACCCAGCTAAGCTCCTGGGGCCACTATTACTACCAGTGCTATTGCTAGGGGCATTAGGGGTTTTAGGAGTAGTAGTAGCAGTATTGGTGATAGACTTCGAGCAATCTGCATCCTTTGCCCCTTGGCCTTTTTCCTCACACAAATAGCACCAATGTTTCTTGTTAGAGGAGGTAGAGGAATGGGACCTACCCCAGAGGAAGATTTTTGAGGACCTTCAGAAGACTATTTATTTTCTTTAGATTTCTCCCCACCTTTCTCTTGAGCCTTATAAGAATCTTGCTTCTTCTGGTCACCACCACCATTAGACTTTTGTTTCACCCTGGTGTGGACCCACTTGTCTGCCTTCTTTTCCAGTTCTTGGGGAGAGGTCAGATCCGAGTTCACCATGTACTGGTGCAGTTGCTGGTTTTGACAGTTGTTAAGAATGTGCTTCCTCACAAGTAAATTGTACAGTGCCTCATAATCATGCACATTACTTCCATGAAGGCAGGTTTCCAGTGCCTTAACAGCACTATCTACACCATCTACCCAGTTTTTGATGTGTGCCCTCTGTGTGTCCCTAAACTTAACCCTGTATTGCTCAGTGGTTAACCCAAACCCATCTATGAGGGCACTCTGCAAGACTTTGTAATTGTCTGCATCTTCTGTTTTCACAGTCAAGAGTTTGTCTCTTCCTTTGTTAGCAAAGAAGTGCCACAGGATAGCTACCCAATGGCCCTGAGGAACCTTTTGGACTATAACGGCTCTCGGTGAAGCAGTAATCCACTTATGCATGTAATCACCCTGCTGGTAAGGAGGGACTATCCTGCTCAAGTTAGCAGTGTTAAAGGAGTGTTCCCTGACTCTAGGCTCACTAGTGCTGCCACCATGGGACTCTAATCCCAAATTCTTCCTAGCCCTCTGTACTTCTAGAGTTTCCTTATGTAGGTCCGAATGTTCCTTCTTGATTCTGAGCATTGAACGTTCAACTTTGAGCAGGTGGTATTCCCTTTCTAAAGAATCCTCTCTCTTGCTAGAGATGGAGGTCCCTATGGAAGTGACAGAGGAGGTTGAATTACATGAGGATGATCTGGACCTTCCCTGGAAACTTTGTATCCACCCAGGAGGAATAAAGGGGGTCTCAAGGGCATCCCTCTGTGCCAGTAGAGCCATTCCTTGGGGGACAAGAGCTCTCCAGTAAGGCGTTTTCAGCCTCCTCATGGACATGCTCAGAAGCAGAGTCATTGGTGTTGGACACTCTTGGCTTTTCTTCTGGAGCATTATCTTCCCACCTGACCTTTTATCTCGGAAGCAATAACTATTCCCCAAAGATTACTTCACTGTTAATATGAAACTCTCCAAATGTCACTTATAAATAAATCATCATAGTCTTGAGCAAGGCCTCCACACCTTCAATTATTGTTTCAATTAAATGCCCAATATTTTGACTCGAATAATCCTAGCACGAGGCATGTTTGCTTGTTTTGAGCATTTTATAGTTTTTGTGAGCCTCCCATATAGCAAAGTTTTTGTGCTTTAGTGCATTCCATGCACTACTCATTTGTGACTTTCCACCCACTCTATTCATTTTTAATCTTCACACACAAACACTTTGGGCCCCATTACGATGGCGGGCGGACAACACCGTAAATGAAAACGGGAATGCCAGCTAGGGGTGCGGCGGTCCTGCTGGGCCAATTAGGATGCGACCGCCACCCTGGTAGTTGCATCCCACATCTTTTACATTGCGGTGGATGGTGCTGTAAGCAGCACACGCCGCAATGTAAAAGTTGCACATTGTGCATTGGCATGCACAACGTAACAGGCACCGCGCTATGCCTGCCACCTTGTGCATACCAATGAAGGGGGGTACCATGGGTACCCCCCAAGTGCACCCCCCACACCTCCAACACCCAGGGGCCTGCACTGGCCCCCCAAAGCCAAAGACTGCATGCCTTTCCATGGTGGTATCACCGCCATGGAAAGGCATAAATCCGCACACCTCATATTATGGCGGGCGGTGCCTGCTAGGCACCGCCACCACATTATGGCCCAGGTCCGCTTGTGGAAAAGCGAAAGCGGTGGATGGTCTTTCTGTCCACTGCTGTACCCCCGCCATTGTAATATGGCGGGGGTAAATGGCGGGAGGGCGGGGAAAGATGTCGGGCGGATCGCCACCGTCGGTGGGGTGGTGGCGATCCGCCCAACATCATAATGACCCCCTATGTTTCTGGTTTTCATCACTAACACCTCATATCTGATCTTTTCCACACACCTCATTCTGCATATCTCACTATACCTTTCTTCTGTGAGCATCTCATAAGTGTCTAGCACAGCAGGCCTTTTACATTGATAAGCATCTCTCTGCCACAAAAAAACTGTGCATCCCACTTTTGTGAGCATCCCACACAAGGCTAATTCTTATTGCCAATGTATCTGTTAGGGCTTCTTATATTTTTGTGCAAGATAATGCAGTTTGAGTGCTCTGTACACTTGTATCATCCATCTGCAATAACGCTTCTCATAGATTAGACAACAAAAGTTTCTGTATTGTCTTGTATACTTTGCGAAGCATTAAGTGTTTCTTCACCCTTCAGTCACAGGAATGCAGGCGATAAACTTCCAGTGTTTGAGAAACTATTCTCGCTCTCCTTCTTGTGCCCTTACAAACCATGGGTTTCCAAAAGGTATGCAACTGACTTTAATACTCAGACACACAGAATCCTATACCATAGTATTAGACCTGCCAGCCTTAGGGTGGTCTTCCCCAAACCTTTTGCATGTTTACCTCCTCTTTTTGCTTATTCTTTTTGTTGGCCTTAGGACTCAGGGCACTTTACCACAGCTGACAAGTGTTAAAGTGCATGTGTTTCTCCCCCAAACATGGTAACATTGGTGTACACACAACTAGCATATTTAATTTACTTATAAGTGCCTTATTACAGTGGTATACCATATTCCCAGGGCCTGTAAATTCTACGCTGCTACTGGGTCTGCAGCACTGATTGTGCCATCCATACAAGTAGCCCTTTAAACACGTCTCCGGCCTGCCACTGCAGAGCCTATGTGTGCAGTTTTACTGCCATGTAAACTTGGAATTAAAAACCCCTTGCCAAGCCTTAAAGTTCTCTTTTATTACACATAATTCTATGTCAGTACCGGAGGCGAGGATTATGCTCATTCTTCCTTCGCTTTATTGACAATTTTCCAAACAGCAGCTCATCATTAATATGCAAAAACTACATTTCCCATAACACTAGGGAAAGAAGTCCTTCTACAGTGTCCATGTATGTCAGCCCATAAATCCTTGAGTAACTTCCTGCACTTCCTCTTTCTTCACTGCTCGGCAGCTCGAGATAAGTGCTTTTTCTTATCTATGCAATATGTGTGGTATTTAATCTATCGACCTTGGTGGGTTATGAGGTCGTAGGGGTTTATTTTCACAGATTCCCCTTTGTCTCCTTGACCGCCGGAATGCTAGTGCGCTCCTTACACGGCTTGTTTCCCGTTGTGGACCACGGTGCGGTCCTCCGCCCACAAGAGGGTGCTGTGGGGGTGACACGACTCGGGTCTCTGGAGCGCAATTTCAGTCAGAGGCTGCCACAATCTCGCTCCGTTCACCCTGAAGTCCGCACCCGTACTGCCTGCAATCGCCCAGCGTGTCCTGGGTCGGTACTGCCCCGCTGCAGGTAGGCAGTGGTGCGGTGCACCAAGCGAGCTGTTGCTCCTCACGCCCGTTTGAGCGGGTAGGTACCTGTGTGGGTGGTAGGCCTCGTGCTGGCCCACGCTGACACCACTGGCAGGCGGTAATCCCTGAGGATTTGTTGGGAGTTTTGTGGTGTCACAGGGCTGCAAGCCCACTAAAGCTTGTGCCTTGGGCTCTACAATTGCACTGAGGGACCCTCAGTTTTAAAAACGTCACGTTCCACGTGGGTGTGATTCCTGGGTGTAACCCACGGCCTGTCCCAGACGCTTGCAGGGTACTAGTTTCTTGAGAGATGGAGGAGGAGTATTACGAGGAGGAGATCTCCTTGGCCTATTTGCAATAGGATGACGATTTTTATAATAAGGTAGACAGCTCCATTTATAAAGCGGTCACAGAGCTCATGACACCTATGGAGCAGTGCCTAGCTGATAAAATTGAGCAATTATGTGCAAAGGTGGGGCAGCCCCCACCTGCAGCCCCAGTACCCTCAGACAGCACGGCGCAACTGCAATCAGACGGGAAAGGACCCCCTCCCTCTACGAAAAGATGCGAGAAGGCGGTTGGTTCAGATGATTTTGAGTGCCTTAAACAGGCATTTCTGGAGCACACAGCCCCAATACTCCTGCCTCAAGCCCCGCTGCCTTCGGGCGAAGACCCGCAGTCAGCTTCCCCTGAGACACAGCAGGGAGACACCATAGATGCTTCTGATGATGAAGCAGGCTCTTCCAGGTCGTGGCGGACGGCGGGGTCTACTGACCCCCCGAAGTCCGGCATCACGGATATGCTAGACCCAGATGATATAGTCCATCCCAGATCGGCGGAATGGGTCCCCGCAGATAAGGCAGCATTATAGGTGGCTTCTTGCCTCCGGACGCCATTGGAAAACAAGGCTAGGTGTAGGTTGCGAGGGAATGTCCTCGGCCTACCCTGGATGGGAAAGTGTCTCACACCCCGAGACTAAGGGTAAAATGGCTACCTTTCTGGCAAAATTGATTAAGACCCTAAGAAGGGGATAGATCGTTCATGGCGTGCAGGCCAAGACAAATTGTTAGACGCCATTGGCCCAATGACAAAAATATTGGACATGGCGGAGGTGGCACGTAGCTCAGGCTCCTTAATTAATCCAGAGGTTCTGTCTGCATGGGCGCAGCGCGCGATATGCTTTATGGGCAACGTGAATTGCGCACTCTCGACGGAGAGGTGTGGATCACTTTTGATCAAGGTCGACACCAAACTTGGGGACCTGGCATGTTCCGAGGCGGAGGCATCGGCACAAGGAGGTTTGTTTGGAGAGCCGTTCATCAAAGAACTTGGAAAGTTCGTTGCCAAGTTCACTTCGTTGGACAAGGCTCAGGCTAATATCAAGAGGGTGTTCAGCCCTCGGGTTTTCCGAGGGGCCGGTCAGTCAGGAGCCGCCTGCCCGGCCGTGGCCAGAACCAACAGCCCCAAGGCAGGGGGCAAGGCTCCGGGCATGGACAATACCAGACGGACCAGCGGTTCAACAACTTTTACCCTACCAGAGGGCAACGCTTCTGCGGCCGCGGATACAGAGGCAATGATGGCAATACCACCGGTAAGCGTTTTGCCCGCGGCGCAGGTGCGAGTTGGGGGGCGGCTGGCGCAGTTTATCCCCGCTTGGAAGGGGCTGACGGGGTCGCTTAGGTATTCCAGACAGTCAAAGGGTTCCAAATAGAGTTTTACGGCTCCCCCCGTCAATTTTGTTCTCCCCGTCCAATAGTTTTCTGCGCGGCAGACGCGGCTATGGTGGGCAAAGAGGTGACCGAGTTGCTCCGAAAAGGGGCAGTATCTAGGACAGAAGTACACCCTAGGGGTTTCCTCAGCAATCTTTTTCTAGTGGACGGGGGTCGGAGGCCGGTAATCAACCTCCAGGAGTTCAACGAGTGGCTGGTGTACAGACACTTCAAAATAGAGGGCATTCGCCTGCTCCGGGACGTTCTCCTGCCACTCGATTGGATGGTAAGACTATATCTGAAAGACGCGTACCTGGTGGTTCCGATCTTTCCTCCGCACAGGCGATTCCTCCAGTTTTTGTGGCAGGATCAGGCTTACGAGTTCTGCTGCCTTCCTTCCAGGCTTTCATCGGCCCCATGGTGCTTCATCAAGGTCCTCAAGCCGGCGGTGGAATATCTGAGAGCACACGGGGTCCGATTGATCTCTACTTAGAAGCTATGCTTCTCCTGAGTCAGAGCCCGGGGCCACTGCGGGAGCAGCTGCAGATGACGGTATCCCTCCTACAGTCTCTAGGGTTCGTGATCAACGACCAGAAGTCCCTCTTGATTCCAACTCAGAAGGCTTCCTTTCTAGGGTTTGTGATAGATTCCACTTCGGCCACCCTCAGTCTGCCGTCCAGGAAGGTGGCAAAGATCCGCCACGAGATTCGGCAGACTTTGGCCAAACAGGGGACATCTCTGCAAACAGATTGCACGCCTGGTGGGCCTTTTATCTGCGTCTATTCAGGCAATCTTTCTGGGCCCTCTGCATTATCGGGCTCTTCAACGTTTGAAGGCACACCACCTCTGCAAGGGTCTCACGTACTCGCAGGTGGTCCTTCTGCCGGTGGAGGTCCGCGAGGAATTGGAGTGGTGGCTGAACCCACATGGAGGTGTGGAACGGATGAGCAATCTTCGGTACCGCCCCGACCTGGTGATAGAGTCAGATGCCAGCCATTTAGGCCGGGGGCTCGGTGTGGGGAGTTTTCCTCCAGTGGAAGGTGGTCTCCTCAAGAATAACTGCTTCACATAAACTGCCTGGAGCTTCTGGCAGGCTCCTTTGCAGTGCAGTGTTGGACCAAGGATCGGGTTCAAGCCTCAGTCTTACTAAAGATGGACAATGTGTCGGCGGTCAGGTATGTCAACCACCTGGGTGGCACGCGATCAAAGGCGTTGGCGAATATGGCAAAGCCATTTTGGGAATTCTGCCTCTCTCATCAGATATCAGTCACGACAGAGTATCTCCCGGGGAAGGAGAATTTGGTGGTGGACTGGCACTCCCGCTATCTTCGGGACACCAGTGTTTGGAAGCTGGATCCGGAAATTTTCGAGTTCCTACAGAGACATTGGGGTCCGTTCTCCATCGACCTATTTGCTTGCCGGCTCAACTGACAACTTCTGCGGTTCTTCAGTTATAGACCGGACCCTCTGGCAGTGGCATTGGATGTATTCAGCCAGGACTGGAGTCGGTAGAACGGGTATGCGTTTCCCCCCTTCTCCATGATTACTAGGACTGCGACTCAGGTCTGCAGGCAGGGAGCGTCCCTGGTTCTGATAACGCTGTTTTGGAGGTCACAAGTATGGTTTCCGGTTCTACTGGAACTTTCTTGGGATTCTCCAATCCGACTCCACCCTCCTGTTGAGTCCGGTGGGAGTCCTCACCCGTTGGTGGAGGAAGGATCACTCCAGCTTATGGCTTGGCGGATTACAGGCAACGCTGGAGACTGCCAGGCCTATCGAGGCACGCTGAGTTCTTACTGTCCAGAGCCTAAGCGGACAGTACGTCCAAACGTTACAAGTTGGCTTGGACTCGGATATGTTGGTGTATGTGATGGGAAATTGATCCCGTGGTCGCAGACTTAATTCACGTTTTGAATTACCTGGCGGAGTTGGCTCAAAAGGGTTTGGCTTATAGATCAGTAAACACTGTGCGTTCGGCGATTTCGGCGAGCCATGCTCCTATGGATAGAGCGCCCATGGGAGAGCACCCGTTTGTGTGTAAGTTTCGCAGGGGTATTTGATTATCATTACCCCCTGAACCACGTTATTCGGTCCTTTGGGACGTGAATCAGGTTTTGAATTTCTTGCTTTCTTGGCAGCCGAATCGCTTTCTCCCTAGGAAGGAACTGTCTGCTAAATTAGCTATGTTGTTGTGCTTAGTGTCTTGTAGAAGAGTTTCGGATGTCAAGGCTTTGGACATTATGGCCAGAGTTTTTTCCCCAGAAGGGGTGAGTAGACGTACCAAGTCCAATACTCGCACGGTTTCTTACCCTGCTTTTGTAGAGACGCCTAAGCTCTGTGTAGAACAATGCTTGAAAGCTTGTGAGGAAGAAACGGAGGAAGTTCGGCCTCCGGGCGAGCGACAACACCTGATAGCCCTCAAAAAAACATTTAAAGTGGTGTCCTCTCCCAGCATAGCCCGTTGGGTGCACTGGATTATGCAAGAGGCGGGCATTAATACAAGAGCTTTTGGTGCGCACTCGGCGCGAGGTGCAATGGCCTCAAAGGCGTTTAGTCTCGGGTGCGCCTGGAAGACCTCATGAGGACGGCAGATTGGTCATCCGATTCTACCTTCAAGAGGTTCTATTTTAAACCACTGTTGAATGTGGCGCAAGTGGTAGTGAATAAGCTTTGAAGGAGCATAATCCTCGCCTCCGGACCTGACATAGAATAGCAATTTGCCTAGCCTACGATAAGGTAAGTTTCAATTCTATTAAGGACGCGGAGGTGAGGATTATCCCACCCAGCAAGCGCGTTGGTTGCTGTCCCACACCGTATGGATGTAAGTAACCATTTTTCAATTTCTGGATTTCTGCTGTATATTGATGTTTCACAGCTGTAAAATCACCTTTGCTTGGTTCTAACGACAGTGTGTTGTTCTTAATCTTGCCTTGTAGCTATTTCGGCCTTTGTGGTTAATACGGTGGTTAATTGGTTTATTCTCTTTCAGGGAATGACAACGCCAAACAGACTGCTTAACCGAGGGAGAGATCCTCCAGCGAAGAAAGAGGAAGTGCAGGAAGTTACCCCAGGATTTATGGGCTGACATACATAGACACTGTAGAAGGACTTTGTTATACACTGTTTTCTTTCCCTAGTGTTATGGGAAATGTAGGTTTTGCATATTAATGAGGAGATGCTGTTTGGAATATTGTCAATAAAGCGAAGGAAGGATAAGCATAATCCTCGCCTCCGCATCCTTAATAGAATTGAAACTTACCTTCTCGTAGGCTAGTCAAATTTCTATTCACCCCTAATGTTGGCCTTAGGTAGCACATAGGGCAGGGTGCTATGTTACTAAAAGGTAGGATATGTACTTTTAAGTTTTGTATGTCCTTCCAGTGAAAACACCTACATTCGTTTTTCACTTCTGTGAGACCTACTCCTCTCATAGATTAACATTGGGAATTCCACTATAATCACTTTTGAGCTGTAATTCCTGAATAGAAAAAAGTGATGTACCATGTTTTGAATCTTTGGAATGGCAATGATAAATCCTCTTTATGGTAAGGTTGGATTTCATATTACTATTTTAGATATGCCACTTTTACAAAGTGGACAGTTCTCTGCTCTTACAGCTCTGTGTGCTTGTAGACTGTCTCCATTACACTCCAATATTAGTTACATTTTATTTAGAGGTTTTGGAATGTCGGAAAGAGCTTTCAGTTTATTCTTCCTTTTTCGTCCCACCTTTGTTTGCTTGGTGCATGAAGATGTAAGATTCAAAAACATGCAATTGTATTCGTTTAACGGAGTGTACGGTTCTCAGACAATAGTCGATTTATATCCAGTCACTGGAAAGTCGCAACGGTTGTCCTTGTACTCCCCCCCCCCCCAGAAATGTAGTGTTTCCTACGCCCCTGCATTCATCACAGATAATACAAAACACAATACATATCAGTGAAATATATTTTGGAGAGAATTCATTGACTGTGCTTTTCATATAACATATCATCAGGTGATGATGAATAGCAATGCCATTTTATCACTAAATGCCTTCTGAGGTAGCTTACTTTATTTAGCTCTGACTGTTATATCCCAATCAAACCACCTGGTTAGGCAGGGTCGAATAGGTATTTATTCCACCACGCACTTCCCCCTGGGGACCAGTTGTTGGCGCAAGGGGCGCTCCTGTTGCCTCTGTCACGTTCCATGGTTCCCTGAAGTTAATTGCAGCAGGCGCGGGGAGTTTTCAAGAGAGGGGAAGGGGTAGATGGGGGGCAGGGAGGGAGAGGGAAGGTACAGAGAGAGAGAGAGAGGAGATGAAAAGAAAGAACGGGTGGATAGAAAGCCAGCGATTAAGGGAGCAGGGATGGGTTGAGCATTGCCAGGGCTGCTGTGGTTCCCTACTACGGCCCTGTTAGGCCCTGGCTCACCGGGTTTAGCTATTGGCGAGAACAATGCAGCAGGCGCCCTGCCAGTCACGGTGACAGCTGCTTACCTTTCCACACGTAAGCCTTGAGCAGCTCATCGGTGATAGGGATCAATAAAGTGAAAGTAAGTAATCGAGTCTTTTATTTCATATGACATTTTTATAAACTTTATTTTACTATATTAAATGTTTCATGGGAACGAAAATCCATTAGAATTTGAGACTTGCATCATGAAACGTCAATACAATAAAGACAGCTCTCTCTCTCTCTCTCCCGAGAGCAGGCGCTTAGAGGCATCAACCGAACCCGCCCGCTCTGCAAGATGCTCTGCACAAATAAAATCGTCGATCTTTAGTCACGGCGCCTGGGCGGGCTTGACCTCTGACCTGTGACATTCGCCTAACTGGAACTAACAAGCTCTGTCGTCGCTGTCCGAATGAAGAGTGATACCTCTTCATTAGCGAGATCAGTTTCACCTTTAAAAAAAAAAGCCCTGCCTGTATTTGCATGAATCCGGATTGAGACGTCTTGCTTCTGCAGCGTGTAGTTTGAAGGCTCGGAGACGAGAAAAGAAGTCATTACATCTGACCTACAACTGACATTAGGAGAGGGAGCCGAGCCAGAACCTTCTCGGCGTAGATAGGGGCCCCACCGCAGCCTCTCAAAAGGTAATCCTGCCATCGAGCCTGGCGCGTGGTACAATGCAGAATCATATTATTACTGACATGGAATAGCTTGCCGGTGTCAAAGGGTTCCCCTCCCAGAAAAGTTCAGGTGTTGCTAAATTCATTAACGTGTCACTTTGAAGAGACGTGATGTCATTTGGGTTGTCTGCGGGGACAGAAAACCCGAGCCCCTTTGCTCCTGTCAACAGTCAGTCAACTTAATTCCTGTTCCTACGCACCTCATGCCATTATGTGGAAAGAGGTGGCGAGGTTGAGTGCTGGGGTGGGGGAAGAGTGAGAACGGAAGTCAAAGTGTGCTGATGCCTTTCTCTTTTAAAAAGACATCCATAAACCACATTCACTCTTCGCAAATGAAACGACTCTGCGACTAGATTTTCACGCGTGCCAGGTTGCAGCAAATGCTTGGTGGCGGCACCTATTTTTATTAGTCAATAAGTAAGCAAAATTACTATAGTTTCCATCTCATAACATTTTCTGGGTACCATAAAACACAGAAAATATCGGCTTTCTGCATAAAACGTAATTAGCCAGTTTGTTGTAGACGTTCTCATATAGTCACTCGTGGTAACTGCGGCTAAAACAAATTGTCCAAGATCACACAGAGTCAAGTGAGAAAGTCGAAATCACCGCCCAAATGCCAGGTTAAGCAGGCAACAAATTTACAACGGTGCCCAGTTTCTGTGATATCTTTTATACATGACTGTTGTCATTGAATGCGTTGCGTTCACTGACACCAGTTTTGAAGAGCTTGGCCTCTCCAACCTCCAACATTTTTGACGAATGCACCGGAATATGTTTCTTTGTTATTTCTGGACAACCAAAGGACATATTAACATTCATGTGTAAAACCATAGCGATTGTATCAGATAGGAAACATTATCCAAAGGTCTGATTTGTATTTTTTTAATCTATATATTTATATTTAGATCCAAAAATGTCATTGCACATAGATATATTCAAGTAATTTTAGCCATGAACTAAGCTTAAACACAATAATTATAAATACATATCTCATAGCGTAGTATTGTCCCCGATGTTTCTCGAATTTCTTCACTCCCCCTTTTCGTATTGTGTATAATTGCTTGCTGATTCTAACTCGCCACATTTTCTGCAGCCAGTCCCTCATTATTGGGACTAACTGAGTTTGCCATTTTTGAAGCAATAGGGACCGAGCAATGGCTGTTGCTATATCAATAGCTTTATCCATGTATTACTTATGCCAAGTGTCGCATCAAACCCCAAACATTTTAACCAAGTAGTTGGGATTAAATTGACCTGCCATTCCATCGCAAGATATTGGAATGTTTCATTCCAAAATCCCTGAATGGATGAATATTGCCTGATTACATACATCCAGTTGGCGACTGACTGATCTGTACATTGAAAACGGTGGCCTGGAAGACTGGTTTAATTTGTGTTAAAAAGGGCGGAGGTCTATATAGCTGCCACTTGCTAAAAAATAACATTCAATGTCAATTGACCCCTCTCAGAATGCTAACATTCAATACATTATCTACCTCCGACATCTTACTTGTCAATTCCAGACCTTCATATTTTCCCCATTTGTTATGAAATGAAATGAAATGAAAATACGTTTTATAAAGTACTTAAATGCCCTAGGGCGTCTTGGCACTGGTAGCACAACAGAAGAGCAATTATGACACCTAGATTATGGAGCTATGAGTTAAACAGTCTGGTTTTAACATTCTTTCTAAAAACTGCCAGGGAAGAACTGGTCTTCAAGTGGAGAGGTAAGGCATTCCACTGTTTGGCTGTACCATACACGAAGCTTCTACCGCCGCCCTCAAAACGTCCGGGTGTAAAACATCAGGATTGCAACCGCACAATATTATTTCTGTTTTCGTCTTGTTCATTCTGTACCCTCCTAATTTCTCATATTGTGTAAAGACCTCAAAAACCTTTTCATGGGTCTCCTTCCTACTGTCCAAAATTAACGTAATATTGTCGGCATATCGTTTTATTTTACCCAAGTGTGGCAGAGGGGGACATATACTGTTATTTCCTCAGATCGCTATAGATAATGGCTCAACAAAGAAAGCAAATACAATGGGGGATAATGGGCATCCCTGCAGGGTTCCAAATAGCATTTTTATTTGCCCTACTTCTATTGTGTTAATGATGATACTAACATCTGCATTACAGTACATAAGCCCCATGATCTGGGACGGGACGGAATATCAAATCTGGTCAGAATATTAAATACAAATTCCTAGACCACGAGGACAAATGCTTTTTCTGCATGTAGCAGAAGCACAAAAGGTGGTATATCATTAACTAAAAAATAATCCAGGGCTTCTGCCAAATAATGTGTATTTGTCCCCAACTGCCGTCTGGCTATAAAGCCATTCTGATCAGAATGGATTAATTCTGAGGCTATTAAATTAAATCTATTGGCTAGTAGTTTTGTGATGATTTTATAATCGGTGTTTAACACGTTAATTGCTTCGAACGTTCTGCGCCAGTGCGGAACGTTCGAAGAAACGGGTGGGGCCGTGACTGCCAACGGTCGTTCGTAGCACCTCGTACGGCCCACAGGAGCACGGAACGGGTTAATAATGAAATAGAACGACACGAGTTTCGGTCTTCGGCACCCTTTCCTTTCTTTAAAACGATTCCTACATTCCCCTTAAAAAAAGATGACGGTACAGGCCCCCCTTTTAGCATTGTATTAGTGACCAATAAGAGATAATCAGCTAAAACATATGAGAAAAAAGTCTAAAAAATTTCCTCGGGAATCCACTCGGCCCACAGGCTTTACAATTCAGGAGATTCCTAATGACCTCCGTCAGTTCTTCTTTAGAGAAGGCCCAAGACATATTAACCAGCTCTTCTCTAGTTATTGGTGGAATTTTACAATACATTAAAAACCTGCCCAGAGCGGCTTTTTCGAACAACTAATTTTGTGTATATATCTGTTTATAATGCTCCAACATAATCTCCTCCAATTCCTTACTCCGAATTCCAGAAGCTGAGCATTTCAGGGCATCTATCCTATTGTTGGCCGCTTGTTCCGATGCCTGCCAAGCAAAAAAAATTCCAGTGAAGTTGCTTTCCTCAAGCGCTTTTTGTAAACAGGCCTGGTTTAAAGCAGCACACTTTACATAATGTGCTTCACTCATCGCCTGCCTAGCAGTATGGAACTCTCTTTTATTGGCCCTAGATGAATTATTCAGAAATCTATCATAACTCTGCTGAACATTTCGTTCTAAAATGTGCTTTTGTATCTTAACTTTTTTTACAATTTCTGCATCCTTGTCTAACACTCTCCCTCTAATTAATGCCTCCAGGGCATCCCTTTCTCGACCTGGTGGAGTTGTCTTGTGATTAATTATCAAAATTTCCCTCATCTCCTCTTTTCAAATTTGCACCCATCCTTCCTCTTGTAGGTATTGCTTATTATAAACCCAGCGTCTGGGACGGAATGGAGGTCTGTCCACCACTATCTCAAGAATAATCATTCCGTGGTCTGAAAAACCATTAGGTAAGGTGCGCTGCTTTTTAAAAGTCAAGGCTTTAGAGATTAAAAAGAAATCTATGTGCAAAGAGTTACAGATTTTCCCTTTAAAGGCAGGTATATATGATTTTTGTGGGAAAAGGCGCCCTCCAAGGATCTACTAATCGCAGCATTTTCTGAAAGTTTCTAATAACTTTCAGGTAATTTGGATTTGTCTGTTTTTTAAAATTGACAGAAGAGTCCATTTTAGGGTATGGCAACAAATTAAATTACCAATTATCATTTCACCAGGATTTTGTAATAATGACTGGAACAGATCCTTATATGGCGTGACATTATCTTTGACTGAGGCATAGAAGCAGACAAACATTAAAAACCTTGACCACACCATAAAACTCATCCAGCACAATCAACCATTTTTAACACTGGTGCTGTTTACAGCTTCAGCCCCCAGTCCTTTTGCCAGAAAAATAGCAGACCCCCGATTGACCACTTGGGAGGTAGAGAGCCCTCTCTATGCCGCCCAATTTTTAAACTTCGAAAATCCTGACAACTTTCTGACCTCGATATGGGTCTCTTGTACCAAAATTACTAATGGGTTCTCGGCTAAAATCCAAGTGTCTATGGCCCATAATTTCTTATTATTATTAAGGCCATTCTCATTAAAAGTAACTACTTTCAAGGTATTATTCATATTGATATATTACTCATAAATACAAATAAATAACTTATGATCAGCACACAAGAAAGGTATACAATGAATAAATGCTCAAAACGAAAATGATTCTTTTGTTGATTGAATTGCTTTATTCGATTTCTTTTATTTTGAGATCCTTTCATCCAAGACACCACAGTAGCCAACGCGTTTCGTCCTGCTATAGGACTTCTTCAGGGCTACAAAACATAGACAGTACAGTCTATTAGCTACTTTATAAAAACACATATATACATATATACAAAATTACATATAGTCTTCTAACCTTATATGCATTATTTTACATTATAGAGGCCTTCCCAAACCAAAAATCACTCCATTAATTCTTATTTCTATTCTCAACACACAAAAGCTGTGTGATCATCAGTATAATAATTACATTAGAGCCAGCAAGTTTTTAACAGTGTAAGACATTATGGGAAAACCCCCAATCAAAAAGGAAAGACAAGGGGTAATGTCAAAAGCCAAAACTCATCTATCATTATTTACAATATATATACATATATAACCTTTTGGAATTAACGTTCCATCATATAGGATTTTTGGGAAGAGATACCATCTAGTTCTTAAATGTTTTGTTTTTTAAAATACACAGCTCAGTGTTTTAATTACAAGTTTATTGCTCTTTCCAGAAGCCACAAGAGAACAGGTTATGTACATGGAATATCACAGACTCGGTGCTGTCTACTGATTTAGGAATTTTTGAGGCAACTTCTTTTAAATAGACATACCCACATCACTTACATTTGAGCATCATGAAATAGAAATGTAGCTCTAACCAGGGGATCTAACAAGTTGACCCCATAAAATGGGACAGGATATGCATGGAGACAGCTCAACATTATGTATTTCAGAGACATATGCATTTATGTGTACCTTAAATGTCAAGCGTAGCTTCCGTACAGCGGATCACTTCTTGGTATATTTCAGTATGACTTCAGATATTACTCCCCAGTCCTACATAGAGCAGAAGTTCATAATAACTAATTAGTAAGACTAGGATCAGATTCACCAAAACTGACTGATAAGACCATTTATTAGGTGGAAAACCGTTAATTCGGCAAAGAAGGAGATTCGAGTCTTTACATCCTTTGGCTTTTTGTACTTCCTGTATGTTTAACATATGTGCTATTTGGGGAATAATTTGACAACACATTGTGTGCTGGTCGGAATACGATATAACAATGTAATTAACTGTTCCTGTGGATCTCCTTTAAAATACGAGTGAAAATACGCTCAATATTAAAGTTGAATGAATTCCGCAAAACTTCGTGAATTTTTATAATATGGGTTGCAGACACTTTCTGTTATACATGAATGTATTAAATATAGGTATCAATAGAATGGGGATGACACATTTAAAGATGGCGACTATACGATCCAGTAGAAACGCGCTAGTGTCGACCATTTAGTAATGACTGACGCATGCGCAATACCGCATTATGGATTAAAAAGACGGCGGCTTCTCTTAGTTCGGCTTGAATGCACGAACACGGAGAGAGACACGCTACCGGGCTCGACCCGTAAGGTGAGTGACATGAGACGCTATAACTGCCTGGCACTTTAGCGAGTTCGTTTGATGGATCTGACACTGGGAGTTAAAGTCTGTTAACTTTATTATTATGAAGTTATACGAATTAGTTTACTGTCGTATAAGCCTATTGAGTCCATGTCAATAAATATATACCTCAATTTTACCGTCTTTAGAATGAGATAATCGGAATCAATAGAACGGTATTTGTACCTGTAAAACAGCATGTTGATTTAGCAAGTGCTCTTAAATAAATGCAGTTATATGTTCTGCCAACGATATTCGGTAACCACGCCGGTGACTTTGGCATGCCCGCACAGTGATTGTACACAGGGGGTGGAATGGGATATTTAAATATGGGCACATTTTACTGTGAATTTGGCCACTTTGAGAGATTATGGAACTGACTGAGCGCGTGCCATGTAATACAACTATACATAGATCAAGATAAGCAACAAGAGTAATTGCCACTGGCTCTCATTTAATTAGAGTTGATATATTCTGTTGTGGGAATTCGTGATGAATCTAATTCCCATCGATATGTAGTCTTGGGTCATATAGGTTTATTATATGAAATGAATCGGGGTAACTATATCCGATTTTATTATTATGTAACAATTATATTGAAGTTTGTCTCCCATCTAAATATGATAAACATATCATGCTCGAGAGCATTTATGCATGTTTATCGTCAGTCTAGCCCATGATACATTAATACGGGCCCCTGACTTTAAATATAAAAGAATAGGCTTTTATGCTGTCTTGTCAAGATTCATATGTATGTTTCTCATATGGGTCTTTGCCTTATTCAATCAGGACACTTAGGCCCACCATGGTCTGACTATACGGAGGAATAGACCGCTTTATTGCCAACAAGAATATATTCAGATGAATTGAACTCCCGCTTCGAAATTTGGCATATTTATACAGGTATGACCTATACCGAGTAGAGTTGCTTCATAATGTTGAGAATTCAGTTATGAGATTGGAGCATCCCTTGCTCAATGTGTTATAAATGATATACAATTGATAATGCTGATTTCCTTACCATAAACATCCCATCATGCCACTATTCGATTAAAACTGTACATAGAGTCGGAATAAGGTCTTATCAGTCAGTTTTGGTGAATCTAGGTCCTAATCTTACTAATTAGTTATTATGAACTTCTGCTCTATGTAGGACTGAGGAGTAATATCTGAAGTCATACTGAAATATACCAAGAAGTGATCCGCTGTACAGAAGCTATGCTTGACATTTAAGGTACACATAAATGCACATGTCTCTGAAATACATAATGTTGAGCTGTCTCCATGCATATCCTGTCCCATTTTATGGGGTCAACTTGTTAGATCCCCTAGTTAGAGCTAAATTTCTATTACATGATGCTCAAATGTAACTGATGTGGGTATGTCTATTTAAAAGAAGTTGCCTCAAAAATTCCTAAATCAGTAGACAGCATCGAGTCTCTGATATTCCATGTACATAACCTGTTCTCTTGTGGCTTCTGGAAAGAGCAATACACCCGTAATTAAAACACTGAGATGTGTAACTTAAAAAAATCTAATTTAAGAACTAGATGGTATCGCTTCCCAAAAATCCTATATGATGGAACGTTAATTCCAAAAGATTATATATGTATAAATATTGTAAATAATGATAGATGAGTTTTGGCTTTTGACATTACCCCTGTCTTTCCTTTTTGATTGGGGATTTTCCCATAATGTCTTACACTGTTAAAAACTTGCTGTCTCTAATGTAAATATTATACTGATGATCACACAGCTTTTGTGTGTTGAGAATAGAAATAAGAATTAATGGAGTGATTTTTGGTTTGTGAAGGCCTCTATAATGTAAAATAATGTATATAAGGTTAGAAGACTATATGTAATTGTGTATATATGTATATCTGTGTTTTTATAAAGTAGCTAATAGACTGTACTGTCTATGTTTTGTAGCCCTGAAGAAGTCCTATAGCAGGACGAAACGCGTTGGCTACTGTAGTGTCTTGGATGAAAAGATCTCAAAATAAAAGAAATCGAATAAAGCAATTCAATCAACAAAAGAATCATTTTCGTTTTGAGCATTTATTCATTGTATACCTTTCTTGTGTGCTGATCATAAGTTATTTATTTGTGTTTACAGTGGGAGTTCCTTCCACTGTTTGAGGGAGCCTAAAGGTCAGGTTCCCATGATCTTTTGCACCAAGGTTTGACTTCCTTTTCCTGAATGACATAATAGGTGCAGCACTATATCTTTGACCTTTGTAAATCATTTATTACTATATAGCCTGTAGGAAAAAATATTGTTTTACTAACCCCAATTGCAAACGTACAGATCAGGTCTACACCAACCATGTAACTGCCCTTTCCCACAAGTAGACCTGAAAAAATCTTGAAATGTTGGGTAAAGAACCTAGCCAAAGGAAAAAAGAGATTTTTTCACTCAATATGAGTTAGAAAATCAGCAGGAAAGAAAACTTTCTTTCTTGAGTCCCCTCACTCACCAGGGTTTCCCCACGGTGACATGCTTCATCATAGGGGCCATCTCAGTCCTCTACGAACTGAGGCGTGCTACGACTTGCGGTATTACGTAGGAGCACTTTTGTGAAAACTATGTGTGGTGCAAAAGGTGTGGTGGAGTGGACAAAGGTGGGTTAAAAATACCTAGCTAGTGGGCAAAATAATTTTATTCTTGCTCCTAGTTGGTATATCTAAAAACGGGATAGGGTGCTGGAAGACGTAGCTATAATGGGTCAGGTGTCCCTAGTATTCGTCAACATGTTTCGAGCATTCCCCAGAGCTCTTCGTCAGGACTACACAGGGACCAGCCCTTTGTACGCCACTCCTAATTAACCTAAGTATGGCAATCTAACAATAAATGACGCTGCAACTAATAAGCATGCGTGAATATATACATACGATTGAACATTGTCACATAGTATATTTTAGGTAGCAAATTAGTTCCCCATGGACTTGAAGGGGCTGAGGGTGTCTCGTATTCCTAAATTTTAGTGAGAGATCTTCTCACGGTATGTCACGTAGTTGGTTCCCCTCCAGACCGCATCTTTCCCACAAGTAGACTCTTGTACCCTGGCTTTATCTTGCCATAGACTAATAGAGAAATCGCCTTGAGGTTGGTCTTCTCTTGAAGCTAGAATAACATTCCACTCCACCACCCATTGTGCGTGAATGAATCAACTGCAAATTTGGATCCCCTTTTATCAAACCTTTGACCCCAAACCTCCACCTTCTCCCAGCTCACCCATCTATATCTATCCCACTACCCCCTCCCCTAAGCTGTAGTGAGTGGTCCCCCATCACACTCAGTCCTGACATGATTCACCTCACCCACAACTATGGCACCCCGACCTTGTGCCCAGATCAATCGGCCTACCCCTGCCACTCCAACCCATCATAACCCACAAAAAGAATTAAGAAGAAACAAGGTCCTAGCCCATAAAAGCAAACACTCAGTGTATTAAAAAAAATAGGAAAAACAGCTTAAGATCACAATCGCTAACACCAATCAACACTAAATAGCTATGATTTCGGATTCCAGCCACACATTACTTAGCTAAGACTTATTCAAGATTTGCTGTAGCAGTTCCTGGGCCACAGAGACATCCCAAAACAGATGAAATTGCCCTTTTACTAGCACATTCAGTTTGAATTACTGCGCAATCATTGCCTGGTCGCCCTGTGCTTTAAAATGGTGAAGCATCTTAACAAATTCTTTCCTTTGCTTAGCTGCTGAGGCTGAAACATCTGCAAATATATGACCGAGAGGGATTTCTGGTGTACTAAACTGTCTCTGCTTAATGGCTTTAGATAACTAACCCTGGGCGTAGTGGGCGTAGTGGGGCTTCGCGAAGCTACGCGAAGTGGGCAAAAAACTACGCCCACCCACGCACTTCGCATAGCCCCACTACGCGCCACCCGCCTCCCTCCCGCCCTCCCTAAATGCTTTAAATGAATATATAAATGAATTATAAAACCACTTACCTTGTCCGCCGCGTCCTCGGGGATCCCGCTCGTCATCGCGCCGCCGGCGCGCGCGTCTTGGATACTAATGCGCATGCGCGGCTGCCCGCGCATGCGCATTTCTCGTGAGAAATGCGCGGGCGGCCGCGCATGCGCATTAGTATCTAAGATGGCGGCGCCGGCGGCGCGATGACGAGCGGGAGCCCCGGGGATGCGGCGGACAAGGTAAGTGGTTTTATAATTCATTTATATATTCATTTAAAGCATTTAGGGAGGGCGGGAGGGAGGCGGGTGGCGGGCAACTTCGCTACGCCCACAAAGTGGGCGTAGTGTTGCCTGCTTCGCCTACTTTGCAAAGGGCGAAGTAGGCAACACTACGCCCACTTCGTGGGCGTAGCGAAGTTGCACGCCCAGGGTAAGATAATACTCAATCTTTCATACAATAGTCTCTGAAGTTCACAAGTATAGTACGGGGGAATTTGTGATTTGGGGGCTGCTTTGCTGGCACTCGATGGGCTCTTGTGAGTGTAAGACCTTCTGAATATTGGCGAAGAACAAGTGTTTTGATAAAAGTATTCGTCCATTAGAGCATTTGATGTCCCTCGAGCACCTCCGTAACCCCATTGATGCATTGATTTGTGCACCGGGAATGCTTTTCCAGTTCTTCTAGCTTGAATTCTATTGAAGATTTCTGCTTCTGGAAAGTGGCTGCCTTTTCCTGTAATATGGAAACCTGATCCTCTAACTGAGAGATCCTCACTTATGCTTCCTTTAACGTCTCCGGGATCTGGGCAACAGTCTCCTCAATCGTTGAGAGTCGTGCACGTAGAGCTGCTATTTCTGTAGTATGTGAGGCTTTCAGTTCCCTTATATCCTCCAAAATGAAATTTAGCATAATGTTAGCATCTCATTGCATGGTGGGCGGGATACTCGCCTGCAGTGCTTCATTACTTAAGAGATTTAAGCCTGACTCATATTGCACCTTTTCACATCCCGAATAATCCTGCACAGCACCTGCCAGACATAGGATTGTTGTTGGCTGGATTGTAGGGGTGAGTGGTTGAAATATATTCAAATTACCCCTCAAGGAGAGAGGAGAGAATGGTTGCGGTTGTTGTAACTTTTCAGACAGATCAGCCCTGAGATCTGTGCCCGAGCTCATGCCTGGCTTGACCTTCATAAAAAGAGGATATTCCATAAATTCTTGGAATGCTGACCTCCTATCCCAGATTGGCCTCCACTGAATTTTTTGCTAACATGTGATTGGATTAAGCCATTCCCACTACTGGGCTGTTAGCGCTTGAATTACAACTAGTGTTTACTACTTCTAGGGCTCCTTCCTGGCATTGGTGGTCTTCTACAGCACTCATACCCTCTTCGTGATCTTCAGTATTACCAGGCAAAGTGCAACATATATGCACTGAGGCAGTACCATTCACTCATGCTGTAGCTTGCCCCATTTTTTGACCCATTAGGTCAGAACAGATGCATTAAAATGGGCAGTGGTGCCTGAGGCATTTGGATGGCTTTACATTTTAGCGCCCGCTAAACCAGTCCTGGCTCTTGTTATTTATTCTTCTCTCCAATACATTACAGTTTATTGACTGCCTTCTGGAGAAATATCACTGCCGTGGACCTCCCAGTGTCCCTCTACCAAGTAGCACCACCAGACCCTGCAGTGATAACAAGCAGAGCACGTGCACTTACCTTCACGGAGAGAAACCTCGTAGCCACAGCAAGGAAGAAACCGGTCTGCTCCACAGCCTGGTCACCGGGAATAATGGTCCATCCGCGTTGTCATACAGCTAGTTCTTTCCACTGAACTCGATCTAGGGGGGCACTGCACCTTCCTCGTGTCCCCCCTGCACTGTAGAAAATGAGAATGTCCCAAACCAAACTGCACGACCACCAAATGTGTATCTAGAATTTTTATACCAATGCACAACATTTCTTTAAGACCCAAACAAAATAACAGTACTTTCAAACTTTCACAGATGCTGGAAATACTACAAGAGATATGTTTTATATAAAATTGTACATGTTTTTAATACATTTAATGGTTACAAATTATTTTACAATCATAAAGTGATCTCCAGAGCAATAGTACAAATTTTTACACAAATAAATTAAAACCAGAGTACAACAAAAAATCAATAGAGGCTAGTACAATGACCAACAGTAGCGTGTCATTCTGATATGGGAAGGAGGAGGAGCGTTGGCACCTCAGCTGACGATCATCTCAGTGCGCCCAGACTCTCGTCAGGTCTGATTTGTACTTCAAGATATTTTGGGCACTATTTACAAAGATATTTTTCCAGTTACAATTGATTTTCACCAGTACATAGGCCTAACCTACATGTGCATAAGTTACACCGTATTTCTGAAAGTTCAAGAATTGGCATTAGTTAATACAATACTTATGTATATGTTTCTCACGTGCTTAATGATTACTTACTCGCATGTTTCATCTTAAATTCAATTTGGGGGTTTTGCCAGACATGTTTCAGAGGAGTGGTTAGGGGCATTACATGAAAGCTTGTAGAGAAACACTCAGGTGCAATTTAATGGGTATTTTAGAATATGTGTATATTTCTATGATATCATTCTAAAGTTAATTTAAATGTTCCTCATTTCTTAAACTCAAACTGGAGTATAATGCCAAAAAAATAAATACTCAAACATAGCACTTACTCCTCCTAATGAGGCATTGAGGAGCTTTACCCTGAGTAGCTTGCTACTCCACAGACTTACTGGTTAACGCAGTAGTTATTGTTGGTTAGTGGGATTAGTATTTTGCTCTTAAGGAAACCATTCCATGCATCAACTCCAGTTTCTACGTGGTAGATTACATTAATAGGCGGTGCGTATGATTATTAGTGGGGGAAAGGCGAGTTCACACATGATTGGTGGGATAAATAGATTGGCTTGAGGAGGTTAGGTATTGTCAGGATATTGTCTCTGTCACACTTGTTCTGAAAACCATGCAGTACAGTGTAGAACAGTAGGTTCTACAAGTTGGCCAGATCACCCCATTTTCAGCAATTGTGTGATCTTCCTTAAACATAGTGCTCTTATTTTCCCCCAAGCAAGCACATATTAAGGCTTGACAAACCACTATTTATCCAGAATCTCATAAACTAATGATATCTCACTAGGTTTTTGTCTTGCAGACGCTGCCGTCTTCATACATTTCGAACAATATTTACAGACTACACAGAGGCAATAAAAAAAGTCCAAGTGCCCAGTCATAGCTGTATACTCAATAACGTTTTTCAAGACTCCACAGAAATCTGCATAACGAGCCCTGTCACACCAGAGCTTACCACTTTATCAGTTGAGGTAGAAAACTACACAGACAGCATGACTTGCTCTCTATTACAGTTATGTAGTATTTCCATATAGCTAACTTAGATAAGTTATTATAAGGCATGACTCAACAGTCCTACTTACATTTGAAAACAACATGCTTGCATTGGCCACAGTCTCATCCATTGGCCTACCCACCTGCCTTTGTGATCAGCAACAACCCATGTCTATCTCTGAAGGCTTTACTTGACTGCATGTGGGCATTTAAATGGACATACTTGTAGGCTTATCAGAAGCTGATGGGTGACCAGAGCATGATTGATAGCTGTGCTTTTCAAAGCTAGAGAGAGGACTAGTGTTGACATCTTTCCCAAAAGAGGTGCTTCCAAATGACCAAAACGCAGAAGGAGTAATCAACAAATATTGCCTACTCTCCCCCATCTAAATGAGATCACCTCCTTTCATCAAGAAATAGATGCTTTTGTTCACCACTCCATAATGGCCTAATTTCTGCTCTTGTCAATAGGAGTCTAAAACTCACTCGTTTCTACACTCCCAATTGTAATGCTTGGAGATCACACACTTTTGCAGGTGTAGGAGGCTTCCTTGAGAAATACATGAAACAGATTGGTACTTTTCTGAACAGCGTGCACAGTGACTTTTAATAAAAAACTAAATTTGCCATGGTCAGTCCAGTGCATACTTATTGCATGGTGCTTTTGCTAACTGTGTCACGAAATTGTGGAAAAAGACTAAGGGGCAGATTAGGATGGCGGACGGACCTGCGTCCGTCCGCCACCCCAGAGGTGGAGGGACAGTCCGCAGGGGCAGCGGCGGTCCCTCCGTGCAAATTACGATGTGACCGCCACCCTGGCGGTCACATCCTGTATTAATAACATTGCGGCGGGTGCTGCTTCAAGCAGCACCCACCGCAATGTTAAAAATGCATGTATTACATTTACATGCACAAAGCGGCAGGCACCGTGCGGTGCCTGCGCTTTGTGCATGTAAATGTTGGGGGGTACCATAGGTACCCCCCATGTGCACCCCCCACCCCCGACACCTTCGGGGCCCGCAACGGGCCCCCAAATGCCAAAGTCCACATGCTTTTCCACGGCGGAAAAGCCGCCGCGGAAAAGCATGTCTCCATGCAAATCCTAATTTGGCTGATGGTGTCTTGCAGACACCGTCACCAAATAGCCCTCCCCACCCCGCGGATCAGCGGCGGACGGACCTGCCATCCGCCGCTGGTCCAACCGCAATCCCACTGCCATCCTAATCTGGCGGTGGGTGTTCTATGTGGCTGCGGCGGTGAATCCGCATACTCCGGGCCGGCGGTGGCTTCCGCCGGCCCGGGGTATGCGGATTCACCGCAATCATAATGAGGCCTATAATGTGGTCGATGTAAGAAAATAAAAACGGTGCTTGCTTACCTTGGTCCCGTATAGTGCTTTGTGGATTCTTTCAACACCAAGATAACCTCAAAAAAATTTGGTTGCTTTTACTGTGCATCCTAGTGAAGTTCCGTGCCTTCAGCTGAAAAACCTACGTATAAAGCTGAGCTGCCTTTCTATCATTATAATATAAAAAATTTGTGAGGCAAAAAACTAAGCTAACCCGGTAAACGTTCTTAGTATCTCACACGATTTTAAGATGAAATAATCTTGCAATGTGATGCAGGCTTTGAGGAATCAAATACAATATTTGAACTCATTATATCCTAAGTGAGGCCATCCTTCCAGCTACCAGAGTACTTATATTGTACCTGAACAATAAACTGCTTTGTCATCATTATGTAATTCTTTAATACATTTACTGTGTCATGCTTCATAGGCATACTTTGTCAACATTTTTTCAGTCTAGAGGTTGGACACATCAGATCAAAATGTAATAAAATGTTACTTAAGTCTCCCAATTGATTAACTTATTTATTTCATATGTTTTAATCAGATACTGTAGAAACAGATCCCTTTGCCATACACTGCCCAGTGCCAGCAGAGAGGAAGAGACGATACCAGATAACACTCAGATGAGGAAGCATATCTTGCATGTGACAGTGACAGCTCTATGCCCTCTTCCCAATCAGATGTTATTTGAAGCACATCAAACCCCCTGTCATGCACAACTTGAGAACTGATGGAAATCCCAAACCATGCCCTGTAGGACACATAACATGTAACCCCAAGAGCCTCGCCCAAGCAGTACTCACACTTCTTGGACAGCACCCTCAGCTGCCCGATCCCCCATGTAGTTTACCATTAGCAGCAAAAGGTTTGATGTGGAAGAGAGGAGGGACTCATTGTCCCCCACTGCAGGTGACTGTCTGTCTCCAGATCTCCCACCAACCACTCTGCTGCTTCCCACTACTTCGTGCTGTTGGTGCTTCCAGGCCATGGGATAGAGGAAAATAGAGTTTACTGGTGAGGCAACTGTCTGAAAGAGAAGAACTAGGGCATCAAACACAAAAGGGGTGATGGATGGAATGCTTGAATTATTGTCAGCTACTGGCATGCGCTCAGGCTGCATCCCAATCCATTGCTGTTCACCCACCATGCCACCTCAGTTTGGACCCAGCCATATGCTAATCGGCCTTGGTCCTGTTCCTCATGGAAACTGTCCAGCCTGAACAGCCAGGCCAAGTCCTCCCTGAACTGCAACAAAAGCAACCCGGGCCTGGTTTCGCCTTTGTTACGAGCTCTTCAGTCGGGTATTTCTTGGTTCCAGTGGCACAGTGAGCCCGTGACCAATGCCTGGGCATACCCAGCGCACTTAGGGCACCAGATGCAAAAGCAACAAGGTGATGAATGGAATGCTTGAATTAATCTTAGCCACCGGCAATTGCTCAGGCCCATGAGTAAATATTTGGATTTTGTCAGATAAAGTAATGGTGCTTTAGTAGACTAATTGTGATTTAAGTGTGAGTTAGAAGGTCTATGAATGGGGGAACATTGTGATTGAACCTGAGTGCATGTCAAGACCAAACACAGCTGCAAGTGAAATCTAACGTGATAGTGGAACTTGAGCATGTCTGGACCGCTCCTTAATCAAACTTTAGTCGATGCATCACATTTACTCTTCTCTTATGCGTTGAGGTATTCTGGCCCCTCTCCTACTTGCTTGCTCAGGCGTGCACAGGTGGGAAAAGACACTTGTGTTATTTCCTGTAATGTAAGCACATACATGACTAGTGACAGGTGCATGTAAATCTCTTGGTTCAAAAGACCATACCCTCCTGGATTCTCGGTCCTAGTTATTTGCCTCTGAAATTTCTCTTAAGTTCCTGAAATTCTGCTCCATCTTTTAGATTTCAATTCCATCTCCTTAATCATGTGCATAGAACCCTTCTCCATCTTCTAGTAATCTTCTCCTTCTGGATCTGATAATCATTTGCTCCAGTCTTGGATTATGACAATCACATTCCCTTAAATTATCTTCTTGGATTCTCCTCCCTTCTCCAAGGTTTGGCTACATGCCATGGATCTTTCCCTCCAAACTATATCCATTCTTGGAGGCAGGGGTCATCTTTGTAAAAACCCTTCTATAAGGTGACACCGTGGCTGCAGGAAGGAGTCACCCCTATCTCTGTTAACATTAAAAAAATTGTGTCCAGCTGTTGACAGTGCATCACAGTAACTGCAATAAGTAAATTATTGATTCAGTGAGTGAAATGTAAATTCCTATGGGATTTATATTTCGGTGGACAAGATGTCTGTCCCCGTTTTGAGGGAGTAGCTCACCTGCTGAGATCTAAATTAGGCCCTATGTCTGAGAAAGTAAAACAGTGAGTTTGAACATGACGCACTTAGTGGGTGAAAAAAATAATGAGTTTGCAAGCAAGTGAGTATGTGGATCAGTGAATATGCATGCTTGGGTATTTTTGAGTTAAGCTGTGTGAGTCACTGAGCTATAGAAGCATTTAATGTGGGACTGAGTAAATAGATTACCAAGGAATGGGAGACTACCTTTATAACGTAGGTTGAGCCACGCGTGCTGTCTCCCCGCAAGCGGAACCACGCTTGCTTTAACCACACATATGCCTTGACCATGCATATGCGTGGTTAAGGCAGTGCTGAGCATGGATGCATGGATGGGCGGGAACGGGAAGAGGAGTAAGAGGGAGCTCTGGGACGTGGTCTGGTAAGTGGAGCTGTGGCCGGGTTTTGGCGGTGTGAAGAGTAGTTTTTATAGGTGGAGTACTTTTCAGGGCTCTGGGTTTTGTTTTTTAGTGCTGGGGGGTCGGGGTTAATTTTAGAGCTCAGACAGGGTCGGAGTTGTTTTTAGGGCTTGGGGTTCTTTTAAGGGGTTGGGTCAGGTTGATTTAAAGGATCAAGGGGTTGGGGTTGTTATCAGGGCTTATGGTTGTTTTTAGGGCTCAGGGGGAGTCAGGGTTGTTTTAGGACTCAGGGTGGGGCGGGGGGCAGGGTGTGATCTTTACCACATGTAGCCCTTTACCAGTCATGCCTTTCCACAATATTGCATAGTAAAGGCATGAACGTTAAGATGCATTCGTTGTTTGGGCAGCATTTTAGAGGCATGCATGGTTTAGCCATGCGTGTCTCTGCCATAAAACCCTGGGGAATAATTGGTGCTTGTGGGATTTATTGGGTAAATACATTAGTTAGTATGAGTGAGTTCTGTGGTGAGGTAACCTGAGACTCACTGTACATGATAAAATTAAAAGGGCACATTTTCTTGACTAAAGTACCGCCCTTCCAAAAGCCCACATGCTGCAACAGCTATGGGTAATGTAAATTGGTGCTGGTAGGATCCTCCATTTCTTCTGATTAGGGAGAACAAGTTTATTTTGCTGATATGGTTAATAGAAAACCGTGGCCTGTGGGCAGGTGTTTCATGTCACGCACAGCATTGTTGCTATTGAGATGGATCCTGGCTCAAACTGCACCCACCAGCCAGCGCAGAGTCCGTCTTCAATCAGGGGCTCTTGGTGAATATATCCACGCCCCATACCAAGTAAAATACATGTAAAAATCTGGGATCAGACCATTGGCACCTAGTGTTAGCATACTGCAAAGCAATATCAAAACCATGGGCCCTATTTACGAGAAACTAGCGCAGCGCGGTGCCCAAGTCATTTTGCTGAGTCGTGCTACATTAGTTTTGAAGCACAGGGATACAACATATTTACAACAATATGTTGCATCTCTGTGCTTTACCCTGCACTGGCACACAAACTGCTGCCATGCGCCGGTGCAGGCACTCTTGCACCATGGTGTAAGGATGCCTGTGTCATAGATAGATTGTTTTTGGGCAGGAAGGGGCACCTTCCTGCACAAAAAACAATCAGTTAAGGTGATTTCCTCTTCCAACGTGTGCTGTAGAATGCAGCATGCATTGAAAGAGAAAAAACAAGGAGAAATAAAAACATTTCTCCTCGATGCGCCTCACTTCCCCACCTATGGGGTAGCGTAGCATTCTGACGTATTTCCAGGCTTACGATTGCTTGTACATCTGGGAATGCATTAGTGGACACTGGTGTTGCATGGGGACACCCACAGCAACACCCATGTCACACCCCTAGCATGCAAAGTATTGCGTGAAAAGAGGCTATATTTACAAGCACACACAAAGTCACACTGGGTGGCTTTACGTGTGCTTGTAAATATCTAAACAAACGACAGGAGTAAACCCATAGATCAAGGAACAACAATATCTCAACCCGTATTACTGGAAGAGCAAATTATCACATTTGTACAAGACATTACAAGCAGGGAAATTAAGAAGACTCAAAATGTGCAATGTGCAAAGGTGACTAATATATACAGAGAAACAACTTATTGTTCAAGAGCAGTTATTCACATCGGTTTTAGCATTTAATGAAAACATTTTGGTTGAACAACAGTAAACCGCGGTGCTGGAGTTATCCCTGGTGTGTCAATGGCATATCGATCCTAGGTACTTTGGATCATCATCAGGACCAGGTTGCCATTTGGAGGTACAATGGAGAAGTACGTCAGGGAAAGGGTGACCTGACTCCGGGTAACTTCAGCCAAAGTGGAGCCGGTAGTTCTGCTGCCAAGGGAGGCCGGGATTGGGCCTGGCCGGATTCAAGGCTGGGAGTGTAGGTGTCGTGGTGTTGAGCTTTGCCAGGGTCGGAGCCCCGATCCACTGTGGGCTGGCTGGTGACTCAGAAAAGGCCACCAGATGCGGGTATCCAGTTAGAGGGAGGAGCAAAGCGGGGCCAAATGATGGGCTAGTTGATCGTGGAGTCCTGTGTCGAAAGTCGGTCGTCAGGGGGCCGTCACGGTGCTGATCGGCTAAAGTGATTTACCAAATCTATATGCATAAATAATCGTATTGATTTCGATTATGTGTTTTGCTTCCTTTCACTCAAATGAAGTGAAAACCTATATAAAAGGCTACATGAACGTTATCCTTGTCTGCATATATTCTCCAATGATTGTTTTACTGCCATAGTTGAGGTCCACCTGAGTCTGATATCAGGCAGAGAATAATTTTGCAGCTATTCTGTTTTTTGCTATTAAACTGTGTTCAGATTTTCACTGGCTTCCAGACTAATTTTATTTCAAATACCTTTATAATGTGAGTGCTGAAATTTTGGCTTTGCCAATGTCTGTCTGAGATGTATTGTATTTAAATAGCGCTAAATGCAACAGAACATGAATAGCGAGAGTGAGCAGCCACTTGCGCTCGCTAAATGTGCACTTGCAGTAGGATTTCCCCCAACTTACTCCCAGCATTTAGTGCTAATTTCTTGGCGTAAAATGCACCCTTTTGTCCAAAATGGACACGAGGATGCATTTTGAGTAAGGACAATAGTGCTAAATGCAACAAAACATAAATAGCAGAATGTACAGCCGCTCACGCTCGCTAAATCTGCAGTAAGATTTTTCCCCCCAAATGACTCTTAATTATGCAAGTGGGCTTAATCGCGTTATCAATAATTACACATCGAAAAGTAATGAGTTACTGAAATTATTCTGGTAAATCTGGCATAATTGAAACTCTGCCCAGACCTAATTTTAGGGAGTGCACAACACATAAAGAAGATAGCTAAAGACACATGTAGTGCTGAATGAAAAAATGTGGCCCCTAAATATTAGCAGTGTAGGGATACAACTAAGCCAGTCAATAGCATAGTAAACATAGCAAAGAGGCTAGTTCTAGGGTAGGCTTAGGCACAAGAAGAGGAAGGCAAGCCATAAAATAAGAAGCAAGCAAATGAGAGTGAAGATAAAGCCAAGCAATGATAAGCAGTGGACGAGTTTTAAGCCAATGGTATGCTCACAATAGACATTTTGCAACCAGACATTTTGTACTGCTAGAAGTCTGAACTAAAAAATGAGAGCACATGAGAAAAATGTTAAATCTGAATTAGTCTGGACAATGTAATCTGTAATGAGCTGGCTGTAGCAACTCCCTGCTGGTCATTGTACAGAATTTCATTTTTCAGCTGCTGCAAGACGCAGATACACTCCCAAGCTCGTCACAGAAAGAGCAAAGCAAAAAGTCAGCACACTTGCCAATGTGTTAGTCATTCTATACATACATCCCAGTAGACCCAATTTAGAGAGTAGACTTCCAATTTGTAAAAGAAAAAATTGATTAATTTTGGCTGTGTCATGCCTGAAATTCCTTCTCTTTAGTGGAGGTCAAAAGGGAAAATACATTCTCCCAATTTTTTTTAATATCTCACTTTAATCTTCTGAAATGTTTGCATGTGTGCAATATTTATGTGGGACCTAAATATTTAAAGATTATTGTGTCATGATAACTTTCTCTGAAACCATGGGTTAACACACATCTGTTTTAAAAAATGCAGAATGTGGATGAAAGAAAGCCTCAAATACTCCATGCAAGGGCATCTATCAACCAGGGCCCACATGTATGACCTTTCTTTCTGGGACTCACAGCTTGTGAATTTTAGCAACCCACAATTTGCAAGTCGCAAAAGGAAATGTACTATTGTGTCTCAGACGACCTGCCTCATCAATATTCATGAGGCAAATCACAATTTGCAAACTAATGGGAATTGCTAATAACAAAGGGATGGTGGTCTTCTAGAGACTGCAGACCCCCACGTCAGTGTTTGCTTGTCAAGTAAAGTCATTTTTTTTTAGATGAGCCCATTTTCCTGAGAGGAAAATGGGATTCATTTAAAAAACAAAAATTAAATGTTTTTGTTTATTCTTTAAGAGTAGGCAGTGGGACCACTGTCTGATCTTAAAAAAACGTTTTCATTGCCAATCACGATTGCGGATGGCTTGCCACCTGCTTGAAGAGACCCGTAAACTGCGATTGTTTGGCGACAGCATTCCAATCGCAACACAATTGCACATCCCCCTGCAACTCACTGTTAGGAAGGGATGCCCTTGGCACACCCCTTCCTAATAGTGACTCGCAAATACTATTTTGTGAGTCGCCAACAGGTCACTGACTCACAATATAGGGTTAATACATGCTACAACCCTTTTTAGCAGTCACAAACGGCCCAGATCTACATTTGAGACCACCAAAAGCGGTTGTACATGTGGCCCCAGGTCTTGTAAAGAACTCACAACCACGTATACGGATGTATGACGTTACAACGCATACTTTTACCACGCATGCCTTTACAACGCGGTATGTACAACGAATACCTTTACAACGCATAGTGCTTTTGGGCGCTTGATAGTGAATTATTTAATTTACTATTCCAACTCCAGTCCCCGTGGATAGTAGGGAAGGTGTTGGATAGTAAATTAAATCTATTCCCTATCCTAGAGCGCCCCCCAGCGCAATGCTTTGTAATTGTTTGCGTTGTAAAAGTTGCGTCGTAAAGGCACTGCGTGGTAAAAGTTGCGTTGTAAAGGATGTTTACCACGTATACTCATGAGGAAAAGAAGACAGACACAATCATATCCTAGAGGATGTAGCCTTACGGCTAGGGCGGTCGACCTCGGACCTGGGGAACCGGGTTCGACTCTCGGCAACAACGCTCAACATCCTGTGATTCTGGGCAAATCACTTAATCTCCCAGTGCCTAACAACAAATTTAATAATGTGTTGTAACGAAACTGGTGCTCATGTAAAGTGCTCTGATACCTGATGTCTTGGGTCTAGATTGCGCTATATATAACTAAAAAAAAAAGGGAATCATAATCACAAGGTCCAATCGTTTTTGACGTAGACCTACAGATACGAGAATAGAAGCACCCTCGGAATTAATATTAGAAATACAGAAGATTAACTGAATGCATAGAACAACCAGAGGCAGGCTAGATAGGCCTCACAATCCTCTCATGCAGCACTTTAGATGCTTTTAGGCGGGATTGTTGTAATTATACCTTGCTATTCGGGAGGTTTGTAATCCGTGATACAGGCATATCAATGCTTTCGAATTATCCAGTGCTGGCCATATTTGGACTGTGTCATTTCGATAGGTGATGAGTTTACATTTGCCATTTTAACCCTTTGCGTGTGTCGGCCGGGCACTGGCCGGCCGACGTCATGGTGGGCGTGTGCGGAGGATGGCCGGGGGCCGTCCGAACCACGCCCACGCCATAAATCACCCGCACCGCGGCGGAATTTCCGCCATGGTTAAAAGGTTAATGTAGGTGACAAGTAGGAGTGAAAATAATATGTGGATTAACAAAATAGATTAACAAAATAACATATAACTTTTAACTCTTGTCAGAATATTTAAAGCGTGTGGTGCTGCTGGTGCATGAACCCCCCCATTCCCCCCCCAGGGTTGCCCTCAAAGTTCTTTGCACTTGTGCGGTCTTTTAACATTTCCACCTTTTCTCCCTTGTGACGGAAAATGTTGGCTACCCAGGCCACCCTATAAAAAACTGGTCATATTTCCGTCAAACAGTAATTGCAATATTAATTAGAGCAAGCACTGAAAGTTTTGAGGAGAAATTCACTGCAGAAAATAAACATAAAAAGTGTGCAGTCATGAGTTTTACTTGCTCACAGTCAATAAAGGAAATGTGAAGCAAGCCAGTCCATGAATTCTCGCGGGTGTTAATGGGAAATGGGAATTTCTCCAAGAAATGTTGAGAAACAATGATATTTACCAGCACTTAATATTTTCATACAACGCACGTAAACATTGCTTGCGAGAGTACTCAGCAACATAAACATTTTAGAGGGATTCTGGGACAATTAATTACCTTTATTAGCTATGTTTTATTCTCTCATAATGAAAAATGCATCATTTTAAATGTTGCCTTGCAGTTTTCTTTCAATGTGCCTTTTAAAGGTACATTTAGGAAAAGAATACCTTCAAAAACGTTCTGGCTTTCAGACACTCTTGTGATGTGTCTGAGGCAGTGTTAGTCTCTTTTGGCCGGGTCTCGAGCCACTTTACATATCCATCCATCCATGCCTCCGCAGAGGGGTGCCCCAGACGGAGAAGTACACAACACTAAGGAAAGTGGTACGTTTGGAAAACATAAATGAGTCTAATGCAACATAATCTTCTTTTATTTATTTATTTTTCTTATTTTTAATTATTAGTATTATATTTCATCCATGTTACATTATAAACAGAAAAATACACCCGGACAACAGACCCCTGGCCCGACACAATTAACAGCGTTCACATATAATTTCATTATTACATACTGCAGCCATAAAAAAAAGAAGAAAACAAAACACACCACATTTTATTAAAGGCAGTACTAAGGATAGAGTGGAAAAAACCAGGATCATTTAAAATATGGGTATAAAGACCTTTGTTATCTAAAGTGCATAGTATAAACCTTTCATGATTCTAATACATTCTTTTCATAATACGGGATTAAGCGGGCCTACCACCTCGTCTGGACATCTCAATCCAGTCTGAAAGTGGAACCCACCTCAACAGACCTTTTTTCCTGCCCCGCAACCATTTCTTCCAGTAAATTGCCTTTTTTACATTATATACTGCAAGAACCCGGGGCTAACCATTGCTGAAATAAAGGTGGGTTTGCATCCAACCAGGCAGAGGCGATACACATTCAAAAAATGGTCATAGAAATAAATAAGAGTGCTCTACCTTTAATACGCCTCTCCCCTTCTTGTACCCCAAGCAGGATTACAGACGGTGTTAAATATGTTTTTATTCTTAACTTAACAACAACAAATATAGGTGCAACTTTCTGCACCTAGCCATTGGCACAGCATTTTCATGTGCATTTGCATCATTTTCTTTCATTTATGTAACTTTCTCCACAATTTTTTGAACAGATTTTTGCAAGCCTCTTTTTAAACTTCTTTCTTGCTCGTAATGGCTAGGTGCAGAAAGTTGCACCTATATTTGTTGTTGTTAAGTTTTACACGTGCAGTGTGGGCATGGCACGACGCCAATGAGCACGCAATGGCTAAAATGATGGAGTTTAAAAATTTACAGAGTAAGTTGTTAAAAAGCAGAGGTGTGCAGCCCGTACATGTATGATGTTTATTCTTAACTTATCCTTAAGGAATCTAGGGGCATATTACCAACAAAGTTGGGAAGAGAGGTGTTAGCCGCCTTGGCTTAACGCCTTTCTTCGGCACTTCGGAAACGCTAGGCTGCACCATATTACCAAGGATATGGTGCAGCCTAGCGTTTCCCCCTGCGATGGCGATAAGTTGTACAACTTAACGCCAGCGCAGGCAGGAAAGGTTTGTTTATGTACAGGAAGGTGTTCCTTCCTACACATAAACAAAGCTGCTGAAATGCCATTTTGTAACTTACATGTGTGCTGCTTCATGCAGCACACATGTAAGTTACAAAATGGCATTTTTAAAAAGAGGTTTGTTTATGTACAGGACACCTTCCTGTACATAAACAAACCTTGACATTTAGCTTTTTCCATGTGTGCTGCACAAGGCAGCACACATGGAAAAAGCAAAAACGAGGAGAAATGAAGCATTTCTCCTCGTTTCGCCACCTTAAGAACAGGTCTTTCCTGTTGTTAAATTCGGCGCTGCCACCTATTATGGCCTCTCTTAATAATAGGTGGCAGCGTCAAAGTGAATGAGTGCTGCGGTGGAATGCCCACCGCAACACCCACTGCACGCCCCCTTTCACAATGAGTTTACCGTGAAAGGGGCCCTATTACCAAGGCAGCAATAAGTCAATTAACGTGGCTTTATGCCACGTTAATTGACTTAACACTGCCTTCATAATAGGGCGATGCAAATATCGCCGCGTTATCGGCAGAAAAGTGCCGATGACGCGTCGATAAGGGGCATGATAATATGCCCCCTAGTGATCTCTTTCTTTATAATCGAAAGTGTTCCACAAGTAGTGAATATATGTGCACTATCTGCTCGGCTCAATTGGTATCACTGGCATCATGATCCCTTACTCTTCGCCCATTTAATAATCCTAAAGGATGTATAATAAAGTTAAAAACATGTTTTATACTATTGTACTTACAAATTTGAGGAGAGTAATATCGTTTGTGCCATTGAGAAGGGTTCCAGAAAACTAGATTCTGGTATGGTCAAATGTTCCTGTCATTTCTGAGAATGTTTATTTGAGTCCCCTGTAATAAACTTATTAAAAAACCTATTAGTAACCCCAATGGGACATTTTTGCCCACTTATTAATAAATCCACAACATCAGATCTTTGGAACCCCACTGGGGCTCCTCCCTTGCGTATAAAAAAATCCTGTATTTGAGGTACTTGAAAAAAATCTCTTTAACCAATGTTAAAATCATTTGTAAGCTCTTGGAACGAAATGATCCTCTTGAGAATAAAAATATTTCCTACCCTGTTTAACCCAGTACTCAACCAACCTAAAACATATTAAGCAGCAGAAATCTCTGGTAGGTTCCCATTATTACCTATTGGAGTATAATGATTCAATCTTCCTATCTCCATTATCTTGCGAACAGCTGTAAGGCTTTAAAAGAGCTCTGACAAGTCTTAAAACAAACTCTCTTAAAATAGTTAAACCCAAGTTGTCTCCAAGGACATCCCCAGGCATTTTTACCAATCGATACCTCAAAGATAATGGGAAAATAGTCATCCCCTATTTGAACCTGCGGTGCTTCTTGCAATATACATCTGTTATTCAGTGCCTTGAGACTTTCGGGTGATACGTGCGCTATACAAAAGTGCATGTTATGTTATGTTATGTTAATAGTACCCAACAATTTTGAAGCATGGTGGCCCAGTAGTGTAGTTTAAGGTTTGGTAAACCCTGCCCACCATCCTTTGGCAGTCAAAAATTTTAGAGCCCTCCTGGGTTTAGAGTACGCCCAAACAAACAATTTCTTAAACCATATATTCTCAAACTCTACAGATATGACACACAAAAAATACAAGATTTCGGGGAAGAAATTAATTTTTATTACATTACACCTTCCTGAAGGGGACAGATGTAAGTTATTTCATCTACTCAGATCTCTTTTTGCTTTTTCCTTAAAGGTGTCTAAGTTGTTTTTAACTATTACATCTAGATCTTGGTAGATGATTATTCCTAAATCCACTGTACACTTTGCTACATGAGGATCTGATAGCGTAATTCCTTTATTAATGATGATTACTATTGTTTCCTTGTTTGACGAATATCCTGAAATATTCCCAAAGTGGATTGCCTCTCTCTCTACATCTCTAGAGTGCAATCACGTGATCCGGTGTTACAAGCGCTATATCCTTCTTGTATTTTAGGGTTTTATTGTCCCAACCCTTAAAAAACATAGGAGGATTTAAGATATTTTGCTCTAGCCTGCGTATGTAAGGGTCAATATACGTAGCAAATAAAAGTGGGGCACAATGGCACCCTTGCCTGGTCCCCCTAGTTATCTTAAACGGGTCAGAAAGCTCTCCTGCTACAAACACTCTGACTTCTGGTCTATATTATAAGGCCTTCACTGCTTGTTTGTATCCTGGCTCGCTGTCCGCTCTCTGCATTATGGCCCATAGGAGTTGCCAGGATAACCTATCGAGCACTTTCTCTGCAGCAAGCAGAATCAGAGCCATAGGGTCGCCTGCAACCTGAGCACCATCATAGATGGTAACTACCCTTCTAGTAAGAGCCGTTGTACCTCTCCCAGGTATAAACCTGTGCTCTCGTCCGGATACCACCTTGTTTAATATTTGAGATAAACGAGAGGCCAGAATCTTTGAATAAACTTTAGAATCAGCGCTGATCACAGTAATTGGTCTGTAAGAGCCGAGTTCGGATATGGGCTTATTCTTCCTAGGGAACACAACTATCTTTGCGAGTGATCAAGAACTCAGTGAGCCAGAACTATTAATTATTTGTGAAAACAAGTTAATTAAGCATTCTTACAGCTCTGGCACAAACATCTTATAGAATTCAGTAGGTAAGCTATCTGTACCAGCTGCCTTTCTGGCGGGGATGCTACCCAATGCGATCAAGATTTCTTGCCATGAGGGGGACACCTCCATGCCCTCCCATTCTTTTTGGCTGAATTTAGTTGAAGAGTCCAGATAGGCATATACAATTGCTTCCCCTCCTTTATTACTTTCTGTATATAGGGTTTGATAATATGTCTGAAATGCTGTCCTGGTACCTATTGGGTCTTATTTCTCGCACTTCGCATTGCCCACCCTTCTGCCTAGCTGTAGTGGCCAGATGGTGTCCTATTCGCTCACTGCATTCATAATCCTTCTTCCTCCATACCATACATTTTTCAGCTGCTTTTATTGCTGTAATTTCACTAATTAGTGCTTTGGCAAGAGCTACCCCCATGTGAGCCGCAAGTACATTATCTCTTTGCTGTGTAGTCACAATAAGCTTCCTTTCTTCCGTAACCTGTGTAGTATAGAGGTCTGGCATTCTCTGTTTCGTTTTCTTTCCCCTATTTACATGAACTGCAAAGTCTCCCCCGTATCCCTGCCTTCAAAGTGCCCCAAAGTACACCCAAAGGGGCACTCCCTATATTCTCTTTAAGGAATATCAGAATCCATTTCCTCTTATGTAACACGTTTTCTTCATTAACTAAAAGAGCGCATTCAAAGCTCCAGTGACTTCCTTTCTTAACCAAACCCTCACTCTTTATCTCTAATTCAAGGGGGTATGATCAGACATGACCAGTGGAAACTTTCAATATCGCACTCTTGCACAAATGTATGGGAGACAAAAAAAAAGTCTAATCGTGCATGTGTCTGATGTGGCGCTGAAAAGAAAGTATATCCACTTTCTATGGGTCTCTTTGTCTGGCATACACCTGTCATCCCATGATCTTTACAAAGCCCTTTGGTTTCCTCCCAGTTTATCTATATTTATCTCCAAAGGACCAATTCACTGGCAAATTAATATTCAGGTCTCCACACAAAATAATGGGTAAGACCAAAGTGCCAGTTCAGTAAAGAGCCAATCAAATAACCCAGGATCATCTGATATACACCCATAGGCTGAAAATAAGGTGATTTATTTTCCCAGCAGATTGATATTCATCAATAACCCACCTTCAATGGTTATTGTACAAATTTGTTTAAAATGCCCCAGTGATTTATGAGCTAAAATTGCCACACCACACGTGTGTCCCTTGTAATGTCCCACTAATTAATTTAAAACCAAGAGTATCTAACAGCTGTAATTGTGACCCTTCAATATGAGTCTCTTGGAGATAAATAATGTCAGCTTTTAACATTTGCAATTCAAAAGCAATTCTAGACCTTTTGTTCCTATCATTAGGCTCGCATGTATTGATAGTCACAATTCTCAACTTACTCATCTTTATACTTGATTTGTTTGTCATCCAATTAAATTTCACCCTTTCTGGACACATAAAATCTAGCATTCCTTTCCCCTTAATGAAACATTTCTGATTTATTAGTCTGTTTTCTTATGTAGTGCCCCTAACCCTCACCCTCCCAGTACGAAACCCATCCACCCTCCACACCCATCCCAACTCATCACAAAATGAGCAATCAGGCAACATGCCTGAATTCTGACACCATGAAATGCTGACACTTCTTTCCACCCCTCCCACCGCCCCCAATCTTGCCCCGTCTAAAAAAATATAAAAAAGCGAATGTCTAAGAGAAAATAGAAAAACAGAGAGGAGGAGAAAACAAGACACTGAATACAGAGTGTGGTTTTATCCCCAGACCCTCAGTCATAGACGGGGGAAGGCCCATCTGTGTATAGCATTCTCTCTCTGAGGGCTTATGCCCCCCCTTCTTTCCTTTTCTTTTTTACTTGCTAGAAGCAGAGACCGGCCCTCGGCTAAGCTCTTTTAGATTTTCGTGGGGTCTGAATCTCAGAAGTGAAGCTACGAGTTTAGCCCTTGTTGAGGACCTTTTAACCGGGCAGGGTTTTGAAGAAATACTTTGCACCCTATTTTCTGGAATGGGCTAAAGAGCTGCCGTAACCACCATCGCCTTTCTACAGTGACATACGCAAATTCAGGTCTGACAAAGAATGAGATCCCCTCAAACTCTCATTGCATTGGGGAGAGCCAAATCATATATTTCTTTATGTAACAAGAAATTCCCAAAATAGACCAACATAGCCTGAGGCCTCTCGAGATCAATTGAATGCAGCCTCTTCCGCATAAGCAGGAATCTATGAGCCCTCTAAATTTCCAAATCCCAGTTTGTCTTTTCCGAGAAAGCTCCTTTCAATAAGTTGACCATATAGACTCTTGTGTCCTGCCCCTCCACCCCGTCTGGGAGCCTCAAGAATCTCTGATTGTTCCTTTGTTGTCTGTTTTCTTAATCTTCAAGTTTCCAAAGGACATTCGTCATGACTGCTTCCTGAGAAGATTTATGGGTTTTAATGTTTTCATTTCCGTACTTATTTCAGGCACTAGGATTTTGTTACCAGCTTGTGACTAACCCTGGGCGGTGTTTGCGTAGTAGCGCTATTCGTAGCTACGCGAAGTGCACTTCGCACTACGCGAACTTCGCTTAGCTACGCAAACTGCGTAGTGCACTGTGCAAAATGCTGTTCGCACGGATTGCACAGTGCCAGATGCTTGTCCGCACTGTGCAATCAGTGCAAACCGCATCTTGCACAGTGCAAGCGGTCGTTTTCTGCAGCTCGAGTCGATTTGTACTCGAGTGGCAGCTTTCTCAACGCGAACTGGTAGTTTCTCATCGCGAGCGGTCACGAGCATATGCGACAACCCGCAATTAGAAATCTGCCCTACTCGTGTTGACAATCTCGCCGGGAGGTTAATTTTCCACCCTTGCAATTGGCAACTTGATGTTGCTGATCGCGAACGAGGAAAAAGTCTCGCCAGGATGTCATTTTGCTCCCTCGCGGTCCCCAACTTGACGTTGAGGACCGCGAGCAAGCAAAAAATGACCGCTGTGCTACACTACGCATGTTTGCACTGTGCTACATGCATTTCGTGTAGTGCGAAGTAGCGCAAACTTCGCAAACTATGCGAGTGTAGCGTAGTACTTCCCCCAGGGTTACTTGTGACAACAAAGTTACAATCTGAGGTCGTGATAACCTGGAGTCCCTGTGTACTCCACTCTTTCCAAGCCGTTTTGCTCCTTTCTGCCCATTTTCAGATTTATCAGGTTTTTCTTTAGGCTTGCCTGTACTCTACTCTCCCCCACCTCCTGACTGTGTTTGCGTTGTGCGGTCGAGGGGGAGGGAGCTGCTGACAGAATAGCTGACATTGGTCTCTTCATTCCTCGGCTGGGCATTCTGTGTTCCTGTGGAGCTGCCGTGACAAAGAGAAAAGACCTTGAGAGGTAGCAACTTATTTTCATGGTGCAGTGATTACAAAGCGCAGAAACAAGCTTTAATTGACGTGAGGATTTCCTCCAGGTCTGCTCAGCAGGGACCAACCTTCTGTTGACGGAGCCTGATTGCTTATGCACTGACAGGTAGACATAAGGTAGGCGGAGCGACAGGTAACCAGTGTCTCACTTGGGCACCATCCTGCTCTCCCCTTTTCTGTATAATTTTTTTTTTTTATGTGACCGTATGCGTTTGATTTTTGTTTTCTCTTGATACAGTTCAGGTCTTACAGTTCATCCACTTTGCGTGTGGGAATGGAAGGGCCCAGGGCCAGAACCTCTATCTTATTGCCCACTTATATTCATCAGCCTACATCTCAGTAAAGTTGTACGGTTCATACAAATTTAGGAGGACTGTGTAATTAGGTCGACAATAATTCATAATACAGAAACTGAGTCTACTCATATCATCAGTAAATGTTGGACCACCTAGCTCACAGTACCCCATCGAAACTCCTAAACCTCGTGTTCTAGTATGTGTGTCCCTGGAATTAACTGTGCAGACTAGATAACAACGTCTACAAAAAATAAATGTGTGTGGAATTTTCTTATATTAGTCAAAAACATGTTCAAACCACCTTCCTAAAAAGATGCAAAGTTAAAAGACTTAACTAAAATGGAGACTAAATAGAATCTCTGTAAAAGTAACACCGTCTTCTAAATCTAGTCACACTCCTTTATCAGGTTTACAGAAAAACCCTGCCCACGCTGGTTCCCAGTAATAATAAGTACTGGGATCTCCCCATACTACTCCTGGGTGGCCTTCATACTTCACTTGCAGCTGGTTTCTGAATGTCTTTGGGTCTCGCTATTGCCACTGGCATGGATCTCAAAGAACTATATGTGAGTGGTGTCAATTTCTGTGACTTATATGATTACCACTACTGGTTGGATTTCCCAGTCCTAAGCAATTGTGGTTACTTTGCTGGGTATGTTCCATCTGATTGCACATAGGTGAAGTATAACGAACATTTATCCTAGCTGTTTGTAACCAGAGCAAGCCACTAGTTTGCTCGTCTGACCCTCTTGGGGGGGTTCTCTAGAGAATATAACCAGGCTGTCTGTGTCCAGAGCATGCTGTAGGCTGCTCTTCTGTCATGTTTGGATGGACTCTACAGAGTTCTTAATCTACTGGTAACATGCTGAAATTTGACTGCCGATATAAATGTTCTATAATAGTGCGCTGAATGTGCCCACAGTCTCCTTGATTTGCCTCACTTTTTCTCTCCTGGTCTCACAAGTGATGTAGATGAATTTGTTTGTAGTTATGCATGCCCACCAGATCATTATCTTGGACCCAGTCTGACTGTAACCAGAGCATGCTCCACTGTCACTTCTTGCAAAGCTCTAAAGAGCATTTACGGTTGTTGTGCAACTCCTGTGCTTGCCTGTGACTTTCTCTTCTGTGGGTCCTGAATAGACTAGTTAAATCATTTGTGATTTCTCCTCTGCGGATAATATAGTTCTTTTGCCATAGCTGCTTATAACCAGCTCATGCTTTTGAGTTGCCCTCCATTGCATCAGGAAGGACCTCTTAGATCATGGTAATGGTTGCTTGTATACAGTTCCAGTCTGTGATTCGTCGTTGTCATTCCTGAGTGAAATGGTCATATAATTTAACCTGGCTGCTTATAAGCAGCACATGCTTGTGACTGCCAGCAGTAGCAGCTGCTATGGGGCACTAATGGTGCGGCGGGGCATTAAAAAAAAAGAAAATTTCACTTACCTGCCGAATGCTGTCTCTCCCTGTCCTCTTTGGTCGATGCAGGAAGCACACAGGCTTTCAGACTCATTTAAGCGAATCACGACGCTGCTATCATCAGCATGACGGCAGTGTTGTGATTGATCTGAGCAGCCTGGTACAGTGCTTAGACAGGTAGTGGAAGCCTGTGCATGTTCTCCGCCCGGCTCTGCAATACAGCGTGGTAGAGAACATGCTAAGTGCGCATGTCTGTTTGGCCGGCCCAAGACGGCCGGCCAAACCATCATGTGTACTTAGAAAGTGCCCACCGCTCCTCCCCCTGCTCTGTGGGTAGGCCAGCCCCTCCCGCACCTACAGGGCAAGTACTGAAAAATAGAATGATAATATTATGGCGTTATTTTCGTTTTATTTTTCTTGTGGGGCGTCGTTCCTCCGCTGGTTGCCAGCGGTGTCTTCTGGCTGTACTTTAAAGAACATTTTCCCTGGCTGCCAGTGATCCAATGGCTTCCTTTGGGTTGCTCTTCTGCCACTCAAATGCAATCAAGAATATATACCCTCTCAAGGATGGTAGGCATGTTGACATGTGCAATTATAACTCAATGTACCTCACTGACTACATTTAGGGGTAGTGACACAATCACAGTGATTTGACTGCAGCAACATGGGAAGTCCACCCCATGATCTTCACGCATGAGAACAAAACACTTTCCTCAGAGGCCACCCCATTTAAACAGGCGTAACAATACATGGATTTAAAGTGCACATGTTCTGTCCTTCACTCCTTGTCCCTCCATTACATGTGTGAGTGGAGCTAGCGAAGGCACCATAAGAGAGACACTCTGGTCTATCATGCACAATATAGCAACACTTCACACTTAGGACTCACTACAATTCAGCACAGTTCCAACAAAATACTCCTCCACAAGGTAGCATGCTACTGATAGACTAACGCAAGGGTATGAAGTGCTATATACATGCAACTTCAACACGATAAAGACAACTCATATGTTTTTATCACAAAAGCTCCACAAGCATGTGTTTTTTTCTGATTAGAAACTTGTTTAGTTTACAGCAGATTGCTAGCACAGTGTCACATTGAAATGAAGGTGTCATAATGCAGCAGCTTGCCATTGTGTAGCGTTAACTCCCGTACCCAGTTTGACTCTATTCCTTGTAGTTGAGCTGGGCTTGTTTAGTTCACGTTTCCCCATAAGGGTCCTTATCATTATAGAATGAACCCTTACTTATTAATTCAACTGTTTCCGTGAATCACCTTATTTCAGAGCGCTAACGAGGTAACCTAGATCACAAAGAGGAGATCGGGAGAAATTAATTCTCATTCTGGTGCAAGATAGGGATGTGCAAATTCGTGTTTATTGTATGAGATATTTGATTCAAAATGTCAGGAACATTATGCAAAGATTTAACGCAATACACTTTGGGGTATCTCAAGTAAAATATGGAGGGGCACTGGCACACCTTCCATTCAAAAGTCACTCGTCATATGTGCAAGGAGACTAGATTGAGGAGAAAATGTCTTTTGCGATACATTTTCTGTTCGAAATAATCTCCTGTAACATATTTTCTGCATAAATCAGTCCCCCAGCACAAAATAGAGAAATTCCACACTTGCATAAATGCTGCAAATCTGCTTTTTTTACGCAATCCAAAATTCATTAAATGTCGTGAATTACATATGCAGAAAAACAATTGCACACACCTGGCTATGTATGGGCCATGCCCCCTATTCTTCAGTTTCACCCCTAAGATCTGTTATGTATAGTCAATTGATGGCCTGCGCAGTTCACTTATCAGTCCTTTCCTCACCAGCATATAGTTAGGCCCCCTTGGCTTGGACTGCAGGGACAGTCGCAAACTCTAGACTGGGCCTGAACTCAGAGAGATCTGCCTCCAAGATATAGGATATTTGTGTGGACCTCAGCACTGGGACACAGCACTGTACGTCCGAGTTTAGGCGAAATTAACAAGCACTGAACAAGCACTGAGTTTAGGGAAATCAACAAGTTCTTCTTTAGAAATGAATTGACTGTGCCCAGTCAATGTGAAGCTGCACATGATTTGGCCACTGCATAGAGTGGAGCACAATACATGAGCATCCAAAGGCCTCATGTGTCCTTTAGACTTGTCCTACCCTTTCCCAATACATCAGCTCTCTTCCTCTCTGAGTGTGGGTCTTCAAAGAACCTTCCCCTCGCTGAAGGCACAGTGGTGCCCTTTGTCACCTTTTCAAATATTTATTGTGTACATTGTACTCGCACCTAACTCCAAAAATGTTGCTCATGGTCGAATTAAGTGTGATGGAAGGAAGTAGTGCTTTGGAGAGTATAACATGGGTCTGCAATATCTCCAGTGTGCAATATGTCAAGTTATCACCGGGTATTAAACATTTCAGAGCAGTGGCATCTCTGCCAGTGCTCTGTGGTGTGTGCTAGGTCAGGTGCGGGCTGCACTGCACTAACCTTGGGAGAGATGCGAGCAAACAACGAATTCCCTGGCGAGGCCCAGACACATTAACAGCTGCACGCCCAGCCATGTTAATTTCAAATCTGATATATCACTTGGCTAATTCTTTGCAGGCCCTTTCCTTCTGGGTCCTGATTGCGCCTCCCCTGTGCGCAGTATTAATAGGGTTAAAGGTGCTGGCATGGTGAATTTATTGTCCTCATCTCTCAGTCGGTTGAAGCAGGATCACTAATGGCTGACCTTGAGGTTCGACCGTCCCAGACTCGAGAAGATCAGGTCTCAGTCCCCTCTCAGCAAGTGCTCTGACCCTTTCAGTCTCATTCAGCCTGGCCTAACCTTTAACTCAATGATCTTTGACCAAATTATCAAGACAGCACCTGCTTGGGGTTGCAGACTGCTGAGCCGCCATCATTTCATGGGAATTCGTTGTCACAATGGCAGCCGAGAGGGAAAGAAGAAAACAAAACATGCTCGTGTGAGTGTGATTTTGCTGTGCTATCACTGCCTGCAAATTGCAATGTGTTTTCATACAGAGCAGGTTTTCACTGAAATTAGTGAGGCAGAGATGGGTGTGGCCCATATGGAAATTAGGATTTTTGAGGGTAGGTTGGTTCCTCTGAAAGGCAGGTAAGCGTGAGCATTGTCAGTCACTTGTCAGACCTGTACCTCAGACAAACTGTCTCAACACCAGCCCTTCCATACTTACAAAGAATTCAACCAATCAGCTCATGTCCCAGCTTTTCTATGAACACATGTTTACTCGGGATTATTTCCTTTTCATAATACCGGCCATTCAAAACCTGAGGCTTGACTGGCTCTTTGACAGTCCAACCAGCTGGAAGCAACACCATTTCCCCACAGTCCTTAAAGGCCTTACAGTCCTTACAGTTGAGCCCACCTTTACTCTCCAGTGGCCGAATGCACGCTCACCTTCAAACAATTCTCCTGCACCCCAGACCATCCAACAAAGGCGCTGATCTCAAATAAACTTACTGATAAATACAGTGGAAATAGAAGCGGTTGTATTTGCATTGAAGACAGCCACTACTTTAAAATGTAAAATGTGAATGCAAAATTGAAAAATAGCAGGTGTTACCATTGGTATAGTGCTCAATTCCATCGACTAACTGGCAGCAAGAAAAGCAGTTGGAGACTTGTGTGGTACTCACGGAACATGTGAGTTATTACCGTGATGTTTTCCGTCCATAATTGTCATGTCGTGAGGCATTATACATGTGTTGGGGCACATAACATGTCTGAATACCAGGTGTGATTTTCTATCACCACCATTGTCGCGTCGTTTCCATAGCGGAAACTATTTTCTGCTGAAATGAGACATGCATGAAGGATGCTTCTCAAATCTAGATTGGCAGAAAAGTTTTCTTGCAATTTAACACTTATGCAAAAGTATCATATTTATCGAATAAAGTGTGAAATTGCAGTGAAAAAACGCTTCTAACAATTTTGTTGTTATTAATCATGCAGCAACGTTTGTATTTTTTGCGACGGGTGGAGGGGAATTGATTTGACGAGGGAAAATTAAATAAATAATTAATTTCCCCTCCTCGTCTGTTGAATCCACCCCGACCGCCTCACCGCTCTTCCCTGCATGGGCAGCTCCTGCGGTATATAGATCTTTTCTTTGGAGTATGAAACGTAATTTGGGTATACCTGTATGACTTATTAAGCCTATAATTCAAATAAATACCAAATTGATGGAAGTAGTTCACTAGGGCAAGTAAATAACTTCAGTTAATTCATTTAGCGCCACTTGTGATGTGCGTCATGGTATCTAAGTTGTGCAATTAACCCCTTACCTGTCTTATTGCTGAATATTATTTTCAGCAGTTGTGCAACTATTGATACATTTGTATTAAACGGGAAACATCCTTCTTAACGGGGATGTTACAACACGTTGCCATTACAAGTAGTTGCAACAACAGCAGTTACCATTACAACGCAAATGCTTTTACCACGCATGCCTTCAGAACGAATTTCGTTGTAAAGGCATGAATGGTAAAGGCTTATGTGTTTTACATGCAAGTATACGGTAAGGGTTTAGGGTGGGTTTTGGGGTGTAGTGGTATAGATTTTGGGGTGCCACAGTCAATTTTAGGGTTCAGGGTGGATTTGGGTTTTGGGGTGCCAAAGTTAATTTTAAGATTTAGGGTGGGTATGGGTTTTGGGGTAGCAAGGGTAATTTTAGAATTCACTGTGTGTTTGGATTTTGGGGTGCAAGGTTTAATTTTAGGGTTAATGGTGTGTTTGGGTTTTGGGGTGCAAGGTTTAGATTTGGGGTTTAGGGTATGTATGGGTTTTGGGGTGTCAGGGGTAATTTTAGAGTTCAGGGTCTGTTTCAATTTTGGGGTTCAAGGGTTAATATCAGGGTTCATGGTGTGTTTAGGTTTTGGGGTGCAAGGGTTAATTTTGGGGTTCAGGGAGGGTATGGGTTTTGGGGTGTCAGGGGTAATTTTAGGGTTCAGGGTGGGTTTAAGTTTTGGGGTCCAGGGGTAATTTTGGGGTTCAGGGTGGGTTTGGGGTGCCAAGGGCAATTTTAGGTTTCAGGGTGAGCATGGGTTTTGTTGGGAAAGAGTTATTTTGGCGTTCAGGGTGAGCTTGGGTGTGGGGGTGCCAGGGGTAATTTAAGAGATCAGGGTGGGTATGGGTTTTGGGGTGGAAAGGGTCATTTTAGAGTTTAAGGGTTATGGGTATTGGGGTAGTAAGGGTCATTTTAGTGTTTTAGGGGGTAATATATATATATATATGCACAACAGGGAAACCGAGACATTTTAACTGCACCCATTCACGCTTTGTCACGATCACCAGCACTCACTTTGGGGATTTTAAAAGTCGATCACAAACGCTTACCTGGCCAGCTGTGATGATGCTTTCTGGGAAACATAGTCTAAAATGTATCCTGCGCTATGCACGTGACTAATAGACTTTGCTGGACTTCCACCAATGGAAGAAGATGGATCAGGTGAAAAGCGGCTGGTGTTGGTTTCCGGTAAATGGCATATGATTAAGGCACTCCAGCCGAAACGCGTCATGCCTTCCGTGTTCCAAATAAATGATTCTTCCTGGCTCCCTGCTGTGTCCCTCTGGTTCCTTGCTTCGTGAGGTAATCTTTGTGTGGATACTTTGCGCGCTAGCCCCTGGCGCGCTTTGGGGGACCCGCCTCAAGTTGTGGCCGGAGCGTCATGGGCAAATGCTTCACAGCTGTCTCCAAGGTATTGGAAAAGCTCTGGCCCCCGCATCCCAAAGACAGTGATTTACTGCTGTAATATCAGTCCGTGACTTCACGCAGAGGCGAACTCACTGCAGAAACGTCTCTAGTATCACAGAACTTTGGATAATGACGGTGAGGCGTACGGGGGCCAGGGAGAAGAATTCTGCACAACAATGGAAACTGAGACATTTTAACTGCACCCATTCACGCTTTGTCACGATTACCAGCACTCACTTTGGGGATTTTAAAAGTCGATCACAAACGCTTACCTGGCCAGCTGTGATGATGCTTTCTGGGAAACGTAGTCTAAAGATGTAGGCTGCGCTATGCACGTGACTAATAGACTTTGCTGGACTTCCACCAATGGAAGAAGATGGATCAGGTGAAAAGCGGCTGGTGTTGGTTTCTGGTAAATGGCATATGATTAAGGCACTCCAGCCGAAACGCGTCATGCCTTCCGTGTTGCAAATAAATGATTCTTCCTGGCTCCCTGCTGTGTCCCTCTGGTTCCTTGCTTCGCGAGGTAATCTTTGTGTGGATATATATATATATATATATATATATATATATATATATATATATATATATATATATATATATATATGGTGAATAAATGGTTGCCTAGAAATTTCTCGCTGTGTCCTCTGGTCTTTTCTTTGGAAGGACTTTTCTGCATATGTTCATGCGCTGGCCAGCAGCATGTGTACAGAGGACCCGTCTTAAAAGAGGCCTGTGAAAATATTGGCAATGTGGCAAATTTCTCCAAGGTATTGGACTTTGCAGCCCAACTCAGGAACAGGCCAAACAAGCGGCCGCTTTGGCTAGCAGTCTGTGACTGCACGGGGACGTGGGATCACTGTATCTTCACGTCACGGCCAGGTTTGAGATCTGAGCTTGGGGCTGAGGTGTTGGGAACTCAAGGCAGCCACGAACACCTTCATTAAGGGATCCACTCGGCAAAGATTAGCCCCCTCCCTCCCTTGCTTGGCACATCAGTGCTCACAGAAGCACAACACGGCTCCATAGCCGACACTTACCAGAGAAATGCAAGCTGGGATTTAGAGTCTTTCAACATCGGACTGCAGCTGCAAGCAATAACGAACTGAGCCTGCTGCACTTCAGCCAATGGGAGTGCCTTGGAACATTCAAAGGAGGAAGCGGGTGTAACCCAGTGTAACTAGGCATTTGAAGAAGGCCCACACCGAAGTGCATCATCATGCCTGGTATGGTGAATAAATTGTACCTAGAAATTCCCCACTGTGTACTCTGATCTTTTCTTTGGAAGGACTTTTCTGCATATTTAAACGCGCTGGCCAGTAGCGTGTGTACTGAGGACCCATCTTTAAAGAGGCCTGTGAAAATATTGGCAATGTGGAAAATGTCTCCAAGGTATTGGACTTTGCAGGCCCACCTCAGGAACAGGCCAAACAAACAGCCGATGCGGCTAGCAGTCCGTGACTGCAAGGGGACGTGGGATCACTGTATCTTCACGTCACGGCCCGGTTTGAGATCTGAGCTTGGGGTTGAGGCGTTGGGGATTTAAGGCAGCCACGAACACCTTCATTACGAGATCCACTCAGCAAAGATTAGCCCCCTCCCTCCCATGCCTGGCATATCAGCGCTATCAGAAGCACAACACGGTTCCGTAACCGACACCTACCGGAGAAATGCTAGCTGGGATTTAGAGTCCTTCAACATCGGACTGCAGCTGCAAGCAATAATAAACTGAGCCTGCTGCACACCAGCCAATGGGAGTGCCTTGGAACATTCAAAGGAGTGAGTGTAACCCAGTGTAACTAGGCATCTGAAGAAAACCCACACCGAAATGCATCATGCCTGTTATGGCGAATAAATGTTTGCCTAAAAATTCCCCACTGTGTCTTCTGGTCTTTTCTTTGGAAGGACTTTTCTGCAGAAAAGACCAGTAGACACAGTGGGGAATATATATATATATATATATATATATGTATATATATTCACTGAAAAAACCATAGGTTTCACACCAGTTATAGTTAGCTGGAAATTTTACTCGCATAAAACCAATGAAATTCCCACGTTATAGTTAGTTGGACTCACTATAACTTGCGCGTGCAATGCACTGCTGATGACGTCACATATTACATCACTCATGACATGGTCAGTGACATCACTCATGACATCACTGATGACACCATCCAGTGAATGTGTGTCTTTCTGAAAAATAATTATGTTTTATATATGTATATGTAAAAGTTGATGGAAGAATAAATGGGTAAATAAGTGTCTAATGGATGTTTTTTTTATAAAAAATTGATTGGTTAAGTGGCTTATTAAGTGTATCTTAGTGAATACATATATTGGTGAGTAATGTTTAAATATTTAAATATAAGGATTAGTGTTTCACTTTGTGTATAAGTGGCTGCATGGGTTGGTGAGTAGCTACATGTGTATGTATATGGGTTATTAGATTTTGTTTTTAATATCAATATGAGTGTCTATATGTTTGGTGGGGTTATTACTTAGAACATAGATGCATGAGTGACTAACTCTCTGTTTGTATGTGTTTTGAAGACAGCATATGTGCAGGACTGTATGGGTGGATGAGTGTGTATATGTGTGTGTTACTGACTGAATGACTGTCTCACTAGTGTCTTTATCAGTAACTACATATGTTTTAATGTAGTATATGTGAATATTGATGTATATAAGTGAGTATATGTGAGAGTAAGGGATTGTAAGAGTTCCTCTTTAAATAAGTATGTGTTTCTATAAGTGATTGGTTAAGAGAGTAAGTATGTATAAGGTTCCTTAGAAGTAAGGTGGTAGTGTGTGTATAGCTGTATATGCAAATAAATGGACGATCAATAGTTTATTTGCATGTGTGAGTATGTGTGTAACTTTTGGATGACTGTTGTTGTGTAACAGGATATATAGGTAATCACTATATATGATGACTGAGTATATGTATGAGTGACTACACAGAACTGTTGGTGAATGAGTGGATGTGTATATAGATGGTGGAATTACTGAATTGGTTGTTGTAACTGGTATGGGTATCTCCATTTTTTTGAAAATTTTAGTTTCTATTTTTGAATATGTGTTTCAAAGGTTACATTACAGTGAAAGGAGGTCTGTCACTCTGTCACAAGGATGGTGTCATCAGTGATGTCATCAGTGATGTCACTGACCATGTCATGAGTGATGTAATATGTGACGTCATCAGCAGTGCATTGCACGCGCAAGTTATAGTGAGTCCAACTAACTATAACGTGGGAATTTCATTGGTTTTATGCGAGTAAAATTTCCAGCTAACTATAACTGGTGTGAAACCTATGTTTTTTTCAGTGAATTTAATAGGTTTTTTAAATGCTAATTCCTAACTATAACTGGTGTGAAACCTATGTTTTTTTCAGTGAATTTCATAGGTGTTTTAATAGCAAATATCTATAGGTATGAAAAGTAATAATTTTTATAACGAATTTTATATTGTGTAAATATGTATTATTTTTTTTTTTTTTATTGTTTGCCCCGGGGCGCTCCTGGGGCGCGTACCGGTGAAGGTACGTGTAAGCGCAATGTTACGGGGCGCCCCGGGGCGCGTACCGGGGAGCGTCCCGTTAGCGCTATTGCCGCGTACGAAAACAACATCGTGACGTTTCGCGTAGTCGCGTGATGCGTCATATGACGCACTGCGTAAGCGCACCCGGAAGCACGCGATCGCATACGATCGCGCAACGTCTCAACTCGCTTCCGCGACGCGCCCCGGGGCGCATAGCGTAAGCGCGTCGGGTCATGTGGTCTGAAAATAACACTTTTCATTGGTTCAGATCAGTTTTGGTTTCCAAATGATGAAAGCCTGGATCATGTGACTTGAAAATAACACTTTTCATTGGTCCAGAACACTTTTGTTTTCCAAATGATGAAAGCCCCCACCTTTTTTCCTTATTCTAACTTTGTCCTTTGACTGAGGAAGACCTGTTTCGAGTTCTATCTCAGAAAATGGCTACAGTAGTATCAGCAGCTGGAGCATCTGGCCCACCACCACCACCACCACCATCTAAAAGACCACCAGAAGATTACGTTGGTGGTCAAGAGGAAGAGGAGGAGGATGATGAAGAGGAGGCACAGAGAAGGGAGTTCCTGCCTGAAGATAAACAGCCCTACAAACCCAAAGAGCACTTTATATGGCAGTTCTACAAACTCCCAAGGGGTTTTAAAAAAGTCAACGCAGCAAAGGTGACTTGTTTAATTTGTGGTGCTGAGCTATCCAGGGGGAACCCTAACAAAAAGTATTCCTTTGGGAATCATACGATGATTCGCCACATGATGCGTGCGCATCCAAACAACTACTCTAATGCAGAGTTAAGGGACCTCTGCAGTAAACTACCCCCATCAACGTCTAGACGCTCAACATCAAAACAACCCACTCCATCGGGTCCGGGGGCAAGAGACACATTGGCTACTATTCAACCTAAGTTTGCCAATTACAAAATTGTGTGCAAATTTTGTAACAAGACACTTTGCTATGGTGAGCAAAGCATCGAACTTATAATGGTTGCTGGTGATAACCATAAGCGTCCCAAAAACCCCTAATTTTTCCTGTTTTTTTATGCTCCAGTTGAGCCATTCACAATTCCCTGTTTTTTGTTTCTCCCCATAAAAAATACAAAAAAAATATAAAAGTGTTCAGAAAAGCCAAAAAAAGTACAAAATGTTCATAAAAACATAAAAAAATATAAAACAACTAAAAGAAGAAAAAAAACAGTTCTTTTTAGAACTACCTTTACTTTATAAAAATAAACCTATATTTTAAAAGAATCTGTATCAACCTTTTTTCTGCAGGACACGCGTACCGGTACGCTCCCCGGTGCGCGTACCGGGCGCTCCCCCCGCGAAAACCGAAAAATAATTAATTTTTTTTTTTTACCCGAGGGACCCTTTTATGGCCCTCACATCAAACCTAGGGGGTCAGGGGGGGTCTACCCTGCCCCCTTTTGGTTATTTCCCCCTTTGTTTTTTGCCACCTCTTGTGTCTCGATCCTACCGAGACACAAGATGGCGGCCGCTGCGGACTGTTTCGAATGTTTACAGACACCCGAGAGCCAATCAGCTTTCCATGCGCAAGTCGCGTGGCGCGCCCGGAGCGCTCCCCGGGGCGCGGCTATAGATATATACATTTTTTTTAACCTAAATTACTCAAAATCCTCTGGAGCACATATCTTGAGACATAGCAAAGGCACATCGGGCTACCAGTCCTTACAATTTTGCCAAGTTTGGTGAAAATCCATTCAGCCGTTCGAGCTAAAAGTGCGACCGACCGCCCTATGGAAATTAACATTGGGAAAACACGTTTTGGGACCCCCCTTTTATCTCGGCCCCCGCTTGACAAATCTCCCCCAAACTTTCAGGGAAGGAGCGGAGAGCCGCGAGGCAAAGTTGCTGAAAAATTCAGGCAGCTTCCTCAACCGGCGCCAAAGTTATTCCCAATAGAATGTTGCGATTTCCCTATGGAAAACAATCCTAACTATAACTACCTACTGGCGACCGCCAGTAGGTAATATATATATATATATATATATATATATATATATATATATATATATATATATATATATATATGCTGCAAGACTCGTCCTCCACAGTTTCTCATCAACAGGCTTGCAATCAGACGAGGTAGACCCAATTCAGTGCATCTTAATTTATTTTCAAAAGTGCGACCACATCAACTCACGACGCGTTTCGGCAGCTCCCTGCTTTGATCACAAGTATATATATATTCATATTAAACCGAATGATGCCTGAGCTGAACAAGCATTGACTAAACATTTAACAAATTTGGTAGTAAGGGGCTCTCTGGATGAGCCAATGAAAGAAGCTCAGGTGGGAGTCATTCCATTTGTTACATGGAAACATGGTGGAATCAATCCAGGCACAAGTAGATTTTATCGATTAATGGGACTTTGACTGATAGGCCTAGAGGTGTCTTTCCTATCTTAAAAACTAATGATTAACTCACATTTTCAGGCACAATTGCAAAACATAATAAAAACCACCTCACAACTGAAAGTGTTCATTCTACAAAACTGAGGGGACATCTTGCATGAAGACAGTTTTTTGGAGGCAGTGTTTGTATATTATATTCCTCTTCTATTCAATCTTCAACTAAAGCACCTCCTCCTCTCAAAGATAATTTGAAGCTAGGAGAGGGGGGGAGGAAAATAGAAACAAGATGGAAGAAACAACATAAGATTCTAAATTGTGCCCTTTAAAAAGCATATTTTTCATGCATTCATAAACTTTAACATTTCATTGGCACCTACAGCTGCACCTCGCAACTACCCTTCTAAGCCAAACTATAGCAGAAAATGGCACAAAGTTTCTCCTGATGCTTTTACGAAAAAATATACTAACCCTAACATAGAGAACGCAATTTATATGCAGGAAGCTCTGAAATTATATCACACATCTCTGAATACCGCCATTGATATTCTGGCGTCCATGAAAATTCATTCTTCGTCCAAGACTAACGCCACATGCTGCTTGGTACACGCCTGATCTACGCAAAGAGAAAACCCAATGTAAAAAAAAAATAGAAAGACAATGGTGAACTACTCCCAATTCTAGCTTTCGAGAAGCCTATAAAAAATCCTTAGTGCACTATCACAGTAATATTAGGAAAGAGCAGAATATTTTTTATCTCTCAGCAACTTGATAAAGCTGGCAAATCCTCATAGGAACTTTTTAAAACCCAAAGGGCCAGATGTAGGTAGAATTGATTTACCGATTCTTAATTACCGAATTTTACCGATTCGGTAATTAAGAATCGGTAAATCAGAGGGGTGGAGATGTAGGTATTCCAGATGTGCTGGAATACCGAATCGGAACAATTCGGTATTTACCGATTCGGTAAATACCGAATCGGTAATGCCCATTCATTCCTATGGGCTTTGAGGCCCATAGGAATGAACGGGCATTACCGATTCGGTATTTACCGAATCGGTAAATACCGACTTTCACAAGGGTGCAGGGGGTGTCACTTTGACACCCTCTGGCCCCCCCAAAACAGGCTCGGGTGCCATGTGGAAGGCATACATGCCCTAAGGGCAGGTCTGCCTGTCATATGGCATAGGTGTGCATGCACACATGTGCATGCACACCGGAATCGGTATTTTACCATCAAATTGGATTTGATGGTAAAATACCGATTCGGTAAGGCTTGTGGGACTCAGAAGAGTCCCACCTACATTTCAGATTTACCGAATCGGTAAAAATACCGATTCGGTATTTTACAGAATCAGTAAATTTACCGAATCGGTAAATTTACCGATTCTGTAAAATAATGCCCCTACATACCATTTCTGAAATACCGGTCGGTAACGGCCGAAAATACCGATTTTCGGCCGTTACCGACCGACCTACATCTGGCCCTTAATTCCTTCATCAATCTCCAGGTCTGCACAACTAATATTCCCCCTTTGCAAATACGTTGCGACTAGATGGCTGACCATGTAGAGGATAAAGTACATTTCATCTATAATAATCTTGCAAATTTGACACACCACATCAGCTTGGAGCCTACATATGTTGGTAGAAAGTATATTTGCACTTGCACCTTCAGGAAGTTTGCCCCCTTCAATGTAGAGTCCGCTCAACTCTCTCTGAAAGCTGTTAAATCAGTCTCTCCTCTGGATCTTATTCCAGCCAAGAGAGCACCCACGCTATCCCATCAACTGGCCCTGCCTTTTCTCTCCTTATTGAATCTTTCACAGAGCATGGGCTCAAATCCAGCTGAGTGGAAAGCTACTCAGGTCATTGCGATTCCGAAAAAAACAACCTTCCTGCTACAGATGTTTCCAACTATCACCCTATTTCACTTCTTCCCTGGACTAGTAAAATAATAGAAAGCAATAATAATAAACAACTGATGGAATACTTAGGGGCCCATTATGATGTCGGGCGGATTGCCTCCGCCAGGCTGGCGGTGGCCACCGTCGGCCTGGCGGAGGCAATCCGCCCGACACCAATGCCTGGATCCCCCCCCGCCATATTAGGATGGCGGGGGGACAGCGGCGGACGGAAAGACCGTCCACCGCGGTAATGGAATAATATGGTGGCGGTGTCCAATGGACACCGCCAGCCATATTACGATGGCTAAATTTAGGGGCCTTTCAGCGGCGGCAATGCCGCCACGGAAAGGCAGGCGGTGATTGCTGCAGGGGCCCCCTGCGGGGCCCCCAGGTGATGCCAGTGTTGGGGGTGCACAAGTGGGGTACCTATGGAACCCCCCACATTTGAATATGCAAAGCGGCAGGCACCGCGCGGTGCCTGCCGCTTTGCATATGCAAATGCGTGCTGAAATGTTTATCATTGTGGCGGGCGGTGCTGAGTGCACCGCCCGCCACAACGATAAACATGTAGGATGTGCCCGCCACTGTGGCGGGCACATCCTAATTCCCCCTACAGGACCCCTGCCCTTATGGCGGGCGGTCCCGTTCTCCGTTAGGGTGGCGGGCGGACAAAGTCCGCCCGCCATCCTAATGTGCCCCATAGAGTCTAACAGGGGCCTAGATCCATCCCAGGCAGGCTCTAGACCAATGCACAGCACCGAAACTGCACTCTTAGCTGCTACAGACCATATTAGATGCAGCCAAGACACAAATCTACCATCTATGCTTGTGCTGTTAGACTCGTCTGTGGCCTTCAATACAATATCTCATCCAAGACTGATTTTACTAAAGGCATGAAAGCTATCACAGCTTGGATGGGAGCAAACTTTCTCCAACTGAATAGTGCAAAAACTGAAATCTCACTCAACTGTTTTGGTCCCCTGAGTGGTGGCTGTCCGAATTAGGATCACCACCTATTCCAAAATCTTCAATGAAAAATCTGGGCATTAAACTCGACCAGAACCTAACCATGAAAGACCAAGTGACATCTACCACTGGCTGCTGCTTTCATTTTATGAGGTTTCTACTGGCAGTACACAAGACCCTAGTCCAGGTGCTGGTGATTAGTCGCCTGAACTACGGTAATGCTCTTCTGGCCGCGGTCAAACTCGGTGGTTCAGAATACAGCGGCTCGTTTAATTCCCAATCTACCAGCAAGATCTGCCTCGGCTCCTTTACTACATGCACTACTCTGGCTGCCTGTGCTGAAGTGTATCACCTTCAAAATCTGTTGCCTAGTGCCCAAAGCGCTTAATGGCAAGGTACCCAGCTATCTGATGAAAAAACGTATCGCTTATCGACCAATAAGGTCCATAAGATCTATGAAAAAGTCTCTACTCACCATACTTAGCATCAGGAAAACCCACCCAGGTGGCAATGCATTTACATTCCTAGTCCCCCATCTTTGGAATTAACTTCCCCTTCACCCATGAGAATGCACTGCCCTCTAAAATTTTAGGAAATTATTAAAAACTACATTATTTTAACCTCTAGGCATCTGCCTGACTTTTTTGCTTCCGCTGCACTGAGATATCCCTTTGGAGATGCGTTCATGCGCATTATAAAAACAAATAAATAAACACAAATGTCCGGTTGATTAGCCACATAAAAAACTGAAGCTCAAATTCCTAACTCTACTAACACGAGTGGTCCGTATTCGTCATGTCATACCAGTTCTTCTCTTCAGCCATCTACATTTACTTGCCATTAGGTGAACACGTTATTAAAGAAGCAAAGAGATTATTTATGAAGAAAGTTTTCCATATAAAGCAAAATTACATGAGGTGTTGGAACAAAGGGTTTACTAACTTTGGCAGAATCTGTAAATAATTTTGGGTTTATGATCTATTTCTGTGGTTGCTGTAGAGTTGCTCTTCAAACTGACTATCTTTATACATCTTCATCTTCATCTATTGAGGCAGGAAGTTTATCGAGTTGGTGGGTAAACTGCTTAGCTTTTAATTTGGTTATTTCTTAGGGTACTTTATCTTTGATAATCTAAAAGGTATAGTGTACAAGTAAGGGAGTAGGACTGAAGAACTGATTTGTATTTATTTATTCAGCCTCCATTTTACTAGGGATGGGTGCAATGTTTCCGCCTGCAGAACTGCCATCATTTTGGTTTGGGACAAATTCCGCCAATCCTCGCATAGTGGAATTTGTTTCCTGCAAGGGTCCACATTACTGTGAGCTGTCCAGTGTGAGTGAGATGTGGCGACCCCTAGAGTAAATTTGCTGCAGTTCGAGTAGATTTTTTACTCGAGTGACAGTAAAATCAACCCAAACAGCTGTGCACATTTGCACACCGCATGGTCTCTTTTGCATTGATTTTTAGAGCTGCTCGCAATACCGGTGCTAAATTGCAGCGCGAGCAATGCAAGTTCATAATTTCAGCCCATTGGCAGAACTGCGTGGAATCTCACAAAAATTTTTTATGTAACTTCTCAGAATTCTGCAGAGTGAAACTCTGTGACTTCCACACATACCAATTTAACACATGGGGGCATATTTTCAAGGAGTTATTGCCTTGTTATCGGTACTTGATTGCAGCTAAAGTCGTGATAAAATTATCACTCCATTCACAAGCTGGTGCTAACAGCCCATAGCACCAGTTTACCTGTGATAGCAGCTGCAAAAACATCGCCACATATGACCCCCGCAACTTAATGAGATGCAGAGTAGGCGTTCCTGTGCCAAAAGCCGCGATAACACGACTCCGCAACATTCTCAACGACCAGCAAAACATGCAATAAGGCGCTTTAGCAGCAGGGATTTAACACCTGCTCTGACCTGGTGTAAAATCGGACCACAGCCTGACCAGAAAAGGGAGCCCAGCCCGGAGCTACACCTGAAGGGCAACAGATGCCATGGAAACACTGGTCATGCAGCCCGGACACCCAAGAGGGCCATAAAACCCACCACCACCGCCCCCAGGGCCCCCCTCCCTAGCCCCCCACAGTCAAAGATATGCCACACCAACTACACTGGATTATGTACCAAATAATCCGCCTGATGTTGCACAATCTCATTTGGTGATATGCATGTGTCATCACAAAAATTAGCATCACACATCCACCTTCCAATTAACAAATGAAAATGTATTCAAATAAACACAGAACAGAAATGAAGACACATGGCGGCTCCCCTCGGGACAATCTGTAGGTCACAGCCTGCTAGACAAAAATCATGATGAGAAGGTGTGTCTTGCACACATCAAAGGACAGAGAGAGAGTGAAGGAGAGATACAGAGAGAGAGAAAGAGAGGGAAAGAGAGAAAGACAGACAGAGAGGGGGAGAGAGAGAGCGAAGGAGAGAGAGATAGAGAGAGAACGAGAGGGAGAGACAGATAGATGTACCGGTAACGAGGAGAGAGAGATAGACGTACAGAGATCAGGAGAGAGAGATAGATGTACAGAGAGGGGGAGAGAGAGAAAGACGGACAGAGAAGGAGAGAGAGAGAGATAGACGTACAGAGGGTGGAGAGAGATATATGTACAGAGAAGGGGAGAGAGACACTGTGAAAAGAAGAGAGGAACAGGGGGAGAGAGTGCCGACAATACGCACCCAGGCCTCACTGCTCACCTGCTGATGCCGGTGTGTCTGGGCGCTGGCTCTGGCTTTCACTGCGGTCCAGCAGGGCACACAAATCCTGAGCAGTCTGGACCGCCGAGACGGGGCATCATCGCAGGCTGCACTCCCACTCAGCACTTAAATCGCCCCTACCTCAGTGCACCGATAGTCACCATCCCGTGGCGGTGTGCCTGTGCCGGCTGCAATGTATCCGGTGCCACCAAGTCTGTGCCCCCAAAGTCATGCACCCTGTATGATTGGGTATCGTGTGGCAGACGGCAGCATGTCTCTTCCGGCCTTGGGACTGTGACGTTGCAGGGTCCTAGGCCCTCATGCCTACATGTACACCACACAGATGCAGCCAGATAGAGAGTGGAAATGGGGTCCACCACGTGCGCCCGGCCCTTTTTATTGGCAGGGCCACATGTCCTGTGACGTGTGCTGGATGGGTGTGGTGTGCGTGCAAACCAGCCGTGAGGGAGTGGCTGTGCCATGCTGACAACTAGACCTGTGACCAGCAGATCACTACCTTGAAGACCTGGGACATGTAGCGTTGCCGCCGCCCCCGTGAGTGTAATTGGAGTGGGGTGGCCTGGGGTATGCCAGTCCATTGTAAGGGTTTGTAAATTACCCTGTTGTCCTGGGCGTGGTTCCGTACTGGGCTGGACAAGGAAGTAACTCATGTTTGTGTCCCTGCTGTTGTGTCAGTGCCACCCGGACCGCATTCGGCAATGTGAAACCCTGTGACCCCTGTTCTACAACATGAGCCACATGGACGTAAGAGGAGTCCAGTGAGCCTATATTCATCCATACTGCCACACTTGAAAAACCATAGACATGACACATTTTTATGATTATGAATGTTTAATTCAAATTCAGTGGAGTGTTGCATTTGGAGCAGTACAGGGCTATGCAAACCCCACATGATGATGATGGCCCGTGGAGGGCCAGCAGGAGTCCTTCAGGGAATTACAAGTCCAAAGTAAGAGGAAGAGTTCACTCCTCAGTCAGATTGCTGTGTCATTGGCGATCAGACAGCATATGGCCATCCATGTCGAGGTCCAAGGTGAGTGTCACAGAGTGCATCGGGGGACAGTGGAGGGTGATGATGAACAGGGCAGAACCAAGCCGAAGCCGGCCCTGTGGTGGAGATGCATGCTACTCCGTCCTTCTTACCACGAGGGCAGATTCATCTGCATCTTCATCCTCTGCTGTTTCATGTGCCCCACATGTGGGTGGTGGTGTTCGGTCTCTAGCACTGTGTGGCACTGACACTTCAGGAGGTGGAGATGTAGATATGGTGGTAGTTGCAGCAGGCATCAGCGCCAGGCCTTGTGGCAGTAATGCCATAAGGATTGTCCTGAGGTCATTGAGGAACCCAGCTACCACTCGCTGGTGTGCAGCCATGGTAGCCGCTCTTTCTACACTCGCCTGCTTCAAGGTCTCCATTAACCTCCACTTGTTACCCAACTCCTGTGTGACATCGCTAGAGCCACTCTGACTGGACAGTTGTTCTATTCTCTGAGTCAGGGCTCCAGCGATGTCAGCCATGGTCCATTGGAGAGCATGGAGTGGACTGTGGGTGTCCAATAGGGACCGTGATTGGTCCCTTATGGGACTTAGATACCCAAGAATGGCATCTAGTTTGTCTTCCATGTGTTCAAAGCTCACCCACACCTGTTCAGCCAGCTGCTCCTGGCACCCCAACACATGGTGTTGAAAGGCCATGTGTTCTTCATGGGGGTCCTGGGAGGCAGCTGTGGTGGTGGGGGGTGCCTGCTGTGTGGTCTGTGCAGAGGGTGGGGTCTACTCGTAGCTGCTGGGCTGCCCAGCTCCTACAAGTGGGCTGCGTGGGCTCTCCACGAGCTGTCAGAGGGCATCAAATATAAGCTGTGGTGGTCCTTTTTGTCACCCGAGAAGAGAGGGTCAGACTGCTCTGTAGGAGGTGTTGATTCTGCCTCTGCAATGTGAAGGGGAGAAGCAGTTTAACAATGTGTCCACATGTAGGTTGTTGCATTGTACATCTTTTCATACAGACTGCATGACTGTGTACATTGTGGCTGTTTGGGAGGAGCTGCCTATTTGATGGGGGACAGTGGACATTTCGACAACAGACATGTGTGTGTTTGTACTTGTACATTATCAACTCACATTTCCCTGCAATGCCAAATGTGATTGGCCAGTGTCTACACACAAGCGGCACCAATTTTGTCCTGTGTTCTGTTGTAGGTGTTTTGCAGTTTGTACCACATTGTTGTCAGTGTTGGTGTGCTCTGCATGTTATGTGTGTGTGCTCCATTTTGGGGGAGACACCCCTGCAGCTCTGATTTTGCTGCCCTTTATCCCTTTCAAGTGGTGTGCCTTTGACTTCTGCGCTTGTACAGTGCTGAGATGTTGCATACTTGGGGACATTGGTCTCTTGGTGAGAGTTGGTGGTTTGGGGCATGGTTTGTCCGCAGATGTGGTCTACTTAATTGTGCATGTGTGCCATTGTGCCCATCTCCCTCCTTCCCCCCAATCCCTGGTTGTTACTCACCCTGGTGCTGGTGTGTCTGGTCATATTGAGCAGTGTCCGGTCCCCTGATTCCTGCCACCATCTCCCTACCGATGACTGTGGACACCATTTCCTCCATATCGTCCAGCTCCTCCTGTGGCGCAGGACTCCCGCCTCCAGTCTGCATTGCTGCCTTGTGGTTGTTGGCGAGTTTCAGCTTGGTTTTGCGCTTGACATCATTCCAGCGCCTCTTGACCTCTTCCATTGTCCTCTTCACCACTCCCAGTGCATTCACCTTGTCCACGATGGACTGCCAGAGTCCATTTTGGTTGCCAATGACACAGTGGAGGTGACAAACAGTTGTTGATAGTGTTCTACCACCTCCGTTATCAGGATTCTGTTTTCCTGCGGACTGAAGCGCTTCTTCCTACTCTTCTTCTCCTTGGCCTTCCTTGACCCCGAGGTCCCAGGCTTGTCCTCTGGGGGGCTTGTGGGATTCTGGTTCTCCTCCGTACTTGCTCCGGCAACATCCATTGTGCTTCGCTGTGGTTTGGCATTTGTTTGTCTGTTTTTTTTCTACTTTTATGGTGATTGTTCCCACCTGACGCGTGTGAATTACAGACCTGTCGCTGGTTTTCGTGAATTTTTGTATTGCGATTGGCCTCTTAGCAGTTTATTTTGCGTTTGTGTTTCGCATTTTTGTGGCATGGCGTTGATTTTAACGCGGTCATTTGACGCGTTATCTGATGACAATCGCATGGTACCGATGTGCTGTGAATACTTAGTTAACACGGCATAATGTTCCCGCTATAGACTGCGATGTTGAGAGTTGCGTTAAGTTACTTTTGCGATGGTTATCACACGTTCTTGAGAATATGCCCTATGGATCAGAACACTGTGGTAATAATGTGGTAGGGTGGTTATCAGAAAGTAAAATCAGTGTGGATTATTTTTGCCATCCGTGCATATTATTGCATTCGAAACACATCTAGGTACAACTCTACCACTAACTAGACATACAGGAATACAATAAATACGCATACAGTGGCAGTGATCAAGCATGATACAGCACTGATGTGTATAGTAAGTATTAATCCATTAGAGATTTTCTTACCACCTGGAGTGCCTGGCAGTATTTCAATCAGATAGAGGATCTGAATCAAATTGAAAAAGAATTTTGTAAAGGTCTGAGTAGAACAAATGAAGGGAAGTTGTGCAGAAAATACGAACATACAATATCCAGGCTTACAGCCTAACTTCATTTGTCTGTATTCTGAACATGAACTCGGGATCTCCTTTATGGTGCAGGCCTCAACTAAGCAGACTCTATGCAGAGCTAATTATATTTGCAAGTGGTGCAAAGGGGAAACGTGTTCACCATTATTCATACGGACCGTACTGGGAAATTGAAACCCTTGCACACCTAAATCAGCTAGGTGGTGTGCTTTACCCAGAGAAGCTTACATGGTGGCTAAATCATAAAATGTATTATATTAACAGTGAACTGTCCTTTTTACAAACCTCTTTCCTTTCTACGGAATGTCCCCACATTATTCTGTGGAAGTCCTAGGACTCCCATTGGCCTCTTCTCTTTTCATTTGAACTCTACAGACCGGTGCCAATCTTACAATTTACAAAGGTAAATCCGCATTCCTTTCTTTCATTCATTTCATACCCAAGTATTTTTTCGTTTTTAACCAGCAAGGGTTCATGTTTTGTTGAGAATCCATTACATGTGCAGTAATAGCGATTATTTAGGTCCTAGAATGCTCATCACACATATGAATTTTAGTTTGCTTCTTACCTCAGACTTAACACTCACTCATTATGCTTTAGAATACTTGACAGTGCATCCAGAAGTTTAAAAGATAATTTAATTATCTGATATATTATTATTTAAGGAGGTGATCGGTGCAGATTGTCGATGGAAAAGAAATGCACCGATTTAATATGTGCCAAACGGTGTCCAATATTTTAAAACTTTTCTTCTGTGAAATTTTTTAAAAATGACAATGTGTATAACACAAATCCACGCAATCACTCGCATGAGCTTCAATAATGTATTTAGTATTGTTTTGCGAGCAATTGGTCCTCGGGTAGGCATCGTTCATATGGATTTAAATGCTTCATTGAGCTATTATGATTGTTGTTCCTCGAATGTACTGTGTGTGTGATCACAGTGTTCTGAGTATAAAGGCGATGTGAAAAAGTGTCACACATGATTATAAGGTGTTGCATTCTAATTGTATTATTTGTTTGGACAAAGCATCTAGAAAGTAATCATGCTGAAAACAATGGCGTAACTGTCAAGCAATAATGTATTCCTGCTGTGCCATGTCTAAGATGTCACATGGCTCTGCTACCTGAATGTAAAGTGTGAATCGGGTATTTTCTGTGGTTTACGTCATGTATCCCCTAGTACAAATAACCCTTCCTGTATTTTCAGATAGGCCTGCTGCAGGAACATTTGATTTTACTTCACCCCATACATTTGGGGACTGGGAGCACAAATACATTACTTTCTTCCCAATATATAATAACCAGTGTTAAAATACTTTGATCGGAGGTACTTATTCTACCGGCCTCAGAAGAATGAAAGGCCAGAGTCCCACCTATTAGCCCCTGAGAGTAAGCAGAGCTTGACAATAGCCTGTATTAACGCTCTGAGCCATCTAATCAAATGGAAGTTGTTGAAACAAGAGGTCAGAGATACTGAACATGTATGAACTGCATACCATAAAGTGAATACTCTCTAAGGGCCAGATGTATGACCATTGGATTTTGCGACTCGCAAATTGTGACAAATTGCGAGTTACAAAATTCAATGTACAACAGTGTCTTAGACACTGTGAGTACCAATGGGGTTGCAAATTGCATGCCTCATGAATATTAATGAGGCTGTCGCAATTTGTGACCCCATTGGGAATGGCTGGCGCTCCCAGGGATGGTGGCCTTCTGGGGTCAGCAGACCACCATGATTCGGATTGCTTTGTTAATAAAGCGTTTTTTTTTTAAATGCAGCCCGTTTCTCTTAAAGGAAAACGGGATGCATTAAAAAATTAAAATTAAATATTTCAGTTTCATTTTTTAAGGGCAGGTAGTGGTCCCCGGAACCACTGCCTGATCTTAAAAAAACATTTGCGTATCCATTCCTAAAGGGGAAGTTGTCCCTTGGGGAACCCTTCCCGTTTGCTAGTGCTTTACCACCCTTCTAAGAAATAAAGTTAGTACATTGAGCTGACCTATTTTGCGGTCACAAAGGGGCCGAAATCCCCTTTGAGACCACAATAAAACGGTTATACATCTGGCCCTAGGTGATTTTTTGATAGTTGCTATTCGTATCAACTAAAATGATACACTTTATCGACTTTGGGAAGATGAAAGGCCGAGCAAACTCTGCACATTTTCAAGAATGTGACTTATATCATACATGTAGATATCTGTAAAGGTGAATTGTTTGCCTTCACTATATGGTGTTTGCAAATGTAGCAGTACTGTGTTTCCTTCTTGGTAACCTTACTCTACATCTTCCCCGAAAGTCGTCCATGCCCCACACCTTGCTCCCTTTCTGCAACCTTTATTACTTAGTAATTGTCTTTTGTGCAACTTGTTCACTGTCTCTTGTCTGAATCTTAGTCCTGCTAGGAGAATTAGGGACTCATGGGCATATTTACAAAGAAGTGACAGAGGGTGGAGTTAGCCTTCTTGGCTTAATGCTACACTGTGCCACTTCTGAAATGAGGGGCTGCACCATATTTACAACAATTTGGTGCAGCCCTTTGTTTCCCTCTGCGCTGGTGCAAAATTTAGCTGCCTAGCCCCAACGCTTCAGAAAAGGGGGTGGTGATGGACAGAGCATCTGAATTAAACAGAACACTCATACCCAGTCAAAAGATCAGGGCTTGATCCATCACCGTTTTTTAGCTCACTACACCATCCCAGTTCAGAACCTGGCTATATGCAAATTAGTCTGTCCCTGGCCCAGTGCATCATGGGAACAGGGCAGACCAAACTACCAAGCCAATTCTTTACTGGAAAGTAAACAAGCTTCCGGGGACCGGTTTCTGGCATTGCAGCCGTCTTCGGCCTGGCTTGCTTGAATCCTAATGGTGCAGTGAGCAAGGGACTCACATCTGAGCATACCCTGCCACTCCTATAGTGGCCAAAACGATTCAGAAAAGGGGGTGGTGATGGACAGAGCATCTGAATTAAACAGAACACTCATACCCAGTCAAAAGATCAGGGCTTGATCCATCACCGTTTTTTAGCTCACTACACCATCCCAGTTCAGAACCTGGCTATATGCAAATTAGTCTGTCCCTGGCCCAGTGCATCATGGGAACAGGGCAGACCAAACTACCAAGCCAATTCTTTACTGGAAAGTAAACAAGCTTCCGGGGACCGGTTTCTGGCATTGCAGCCGTCTTCGGCCTGGCTTGCTTGAATCCTAATGGTGCAGTGAGCAAGGGACTCACATCTGAGCATACCCTGCCACTCCTATAGTGGCCAAAACGATTCAGAAAAGGGGGTGGGAAAGGGGGGTGGTGATGGTTCTGAATCGTTTTGGCCACTATAGGAGTGGCAGGGTATGCTCAGACATGAGTCCCTTTCTCACTGCATCATCAGGATTCAAGCAAGCCGGGCCGAAGACGGCTGTAATGCCAGAAACCGGTCCCCGGAAGCTTGTTTCCTTTCCAGTAAAGAATTGGCTTGGTAGTTTGGTCTGCCCTGTTCCCATGATGCACTGGGCCAGGGTCAGACTAATTTGCATGTAGCCAGGTTCTGAACTGGGATGGTGCAGTGAGCTAAAAAACGGTGATGGATCAAGCCCTGATCTTTTGACTGGGTAGGAGTGTACTGATTAATTCAGATACTCTGTCCATCACCACCCCCTTTTCTGAATCGTTTTGGCCACTATAGGAGTGGCAGGGTATGCTCAGACATGAGTCCCTTGCTCACTGCATCATCAGGATTCAAGCAAGCCGGGCCGAAGTCGGCTGTAATGCCAGAAACCGGTCCCCGGAAGCTTGTTTCCTTTCCAGTAAAGAATTGGCTTGGTAGTTTGGTCTGCCCTGTTCCCATGATGCACTGGGCCAGGGTCAGACTAATTTGCATGTAGCCAGGTTCTGAACTGGGATGGTGCAGTGAGCTAAAAAACGGTGATGGATCAAGCCCTGATCTTTTGACTGGGTAGGAGTGTACTGATTAATTCAGATACTCTGTCCATCACCACCCCCTTTTCTGAATCGTTTTGGCCACTATAGGAGTGGCAGGGTATGCTCAGACATGAGTCCCTTGCTCACTGCATCATCAGGATTCAAGCAAGCCGGGCCGAAGTCGGCTGTAATGCCAGAAACCGGTCCCCGGAAGCTTGTTTCCTTTCCAGTAAAGAATTGGCTTGGTAGTTTGGTCTGCCCTGTTCCCATGATGCACTGGGCCAGGGTCAGACTAATTTGCATGTAGCCAGGTTCTGAACTGGGATGGTGCAGTGAGCTAAAAAATGGTGATGGATCAAGCCCTGATCTTTTGACTGGGTAGGAGTGTACTGCTTAATTCAGATACTCTGTCCATCACCACCCCCTTTTCTGAATAGCCCCAACGCTGGCACCCTTGCACCATAGTGCAAGGTAGACATGTCTGTGTTGCAGGCAAAAGATTGTTTCTGTGCGGGAAGGAGTTCCCTCCTGCACATAAACAATATTTAAATGGTGTTTTGTAACTTCTATGTGTGCTGCTTCATGCAACACACTTAAAAGTTACAAAATGTTATTTTTTTAAGTGATTGTTTATGTGCAGGAAGGGCCACCTTCCTGCACATAAACAATCAATGGTGTTTTGCTTTTGCACCAGGGTAAGACTAGGTTTTCCCTGGTATTTATTTTTGCCCTGCCCCATAGTTATGCCACCCTTGTAAATATTGGACAGCGTCAAAATCAATGGGTGTTGCGGTGGAATGACCACCGCAAAACCCATTGCCCTCGCCTTTGCACACTAAGGGGTAGATTAGGATAGCGGTTTTTCCGCAACCTCCGGCCACCGCTGGCCCGGAGGATATGGAAAAACCGCAGCGGACCCACCAAAGACCCACCGACACATTAGGATGGCTGGGGTGCCCTGGTTTCCGTCCGCAGCTTTTCCGCCGCGGTTGGCTTACAACCGCGGCGGAAAAGCACTAATATGGTGACGGTGTCTCTCAGACACCGTCAGCCATATTAGGATGCCCAAAAAGAAATGCTTTTCCACGGCGGGTTTTCCGCTGTGGATAAGCATACGGAGCTTCACTGCGGGAGCCCGTTGCGGGCCCCCTGGGTGAAGGGGGCGTGGGGAGTGCACATGGGGGGTACTGCACGGTGCCTGCTGCTTTCTGCATACAAATGCAATGTATGCATTTTTAACATTGCGGCGGGTGCAGCTTGAAGCTGCACCCGCCGCAATGTTAAAGATTGAGTATGTGACCGCCACCCGGGCGGTCACATCCTAATCTGCACGGAGGGACCGCCGCAGCCCCTGTGGACGGTCCCCCCGACTCTATGGTGGCGGACGGATTCAGGTCCGTCCGCCATCATAATTGGCCCCTTAGTATAGTGTGAAAGGGTGCCTTATTTACAAGACAGCGTCAAACCACGGTAAGTTAAGCCCCTATTGCCACCACAACATCATGAAAAGTGACAATGTGGTGGCAATAGGGGCTTGTAAATATGCCACTCAGTGCCTTTTTGCTGTCTTGCTTGCTTGGTACCTATTAAGTATCAAGATATTTTGGATGACTGATATTTTGGATGACCGGCGGATGTTTTCGAAGGGTACCACGCCAGGTAGGTGTAATAGGAGCACAATAATTGTGATATATAATAGGGATCCATATATTGAATGTATTTTAAGGGTGTTGACTCTGAGGAGAATGGAATAGGTGTTGTATAAAGGTTGCATTGAAGCTGCACCATATTTTGGGTGTGTTTGAGAGGTATGTAATATTCCTCAATCAATGCAGAGGATGGACAACCCATTATGTACATTGTCATGTGTTCCCCATCTCTGAAAAATTGATGGGGCATAATATCAAAAATTTAATGGAAACTAGCCTTTTTGAGTGTGACCCATTAACATAGCAAAGGGCATTTTAGTTCTTTCTGAAATACTTGTGCACTGTCACCTGGAGGTACAGTATGGCGGTTGCCTTTCTTCCCCTTCTAGAACTCCAGATTGAGTGTCTCTGACCTGCTGTAGCGCAGCTACATCTGAAATGTATTGTATGATTCCATGAATACAAAGTATTATTTAGGCTTTCGTCTAATATTTATATGTGGTAAACCAAATCAAAAATTATATTTTTGTATTGCGATGACGTATGAGATACAGAGCTACAATTAACTCATTTGCATATGAGTTAGGGGCGCAGTAGCTGTTATATTTTGGGAGATACCAGGAGCACCCCAAATTTGGTCATTGTTAGAGGCTATAATGTGTGTAATACAGCAACATCAGCCATGTGTCATACAGTGGAGTGTCATAGCTTTTATGTTTTGCAGGGACTCTGGCACAAATTGCAGGAGTGCCATAGCTGAGATGTAATATTTGGGTATCAATGATATACCACAACTGGAGTTGATCTGTTATGTTTATTAGGTATCTGTGGTCGTTTGCCAAGGTATCAAACCACATGTGTGATGTAGGTATGGGTGACAGTCATCAATAAGTTCAAGGGATGTACAATCAGGAATTTATATGAATAGGACAATATCTAAGATTCTGCAAAGAAGGACCATCTTTGAAGTTGACCAATTCATCTTTCTCTTCATCATGTGTTTCCTGTGTATTGATATGTGTTGCAAAGGAATCCCTCCTATTTAGTCCACCAGGATTTATTTGCTTTTAGTCAACAGCTTTTTGGAACTTTATTGTGTGTGAGTCCCACTACCTGAGTCTCACTCACATTTTCCATAGTAATGGTGTCTGCCTTTTAAGACAAAGTTGCTTCGCCATAGCCAGGGTAAGGGCCACTAGACTAGTTACGCATAAATCTGTGTGAACACTCATACATGCACATGCACATGACAGACTACCATTTTGCGCAGCCTGGTTGCTTCCAACTGTGAAACTAGCTCCTTTTGACAGAGCTAAGCATTCTTTTTAAATATTAATAATTTACCCATAAGTAGGCTTTATTGCCCATAAAGGAAGTGTGCATGATATTTAAGTAGAACATATGGGTATTAATGTTGAGCATGTCCTTACTAAGCCTGGGTGGAACTCTTGGAGTTTTGATCTGGGAAATTCAATGGAGTTACTAAAAAATATTCTGCGAGATTACGCGTAACTCCCCAAAAAGCAGGAAAATACTCTTCCGGCAATTCGCTCTGTTTTTTTAATGCCGTAGTGAATTTCAGACTGAAAATGGCACTCCCGCTCATTTCCTCTCAGGCAGTGCTATTTTTTATGTGATGCCTGTGTGGGTAACACTTGGCCCTGTGACTACTCACACCAAAGATTCCAACAGCCGCAGCAGACAAGCAGTGTTCTGCTAGTGTGCCACTATATAAACAAGTATTTGCACTGGGTTTACAATTTGTGTTTGTTTAATTTTTAATTTCTTGATATAGTCACTCTTGTTGGTGTTGCCAGAAACCGGTCCCCGGAAGCTTGTTTCCTTCCCAGTGTAAGAATTGGCTTTTGTAGTCTGGTCTGCCCTGTTCCCAGAATGCACTGGGCCAGGGACAGACTAATTTGCATACAGCCAGGTTCTGAAACTGGGATGGTGCAATGAGCTAAAAAACGGTGTTGGATCTAGCCCTGATCTCTTGACTGGGTGAGAGTATTCTGCTTAATTCAGAGACTCTGTCCCTCACCACCCCTTGTTGTAAATATTTTTGTCCACCCTAAGCGTGGAAGGGTATACTCAGACATGAGTCCCTTGCTCATTGCACCATCAGGATTCAAGCAAGCCGGGCCGAAGACGGCTGTAATGCAAGAAACCGGTCCCCGGAAGCTTGTTTCCTTCCCAGTGTAAGAATTGGCTTTTGTAGTCTGGTCTGCCCTGTTCCCATGATGCACTGGGCCAGGGACAGACTAATTTGCATACAGCCAGGTTCTGAAACTGGGATGGTGCAATGAGCTAAAAAACGGTGTTGGATCTAGCCCTGATCTCTTGACTGGGTGAGAGTATTCTGCTTAATTCAGAGACTCTGTCCCTCACCACCCCTTGTTGTAAATCTTCTTGTTGGTCCACCAACACAACAGGTGATAGCTGCCTGGCTGTGGCACCACCGAATGGAACCATCTAGGCCGAATATTTCCATCTAGTGGCTTTGGAGGAGGAGGAGAAGGCATTTGTCAATGTCCCTAGTCCCTCTGGCCTGATGACAGCGCCTCCTTCCCGGCAAAACCATTACCAGCATCACCAGCAGCTCGAATCTACCACTGCTGCCTCCCTCCTCATCATCCACAGACCAGTTCGACTGTCCCATCCTATGGTCAGTCGCGGCCGGTGCAGGTAAGAAAGGTGGATGGGTGCGGGGGGGAGTAGACAGGTGACGGAATAGGGAAAATAAAATAAATAAATAAAACCATTCACCTTCTGTTGTCTGTCGACTCCCCCATCCGCTCCATCATTCTTACCTGGACCGGCCGCGACTGCCTTAGGGAGCTCGCACTGCTTCCTCAAGAGGTGACATGCCTTCACGCCCAGCTAAATGTCCTCTAAAGCTCTTTTTGAATATACTTTCTTTTGTGGGAGGGACTCTTGTTGTGGGTGGAGAGGGTGGGAATGACAGTTGGGAAAATGACAGACTAATTACTTTGGATGTTGGGGGATTTATTTGTTTGAGGAGAGAGGTCACCTTGTTGTGAGTGGAGAGGGTGGGTTTTATTTGTAAAAAATAGATATGGTTAGTTTGTGTCTTCACATATGACGGCAATCTGTCTTTGGTCTCTGCACTGCTTATAGCACAGTCTTGTTTTTTTTGTTGTCAAAATCTGTTTATTGAAAATTTCTGCACAGATTACAAACATTGCATAGAGAACAAGGACCATAGCGTGTTCAGATTCGCTCTACAGGTGCGCGTACCAATCCTTAGATAGCTAAAAAATGAATTCACACAGTTTCACATTACAGTGGTAAACAGCTCCTGCATCGTATTTCTTCGAGGAGGTTTGAACTATGCCATTAAGTAGTCGTATTAATTTTCATATAACACAAGCGCAAACCCCCAGAAAACCCCGTCTGGGGCGGAAGAACGCCTTCGTTGGGCGATCAATTAACACCTGAGTGCATACTTAAGGTTACCTACCCTCGGCAATAAAAAAAAGGAAAATAAACAGGAGACAAAATAACAATTAAAAACAAACAACAACTATACCCAGGGAGGTGTGTGGGGCAAGGTTATGAGCCAGAGAGGGGGACCTGATATTCTTACAAAAACTAGCTGTAGTAACTTCTGAATAATGGGGAGCAAGTTTAATTAAATTGTTAAAACAATTAAAGCAAAACATATGAAATCCTCGAGTCAGGAGGAGTGTACTCATATGAAGGTTACGTTTTTAAGCAACAGAAGGCCTGAATGATGATATTGATGAATGATGTTATTTATGTATCCTTTTTATGCTTGGGTGGGTAAGTGGAGCTGGTGTGGGCTATTGTTCAGGTAAGAGAACATCACCGCATTGAGTTGGTGCCCCTTTCAAAACATTCGCCCCACCAAGAGTTATCCATTTATGATGTACATTTTTAAGTCACACCTCAAAATATCACAATACCTGGGGGGGGAGAGGGTTAGGGGTTTGATTCATGGATGGGAACAGGTAATTGGGGAAAGGTGTGACAAAGAAACACATTACCCACCAAAATATACATCTGGTCGATGAGCACCACAGCATTCAGCGTCATCAAATCAGTTGTGTACAGAAATAAAGGCATTTCAATTAAATGCATTACAAAACATCTTTCAGCCCCAGTGACCCAAGTTATATATCTAAATGTTCAGTCAACTAGGTTTGAAAAATACAAATTATCGAGGAGTGAACCCACACAGTTCTAGAAATTATGATTGCTAAAAGAAAAATTATACTGTACATTATAAATGCCTTATTGGGTAGGTCATTTGCATTCTTCTTGGAAGGTCCATCTTCGGTGCCTGGCTGAATGTTCCTGCAAGGTAACGCGGAGTGTTATGGAGATTTCGTCTTTTGTGCAGGAGAAGGGAAGGCCTATGGATTGAAGAACAGTAACGATATTGTAGAGTCAAGGAGAAGGACAAAAGATGGGCTTCATGAGGGATGGACCAAGGGGCATAGCAAGAGCATAGGCTGCTGCAATCATTCATAATGACTCATGTGTGATTAACTTAGAAGTGATAGCAATTTTACAACTTATCCCAGACAAGCAGCTGCATGTACCTTGCTGACTAATATCACAACTGTCATAACATTTAGCCAAGTACAATCATCATGTGATGATGTGATATCACATGTCTATCTCCAGTTATAGGCTGCCCCGATCACAGCCACATAATAGAGGAGTTTGACATTTGAGCCTGCACTCTACTCAGCATTTCCCAACACACATCTCTCCAGTTCAAAGAGTTGAGTAGGCCTCTTAGAGTCATCATCAAGTTGGTTTCCTTTTGAAGTAGAAAACGTCCTTCTTCTGGCTGTGAGGGAGCCGCGCCCTAAGTCTTGACTCCGAGTAACAAATTAGTCTGACCTCTGACCCAAATGAGAATGAGAGAGTTAGACCAGTAGTGCACTGCCGTTGATGACAAGAAGAGCAAAAGTATTTGAACATTTTGTGTGGATTTGTATTTGTTAACTAAACTGACTGGTCTGGTCTCTGAAGAACAAAAAAACCTACAGCAAGGAGTTGATCATGTAAGTAAATATAGCTAAGTGTGAAATGGCCAATCACTTTCAGTCAAAATCACCCTTCAGTCCCCAAATATAGCAAATCATCTAAATCAATTTTACAAATTAGTTGAACATCCTCACTGTCTGCCCTCACATGACTCCTCATCACTCACACTCACTCAAAAATATATCACTAATTGGTGTAATAGTTACCTGTTCCAATCCAAGCATGGTGGTGCACAATTGTCATATTGTATCTCTTCTTTTCCCATGGAAGCAACATATTGGCAGTTTTGCAAATTAATGATCTTAAATGGGGCAGCCTTCTAGGGAATAAAAAATAAGAAGGATAGGTCCTACACAGAGGTAGGCATTCTCTCCAATGATCTTGAAGGAAATTGAGACAAAGGCAGGCATTGTCTTCAAAGTCCTTGAAGGAAATGGAGAAGCTTCCTCACTGTACATTGGTTCAACGCTAATCCAATCGCACGTGTGAATAAATGGTGGGGCTGCATAAGTCGGACACAAAATATATAATGTTCCTTTAGCTATATCCATTTTTTTTTTTGCAAAACAGTTCAACGGTAATCTGAACGTTCTATGGTGGTCTACTGAGTCAGGGAAGTAGAGTTTGTCCTAAAACCCAGGGGGTTTGCCCAGAAGTTGGTCAGCTCATACACTTGAGTCTGACCAATCGCCCTCATCCTCCTCCTCTGGTGTTTCAGGGACAGTGTATTAATGTGGTGTGATGTGTTGGTTCATTCTAATCATGGTCAGTCTCTCCACTTTTTGAGAAAAGAGACTTGTCCTGTCTGTGACAACTGAGCCAGCTGCAGTAAACACATGCTCAGTAGACATATTGGATTCTGGACAAGCCAGACACTTAATTGCCAACCACCTGATCTCTGGCCAATGGTGCATCTTCCCACACTAATAGACCAATGGGTTTTGGTCCAGGTAGACCTCTTTTTGGTCATCCAGATAGTCTTGGGCCATCCTCTGACTAACCATTAGTGCTGCCACATGCTCGACCTCTGTTGCCTTTGCCTCTGCACTCGGCATCAGCCCTGCCACTTGAAACCAAGCCATTGCAGAGATTAGGTCCGATTTTTCTGTTGCTGGTGTTATTTTTGCCGGTGTTGTAGTTGATGATGTTGGCTGTTGTGAGACAACAGAACTGCCTTCTCTGGATGCTGTAGGCTGCAAGCAAGAACTTCTGTCCGGTACTCTTAACTTCCAGCCATTCTTCTTCCAGGTCTCTTGCTTGCTCAACAATCCACATCTTGTATAGTGAAACATCCACTTCTGAAACAGGAATGAAAGTGGGCAGTTTTTTTTTTTATACCGTAACTCGAATATTGTGGAACAAATGTACTCTTTGAAGGACACAATCTGTGCAGCCTTGGATTATGAGCCAAGCAAAAGATTATGGGCCAGATGTAGGTAATTCTAATTTACCGATTCATAAATACCAAATTTTACCGATTCGGTATTTATGAATCTGTAAATTAGAAGGTGGGAGATGTAGGTAAATTTTAATTTACAATTACCGAATCGGTAACATTCGGTATTTACCGATTCGGTAAATACCGAATCGGTATTGCCCATTAATTCCTATGGGCCTTGAAGCCCATGGGAATCAATGGGCAATACCGATTCGGTATTTACCAAATCGGTAAATACCGAATCCTGCAAGGGTGCAGGGGGTGTCACTTTGACACCCTCTAGCACCCCGAATACAGGCACGTGTAACATGTGGCACACATGCATGCCCTAAGGGCATGTCTGTGTGTCACATGGCACAGGTGTGCATGCACACATGTGCATGCACAACTGAATTCGGTATTTTACCACTCAATTGGATTGGGTGGTAAAATACCGACTCTTAAGGGCCTGTGGCACTCTTAGGAGTGTCACCTACATATGGATTTACCGAATCGGTAAATTTACCGATTCGGTATTTTACAGAATCGATTCGGTAAATTTACCGATTCTGTAAAATGATGGCCCCTACATGTCAAACACCAAATACCGGTCGGTAACGGCCGAATTCGGCCGTTACCGACCGGTATTTGCTCTCCTACATCTGGCCCTTAGCTCTCAACCAACCCATGCACTTCTCCTATGTCTTTCACACTGGCGAACCTTGCAGCACCTTTTTAAACTGGTCCTGTAGCAAATGCAACAATGGGATAGCTTGGCTCATCGTACTGTCCTCTTGCTGACTTCCTGTGTGAAAACCTCAAAATAAGTAGCATTTGTGTCAGGCATGTGACTAGGCTCCCTTTGTCGATTACCATGGTCATGCTTTTCCCAACTACATTCCCTCCTCTCTGAAGGAAATAGTCTGTGATCCGTCTGTACTGCTCAAACAGATGTTACAACAAGTGGTAGGTAGAGTTCAAATGTGTTGGCACCTCCTGTCGAGGGATTTAACTGGTGCTCTATCTTTACCCTGAATGATCCTCAACCGCTTCTGGGCTCTAATAGAAAGGCTGAAATGAGTGCAGATTCTGTATTATTATTTTTGAGATGTCCTGCACAATCAGGTTGATACAATGTACCAAACACAGGACACTGATGTATCCACCATCTGCCTTGGCCTTAACTAAATTACTACAATTGTCTGTGGCAACAAATCCAACTCTGAGACCTCTGGGTCGCAGCCATTCAAACACCTTGCTGTTAAAGTCTTCCAAGACATTTGCACCTGTATGGTATTTCTTCATGGTGAACATCGCTACTGTTGAATGCTGCTGAACGCCCATAAAAGTTTCTTCAACACTGAGACCTGCAGATAGCTGTTGCTTATCCCCCACAAAAGATATCCAGTGTGCAGTGATACACATGTAATCAGTTGCTTGAAAACTGGTCCACATATCTGTCATCAGGAAGATAGTGTGAACAGCACTCTGCTGCAAAGCTTATCCAACCAATTGCAGCACGTTGTGATGGAGCGTTGAAACTTCAACTCTGGATAAATAGGTCTGGATGGAAACCTTCCATTTCTGGCAGATGGCCAACACAAATTCTAAAAATGCCACTCATTCCACAAAAGAAAAAGGGAGGAGGTCCAGCACTAACATTTTTTCCAACTTACCATTGTACAAACGTGCCAATGGGTGGTTGCGTTCGTAGGGCCCCTCCTGCCTAAATATGCCCATAATAGTAGCTTAGATTTTTTTTTTTTTAGTTCCACTTCTGGAGAAAACAAGGAGGTGGTAGGCTCAATGTGCATCTTGGGGCAGTCACTGTATGCGGTGAAGTCTTGTGCTATTTCACGGTTGCTGACTATGGTGATACTGGTACACTGCTGGAGACAGTTCTAATTTATATAAAGCTGTCACCCTCTTCTTCCTCATCACCTCCCATTGTGATCAGAAATCATTCTCCTCTCTCATCACCCCCATCACCTGCAGCAATTTTTTAAGGTGCCCTCCCACCGGATTGCGTGATGCTTTTTCCTATGGGTTGTTTGGCCAACAGTACCATAGTGTGAACCAGGCTTACCTCGATCAACAGTTGTGTGACCAATGGAGCATAATCCAATGTTATCCTCCTGCTTGCTAATCATAAGGAAGTCTAAAGCTGAGGATGAGAACTTTTTTAGTGTGCCACTGCTGCCACTGCCAGAAGAACTGAAGGTGGGTGGGTGTGCAGACGATTGCGTCTCAGCAGTACGCACTTCAGAGGAGATAGTGGTAGAGAACACACGCAGGCCTATGGCAAAAGCACACTGGCTGTCTCCATAAAAGTGACCCCAACAACAAGCAAGGAGGCATGGACAACAAAGAACACATGCAGGCCTATGGCAAAAACACACTGTCTGGCTAGACAAAATAGCCACCAGCCACATGATCAAACAGCAACAACAAGCAGGGAGGCATGGACAACATAGAACGCACACAGGAATACCACAAAAGCACACTGTCTAGCTAAACAAAATGGCCAACATTCACATGATCAAACAACAACAATAAGCAAGGAGGCATGGACAACAGAGTACACATGGAGGCCTGTGGCAAAAGCATATTGGCTGGCTACACAAAATAGCCACTGGCTACATGGTCAAACAACAACAACAATTAGGGAGGCATGGACCACAAAGTACACATGCAGGCCTATGGACACTGACTACCACAAATGGCCATCAGTCACCTGGCATGGAGAACAAAGACAAAGACACAGATACACACACACTGGTCAGACAAGGGAGGCATGGTAAACAATGACAACAGCAGTACCAGTAATTCACCAATGCTAGCAATTCCAAAAATAAACATTAAGTGAGCTATAACACACATCCTCCCAAGGCATCAAATATTACCCCACTAAAATCTACTTTTTGCAGAACAAAACATGAAATACAAATAAAACATGTTTTATATTTATTCCAATACCATCCCTGGCCTAAATTATGCTTTTGAACAACATGCACCAGGGAAACAATTGTTTTAGGTACCCAATGACTAGTACTGCCTGGATGGCCCATAGGCACACTAGGTCACATGGTAAAATAAATAAATAGTGCTAATTTAACGAACATGGAGAAAATGTACTCAACTGGGCAACCTTTTTCCCTTACAAAAGGTAAACAATTAAATGCAAAAAAATACTGTGCCCCTACTGCAACTCCAGGCCACCCACCACAACCACAATCAATTTAAAACATTGAGTAAAAGTACAAATAAATACTGATGCATACCATCTATCAAATAAACAGCCATATACCAAAGTTATTGAACTTACTTGTGATGTCACAAAAACAAATTCCTTGAAATTCAATAGTTTATATATATGAAGCAGTAATTGAAGACAAAGAGAATGATACTTTTGCCTTGAAATGCAAGTGAAAAGGGACCAGGAGATATGCAAAGCACTTGGAGGAACCTTCTGGGCAGAAAGAAGAAGTTGACGTCCCTGGGGCACTTCCTTATTGTTGAAGATATAAAGTTAAATGTAAATAAATGCTAATTGGTCTTGTTGCAAAGGTCCCCGTCCCATACAGAGGCAAGAAGCCTGCCTCCACAGACAATAAATGCTGTTCAGTGTGTACCCATTGTGGCACGTCCAAAATCCCAGGCTGCATATATGCCAGGAAGGAGAGCTGTAGAGCGAGTTCATAGTGTTCCATCGATGGGAGGCTTAACCTCCACAAAAGCGGCGGGCCTTCAGATTTGACGTGGCCAAACAGGGCCTCGACAAGCCTTACATGAAGGATTTTATCTTGGAACCAACCTGGCATAACATGGTGTGCGGCACCTGTAGAGGGAGCATTCCGACGGTGTAGATAAAGCGTGGTAGCGTCACCATGTGAACGGCTTGTACTCTGCCCCACATGGAAAGTCCCTGCACCTTCCATTTGTTGAAATCTTGTTGCATCTGAGTTAGCAAGGGGTTGAGGTTGTCCGAGACCATCTCCTCCGTCCCTTTATTGACCAGTACTCCCAAGTGTTCAAGATGAGAGGGTTGCCTTTGGAAAGGGATATCCATGTATGGCAGCTTTCATGGTTCTGGCTGAGATGGGCAGAGCTTCACTCTTGTCCCAGTTGATTTTTTAGCCAGAGAAGGATGAGAAGTCTTTTATGATTTGGAACAGGGATGGCAGAGACTGGTGTAAGTCTGTAAGGGTGAGCAGAATGTCATCCGTGTGGAGATATAGGGGCCGATTATGATCGTGGTTTTCCCGCATCCCCCGGGCCGGCGGAAGCCACCGCCGGCCCAGAGGATGCGGGAAAACCGCTGCGGAGCCTCGAAAGACCCACCGCCAAATTAGAATGGCTGGTGGGTCTTGAATTCTATCCGCAGCTTTTCCGCCGCGGTCGCCTTCCGACCGTGGCGGAAAAGCTGTAACATGGCTGGCGGTGTCTATCAGACACCGCCAGCCATATTAGGATGGTGTAAAAGAGATGCTTTTCCGCGGCGGCTTGTCCGCCGTGGAAAAGCATACTGACTTTCACATCGGGGGCCCGTTGTGGGCCCCCTGGGTGAAGGGGGGTTGGAGGGTGCACATGGGGGGTACCTATGGTACCCCCCTGCATTTGCGTGCACATAGCAGCAGGCACCGCGCGGTGCCTGCCGCTTTGTGCATGCAAATGCGATGCATGCATTTTTCACCTTGCGGCAGGTGCAGCTTGAAGCTGCATCCGCCGCAATGTTAAACATTGAGGATGTGACCGCCACCCTGGCGGTCACATCCTAATTGCCATGGAGGGACCGCCGCTGCCCATGCGGACGGTCCCTCTTACTCAGGGGTAGCGGACGGACGCAAGTCCGTCCGCCATCATATTAGGGGCCATAGTTTGGATTCTCCTACCGGGAGGCGGATGCCTGAAACGCCAGCTGATTTGCAAATGGCGGCCGCTAAGGGTTCCATGGCCAGGAGGAAGAGGAGTTGGGAGAGGGTCCAGGGCCAGGAGGAAAAGGAGTTGGGAGAGGTAGGAGGGTTCGTTTTTAAACAATTGTTTTTACTCAAGCTTTTCTGACCTTTGAAAGTAAAGCAATATTTGCTCTATGGTTCCTTTTCTTTTTAATCTCATTTGTTCATCTAATTTCATTTTAATTGTATGTGTATTCTTTTCTGCTAATTTAAATCTTACTTACTAAAATTGGTTATTACCACAAACTCTCAGCTTGTGCATATCATTTGCTTTCTGTTGCTCTCTTTTATACAATTTATTAAACTGATAGTTGATGTCCTGTGGAAACTAAAGGCTTGAATGTCTAAAGTAAAGAAAGAGTAGAAGAATTTAGCTTAAATAAATGCCATAATTTACAATAGACATTAACACAAAAATGCTAAATAGAATGAAACGTATGAAAATGTGCATTTTCTTAAAAGTGCAAAATTAACGTGTTGTCTGAGTTTTAAAGTAAACACTCATGCCTATTGTAATTACACTACTACAGCAGATTAACCCTCTCACATTTTCTACCTTTCAGTTACATTTTTCCTTAAATAAACAAATGATTCACATTTGACTTGTTTAAATGTGTCATCTCTGTAGCATGTGCTGGCTTTAAAAATGTATTTTTTGTTTTCCTACGCTACATATTCTCATTATATTTAGTTAGTTTTCTAACTGCCACATATTCACAATGCTGAATAGTGTATTAAAACAATAATGCTTACATGAAGAAGTGAATCTCATAACTTAACATCGTAGGTTACAACTAGAACGTTTCTACCTTTAGAATAGTTCATTGTTACATAGTGGAATACTAAATAGCTAATAGTTTTAGACTGCAGGGTTCATCATGGGAACTCAGAGTGAAGCTAACGCACATGAATGTTTAGCAACTAAGTTGACACTTGTAGACAGCACCTTGCCGACTTCATAAATGTATCATGGGATTGAAGGAAGAAGCAGTAGACCTTTGGACCATCTTTCCTCATTGACTTACGTTGACCTAATACCGGTATGGATTGTTACATATGTATTTTGTTTTATAATGTACATGTTCCTAGTTAGAATTAAGGCAGTGCAGTCTAGTCCGGTCCATGTCATTCTTCTGTGACCATCCCTTTCTCCTTTAGCACTTTTCACCCTATCCTCTGTGAGCTACGGATGTCGCCTACTACTTTTTGGGTGTCTATTTTTTCAAACAATTATGGCCACTGATGTTTCCCTACTCAGTAAAGGCATTTCATTTGTCCCTACACTCCATCCCAATTTTTTCAAACTACAAACGGAACTATTACGATTCTTCCGAAAAATTAGGCTACAAGTCTTTTTTCAAGACAACCCCATGTTATGTTATGTTATGTTATTTTATTTTATAAAGCGCTCTGTTACCCTGAGGTGTCCTGGCGCTGAGCACTACTAGTCCAAAAAATAGGAGTCAAGAGGGAAGTAAAAGACTAGGTCGCCCTCCACTCAGTAAAGCTACCACAACGAAAAAACCTAGTCCTTTAGGCAGTCTTTCTTCTAGACCTGTGAACACACCCGGATTGTCGGAATAATCATTCCGGATACACCTCTAACTATAGAGATTGTTGCTGTGTCCCAGTCTATTGCCATGATAAAAAAATAGCCATTCTCTGATCATTATATTACAAAACAACACAGGACATACATTCACTAGAAGGACAACATTTGAAAAAAATGGTGAAATAGCTAGATGTCACCTCACGGGCGCACCACCAAAGGGACCCCTGGTTGGTACTCACCAGGATGGCCCTGTTCTCATCATTGGTGACACCTAGCTTAACGTAAACGTGTCCAAAACCCAAAGGAAAAGAGACAGTGAATGGTGCAGTGTACAAACAACTTATATGTGACAAGGACTAACAACATTCAACATATAACACGAAAAAAATACTGTGCAAACAAGATACAAAAACATTTACTCGCATTCTCTTGTTGCAAACAGTACACACATATACATAAAAAGGAGAGTTGCGAATACTACCTATCGACTCGCACTCTGCTTACAGCCGACATGTTTCATTGCCTTGGTCTTTATCAGGCAATTTCTTCAGGGCAAACAATGTTAAGCTGCCACTGCCAATGACACTGTGCTTTTAAGTGCTGTAAATCAAGATAGAAAACTGCGTATGAGAGGCTGCCTCTAATGCCATTGTGTATTGCCTTGAATATTATACAGCAATGGATAATAATGGATGATAATTACCTAGTTGGCCGGTTTTTCTTTCATACCTTTGAAGAGAAACCACTTTCAAATGTCAAACCACACCTCCCAGGAGGTGAGTGTGATCGTTTCTCCCTTCAATATTTTTATCTAGGACAAAGAAGAACGTCACGGGGACAGCGATTAAAAATCGGTCTATCTAATCTCACCACATTCTTCTTGTAAACCCCCACCGCATCTGGACGATTTGCAGCTTTTACCAGTGGAGAATACTCGGTCGGCGTCTTCTCAGCACCGGAACGCCGAGCGAGTGGTTCTCCGTTCTATTTACTGCCCAGACGTCGACACTAGTCTGCTCTGATTGGTCGATAGGGTCACGTGACTTGTGTTGCTTCGTAAAGCTGTTTTTTTAAAACAAACAATAATTAATCCCTCCATTTTTCACCTTAAAATATTTCTACTCAGGTTGCGTGTCCAAGCTACGACTGGTCGACGAAGTATTAGAATTCGTGTCTCATATGTCTAGTCGGAGAAGGTGGCTTTAGCGGCCATATTGGAACAGGCTAGCTAGAGTGCAAGCTAGAGTGCAAGCAAGTGTTATTGGTCCTGGCGCCTACTGATGATCATAGGTCATTCTCATAGGTCACTTAAATACACACCCGGTGGCCCCTATGACTGGTAGCTCAACGGGGACCCCACTTATAATTTTTCTTCCAATTTTTCAAATGTCTAATCGGAGCAGGTGATTTTAGCGGCCTTGGGACAGTCTAGCTCGATTAAAAGCTAGTGTTATGTGGCCCTTGCACATACCGGTTATTATAGGTCATTTTCGTGACATATTTAAAGTTCTCCTAAGTACACAACCGGTGGCCCCTGGGACTGATAGCTCAACAGCGCCCCCACCTGTGATTTTTTGCCTTCATCTATTTCGATAATCATGTAAAACATGAGTGATATCATATATTTACAGTGTCTCATCACTCACTTTGATGTACTTTCTCTGAGTACCTTATTAACTTTTATGAATTTTTATAAATAGGATCCAGAGATCTACAATGAGGGTCTTTATCACGATCCAGCATGATCACTTATTTTCTCACGATTCAGACCCAGCAATTGGCCTAAGAGATGTTAAATCTTAGATTACTGATTGTACACACCCTACGTCATGTATTAAGGTACGGTGTATGCTAATCAAAGGTACACACCCAGGGCGACTCGGCAGTTTGCATAAGAGGCTTCAATTGTTAAAGTCGAATTTTACACACACTCCAGTATGCATTTGGAGACAGTGCGTTAGATTACTGAGCCAAGGAACATAAAGACAGGTTGTTCAGCATAACTTATTCCATTCGAGGAGTTCATTTAACCCTCTCTGTTCGCTTCGTTCCTGGTAAATCCAGCGCGCTTCTCTTGTCATCAGCCGTCTTTCCATAGATTGTGCCTCCCCTACCAATCTTTCTAAAACCACCCAACTGAACGAATGTTTATTGCGGTGGCAATGTTGCACCAACTTAGTCGTCAATTTCCCTTGTCGTATTGTACTCAAATGCTCTTGAATGCGGAGTTTGATCTTCTGCGTCGTGAGACCGATGTACTCAAGGCCACATTCGCATCTGAGTCTATATACTACATTAGTAGTATTACAATTACTGAAATGATTCAATGTCCATACTTTTCCGGATTGTAACACAACTGTAGTACTTTTGTTCATAAGATGGCAGACCGAACAATTCCCACAGGGGAAATGTCCGTTTGGTACGGTGGTGGTTTCTGATTCTGTTTTCTCTAGCATTCTGGTGTGGACCAATTTATCCTTGAGATTATTTGCCCTTCGAAAGGCAAAACGGGGTGGAGGCATCTTATAGTCTGATGTGGATAAGATGGACCAATGTTTTCTGATCGCTTGGCGAATTCTTGTTGCCATAGGGTCATAATTCATGACCACAGGTAAACACTCTGTTTTCTCTTTTCTCTGGGGTTCCAACAAGGCTGCACGAGGAGTACTCAAGGCCCTTTTATTCGCCTGGCGGATTACTTTGCGTGGATAATCACGATCTTTTAACCTTATGCTTAGGTCCTCAGCTTGTTCTCTGTAAACTTCAGTGGAAGAACAGTTCCGCCTATATCGCATGAATTGGCCCACTGGCAGATTGTCCCTGAGGGCCCTCGGATGGTATGACTGGTAAGTTAGCAGTGAGTTTCTATCAGTTGGTTTCTGATGCACACTAGTAGCAAACTTTCCTTCACAGGCTTCGATATCTAGGTCCAGATAGACTGCGCTTGTGTGGTGATATTTCCACGTAAAACGTAGGCTCATGTCCTGCGTATTTAACCAATTAAGAAACTGCAAGAGGGAGTCTTCCTCTCCTGACCAAATGAGGAGCACGTCGTCGATATAGCGCCTCCATAGGCGTATATGATCCTTAAAGGGATTGTCATCGGATTCGACGACGTGCTCCTCAAACTGTCCAACATAGATGCACGCCACGCTCGGCGCCATCGTGGCCCCCATCGACGTCCCCGTCACTTGGAGAAAAAGATCATTTTTATAACAGAAAAAGTTTCTTGTTAGCGCCAATTCGACGCATTGTAGGATGAAACTCTGCGGTGCATCGTAGAACCATTCCTGTTTTCTTAGTGCTCTTGCAATTGCCATAAGTGCAGCTTCCTGGGGGATACAAGAGTAGAGGGATTCGATATCGATGGTCACTATGTATTCAGTGCCAGGGTCAAAAGCCATAGAGTCAAGGACATTGAGAATGTCTGTGGTGTCCTTCACAAAAGATCTTTGAGTTATCACCGATTCGCGGAGGTAGTAATCCGCGAATTGGGACAAAGGTTCCAATATAGACTGGATACCAGACACTATAGGCCTGCCAGGGGGGGGCCTGGCAGGCTTATGTATCTTCGGGAGGATATAGAAGGCAGGAGTCCTTGGGGTGGTATTGATCAGGAACTCCGCCTCCTTCGCACTGATACATTTCTTTTCTTTCGCAGTCCCGACAAGTAGTGTAATTATTTCCTTCAATTCTGGGGTAGGGTCTTTAACCAAAGGTTGCTAGTTAGTTCTAACATCTAGTAGTTTTCGTACCTCCACTTCGTAATCAGATGTATTTAAGATCACGATTGCACCGCCCTTATCAGCGTTCTTTATAATTATTTTGTCGTTGTTCTGAAGGGACTTGACTGCATCCCAATTCTCTTTCGTCATGTTTTTAAACCCCATTACTTTGTTCTTACTTTCTATGTCTCCAATCTCTTCTAAGACCTTTGCCTCAAAAACTGCGACTTCGGGGCCCATCGTTGCGTTAGGGGGACAGAAAGTAGACGGTTTTCTTAGGTTGGAATTGAATCCCTTAGTTTCTTCAAACGGTTGTTTTATGAAGAATTTCTTTAATTCGATTCTACGCATCGTTTCGTGGAACTCTGTTCGACATTTAAAAGCATCATGGTTAGGAGTAGGCACAAAGCCTAATCCCTTGTTTAACACCTTCTCTTCTTCGGGTGTCAAAAGGTGATCAGATAGATTAACTACAATGCTCTTCACATTGGTTTCTTTCCTCTGCTCCGCGTCATCCGTGGAGAGGAAGTTTGCCATTGTGGTTGCGGTCGATTGCCCCGTCCTCTTCCTCTTCCTTGTTGCTGTTGTTGAAATCCCGGGCGTTTGTTCGATGCTTGACCCTGCTCTAAAAAATTCCTCAAGAGTGTGTTCAAATTGGTGTTAGATGATTCAGATTGATTAAATCTCACTCTGTTAGTGCTAGGGCCTGGTTCAGGTTCTTCTTCACTGGACGTGTTCGCGAAAGACCAGTTTGTGGGTGTTCTTTTTTGCTGTTGAAACCTGGCTCCCCTCCCTCTTCTGTTGGCCCCAGTTTGTTGTTGTTGATCTTGGGCTGGCTGGTAATGCGAGTCGTTAACGTAGGGAAAGGCCCACTCGTGTGTGTAGCGTTGGAGGTTACGTTGTAGTCCTCTGATTTTCTGTGTCACCATGTATTGTTTATACTCTTCCAGATCTACTTTGATCTTTTCTAGATGTTCCTTGGCGTCAGCAAAACTACTGTCACAGTTAATAGTTTCTTCTAATTCGACAATTTCCTTCAATACCTCTTCGCTTAGTCGCTGGGCTGTACTGATTATAAGAATTAACCAGTCCCTGGTGCACTTATTTGCGATATAACTCCAATCGCATCGGAATTGTTTATCGTCTAAAAAGATGCGTGGTTCGATTCGTACTATTAGACTAGCAGGAGAAGCTCCAGCTTGATAATATTCTGACATAAGCGCCCCATGCAAGGCAATTCTTATGTGCTTCTTTTTTAAGTTACTTAGTTTCTCCCATTCTTCCCTTACTTTATTATTCCCAGTTAGGGGGTTATCATCAAATAGGGAGGGGCATGCTCTTGTTTGCACAGTATTTTTTTTGTGTTATATGTTGAATGTTGTTAGTCCTTGTCACATATAAGTTGTTTGTACACTGCACCATTCACTGTCTCTTTTCCTTTGGGTCTTGGACACGTTTACGTTAAGCTAGGTGTCACCAATGATGAGAACAGGGCCATCCTGGTGAGTACCAACCAGGGGTCCCATTGGTGGTGCGCCTGTGAGGTGACATCTAGCTATTTCACCATTTTTTCAAATGTTGTCCTTCTAGTGAATGTATGTCCTGTGTTGTTTTGTAATATACTGATCAGAGAATGGCTATTTTTTTATCATGGCAATAGACTGGGACACAGCAACAATCTCTATAGCTAGAGGTGTATCCGGAATGATTATTCCGACAATCCGGGTGTGTTCACAGGTCTAGAAGAAAGACTGCCTAAAGGACTAGGTTTTTTCGTTGTGGTAGCTTTACTGAGTGGAGGGCGACCTAGTCTTTTACTTCCCTCTTGACTCCTATTTTTTGGACGCATTGTGTACGGCGGACTAGTCGTGAGAGTCTTTGTCTTTCAATAGCTAACTGTGTTCGCTCTGTTTTTTTATTAGTGCTGCTATATCATTGAAACTGCGGTATTCTGACTACACTAACAGAGTATTTTGTAATGGATAAAAATTACCTAGCCTTTACGGACGCGCAAATTGCAGCGATTCTAGCAGGCCCCTCCCTATTTGATGATAACCCCCTAACTGGGAATAATAGAGTAAGGGAAGAATGGGAGAAACTAAGTAACTTAAAAAAGAAGCACATAAGAATTGGGAGAGGGGGTGGCCTAACGGCTAAGGCGCTCGACCTCGGACCTGGGGATCCGGGTTCGAGTCTCGGTAACGACGCCAATAACCCCCTGTGATTCTGGGCAAATCACTTAATCTCCCCGTGCCTAAAAAAAAAATATGAAAGTGTGTCCTCATGTAACGTAACTGGTTCTATGTAAAGCGCTCTGATAACTGATTCGGTTTGGTTCTAGTTCGCGCTATATAAAACTCAAAAAAAAAATTGCCTTGCATGGGGCGCTTATGTCAGAATACTATCAAGCTGGAGCTTCTCCTGCTAGTCTAATAGTACGAATCGAACCACGCATCTTTTTAGACGATAAACAATTCCGATGCGATTGGAGTTATATCGCAAATAAGTGCACCAGGGACTGGTTAATTCTTATAATCAGTACAGCCCAGCGACTAAGCGAAGAGGTATTGAAGGAAATTGTCGAATTAGAAGAAACTATTAACCGTGACAGTAGTTTTGCTGACGCCAAGGAACATCTAGAAAAGATCAAAGTAGATCTGGAAGAGTATAAACAATACATGGTGACACAGAAAATCAGAGGACTACAACGTAACCTCCAACGCTACACACACGAGTGGGCCTTTCCCTACGTTAACGACTCGCATTACCAGCCAGCCCAAGATCAACAACAACAAACTGGGGCCAACAGAAGAGGGAGGGGAGCCAGGTTTCAACAGCAAAAAAGAACACCCACAAACTGGTCTTTCGCGAACACGTCCAGTGAAGAAGAACCTGAACCAGGCCCTAGCACTAACAGAGTGAGATTTAATCAATCTGAATCATCTAACACCGATTTGAACACACTCTTGAGGAATTTTTTAGAGCAGGGTCAAGCATCGAACAAAGGCCCGGGATTTCAACAACAGCAACAAGGAAGAGGAAGAGGACGGGGCAATCGACCGCAACCACAATGGCAAACTTCCTCTCCACGGATGACGCGGAGCAGAGGGAAGAAACCAATGTGAAGAGCATTGTAGTTAATCTATCTGATCACCTTTCGACACCCGAAGAAGAGAAGGTGTTAAACAAGGGATTAGGCTTTGTGCCTACTCCTAACCATGATGCTTTTAAATGTCGAACAGAGTTCCACGAAACGATGCGCAGAATCAAATTAAAGAAATTCTTCATGAAACAACCGTTTGAAGAAACTAAGGGATTCAATTCCAACCTAAGAAAACCGTCTACTTTCTGTCCCCCTAACGCAACGATGGGCCCCGAAGTCGCAGTTTTTGAGGCAAAGGTCTTAGAAGAGATTGGAGACATAGAAAGTAAGAACAAAGTAATGGGGTTTAAAAACATGACGAAAGAGAATTGGGATGCAGTCAAGTCCCTTCAGAACAACGACAAAATAATTATAAAGAACGCCGATAAGGGCGGTGCAATCGTGATCTTAAATACATCTGATTACGAAGTGGAGGTACGAAAACTACTAGATGTTAGAACTAACTACCAACCTTTGGTTAAAGACCCTACCCCAGAATTGAAGGAAATAATTACACTACTTGTCGGGACTGCGAAAGAAAAGAAATGGATCAGTGCGAAGGAGGCGGAGTTCCTGATCAATACCACCCCAAGGACTCCTGCCTTCTATATCCTCCCGAAGATACATAAGCCTGCCAGGCCCCCCCCTGGCAGGCCTATAGTGTCTGGTATCCAGTCTATATTGGAACCTTTGTCCCAATTTGCGGATTACTACCTCCGCGAATCGGTGATAACTCAAAGATCTTTTGTGAAGGACACCACAGACATTCTCAATGTCCTTGACTCTATGGCTTTTGACCCTGGCACTGAGTACATAGTGACCATCGATATCGAATCCCTCTACTCTTGTATCCCCCAGGAAGCTGCACTTATGGCAATTGCAAGAGCACTAAGAAAACAGGAATGGTTCTACGATGCACCGCAGAGTTTCATCCTACAATGCGTCGAATTGGCGCTAACAAGAAACTTTTTCTGTTATAAAAATGATCTTTTTCTCCAAGTGACGGGGACGTCGATGGGGGCCACGATGGCGCCGAGCGTGGCGTGCATCTATGTTGGACAGTTTGAGGAGCACGTCGTCGAATCCGATGACAATCCCTTTAAGGATCATATACGCCTATGGAGGCGCTATATCGACGACGTGCTCCTCATTTGGTCAGGAGAGGAAGACTCCCTCTTGCAGTTTCTTAATTGGTTAAATACGCAGGACATGAGCCTACGTTTTATGTGGAAATATCACCACACAAGCGCAGTCTATCTGGACCTAGATATCGAAGCCTGTGAAGGAAAGTTTGCTACTAGTGTGCATCAGAAACCAACTGATAGAAACTCACTGCTAACTTACCAGTCATACCATCCGAGGGCCCTCAGGGACAATCTTCCAGTGGGCCAATTCATGCGATATAGGCGGAACTGTTCTTCCACTGAAGTTTACAGAGAACAAGCTGAGGACCTAAGCATAAGGTTAAAAGATCGTGATTATCCACGCAAAGTAATCCGCCAGGCGAATAAAAGGGCCTTGAGTACTCCTCGTGCAGCCTTGTTGGAACCCCAGAGAAAAGAGAAAACAGAGTGTTTACCTGTGGTCATGACTTATGACCCTATGGCAACAAGAATTCGCCAAGCGATCAGAAAACATTGGTCCATCTTATCCACATCAGACTATAAGATGCCTCCACCCCGTTTTGCCTTTCGAAGGGCCAATAATCTCAAGGATAAATTGGTCCACACCAGAATGCTAGAAAAAACAGAATCAGAAACCACCACCGTACCAAACGGACATTTCCCCTGTGGGAATTGTTCGGTCTGCCATCTTACGAACAAAAGTACTACAGTTGTGTTACAATCCGGAAAAGTATGGACATTGAATCATTTCAGTAATTGTAATACTACTAATGTAGTATATAGACTCAGATGCGAATGTGGCCTTGAGTACATCGGTCTCACGACGCGGAAGATCAAACTCCGCATTCAAGAGCATTTGAGTACAATACGACAAGGGAAATTGACGACTAAGTTGGTGCAACATTGCCACCGCAATAAACATTCGTTCAGTTGGGTGGTTTTAGAAAGATTGGTAGGGGAGGCACAATCTATGGAAAGACGGCTGATGACAAGAGAAGCGCGCTGGATTTACCAGGAACGAAGCGAACAGAGAGGGTTAAATGAACTCCTCAAATGGAATAAGTTATGCTGAACAACCTGTCTTTATGTTCCTTGGCTCAGTAATCTAACGCACTGTCTCCAAATGCATACTGGAGTGTGTGTAAAATTCGACTTTAACAATTGAAGCCTCTTATGCAAACTGCCGAGTCGCCCTGGGTGTGTATCTTTGATTAGCATACACCGTACCTTAATACATGACGTAGGGTGTGTACAATCAGTAATCTAAGATTTAACATCTCTTAGGCCAATTGCTGGGTCTGAATCGTGAGAAAATAAGTGATCATGCTGGATCGTGATAAAGACCCTCATTGTAGATCTCTGGATCTTATTTATAAAAATTCATTAAAGTTAATAAGGTACTCAGAGAAAGTACATCAAAGTGAGTGATGAGACACTGTAAATATATGATATCACTCATGTTTTACATGATTATCGAAATAGATGAAGGCAAAAAATCACAGGTGGGGGCGCTGTTGAGCTATCAGTCCCAGGGGCCACCGGTTGTGTACTTAGGAGAACTTTAAATATGTCACGAAAATGACCTATAATAACCGGTATGTGCAAGGGCCACATAACACTAGCTTTTAATCGAGCTAGACTGTCCCAAGATGGCCGCTAAAATCACCTGCTCCGATTAGACATTTGAAAAATTGGAAGAAAAATTATAAGTGGGGTCCCCGTTGAGCTACCAGTCATAGGGGCCACCGGGTGTGTATTTAAGTGACCTATGAGAATGACCTATGATCATCAGTAGGCGCCAGGGCCACTAACACTTGCTTGCACTCTAGCTTGCACTCTAGCTAGCCTGTTCCAATATGGCCGCTAAATCCACCTTCTCCGACTAGACATATGAGACACGAATTCTAATACTTCGTCGACCAGTCGTAGCTTGGACACGCAACCTGAGTAGAAATATTTTAAGGTGAAAAATGGGATTAATTATTGTTTGTTTTAAAAAAACAGCTTTACGAAGCAACACAAGTCACGTGACCCTATCGACCAATCAGAGCAGACTAGTGTCGACGTCTGGGCAGTAAATAGAACGGAGAACCACTCGCTCGGCGTTCCGGTGCTGAGAAGACGCCGACCGAGTATTCTCCACTGGTAAAAGCTGCAAATCGTCCAGATGCGGTGGGGGTTTACAAGAAGAATGTGGTGAGATTAGATAGACCGATTTTTAATCGCTGTCCCCGTGACGTTCTTCTTTGTCCTAGATAAAAATATTGAAGGGAGAAACGATCACACTCACCTCCTGGGAGTTGTGGTTTGACATTTGAAAGTGGTTTCTCTTCAAAGGTATGAAAGAAAAACCGGCCAACTAGGTAATTATCGTCCATTATTATCCATTGCTGTATAATATTCAAGGCAATACACAATGGCATTAGAGGCAGCCTCTCATACGCAGTTTTCTATCTTGATTTACAGCACTTAAAAGCACAGTGTCATTGGCAGTGGCAGCTTAACATTGTTTGCCCTGAAGAAATTGCCTGATAAAGACCAAGGCAATGAAATATGTCGGCTGTAAGCAGAGTGCGAGTCGATAGGTAGTATTCGCAACTCTCCTTTTTATGTATATGTGTGTACTGTTTGCAACAAGAGAATGCGAGTAAAAGTTTTTGTATCTTGTTTGCACAGTATTTTTTTCGTGTTATATGTTGAATGTTGTTAGTCCTTGTCACATATAAGTTGTTTGTACACTGCACCATTCACTGTCTCTTTTCCTTTGGGTCTTGGACACGTTTACGTTAAGCTAGGTGTCACCAATGATGAGAACAGGGCCATCCTGGTGAGTACCAACCAGGGGTCCCATTGGTGGTGCGCCCGTGAGGTGACATCTAGCTATTTCACCATTTTTTTCAAATGTTGTCCTTCTAGTGAATGTATGTCCTGTGTTGTTTTGTAATATACTGATCAGAGAATGGCTATTTTTTTATCATGGCAATAGACTGGGACACAGCAACAATCTCTATAGTTAGAGGTGTATCCGGAATGATTATTCCGACAATCGGGTGTGTTCACAGGTCTAGAAGAAAGACTGCCTAAAGGACTAGGTTTTTTCATTGTGGTAGCTGAGCACTACTAGACTGCAAGCACAAGTGTCCAAACTGATCAGATCAGTGAGTGAGAGAATAGCCAGGTTTTCAATTCCTTCCTGAATGGAAGTAGTTCCGAAATGTTTTTCAGGTGGAATGGGAAGCCGTTCCAGGCCCTGGCAGCACAGTAACTGAAACCTCTTCCACCCCATCCTACTCGGTTATAGCGAGGAACAGTGAGAAGTTTGGATTGGGCCGAGCGCAGTTGTCTGCTGGGAATGTACTGATTGATAAGGGATTTTAGGAATTCCGGGCCTGCACCTTTGAGGGCTTTAAACACCGTACACATCGCCTTAAAGTGAATGTGTTTCCTCACAGGGAGCCAGTGGAGAATCCTGAGATCTGATCTGACTGAAACAAATCTGGGTGCACCCGTGATCAATCGATCCGCCGCATTTTGCACGTTCTGGAGTCTGCTCAACTGCCTCCTTTGAATATTTATGTAGAGGCAGTTGCAGTAGTCCAGCCGTGACAGAATAAGTGCGGTGACTACAGTTTTCAGACAATCTTCAGGAAGGAAAAATTTTATTTTCCTAATGATTTTGAGCATGTGGAAGCAGGTGGAAACCACCCTACTAACCTGGTCCTCATAAAGAAGTTTGGAATCTATGATTGCTCCCAGGTTTTTCGCCTGAGCGACTGGAACTGGAAGAGATCCCATCGAATCTGGCCACCAACCGGGTGTCCATAAATTAATCAGATTACCAAACACAATGACTTCCGTTTTATTAGCATTTAGCTTTAAACAATTGGAATCTGTCCATGCAGCGACTGCATGCAAGCAGTCCCTGCATCTGGTTCCGGTCTCAGTCTCAGCCCCCTTCTTAATTGACAACACTATTTGTGTGTTGTCTGCATACGACGTCAGTGTGAAGCCAAAAGATCTAATAAGGCTGGCCAAAGGTGTAATGTAGACATTAAAGAGCGTGGGGCTGAGAGAGGAACCCTGCGGGACACCACATGGAAGTGCAAATGATTTTGATTTGGCACCACCCGCATCCCCTGCTTGGGTTATGTTGGACAGGAACGATTCTAGCAGATCTTTAGCCCTCCCCTGAACCTTCGCCGCCCCTAACCGGTCCACCAGAACTGCATGGTGGACAGTGTCAAAGGCGGCTGAGAGGTCCAATAAGATCAGGATTGCTGCTCCCCCTTGATCGAGTGGTACAAAAGGGGGTGGTGATGGACGGAGCATCTGAACCAATCAAACACTCACACCCAGTCACAAGATCTGGGTTTAATCCATCACCGTTCTTTAGCCCACTCTGCCACCCCTGTTCAGACATGGCCATATGCAAATCAGTCTGACCCTGTGCCTCATGGGAACAGTCCAGCCCGAAATGCCAAGCCATGCCTTCCCTGGACCGGAAACAAGCTTCCGAGGACCAGTTTCTGGCATTTCAGCCGTCTTCAGCCCAGCTTGCTTGAATGCAGTGGCAAAGTGAGCAAGGGACTCACGTCAGGGCATACCCTGCCAACTTATGGTGAACAAAGTGGTACAAAAGGGGGTGGCGATGGACGGAGCATCTGAACCAATCAAACACTCACATCCAGTCAACAGATCTAGGTTTAATCCATCACCGTTCTTTAGCCCACTCTGCCACCCCCGTTCAGACATGGCCATATGCAAATCAGTCTGACCCTGTGCCTCATGGGAACAGTCCAGCCTGAACTGCCAAGCCATGCCTTCCCTGGACCGGAAACAAGCTTCCGAGGACCGGTTTCTGGCATTTCAGCCGTCTTCAGCCCGGCTTGCTTGAATCCAGTGGCAAAGTGAGCAAGGGACTCACGGCTTGGCAGTTCGGTGGGCACTTACTATTTTTCACAAATATTGTGGGATTTTAGCCGTGATGTCATGTAATCGGTGCATGCTACACCATACGCACTACACACAGTCACCCAGCTGACTGATTGGGATGGTAGCTGGGCATCAATGCAGCGATCCACTCGTAGTAAGCTGATACACGATAGGTCATGTCCTCCCCTCACGCCCATTGCGGGCTACAGTAGAGGACGCCACACCATTGCCTAGCAACCTTGACGTTCCCTGACGTGGTAGCGTCCTCGAGGCTTCAGGCGGTTTTAACTAGCCGCTTTGTTTACCACTCCTTATTCACGATTGCTACCGATGGCCGAGACTCCGCTCCGCTCATTGTTGCCAGCAGTAGACTGATCGGTAAGAATTCCTTTTGATGTGGGCGCGCTCCGCTTGGCCCCACACTTTGGACCGGGTGGGTTCGGGATTTAGACATGCCGAGCGCATGATAGATCTTTACCGAGTAGGAACATCACGTCACCTTTTGTCCCCTTTCAATGATTTACGGGTCTTTATGTCATTCCTTTGGAACACAGGCAATTGACCCGCACCGCATGGTTTTTTAATAGTCCCAGCCTCTGACAAATAGCCTCACGCAGTCCCCCTCCTTTTTTCATTGCGCTTGAATAATGGGTGTGCACACAGACTATTAGACGCTCCTGTTTTTGCGCGTAGTTTCGCATCATTCCTCTAGTTTCTGCACAGTTTCGCAGCATGCATTAGACAATAGGGATCACACCTTAGGGTAATTCCTAACAGAATTTCCCTATTTTTTCAGCGAAATGTAAGCAATTGAGCTACATTGCACCGGACTAAATCATATTGATCTACAGGCCCCTGTGCCATTGGGCTTCAGGCATAGAATCCCCATGCCTGTCAGGGTGAGTAATGCTCCAGCCCTGTTTTAAAACCTATTCATTGCCTCTTGGTAGCCTCTCTCACACACACCTTGTCATTTATTTTCAGACAGTGTACATATAATCCCTGCTTCCCCGTCTTGAAAAAGACCCGCCGTGACCACCAACAGGGGCACAGAAGGGTCGAAACGTCGACGCAATCTTTAGGTCCAGAATGACCCGGTTTCCACAATAAGGATGAAACTGTGGTTTCAAACAAAACTCTGGCCTCTTCTAAAGAAATAATTTTAGATATAATACCCTGTTGACATTGTATATACTGCGCACTTTGTCACTTTTTCACTATGCACAACTGTCACTAAACAGTATTTTGTACATGATTTGAGTTCTCTTGATACAATCAAACAGCTCATAACTGAATGAATTAATTCTGATAAATATTGAGCACAGACTTAAAGAGTACTAGTTTTCTTTTCTTCCCTTTTTCTTTGTGTGTGGAGAGAGCATAATTTCTGTATTACATTTATTGTACTTTGAAGTGATAACAGTTCTACCCGACAGAACCGCTTTTTAGGTCTCGTGACCTACAATGCGCGCAAGCGCATTGAGGGAGCGAGAATTCAAGTAGCCAAAATCCTCGTCAAACCAAGGGCTTTCTGCTGCAGTTTTCTTGAAGTTCACGTGAACCACGTGAACAAACAAGCACGCGCATCAGCCTCCCTCCCTCCTATCGGCCGTACTTTCAATTTCCCGGCCGCTCATCTTCGCAGCACATCAAAGGGCTTCGCCCAGCGTGCGCTCTGCGGCTTCTCGGCTTCTCCTCCCCTAATTATTCTTGGATGGCCGGCCGGCCGTACTTTCAGCTCCAGCACCTCCCCTCTCTCCCCGCACACAGCCTTCCTTGGATTTCTCCTCCCCCTCCCCAGCCAGCTTCCCCCAAGCCGTGTTCCCTCCCCTGCTACCCCATCCTCACTCATCCCTCGCACCCCCTCCTCCTTAAGGCCCCCACCATTTGCTTTTGCTTGTTTTTATTTATACGTGCGTGCGTTCCCCCACCACTCGTGTTGTTCTCTCCCTTTTTTTTCTAAATGCCACGTTGCCCACTTCATTGGCTGCTATGCGCATATATTTAATATGCATGGGTGACACGGCGCCCACTTTCATCATTAAGAACAACCCTCCCACCTCCAACACAGCATGGACGCGCACAGCAGCGTTGTCACTTTGAATCCCTTGTTAAAGTTGTTTGCTTTTCCTCTCTTGCTTTGCATTAAGAGCCTTCCCCCCTCGCCACTCGTCGCAAACACAACCTTTCCCTTAATGAGGCGGCAATGCCTCTTCAATACTCACTCCTCCTCCGCAGCATTTGCTGCTCTGCCCGACCTCCTCCCTCCACCCCCAGAGTTCTCCCAGCTCCGCCATGGCACAAATCCGCCTTCACTTTGTAAGTTCACATATTGTTAATTAATCACACTTTTTTAATCAGTTCAGTTGCATTTCTGTATAGTGTCTTTGGTTGTGCGTGTTTGTGTCTGATGCTTATTGGTTTGCGTGTGTGAGAGACTGTGTGTCTGTGTTTGGGGTGAGCCTCACTCTTGTTACTTGTTTGATATGTTCCTTAACGGTCACCATCCTTACCTCTGCCCACATTCACCCTTGAAAGACTCCTGTTGCTAAGTGACAACTGGCACTGCCCGCATTTTCACCTTCTGCCTTGTAATAGGGAAGAAACCATTTGCAGCTGTAGGCATCCGAGCTCTGTATTTCTGATGGAGAAATGATTGTTTCTCAGCCGGCTATTAAAAAAGTTGAAGCCTGCACATCTCCGCCGAATTCAGGAGCTCATAATGGGCAAGATCATAAAATGGGCGAGATTATAAATCTCGGTCTATTGTCCCTTCTCCGATTTGCATATTTGCATATATGCTACATGGGGAGAAATGAAATAGTGAATTTCACTGGTCCTGGTGGCAGCACCTTAGGGGAAACTATTGTTAATGAATGACCCCAGGACTCGTGTTTGTTAATGTTGGCACACTTGTCTGAGGTGTAGGTAAGTTAACAACATTGTGAATACTTCTCTGTGGCGCTACTTAGCTCGCTTCCTTCATTCGGCCGCTCATTTCGCTGTGCTTGAGAATGAGGCTTGAAAGACCCCAAAAGGACATCTGAAGAAATAGGACTGGCTAAATCACACACTGTAAGCTCCGCTATTGCTAATTATGTGGGCTGTGGTTAGGAAATAACGGCTACAATGCCCTTTGAATCGGCCTTTTATCACCAGCCACGTCTATCAAGCAGAATTATGTAGTGTTTGGTAGGTCTCCACACACACAACATGTATCTTGTTTTATCTTGGTATCATGACGCGTTAACTAGAGATTAGTTGTTTTTTAAAAATGTGCTTCTTAGAAACGTTGGCAACTGAAGCACTATTCTAGAAATTGCAGTGTTTGCTGCTCATGTTGTGACGTTTGCTTTGCCTGTAATGCAGGATATTATTATAAAAAGAATGCAGGCCCTTAGAAGCAAAGCTTTTATAATGCAATTTGACCCTGATGTAATCATTAGGTGGGTTATTATTTTGTTCTTTCTGATAAGATGTTCAACTGCATCAAGGGTTAAAAAAAGCACTTATAATACGTGCTCAATTGAGAGCTTGTCGCGAAAGTTATAACTATTGGCATGGTAAATGACAAAGCTATTAATTTAGCTATTTTCAAAAACAAAACCTAAATAAAAAGTTTGTCATTTACAATACCAATAGCTCAAACTTTCCTAATACGAGACCTATTGCATTGCAAATGCTTGTTGTTTAAAGGTATATACTACCCAGGTTCTGAAGGACACAGGGTTACCCCATTGTTTGAACTACTTTTCAAGAGCACGGCAATAAAGCTTAGGTAAAACTTATTTAAAGTTTGGGTGTAGGGATACTCCATCAAAAGTTACAGATATCCCATTTGCTGTATTATAAGAACCACAGTCTATTATGAACTTGTATTAGGGTAGATGGGATATTCACCATGTTTGTGACTGAATATCCTGTCTGTCAATCTCTAAATAAGGTACTTAAGTTTGTTGAGCAGCAATAAGGCCAAAACTGGGGGAGTTCTGTTTCAGAACATGCAGATGCCATTGGCAAAAAATTAAGTTAATATAACAAGTAACTTATTAAAATATTCTAAGTTAGTCCTAGTTATCTATCAGTAAACCAAGAGCAGATAATCCTCAATCAAAATTTTTTTTACTAACCTCACAGTCTGCAAAGATTCACATATTCAGAAGAGAATCTCATGACTGAATTCACTTGCACCACCATGGACATTGAGGAGTCCGGAAAAATCCCTAAAGCTGTTGAATGGAAAAGACCTTTAACGGTAATGCTAATTTGTTTTCAGACACTTTGAACTGATGGACATTTGACTGTTATTGTTGTTGGCCTAAAAATGAGAGTGATTGGTATTAATTTGAGCTGGGTTGAAATTGTTTGTGATACTACTGCTTGGGTAATAAACAATACTGTTGATGCAGAGAAATGAAAATGAGCTGAATGGCTGACTGGCTTTACTTCACACACTGACCACACCTTCCTGTCTTTTTAGAGGGGCTTGGTGGGTGAATGTGCCCCATACAGGTGAAAAAGGAAATAAATTCAACTTGACTGCCTTCCTGCCGTCCAAAACCTCTTACAGACTAAATTGATAATTAATTTATACAGTTGTGGTGGCTTCTCCTGCTATGATTATTGTTCATATGATAGATACGTGTTCCATGTAAGCTTGCACCTGAAAAAAAATGTTTTTTATATATTTTGGGGAAACCAATGTCAGTTGCGTGCTAGATAGTGGTATATTGGATGGGAACATACATGGTTTTGGATACAATAAACATGAAGACTTCGCTAATTTCCTATGGAAAGGAGCAGAAATAGCCATGAGTTTCTTAAGAATAAAACTGACACGGGTCACTTGGACAGATCATAGTTTTAATAGTTATCAATTCTGTGCAGTGATTTTCTGAAAGACAAACCAATTGCTAATTTATTTGTTGACTGATGGTATTAACCGTCCTATTTCGGCTTGAGGAGCAGCGTCATCACCACCAACTTTAGTACAATTTTAATGAATGCCTGGGACTTCCTAAATGTATCAACAAAGAAGACAGACTATACATTCTTGCACTCATTTTTTAGCAAATGAATATATATGTTAAACATTTTTGTTCGCTGTTACTGTGTAGTAAGATTGAGTAATATACATACAATCTGACATCTCACTATATAATTAAAGATTACTCTCACAACATCACCTCCTGCTGTCTGGCAGTACTGATTTATTTGCTACCTTTTGTACATTCCCCTTTAGACTTTTGATGTTTCAGCTCTGGCCTCTACCAATCATTTCCTTTTTTGTTGAACAGTTTCTGCACCCTAATGGGGAGTCGGTGTCCTGCCAAAGGGAGCTTTTTTGATATTCAGCAATACCATATTCTTGGGAACTTGTAAAACATGTGGTTAATATGTTCCAAAAGACATCAAAGACCTTCAAGTCTCTTCTTCACTCATCAAGACATCGTACTGCAAACATATACCTGCTTACATAGAGAGAATTTAAAGGAGATGGCACAGAGAGTGGTCAAATTCAAGAAGATCACAAAAAGGCTATAAAAAGGAATCCGAGGAGTAAGAAATCATTCTAGAGTGCCCTCCTTCTGTATAGGTTTATAAACAGGATGCCCGTGATCATGCTGCTGGTAGTAACAACGAGTAATAGACATCATGCTACTCTCACTGAAATCATTCAACACCAGGGTCCTCCACAATAGTTTGCAGCTTAGGAGCCCTACTGGTCTGCAATAACAGTACAATGTTTAGGACAGTGTACCATAATATAACGTTCCTTCTAACTTTGCATATTGCACAGTATTTGCAAATGTCTCTCTTAAACACAAAAACTGTAGGAGCAACTGCCTGGATATTATTCAGATTTTACCCTTCCAAATACCCCCTCCCCCCCCCCCCCCCCCCGGTCTCTCTAAATCTCAGCTGTGGTGCACCCGTGACCATGCCCATTCCAAAAGATGAGAATATCTCACTTACATTCTTCCATCTGACAAGGTGGGTCTCCTCAGTGCTTCATATTCTAAAAAGAGAACAAGAACCCCAAATGTTTCCTCATGACCAGCCTCCATTAAGGAACTATACTCTCTAACCAGTTAGTAATCACGTAAGTAATCATACAGACCAGCACAGACCCAAGACTCTCTTTTAAATCAGCCTTTTTAAATCTTAAAATCTGTAATAAAGGATTTTTGTTTCTTTTGCCTTTCCATCAGTGTCTTAGCAAATGTTGTCCCCCGCGCTATACACGGCTTTGCTCAAAATATTGGAAATCCTGTAGCGGGATATTGTAGCTGTGTATCAATATACCATTCAGTCAAATGTGTACATTAAAACACCAGTGAAGGATATGACAGCTTAGGAACCAAGTACAATGCTCTGTACAGATTTCAAAGGCACTTTTCCTGCAATATATATCAGGCAGGAGCAGAATTAGCAAAAGGTATTTTTCAAATGCAAATGATTCTTTCTAAAGAAGCTATTGTTTTATAAACAGTGAGATAATATTCTCGGGAAAGGTCAGCAGCGATTAAATAAGAGTTATCTCCTAAACTGAGAAATTTAGAGTTAGCAGCCACAATCATCATGACAGCGAATCTGCTTTTCATCTCCTCTCATAATAAAAGGCAAACTCTGCATTTTTAATTAGTGAATACCAATAATGACATATCAGTTAAAAAGATTGCACACACGGGGGCGAATAAGACGGCTCCTCGAAGCATTCTGATCAAGTTGTATAGATTGAAGCACGTGCTGAGCAGCACAGATAAGCATCCTCTATGTAAAGAAAAACTCTATGTATCGATATTAATACTGATTATTGAAATCTAAAATATTCCCGAGCAGTGGCAAGTGATCAGAAGAAAGGCTGACATTCTGCACTGGCGGGGGCACGCTCATTGGTATTTTCGTTCAATAAATCAAGCTGCTTGACGCACGACAATAGGCGGTGTTGCGTTACGTTTATAGAAGCTCGTGCGAGGAGGTATCCTGTACATGAAACGTCTGCACCAGAGTCAAGGGCAGGAGGATGAGAAAAAAGCCTAGACAGGCTGTCCCAGTATATCCTACCCCAAAGGGACCAGCTGACGTCGAGAAAGCAGAGAAGGAGCCATTAGAAGTATGCCGTGGGATTGACACTGACCTAGGTCTGCAGTGGTCTTTGTCCGGCCATCTGCACAAACGTGAACTTTGCCTCCAAAACCTGGCTTCGCAATTAACATGTCCAGCTGGGGGAACGATTCCGTCATTTCCACACACCCCTCTCCCCCCGCCTCCCTCCACCCTCACTGTCATTATTGCATCTGGGCGCACCCGCACGCCTACGGAAAAGCGCACGGAAGTAGAGCAAGGATTTTCTTAAGGACATCGCTTGCGTTTCTGGTCACGCGCGGGAAATCAGCGTTGACACAGTATAATTTGAAAGTCTTTAGGCTGATTAGAGTGTGATGGCTGCAGAGTCGGACCCAGCAGCACTTTGGCCTCCCGGGTCTTACGGGCCAGAGGAGTCGACCAAACCTTTTCCAGCAACATGTCAAGCGTGCATCTACAGCTCTAGTCGCAGCAATGCCTACTTTGTATATGAAGAAGTAGGAACTGAAGTAGTACTAGAGAGGCGATACGAATCAAACAATACGAATCAAGGCGTCAAAGCATAGCTTTCCACGGAACAAATTATATTTGTGATGCAAACAGCTGGATGTAGAGGAGTCAAATATTTATATAAATATACTTCAAGGGTGACATTTATTCCAGGTTACCCAATACGTTCAAAGCCTTGAAGTGCAAAACTTCACAATTGTACTGCAACGAATTTCTTGAAATTCTGGAAAAAAAGTTTGAACATTTCGATACATTTCATTATATCCAGAAAAATATATATTTATTTTTGTCAACAAATTCTGGTGTAAATCTTGTAAAAATAGGTGTTGTGGAAGAGAAATCCTTAACTGACATTTTGTAGATGTTCTTGAGAAAGGTAAAGGAAACATTCTTACGAAGTATCTGTTCTGTTATTATTCTGAAAATATAAAACCCAATTATCTTAACGCCTGGCAATTTTCCTGAAAAACGACATAACTTAAGGAAGTAGGTGAAAATGTTTCCGTTTTTGCTAGTTCAGAATAATGATTTTTGTCTATTTCTCCCACCTTATTAACACTTTTGCCAATTAATTAACACTAGTATACAGAAGTAGGGTTGACCTAATGTTACAAAAAGGTCAATCAGGCTGCAGGAAGTCCTTATTCACGATGTAAATTTCAGAAAGGTAATTTACCCTTTTAAGTTCACAAGTTTGAGTGAGTGAAGGGCAGTACAACTGCTGCTGCCACACTGGATGCTGACCTGTGGAGGGGGTCGCTGACTTCAGAGGTTGTGCTGTTTTTAGCATTAACTTATTATTGGAAAGATGAAGGGTACTTTTGCCCGGTGGCAGTGAGAAAGTCTGAGGAGGTGGTCATGGGCGTCAAAAATGGTAGCCACACCGGGCGCCACCAGCGCAAATGCTGGCCCAGAGTAGGTGCGCTACTTTTTGGTATTCACAAACTCAGAATGTAGGTAACTATGAAAACAAGCATTTGCAATGCAATAGGTCTCGCATTAGGAAAGTTTGAGCTTTTAGTATTGTAAATGGCAATGTCTTTTTATTTATGCAGTAGTTAAGTTTTGTTTGTATAAAAAGGAACATATAAAATATGGCTTGTACAAAAGTATCATATTTTAATGATAGATAGAAATAAATTTGATATGTACATGCTAATTTTTGTACTATCTGGGACATTAAAATACCTGCGGAGTCAGTAAAAAAATAATAAAAAAAAATACAAAAAAAATCGGTCAGGTGGCAACCCTAGTCAGGTGTAATTATGGAAAGCACAATGAAGAAGGTGGTACGGATTTCAAAACGGGAAGATGGACAAGAGAAAACCATGCGACAGACAGCGGTACTGTGCATGCATCTTCTATACCTTAACTGCATGATAATGCACACACCCGGACAGGTCTCATGGAAATGTTGGTGTTTTTTTATAGCGTTTTATATAGCACAAACTTGACTCAAAGGTATAGAGTATCAGAGCACTTTACACAAGCACCAGTAACGTTACAAGAGACACATTCATTTTTATTAGGCACGGGGAGATTAAGTGATTTGCCCAGCCTTGCCCAGATGTGTTAATTCCTGCTGTGCGTTATTCAGCGGGTGGTTACAATGATCAACATTGTGTAAACACGGCTCATTCTGTGAGGCAGAGGCTGGATTTGTTAGGCTTCACAATATGAACAGAAATGATACAAGATGAGAACATTACACGAGAACAGATTACAAAGGCATGGGGGTAATGAATGGGTCCCAGGGAAGCAACCCAATCAGGGCTCCTTTTGTTGTAGATCACAGTGCGCAAGAATACCCAACAGTGTCTTGCGCCACACATACGAGCAAACCCCACAACAAGGACCACAAAGGGTTAAAAAAAAGGGTTACTGACGCTTGCCTGTCTTCCAAGCAGCCTCATTCATAACGAGGTGCAAGTAAGGGGATTTATGGCCAAATGGTGCCCCTGCGACCCAGAAGCTCAGGGGAACTGCTTTGGGGAACTCACAGGAGCGCAGGGGAACTCACGGGGACATCACATGGAAACTCACAGGGTCATCCTAGGATAATTCACAGGACCAGCATGGCGGAACGTATAAGACCAGCAAGGGGGGTGAAAGGAGCAGCATAGAGGAGTGCACAGGAGGAGCTTCAGAGCACTCACGGCAGTAGAGAAACTCGTAGGAACACTGGAGGGACTCGTAGTAGCAGCAGGGGAACACACCACGGGAGCACAGGGAAACTCACAGGCACAATGAAGATTTAGTAGGAGCATCAGAGGGAACCCCATAGGAGGAGCGCAGGGGGACTCATATAACCAGCATAGGGAAACTCGCAGGAACACTGGAGGGAATCGTAGTAGCAGTAGGGGAACACACCACAGGAGCACAGGGGATCTCACAGACACAGACTAGGGAAACTCACAGGAACAATGAAGAATTCGTAGGAGCAGCAGAGGGAACCCCATAGGCGAGCAGAGGGACTCACAGAACCAGCATAGGGAAACTCGCCGGAACACTGGAGAGATTCACAGGAGCAGCAAAGGGAACCCCACAAGAGCGCAGGGGGACTTACAGAAGCAGCATAGGGAAACTCACAGGAACACTAGAGGGAATCGTAGGAGCAACAGAGGGAACCCCATAGGACCACAGGGGGACTCACAGAAGCAGCATAGGGAAACTCACAGGAACACTGGAGGGAATCGTAGGCGCAACAGAGGGAACCCCACACGAGGACTCACAGACATAGGCTAGGGAAGCTTACAGGAACACTGGAGAATTGTAGGAGAAGCAGAGGGAACCCGCAGGACCGCAGCGAGACTCACAGAAACAGCATAGGGAATCTCACAGGAACACTGGAGGAAATCATATAATTGAGCGGCTGCTCCCATAGGAGCAGAGGGGAACTCGCAGAAGCAGCACTGGCAGCGTTACATCGTGGGCCCCTCCTTCACGTCTGGCATCGTTCAGTTATTGCACTTTCTAACTATCTACGTTTCCGGTTGGTCTCTAACCTCGCGCGGGTGGGTTGGCATGCTGGCTTTAGGGATCGGGAGCGCGAGTGTGGGGTGGGGGTTGTATACATGCAAGGTGGTGGCTGCTCACACATACTCTGACTATCGCGAGTGGGGGTCAAACAAACAGCCCTCTTGGGGGCCAGAAAGGTGTGCCATGCCCTGTCCTGTGTGTGCTCGTCAGCACTGTCCCGTGTGTGTTCAACCACTGCCCCTTACCCACTGCATGCCTAGCAGCACTGCTCGTTGCCCTGCGTGTTTTGAACAGCTCTGCCCTGTGTGTGCTTAAAAGCACTGCTCTTTGGCTATAAGTGCCTCTATAGCCGAATGCGAGGGGGGATGAACATCAAGGTTGCGGGTTTATCCTTCCACGGGATGTAGCTTCTTTTACCGCTCTACACTTCTGGTCACCTCACTCTTGTTTTTCATCCCTGCTTTCTCCATTTGTGTCACTGCGTGCTTTCTCCTTCTGTGTCTCATTTGTGCCTTGCCCTCTATTTTGCTCTGCTTGTTTGTGCTCAGCACGGCTGCCCGGGGCGCCCCTGTATGCGCTCAGTACCACCGCCCGTGTGTGCTCCGCTGCACCGCTCAGGCCCAGGGTCCCGTGTGTGCTTGGTAGTACTGCCCGTGCCCCGTATGCCGTGTGTGCTCAGCCAATGGCGTAACGAAAGCCCCCACAGCTCCTGTGGTGGTGGTGGTGGGGGGAGGGGGGGCGGAAGCTCGGGCCCTCTGGCACTGAGAACTGAGCACGGGCAGCATGCTTGAATGGGTCTGGAGCGTGGGGGCCCCCCTCCATGTAACTTACGGAGGGGGGAGGGGGGTCAAGTTTCGTTACGCCACTGTGCTCAGCAGCACTGCTTATTTATGTGTGTTCAGCACCACAGCCCTGGCTGTGCGTTCTCAGCAGCACTGCTCCGTGCCCTGTGCATTCTCAGCAGCACAGCTCCGTGCCCTGTGCGTTCTCAGCAGCACTGCTCCGTTGTGGGCCCTCAGCAGCGCTGTCCCGTGTGTGCCCAGCAGGACTATCCTGTACCTCGTGTGCGTAGATGGGTAGCGCACATCGGAGCCAGGTGATGTGTTTAAACTGCTAATGAGGTGAGCTGGGGAGAATGGGTTTAAAGTTTTTGAGGGCACAGTTGGCAAATCGCATTTTCTTCCTTTGAGCCTTATCTCGCGATTAAAGAACACATTTCCTCTGGCATTCCCAATCCTACCACAACAAGGCATGTCACATTTGTTTTTTCTCCAGTTTTATTTCCATTGTGTGTCCCTTTAAATTAGTGTCCGTTTTCACATCACAAGCTCAATGGACTCTTGGCGCTGAAATAAGCAGGCGCTTGTTAGTAATGCCGAACGGGACTGCGGGCGTAGACCTCGGGAGGATGAAAGCGCTATATAGTGTGTGTAGGTGCGGCGGCGACAGGGGGATAGGGGGGGGCTGGGGGCGTGCCTGTGTATGCGTGTGCCTGTGTATGCGTGTGGCTGTGTGTGCGTGTGCCTGTGTATGCGTGTGCCTGTGTATGCGTGTGCCTGTGTATGCGTGTGGCTGTGTGCCTGCGCACGAGAGGCTGACTTGCAGTGAAAGTGGGACAGGGGATGTGCACAGCGCCGGCCTGGGTGTGCGCGCCCACGAGGTCAAATCGGCGAGGGAAAGCGCGTGCACCTCCCCTGTCCCATTTACAAAGTATACTAAAGTATACTAGAGGTCCCTTCGCTACGCTCGACCTAAAAAGGGGGAAAAAATTTAAAAAACAGTTGTGAGTCAATCACAACACATGGGTGACCACTGGTACTGCAACCCCGTCCCATAGAAAATAATGGAGGTATGGACCAAAGTAAATCCACAAAAGCAATAATATTAAATTAAATTATTTAAAGTAGTTTTAAAAAAATTAAAACCAGAAAAATTTGTGTTAAAAACACCTATGTATATATACACATATGCATATATATTACATATATGTTATTTAATTATACATTATTAATATTTGCAATTAAAAATAATATAGTAAGACATAAAAAAAGACAATAATTTTCATTAAGTGTATGAATCACTTTTCATAATTATTAATGCATGTGAATTTATTTTTTAATTTACACTTCAATAAGGTGAATTAAACTTAATATTACATCGGATAATAAAAGTTTTAAATAAAAATGAATATAATACTGCTATTTTTTAAATGTTGTATTATTGCTCTTCTATACTATGCAACATATTGAGTCTATTATATTAATATTATTTATTTTTGAGTGTAATAAACTTTTTTATTTTTACTTATATTTCATTATGTGGAATTCTCCACCCCAATTGCAGGGCCTCTTTGTGTCTCCCTAATTGTCCACCCAGACTGCGGAGTCTCGGTGTGTCTGCCTAAGTCCCTAGTCTCCTTTCTTCTTTCTCATTCTTTTAGTTCTCCATTGCTCTCTCTAATTCTCCCTATCAGATTTCTCTTCATGTATACTGATAAATATTGGAATAGTATATTGATTCACATAGAAAAAATAAAAAGTGCTTTTATATGACAATCACTACTCCAGGGTCTATATTATGCATAGGGTACATTGTCCCACTCTGCGCCATAACTCAAACGTATCTGAGTGCACTTGGTGGAGACTGCAACAGTCAATGCCCCGTTCAGAGTACAGGTTGGACTCATGCCTGCAATTAGAACAGAGTCACTGCAAAATGGTGCCTATTAGACCAAAAACTGAGTTTATTTCATAGCTGGAGAGCTAAAAAAGTCTCCCTAACATTGTTCAACAAATGAACTATCCTTACTTTGAATTGCTTTTGTTGCAGACACTGGCGTTTCCCATATCTTATTTTTGATATGCAACCCAACTGGTTTAGTCAAAAAATAATGACCCATGTGGGTTATTGAAATGTTGGTTAAAACATAAACTGACAACACATTTGATAGTTTCTTATGCAATGCGAAGTGACTTACTACATTGCACGCATCCAACACAGTAATTGCTAATCTTGTGTGCTGTTTCAATATTAGATACTTTAATGTCCATTACAACTTGATATTGGGATCTTTTGCCCTTCTTTCCTTGTACACTTTTGTGGTAATGTGTGGTCACCACGGCGGTCACATTGTAATGCCTCCTAGGGGACCGCAGACAGCATGTTGGGTGCTCCCAATCCCCAATTTGATGGCGGATGGACTGAAGTCTGTCCACCACTCTAATCAGCTCCTATGTTATTGTGGACAGGCAGTTTCAATATCAACTTAGGTGGGCTTAGCAAGAATCGATTTTGAGGTCTCACAAATTCAAAAAATGAAAGCCCTACCCTGTGGGGCGAATAAAGAACCAGGACAGTGCACTGGAATGCCAGACGGCCAGCGCCAAGACGGAGAAGCGTACTGTGTGTACCTCTTGCATGGGTCTAGCAAACCCAGAGTATGTCGCTGCTTCAAGCGGAATAGGATGACATGAGGTGCATGGTGACAATTATGAATAGTGGGGTGCTGCTTACTATCCACTGTCATAGTGAAGGCGTAGCATATTTCAACTCAGTATATGCTGTTTCCCGGCCCATGCTAATTTAATCATAAGAGAGTTTAGTTAGACAAAGAATGCTTTATTTAGGGGGATGGGAATATATTGAAACATGTACAGAAGTTTTGGTAAAAACTATCATTTTCATCAAAGCAATCCTCCCTGACAGGGTCAGGGAAAGGGAGATCCATTGGTCCACCCTACTACTAAATGTTTCTAAATATGTACCATAATTCGCACAAAGGAATGATCGGGATGTCAGTGTGATTCGGTATACCCAGGTAACAAACTGGACCAGCTTGCCATTGTAATGGGTAAGATATAGCAGGCTGGGTTGTGGCCTCCATCAAGGGCACCATACTAGACTTATCTCAATTGATCTGCAGTCCAGACCAGCAACCAGATTGCACTACCTCCTTATTGACACGTTCCAGGTTTTCTTCTAGGTCTCGAATCACTAAGAGGGCATCATCTACATACATTTTCAGCATATTATATCTAAATCCCATACTAATGCCATGTCTACAGTGATTCACTTCAAGGGTGCAAACCAAAGGCTCCGCTGCAAGAGTAAAAGCAGAGGAGATAGGGGACATCCATGACACATCCCCCTACCAATGGGAAAGACTAAGAGCATTCTGCCACTATCAAGCACCCTAGCAAGAAGGTCTGTAGAAATGAGTTTGACCCAATGCACTATTGCCCTTCTGAGCCCAATTCTTTCCAGCACCTCCAATAGATATACCCATTTGATCATGTTGAATATCTTCCCGGCATCTCAAAAAGTGGCCACCACTTTTAAAGCCGGATCGACTTGGTGCCTAATAGCAAACAGTGACCTAAGGTTGTCAGCAGTGGAGCAGCCCAGTGTGAACCCAGATTGGTCAGGCCTGACCACTAGGGGCATCAATGGAAGCAATCTATTAACTAGAATTTTGGAAAGTATTTTATAGTTCACATTAATAATGGCCAAGGGCCAGTATGATTCACATCTGTCTGTCTGCCTATCTGCCTTAAGGAGAGTTATGATAATCACTCCCCGCATGGTGAGCAGTAGGCTTGTTCAATCTCCTATTCAAAGGCTTGATATAGCAGGTTTTTGGGTTGAAGATTGAAACAACAAAATCTTCCCCCTGGATATTTAAATATCCGTTAATACACCCAGAAGAAACATATAGTTGTCCCACAAACATGTAATTTGTAAATTTTATTATAAAAAATATACATTCTTTTGATACATCATTTTTATAAATTAGTTTTAAGTATCACATATAAACATAACAGACATATACATCAATATAAATATCACAACCCTTGAAAAGAGCCCACTAACATGAAAATCCAACACAGAACATAATGTAACAATCAATAAGACAAATGCAAGACAAAGAAAATCAAAACAGCTAGGCAATAATAAACACCAACAAATACATGCATACCAAACAACAATACAGTGATTATGCAACGAGTTGGATACATAGATAAACCAACAAGGAAAAGCATTGATGCGCATTTCGAAAATGTAGAGTACATAAGCAATTCCTTCATCAGGGCTCAGAAGTCATAATTGATTCAGTGGCAACCAGCCATCTGTATATCATGCACATTCCACCGGATATGTGTGGTAGGGGGCTCAATTACAATATAGTGCAGATAGTCTGTAGGGCCAACAAAATATCATATAAATACATAAAGATAATCAATATCGGAGCTTAAGAAGGCCACTAGATAACCCAGGAGATGTGCACCACAAAGGTATGTGATGATTACCGAAAAGATACCGTGTGAACAGAGTCAACTTAGATACTGTGATGACACCAGTAAATAGAACACCAATGGAGGTAGGTGCAATGGAATAAAGATAAAATGAAAAACTAAAAGAAAAATTAGAAAGAAAAATACAAAGAGATAATACGAAGGAATAAGAAAAGATATACATAAGGAGAAAGAACTGCAAGATAAGGACCATGGCTATAAAGGTCTACCTTCGTCCTTGATACGGCATAAAGGCTTTATCAGGAGGAGGAAATATTCTGAAGTATCATCATAATAAAAACCACAAATAACTGTATACCAACAATCTCGATCGAAGATACTGGGAAATAAAGGATACACAATAAGACAACGTGTAACTGAAAAACAGCTATATGGTACACCTTCAATGGCGAGGCCTGGAAGTTACTGTTAAATTTGTAAGGCTGGCAGTAGGACACATCTAGTATTCTTTTAAAACGGGAACCGGAACTGATAAATCTGTACAATGTGTCCTGACATCATAATGGCTAAGGAAAGCAGAAAGGACACAAATGAGTCCTCACCACCCCTCCTATAGATATAGTATAGGCGGGTAAACAGAATGACATCATGCAGGCTACGGAAAGCGGAAAGGACACAATTGAGTCCTGACCTCCCCTACTATAGATATAGTGTAGGCAGATAAACAGAAACTTCATCAAACATATGTTGCACAAAGACGCTCCATTCGCACAGCCAACATCATTATTTCCAAATCTCTTTGTTTGCTTAATCTTTGTTTATTCCATGTAATAATTGATTTGAACATTTTTTCTATATTTGTTTCACCATTAAAACTGGACATCCCATTTTTTCCAAATGATACAATTATGCCTATCCGGGCCTTTTACTGCATCACGTAGGATATATACAATTCATGATCAGCAGCTTAGAATAGCAAAGTATCCCAATGCATTTCGGGCCTCTTTTGTGACCTTCCTCAGGGGAAGCTGTCAAATCAAAATGATAAACATCTGTTAATTCATGTTTAGACCCCACTTTTTTACCAAAAACATCCTATAACCAAACCGTACTATGCTGTACATATCAAGATAATCAAACTGCTATAAACCCATAACATTTAGAACCCCCTTTGCACCCTAATGTCCTCAACTGTCTTTGTTCAACAAACATCCCTCTGTCAACTCTGTGTTACGCTATAACCTCCCCTACATTCATCCTCGATATTCTTCCTGCCAATTTAAACAGCGTTACCAGACAGAGTTCTAACCGCCCACCGTGACTGATTCCCTCGCAGTTCGTAAACCTCCCTTCTATATTCCAGCCGATATTGAATCTTCCAGACTGTAACTACTCCCCCATCCTCTAGTCCCGTCTGTTGTTTGGCTTACGGCTAAAATATAAACCGGGAAGGAATGTATTTTTATCATGGATACATAAATGCAAAAGGGCAACATCGGGATGTAAGGAACATTTTGGACTTACGGTTAAAACATACATATAAATCGGGAAGAAATGTGTATTTATCATGGATAATTGAGTGTTTTATTTATTTAAATGCACACGGGTAACATCGGGTGTGAAGAAAATGTTATTGGTTGTTTAAGTTACAGAGAGGACACGTGGGCGATGGGGTACAGATTGATGTGGGTTTATTTACAGAGTGCACGGATGTAGAAGCAAATAGGGGCTTCAGGTCACGAGGGATGAAGTACACGAATCAAGAAAGAAACAAAGGGATTAGTGGGAGATGTAGTTCATCAAGAAAGTGTGTCGTAGGTAATAAGGATCAGGTGATTCTTGTCAGTGACGTTAGAGGAAGAGTTTAAATACCGAGTAGAGTTGAGAGTTAGCTGTTTGAATATTCGTATGGCCACACAGCCGAGGGAAAGAAGTCAGTGGCATAGTTGAAAGGAATTAAGGAGGCGCAGATATGAGGAATGTTTGAATGAACAACAGGCGGGACTAGAGGATGGGGGAGTAGTTACAGTCTGGAAGATTTAATATCGGGTGGAATATAGAAGGGAGGTTTACAAACTGTGAGGGAATCAGTCACGGTGGGCGGTTAGAACTCTGTCTGGTAACGCTGTTTAAATTGGCAGGATGAAAATCGAGGATGGATGTAGGGGAGGTTATAGCGTTACAAAGCGTCAACAGAGGGATGTTTGTTGAACAAAAATCAGTTGGGGACATTAGGGTGCAAAGGGGGTTATAAACGTTATGGGTTTATAGCAGTTTGGTTATCTTGATATGTACAGCACAGTACGGTTTGGTTATAGGATGTTTTTGGTAAAAAAGTGGGGTCTAAACATGAATTAACAGAGGTTTATCATTTTGATTTGACAGCTCCTCCTGAGGAAGGGCACAAAAGAGGCCCGAAATGCATTGGGATACTTTTCTATTCCAAGCTGCTGATCATGAATTGTATATATCCTACGTGATGCAGTAAAAGGCCCGGATGGGCATAATTGTATCATTTGAAAAAATGGGATGTCCAGTTTTAATCGTGAAACAAATAGAGAAAAAATGTTCAAATCAATGATTACATGGAATAAACAAAGATTAAGCAAACAAAGAGATTTGGAAATAATGATGTTGGCTGTGCGAATGGAAATGGAGCGTCTTTGCGCAACATATCTTTGATGAAGTTAACAGAACGTGCGTGGAGGTGAGGCACTGATCCATTCAGCACGCAAATAAAGGAGAAAAGTGAGAGCCTTGAGTACATGGATTACCCAGGTGTGCATTCTGCCACCCTATTTTTGCTTTCAGATAAACAGAAACGGCATGCAGCAGCTAGAGTGTGGGTGTGGGACGGTGTATTTCGTGGTCCGAAGGCACCCAAAAAATGGTGCAATTTTGTTAAAGATAAATCGCTTCTCAAATGCTCCCATGAAAATATTGGCTACATTGGGGGGCAAGCCGCACCCATACTTACACCCTAAATTTGTTTGTAGATAGATGTATTGAATTCGAAATAATTCTCAAGGAGTACAATGGTCAGACATTCCAAGATGAAAACCGATCAGTTTGGCTATTGCTGTTCTCAAGGGAGCTTTTAACTGCTTCAAGAGCCCCCCCTTGAGGTATATTAGTGTAAAGCGCCTCAATGTCCATAGAGACCGATACATCAGTGTGAGGATTAAATGCAATGCCTTCGATCTTACTAATAAAGTGACCTGTATCTCTCACATTGGCAGGAAGACTGAACACCGGAGTCTTAACAAAAATGTTGATGTATTTAGACTGTGGTTTAGTGATGGATCCTATGGTGAATACAATAGGTCTGAACGGTGGTCTAATAGTGTCTTTGTGAGTATTAGGTACTCAATATAAAACCGGAATATTGGTATATTGAGGTACTCAAACTCTTGATTACAGATTGAGCCTCTATCCAGAATGCTGTACGTAATAGAAAGAATTTCTGTTTTAATTCTTTGACTAGGGTATGAGGTGTCTTTTAAATAATGTTCGGGTACCTCCAGCATCATCTGAATCTGTTCTTTATACTCAATACTATCCAGTACCACAATCCCACAGCCTTTGTCACTGGGCGTGATAGTGACTTCATTATTAGATGATAAACTCTTGAGGGTCTGATATTCATCATAATTGAGATTGTATGGACGTTTAGAGACAAATCTCATCATGGTTTGGATTTTGGAATAAACTGTTAGTTCAAAAATGCCCACTTGTGGGCCTACCTCATCCAAGGTTAGAGTAAAGGTGCAATCAGGGCGTAGTCCTGTCCTGTTCTCATTACAGAGCATATCTCTGTTATCAAAGAATTTTCTAAGTCTAATCGTCCTAAAGAAAGACTGTATGTCACGGTTCATTGCAAATTTATTGAGATAAGTACCCGGAACGAATGACAGCCCACACGCAAGTAGATTAAGAGAATATTTATCCAGTGTGGTTTGAGAAAGGTTAGAAATAGGTATAGGATCCATGTAGGAAGGTGTCATTACTCTCTCCAATATTTCTTCCGTCTGGTCTGCAGATATTGAGGAGGGTTCCCCGAGTGTTGCTACCGACCCCTCTCTTGGGTTCTGAACCTCACTGGAGTCGTCCCACGTTGAGTTCCTAAATAACGGTTATTTCCATTATGGCCCTCAAAGGGTGTTCTCCTACCACTGTACCCGTCAAAATTACTCGGTCCTCAGATTCCGAGGTATCTGAGAAAGTCAGGATTTTCTTGTTGGACCAGTTTTGGTGGTCCCCTTGGTTACTCTGGTAGCTTGGTGTGTTGTAATATTGGGCTCCCAAATAAGGATATACTTTCTCATCCGAGAAATAACGTATGTCCTTTTTCAGTTTGTCCGTTTTTTTCTTTATGAGATAATCACTGAAGGAGTTGAGCTCAAGATTAACCGTCTCTAGCTTCTTCTTAGCTTCCTCAACCGGGTTGTTCTTTCTAAGGGTTTCCTCAATGTCCATTATTTCTTTGAGCACGGTTTCCACTACCTCTCTAGCAGTCTCAATGATAAGACTCATGAGATCCCTGGAACAGCGGTTAGCGATTAGCGACCACCTTTCCAGAAACTTCCTAATTTCAACAAATAGACCAGTGATGTTTTTTAATCTTAGTCCATTGGGGATGACGCCAGCTTTGAGATATTCAAGCATCAATTCCACGTGGGACTCAGCTATTCTGGCTTTCTTTTTTAAATAAAGTAGTTTAAACCATTCATCGTTGTTACCGTTATTAATGGAAAAGTTTCAATCGGAGGAAGTACTCTGGCCTAAGAGTCTAGAGAAATCCTCATCGCTGAAGCCAAATGTTTTAATAATATCCATGGGTATATGGAAAGTGCCACACACTCACTGCAGATATATCAAATTAAATAATGAAAGTGAAAAGAGATAAAAGTGCCACACTCTCAATATAGAGATACTAGAGTGAAAATAAGAGAGAAGAAATATAAGAGAATGACCAGTGGGTATAGATAACAAGCTCCTTTTGTAAAAGTCCTAACTACCCTCACAGCAACAAGCTGAGAAATAAAAAAAAAAACAATAGAGGGCCCCTGAAAATTCCAATGTAGGGAGAAGAGAGCAGGGAAAGTACAACAATTGAAACAACGAAATCTTCCCCTTTGATATTTAAATACCCGGTATAGTTGTCCCACAAACATGTAATTTGTAAATTGTATTATTAAAAATAAACATTCTTTTTATACATCATTTTTATAAATTAGTTGGCAGTATCACATATAAACATAACAGACATAGTCAAGTCAAGTCATAGGGTCTTCTATAGCGCAACATATCACCGTTAGGTCTCAAGGCGCTTGCGGACACAGTGAGGGTGATCAAAAGCTATTAGTTGGGAAATAGCCAGGTTTATAGTTCCTTACAGAAGGACATGTGATCTGAAATGGAAGAGATATGTGGGGGGAGCTTGTTCCAGAGATGGGGGGCGAGATAAGAAAAAGACCGTCCACCTTGTCTCGTGCTGCGCACTCTCAATGGTGTTAACAGAAATTTAGAGCTAGATCTCAGGGTTCTGTTTGGTTGGTATTTCCGCAGTTTATTAACTAAGTACCCTGGGCCAGAATGGTAGAGGCTCTTATGCATGAGGCAGAGAGTCTTAAATTTGCTTATCAGCCTAATTGGTAGCCAGAGTAGGAATTTCAAATTGGCACAGGAGGATGATCTCCTGGGTAGATCCAATATGAGTCTGGCAGCAGTGTTTTGAAGAATTTGTAGCTTGGCATAGAGATTGTCATTTATGCAAGCCAATAGTGCATTACCATAATCCACTCGACTCATAATTCGTCCCTGGATCAATGGTTTATGAGAATCGATTGGTAACCACTTAAAAATCCTGCGCAGATTGCGTAAAATTTCATAACAAGTGCCCACGACCCGGTCCACATGAGCTTTCATCGACAGTTTATTGTAGATGATGATCCCCAAGTTTCAAACAGTTGATTTTGGTGGTGGGCAGGGGCCCAGTGGTTGTGGCCACCAGTCACTGGACCAATGATCTTCAGCTCTGCCAAACAGAATTATCTCAATTTTGCTCTTATTCAGTTGCAGTTTATTTTGACCCATCCGGTTATCAATGTGGGTCATACATTTCTTGAATCTGATGATAGTGTCTGAGGGGTCGAGGCCAAAAGTTATCAGCAACTGGGTATCATCGGCATACAATACCCTTTCAAAGCCATAGTATGATTATTTTGGCCATGGGAGTCAGATACAGATTGAAGAGCATATACATCAATATAAATATTAACACATCACTTGAAAAGAGCCCTCTAACATGAAAGTCCAACACAGAAAATAATGTAACAATCAATAAGACAAATGCAAAACAAATATCAAGACAAAGAAAATCAAAACAGCTAGACATTAATAAACAACAACAAATACATGCATACCAAACTACAATCCAGTGATTATGCAATGAGATGGATATACAGATAAACCAACAAGGAAAAGCACAGACGCGCATTTCGGAAATGGAGAGTACATAAGCAATTCCTTCATCAGGGCGCAGAAGCCATATTTGATTCAGTGGCAACCAGCCATCTGCATATCATGCACATTCCACCAGATATGTGATGTTGGGGGCTCAATTACAATATAGTGCAGATAGTCTGTAGGGACAACAAAACATATAAATATATAAAGATAATCAATATCGGAGCTTAAAAGGCCACTAGATAACCAAGGAGCTGTGCACCCTAAAGGTAGGTGATGATTACCGAAAAGATACCATGTGAACAGAGTCAACTTAAATACTGTGATGCCATCAGTAAAGAGAACACCAGTGGAGGTAGGTGCACTGGAATAAAGATAAAATTAAAAACGAAAAGAAAAAATAGGAAAAAAGATACAAAGAGATAATACGAAGGAATAAGAAAAGATATACGTAAGGAGAAAGAACTTCAAGAAAAGGACCAAGGCAATAAAGGTCTACCTTCGTCCTGGATACGGCCTTAAGGCTTGATCAGGAGGAGGGAATAATAATTGAAAAACAGCTATATGGTACAACTTTAATGGCGAGGCTTGGAAGTTACCGAATGCAAGGCTGGCAGTAGGACACATCTAGTAGTCTTTTAAAACGGGAATCGGAACTGCTAAATCTGTACAATCCTGACTATAGATATAGTGTAGGCAGATAAACAGAAACGGCATGCAGCAGCTATAGGGTGGGCTTGGGCTGGTGAATTTCATGGTCCAAAGGCTCCCAAGATAAATTACAATTACGAAAACGCCCCATCTGAATGTAGGTTGGAATAAAAGGAGATGAGAACTTATATAGAATGTCCGCTAAGTGTCCCATATTTACATTATATCACAAGGATCCTAGAACTAAACTGCATGATGTCGTTTCTGTTTACCCGCCTATACTAGCCTTTCTAGCCTCAATACCCAAAGTAAAAAGAGCAAGAGCTGGTGGCAGGATGTTCGCACTAAATGCCGCCAAGTTGTGGAACTCTCTCCCTCTTCAACTTCGGTCTAATCCTAATCTGCTGTCATTCCGGAAACAATTAAAAACCTTCCTGTTCACTACCCCCCTTTAATTCTTCTGGCTGATCCCCCCTCAGTACTTAGTTATCACTAGCCTACACTAGCGCTTGGACGCCCCTGGGCAGCAATCGCGCTTTAAAAATTCACTTTTCATTTCATTTCATACCATGTCTGTAGGTAGGGTAGTGAGAACACATTTGTGTCCTTTCTGCTTTCCTTAGCCTGCATGATGTTGGGACCCATTGTACAGATTTAGCAATTCTGGTTCCCATTTTAGAAGACAACTAGACGTGTCCTACTGCCAGCCTTACAAATTTAACGGTAACTTCCAGGCCTCACCATTAAAGGTGTCCCATACAGCTGTTTTTCAGTTAAAGGTTGTCTTATTGTGTATCCTTTATTTCCCAGTATCTTCGATGCAGACTGTTGGTATACAGTTATTTGTGGTTTTTATTATGATGATACTTCAGGATATTTCCTCCTCCTGATCAAGCCTTTATGCTGTATCAAGGATGAAGGTAGACCTTTATAGCCATGGTCCTTATCTTGCAGTTCTTTCTCCTTATGTATATCTGGTCTTATTCCTTTGTATTATCTCTTTGTATATTTTTTTCAAAATGTTCATTTTATGTTTATTCCATTGCACCTACCTTTATTGGTGTTCTCTTTACTGGTGGCATCACGGTATCAAAGTTGATTCTGTTCATAGAGTATCTTTTCTGTAATCTACCCTGGGTCTGGTTCGCGCTATAAAAAACTCTAAAAATAAAATAAATTAAATCATCACATACCTTTGCGGTGCACATCTCCTGGGTTAGCTAGTGGCCTTTTAAAGCTCAGATATTGATTATCTTTATATATTTATATGATGTTTTGTTGGCCCTATAGACTATCTGCACTATATTGTAATTGAGCCCCCTACACCACATATCCGGTGGAATGTGCATGATATACAGACGGCTGGTTGCCACTGAACCAATTATGACTTCTGCGCCCCGATGAAGGATTTGCATATCTACTTTCCATGTCCGAAACGTGCGTCAGCGCTTTTCCCTTTTGGATTATCTGTATATCCAACTCATTGCATAATCACTGCATTGTAGTTTGGTATGCATGTATTTGTTGTTGTTTATTATTGTCTAGCTGTTTTGATTTTCTTTGTCTTGATGTTTGTTTTGCATTTGTCTTATTGACTGTTACATTCTGTGTTGGATTTTCATGTTAGTGGGCTCTTATCAAGTGATGTGTTAATATTTATATTGATGTATATGCCTGTTATGGTTATATGTGATACTGAAAACTAATTTATAAAAAGAATGTGTACTTTTTATAATAATATTTACAAATTACATGTTTGTGGGACAACGATATGTTTATTCTGGATGTATTACCAGATATTTAAATATCAAGGGAGAAGATTTTGTTGTTTCAATTGTTGTATTTTCCCTGCTCTCTTCTCCCTACATTGGGATTTTCAGGGACCCTCTATTGTTTTTTTTTTTTGGGCTGAAGATGCCATGCACATCATTAGTGCCAGATACCGGGCAATTTAAGGTGAAGTATTACTGGGTAATCATCTGATAATGTTCTAGGAAGATGGGGTACCTCTCCCCGCCAGCCCAACACATCCTTCATACCCAGACAAAAATCTATACAGGATGCTGAACCACAGACTGATGAGTGGAAAGTGTATTTACACATCCTAGGGTGTTTATATCGCCAAATGTTTGTCCTATCAAAGTGTTGCATAACCCCAAGAAGAGCCTCGTGGGCCTTGGTGAAACATCTGTCACGACTGCTGGAACAGTCCAACTACGGATTCAGAACAAGATTATTGTCTCCTTCCCATATAGTTGTGCGTGGGTCAGACCCATGCAATGCCTAAAAACTATCTGAAATAATACTGGGGAGTCTGTATTTGGGCATTGTGTAGTAATGAGTGCCGGGTAAATCAAATCATATTAAAGGCCATGCTCTTGCAGCTACCTTTTGACAGGAAGGAACTTTTTCCTGCCATCTTGAACTGACTGGGTAAAGTCCGGAGAGCTGCATTCCTTCATGCCTGAGTTGTTTAGCTTGCCAGACATGTTGCAATAGCTGGTCCCTGTCCCTATAGTTCAATATTTTTGCAATTTTAGGTTTTGGTGGCACATAAGGTATAGGTTTTGGAGCTAGAGAGCAATGTGCGTGCTCTATAACCAAGGTCTTAGGAAATTTCTCAGCCCCAAATAAAGGCAGCAGCAATTACTCAAGATAGTTTTCAATGCACCCATACAGTGTATGCCACTAATACGCATGTTGCTTCTCTGAGACCTGGCTTCCAGGTCTTCATTTAAAAGTTGGATGTGCCGTATATCCTCATGCATCGCCAGCACCACCATATACTGCTTCGTGTGATGATCCTCAGCATCGGATATTCGCTGCTCAGCAGTTGACAGTCTTGCATGTTGCTTGTCCAGACGCTCCTTTCTATCATCCATCTTTAAGGTTACATTTTTATGTCAATGGTGGAAAGACTTGAACGCATTTCTAGCAACAAGGCTTTAATGTCTTCTGGGAGGGCATTATCACTTTCCATTTGTGCCTCCCGTTCCGGAGTATGAGGACCCTGCATCCCTGAATATTTTGCCCTGCTTTTAGAATCAAACGTTAGCTGCGATTGTTTGGCAATCTACTTTTCCCCTAGTTGGAGTTCTGAGTGATCCAGATTTAGGATACAGGAAAGTGGCTGCACTCAACCTATGCAATAGGCAAAATTCAGAAGAGACTCTGAATATACTGCTCCGCAGAAATGGAAGCTGCCTTGCACTGCACTGCGGTACCGCTCGCAGGCTTACAACTATTGCAATCGTACTGCCACCAGATCGCCGGCACTCACCAGGATCAAGGAACCAGCGGGGCAGGTAATATTTCCCTGGGAAAAGTGTGCAACAGCAGCTGCAGTCAGCACCACCAATCATATTTTGAGTTGGCTTACTGCCAGGTGGCAGAGAGGCAACAAGAGGCTTCAGTGCAATCAGGAGGCACATGTTGTGCCTCCCTATATTTATGCACCTCAGTCCCTGCATGGTGCAGCATGCACCACATGGTACATGCTGCACTGTGCAGGAACTTGTAGGGAGCACTGTCACTGTGGTGGCCTGTGAGTAAGGCTCTCTGCTGAGCCTTACAGACTGTCATCATTGCAGCGTGCCATGCCACCGCCTGCCATGGATAACAATCATAATCCAGTAGGCGGTGTGGACACAGCTTTGCAACTCCTCCTTTGGGGTGCTGGTGTGACCACTTCCGGGAGGACCGCCAAAGTCATGATAAGGCTCTTCATTATTATTTATTGTAACAAATAGAGTATATCTATATATATTTATGACATTAATAAGGATTCTTTCACAGTATGAAATGAGAACATTTTGTCTGCATGTCATTTTCTATGTGAAAACATTTCTGCAGCAGTTTAAACGCATTTCTAAAGTGCAATTCTAACATGGTCGGCAAGTTGAATTTTTTTCTGAACATATTTCCTCCAATTCCCTCCCTTATGATGATCGTTAATCATCACACAATTAGGTTTCACATTTGAATTCAAATCTAGAAAGCACTTTCTCCTTCAGATGTGTCTCATCTTTTTCTTTTGATTCCCCTATGTTGTTCAAGTGATTTTATGCAATCGTCATTCATTATTCCATGTAGCCCCATATATCGGTGGTACATTTTTTGTGACTGAAATTTTTACAGCTCAGAAATAGGACATACATATTTTGGTTTGAGTTTGTTCTTGCTTTTTCAATTGATCTTTCAAGTAACTATGTCTCTATTATTTCATGGGGGTGCTAGCAGTTCAGGATTCATGTTGAACAGATCTTCCAAAGTCACATTCAGTGCTGCATTTACAAAAATAAGACCATTCAGATGCAGAATGTCTTTGGCAACGTACTCAAGTTCTTCTAGACCTCCTTAGTAGTTGATGATTTTAATCGAGTTATAACAATTTATTGAGCACATGTATACCAATAGTTATCTTGGTGCTAGCGGTCTTGAGCAAGAAACCACCTATCCTTAGTTAGTAAATAACCAGGTTTTGAGATCCTTCCTGAAGGCTGTTAGGGTGAGCAGGGCCCTTATGTGGCCCTGTAAGCTGTTTCAGGGTTTGATGGATTCTGATATAAAACTTCTGCCACCCCAGTTTTGCCTTTCAGATTCTGGGTAGCAACATTATATTTGCCCCAGTTGAGCAATGGGATCTGTTATGGAAGTACCTTTTTAAAGAAGCCATTTTATTGCCATTTTTGACAGATGACAAGACTATTTGAGTGTTCTCAGCTTAAGAAGTCAGAAAGAGGCTAAAGGATCCAATTAGATTGGCCAGTTCTGTGGCATATATATTAATTAGTGTTGGGCTCATAGATGAACTCTACAGTACCCCGCATGGAAGTGTAAAGGGAGAGGATTCATAAAGCCCCAAGGCCACTGATTGTTGTCTTCCCGAAAGGAAGGATCTGCGTAATGTTAGGGCTTCATGTTTAATTCCTATGGAACACAAGCGACTAATCAAAAGCTCAAGGTCAATAGTGTTGAATGCTGCTGTCAAATCAAGAAGGAAGAGCGCTGCCGTTCCCCCACTATCTAGAACTGCTCTGATTTTCTCTGTGGCTTTGATCAATGCCGTTTCTGTGCTATGTCTTGACCTAAATCCAAATTGAGTCTCGTGAAGATGATTATCTTGAAGATATTTGGCCAGCTGGGCATTCATCACCTTCTCCACTATCATAGCCAGGAGTGGGAGACGCAAGATAGGTTGTTAGCTGTTAGGATCTATTGGATCGAGGTTGGGTTTCCTTAGCAGAGGAAATATGGAGGCCTTTTTCCAAATGAATGGAAAAGTTATGGAGTGTAATTAAAGGTGGAAGAGAGACTGATTCCTGTGATTTCAGGGACCTGTTTGAGGACCGATGGCGGACATGGGTCCTAGGGGGGACCAGACTTAGTAAGCTTGATCATATTGGCAATCTGATCTCTAGAAACTGGAAGCAAATTCAGAGAAGGAGGGTAGGCTGGAGTTGGGCTGGGAGCCAACTGCAAGATAGTAGCAAGGTAGAGTCTTTGAAGTTGGAATAAATGTGTTGCACTTTATCCTGGAAATTAAATGCTAATGTGTCACAGAAAGCTGGAAGTGCTTACTCACCTCATTGCTGCTGTGAGAAGTTATATTTTGCTATCATTGATGTCTTTGGTTGAGTTTTTGGCTCCTTCAATTTGCTGAATGTAGTTCTTACTCTTTTCCTTAGTGATGAGGGTTTTGTCTTTGGTTAGTGTGGTCTTCTACAGGAAAAGCACCCCCTCATGGTATTGTGCCTGCAAGCGCTTTTCCTGTCTGTGCAATTTTGTTTTTCAAGTCTGAGTGCCTCAAAGAATCATGGGGCTGATTACTCACTCTGTTGGTGTGTGAGGCATGAATCCAGTTCGAAATCCCGGAACATTTAACAGCAGAGTTTGTTGTCAGTATTATTTGGAAGGGGCCTTTCCATCTGGGCTCGAGACTAGTCTACCAAACATGCTTCTTGATCACGACCTAGTCACCCAGGCTGCGGTTGTGGCACTGTTCTTGATGAGTGTCTCGTATAGTAGCTGATACGTGATGAGACATAACGAACAACATCAGCGAGTGTCTTGTAGTAGTCCAAAATATTATTATCTGTGTTGTTCACTAGGGTATTCACAGGCACAGCTGGAATCTCATTGCCCTTCCCAACAGACTTTCATGAGGGGATAATCCTAGCTTCCTGTCTGGAAAACCTCGGACACTCATCAGCACCAATGGCAAGACACCTGTTCTGTTAATTTGCTCAACTATGCCTGAAGCTTCAGGTCTGTAACTGCAATAAAAAAAATTCAATCTGTAGTGCAGCATATAGCATGTTCATCACTTCATTATTGAAATGTATTCCCCTATCTGACTCAAGAAGGACAGGCATCCCCAATCTCGGTATGATTTCCCGTAAAAGCAGCTTGGCTATTGTGAGACTGTCATTTCTTCTTGGTGGGTCGGCTTCCACCCATCTTGAGAATACATAGATGATCACTAGGATATATCCCAACCCGTTGTACACAAGCATCTCAATAAAATCCATCTGTAGTCTGTTAAAAGGACCATTTGACCTGCCCATATGTGTGCTTCTAATGTATGTTTTTTTCCAAATGTGTAATTGTTGACATGTGAGACACCTTCTGCAATTTTCATCAGCAATCATTCGGAACCTACGACTAAACCAACTTTGTCAAAAGAGTTTCACCATGGCATCTCTCCCTAAATGTGTGTATCCGTGGTAATACCTGGCCATTGGAAACAACACGCTATTAGGCAACACTGGCTTTCCATTAGCTGACATTCATATGTCATTTTCATTTTTTATACAACCTGATCTGACCCACCCATTTTGCTCTGCTTCAGACACATTTTCTTGTAGCTTTTTCAATCTTCCCAAGTTTCAGTTGTTTTAGTTATTTCCATCATCCTTGCAAAGTCATTTTCTTCATCAGATTCATATGTGAAACCTCCATTAAATGTGCATGGTAGCAGTACACAATACCTGGCCACTGGATCAACGTATATGCTGCCTGTTTGATGTCCCAGACATTTAACAACAACAATTTTACTGGGCAACTACAAAACCTCAAGCAAATCCTTCCTATTTAGCCCATTTAAGATTGGCATTCCTGTGGAAGTAAGGAAACCTCCTTGTGACCATAATTGCACAAAATCATGAACTACGCCAATGCCATACTGGCTATCAGTAAAGATGGTGACCAGGGACGGCTCTAGTGTAGCGCGATCGGTGCGACTGCACCGGGCGTTGACATGGGGTGGGGGTAAAATGTATATAATCATTTTAAAAGCACCTGCTGCCGCATTCCTGGCATCCAGCAATTTTCAGTCATCAATTAAAATGTCAAGATAACTCCGGTAATTAATCATCTTCCTGGAAAGAGACCGGAGGTTGATCTCGTGGAAGTTTCGCCTCATCGTAAGGTAGTGCAGAGGGTTAAAATGCCTGCTGCTAGGAACGTGCACTATGCAGATAACGAAATGCATATAATGTAAATAGGTCAGTGGGTTACTGCTTCTGTAAGAGAGATCTTGTTGTTACTTGTCCTTTATTAGTCAAAATCCTAATATAGAACATTGAGCTATTAACTGTCACCCTAAAGCTGCTGCCTGCAAAGTGCAAGGTATATGTTAGAGCTATATGTTTTTTGCCCAGTCTTTTAACATCCTAATCGTATGAAAAGGGTTCATTTGGGTAGAAAACAATTCTTATTATGAAAGAGAACCCCGAATAATGATGTTACGTTTTAAACTCTGAATTTGTGATTTTCCAGAATAAGGACTCAAACTATTTTGCCTACCAGTGTCGATGACATGTCACTCCTACACTACACCTTGTAGTCTTGTCTAATGTAGCATTTCCTATACACTGATTTACACACATATGATTGTCTCTGTGCATTGTGTGTGTGGTGTGAGGTGCTCAGACACCTTACACTGGTATGAATGGTGCTATAAAACTAAATAAATCTGAGAGACAGGGGTTATGGAGACTTGAAAGGCACTGTAAAAGGGTGCTAGTGAGGGAATCCGTGGCAGAGGTGGTCATTGGGGGGGGGGGGGCGCCAGCAGACATTGTCACACAGGGTGCCACCAGTGCTAAAGCCAGCACTGATGGTTACTCTTAACTGCGCCGTTAGACTGCAAGCATTAGTAAGAGCAATTAACTCAGCAACTTGTGCAGAGAAAACAGATTAAAGCCAGGAAGCTTTGATCACATCATCTATGGAGCACACAACATATGCTGCTCTTAGTGTGCCTTCATTTTCTCTTAACTAAAAAACTATATAAGAGCCAATACTGTTATCTTTGAGTGAAGTTCCTCAAGTTCTCTGCTATAGGAATTAAACTTAATGTGAGTGCGAGACTTGAAAATCAGTCTGAATCAATCACTTTTTATTCATATTTTTACGACATTCGTTGGTTGAATTTCACCAAATTAAACAATCAACATACAAAACACAATTTCATAGTAAAAACAATTCAACTATCAGAAAAACTTCATCCTCTACTTTCATACTTCGTTGATCAACAATACACATTCCATTCTTACACTCTAACACACACCCGACAAACATACTTTATTTACAATTCGATATACAATGGTACATATAATTTTCACCATAGACAACAATTTGTTCTATTTGAAGAATTTTGAAACATATATATATATTCTTGGAAGATCTTATGGTGTAGAGAAGGCGGTCAAAATATGTACACCCAGTGTTGTTTTCCATTCATTTCCTCTTAGGCATGAACCATCAACAAAAAGGACTTGTTATGTTAAAATTATTTATACCGCGCTCGGTCACCAGACGGTTTCATGGCGCTCATACCAAATACGGAGGGCGAGGGCAGGAGTTACTCGAATGCTGACTGGAAAAGGAACGTCTTCAGCGTCCTACGGAAGCAATTATAGGTAGGACAGTGTCGGAAAGAGGGCGGGAGGGAGTTCCAAAATTTAGGGGCCAGAAAAGAAAAGCAGAGACCACCGTGTTTTTTACGTTTGATTTTCGGGGTAAGTAAAAGGTTGTGTGAAGTGGAACGGAGGTCTCTCGTGGGTATGTATCGCTTCAAACTAGAGGAGATGAAGACAGGCGCCTGGTCGGAGAGTGCTTTGAATATCGTACAGCCAAGTTTGAAGGTGCAACGTTTAGCCACCGGGAGCCAATGCAGGCTCCGCAGCCGCGGCGAGACGTGCTGATGTTTAGGCTGATGGTATACTAGGCGAGCTGCCTGATTTTGCACCAGCTGCTACCTTTGGAGATGGTATGCGGGAATTCCTGCGTATAGGGTGTTGGCAAAGTCAATTCTAGACATAACAAGAGCCATGATGACAAGGATGAGTGCGTCTCTGGTGGGAATCTACTAATTTTACGTATCCTACGCAGATGAAAGAAGCAGGACGTTGTCACAGCACTAATCTGAGGCCTCATGGATAGATCACCAGAGATGACTACGCCAAGACTCCTCACAGAATTGACGGGGCGAGGAGGAAGCCCTAGTGATGAAGGCCAAAAGCTGTCATTCCAAGGGTTGGCTGGCCCGCCCACCAGCACAAGCTCAGTCTTTATGGGATTTAATTTGAGCTGGCTGTGAGACATCCATTCCGATATGTCTAACATGGTGGTTTGAAAGCTGGTAAGGGAGGATAGGGAAGTGTCAATGGGGAAAAATTACTGCAAATCGTCCGCATAATTAAAGATTGTGGCAGAGGATTTGCGGAGGGAAACTATTAGGGGCTGCATGTTTGAGTTTAATAAGGCAGAGCCCTGAGGGACTCCGCAGGAAAGAGTGGAGTAGGAAGCAGAGAAGGTAGACAAATGTACGGCCTGAGATCGCTTGTCCAGGAAGGATCTTACTCATTCGAGAGCTACGCCCTGGATGCCAGCATTGTTGACACGGTCGATCAATATTGCATGATCGACCGTGTCAAAGGCTGCCGACAGGTCCAATAGGACAAGAGCTTGGGAGATGTTATTGTCGGCGCCCTTTCTCAGGGTGTCCATAACAGCTACAATGACCGCCTCAGTAGAGTGTAGTGGGCGGAAACCTGCTTGTTGGGCATCCAGAAAAGACGAGCTCTCAATAAAGGCACTCAGACAGCGAGTGACGTATGTCTCCAAAATCTTTCCTAAATAGGGGAGAAGGGAAATGAGCCTATAATTGCTCAGGACCGTAGGGTCAACATTGCTTTTTTTTAGGATCGGTATCACAACTGCCTGTTTGAAGGAGTCCGGAACCACTCCAGTAGCTAACGAGTTATTAAGTAGTGCCAGTGGAGGGTCAGGGCAGGCCAGAAAAATTTCTTTAAGGATTTGGGCGGGGCAACAATCATTGGGGGAGCCGGAACTAACTTTGTGCAATAACAAATGAAACTCAGTGAGAGAGATTGGGGGAAAAACATTCATGTAGTGGGGATTTCTGGGGGGTGAAGGAAGTGAAGAAGGAGAAGAAGGTAAGGGAATATTATTTTTGATAGTGATAATTTTGTCAGTGAAATAGGTATTAAGTGAATCGCACAGGGCCTGTGTAGATTGGGGTTGAGGGGTAACACGGTCTGGGAGAGAAAGCTCATTCACTATGGTGCAGATGTCTTTTGCCTTAGAGGCAGACTCCATGATTTTGTGGGAGAAATAGGTTGTCTTGGCTAGAAGGATGGATTTTTTGTAAGCCTTTAAATGGTCCACAAATTCAATTTTAAGTTGTTGGTCATAGTTGCGTCGCCAGCGTCGCTCGGCCTGGCGGAGAGCTAGTTTGTCAAGTTTAAGTTGATCTGTAAACCATCGCTGAGCGTCGTGGGGGCGCCTAGTTTTTATGGTTTTCAGAGGGGCAACAGTATTGCATGCAGACAACAGCCATTGTTCAAGAGAGAGAGCCTGGTGAGTCACCGAGGTGGAGAGCGAGGGAGCTGTGGATGCCAATATGGAATGAAGTTCAGTCAAATTGGCTCTCTTCCAGTTCCGGGCGGAGAAGTTGGTCGTGGGGGTGGGACGGCTAGGGATGGACAAATAAAGGGAAAAGGAAATAAAACAGTGATCTGACCAAGAGCAAGGAGTCACTGTGGGAAGCGAAATTTCGAGGTTGGCCGTCCAGACTTGATCTAAAATATGGCCTTTGCAGTGAGTGGGTGATCTAACAAATTGGCGACAATTCATACCTGATAGGAGGTCCGAAAATTCCTCCGATAAATGGCTCTCCCGGGGGTCTCCAATAATGATAACCATGGCGTGGTTGATGATAAGTTGAGAAATAAGGTCACCAAACTGTTGAGGGAAGGAGGGCATGTGATCAGGGGGTCTATACACAAGGACACAGATGAAGGAAGACCTGGTAGAAGTAAATTTGATGACGAGGCTTTCTGTTTTGGGGATGGCAGTGCAAGCTAAAGTTGTAAAAATGTACTGAGTACGAATAATAGCTGCTACCCCGCCCCCGGCCTGCCGAGCTGTGCGATTAGATTGCAAGATGTAGTAGCCAGCAGGAATGGCAGCAAGAATATCAGGGACTGAGTCCTCAGTCAGCCAAGTTTCTGATAAAAGTAGAATATCCACAGCTCCATCATCTAATAGCTGAAAAATTTCAAGCTGGTGTTTCACCAAAGATCGGGTATTGAGATATATCGCGGTCAATGGGGTAGTCCCTGGTGTTACTGCAGAGCGGTAAGATTGTATTGGCTCAGGGAGCGGGGGAGGATTCTCAAGGACAGGAGTGTCTAAGCAAACAAAAATACCACAATGATGGGCCGCCCTAACAGCACGGGGCTGAAGGGGCACCGCGTGGCAAAGCATTAAGAGGTCAGCAGAAGAGTAGGTGATAATTTGGGCATTATAATTGGCCCCAGGGACCGGTCGGCCGCGGACGGGCGCAGACGGGCTTAACTTAGGCGCAACTTCGGCGCGAAGTCGGCACTCCCGCTGCGCTCGTCCGCTGCGCTTCCGCCAAGTCACCATTATATGCTAGCCAAGAGTGAGCCACTAGACCGCTAACCTGCGATGTGGAGGGGCAGGGTGGAAGTGGTGTCAGGAACTGGAAATGGCGCTCAATAGGACGACCCTCCGCACAAACGGCACAATGCCGGGGCGGAACGGGGCCAAGAGCGATGGAATAACAGGTAAGGAGGCTCTAGTAACCTTAGCACAGTACACAGAACAAATTAGTATATTACAGTGACATTTCCAATAAAGCTATTAAAATCAGCTTAAAAAAGGTCAGCGGGACCAGCACACACCCGCAGCCTCAATCGCCGCGTTTGTCAGGAAGATAGTGCAGTAGTCGCGCCTAAAATAGAGAAGTAGTCTATAGCCACTAGACCGCTAACCTGCGATGTGGAGGGGCAGGGCGGAAGTGGTGTCAGGAACTGGAAATGGCGCTCAATAGGACGACCCTCCGCACAAACGGCACAATGCCGGGGCGGAACGGGGCCAAGAGCGATGGAATAACAGGTAAGGAGGCTCTAGTAACCTGAGCACAGTACACAGAAAAAATTAGTACATTACAGTGACATTTCCAATAAAGCTATTAAAATCAGCTTAAAAAAGGTCAGCGGGACCAGCACACACCTGCAGCCTCAATCGCCGCGTTTGTCAGGAAGATAGTGCAATCAATCAATCAATCACCACATTTATATAGCGCACTACTCACCCGGAGGGTCTCAAGGCGCTTGGGGGGGGGGGTGTCCGCTACTGCTCAAACAGCCAGGTCTTGAGCTGCTTCCTGAAGGCGAGGTGATCTTGGGTCAGGCGAAGGTGGGTCGGGAGGGTGTTCCAAGTCTTGGCGGCCAGGTAGGAGAAGGACCTTCCTCCTGTGGTGGCTCTTCGGATGCGAGGGACGGCGGCGAGGGCGTTGCTGGTTGATCGGAGCTGACGAGTGGGGGTGTAGAAGTTGAGGCGGCTGTTGAGGTACCTTGGGCCTTGGTTGTGTAGGGCTTTGTGTGCGTGGGTGAGGATGCGGAAGGTGATTCTCTTGTTGACCGGGAGCCAGTGCAGGTCTCTCAGGTGTCCGGAGATGTGGCCGTGTCGGGGGATGTCGAGGATGAGTCTTGCTGAGGCGTTCTGGATCCGCTGGAGTCTCTTCTGGAGCTTGGCGGTGGTTCTGGCGTAGAGGGCGTTGCCGTAGTCCAGTCGGCTGGTGACGAGGGCCTGGGTGACCGTCTTCCTGGTCTCGGTGGGGATCCAGCGGAAGATCTTACGTAGCATGCGCAGGATGTTAAAGCATGACGAGGAGACAGCGTTGACTTGTCTGGCCATGGAGAGGGAGGAGTCCAAGATGAAGCCCAGGTTGCGTGCGTGGTCCGTTGGTTTGGGTGCGCTGCCCAGGGCGGGGGGCCACCAGGAGTCGTCCCAGGCGGAGGGCGAGGATCCCAGGATGAGGACTTCCGTCTTATCTGAGTTCAGTTTCAGGCGGCTGTTCATCATCCACTCGGCTACGTCCTTCATCCCTTCGTGTTGGTTGGTTCTGGCGGTGTCGGGGTCGTTGGTGAGGGAGAGGATCAGCTGGGTGTCGTCGGCGTAAGAGATGATGTTGAGGTTGTGTTGGCGTGCGATGGCCGCGAGGGGGCTCATGTAGATGTTGAAGAGGGTGGGGCTGAGCGAGGAGCCCTGTGGAACGCCGCAGATGACTTCGGTGGCTTCTGATCTGAATGGTGGTAGGCGGACTCTCTGAGTTCTTCCGGCGAGGAAGGAGATGATCCATTCTAGTGCCTTCTCCTGGATTCCGACGTTGCTGAGGCGCTGCACTAGGGTGCGGTGGCAGACAGTGTCGAACGCCACGGAGAGGTCCAGGAGGATGAGGGCCGCTGTTTCTCCGTTGTCGAGCAGGGCTCGGATGTCGTCAGTGGCAGCGATGAGGGCGGTCTCGGTGCTGTGGTTGGCCCGGAAGCCAGACTGCAAGAGGTCGAGGGATCCGTTCATCTCGAGGAAGGCGGCCAGCTGCTTGTTGATGGTCTTCTCGATGACTTTGGCCGGAAACGGGAGGAGCGATAAGGGGCGGTTGTTTTTGAGTTCGGTGGGGTCCGCTGATGGATTCTTCAGTAGAGCGCTGACTTCGGCGTGCTTCCAGCTCTCCGGGAAGGTGGCTGTGTCAAAGGAGGTGTTGATGATGTCTCGCAGATGGGGTGCGATGACAGCGTTGGCTTTGTTGAAGACGTGGTGAGGGCAGGGGTCGATTGGGGATCCGGAGTGGATGGAGTTCATCGTCCGGATGGTGTCTTCGGTGGTGATCGGGGTCCAGGCGCGGATGGTGGTGGTGGGGGGCGTCGGTGCGGTCGTGGGGTGCGTCGGTTGTGTGCTGAAGCTGTTGTGTATGTCTGCGATCTTGTTGTGGAAGTAGGAGGCGAGGGAGTTGCAGATGTCTTGCGATGGGGTGATGTCGTTGTTTCCGGCGCTGGGGTTGGAGAGCTCTTTGACGATGGTGAAGAGTTCCTTGCTGTTGTGTGCGTTGTTGTCCAGTCGTACCTTGAAAGCAGTTCTCTTGGTGGCGTGGATCAGTTGCTGGTGTTTTCGGGTGGTGAGCTTGAGGGCGGTCATGTTGTCCGGTGTCGGGTCTCTGCGCCATGCTTTCTCGAGGGCTCGGCTGTTCTTCTTGGAGCTCTTGAGTTCGTCGGTGAACCAGGGTGCTCTCTTGCTGCCGGGTCTGCTGGGTGGGGTCCTCAGTGGGGCGAGGTCGTTTGCACAGTTGCTGATCCACTTCGTGAGGTTGTTGGGGGCCTGGCTGGGGTTCGCTGAGCTGGTGGGTGGGTCCTCGCTCAGGGATGCGGTGAGCTGGTTGGCTGTGATCTTGTTCCAGCTTCTGCGTGCAACCTGTTGCTGGTGGTGGTGGATCGTGGTTCTTCTGAAGCCGAAGTGGACGCAGCTGTGGTCCGTCCAGTGGAGTCCGGTGGCGTGGCTGAAGACGATGTCCTTGCTGGAAGAGAAGACGGCGTCGAGTGTGTGTCCGGCGTAGTGGGTGGGGGTGGTCACCAGCTGCTTGAGACCGAGGTTGGCGAGGTTGTCCAGCAGGGTTGTGGTGTTGCGGTCGTTGTTGTTCTCCAGGTGGAAGTTGAGGTCCCCGAGGAGGATGTAGTCAGTGGATGGCAGGGGGTGCGGGCTGAGGAAGTCGGCGATGTCTTCGCTGAATTGTGTGCGTGGTCCCGGGGGTCTGTAGATGAGGGTGCCTCTGAGGGTGGTCTTGGGGTTGGTGTGGATCTGGAAGTGCAGGTGTTCGGCGGTTGTGAGGGTGTCGTCGGTGTTGGTGGTCATGCGGATGGTGTCCCTGTGGATGATGGCGATGCCTCCTCCGGTCTGGTTTCCGCGGTTCCTCCGGACGATCTTGTAGCCGTCTGGGATGGCGATGGCGATGTCGGGCGCTGAGGAGGCGTTCATCCATGTTTCCGTGAGGAAGGCGACGTCTGGTGATGTTGTGTCGAGGAGGTTCCAGAGCTCGACGGCGTGTCTGTGGACAGAGCGGGTGTTGAGCAGGATGCACTTCAGGTGTTGCTGCTGGTTCTCGGCTTGGTGGGTGCGGGTACGGTGCAGGTCCGGATGCAGGCGAACTTGCAGGAGTGGCAGCTGAAGGGTCTGTGGGTGCGTCTCGGGTGGCGCGGTAGCATCCCGGGGATCGGCCGGTGTTGAGAGCGATGAGTTCGGTGGCGTCGTAGGTCCGTCGGGTCGGCTTCCGTCGGTGGAGGCCAGGGGTCCTAGCACTGGGCGCGGTCCAGGCGCGGACGGGCGCGGACGGGCGCAGACGGGCTTACCTTTGGCGCACCTTCGGCGCTCATTCGGTGCTCCTGCTGCGCGCGTCCGCTGCGCAGTCGCTCTGGGGGCGTCATAAGTGAGGAGCCGGGAGGGCGGGTCAGCTGGGTGGCGGGAGCGGGGGGGCCAATGGCCAGGAGGGGGGCGGAGATGCCGGAGGGCAGTGGTGGGAAGGGAGACCGTGGGCGGCTCAGCGGTGGCTGGGTCATCTGGCGGCTGGGCAGGAAGCACACAGGAGGGATACAGAAGATAAGAGGGGAGAGGGGAACACAAAGTTTAAAAACACAGGGCGAAAGGCAACAGTGGAACAGAGGCGCAATACAACGGCGGAGTGCAGAGGGGGAGACAAACGTTAAGTGACCAGGCGAAAGGCAACAGGGGAGACACAGGTCAAACAGACGGCGGACTGCAGGGCAAAATGAAGGCAGCAGCAGGGAGTGCGCAGCAGTCAGCAGGGCAGGATGCTGGCAGACAGCGGGCAGGAGCAGCGGTGTGGGGGCGACCTCGCCTGGAGCAGGCTCAGCGGTCGCTCCCTAACCCTGCGAGTGGTCCCCTTAAGTGAGGAGCCGGGAGGGCGAGTCAGCTGGGTGGCGGGAGCGGGGGGGCCAATGGGCAGGAGGGGGGCGGACACGCCGGAGGGCAGTGGCGGGAAGGGAGGACCGAGGGCGGCTCAGCGGTGGCTGGGTCGTCCGGCGGCTGGGCAGGAAGCACACAGGAGGGGTACAGAAGGTAAGAGGGGAGAGCGGAGAGGGGAACACAAAGTTTAAAAACACAGGGCGAAAGGCAACAGTGGAACAGAGGCGCAATACAACGGCGGAGTGCAGAGGGGGAGACAAACGTTAAGTGACCAGGCGAAAGGCAACAGGGGAGACAAAGGTCAAACAGACGGCGGACTGCAGGGCAAAATGAAGGCAGCAGCAGGGAGTGCGCAGCAGTCAGCAGGGCAGGATGCTGGCAGAGAGCGGGCAGGAACAGCGGTGTGGGGGCGACCTCGCCTGGAGCAGGCTCAGCGGTCGCTCCCTAACCCTGCGAGTGGTCCCCTTAAGTGAGGAGCCGGGAGGGCGGGTCAGCTGGGTGGCGGGAGCGGGGGGTCAATGGGCAGGAGGGGGGCAGAGACGCCGGAGGGCAGTGGCGAGAAGGGAGGACCGAGGGCGGCTCAGCGGTGGCTGGGTCGTCCGGCGGCTGGGCAGGAAGCACACAGGAGGGGTACAGAAGGTAAGAGGGGAGAGGGGAGAGGGGAACACAAAGTTTAAAAACACAGGGCGAAAGGCAACAGTGGAACAGAGGCGCAATACAACGGCGGAGTGCAGAGGGGGAGACAAACGTTAAGTGACCAGGCGAAAGGCAACAGGGGAGACACAGGTCAAACAGACGGCGGACTGCAGGGCAAAATGAAGGCAGCAGCAGGGAGTGCGCAGCAGTCAGCAGGGCAGGATGCTGGCAGACAGCGGGCAGGAGCAGCGGTGTGGGGGCGACCTCGCCAGGAGTCGCGCCTAAAATAGAGAAGTAGTCTATAGCCACTAGACCGCTAACCTGCGATGTGGAGGGGCAGGGCGGAAGTGGTGTCAGGAACTGGAAATGGCGCTCAATAGGACAACCCTCCGCACAAACGGCACAATGCCGGCGCGGAACGGGGCCAAGAGCGATGGAATAACAGGTAAGGAGGCTCTAGTAACCTTAGCACAGTACACAGAACAAATTAGTACATTACAGTGACATTTCCAATAAAGCTATTAAAATCAGCTTAAAAAAGGTCAGCGGGACCAGCACACACCCGCAGCTTCAATCGCCGCGTTTGTCAGGAAGATAGTGCAATAGCCGCGCCTAAAATAGAGAAGTAGTCTGTAGCCACTAGACCGCTAACTTGCGATGTGGAGGGGCAGGGCGGAAGTGGTGTCAGGAACTGGAAATGGCGCTCAATAGGACGACCCTCCGCACAAACGGCACAATGCCGGGGAGGAACGGGGCCAAGAGCGATGGAATAACAGGTAAGGAGGCTCTAGTAACCTTAGCACAGTACACAGAACAAATTAGTACATTACAGTGACATTTCCAATAAAACTATTAAAATCAGCTTAAAAAGGTCAGCGGGACCAGCACACACCCGCAGCCTCAATCGCCGCGTTTGTCAGTTTGATGTGCCGTATTTTTTATTCATCCTTACTGTCACATCTTGGTGTTCTGCATAGTTCAGTGACTTTTAGGCAATCGTGATTGAACTTTTCACATTTATTGTCTTGTTCAATTACAGACATCATAGTGGAAGCATTCAATACAATGCAACATATGATTGTAATATTATCCAATGTGAGCAAACTCTGCTCATATCAGGTAAGTCTATTGTGGGTTAGGTACTGTGTTTTAGACTTTGTCAGCAGTAATTCCACTGAGTGTGGGACCATGACAATTAAAGGATGTCCTATCACTATGTTCACACTCTTTTCCAAACTAGCACTCACAGCAGCTACTGCCTTCAAAGGGCCATGAAGTCTTGCTGCTACAGGATAAAGGTTGGTAGAAAAATAAGCCACAGGTCTTCTCCATGTTTCTGTGTCAAAACTGAGAGTGTGCACCCATCGCATTCACTGCAAAACAGAATACCCTCTTTTGTATAATCTGGCATTCCTAGAGCAGGGAGAGACACCATTTCTTTTTAAGAAATCTTTGGTGCATTTGCTGTCCCAAGAGAGCGATTAGACACCTCTCGAAGAGTCAGCCTCAGTAGGGGCTTTGCCATCAAAGAAAAGTTTGGTATCCACTGTCTACAGTAGCCAACCATTACAAGAGACATCCTTATCTCTCCTTGTGTTTGTGGTGTATTCATCTGCAAGATGTTTGCCACTGTCTTTAAGGACACCTTCCTGACTCCTTTCAGAATAAGGTGTCCAAGATTTTGAAATTCTTTTTGACAGTACTGCAGTTTACTTAGAAACACGTTGTGCCCATTCTCTGTCAGGTGATTCAATAATGCAATGGTATCGTATTTACAAGCATCATGTGTATCTGAGGCTACCAACAGGTCATCAATGTACAGTCCAAGTGTAGGCTTACAGGGCGTTTGCAGAGATTCAAGATTTTTTTTAAAGATCTGATTGAATATAGAGGGACTCTATGTGTACCCTTGAGGAATGCAACACCACATAATTATCTTCTGCTGCAGGATAAAGAAGAATAAATACTGGCTATCTTCTTGCACAAAGGCACTGAAAAGTAAGCCTGACACAAGTCTATAACAGTGAACCATTCTGCAGTACACGGAATTTGCAAAAGTACTGCAAAAGTACTGCAGTTTGATTTGGCATGACAGGGCAACAAGGCTCTACTATTTAACTGTTCCGCCTCAGGTCCTGAACAATCTTATACTTGCTGTTCGGCTTCTGTAAACCCAATATGGCCAATTTACATGGACTTCCAGTTAACTCTCTTAGTATGGCTTTCTGAAGCATATCTTCAATCACTTGTAGTCTTGCAATGAGCTATGGGGACAAATGATAGGATGGTGTTTTTAAAATTTTAAAATTTATTTTATTTATTTCCAATCCATAATATGTATCTGTATACCAATTACAACCATGCTTTTAAACAAATAATGACGAACAGAAAATGATGCAATACTGCACAAAGACACACAAAAAAGAATACTGTACACATTCATTTTGCTAACTCATGTGCTCAATCATGGGCCCCCATATCTGTATACCCAGTTTCTGTCTTCGTGCCACCTTGAGGGAATAAAGACTATATTCAAAATTGTAAATCACGTAAAATGTAGCTCTCCACATCTCAAAAGAAGGAGCATCCTTCTGTAACCAGATGGATGCAATACATAGCATAGCGAAAGCTGTGGCCTTAAAGATTAAATTGCGAAATGTATGCAACCTCTTGTCCCTGTATGAGGCTGTCCCGGACACCTAATAACATTACTTCTGGTGAAATTTGGATTCCCACCCCTGTGATCTCAGTCAAGAACCCTTCAACGTGTCTCACCAGTTGTGCTAGATAGTTGCACGCATAAAAGATATGTACAATGTCGGCCTTCCCTTCCCCCACAGCAAAAACATTTCCCATCATTCATGCCACCCCATTTTAAAATTTTTGCAGGGCTACGATACAGGCTAAATATCGACTTATAATGTTGCTCTTTTAGCTTGGCTGATACCAAGATTCTTTCCGCCATATCTATGGCGTGCTCCATATTTACCCCTTGCTGCCCCAACCGACTGCTCCATTTAAGATTGTGGGCAGCCAGGTCATCCTGCTGTGTATCCAGCAAACAGTTATATAATACACCTATCTTATCTATATGTCTTATGGCCTCAACCAGGAGATTAGGCTTTATCCCGCTCTGTTTCTGGCTTCTATATAAAAGGTCTCAAACCTGCAGATATTTGAAAAAATGGGTTTTGGACAATGAATGTTTTTCAGCCAGACATAAGAAAGATGAGAGTCCTTTGTTGTCATACAAATCACCGATTTGCCTTATTCCCTTAGATCTTAGGTTTCACATCCCAAAAAACAGAGGATAGCAATGTTGTAGCATCCGTAGGTGTATAAAAACATACTCCCTTGATCTGAAGGGTACTTCACACCGCCTTCCAAACCATAAATGCCACTACTACAACCTTAAGCCGGGTTTTTTTTAAAGTTGCTTTGCTCCAAGATCCTAAATAAGCAGTTCTTGGTTGCTGAGCCAAGCAACATTTGGTAAATTGACAGTGCTTCCTTATCATTTCCCACCTCCTCACCTGTTACCAAAATGTGCATGTTTGTAAAATACAAGTGTAGTAGTAGAATGTGAAATTAAGGACTGCCCACACCGCGCTTATGAGCTAATATCATATATTTAAGAGCTCTACAGGACTTGCCCTGCCCCCACATAAACCTGCCGCATATTGATTGTAGGTTTTGCAGCTGTGCCTCTGCTAATTCAAATGGTACTGCTGTAGAGAAATATAAAACTTTGGGTAGGACCTTCAATTTGAGGACATTACACCTCCCCACCAGTGAAAGGTGCAGACATTCCATACGCTCTAGTTTGTGCTTGATACCGGCAAGAATGGCCCCCAGTTGGTCTCAACTAGTTCCTGTAGACACACCCTGATTTTAATCCCCAAATATGTGACCTTATCAGTTACCCTTGGGTCACCTCTCCAGGCTGCTTTGGTGCAGATAATCTGTGTTTTAGTTGGATTGAGTTTATACCCTGATATGACACCAAATATATTAGAGAGTCGTTCTATATCCGGCATGCCTGCAGCTGGGTCTAGAGTCACTACCGTGATGTCATCTGCATAAGCTAGTACCTGGAACTGATACCACCCACATACTACAAAACTAATCTTGCTACTTACTTCCAGCTTTGTTAGAAAAGGATTAATATGCAAGGCAAACAGAAGCTGGTAGCACGGGCAGCCCTGCCTTCTCCCCCTAGTTATGTGAACTGAGTTAAACTCCTTACCCATTAATCATATCCTGGTAGTTGGAGTCTTATACATAACTTGGATAGCCTTGATAAAACCTGAGCCAAACCCTAACCTGCATAATACCGCCCATAGAAATCTCCAGGAGACACGGTCAAATGCCTTTTTAGCAGCTAGCAGTACCAGACCCAACGTAGTGTGTTGTACTTAAGCCACGTCCAACAGGGTCCTTACCCTGTTTGTATGATTGACCGTGCCCATGCCCGGTATAAAACCATGTTGGTGGATAAAAACCAAAGGGGTTATTACCCGTGCCAGTCGTGTTGCTAAAATTTTGGCGTAGATTTTCCTGTCGCAATTTAATAAGGAGATCAGTTTGGGAAACATCCTTTACAACAAAACTTTTACAACGCAGTGCTTTTACAACGCAGGTTTTACAACGAAAACCATTACAACGCATTGTACTGGGGGGCGCTCTAGGATAGGGAATAGATTTAATTTACTATCCAACACCTTCCCTACTATCCACGGGGACTGGAGTTGGAATAGTGTAAGGATTGTCCTAGGGTAGCGGGGGGTATGACTCCTGAGAATAAGGAGGTACAGCCAGAGAGAGCTTGATGTATAACCTTTTGGTTTTATTGGGCTAAGTTCGAGGTAAACAATAAGAGTCTCGTAGCTTTGACAACAAAGAAAAGTCTATGTCCAGCCAGCTTCACGTCTTTTTCTGTAGGCTCCCAGGGTGTGGTCCAACAGAAGGTCTTCAGACTTCGAAGGCACTCAAACAAAAGGAAAAGAAAGAATACCCTGGGTTACTGGCGTGACCGACAGTCTAGTAACGACATGAAGGGGGGGGGACGTGAAGGGGATCACCAGGGACCGCAACCGATCAGTGCTCTGTAGGCTCGTGAAGATGTTTACGCTTGCACACACTCACGTCTGTCCCGTGACCACCCAGCCACCCCCTACCCGTTCCCTCCCTCTGTGAAGAACGCTCCCCGTATCTTCGCCCGTACCTTGTGGAGCCACACTTCTCCTGTTGAAGTGTGGCGGGCGGAGCGTGGTTCCGTTGGCCTCCCGGCTTTTCCTTCTCCTGCGCCGACCTGGTGTCTGGACCCTCTCTTGTCTCGATGACGGCAGCACAGCTTCGGTATCCTCCCGAGATATGGCGAAGTTCTCCCGAGACGCTTCTTCCTCTCTTGTGCCGGTCGCGCCGTTCTCCTCAAGACGTCGCGTTATCAGCGCCGTCGTCGCTCCCGATTGGAGAGATGGGGATGACGTCACTGACAGAGCTCCCTCTTCCGGGTAAGCCCAGGCTGCCTTAAAGGGAGCGTATCCGTCCTGCGCACGCCAAGGCGGAAAGGAAGAGGGACAATTGTCAGTATCCGACTCGTGGCAGGCAGGGACCCCCTGACAAATAGTAAATTAAACTATTCACTATCCAGCACCCCAAAGCGCTATGCGTTGTAACAGCATGCGTTATAAAAACTGCGTTGTAACAGCATGCGTGGTAAAAGCATGCGTTGTAATGTCATACATCCGTTCAGTATATAGGAACCCGGCAGAGCCGGAGGCTTATCAGTTTTTTTAAAGACAATAATGTTTGCCTCATCCCAAGAAGGTGGAGTATTTCCATGCTGTGCATCTTGAAACTTAGCGAGCATATCCCCCTTATGCTCCTGAAAAATAGTTTTATGGAGCTCGAGTAGAAGCTTATCTGGGCCCGTAGCCTTGCCACTGGCAAATGTGTGCATTGCCTCCTCAAGCACATCCATGGTAATCGTGTTGTGTCCAGCATTATCTGTTCTTCCCGACCTAGTACTGCCATATCTAAATTTTATAGAGGCACCTCCTGGAAGTTGAGTCCCTAATAACATCCAGGAACTGCACTAACCAGGTTTTTATATGGTTGAGAAACAAAGTAAAACACACAAGATAATGGACGGAATGTTGCACAATGGCAAAATATTCACCCAAGTCACAGATCTGGGTTTAATCCATCGTTATTTTGCTCACCAAGCCACCCTAGTTCAGACATGGCCATATGCAAATCAGTCTTGATCCTGTGTCTCATGGGAACAGTCCAGCCCGAACTGCCAAGCCATGTCTTACCGGGACCGGAATCAAGCATCCTAGGACCGGTTTCTGGCTATCATCCGTCTTCAGCCAGGATAGCTTGACTCCAGTGGCTTAGTGAGCACGGGACCCACGTCTGGGCATACCCTTCCCACATAGGGTGAACAGCAAAACGCACAAGATGATGGACGGAATGTTGCACAATGGGAAAACATTCACCCCCAGTCACAGATCTGGGTTTAATCCATCGTTATTTTGCTCACCAAGCCATCCCAGTTCAGACATGGCCATATGCAAATCAGTCTTGACCCTGTGTCTCAAGGGAACAGTCCAGCCCGAACTGCCAAGCCATGTCTTCCCAGGACCGGAATCAAAAATCCTAGGACCGGTTTCTGGCTAGCCATCTTCAGCCAGGATAGCTTGGCTCCAGTGGCTTAGTGAGCACGGGACCCACGTCTGGGCATACCCTTCTCACATAGGGTGAACAGCAAAACACACAAGATGATGGATGGAATGTTGCACTATGGCAAAACATTCATCCCCAGTCACAGATCTGGGTTTAATCCATCGTTATTTTGCTCACCAAGCCACCCCAGTTCAGACATGGCCATATGCAAGTCAGTCTTGATCCTGTGCCTCATGGGAGCAGTCCAGCCCGAACTGCCAAGCCATGTTTTCCCTGGACCAAAATCAAGCATCCTAGGACCGGTTTCTGGCTATCAGCCATCTTCAGCCAGGATAGCTTGACTCTAGTGGCTTAGTGAGCACGGGACCCACGTCTGGGCATACCCTTCTCACATAGGGTGAACAGCAAAACACACAAGATGATGGATGGAATGTTGCACTATGGCAAAACATTCATCCCCAGTCACAGATCTGGGTTTAATCCATCGTTATTTTGCTCACCAAGCCACCCAAGTTCAGACATGGCCATATGCAAGTCAGTCTTAATCCTGTGCCTCATGGGAACAGTCCAGCCCGAACTGGCAAGCCATGTTTTCCCTGGACCGGAATCAAGCATCCTAGGACCGGTTTCTGGCTATCATCCGTCTTCAGCTAGGATAGCTTGACTCCAGTGGCTTAGTGAGCACGGGGCCCTTGTCTAGGCATACCCTTCCCACATAGGGCGAACAGCAAAACACACAAGATGATGGACGGAATGTTGCACAATGGCAAACATTCACCCCCAGTCACAGATCTGGGTTTAATCCATCGTTATTTTGCTCACCAAGCCAGACATGGCCATATGCAAATCAGTCTTAACCCTGTGCCTCATGAGAAACAAAGTATCCAGTAAAAGCTTCCTATCAAAGGAAAAGGATCTCACCGGAGTAATTCTACTGATGGCGGGAATATCCAACAGCAGCAGACCATGGTCCCCCATAATCCTCGGCGACACCTGCATCTTATCCCCCAATGTAACTGCCCTTGACATAAAACCATAATCCAGCCGGACCAGTTTATTGTGTGGATATGAATAAAATGTATATCCTGGATCCGGATAGTTCAGATTATGCCTCACATCAACCAATCCATGGTCTGCCGCTAGCTGCTGCAATGACCTCAAAACATTAGGTTTTCCACCCCTGTATTTGTTGTTATTTAACTCCGATTCCTGGCAACCCAAGTGAATGTTGAAGTCACCACATAAAATCAAGGGAGTAGGCCATGATGCCAATTCAACATTCAGCCCTTCCAATACTGATGCATCATCTAAGTTCACCCATAGACTGTACACAAAACAAACTTGGCAGCCCCTACCACACATTCCGTGATAACCCATCTACCATGAATATCAGCCAATATCCTCCCCGATCCCTGAATCCACTGTCTCACCAAGATAGCCACTCCCCTGTTTGTGGTAGCCTGTAATGAACCAGCAATCCATGTATAGCTGAGCTGGTTCAAAACCTTCCGTTTGCCCCACGGTTTATGTTTTTCCTGTCGACATAGAATTTCAGGTTTCATTAACCGTAGATCCACTTCTACCCGCTGCCTTTTTCCACTACTGTTCAGGCCAAATACAATGAATGACCATAAACGTATCACTAAAGATGTCATCCTACCCCCATACCTTACTGCAGCATGTCTCTTTTACTAATATTAACAAACATAAAGCCATCCAACATCCTCATGATATGGATTGATCTTTTCTCCCCAGAAGCATACCACACCCCATCACTATCACCACACCCTCTCACCACAACACAACTCTGTGCGCCCCTACCACCCTGCCCCCCTCACCCACTAACCCCTCTACCCCCCCACAAACAAGGCAGTAGGACCCAAGATCCCGTGAGATGGGAAGCTCGCCTGCCACCCGGTACAACCCCACCTCGATATGCCTAGCGTACCCACCAAAAGAAACCCAAAAATCCTATCTCAGAATCTCACTACTGTGTTATTCCAGAAATTAAAAACCTAATCATTAAATATCTACCCTATAAGTAGGCATTTTAACAACCCAGAGATACGGATTCTCGTGTCTGAAAGCTGCCCCTACAGTGAATGTAAATATGCCTTAGCTTGCACCTCTGATGAAAAAAAGCGTGTTTGCTCCTTGTGCACTATTTTTAACGTTGCGGTGTTCAACAGAAAAGACTGTGCGCCCTTGCCTTGGAATGATGTGATTAATTGGTGGAGTTTCCAATGTTTTTCCACCATTTGGTGGCAAAAATCAGATCTAACAAAAAACTGGAGGGCTTATTTATGAGTCTTTGCGTCACTTTTGCGCTGCTGGTGCGTCACTTTTTGTGATGCACCAGCGGCTTAAATAATGAGCCATGTTGCGTCATATTTACAAAGTGATGCATCTAGGTAGATGCGTCACTTTGTAAAACCCTGCACCACATTATACCTGCGCCAAGCATAATGTATGCAGGGTGGGCGTTCTGACTCAAGAAAGGGTCGTAAAAGTGATGCAGTGAAATCTATAAGATTTTTCTGCACCACTTCTAGGACGCAAATGCATCAATATCTGACCTGGGCACATTTCACATGGAAATGCATCATTTTTGCGCCAACAGATACTTCAGAAATACTGACGTATCTGTAACGCAACATGATGCGTAATGCTGTAAATATGACGGATACAGCATGTTGCACGGAGGGCGCAATGAAAAGTGACCCATCGCTGTTTTCACACAGCTATGCATCACTTTCATAAATGAGGCCCCGGGTACCCTTCCATGCCCGCTTCCTATCAGGCAGTGCTAAATCATATACTGCCTTGCGAGCCAGGAAATGATTTAGGCAGATCAAAGTAGTCCTGGGCTTAGCAGAATGCCCTGCTTTAACAGGTGGTTTTTAGGTTGAAATCTTTTTATTTGCAATTCGTAAACAAAGGCCAACAGTGCGATACAGGCATATTCTCCAACGCAAATCTGATATGCCATCAATGGGATGCAAATAATAAAGACCCCCGTCCACCAACTTAAAGGCTAGTGCAAGACAGGCCTACCCTTCTTCTGCCCTCTAGGCATCGTTAGACTGTCCCCCAGGGGGGGCTGAAAGGCGCAGCAAGCGGAGGTATCTCAGACAGGTGCCAGAGGTCTGTAAAAGTGGAACCCTTCCAAGCTAGCGTGAGAGTCATCTTCTCCATCCCCAGCACCTGCCACAAATGCTGCAGCCAGCCAGAGAATGTGGGGGTGCGAGTGGTCGGCCACTGGACCAGGATGTTTTGCGTAGCTGAACCTAAAGCAATTGCCATCTGGTTACCCCTATGTGAACGGAGCGGATATGTGAGGGTTTTCGGGAGGCCCAGGAGGACATAGCTTGGAAAGCGTGGGAGCTGAGTGTTGAAGTGTTTGTCTATTTCATCAAGGACCTGCGCCCAATATGTATGTAGCTGTTCACAGTCCCATAAAAGGTGTACTAGCATGCCTTGTTTCCCACAACCCCACCAAGAGTCTGCACTTTGTTGAGGGTTCATTGTGTGAAGGCGGTCGGGCGGGTAATACATATATGTGGTCACCTTAGTCAAAGTCTCAGTCAATCCCATGATGCACGCTGAGTGGTGGGCTCTGTGATATGTCCCTTCTAATTCTTTGTGACTGAGGGCCCGACCTAGGTCCCGCTTCCAGAGCGTACGCCCCATGTTATATATATGTGCATGGGTAGCCAGCAACATTTTGTATAAATCTGAAATCAGCTTTTTATCAGAAGTGCGTGTAAGTAGCCATTTTTCATATGGTGTGAGAACAAGCTGTGCTTGCGGCTGTACGAATGGGTGAAGGGCCCAGTGATGAATTTTAAGGTAATGGGATCATTCAGATTCCGGAATCCCATATATTGAATGAACCTGAGGGCAGGTAAGAATCCCATCTAGGTCGAATAGATGCCCCAGGGATCGACAATCCATGGCACGTCAGCTCATAAAAGCAATCTCACTCATCCCCAGTTGAAAGTTAGGGTTGTTGCAGAGCGGTGAGAGGGGAGATGGGCAGGTAGTCAAATTGCACCTCTGACAGGTCTGTTCCCAGGCCTTCAGGATCATTCTGGTAACATGAGAGGCATAGAGATTAGCCGGCATGTGAGCCTTATGCAGGAAGGGGATCCTTTGTAAAGGTGTGGCCGCCACTGCTTGGTCCTGGAACAGCCCATGTTTCTCAGATTCGGGTCTGCTCCATTCAACCAGATGACGAAGCTGAGTCGCCTGGAAGTAGCGCCAAAGCTCCGGGACCCCTAGTCCACCCTCCTCCGGGGGTAGCATCATTATGGATCCCTTCATGCTGGGTCGACGGCCCGCCAGATGAACTGCAACAACTCCTACTGGATATGCTTGATCCATCCCTGGGGTGGTCAAAGAGGTAAGGTTTGGAAGACATAAAGTATTTGGGGAAGGACCGTCATCTTTATGGCAGCCACTCTCCCCAGCCAAGAGATCGGGAAATGTTTCCACCATCGTAGCTCCACCCGGATCTGCTTTTGCAGCTTGGCGTAGTTGGTGGTAACCACCACCAGCAACGTAGGTGCCGGCAGGATGCCTAGGTAGGGAACAATTCCCTCTGCCTATTGAAGGGGGTGCGTGGAACGTAAGTGCTCCAGAGTCGGGGTGACATTGAGAGGTTGAGGGCTACCGACTTCTCTACGTTGACTTTAAAGCCCGACACCCGAGCAAAGTGGTCCATTTCCCCCTTGAAAGCACTCAGAGCCAGGGCGGGATTGGAGAGGGATATCAAGATATTATCAGCGTAGAGGCAAATGGTGTGGGTATCACCCCCAAATTTAATCCCAGTGATAAGAGAGTTGCGCCGAACACTTTGGGTGAAAGGCTCCATGTAGAGCGCAAAGAGCAGGGGAGAAAGAGAACACCCCCAAGCCTTGTGCCCCTGGCAATAGGGAGGCAGGCCGATGTGTGCCCGTTAACTCGACCAGAGACTGAGGGGCGCCGGTAACAGTTAAAGATGAGAGTTCGAAACCTCTCTCCCAACCCTTTGTGAATTAGTACCCACTCCAGGAATGGCCAGTGGACCCTATCGAAGGCCTTTTCAGCATCTATGGTGAGAAGCCTGTATTCCCCAGGGACCCGGGAGGCCTACTCGATCAGATGGAGCACCCGGTTAGTGTTGTACCTGGTCTGCCTTTGGGGGATAAACCCCACCTGGTCGGGTCAATGAGTCCTGGCATGTAGGGCACAAAACAGGAAGCTAAGATCCCTGTGAAAAGCTTGAGATCTATGTTGAGTAGGGATCTAGGGCGATATGCCCCGCAGTTAGTCTTGCCCTTTCCGACCTTCGGAATGACCATGATGACTGCCTTTAACATGTCCTCCGGGATAGCCCCGGTCAGCGCAAAGGAGTTAAAGAGGAAAGTTAGGAGGGGTGCCAGTGTTGGACAGAAGGTTTTATAAAAGGCGGCCGTGTAGCCGTCAGGACCGGGGGATTTAGAAAAGTTTAAGGCGAGAAATCGCCGCTGTGACCTCCTCTACTCGAATCTCCCTCTCCAAATGGTCAGTCTGTGTCTGCGTGATGGCGAGGAGGTGTGGCCGCTGCAATGTAAGCATCGCTGAGCGAGCTGTCCAGAGTTTGTGCCACGTATAGTTGGGCATAAAAGTCATGGAAGGTAGCTGCGATGTCCGCATCATCAGACACCACTCACCCCCATCAACGCGTAGTTCATGAACCCCCTGTTGCTGTCTAGTTTCACGCACTTTGTGAGCAAATAACCAGCCACACCGGTCCCCCGTGTAAAAGGTCTGTCACAGGCGAAGAGCTGCATACTCCGCCCCTGGTGCATCTGTTCTAACTCCCGAGTTCGCTGCGTGAGATCTTCCCTTTTACACCCTGCGGTCGGAGTTATCGGCCTTCCAATAGCGATGAATTCTCCCATCAGCACTGCCTTTGGCTCTGCCCATTGTGTAGAAAGTAAAGTGTCAAGGTTTTCGTTGTGTAACAAGAAATCGTCTAGCGCGCTCTGCACCTGTTTGACTACATCCGCTTGGTGGAGGAGAGTGTCGCGCAAGCGCCATTGGCGGGACGGTCGCTGCAGTGGGGGAAGTGTAAGGGTAACTACACCCGTGACGTGATCGGAGAGAGAGGTGGTCAAGATCCCTGACCCCACCATCAGGGTCTGACGAGCCTTCGAACCAAGTATAGTCAAGGCGAGCATATGTTATGTGCACACACAAGTAAAATGAATATTCACAGCTATTTGGGTGGGAGGAATGCCACAGGTCCACTATCCCAAGCTCCCTCAGCCTGTCCAGACCGGATTCTATGCTCTTCTATTGGCCTCAATCAGTGCTTTGTGCGAGAACTTTTCCTGTCCCTCGTTGGGGGCATAGATAGACCCTATGATGAATGTCAACCCCGGATAGCAAATTGATAGGTCTCCCCCTGATCTCACCCTCTTTCTCAAGAACCCTACCCCGAAAAGAACGGGAAACCAAGATTGCCACCACTGCTGTTTTGGAAGAGCTGTAGGAAAAGAACTGGGTGGGGAATAGGCAGGATTTTAGGCGATAACAGTTCCGGGCCAGTATGTGCGTCTCCTGAAGGAGGCTAATATCCGCTTGCAAGTAGGTAGGAAAGGACCGCCCTCCGCTTGATGGGATTGTTAAGCCCCCGCACGTTCTGGGTAAGAATACGGAGCTTTGTGGGTATCATCTAGGGGGCAAGAGACCGAATAGACAGAGCTGAGTGCCAGGATCTGACAAGTAGGGAGGTGTATGTAGCAAGGGCAGCCTAGCAGAGCCAAAATTGAATAAAAGTGGACAGAGGTCCCCAAAAAAGCAAAAAAGAAAGAAAACCCCCCAGAAAAAACAAGAACCAGAACGTCGTGAAGGAATAGAAAGTCCGTCCTGTCCCCTGTGGGTGACAGAAGGCCAAGTCCCCCAATAGGTGGTTTTTAAACGGAAAACAATGTGCCCTTTGAATGTTATGGTCCCAGTTCCACACTGATAATTCCGGAAAGGCCTCAACAAATAAATCCACCACAAATTTCTGTATCTCCTATCCCTCAATTCCCACTGGAATGCCCACGATTCTCAAGTTATTACTCCGCTGGTGGTTCTCTAAGTCAGCCAGTTTCCATTGGGTGTCATCCTTATTTGCACGCATGGCTTTCGTAATGGATCTTTGGGCTGCCACTTCATCCTCGTGGGTGGATATGCACTGCTCTGCTTTGTTAATCCTTTCTGCATATTCGGTATAGGATTTTGTGATCCTCTAACTGTGTTCTGAACTTTCTGGCAGGCACCCTGCGTTTTCTGGCTCTCCATTTAGGTCCCTTCTCTGTGATCCATTATGCCTTGGTATATCACTGCCAAGTATATCTCTTGATCTAGTTTTTCCGGTGGGGCTTCTGCTGTGTAATTGGAGGCGGACCCCACATCGAGGGTCAGCCCAGGTGAAAGAGAATAGTCCCTTAGCAAAGTGCCTGTATCCTCTGGTTGTATTGCCTTTTCAGTGGGTGCCTGCTTCTTACGCACGGTCATCTGGCCCATATTGATGTTGCCACTGTCATCTTGCTCAAGTAGCATGCTGCTCATCTCGCTGCCACCACTACCAGATGATTCTCTACCCGAACGTCTTTTAAGGCCAGCCTCCACGTCGTCTGATGAGTCAGAGGGATCCGACATTGAGAAGACTTTTTTCCCAGAGTAGCTGTCCTTCCCTAACCTTCGGTATTCCATCCACCGTGGAAATTTCAGGTTTCAAACCTAGGACAAACTGAGACACAATTCCCATATACTTCTCCTCAGGATATTCACATTCACTGTGCTGTTTAAACATCTACACATCCTTTAGTAATACTCATTAACTGTCTCCTTCATCTCTTGTGTAGTTCTCTTAATCTTTAACTACTCAGTGCCTCTGGGAGGTATTTTTCCTTTCAAAAAAGTCATTACTGCTTCATATTTTTCCATCACCAAGGGTGTTGATGCATCAGTTTCTCTTTCCCCTTGTGGTTCTGCTTTCGGCCACAGTACTTCTACCTTACATTGTGCCCTTAAATCAGCTGGAACCACAATGCCAAGCAATGCATTCAAGTCTCTCAACAACACCTTCGTAATATTTATAAACATTTCCACTTGGTGTACTACTGCCCAGGCTTGTCTCTCAATTTCAGAAAATTGTTCGCAAATGCTGTCAAATCACCTTTAATCCAGAGGACGTGTACATAGTTACCTCCAACTACTTCCCTCAATGTATATACATCCACCTTATCCATCCGATTCTGCTTACCCTCTGTTTCCCTCTTTTTCTTTCCAAGCTTCTTTGCTCATCTAAGTTCCAATTTCTCTACATTCTTCCTTTTCGTACCCAATTATGCTGGTACATCTCCATCCTCCTTGCCAATTAACTCATTAGGAGCCAAGGGAGTCATAAAGGCTAAGGTTCTCCTCCATCTACTAATGTGTGCATATCTTGTGGGGGTCTCTGCAAAACTTGCTGTGAAGTTTGGGTTGTTGGTACATTTCCACCAACTGGTGTCATTAAGACCTTTGACCTCCTCTCAAATTGGGGTGGTGCAGTAGAAACCACTCATGGCACAACTGGATCAGTATCAATGGGAACCACCAGCCGCGGTCCGTGCAGTTAACCGTGGTGGGGCCACGTGGGAGGGGGGGATATTTTTGAGTGACGATGCCGAGGAAAAATTAATTATTTCTTTAATTTTCCCTCGGCATCGTCCCTCGAAACACCCCACGTGGGCCCATCACTGTTATCTGCATGGACTGCGCCGGGGAACCACATCTATTGGCCGCCTGTAATATCTGTAAGGGTCGTTCGACTGAAAGTTGAACAGATTCCACTGTAGCAGTAGCTATTGTCTGACACGCACTAGCACTTATCTCTCCTGGTCAGTATATTTTTCTGGTGGTGGTCAGGAAGACAGAGTTTATTCTAATATTTCATCACTTGAATCAGTATTTGACTCATCCTCCTCTCGCTTAACCTTGTCCTTCTTTATATTTCCTGATTTGAGAACTGGATATATTCTGGTTCATTCAGTAATAACTTTTCTCCACCTATGCTGATCTTCATCCCATAGAGCCTTTCCATAATTTCGCCATGCTCTTCCTGTTTTTCTGTGATATTTTTCTTTCTCTTTTCCATCGCAACAATCATATTGCATAGGCAGGCAGGCAATGGTCCTAGGGACCACTGCCTGTCCTTAAAAAATGAAAAAAAAGCATTTCATTTTTTTTTTTAAATGCATCGCATTTTCCTTTAAGGAAAACGGGCAGCATTTAAAAAAAAAAGAAACTGCTTTATTTAAAAGCAGTTCCAGACATGGAGGTCTGCTGAGCCCAGCAGGCCACCATACATGGGAGCACCAGCTATTCCTAATGGCGTCGCAAAGTTCCTCATTTAAAAAAAAGTTTTATATAGCGCAAACTAGACCCGAGAAATCGGGTATCAGATCGCTTTACATAGCAACAGTTTTGTTACAGAAGGACACATTAATTTTTTTGTTAGGTACCCGGAGATTAAGTGATTTGCCCAGAATCACATGATGTTGAGTATCGTTGCCGAGACTCGAACCCGGTTCGCTAGCGTCGAGGTTGACCGCTCTAGCCGCAATGCAACATCTCAACCACATTAGGAATCTCACACAGTGTCTCTGACACTGTTGTACATTGATGTTTGCAACTCGCCAATTGCGACTTGCAATTTAATGCAATTTGCGAGTTGCATACATCAATGGTCGAACATCTGGCCCTAAGACGTCTAACTCACTCCTCACAACAGCTCATCATCCTTCACATTTTCCTTCGCTACCACACACTCTTTTAATTAGCCTCTGAAATAACTCCTTGATTGTTCTCCTAGGAAAATTAAGTGTAACAATCACTCAAGAATAGTCCACACACGTAACTGACTTCTCGACCAGTGAACATTCACACAAATAAATGCAGCTTCACCCGTTTCCGCAATAAGGTTCCACCAACAATAACAGAGATTAATCAAACACAACAGTTTGTTACCGATGGAAGTGATGGTGCCTTACACTTCACATCAACTTTTCCTGAAAACAATTTTGCATATTTATTATTATTATCCCTGTATCTTTTGAGTTCAATGAGCCTGAAATCAACTTCTCTTCTTCAAAAACTTTTCAATACTTCTTGTTACTCACACAAACCAACCTGAAAAGAAAAAGACACATACGGCTCAATGCGAGTATGACCGAATGATATTGGGAAGCATCGTAATCAGTCGTCCGGACTCACATGACCCTATACATTTGGAAACTATTCTAGAACCCATTAGTTCAGGACAGTTGCCTAACAACATCTTAATTGTGCCCTGAGTGTGGTGTAACACTACAATGAACAATGAGGGGAACGCTAATTGTGGACTGCATGTACCATGATGCAAAGGAGCAAACTTTTCTGGGAAGTGATGTAGTGTCTGGCCACACTCTTTTCCCTGCCCAAACTGATTTTCATGACCTCCTCCACCATTCATCTCACGCTCCCAATGTCCCTTTTTGCAAAGGTTTTGCTCCAGGCCATTGATTACACTTCATCCGGCCTGAGCTGGAGAGTATGGCCTAGGTGCGGAGATTACAGCCAGAGCCGGAGAGTTAGGCTTGAGCCAGAGAGTAAGGCTTAAGCAGGATATTCCGGCCCGACTGCGGACATAAACATATGGCTTGTAATTAACCTCTGTGAAGTACAAAAGTTGTAAAGTTAGAATTTTGTCTCAGATTGCCTTTGTGAATCGGGCCGAAGTTTTTCTGCAACTCATTTTAATTAGCATAAGGCTGTAGCTGACCTGTCAGCTCACTTATAGACCCCCACATAACATTTATGTACAATAATAAAAAAAAATCTTCATTATACATGTTTAGGCCTTACCTCTGTTGAGCTTCAACCTTGTTTCAATTTAATGTCAAGTGAAGGGGAAAACATTTTAATGAAGCCTGGATAGGGTGAAGCAATTGTATAGTTGGCCAGACCTCTAATTAGTTCACAAACCTGATGTAGAAAAAGCAAATATTTTCGGAGTTGGCAAGAATGCAGACACAGGGGCATATTATCAAGAGGGTTTATCTCCTTTTTTTGGCTTTAAAAGCCAAGAAAGCAGAGATAAAATGATCTCCCTATTACCAAGCTGTCGCTAACACCAGTTAGCGACAGCTAGTAGGAGATAGCGACCATCTTGGGCCCCGCTTTGCATGTGAGTGAAATTTATCACTAATGACATGCAAAGTGGGCGTGCCAAGATGTTAGCGACTGGAAACAGTCGCTAACATCGCTATCTCCTATTACCAACTTTTGGAGATATTCGCGCTAAGCGCGAATATCTCCAAAAGCTAACACCTGCCCCAGAGCAGTTCTTAGCCATGTTATCCAATGGTAGGTGGATAACATGGCTAAGAGCATTAGCTCGGTAATGCATGAATATCGCTGACTTTTCAGCGATATTCATGCATTTCGGACGATTTTTATCGCTTAGGAGATAAACCTTGATAATAGCAAGGTTCTTAAGCGATAAAAATCGCCACAGCACGGCGATAAAAATATTGCCGCTAAGCCAACATAGCGATAATTATCGCTAGTTGTTGGTAATATGCCCCACAATTCTTTACCGTTTATATGTGTTTATGGGAATAAAGTGCTAGTAAGCATACCATCGTTCAAAAATGCATGTTTGCTTGACACCTATTTTTAAAAGTACTTTTACATAATTGATTGTTGATGATTTCTTTATCTTTAAAGAATATGGGCCATACAATACGATCAATGTTTAGTTGACAACCTGATATATGCACTGCATACATGTGCACTTTAGAGTGCTTTTTGACGCTTTCATCAAAATGGCCTGTGTAGCTACATGAACAGGAGCCGTGAAAAGAATAATCTTACTGAAAACAGAATCAAACTACATGATTCAAGAAACAATGACCCGTTTTACTATCTGACCAATCCAAAGTTGATAACCTGTACTAGTTTCTTTTAAGAAGTCAAGGCAGCCACCCCATCTAGTTTTTACAGAGCATAAAGCAAAAATCACATCAATACAACGGCAGCTCCTCTGCGGCAGTGCAGCTGAATAACATAAATGTTGCCTGTCAGAGAGTCGTTTTGATGGATGGCTCTGTGATGGTAATGCAGGTGATGCTATCTTCTACTGGGGAAATATTAGAAAATAGCTTTTTTTATTTTATTTAAAATTACATTTGAAATTCACATTTTAGCCAGGTACTTCCCAGCTATATTATATTGTCATATACAAATTCAGGCAACATTCAAAGGGCACAAAGACAGTCTCACTGGACTTCTCTCCTACCATGATGCAAGCTTTTATTTTTTGCTGTTTTATATAGAGTAGGTACAGGGAAATTGACTGATGTGCCCAGATTTACAGTGTGTTGAGCCGAAGGAGACTCGAACCTGGTCTACTGTTCCAAAGTCAACAGCTCTGGCTGCTACACCATATCCTCACCCCTTTGCAAAAAAGAAAACCTTTCTTGAGCAAGGTGAAAAATATTTTTTTTTACATATGTTTCATTTGTAAAGGGTGAACCCAGCTAAAAGGTGCTGGGTTTTGAGATTAGAAATGAACCTTTTCTGCATTGTGACAAGCGTTCTTTAAAGAAGTGTGTTTACAGCTGTTTCCTAAAATTAAGACGGGTTAGTGTTTCCTAATTAGCACAGGGAATCTAGTTCCAGATGCCGACTTTTTTTTTCTCTAGTCTGATTATGTTATGATTGTGGGTTCTCCAGGCACCACCATGGATGGTAACATTTTCAATCAGATAGGTGTGTGCGGCAGTTTTTAGGTCGAGCTAGCAGCTCGCTTGCGCTGCTCTACGTGCCCTGCTGTGTATCCAGTGTATGGGCATTCAGCACGCCCTTAGCTTTTGATTGGCTTCTTCATGTGCTTTTCAAAACTCCTTTGTTTGAATTGGTTTATAGCTTACATTTGTCTCTCCTTTTGCTGGTTTGATCACGCCCTGGAGACTGTTCCTGTTACATGCATTATTTAATGGGTTATATAGTTTACTATTGCGCAATATGTATTTGCAAAATTCCACATCCACAGCGTGCACTCCCTGCAGCCTTGCTGGTACGCACATCCGTGCCTCAAACAAGCTGTTTATTACTAAAAAGCTGTGCTAATGCATTAAAGGTAGAGGGGAGTTTTATATTGCAGCTTGCAGCTGATGTTCCTTTCTGTTCACAAAGCTCCCCTATTCTTAATGTTGCCCAGGGCGGCCAGTACTCTACAGCTGCTGGGACAGGGGAAAACACTATTGTTTCTACTTATGGACTGGGATGACGTCAGCAGCCAGGTGCTGGTAACCACCTCTTCTTCCGCCAACAAATGTTTCTTCTTGGTTTGGGTCCTTAGCCTGTATAATGTTGGCCTCTGGTGCTGGCCGTCCCGGGTCCTAGCTCTTCCAGTTTTTCTAAGTCTTCTTGCTGGACATGGATCGCATCGACTGCCATAGTTGGCATTTGCAAATCCTGGCACCAACAGCTACTCTCGTCGGTATGGTACCTTTTTCTGCAGTGCTGTCAACTGCTTCTGTCGTCCCATTGGTAATTCCTCATTCTAAGTCCTCTAGGCAGTGCTGATAGCTGCTTCTCTGGTCCCAGTGGTAAATCCGCATTCTAAGTCCTCTAGACAGTGCTGCTAGCTGCTACTCTGGTCTCATCGAAAGTTCCTTATTCTAAGGGCCTTTTTACGAGTTTAGTGCTGCTAGCTGCTTCTCTGGTCTCAACAGTAATTCCTCATTCTAAGTCCTCTAGATAGTTCAGCTATCTGCTTCTCTGGTCTCATTGGTAATTCCTCATTCTATGTCCCACATTTTAAGACCTTAGTCGGTGCTGCTGCTGTGTCTCTGGGTGCAGTGGTAATTCCTCATTCTCAGTTTTCTAGGCAGTGCTGCTAGCTGCTTCTCTGGTCTCAGTGGTAATTCCTCATTCAAAATCCTCTAGACATTGTTGCCAGCTGCTACTCTGGTGCCATTGATAATTCCTCATTCTAAGTCTTCCATACAGTTATGCTAGCTGCTACTCTCATCTCATTGAAAATTCCTCATTCTAAGGGTCTTTTTATGAGTTTGGTGGTCTGACTGCCGTAGAACCAACTATGTCCCCGCCCGTAACCCACAGCGTTGGCGTTTTTAAATACCACCGTATCACGAGTAGTCCACGCTGCCGGCCGTGTGGAGGCAGGTATCTTGCGGCGTGGTGAGTACTTTTTCCAAATATATAGATGCCTACATGAGAATTTTGACTGCATATGTGTTGGATGCACACATATGCATGGAAAATGTGGAAAAATACCATATACTCATTACTTGGGCTCAGCCCATTTGTGGTCAGTCCTAGCAATGGGTATGTGATATGATAGAGTTTCATCCCTATGTCGGCCCACACATGGCCGTAATCCTCGGGGTGCAGATCCTGCTGGGTAGGAGGGACCTGGAAACAGGGCTCCATGTCAGACTCTGCCTGGAAGAAGAAGAAAAGGGTGAGTATGCACTGCAAATCTTCAACACCGCCACCTTGAAGCAGATGGTCACACCACCACAGTCTGCTCATGGATCAGGCAACTCATAATAGGCACAGAGGTGCAGCCCGTCCGTACCGTCCTTTGGTGGCTGCCTTTCCCCAACCGCAAACACAGCGGTCTGCTGGCGGTCTTGGTGCTCCAGGGGTAGACTTACCCAAGACAATTTGTTCAACTCGTAATACGGCTGTAGGACCACCAAGCTCTCCAAGCTTGGACCCCCGATACGGCAATCCATGGGACCGCCAAACTCGTAATACGGCCCTAAGTCTTCCAGATAGTGCTGCTAGCTTCTTCTCTGATTCTGTTGCTAATTCCTAATTCGAAGTCCACTAGACAGTGCTACCAGTTGCTCCTCTGGTCAAAGTGGCAATTCCTCATTCTAAGTCCTTTAGATAGTGCTATTAGCTGCTTATCTGGTACTGTCAGTAAGTCCATCATTCTAAGACCTCTAGGCAGTGCTGAAGCTATGTCTCTGTTCCAGGTGGTAATTTTCATTTCTCAGCCCTCTAGGCAGTGATGCAGCTATGTCTCTGTTCCCAGTGGTAATTCCTCAGTGTTAGTCCTTTAGACAGTACCTCTAGCTGCATCACTGGTTCCAGTGATAATTCCTCAGTCTTCGTTTTCTTGATAGTGCTGCTGGCTGCTTCTCTGGTCCTGTTGGAAATTCCTCATTCTAAGTCCTCTAGACAGTGCTGCTAGCTGCAACTCTGGTCCCGTTGGCAATTCCTAATTCTAAATTTTCTAGGAAGTGCTGCAAACTGCTTCTCTTGTCCAGTAGGGAATTCCTCGTTGTAAGTCCTTTAGGCAGTGCTAATAGCTGCTTCTCTGGTCAAAGTGGTAATTCCTCATTCTAAGTCCTCTAGCAGTGCTGCTAGCTGCTAATCAGGTCCCATTGATAATTCCTCATTCTAAGTACTGTAGGCAGTGCTGGTAGATGCTTCTCTGAGTTTGTTGGTAATTCCTCATTCTAAGACTTCCAGACAGTGCTGCTCACTGTTACACTGGTCCCCTTGCTAATTCCTTATTCTAAGTCTTTCGGACAGTGATGCCTCATTCTAAGTCTTTTAGTGAGTGACACTAGATGATTCTCTAGTCCTAGTGGTAATTCCTTATTCTTGGTCCTCTAGGCAGTGCCGCTAGCTGCTTCTCTGGACATGGTGGAAATTCCTCATTCTAAGTTCTCTAGGGAGTGCTGCTGTTGTATCTCTGGTCACAGTGGTAATTGCTCATTCTTAGTCCTCTAGGCAGTGCTGATAGCTTCTTCTCTAGTCCCACCAGTAATTCCTCATTCTAAATTCTCTAGGCAAAGTTGCTAACTGATTATCTGGTCCCAGTGGTAATTCCTCATTTCAAGTCCTCTAGACAGTGCTGCTAGCTGCTACTCCGGTCCCATCCGTAATACCTGATTCTAAGCCTTCTAGTCAGTACTGCTAGTTACAACTCTGGCCCATTGGTTATTCCTCCTTCTAATCCCTCTAGACAGTACTGCTAGCTGCTTCTCTGCTCTCATCAGTAATTCTTCATTCTAAGTTTTCTAGACAGTTCTGCAGCTGCTTCTCTGGTCCCGCTGGAAATTCCCACATTTGAAGTCCTCTAGAATGTGCTGCAGTTGTTTTTCTGGTCCCAGTGGCAATTGTTCATCCTAAGTTTAATAGTCCTGCCAGCTGCATCTCTGGTCATTCTAAATCCGCTACGCAGTGATGCTTTCTGCTACTCTGATCCTGTCTGTAAGTACTGATTCTAAGTCATTTAGGCAGTGCTGCAACTGTATCTCTGGTTACAGTGGTAATTCCTCATATGTAATCCTCTAGGCAGTGCTGCTACCTGCTTCTCTGGTCCCGTCGGTAATTCCTCATTCTAAATACTCTACGCATTGCCGATGGCAGGTTCTCTTGTCCCAGTGGTAATTCTTTATTCTAAGATCTCTAAACTGTGCTGCTAGCTGCAACTCTGGTCCCATCAGTAATTCACCATTCTAAATCCTCTAGACAGTGCTCAGCTGATTTGCTGGTCACGTCAGATAGTCCCACATTTGAAGTCCTCTAAACAGTGCTGCAGCAGTGTTTCTGTTCCCAGTGGCAATTCCTCATTCTTAGTCCTGTAGGCAGTGCTGCTAGCTGCTTCTATGGTCCTGCCAGTAACTTAACCAATTCTAAATCCTCTAGGCACTGCAGCAAATGTGTCTCTGGTCACAATGGTAATTCCTCATTCTTAGTCCTCTAGATAGTTCAGCTACCTGCTTCTCTGGTCTCATTCGTAATTCCTCATACTGTGCCCTCTAGACAGTGCTGCAGCTGTTTTTCTGGCCCCATTGGAACTTACCACATTTTAAGCCCTTTAGGCTGTATTGCTACTGAGTCTCTGTTTCCAGTGGTAAATCCTTGTTCGAAGTCCTCTAGGCATTGCTGCTAGCTGCTTCTCTGGTCTTAACAGTAATTCTTCATTCTAAGTCCTCTAGATAGTGCTGCTAGCTGTTTCTCCTGTCTCATCAGCAACTCCTCATTCTAAGGTCTAGACAGTGCTGCAGCTGTTTCTCTGGTCCAAGTGGAAATTGTTCATTCTAGGTCCAGTAGGAAGTGCTGCTAGCTGCATCTCTGGTCCCAGAGGTAATCCCTCATTCTAAGTTCTCTAAGTAATGCTGCAGCTGTATCTCTCATCACAAAGGTAATTCTGCATTCTTAGTCCTCTAGACAATGCTGCTAGCTGCTTCTCTGGTCCTGTTAGTAACGCCCTCATTCTAAATCCTCTAGGCAGTAGTGCAGCTGTGTCTCTGGTCACAGTGGTAATTCATCATTCTGAGCCCTCTAGGCAGTGTTGCTAGCTGCTTCTCTGGTCCCAGCAGTTTATTCCTTATTCTAAGTTGGCTAGACAGTACTGCCAGCTGCTTCTATGGTCCTGTGAGTAACTCCCTATTATAAATCCTTTAGGAGCTGTGTCTCCGGTCAAAATGGTGATTCATTATTCTAAGTCCTCTAGACAGTGCTGCTAGCTTCCTCTCTGGTTTATTCCTCATTCTAAGTCCTCTAGGTAGTGCTGCAGCGGTATCTCTGATCACAGTGGTAATTCCACATTCGTAGTCCTCTAGGCAGCGCTTCGAGCTGCTTCTCTGGGCCCATCAGTAACTCTTAATTCTAAGTCCAATAGGCAGTGCTGCTAGCTGCTTCTCTAGTCTCATTGGTAATTCCTCATTCTAAGTCCTCCAGACAGTGCTGCTAGCTGCAACTCTGGTCCCGTTGGCAATTCCACATTCTAAATTCTCTAGGAAGTGCTGGTAGCTGCTTCTCCAAGTAATGTAGACAGTGCCTCTGCTGCTTCTCTGGTCCCGTTGGTAATTCTTTAGTTCTGTCAGTAATTCCTCATTCTAAGTCCTCTAGACAGTGTTGCAGCTGCTTCTTTCGTCCCAGTGGTAATCCCTCTGGTCCCGTTTGTAATGACCTCATTTTAACTCCTCTAGACAGTGCTTCTAGCTACTTCTCTGGTCTCATCTGTAATTTCTCAATCAAAGTCCTCTACACAGTGCTCCAGCTGCTCGTCTGGTCCCGTTGGTAATTCCCGCATTTTAAGTCCCCTAGGCAGTGCTGCAGCTGTGTCTCTGTTCCCAGTGTTAATTCCTCATTCTTGGTCCTCTAGGCGGTGCTGATAGCTACTTCTATGGTCCCGTCGGTAATTCCTCATTCTAAATCCAAATCCTTGGTAATTCTCATTCCAAGTAATGTAGACAGTGCTGCTAGCTGCTTCTCTGGTCCCGTTGGTAACTACCACATTTTAAGTCCTCTAGGTAGTGCTGCAGCCAATTCTTTGGGTCTGTCAGTAATTCCTCATTCTAAGTCCTCTAGACACTGTTGCAGCTGCTTCTTTCGTCCCAGTTGTAATCTCTCTGGTCCCGTTGGTAATTACCTCATTTTAACTCCTCTAGCCAGTGCTTCTAGCTGCTTCTCTGATCTCATCTGTAATTTCTCATTCAAAGTCCTCTACATAGTGCTGCAGCTGCTCGTCTGGTCTTATTGGCAATTCCCGCATTTTAAGTCCCCTAGGCAGTGCTGCAACTGTGTCTCCATTTCAGTCGGTAATTCCTCATTCTAAATCCTCTAGGCAGTGCTGTGAGCTGCTTCTCTAGTCTCATCGGTAATTCCTCATTCCAAGTAATGTAAACAGTGCTGCAGCTGCTTCTCTGGTCCAGTTGGTAAATCCCACATTTTAAGTCCTTTGGGCAGTGCTGCTAGCTGCTTCTCTGGTCCAGTCGGTAATCTCTCACTCTAAGTCTTCTAGGTAGTGCTGCAGCTGTGTTACAGTCCCCAGTGGTAATTCATCATTGTAAGTCCTCTAGACATTGCTGCTAGCTGGCTCTCTGGTCCTGTCATTAACTCCCCCATTCCAACTCTTCTAGGCAATGCTGCAGCTATGTTCCCAGTGGCTATTCCTTATTCTTATACCTCTAGGCAGTGTGGCCAGCTGCTTCTCTGATCCAGTCAGTAAATCCCCCATTCTAAGTCCCCTAGGCAGTGCTGCAGCTATGTCTCTGTTCCCAGTGGTAATTCCTCATTTTAAGTCCTCCTGACAGTGCTGCTAGCTGCTTTTCTGATCTCATCAGTAATTCCCCCATTCTGAATCCTTTAGACAGTGCTAGTAGCTGCTACTGTGGCCCCTTTGGTAATTCCTCACTTTAAGTTCTCTAGACAGTTCTACTAGCTGCTTCTCTGATCTCATCGGTAATTCGTCATTCTAAGTCTTCTAGACAGTGCTGAAGCTTCTTCTCTGGTACCATCAGTAACTCCCTTATTCTAAGTCATCTAGGTAGTGCTGCAGCTGTGTCTCTGATCCCAGTGGTAATTTCCCATTCTTAGCCTGATAGACAGTGCTGCAGCTACATCTCTGTTCATACATCCACTACACTCTAAACCAAAACACAGAGGTGAAAGATATTTTCATTTACAATGCCAATAGCTCTGACTCTCAAAAATGCGAGACCTATTGCGTTGTAAATGCTTGTAATGATAGGTTTATAAATAATGAAACTGCTGCTGGCGACAGGACGCACAGATGTTTTATCAGGGAGAAATGGGTATGGTCATATTACTTCAAGCCCTTGAAGAGGCATAATGTGGTATGAAGAAATCACTAAGTAGGGGCATTGTGCAGTCTGGGTGGCTGTGGCTTAAGGTGTTTCATCCACCCACATGCAAAAGTGAAAGGGTGTAATAAAGATAAATAGCGATTCTCCTAATTAAATGCCAAGAGAATCTGGATTTCATTAAAGTCACGGAGGCTAACATGATGCATTATTCATTTTAATGCAAACTCCACACAGACACTTTGCAGTATTACATCACAAACAAAATTGTTCTAGAACAGAATACAGCTAGACCCTATTAGGCATGCCCACAGTACAATCTGCCTCTTTGAAATGCGGTCCAAAATTCTCCATCATGTATTACGAAAAGTCCAAAATTTATATGGCACAACAGGAAATGAAGAAACTTCTCCATCAAGGAAAGAAGGCACTCCTTTTGTATAGGTTTTCAGGTGATGGAGACATATACACACAAACTACTGGGAATTATCTGAAATTGAAGAGGAATATTAGAACATCCTCTTTAGGTGTGAGACATTCTAAATAAATAGCACATAAACAAATACAGTATATAAAAGAATCTTGAAATATTAAAATGTTACATTTTATTAACCTCCTTTAGTTTTGTATTTTTTGTTTTTATTTTTTTATTATTATTTGTGTTGTTATCCAAACCCTTCAACCAACTCCAGGGATGAGATGTTGGGATAAGGATAGCCCCTGTATCTTTAATGAAATCCATATTCTCTTGGCATGTAATTAGGAAAATCGCTATTTCATTATAAGACCAGAGGCTATCATTATGCATGTTGGTAGTCCTGTAAAACCACATCCGATATGTGCTTGACCGGTTTACAGTAATTTTTTGTGAAGTTATTAGAGTTAGACTGATCAGCAGCCCTAAGGATGTCCTCGAGTCTTCCACTTTTCCAGTAGGATTGGCTAGCCATAGCTCCTCTCATAGAGTGTGCTTGAAACGTCTTTCAGCCAGCACCTGCCAAATTCATTGTCCATTTAACCCACCTTGCAATTGAAGCAGACGTAATAGCCTTGAAAGGTTTCATAAATGAGATGAGTAGTTGCTCAACACCATCAGAACGATTCTCACTCATCCTGGAATCATATTCTCTCATGCAATATACTACACCCAACTTTTTAGATGAGTCAACCCTAGAATAAAAAAGGTGTCTGACATTGTCTTAGTTCTTCTAATAATTTCAAATCTCACTCCAAAGTCGTCGTAAACCCTATTACTTACCTCAAAACCTTTAACATCTGATATACAATGGCAGGAAATTAAACAGAGACGAGAAGCTAGCTTTGTAGAAAGTTTCTTCCAATCTAAATATCTCTTACAAGGCCATGCTGTGAAAATATCCAGGACTAGTTTAACATCTCAAAGGGTCTCATGTCTAGGTCTTGAGGGTCTCCTCGACCTAATGCTCTTAAGAATTCCACATGCTATAACATTTTTCCTAATGCTTCTACTGGTTGCTAAAACGTGTCTTGCTGAGATTGCAGATCTGTAACAATTAAGTTACCTGTAACTAAGGACCCTATCAAACTGTTCTACTAAGAAATTAACCACTTGACTACAGGAGCTTCCACTGGATCCAAGTCCCTCTCCAAGCACAAGGGTATCCATGTTTCCCATATTCCATTGTATCTATAGTAGGTATGTGGAGCCCAGGTTTCCTCAAGGAGCTACTCAGCCCTTCCCGAAAGACCTGACATTTCACTAGTTCTCCTGAAACTTTCCATGCAAGAAGGTTCAAAATTCCAGTCTGAACCAGAGGGTGTTCTTTTCCAGCTCAATTCCAAGGTCGTTGAAAACCAAGCCTGGGATGACCAGAAGGGATCCTGTCTTACCTTCTGGAGAACCCTCTGGATCATTGCAATGGGGGGGAAGGCGTAAGCTCGGGCTCCATTTCAGAATTGCCGGAATGCATTGACTGCTTGAGCACCTGGGTCTGGCATCCTGCTGAAGTGCTTTAGTTGAAATGTCAATCTGCTTGCAGATAGATTTCCTACCACAGGACCCCGTAAGTGACAGAGACTTCTGAATCTGCTCTTGTGCAGCTTCCAGTCACTGCGGTCTTTCACAAACCTCAGGTTTCAATCTGCTGCAATGTCGTTTTTCCCCGGTAAAGTACTCTGCTTTCAAGATGATCTTGTGTTCTAGACAGAACATCCAAATACCTTTGGCCAAATCCGACAAGACTGAGGATTTTTTTACCCCCTAACTGAATTATGTATGTCACTGCAGACACATTGTCCATTTTTAATAAAACAGATCAGCGCTGCAGAGAGTGTTTGAAGCTCATTAGAGCATAGAGAACTACTGTCAACTCCAGATAATTTAAGTGGTGGAGCCTCTCCATATAAGATCATAAACTTCTGTGTTCTGGTTGCCCAGGCGCGCACCCTAGCCATGAAGGCTTGCATTAGATTCTAGCATAATCCCGGGGAACTTCAAAAGATTGTCCTGATATTCAGGCATCCGTGTTCTCTAACCACCAGTCCAATTCTATTCTGGCATCTTGATCTAGGATCACCCTGTCCCCATACTATGATCCTTCTCTTGGACCTCTATTGGACCTCTTCCTTTCCCCCTATATAAAGCTTGATAATGTATTAGCCCTGGAAATATAGCTTGAATAGAAGAGGAAAGGAGACCTTGGAGCCTGGTTAGCTCTATCAATGTTATCTCCTTTTAAATCTTGGTAATTTTCTTCTCTGGCAACAGAAGAAGGGTCTTTATTGTGTCTATCATAAACCCCAAAATTCTAGGGACCTGGAAGGAACCAGAATGGACTTCTCCTTGTTTATTTTGAAACCCAAACTCTTTAGAAGATTTACCACCAATTCCAGATCCTTTAAAATATGAGAATATTAATGGGACATTCTGAGGATATCATCTAGATAAACAATTACATGTATCCCCCACTCTCTCCGAAAGGGTGCAGCCACTCTCATTACTTTGATGAACCACCCAGGAGCCAAGGATGGTCTGAAGGGAAGTGCCTGAAGCTGAAAGGACAGTGATTCCATATGAACTGCAGGTAACCTTGAGACTCCATGGCCATGGGAATAGTAAAGCAAGCATCCTTCGGGGCCAACTTTATGAGCCAGTCTTTTTCTAGAAGAATGTTTCTCAAGAGATGTATTCCCTCCATCTTGAAATGTCTGTAAACTAGAAATCTGTTCAGGTCCCTGAGATTTATAACTGGTCTCCATCCTTTGTCTTTTTCACTTCTTGCCCTGTAGGCACGCTGTGGTGTGAAGAAAATCACTAAGTAGGAGCATTGTGGAGTCTGGGTGACTGTGGGTTAAGGGGTTTCATCCACCCACATGCAAAAGCACGAGGGTGTAATAAAGATAAATCAAATGTTGAAGTTTATCGAAGTATGTACATACAACTATCAAGTCTTGCAACAACTGACTCTTAGCTGTTCAGACAGATCAGCAGCATTGGTACTACTGCACATTCCACATTCTTTCTTTTGCAAGTAAACACAGCCAGCAAATGCATAAACAAGCATTGGAAACTTCAACCTATAATAATAGAAATACCACACCTCTCCCCTTTACCAACCCAAAACAAAAGAACAAACAAACAAAGATAAAAATAGTGAAGTGATAGTTAAATTCAAACATGAACAGAAATCAAAGAAGAATACTCGCCTTCTCCCCCATTGAATTTCACCATTCTGTTAAAGTTCAAAATTATACCATCCTCCACTTTAACCGAATTGTGGAAATGTTTGATGTATGTTTGTGGCACACAAAAACTTGGTGCTATCTTTTGACAACACAGGCTTCTTTATCAGCACTTTTTCACCCACAAGTATGTCAAAACTCTTCCCACCTTTGCGGAGATCATAGCGCAATTTGCGCTTTTCCACACTTTTCCTCACTTCCACCTTTCAATGATGCCAATGATACACAATCATACTTACCTCACCACAGTCATCCAGGAGACAGTAAGGTGTTTGCTTTTCTCCCTCTAAATACCTCAAAAGGAACTTCTCACCCTATATAGAGTTGTGTGCAGTGAGAATCTGTAAGCATGCAAAATCTTTTTCAGTCGTCCTTCCAGCACTCATCTCTAAATAAATGAATTACTTGACACTCCTGTTAAATTTCTCCACAGTACCATTCCTTCAGGATGGCACAACAAGCATCTCCTGTGCTTGTTCCCTCTTGCACATAGGAATTCTTCCATCTCAACAGAAACACACTGCGGTCCATTACCTGACAAAATGCAATTTGGTAAACCCTCCCAGCTGAAAATCTTATTTAGGAACTGAAGAACCTTCCTAGTTTCAGTTCTACCAACAATTTCAATCTCTGCCCACCGAGAGAACTGATCAATCAGAACTAGTAAATAGTTAATTCTGCCTCTAACATACAAAGTTCCACTTTGTCTATGCCACTGTAGGTTTTGATGGACAATCTCTGTGGCACATAGGAGGATTCCTCATCTTATAAATCTTATCACTACAACAACAGTCAGGGCATTCCCTGATCATCTTCTCATTTATAAAGTTGAATTCTTGCCTTTGTTTTGCACATCCTGTGATGCCCACCATGCCCTAAATTCACAATTCTCTCTCTCAAGTCCATAGGAACAACAAGTCTTAAACCTCTTAAGACTACCCATCATCAATAGATAACTCATCTTTTGCTTTCCAGAAACTGCCCAACAAGTGATCTTTCTTCATTTTATTGCTCTAATCTTTACACAGAGCTTTTTCAACATGTCGAAGAACTGCATCACCAGTAACAGCCCTGATCCACTCTTCTTGTAATGCAAACCCACCTGTAAAATACAAACCTTCACACTCTCATCTTCCACATGGGTTCCCTTCATCCATCATTGTACTAAGCCTCTGAAGACAATCAGCAACTTTGTTTTGCGGTACTGGAACAAAATGTGCACTGTAATTATACCCTTGAAGACCTACAACCCATTTGCAAATCTTCATGGCTATCATGTCCAGACCTTTCTTATTAAGAACCTCAACCAATGGTTTGTGCTCATTGTAGATAGCAAACTATTTTCCCCAGACAAATTTTGTGAACTTCTTGACCAACTTCACCCTCTATTGTACAGTATTTTTCCTCTGCTCCTTGCAATGATCTGGAAATATAGGCAATTGGTTTAAGTCCCTGTTCCTCACCACTTCGTTACATCAACACAGCACCAAGCCCTTTCATGTTGGCATCACTCATGATGACACAATTCTCAGATCAAAACCCCTCAGACCATCAGCGTTGCCTAACTCTTCCTTAATGGTTGAAAATGTACTCTGACACTCTACATCCCGCTCAAAGTCAACTTCTTTCTTCAGTAGGTTCCTTATATTGAGTGTTTTGGAAGCCAAATTAGACAGGAATTTAACATGAAATTCCACCATCCCCAAAATGGTCAACAGATCCTCTTTTTTTCAGGACTCTGCTGGACTGTGCAGGTTGAGTACAGTTTCAATCAGATCTTTTTTTGCAAAAAGGCCATCAGCATTCACTCTGTTGCCAAGGTACTCAATCTCTTTTTTCCTAAAGGAGCATTTAGCTAGTTAGTTTGAGTGTGAGGACATTATCTCTCAATATCTTCAACACATCTTCGACTGTTCTATCAAGCACTCCTTCGTGTCTCCATTAATTAGAATATTGTCTTAAAAATACTTGACTCCCAGCATCCTGCCAAAAAATGGTAAATTACACATTGGAAAACTGCCTCATCTGACACTAGTAAGAAGGGCATTCGTACAAAACGATAAGTGACATAAGGTGGTATAATCCTTCGAGTCAGGATGGAGCCTGATTTGAGGGTACGTTGGAGTTAAATCCAGGGTGGAGAAGTACTTAGCTACCTGTAACAAGGGTACTATTTCAGTTTTGTTTGGAAGAGGAAAGGGATCGCTTATAACACACTGTTGAGAGCCCTCATTTCCACATCACCCGGATCTCGCCAGAGTGTTTGGATGCAACGATGATTGGCGAAACCCACTCTGAACTCTCAACAGGTTTGATCACTTCCTCCTCACATAACCTCTTGGTCTCTGACTCTACAGCATACCTCATGGATATGAGAATAGGATGCTTTAGCTACCACTGGATTGGCACTTTGCTTACATTTTATTTGGTGCACGTACCCTTTCAAACAACCACTACAGAATTCATCATTTTATTGAACCATCAATTCTTGCACACCAGCCAGTTGCAATTCTTTGATCAAATCCTCCTTAATCATCACAGGAGTAGGGAAGTTAGGATCTAAAATGCCACCTAGATCTCTTGAATGCGGCCAACTGAAAGCACTTCCTCCCTTAAAAGGGACATACATTTTTCCTCGTATAAAATTGGTCATGAACCTGATCTCAGACCAAAAATATTCCCTCAGATCTATCGTTTGACCCCATAGGCTCCAGGTACTAAATCCTGGTCCTTTAGATCAATTCTGCTAGCAAGTTCCTTGTCAAACACTTCAGAAGAGAGTGAGCCATGCTCCAGAATCAAACAATGTCTCAACATTCAAATTCTCAATTTCAACATGATCCTTGAGACGTTACTTTGAACTTCCTTCATTAACAACAGACAGAATGCAATTATCCAAAGATCTGACTGATTCATGAGCAGCAACCTTGGGTGATCAACAACACTTCACAATCTTACCCTTCTTACATTAACTGCAGGACATTTCTTGAAAGATGCAAAATGCCCTATATCTGTAACACAACCCAATTTTGAATTTAGGTTGCTGTACCAACACTGTTTTTTTTGTTCTCATCCTTTATCTTAGAGTCTTCCTCCTTCACCTCAATGTTGCTAATACTATTTATTCCCTTTTTCCAGTTCATCCACACAAGCCAGTATGTTGTCAACACACTTAGCAATGGACACAGCTTCAGATGGAGGCGGTTCATCCTTTATCCACAATTCATGTCTGCTTTTGTCGCTACAGCATCTCAGCATGAATTCATACCTAATTCTTTCCTATAAAGTGGACTCAAATTTACAGGTAGAGACTAATTTTCTGAGACTAGTTACATAATCTTCCACACTGTCGTTGGGTGTCTGTTCTCTCATACCAAATTGGTAGCTTTCAAGAATGATACTGACTGACTGACTAGTGCAGATCTAATTTATTTTAGCACATCTCAAATTCACTTAATTCTGCCCCTTCATCTGCCAAGTCCGGTAGATTCTCGAACAACTTCTTGTCCTTCACTACCGAAAGAGTAACAAAAGGGAGGTTTTCCCTTCACTACACAAAGATGTACCACATACTCTTGCATAATGTAGGAACGTTTTCTTCCATTTCGACCAAATAATAGGAGCCTCTCCTGGTGTGAGAAGAAAAAGGGAGGGTAATCACAATTTGCATGGTGGAATAATAAAAATATGCAAACAAACAAACAAGCAAACCTAGGATCTAAATTGTGTAAGACAAGTATGCTGCATCAATGTGCTGTAACAGAATTTCTTGCTGCGTTAATACCGAAATTGCTGCTGTTATGACAAATTAAAGATGCTATCCCTGAAATGAGCTTGCAAATATCAGAACGTAAGCAATTATGAAGTTAAAATATGTGTCCTAAACACGTACCTTAGGTCGGAGAGTAGAGGCATGCCTATCACCGTTTAATGGTAGGCACGGTTGTGCCTATGGTCGATGGGACTAAAGTAGGGGCATTCCTGTTGACATCCAAGTAGAGAAATATCTGGCACAGGCGTATCTACTGCCGATGTGAGTAAATAATGGCAGGAAAAGGTGTGCCTGTCACCGGTAAAGGAAAAACAGCAAGATTACACCTGCAGGCACAGGCGTGCATGTTGCTGGAGAATAAAGAGCTGACAAACAAGCGACAATCTCGTCTGCAGACTTCCGATGCGCACCAGAGTGGGTGACGAGAGTCAAGATGGCCACCACTGTGTGCATGCTTCTGAAGCTGGTAGGCTGTGTTTCTAAACGTGCCATGCACGACAAGCCAATCACTGAAACCTCCTTCACTAAGCTCGTCACCGGTGTGTATGTGCTTTCAAAGTCAGTGGAGCTTGTTTTTCAGAAGCCCACTGCCACGTCATAATGATCCCTGAAGTACACAGAAAGCAGGAGCTCAAGCTGAGTGATGCTGAAGGAGACTCAAGGCTGCAACATAAAGAAGCTCGAGGTATTTAAAAAATGCAACATAGTTTGGTTTAACCGTACAGCAAACGTACAAGGTAGAGGTCGATAGATAAATCTGGTAATATTTGGCACCCTAATTTGCAGAAGTAGTTCCTTGAAATGTACTCCTTTACATGCAGAAAATCAATTTACAGCTTTTGACGATATATGGGGCCAGGAACTAAGAGTATGAATAATAACAAATGTTAAAAATCTTTGTAGTAGAATGGTAAACCTTGAAGAAAAATAGGAATACCGTAAACTCCAGTTCATTTTCTTCCAGTTGTTTCCTCCTTTTGAACAGGTTGATGACAGAAATGTTGGGATGCTTTCCACTTCTGCTCATCAAAAGTGTAATAAAGATAAATCTAATGTTGAAGTTTATCCAAGGAGGTTCTTTATTAAGAGCATCCCATCCATGCACAAGCAACCATCATGTCCTGAGGCAACTGACTCTCAGCTGTTCAAATAGATCTGCAGAATTGGAATTATTGCGCATTCCACATTCTTTCTTTTGTAAGTAAACACAGCAAGCAAATGTATTGTATAAACAAGCATTAGAGAGTTTAACCTATAATAATAGAATTTTCACAAAGGGCTTGAACTGTATTTCTGACGTCTTTTTCTAGGTGGAAAGGTTTTACTTTGTTTAGTAGAGAGAGCTGGTACCAGATCGTCTTTTGTTCCTGGTGATGTGTTGTTTAAGGGTAAGATTACTGTCAAAACTGAATCCAAGGGACTCGCCATTCAGTGAAGGTTCAATCAGGGGTTTATATAGTGCGCTACTCACCCATGAGGGTCTCAAGGCGCTGGGGGGGTGGTAGCGGCTCCGGATCAGTCGAAAAGCCAAGTCTTGAGGTTGTTCCTGAATGTGTGCAGTGTTGGGAAGCATCTGGTGTTCACGGAGAGCTGATTCCAGGTCTTTGCTGCGATGTGCGAGAAGGCTCCCCCTCAAGTTGTGTTTCTGAGGATGCGGGGGGCCTCTGCCAGGGTGAGGTCCTTGGAGCAGAGGTTCCTCTTGGGTAAGTGAAAGGATACTCTCTTGTTGAGGTATTAGGGTCCGATGTTGTTGAGGGCTTTGTAGGCATGGATGAGGAGTTTGAAGGTGACCCTCTTCTCGATGGGGAGCCAGTGGAGGTCGCATAGGTTTTGGGTCATGTGCTTTTGACACGGAGTCCCGAGGATGAGTCTGGCTGCGGCATTCTGAATGGTTTTGGGTTTGTGTAGAAGAGTTCTGTTGATTTTAGTGTAGAGGGTGTTGCATAATCAAGTCTGCTGGTTATGGGTGCATGGGTGACGGTCCTTAGGCAGTCGGAGGGGATCTATTTAAAGGTCTTACGGAGGATATAAAGGCAGATGAAACTGGTGGAGGCAACGGCATTAATCTGGAGGTTCATGGAGAGGAAGGAGTAGAGGATGATGCCAAGGTTCCGGGCGTGGTCTGTAGGGGTGGGTGGGCTCCCGAGGGCAGAGGGCCACTAGGTGTTGTCCCAGGCGGTGGTGCAGGGTCCGAGGATGAGGACCTCGGTCTTCTCTGAGTTGAGCTTCAAGCAGTTGTCTTTCATCCAGGCTGCCACGTTCTTCATGGTTGGGGTTTGAATTGATCCAGGTACATGCCATGGAGCATTGCTTGGACTACAGGTTGCATGTTTCTGCTGACAGGCTTAAGCAAGATGCTGACATAAGATTGGTCAGTACAGTCTGGTGTGCCTGACAGTTCTGAAGCTGTATTATCTTCTAATTGAATAGTAAGAGCGTAATTTCTTCTCTCACATCTGTTATACTGCATCATTTTTTATTTAAAAAATAAATGATCTTCACTTTTTAGAATAGGTAAGGAAGACTCTGCCCAAAACGTATCTATTTCTCCTAATTATTACGATGAACAGCAGGAGGCAAAATATTTTTAAAGGATAATTAGCTGCAATAAAATAATGGTCTTTTGAACGAGATGTTGGAATGGAGCTACTTTGTTTTTATCATTAATTAAAATGTAGCACTGGATGTTAGAGAGCTATATCCATTTATTTTAATGGCACTAGATGGCATAGTATAGAACCTGCAGTTCATTGTCTAGAGCCACGGAAAAGTCTCCTTTCTTGTGTGGAAAGTAAAAGATCTGTTTGTTCAGGCTGTTTTTTGAGGATTGAAATTTGATAAATAGTACTTTTAGTTCACCTATAAATATTGCCATTCATTTATAGATTCTATGACTAATCTCTAAAATTGCAGAATGTCATTTTGGTAAGTTGCACACACACAGCTACATTTTGTTTGAAATTGGGCTGCTGGTTGACTGGGTTGTAAGCCCTGATCAAGCAGCAGGGTCACGGTCAGCGTAAGGGGCAGACAAACCCTAAATTACCCTGTTCTCATCCTCTGGTAGCATGGCACAGAGCAGTCAGGCTTAAGCTAGAGGCAGTGTGTAAAGTATTTGTGCAACACTTCATCAGTAAAACAATGAACACACTACACAAAAAAGATCCCATACCAAGTTAGGAAAATAGATCTGAATTCAATAAAGAAAACTAGACCAAAATGACAAAAAAACAATTAGTAGAACCGGAGATAAATGATTTTTAAAGTTGATAGTGAAAAATAGGTTCAAACAGCACAGAGCACTTTTAAGGATATCGGGTTACGCCGGACCGGGATAGTCAGGCTCACTGAACAGAGTACCTTAAAACCTTGCTGCAGAGTTTTGCATGGATCTGCATCTAAAATGCGTCGCGCATCTGAGGCAATGCGTCAGCACCAAGATGCAGAAGGCTGCGGTGCATGGTTCTGTTGCATTGACGTTGAGGATCCTGTCAACGCGGCTTGCGATGCAAAGTTTGGTGTTGGGGATACGATGTGCAGCTGAGGTGATGTGTTTGTTCTGATGCACTGTGAAGCTGCAATGTAGATTTTCATGGTAGTTCTCGAGGCTGCCATCGACAAGAGATGTGAGGAGCTGTGCAGGGGAAACCGTTGCGCATTGGTGGTCCAAATGTGATGCATCCGTCCCAAGATGTGGGTTGATGGCAGCCATGTGAATCTTTTGCGGCAGGGCCAATCCATGTAGCAGTGTAGATTCATCAGTTCTGCTTTGTGTTGCACCGCTCAGACATGGAAATAAAACAGTTCTGCTTGGGGATGTGTTGCTCAGCAGAAAATATGTGCCAGTTCTGCTGGCCGGTAACTCCATTTTCAGTGGTCCAGACTGGTGTGGGACCACTTGGCAGCATTGGCGCACAGATGGCAGAGTCTAGTTGCAGGAGTTGATGCCTGCTATGTCCCTGAGGCTTCAGATCAGGTGGCTAGCTAAATAGCCCTTGGAGTCACTCTGGGTTCTGTGGTCAAGAGTTGCAGCAGGTCCAGTCCTTTTCACCCAGGCAAGAGGGCGGCAGGCAGCAGATCATGACAACAAAGCAACAGTCCAGAAGAGTACAGTCCAGCACAGTGGCAGTCTTCAGCAGCACAGCAGTCCTTCTTCCTGGAAGAGTATTCACAGGTTCAGAAGTGTACTGCAGTGTTGGTGTCTGCGGTCCAGTACGTATACCCAGCGGTGCCTTTGAAGTGGGGGAGACTTCAAAGGCATGCCTTTGAAGTACACAGATATACTCCCTTCCTGACCTGGCTCCAGAGTCACTACAGAGAATATCAGCTTTTTGTGTGTGGACAGAACACAGACTTTGCAGGTGTAAATGAGGCTATGCTTAGGTCCTCCCTACCATCCTGCCAGAGATGGCTTATTGAGACACACCTAAGCTCCCTTTATGTGTGCTTGTCTAGGAAGAATACAAAAAGCCCAACTACACCCAGTCAAGTGATCAGAGACAGGCTACAGGCTCCAAACGGCTAAGCAAGAAAATGACAACTTTCTAAAAGTGTACAATGCTAGGCCTAAGGTCATAACCTTCAAGTGCACTACTCTATGACACTCCTCTGGAGTGTGTCAAATTCAATTTTAAGTAATCCAAAATCACAGGTAAGTGCATATACAGTATTACTGCAGTAACCAAAAAGTCCAAAGTGAATCCAAACAATATATACATGAAATGTTGATAGTAGCTAAAAAAAATTAAAAAAAATTGAGAAAATCTTATAAGTCTCCCATGGAGAACTTAATTTAATGTTGAAAATGACATTTGCAAGCTTCATGAACTTCCCTACCTTTTTTTCTCTAGCATCAGCTCTATCAATCTCTGTCTCAGACAAACAAACACAACTCTCTCTCTGGACCTCCTTCTCCATTTCAACTCTCCATTTACCTCTCCATCACTTCCTCTTTTTCTATTTCACAACTTTCTATTTCTACAGAAGCCTCACCTATCTTTCCCTATTTGACGTATGCTACACCACATTTATCCTTCTACCCTTCATCCATCTCTCTACCTTTTTCTCTTCCAAGCTACTTTCTTTACCTAACCCATTTTTCTATATCGCTACTCATGTTGCTCTCTCTCTCTACCTTTCATCTTTTTGTTTTTCCTCACATCTCTCTGACTATATCTCCCTCAAAAATACGGGAAAGGAATGACTAGACAATATTGTACTTGGATGTGATGATGTGTATACATGCTGTGTACTATCACTTGGAATATTATTGCGACATGGAAAACATAGTGTTTTGTTCGTTGTGTGATGATTGCTATTTTATTTTATTTTATATATACAGATGGAGGGAAGCATGGCTTGTTATAACACTTGCTATGGATTTTTTCGCTTAGACTACTTAAATGTGACCATTATGGATCTTTGGACATGTTTTTTACTATATAGGCATTTGTGTAATTTAACTTTGGCGTTGTTACTTGGATGGGACTGATGAATAATGTGTACCCTTTTTGGGAATATGTATCAGAGTGGTCCAGCTTGCTAGTTGATCTGGACCTGTGATAAGCATGTATAGATGATGGTGGCACACTACTGGTTAATATAACAGTATTAGATAAAAGTAACGGTTCAGTTGCTTACTCAGACCAGACCCTGATAAGCGGGTACATGTTACGGGAACACCCGTATTTTGAATAACAGGTCCTGGGTACAGTCATATTGAACTAACCGCTCGCGGTCCTGAGTGTTGCCATTCATTTTTCTTTACTTGAAACATTGACATAAATGAGTATAAGACAGAATAGTATTGTCATCATGTGTTGTTGATGTGATATCAGTTCTGCTACAGTCACGATGCGAACATTAAGGTTTTTACGTATTCATTTACAGATGCTATAATCTGAGGATTTTAAAACTGAGGAATACTGATGGTGATTTGAGTTAGCGGCCACACTAGTAAATTTGGTAAGGAGTTGGCCCCTATTGGGCATTCAGTGGTTTTGAATTCGATTGAACACCAGATCGGTACTAATAGTCTTGGAATACATTTATGTTATAATTTAATCAGGATATTGGGGACATTACATAATTTTATGTGTATATAACAGCAGTGTGGTGACATTAGAACAATTATGTTAGATTTTTAGGCCTCACTGAGAGATAATTTCATAGTAGGTTATTTGATATTAAGGATACATTGATGGCGTTGATAAGAGAGACCTGAGTTTCTCCTTTATTATGAATTTTTCAAATGTTTTATTTTTTTCTGTTCTCTTGAAGTTTCAACTACTACATTTTAATGCTCTGACTCATGGTGAATTACATGGGTAATGACGCTCTTTTGGGGTGCAATCTTTGCACCTTAAACACGGTCACCGTTAGTTTCTATGGTAATATCTGAGTTTAAACTTTTGTATTGGTGTCTAAACACACTTATAAACAAGGGGGTCGATTCTGATTCGGGAAAAACCGCTCCAAACAGCCGTTCGGAGCGTTTTTCCCATACGAATCTTACCCTGCAACGTCCCCCGTACGTACGATGAAGTACGATTCGTACCAGGAGCTGGACTGCGTATGAATCGTACAGAGACCGTACGAATCAAATCCCCGTACGAATCTCCCTCGGAACCCGCTGTACGTGACATCTGTACGGTTCGCGACTGGTTTTTCCGACCCAGCAAGTACGATTCGTGTCGGTACGCACCGTACAATGCTTTTTCTACGGGAGCCGAAAACATCCGGAGAAGCAGAGTTTGCCTCGAAACAGGTACAGAACGGCACCACCGGGTACGGTGCGTACACCCCAAGATCGCAGGGGTACGGTGCGTACCCATGCGATCATGGGGTATACGCACCATACCCCGGGATCATGGGGTGTACGGACCGTACCCCATGTTCTCTGGGTGTATGGTGCGTACACACTGCGATCGCGGGGTATGTGCGTACACCCCATGAGCGCAGGAGTACGCACCGTACCCCTCTGATCATGGGGTGTACGGACCGTACGGTGTGTATGTGATTGTGTGCTTTTCCGTACGATTCGCCCTTACCTGACATGGACCGTACGAATCGCGCCCTCATACCCAGTTCGGATCGTACTCGTCGGGTCGTACGGCATGTTTACGATTCGTACGGAGAGGGCTCCGGATACGAATCGTACGGACGTTTTTTTTAAGGATCCGAATCGACCCCAAAGTGATTATCACTGTGGTGATAATTTAGGATAAGCCTCATAGTATTTGGAAATAAGGTTGGTTATGATTTAGGCTTCCTGTTTTCCGTTTTTACTGATTTCTACTGATAAATACAGACAGAAAACAATGTGTTTTCTGTCTGCATTTATTTTTAAAAGTGGATAAATACAGAAAATGTTCTTCTTTAAGTGACTCTTCGTGCTATTTTTCATTACTCATAGCCCAACAGCTGAGCAGATGGACAGCATGGGTAATTAAAAAACAGGATGAAATATCTTTAAATAACTGCATGTGTCAACATACATTTGTGGTATAATGCTAATATTTGCCAGTGGATGTACTCTTCTGTTATATTTGGCAACTTAAATAGCTCAAACACGACAAACATCAAAGTATGAGTGCATGCTATCATTTAAATAAATATGGAAATGTACAGTTTTACAACTACATTTATAAGCAAAACACAAAATAAATACGGATAAATACAGATAAAATGCCCAAAAAATAAATATGGATAAATACAGACGGTTATGTTAAAAAAAGTAAATTCCATAAAACCAGGATCCCTAGTTATGATTCTCTTTGGTAGCCCCGATGAAGCTAGTGGTATACTTACCATAGACAAAACACGTGTTGGCTGGCTACACTACAAACCTTATCGGATGTTTTGGTTGCATATGTAGATTGGAAATTAAGAAGAACATATCTACAACAACTCTTTGTGGAGATCTGTGATTGGAACATTGGGTGCTCTGGATTAACTTTAAATGTATTTAGGGGCAAGTTTGTCTACTTTTCTGGAAGTGTGAGGTGGCCGGTTTACATCCTTGCGGCACCACTTGAACTTTTTTGTTTAAAATATATTAACATAGTTAAGCTATCCTGCCATGTAATTGTTGTGAATTGCTCATATGTATTTCTAAACCATATCTATCTCAACTTCTTCTCCCTCTACTTCACTTAACCCGCTATACACTTCTCTTTATGTCCCTATACATCTCTTATATCCTGCCCTGTACCATTTTCAGCAGGGCCACATGTAACTGGCAAGAGAGAGAAGTGCACACATATAAAGAGAAGAGGTACAAGACAGGGAAAAACAAAATTTGAAAAGTTATTTTATCAATGGAATTGTGAAAATTCTCAAAGCAGATCTTGGATTTTAACTATTGCAGGAAGTACACCATGAATGACGTGGGATGTATTTGTGATTGCAAATATTTGGCAATTATAGTTACAAATTCAAATACTATGTGCAAATATTTTACCGTGATATAATGTACTAATCCACTAGACATCTTAAAAGTCACAATTTTTCTGACAATCAGAGTAACAAGCAAGTTAGACACTGAATTGCACATAAAGGGGTCGATTCCGATCCGGTAAAATTCCCGTCCGTACGATTCGCATCCGGAGCCGTTTCCGTACGACTCGTACACACACCGTACGACTCACCGAGTACGATCCGGACCGGGGTATCAGGACGCGATTCGTGCGATCCACTTCAAGTAAGGGCGATTCATACGGAAAAGCGCACATTCACATATACACCGAACGGTGCGTACCCCTCCATGATCGCAGGGGTACGCACCGTACCCCTGCGATCATGGGGGTACGCACCGTACACCCAGCGGACATAGGGTATGCACCGTACACCCAGCGTATATGAGGTATGGTGCGTACACCCCAAGATGGCGGCGTATGGTGCGTACACCCCGGGATCGCAGGGGTACGCACCATACCCCTGTGATCATGGGGGGTACGCACCGTACCCAGGGGGGCTGTTCCGTACCTGTTTCGGGCGAACTCTGCTTTTACGGCTGTTTTCAGCTCCCGTAGAAAAAGGGTCGTACGGTGTGTACCCAACACGAATCGTACTTGCCGGATCGGAAAAAGCAGCCGCGAACCGTACAGATGTCGCGTACAGCGGGTTCCGAGGGAGATTCGTATGGGGATTTCATTCGTACGGTCCCTGTACGATTCGTACGGAGTCCAGCTCCCGTTGCGGATCGTACTTCGTCGTACGTACGGGGGACGTTGCAGGGTACGATTCGTACGGGAAAAACGCTCCGAACGGCAATTCGGAGCGCTTTTTACCGGATCGGAATCGACCCCCATAATGTGGTTGTTGCAAGTACAAAAATCTAGATCCAAACTAAAAAAATGGCCTGACCAATGCTTGTTCTTTTGGTACTACTTGTCTGTCGGGCACCAGGCAACTTGGGCTTTTGTCTATTTTTCCATGCCCCCATTTCAGAAGCTTTAACATACAATTCAATGTTGTTTGGCATCAAAAGGGCTTAAATGTGGCAAAAGGGGCTGATAAGGTCAAAGTTGCTCCAAACAGATGCCCCCAAATGCATCCTGCCCAGGGCCCCAGACGTCCTTATGATTTCCCTGAGAAACAGAAGAGGACTACGCCCAAAGTCACATGACAATGACAACCACTTCATAGACTGGGAAGCATTCAAGCGTAAATTCCTTTTCCAGGCAAGGGCCTTTGAGGGCAATCACAGGAGACTTGGGACCATCAAGTAAATCTTTGTATTAGTTAATAGTACCTGAAGAGCGTTGGGTATTCGAACAATTGTAATTTCAAAATCTAGTCTTAAATGTTGGAGAGGATACCACACAGAGGTTGCCAGCAGCCTTACCAAAGTAACTAAAGTACATTAAGGATTTGTATTCCTGTTTTATATTTGAAAGGACGTCAAGAAATGAATCACTGCCACTGTGATCTGAGAGAGAAGCATGTCTGAATAGATGTTCACCAAGACCGGCCCATACACAGAGTCCAAGGACCCGCCACAGAAGGTAGCTGCACCGTGGAGTTTACTATTGACATTTGATTTCCGGGAGAAGCGTGGGCAGGAAAGAAGTAGTAAGAGAAAACATCGAAAGAAGGTAAAACCCTGGGGCTGGTCAAAGTTCTTGCAATAACTAATGTTGAATCTGAATGACCAGTGATTTACTCAGCAGCAATGAAGAAGAACATGGACATCGGTCTAAGTTCAGACAGGAGACAAGAAAGTGTTGGAAAGTGGGTCACTTCTTCAACTGTGTCAAAGGTTTGGAGTGCCTCTTCTTCTTGGCTTCCAGCAAGACGTGAAGGGCCAGAATGGGAGAATGGTAAATCGTCCATGGGCATTTAAATGGCCAATTATTAACACACAGTTGATCAGAAAATGTAGTGCTAAAATCATTTGAACAAAAATGAGTAGGTAATGGGAACAAAGGGATGTGTAAATAGGATACAAACATTAAAAAAGACAGGCGATATTGCCGTTTGAACACTGTAAATATCAATAGGTCTTATATAATCAATGAGGCTGTGCAAGGGAAGAGAGACATATATTCACAACAGTACAGGGACGGGAAAGGTTAAATACAGCTATTTCTCTGTTCTACAATGGGCCTCCACCAGTGCCTGCTGGGAGTGCCTACAGTATTGAAACTTGAACCCTGTCCATGATGATCTCACTCAATGTACACTATAAAATGCAAAAAGTATTTGTATTGTTCTAGGGATCAACTAATTGTACACAATTCTGCTATCCGTAGCACTGTACTATCCATTACCCAAAACAGTTGGGTGCATTTGACATCCATGGCCATTTTATAAAAATCTTATTTGGGACTAAAAGTCAGCAGAAACGCTAGAATTTGCATATTTCAGAAACTGTGTCATATAATCACAGGGCTTCTTCTCCAATACATACTATGACAATGCACTTGGTGCATAATTTGTATTTTAGCACTATTGTGTAGCTCGTATGCATCTAGCCTAATCCCATGTAAATAAGCTTCTCCCACCAGCTGTAGAAAAATGCAGATTTCAGAAAATGAATTCCAGTGACTGCCAGTGCTAGAGAAGGGACTTATTTTTTTACACCATAGGCATTGTGGGCTACCTGCATTATAGATGTGCACGATTACCATAAAGACTCCAGCCAATGGTACAGTGTCTCGGAGTGGAACTCTGTAGTAAAACCGTTTATTAAAGCAAGCAGAACCTAATCATTTATTCATCCTGAAAGCTGTCATAATGCAGGACATGCATCTGTGACATCCACCAGCAGAATCAAGGATAATAATATAATGTCTATTGTTCCTGACTGCCCCAGACAAAAAATGGGAGCTTGGCGACTTCCATTATATGCAGATCTCATAGCACTTTAGTATCATTTACTGATTCATCATTTCCTTCTTGTGCCTCAATAAGCTCTCAAATCATAATATCAATCTCCTCTTCCACCTAGAGTTTTCTGACGCTCCCTCTGACGACAGTCTTCTTACTGACTGCATTATTATTGAGTAATTGGATATCTAAATTGCCACCTGAAGAGGTACCACCGACTCTGCCGCTAGCCATCCACTGCTACTACAATTCCGGAAGCCTGGGAAGAGGATGGACGAGGCACTGACCCACACTGTACTCTAAGCTGTTCTATCATCACCATGCGGCGTCAGCCACAGTCTCCTACATGTAGTATCTGGCCTACCTGACACTCCATTTGCTCTGGCCTTTGGGCTGTGAGTAGGATCCTGCATGTACCAGGAAGCCCTCTGGTTGCCCTTCCACCTACAGAGGTGCACCTGATGCCATCCTCTTCTACTGCCATGGGGGCAGCATCGCACCTTAGGGAGTGGAAAGGGGTTGGGGGTGGGTACCTGGCCTGTGCTTCAAACTAATGCGTGCTGTCATCATCACACTGGGTCAGGAGCCTGCCTCCACCCCCTCACGCTTATTTTGTCAACTTGTGATGCATGCAAATAAAGACTACAGACCATTAGCTCCAACAAACTTCCATTTTCTGTATGTTGCTGTTTTCATTTGTGGCCTTCCTCTTCGAATGCCATCCTGAAAAATTGTACTGGATACAACACCTTCTTGGTGTTTTGGGGGTTTACCCTATGGCTCCGACTACAATGCTCCCTATTGAAAATCAATGTATTGATCCCTCCTCTGTTCTTTCCATAGCCCTACAACTGCTATACCATCTGCAAAAGAGTTTCATTGCATCACCCCTGCTCTCTAGTTGAATACCAAGTTCAGATCTATCATTTAATCACGCAGAAGAAGCACAGATTACCTTTTGCCTATCTAAGTCCTGGCCAACTGCACAATGTGGGGCAGCTATATTCTCCAAGACACTGCCACTGTTGCACCAAGTTATATCAAGGTAAAGATAGGGAGGGGCAACTGTGATATACAAAAACTTTATTCAATGTCAAAGCTTGGCCGTCTCCTTGGAGGTCATGGGCTTGAAGAACATTGTCTACAAACTAAATGAGATCTCCAAATGTACAATGACATGTTTGTTATGCTACTTTAGCCCTTGCAGAAACCTAGCTCAACTGAAACATTTTCTGGAAATTTTAAGTAATTACAGCATAGTGCACACATTTATCCTCCTTCTAGGAGTCTATAGCCTATGGTTCTAGGATAAAGTTGACCCCTGGCTTAGAGGTAGCATTGATTGAACATGGCATTTCTTTTACCATCAATGAACCAACCCATTTGCTACTTTAGCCCTTGCAGAAACCTAGCTCAACTGAAACATTTTCTGGAAATTTTAAGTAATTACAGCATAGTGCACACATTTATCCTCCTTCTAGGAGTCTATAGCCTATGGTTCTAGGATAAAGTTGACCCCTGGCTTAGAGGTAGCATTGATTGAACATGGCATTTCTTTTACCATCAATGAACCAACCCATTTTAAAAAGCACACAATAAATGCCATCTTGTGGAGAAACGTAATGTTGTTATAAGAAAAGTATTGTTTGTCATATGGTCAGGTCACTCTCAAATTCACTTTCAGGCTCATGAATATTCCAAACCACAACCACAACCGGCAGCTAGAGCTTCTATTTTGAAATAGTCATGAGACCCTGATCAGTCTCTTGACTTTCACTCTTTAACAGTGATGGGGCCTACAGTAAGGCTCTTTCAGATATTTGTGACTGCCTGTACCTTCTTCCTTACCGCAAACTTCCACAACTCAGATCCAAATCACAATGCCATATAGCCCCTTGGTTTAGCTCTGGCCTTAAAGACCTAAAACAACTTAGTCGGAGGCTCCAAATTATTTTTTATTGATAAAGTTAAAAAAAAACATCTCTGATATAGAGGTGAATGATAAATCTCACTCATGCTGATGACACTAAAGCTTTTTCTCTTACCTCCCCAATAGTAAAACATGCATAAACCTATTAATGTCCTCTTGGCCTCTGCCCCAGCATGGATACTGAAAACCATTCCTCTTGAATTTTGTACTGCTCATCAGAGAATGGATCTGCAAATCCTTCCAAGAGATCTTTGTCTCTTCCAACTTAAAGATGGTATTATTGCTCCATTGTTAAAGAAATCTAAGCTAGATGTCACAATATATGCTAACTGTATGCCTCTAACTAAACTGTCTTGGCAAAGATTATGGAGAGGTTAGTGGGCCTTAAATAAAATATGGATAATTCAACCGTTTTTCAGTTTTTCATTCATGCTTTGAGCTCTGTTGTGACACAAATAGTACCCTACTGAATTCCTGGGATGGTCCACTGTGCAGGGCTGTCTAGGAGGCAGTCTGTCTTCTGATCATGCTTGATTTGTAGACAGCTTTCAACATGGTGAACTACCAAATGCTGCCTGTGAGATTATCTGCAGTGACCCATTGTAGCTTCTATTCAATTAGCTATATATAACTAGTTTTTGCACCAGAGAAAGTAAAGAGTTTGCTTGGTTCCTTTCTTTTATCTCCTGTCACTCCTGAGTCGGCAATTTCCTCACTTTAACATCAAAGTGCATTCCTGTGTGGATGACATGTAAATGTGCATGTGAGTTTCAAACAAGCGTGACACCAGTCTTTCTCTTAAGGGGCTTCGTAACTAAAGTTTGGCAATGGAGGCACATGAGCCAACTTCAGATAAACAGTGTAAAAAACAGAGTTCATCTTCTTTGTGGAGAAAGTACAAGGTGCCTTTTGCAACCAGCAGTGGCTGAAGGGATGCCCCCAGCCATGCAGAATAGTGCTCCCGTCAAGGACAGGTGATTATACTCGCTGTATAACCCGTGCTCATCCTTGAGAAGCTTGACCATAAACAGTCAGGCTTATTACTGAGGCAACGTGTAAAGCAAAGGCACAACAGCCACTTACAATAAATATACCCAGCACAACAAAATAGACTTCAGACAGGATGTATGTACAAACGTTTATATTCAAAACAAATATTCAATCATTATAACATGAAAATCATATACTTTTGGGCATAAAAAAAGTTCTGAAATATTACTAACAGTACTTGGCCCACTCATATTGTTATGATATCAGTAGTATACACACTGTGGACAAGTCCTAATTTAACCCTCCCCATTTGAGGAAGAGCACCCTTATGCGGTGCACATTATAAAAAATGTGCACATGCACAAAAATAGAACACTTTTTAGCAGCAACGCGCAACGCGAGCAGGAACCAAGCAGGTAAACTCAATGTCAAATGTATTTTGCTTTTGGCATACAATCAACTTCAGATTACACTTCAGATTACAAACACAAGTAATTGCAAATTTGGCACCTTTGTGGAAATCAGGCACAATGGCTAGTGCCCGTTGAGGTGGTTTGCACCAGGAAATTCCAGTCACATACTGTGAAGAGCTGTAATTCCATACCTCCCTGGAAATGAGGCCGAATATCCGGCGCACAGTGATACAGGTTGCAGCAGACCAGTTCGGTCACACACACACACACATACACACACACACAGGCTCAAGTTCAGCAGAGCCACATGAGGTAGAAGGAGGCACTACTATTGGGTACACCCCCTCCTCCGAGGGTCACACCCTGTGAATTGGGCACTGCATGCATTGAGCATGCATTTGATGTGTTACACAAGAGAGATATGGTACAGTCGATAAAAAGGGTGCATGCAGGGACCACAACCAGTGAATCCGCTCACCCCCGGTACACTGACAAAAAATAAACACCCAAAATACTCCCATACAAAAATATCGTGACCAAAATATCGATGTCAAAAATATCTACATCCTATACTTATAATGAAAAGTATAAAAATATCAAACAAAATTAAATATAGTTGTGCAAAATATCGCTTTTATATATATATATATATATATATATATAACATAAATGAATAAATATTGAATATATTAAGGTATCAACTTAATTTTAAAACTAAATTAAAGTTAATATACACTTTAACAAATAAAAAATGAAATTTAATTTAAAAAGTTAAACACACACCTATAGGGGTCGATTCTGATTTGGGAAAAACTGCTCCGAATAGCCGTACAGAGCGTTTTTCCCATACGAATCGTACCCTGCAATGTCCCCCGTACGTACGACGAAGTACGATTCGTACCAGGAGCTGGACTCCGTACGAATCGTACAGAGACCGTACGAATCAAACCCCCGTACGAATCTCCCTCGGAACCCGCTGTACGAGACATCCGTACGGTTCGCGGCTGGTTTCACCGACCCAGCAAGTACGATTCGTGTCGGGTGCGCACCGTATGACGATTTTTCTACGGGAGCCGAAAAGCAGAGTTCGCCTCGAAACAGGTACGGAGTGGCCCCCCCGGGTAAGGTCCGTACACCCCATGATCGCAGGGGTATGGTGCATACCTCTGCGATCATGGGGTGTACGCACCGTACCCCACGATCATGGGGTGAACGCACCGTACCCCATGTTCGCTGGGTGTACGGTGCGTACACCCTGCGATCGCGGGGTATGGTGCGTACACCCCATGATCGCAGAGGTACGCACCGTACCCCTGCGATCATGGGGTTACAGACCGTACGGTGTGTATGTGATTGTGTGCTTTTCCGTACGAATTGCCCTTACCTGACGTGGACCTTACGAATCGCATCCTCATACCCCGGTCCAGATCGTACCTGTCAGGTCGTACGGCATGTTTACGATTCGTACGGAGAGGGCTCCAGATACGAATCGTACGGACGTTTTTTTCCAGGATTGGAATCGACCCCTTAACAATTAGTTATCTCTATATATATTAACTTTAAAATAAAAAATTATTAAACTAATGATTTTAATGTATTTTAAAATATTTAAATTATATAAAAATGAAACAAATATATATATATATATATATAAACACATATACCAATAATGTAAAATCTTTTTTTTTTTAAACCCATTCTATTATATATTAAAACATTAAACTATTTAAAAAACGTACATTTCCCACTCCAGTCAGTGCAACAGTAGGGAAAGTGTTGGATAGCACAGGGGTAAAAATTACTATTTCCACTTCAAAAAGTTCAACTGTAGGGAATGTGTTGGATAGCGCAAGGGTAAAAATCACTATTTCCAGTACAAACTTTTCAACAGTAGGGTAAGTGTTGGATAGCGGGGAGGTTATAATTACTATTCCTACTCCAAAGTATGCAACAGTAGGGAAAGTGTTGGATAGCACAGGAGTAAAAGTTACTATTTCCACTCCAGTGAGTGCAACAGTAGGGAAAGTGTTGGATAGCGAAAGGGTAAAAATTGCTATTCCCACTCCAGTGAGTGCAACAGTAGGGAAAGTGTTGGCTAGTGAAAGAATACAATTTACTATTCCCCCTCCAGAGAGTGCAACAGTAGGGAAAGTGTTGGATAGCAGAGGGATAACATTTAATATTGCCACTCCAGTCAGTGCATCAATAGGGAAAGTGTTGGATAGTGGAGGGGTACAAATTAGGATCCCCACTCCAGTGAGTGAAACAGTAGGGAAAGTGTTTGATAGCGGAGGGGTAAAAATTGCTGTTCCCATTGTAATTAGTACAACAGTAGGGGAAGTGTTGCATAGCGGAGGGGTAAAAATGACTATTCCCACTCCAGTCAGTGCAATAGTAGGGAAGTGTTGGAAAGCCAAGGGGTAGAAATGACTATTCCCACTCCAGTCAGTGCGGCAGTATGGAAATTGTTGGATAGCGGAAGGACAAAATGTACTATTCCCATTCCAGTCAGTGCAACAGTAGGGCAAGTGTTGGATAGTGGCGGGGTAAAAATTACTATTCCCACTCCAAAAAGTGCAACAGTAGCAAAAGTGTTAGATGGTGGAGGGGTAAACATTACTATTCCCACTCATGTGAGTGCAACAGTAGGGAAAATGTTGGATAGTGGTAGAATAAAATTGACAATTCCCACTCTAGTCAGTGCTACAGTAGAGAAAGTGTTTGATAGTGGAGGGATAAAAATTACTATTCTCACTCCAATTAGTGCAACAGTAGGGAAAGTGTAGGATAGCGGAGCGATACAATTTACTATTCCCACTCCAGTCAGTGCAACAGTGGGGAAAGTGTTGGATAGCCAAGGGGTAAAAATTACTATTCCCACTTCAGTCAGTGCAAGAGAAGGGAAATAGTTGGATAGCAGAAGGATGAAATGTACTATTCCCATTCCAGTCAGTCCAACAGTAGAGAAAGTGTTGGATAGTGGAGGGGTAAACATTACTATTCCCACTCCAAAAGGTGCAACAGTAGGAAAAGTGTTAGATAGTGGAAGGGGAAACATTATTATTCCCACTCATATGAGTGTAACAGTAAGGAAGGTCTTGGATAGCGGTGTGATAAAATTTACTATTCCCACTCCAGTCAGTGCAACAGTAGAGAAAGTGTTTGATAGCGGAGGGATACAAATTACTATTCTCACTCCAATTAGTGCAACAGTAGAAAAAGTGTTGGATAGCAGAGGGATAACATTTACTATTCCCTTTCCAGTCAGTGCAACAGTAGGGAAAGTGTTGGATAGCCAAGGGGTAAAAATTACTATTCCCACTCATGTGAGTGCAACAGTAGGGAAAGTCTCAGATAGCGATGGGCTAAAATTTACTATTCCCACTCCAGTCAGTGCAATAGTAGAGAAAGTGTTTAATCGCGAGGGATAAAAATGACTATTGCCACTCTAATTAGTGCAACAGTAGGGAATGTTTTGGATAGTGGAGGGGTCAAAATTACTATTCCCACTCCAAAAAGTGCAACAGTAGGAAAAGTGTTAGATAGCGGAGGGGTAAAAAATACTATTCCCACTCGGGTGAGTGCAACAGTAGGGAAAGTCCTGGATAGTGGAGGGGTAAAAATTACTATTCCCACTCTAAATAGTGCAACAGTAGGGAAAGCGTTGGATTGTGAAAGAATAACATTTACTATTGTCCCTCCAGTGAGTGCAACAGTAGGGAAAATGTTGGATAGCGGACAGATTACATTTGTTATTGGCCCTCCAGTCAGTGCATCACTAGGGAAAGTGTTGGATTGCTGAGGGGTAAAGTTTACTATTCTCACTCCAGACAGTTTAAAATTAAAAAAACAATTAAAATAAAAAATATTTAGGAATAGAAATAAAAAATAAAAACATATTATAATGTTAAATACATATCACAAATACCTCAAATATTACATTAAATAAAATAAAAACGATTTCCAAATAAATACATATTTGTATTTAGAAATTATTTATTAACAAAAACATTATTATCAATGTAGTCTACTTCCGACCCTATAACACCACACAACACACAGTCCACATCAAAAATAAAAAATAAAAATATAGCGATGGGCAGAGTATAGGGGATTGATGCTGGACCCCCCAAGGGATCATGAGGAAGAAACGCAGGTAGAAGATGTGGTACAGGCCTAGGCAGTGCGTCATACCTACCATGTAACGACCATCTACAGATTGTCTGGTTAACTCACGTGCAAAGGGTTAGGGAGGGATAAGTGGTGGGTAGCAGGGGGGTTGGGTGGTTGGGGTTGGTGGGTGGAGGAGGGGGAGGGGGGTGGTTCTGTTGTTCATCTTTTCTCGTATGGAATATGTATTACCGAAAAATGTGTCATGATGCTTGGTGGTGATCTCCTGATTGTGGGGAGCCACGTCTTTTCCGCTTTGCCTACCTGATCAATAAAAATGTTGTTGTGAAAAAAAATAATATATATATGTATTTGCATAATTAACATAATTAATTATACAAATATTATTAATTAAAAAACAAATTCAAACATATAAAATGTAATCAACTTCCCACGCTTTACACCTATAATCCCCACAACCCACACCTAAAATTAAACTGTAAAACAATTAATTACACAATTAAAAAATTAATTCAATTAAATAACTAATAGAATTTAACAACTAATTATAAAGAAGGTAAAATTAATTTTGTCCCGACCCTTCACCCCATAAACCCAAAACCCACACACCAAGTTTTTTTAACAATTACCCTAATTAATTATCAATTATTTAATTGATATTATTCAACAAATAGTTATTAACTAATTAAAAATAAATTTCTTCGCACACTTTACCCATAAAACTCCACAAATCTGCACCTAATTTTAATTACACAATTACCTCAATTAATTAATCTATATTAATTAACAACTAATTATTGATTAATTAAAAATGAATTACTACACGCCCTTTACCCTTATAGACCGTACTACCCACACCTAAAATTGATTACCCAATTAGTGTAATTAATTGTCAATTAACTAATTACTAATAATTACCAACTAATTATTAATTAATTAAAAATAAATTACTTCCCACCCTTTACCCCTCTGAACCACACAACCAGCACCTAAGATTAATTACACAATTACCACAATTAATTGTCAATTAATCAATATTAACAACTTATTATGACTTAATTAAAAATAAATTACTTTCCACCCTAAACCTCTATAAAATATTCATTAATTTATTATAATTAAATTACTTCCCACCCCTATATACCCAAGACCCACTACAGGACTAAATAATGCTGTCCATATTTCTGTGTCACAATATTAAAAACTCAATATTAGTGTAGGTCGACATTTCCAACTCGATAATTTGACTGAATACCCTCACCACCAACTAGACGCTTATGAGTGTTAGGGTCCCCGCAGTACAGCAACCAAATGCCTTACATGCGGGCAAGATTTCTAGGGCTTTGCATCAGACAATCCGATCTCGAGACAAAACGCTACAAGTTGGGATTCAGTAGCAGAGGTGGGCACTTGAGAGGGTACCGCTCTCCAGATGTCACAGTTAGATGGTATAGGTCCCTCACAGGAGATCTTAGATGTCAATAAGATGTCTGGGAGAACAGGAGGCCTTTAGTCAGGCCCTTGGAGAGCACACTTCAGCAGATCGTCGGTCCAGGCCAGTCACTATTCTGACAGTTATCCTCCATATGCACAATAGAGTCCTCTGGTAATGAGCACCACACAGTCTGGGTTCTCCTTCCACACGTCCCCACCTGTCTCACACTTTGCTGAAAGATGGCACTGGTAATTATACTGTCATGTGTCTTTGAAGTTTGGGGTGGTTTAGGGGGTTTACTTTAAACCAGAGATGACTCCCCTAAATTGTAGGCCTGTCTGCCATGGGACCGTGGAATGCAGACATTAATCTTTAGTGGGGTCATAATCCAGCCCCTAGAGGATAATTGGCAAAACCTCTCTTCTCCGATCTATTCTATTCGGCCCTCAAATGGCAGAGGTCTGCCGTTCCTGGGGGTGCCAACGATCGATTGTTGTCTCCTGGGGAATGAATTCTCACTTGACCCCTGTTGCACACTCGAGCCAAGCACCACGGTACACAAGAGTCTTGGAGCATAGAAATATCCATGTTCTATAAGTGGCATTTCTAAGTGAGTTACCCCTATAAAACATTCTACCCACACCTAAAATTAATTACACAATTAGAGTAATTAATTGTCAATTAACTAATTAATAATAATTACCAGCTAATTATTAATTAATTAAAAATAAATTACTTCCCACCTTTTACCCCTCTAAACCACACAATCTAAAACCTAAGATTAATTACACAATTACCACAATTAATTGTCAATTAATCAATATTAACAACTAATTAAATATTTAATTAAAAATAAATTACTTCCCACCCTTTACCTCTATAAAACATTCATTAATTTATTAAAATTAAATTACTTCCCACCCTAAACCCCTATGTACCCACGACCCGCTACAGGACTAAATAATGCAACATTTTATTTAAATAAAATTAATAACTACAAAAAATGTAACACATGTATTAAAAAACCTAAACAATACTTATGCAAAAAAATACATCACACACATTTAAAATATATAATAAAATACATAACACGAATTAGAAAATCGATATTTTAAACAACTGTATTTTTGCAAACGATATTAATGACTTCTATATTTTTTAAATCAATATTTCTTACCTTAAAGTCTATATTCTTGACCACGATATTCTTGCTGTCAAAATTTCTGTCACAATATTTAAAACGTGATATTAGTGTAAGTCGACATTTCCAACTCGATAATTTGACTGAATGCCCTCACAACCAACTAGACGCTTATGAGTGTTAGGGTCCCCGCAGTACAGGAACCAAATGCCTTACATGCGGGCAAGATTTCTAGGGCTCTGCATTAGACAACCTGATCTCCAGACAAAAATCTTCATTCCACTCTCACACCACGCTACAAGTTGGGCACTTGAGAGGGCACCGCTCTCCAGATGTCACAGTTAGATGATATACGTCCCTCACAGGAGATCTTAGATGTCAATAAGATGTCTGGGAGAACAGGAGGCCTTTAGTCAGGCCCTTGGAGAGCACACTTCAGCAGGTCGTCGGTCCAGGCCAGTCACTATTCGGACAGTTATCCTCCATACGCACAATAGAGTCCTCTGGCAATTAGCACCACACCGTCTGGGTTCTCCTTCCACACGTCCCCACCTGTCTCACCCTTTGCTGAAAGATGGCACTGGTAGTCATGTTTCTTTGAAGTTTGGGGTGGTTTAGGGTGTTTCCTTTAAACTAGAGATGACCCCCCTAAATTGTAGGCCTGTCTGCCATGGGGCCGTGGAATGCAGACCTTAATCTTTAGTGGGGTCATAATCCAGCCCCTAGAGGATAATTGTCAAAACCTCTGTTCTCCAATCTCTTCTACTCGGCCCTCAAATGGCTGAAGTCCGCCATTCCTGGTGGTGCCCATGATCGATGGTTGTCTCCTGGGGAATGAATGCTCCCTTGACCCCTGCTGCACACTGGAGCCAAAGCACCACGGTACACAAGACCAGGGGCGGTGGGTGACATTTGAAAGTGGTAGGGCGCAAGGTGATTTGCATACAGCAACGTAGCGAGCGAGCGCAATGAGTGAGCCCGAACCCCTTAAGGGGGGTTTGGGGGGATATCCCCCCAAGAAAATTTTGAAAAAAGAGGACAAAAATCGTGCATTTTCCAAGCAAATGTGAGAAAGCAGGAAGGTTAATAAAGCAATTGTGAAAGTGCAGTTATTACATAAATAGATGGCATAACATAGGTAGCTTCTTATACAATATAACCACAGAGCTTCATACATTCCGTCCTATTACGCTGCTGAATTCAGACTATAAGACTTGCATGAAAATCTCAGCTCTAAGAGTAGAAGAAGTTGCACAGCAGTTGGGAGACAGCCTTTACAAAGCCCTCTGTCCCACTCGTTTTTTGCACCTTCCTGCCCTCTGTCCCACTCGTTTTTGTGCCTTTCTGCCCTCTGTCCCACTCGTTTTTTGTGCCTTTCTGCCCATAAGGGGGGGTTCGGAAAATTTTGAAAAAAGAGAAGAAAATCGTGCATTTTCAAGCAAATTTGAGAAAGCAGGAAGGTTAATAAAGCAATTGTGAAAGTGCAGTTATTACATTACAAACACACGCCCACACACAGAGACACGCTTTCACATACAGACTCACACACACCCACACATCAATCCACACACACACTCACACAGACACCCCCCCCCACACACACACACACATATCTAGATAGATTCCACTCTCCACAGTCACTGCATGAGGTGCCAGCTCGCTACCACACATGCCTATTCTTTCGAAAAGGCAAATAAAGGATCTAGCATACACACACAGACACACACACTCACACACACACACACACACACACAAACACACATACTCATGCAGATTGTGTTCCTGCAGGGAGCTTGCTGTCAAGCTGTTTGAGGCCTAAGTACTTGCAGCCAGTTTTTACAGTCCGTCTTTGTTTACATCTTAGATGTACCCCAAAAGTGAGCACATCCCACCAGCAAAACCGCAAAACCGTAAATATTGTAGCAAGGCCAACTCTGAAGCAGTGTAGTCTTACAGGCTAAGGGAAAGATGGAAGCAGAGGGCCCACAAAAATATGGTGGCACTGTGGCAACCATTGTGTGCTCTTTAGTCAGATTAAAGTGCTTTAACATTAACATAATAGTGTTTAAGTGTATTTAGGTTCCGACAGGACAGGATGTGAGGCTGATGCCAGGCTTCCAGGAACAGGGTGCGTATAACACAGTAACCCAGAAGACGGCAAGGCGTAGAAAATTGCTGACATGAAAATTAAAATTAAGCTACTGCTTCTCCCTAGCCCACGCCATCTCAACCCCTTCATGGAATTCACACTGACTTCACCTCTGTACTGTATAACAGGAAACAGCCCACAAACTTTCCATTTGAATCCCTGAGGTAGCCATAGTGATTTCTTCATGTTAGCTACTCAAACGCCATTGCCTAAAACTAAATCAGTAACCCTGAATGTCCAGACGGCCTGTTCCTGGCTCATTCATACCAGTTGTGATATACCCCCAAAATTCCTGGATGTGATCATTGAACAGGACACTTGATTTACACAACACGACAGTCTGTGACATTATGTGTCTGCCAAGTCACACACCCACATCTCCCCTGCCTTATATTGGTTACCTATTGGTTACAAGCTGCATGTATATGGATCACTCTGTCTCTGCAACAGCTTCAGAGCTTCTCTGTGAAGTATGGCAGACGTGGAGAAAACTACCAGGACTGTTGTACATGCTGCTAAAAGTCCCAATGAATTTCGCCTTAACTATTACATTCTAATCAGCAATGGTAAAGACAGCAGGGAATTGTTATAAATGAATCTGGTCTTTATTTATTGTTTCTGTATGGAGTCTTGGATGCCTGTTTTGTGATTACCAAACCGCTGTAGCACAAATAAAGAAATACAACACAGAAACAAAAAACGATGCTCGAAGATAGCCTCAAATTCCTCCTTCATAAACTTTACGAGCTGGATTTCATAACTCACATTATTCCGTTTCTTCGGGGGCCCATTTTCATGCAGGGTTCTTAACTATTCATTTCTGGATTGCCACAGCACCAGCACCTTTGCCAGCTCGTTATGCTATAGCCTCAATTGAACCTGACCTGATTTTACTGCTTTGGAATCGGTTCTGTTTTTCTAACAACTTTCCACCTATGAACTTTTAATAAGCAGTCTCTTTCACTCAGACCCAAAGCACTGCCTATTCATAGCACATTCACTGCAGAGTGTGTACAGGTGACGTTTATCAATAATCTAAGCAGCCCAATAAAACAGGAGGAGCGTGAGCATTACTCTCACTTACAATCTGAGTATAGCATCCTCTGCCCCAACACAGTTGAAAGCTATAAAGAACGCTTGTGTTTGGAAGAAATGTGCAGCCCCCTTGCACCCCAGATGAGTCCTGATCCAGCTAAACTTGGCATATAAATGACCCAAGAGAAGCACACTTCCTGTTGGAAGAGAGCATGAACCCACTCATCCAAAATGATGGGGGCTCCCTGCAGTGTGTCATGAGGGGCCTCGAGTCTCCCAAATCCGGCTTTCGGCCAGGGCTGGAGTGTACGAGTGCAGTTGTGTACCTACAGTGGGTTCAGGGGCCTGCTCTACCCCCCTGCACTCCTGCACTCTTTCTGGAAGTCTGCACAAGTTTATCCGACACAGTAACCAGAGTACAAAACTGTGAAAGCAGCGACAAGCCCCCTAGCAATGACCAAATAAGGCAACCCACGCCCCAATTTGCATGACCTAAATGTTTTCTACATATATTGCTTCGAATGAGGCACACATAACAGAAACCAAAACTCTCATTAGCAGTTGCACAGCCTTCTCCTGAAAGGAACAAAAAATAACTTTGAAAAAGATACAGCGAATATAAAGTCTCAGATGCTGACCTAGTCATTTGTGAAACCTCACTCAGAGAGGCCAAACATGAGAAGGAGGCTGTAAACATCAGAAACCAGAAAGCTGAGCAGGCCTGTGTACAACATGGACACAATACAAGACAAGATGACAACTAATGATGAGGCATCATGGTGTCGGCTATTGCGGTGGTTTTAAAGTAAAGATACATTTGTTATGCTTTTTCATATTAAGAAGAAACGGAATGTCAGGAAGGTGTACTCGTCAGTCAAGGAGCCATAACTCCATATCTTAATTTCAATAAGCTTCCTTAAATGTTCAGTTCAGAGTGCGCCAACTGTACATAACAAAATCCAGGATGCCTAAACATCCTACAAGAATAAAGCCCGTTTTAGTTTATGCTATGAATCAGGGTGGACGGGCACATGCACCTGGGTGTGCCGTGTTCATCACTGTGCACTGCCCTTGAACCCGATGGTGCATTGCCTTTGATCTACTGTGACCCTGGAATTGAAGTACACGAGTGTGACTGTGCAGTGCCGCTGCAGCCGAGCGCGCAGTGCTAGTATGAAGTGCTCCAGGACATGAACAGTCTGTGCCACTGAGTGTGCAGCGTTCTCGAGTATACAGTATCCCTCGGGTGCAGTGTCCCATTAACTGAGTGGCGTGCCCCTACATGTACTGCTAGCTCCGTACAGTGCCCCCCCAGTACTCGCTGGATAACTCCCGCACGGCTACCAGTACAAGATCATCATACTACATTGCTGGCTGCTTCTCAAACTGCCTTTGGGTGTGCATAAAACCATCCCTGTAGGCTGATAGGGGGAACTCAAAACCTATTCATTTTTTGGCCTCTCTACTGAGTGGTGATTGTGATCTTCATTGGCTTTATGGTATTACTGTTCTGTCTACTGCTCTTCCTCTATCCTATTACATTATGCATTTCCCTCCATCGCTCCTGTTTGCCCTTGCTGTCATCGCCCACTCTATAGCATTATCCTCACTTCCATCTCCTGCACACTCGTTTACAGTCATTCGGTTTCACTCTTTTTCGCACTTTCCTCTCACTTTCATTCTGTTTCCCACTCCTGAGTTTCTCCCCTTTCTTTGCTTCTTTTCATTTGACTTCCTCTGTCTCCTCCTCCTTCAGCCATCTGTTCCTCTCGCAGTAGTGGCTCCTCTTCCAGATACTTCTCGTGCCTGGCTCCTGCACTCACTCGGATCGCAGAGCAGCCTGTGTCTCCGATTGACAGCCAGGCAGCGGCTTGCTTTTTAGGCAATAGGACGTGGCATCCTATGACTTGTAGTATTGCGGTTCAAGTTGTAAGTGTGGGCTGTAAACCAGAACATGCACAGCCTTGTTGAATAAATTGCCAGTCCTGTCTGAAGGGCTCATGGTGATATGGGGGTACTTCGTAACTGGGCAGATCTGATGTGAGTGAGCAACACGGGCCATGGGACAGACACATGTGCCTCTATGTCACCTACCCAGTGCAGAAGGAGCTCTAGAACCGAGAAGGGAAGTGTGCATTGATTACTGAGCTTCAATCACAGCTGTCGAAGGACCCTTGTTGAGGTGCAGCGTCACATAAAAAGGAACACTTCTCAACTTCACGTTCTTCCAATGTAGATTAACACAAACTTTGAGTTTGACCTGTGTGCCACTATTAAGAGCCTGGCACACTGAAGCCAGCCTAATGCTGTTTCTAACGACCCTGGCGGTAAGTTGCTTAGGGGCCCAAATGAAGGCCGATACTTAGCATTAAACGAAAGCCAAAACTATTATCATTGTAAATGTATGCTTTTGAAATACCAGTGTATGAGGTTTATTTATCCTTTTTCATTCATACCTAAACATTTGGTCCACAATTCTTCTCTATTTTGCTCTTTCTCATTTTCTTGTTACATTAGATGGTTTTCACATAGAGCCCATGTGCAAGTTACTTAGCGCCCTGGTGCTTTTCCTTGAAGACATACGTGTCCCTGCTCACAGAGAGTCGTCAGACAATGCGCAATATATGATGAGAGGGGCTGTGAAGGATGATGAGTTTCATCTGCGGTTTACATGGCATTGGCCTTTTCCCTCACTCGCTCCTGCTCTCATCTCTCCCACCACCTCTCACCCACCTTTCCATGACATTATGTTGTTCACTCTGCCTCTCCTTGTCCACCGACCACTCCTCTCTTTCTATACCATGACCCTTTCCCCCAGCTCACTTCCTGCTCATCACTTTACATTTGCTCTTTCCCTTTTTTCCACAGTTTTTCTACTTCTCACAACCTTTTCGCTCGTACTCATTTTCCCTCTCTTGTATTGTCATCTCAGACTCTTGTCTCTCGCCTGTCCACCTTCTCTTCATCTTCCTCTCCTCCTTCTGATACTTCCTCTGCCTGGCCCCTGCCTCTCATCACTCCTACCGGCCCGTGTCTCCATTTACCAGTCAGTGCAGAGGCCAGAATAGCTTACACGTGGCCCCAAATCATTTATGACAACTTCAGCAGTCCCTTGCTTTTCAGTCAACATCACAGTGCATCCTGGGATGTGTAGTTTCGCTTTCAAATTGAAGAATTCTATGAGTTTTGAGCACCTGCTTACAAAATGGGCGCATTAACATGCCAGTGTTGCCTGAAGGTGCCACTGGTGACATGAGGCCACTTGTTGGCTGTTGTCCTGAGCTAAGGTGAATGGCAACACATGACACTGGCACAGCCCCCTGCACATCTGCTTTCTGCATCCGTACAGGGGGCGCCCTTCAGGAGGGAACAAAGTAATGTTGACACACTTTTATTCACAGCGCTCAAGTAACACTAATTTGGAATTTTCACACGAACTCTCATAACTTTGGTCTATTTTATGTTTTTTATTCCTCTGAAATAAAAAGAACATAAACATAAACAGATTTGATTTGAAGGTGACAACAGTTAAATAATGGGACATTCGCCAAGAAGTAACTTTGAAGTATATGCCCAAATCTAGTGGAATACATTGAAAAAACTTTACCTGTCCAACGCATGCCCTGGCTCAGACAAAAAGTTTATCATGCTGATGAAGTCGGACATCTGGTCTGTTGCTTGCTGCTGCCTGCGCGCACGTCGAGCCCCGGGCCTACACTGCCTGCACGCACGTCCCGAATGGCCAATCACTGCATGACTTCACATGCTGAAGTCACAGTGATTGGCCATATGCACTGCGGCTAGGGGGGCACAGTGACTACTCGCCCTGGCGCCGATTTGAAACCCCGGGTGCTCTACGGCCCGGCTAAGCAGCATCCCCTTCGGTCCCTCTACCGTCAGGTTACCAGCGCGCATGCTCAGGCTAGGTGCAAGCCAAGTTTCCTCATGCGCAGTACTGCTGCTGGCCTGCTGCAGATCTGCCAGCCCCACCCCCTGCGCACTCTCCGGATTCAATCGGGTGTGTCCCGGATTGAAGCGCTGCAGCTCGTATTATATTATATTGTGCTGCTGCAGGCAAAATTCACAAAAATTATTTAGCGGTGCGTCCAGGCTTAGTGGGGCTACGCCCCTACGCCCTAATGGACGCACCGCTGCTGCACAAGACTCTTGGAGCATAGAAATATCCATGTTCTATAAGTGGCATTTCTAAGCGAGTTGTGCCAAAACCCCCTTTACCAATGGAAAGGGTTTGGTCTGGCGAGTACATTGATATGAAAATCATTAGGCTACTCCGCTGCAATCCACTATTGCAGTCGGACGTTTTGTCAAACACATCCCCGTGTTAACCCATGGGAAGAGCAGGCCTCCTAGGTAGTGAAAAAACGCATAGGTATTCCTGATTACTTGGGGACACATGCACTAGTTCACAAACGGGCCTGCTGTGGCAGGTTGGACACATAGTCCCCCCAAGTGCACCTGCCTGAGTCTGCACACCAGACTGGACATTGGGTTCAACTAATATGTGTGTCTGTGCACATGCAAAAGCCTGCATTGTTAGGCAGCACATGCAATCACAGGCACCATAGGTTTGGGTGCGCACATACAGTGACCTATAATGGCAAGCTGCTCATCATGAGTTTAATCACAATAGATGCCATTGAGCACCCACCAGTCTGCAAAGACAGATCAGGCCATGTTTAGGAACATTGACTCAGCGTCACTTCCCAACATGGGTAGGTAGGCTGAACATACTTTCATGCGTCAAGGACAGGCTGAGCACATGGGTTACCCAGATCCTAGCTCCTTTGGGGCAAGTGCCCTCACACTACACTGCCTGGACTAGCTGGACATGGGTGGATCGGCTTACCAGTGCTAGTGCGCACTTCCAACCTGGGTCAGTGGATCGGGCACCTTACCACTGCTGCACAGGGGAGCAAGTGCACAGACACAGGTCTGAATGGCTGGCCTGCCCTAGAGGTGAGAATAACGGGGATGCAGGTGTACACTCAGCAGCCCATAATAGCAGGCTGGCACCTATCCAAATTGCCTTAAGTGCCAAGGCGCATCCAGGCTGACAGGTTTTCGATCAGCTGGTGTGCACACCCCGGGCCTACCTTGGCAGACCAGCCCATGTTTCGGAACATCATTTCAGTGCCTTCTCCTCATCTGTGTAATGAGGCGCACTCACTTCCACACTCCCTTGACAGTGAGGACATGCTCAGGACCCTGAAGCCAACACAGAGAATCTGCAACACCCCAGGAGTACCCCATGGGGAGAGCCGAACTCCCAGTCAGGGGAGGCCTCATTTTTAGGGTTCCTTAGTACCTGGGCAGAGAACATTGATATATACCCACCCAGCCTTCAGCTTACTACCCCCGTGCCCATCAGACCTTACCTGGGGGGTGTCCTCATGGTATTGAATGACCCACTCATGGTTGACTGAGAAATAAGTGGTATCAACCTAGGCAGGCACCCCATAAGCTTGCAATGGCAGACTCAATACATGATTGACAAGCTATCGGATGGGTGGCACACTCAGTGCTACATCCCACCACTAGCCACTGCCATGCCCACTCCAGTTATGTGGTGTACCTCTTTACGGGGCGCATCACCTAAACCTATTGTGTATGCACCATATGGCCCAGTGCAGGCCAGGCGGGTGTGCGCTCCTTCCCTCTGCGGTACAGTGAGAAGGTGCCCAGATTCCTAACGTAATGCAGAGAGAGTTGACAAAGGCTAGGAGGAAAAAGCAATATGCTTTGGGGTAAATTCCCCTATGAAGGGTCATGTCCAACAGTTCCCAAACATCAACCAATTTGCCTTTAATGTTAGGGGAAACTTAAGAACAGCCTTTTGGTGTTGCAACCTATGCTTTTATTTTGATAACACAATGTCTTTGCAACCTTAAATTATGATAGTGAGCAGCATATTTCATGAACTTAACAGCCTAAAATGTACTCTTTCTCTTCCATCCCCAGAGCATAAGGTCCTTGTGGTTGGTGTCAGGATTAATTCCAGGTAGGACTACTAGGGTAGGCAGACAAAATATAGATTTTTTTAAATCGACCTACCATTATATCAATGTTTTAATATCGAAGGGACAGAATATAGAAGGTAAGTAATATCGATTTTTTTAATATCGAAGGGACAGAATTTCGGAGGTAAGTAATATCGATTTTGTTAATATCGATGTAAGTAATATCGATGTTACTAATACCGATTTTTATATGATTTTTATGAATATTATTATGTATTTAATATGTATTATTTTTATTATGTAATTTAAGTAAATTTTGTATTTTAGTACCGTAGCGGGTTGTGGGTTTATAGGGGAATAGGGTGGGAAGTAATTTAATCATACTAAATTAATTATTAATCTTTTAGGAATTATAAATTGATTTTAATTAATTGGTAAACAATTTTTATTATTTGGTAATTTATTTTAAATAATTGATTAATTGATAATTATGTTCTGTAGCAGGTTATGGGCTTTTAGGGGAATAGGGCGGGAAGTAATTTAATTATACTAAATTGATTATTATTTTTTTAGGCATTATGTATTAATTTTAATTAAGTGGTAATTAATTTTTATTTATTGGTAATTTATTTTAATTAACTGATTAATTGATAATTATGTTCTGTAGCAGGTTATAGGTGTATAGGGGAATAGGGTGGGAAGTAATTTAAATGTAGTTAAGTATTAATTTATTTTCATTAATTGTTTTTGCTAATTATATTATTGGTAACTAATTATTAATTGGAAATTAATTTTTATTAGTTGGTAATTAATTTAAATTAATTTATTAATTGATAATTATGTTGTGTATTATTTTATTATTGGCGTTTGTTGTGTGTTAATAGGGGAATATTGTATAAAGTAATGGATATGTAATTAAGTTGTTATTACAATTATAGTTGGGTATTGATAATTAATTTTTGGGATATTAATTATTAATTGGTAAGTATTATTTTTATAATTATTTATTGGTATTTGTAAATAGTTTAGATTCATTTAATAAATAATTCTTTTTAATATTTTAAAATATGAATTTATTTATAAGTATGTTATTTTTAACTCCTACCCTATCCAACACTTTCCCTACTTTTGCACTCTCTGGAGCAGGAATAGTAATTTTTACCCCTACACTATCCAACACTTTCCCTACTGTTGCATTCTCTGGAGTTGGAATAGTAATTGTTACCCCTACGCTATCCAACACTTTCCCTACTGTTGCACTCTCTGGAGTGGGAATAGTAATTTTTACCCCTACGCTATCCAACATTTTCCCTACTGTTGCACTCTCTGGAGTGGGAATAGTCTTTTTTTCCCCTACGCTATCCACCATTTCCCTACTGTTGCACTCTCTGCAGTGGGAATAGTAATTTTTAGGACTAAGCTATCCAACACTTTCCCTACTGTTGCACTCTCTGGAGTAGGAATAGTAATTTATACCCCTACGCTATCCAACACTTTCCCTACTGTTGCACTCTTTGGAGTGGGAATAGTAATTTTTACCCCTATGCTATCCAACACTTTCCCTACTGTTGCACTCTCTGGAGTTGGAATAGTAATTTTTACCCCTACTCTATCCAACACTTTCCCTACTGTTGCACTCTCTGGAGTTGGAATAATAATTTTTACCCCTAGGCTATCCAACACTTTCCCTACTGTTGCACTCTCTGGAGTGGGAATAGTAATTTTTACCCCTACGCTATCCAACCTTTTTTCTTACTGTTCTTTTTTTTGGAGTTGGAATAGTATTTTATTCCCTCTGTTACTTAATATTTTTTGTACTGTTTAGTGAATGTAGTATATAATTAATTTTAAAAATATTAAAAGTACATTTTATGTGTTGCATAATTATTTAATTTTTATTTATGTTATTATTTTGGGGCTGATTCCGATTCGGTAAAATCCCTTACAAATAGCCGTACGGAGCATATTTCCCGTGCAAATCGTACCCTTGACCGTCCCCGTACGTACGATGAAGTATGATTCAGACCCAAAGCAGATCTCTGTACGAATTGTACGACAGACCATACGACTTAAAAATCTGTACGAATCGCTTTCAGAACACTCAGTACGCGACGTCCGTACGGATCGAAGCAGCATTTTCCGACCCAGCAAGTACGATTCGTCTCGTCAACAGTCTTTTTCTATGGGAGCTCAAAACGTCCGGAAAAGCAGATTTCGACTCGAACCGCTTATGAAATGGACCCCCCCCCACGGGTACGGTGCGTACACCCCATGATAGCAGGGGTACGGTGCTTAGGGGTATGGTGCGTACACTCCATCATTACAGGGGTACGGTGTGTAGGGGTACGGTGCGTACGCCCCATGATTGCAGGGGTACGGTGCGTAGGGGTACGGTACATACAACTCATGATTGCAGGAGTACGGTGCGTAGGGGTATGGTGCGTACACCCCATGATTGCAGGGGTACGGTGTATAGGGGTACGGTGCGTACACTCCATGATTGCAGGGGTACGGTGCGTATGTGAATGTGTGGCTCTCCGTAAGAATCACTCATACACGACGTACGCGACGTTTTCCATACGAATCGCCTTCTCAATCCCTGGTCCAGATCGTACTTGTCGGTTCGTACAGCATGTTTACGATCCTACGGTTCACTGTAAGAGTCTGTGTCGTACGGATTTTCCCTTGCTTTTTGTATGGTTCGCAACGATTTGGTCCTATATTTTTCAAACGAATCGTACTACGCGATTCGGACGGAATTGTACGAGTCGTACGGAAAGGGCTACGGATTCGACTCGGTCGTACGATTGGTTATCCGAATCGGCCCCTTTATGTGTATAGATGAATTTGTAAGTTATAATATTTTTAATTATTTATAAGTTATTACAATGAATATCAAAACTGATTATTAAGTATGTTATATATTATATGTATATGTTTAATTCATTTTTTATTAAATTATGTATATTCCTTATTAATTTTAAATAATATAAAATATGTTTGACTATGTTTATTATATTGTTAAGTATTTTTTTAATTTAAAAAACAATATTTTTTTTAAAACTATATTTTTGACATCGATATTTTTTTTCTTGATATTTTTGTACTTACCTTGTTGTAGATAGGATTGCTCGGATATTTTTGTATTTCGATATTTTGTGTTTCGATATTTTTTGTCAGACATTCACTACTACACCTGTCTTTATGCTATGCTTCCTGCAGTGGCCATAAGCCAATAAAAGGGAGTCCAGATGCAGCTGTGGTTGTAGAGCTTCAAAAGAGAGATTGCATCTCTCCGGCCAGGAGATCTCTTTCTGCTTAGCTGCTGAGACTTCTCTACCCCAGTGCTCCGCCCTTTTTGATGTTTGTGGCACTTTGTGGTTTGGCCTTTATAACTTTTTCCCACAAAAGAAATCTAGCCCAAATGTGCATCCTTTTTTCAAACATTCTGGTAATACTAAAGATACCAAAGGTTTGTGGATTCCCCTAGAGGGAACCAAGGAAAAAGCCAGAATATAGCCAATTAAAACATTGGGAGAGAAGTGGGAAAAGAGGGCTGTGCAAGAATGCAAATTTGTTTTTTGTTTTTTTTTTAATGTAAAAAGGATATCAAAGAAAGGTATGCTGTGCTAGGACAACCATCTTTCCCGCTTTGAGGAACAAAAAACATTTTTTTACCACTGTTTTTTCATTTTTCCAAGAGTTAGACCAGTTTTCTTAATTTATTTGGTTTCAACCTATTTACAGTTTGTGTTTGAACCAGGTGTGAAACAGATGTGAAACTCATAGACAACATTCTGAACTCAGAAAGGTGCTATTTGTATAGCTCTCTAAACGTTTTCCTAAGGAAACTGATCATTGTCTTAAAGAAAATAATTAAAATAAGTAGAAAAATAGCTATTGATGACAGCATTTTAATCTGTAACTCTTCGCCAATTTACAAAAGCAGTATACCGTTGCATCCATCAGACTCTTCTGGTTAAAAAAGTATATAGAGATTGTAGTTTTTCCAAAAGCACGTAAAATCCAGAGTCGACAAATAATCTGTAGATTGCAATGATTATTCCAAACATGCATAAATTCATATGATAAAATCCAATAAATGAAAATTAGGCAGGAACCAAAAATATGAATACATGAAATGTGTACAAGACAATGAGTTTATGAACAGTGGTTATTCGCACACCAGTGAATTTACTCATACAATCATGTGGTTCAGAGGCCATTTTGCTAAATGTGTTACTTCTTGCACACTAGCCGACTAAAACAGAACTGTTGTGGTGTGAGTGGGTCCAGTGCCCATGATTGAAAAGACTCCAAAATTCAATATGGATAAATCCAGTTTTTTCACTCAAAACCATACCCTTTTTTCGCAATGTTCCTAACTGTGAATTTTGTCCCTGGGCTTGGTTACCACCCAGTTAAACCTATCAAACCCAGACATTTCTGAAAGCTACACACCAAGGGAGATTCAGGGTGGTTTAGCTTGTGTGAACCTTTCTTCATTTTTTTAACCACAATTCGTAAAATATATTTTAAAAATAACCTCTTCCCCACATTTATGTGAAAGAAAGTTCTGGAATCTTCAGGCATCCATAGATTTTCTACCACCTGGCATATCCCACGTTCGTCCCGATAGAAATATGACCAAATTTGCATGGGTGGGCCTAGCGCACAAGAGGCAACTGGTCCCAGAACGTAATGTGGCAATACCAAAATTTCCTGTGAAACCCATTACCTGATATGACAACAGGGGTACTTGCGGACAATGTGAGTCAAACAGCTAGCATTGTCTCTGTTTTCACCTGTTCCAATCGTGGACATGAGACCCAGCCTCACAATTGAGGTATTGTTTTTATTGGGGCAAATGCGGGAACATGGGGTGGTAGAAATTTTCTGTGTCCTGAACATTTTGGAATTTTCTGTCACAGAATTGTGAAGAAAATGCATGATTTTCAGGCAGATTTGCAGTGCATCGTGGGTAAGAAAACATTGTGGGAGCCTCGCAAGGCACACCACCCTGACATTCCTAGGTTTCTAGTTTTTAGAAATCTTGGGGTTTGGTAGGTTTCCCTCGGTGGTGGGAAATCAAACGCCTGAATAGTGCAACCATTCAGCGTGGCAAGGAAGAGGAAAAGGAAATTTTACTTCATCCCCACTCTTCCATTTGTCAAAACTATGCTAAGAAGAATTCAAAGGTCCTCGTATTTGCCTTGGAGGTTGGCATGTTCTGCACCTCAGATGGGTGGGAACGTGTTGGTGCTTTAGGGGCAGGAGACAGGCCTAATGCCAATGCTGCCCACCCACAGTGATATTTGGTTTCCTAAAACAAAAATAAATATATCTGGTGGCCACTGGACTTTTTGCCCCCACTCCGTAAGGTCAAAATTGTGGTACCCCGAGGAGACTCTTGGGTGCATTTTGGGATAGGGGCACAGCCCAATGCCCCACCCCTTTTATTTGGGACCATTTTTTCCCAGGTGAGTCGTGGGATGTCTTCCACCGGAGGGACAGATTGGAGTTACACTCCATCAGTCTGCCCCCTATTGTTCAACCTCTAAAATGTCGTTTTGGCCAGTTTAATTGATGTATGGTATCAAATCAGGCTGATGAGTGTTCCAGCCACCCCCTTCATAGCTTTTTTCAGCTTTTTGTGTCTGATGTGCCTGATGCCTAGTGGGATTTCTGCCTTAAAGCACAAATAGATTGTGTATAAACACCCCATATACACCCCCTGGGTGAGTAGAAAGACTCTTGTGTCTAGGGATAGAGGTAGCACAAACCCATGCTCATGAGGGAGGGTGCACACACTAAAACCGTAAAAACAATATTCCATAGTGTCTAGTGGGATTTCTGCCACCGTGAGGGGCCAGATTGGAAGTAAACACCTCTATCTGCCCCCTAGGGGGAGCAGAATGTTTGTACTGCCTGGGGTGTGGAGAACACAGGCATATGGGGGGCACTTCCCAAACAAACTGTAAAAAGAATATTCCCTGTTGTTTAGAGGAGTTTCTGCCCCACAGGAGGCAAACTGGTGGTACACACTCACTATATTCCCCCTAAGGATGGGAAGAAAGTCTGTTATGCCCATTTGAAGTAGGGAGCACAGGCACATGCCCAAGGGGTCACTTCCATCAAAAAATTTACATTTTCCCTGATGCCTGATGGGCTTCCCGCCCTACGGGCACACTGGGGTAAATAAAGACCCCTTTCTTCACTCCCAAGGGGGTCAGAAAGTCTATCTTGCTAAGGGTTAGGGGAGCACAGGTGTAGGAAGCTGGCTCTTTATATGAAATTTCAATAGGTGGCTATATCATATTAGGAATCGAGAGATTCCCTCAGAAGTGTACAGCGCTCAATGTAAAACCAAAGTGCTCTATTTGTGGGAGAGTGGTTGAGCAGCCTTAGGCCTAACACAGACGAGTGTAAGACATTTGTTATACACACAGGGCCTCATTTCTGAGGCCCCTTGCGACACATTTGCGCCGCTGGAATGTCACTTTTTTTATGTTCCGGTAGATCAATGTGCAATGGCATATTTGCAAGGCCTCGTAAAGCCACTTTACATGGCTTTTCATGGCCTTGTAAATATGTGCCCCTTTCACTCAGAACACTGCATGGAAGAGGCAGTCCATGGGTGTTGCTTTGGATGTTCCCACGCAACACCCATAGAATCTAAAGTATTCCTAGATTTACTAGAAATCCGAAACCTGGGAATGCGTCAGAATCTAATGCCACCTCGGGGGTGCAGTTAGGAAGGTGCAACAAGGAGAAATCACTTGAATTGATTGATTTTGTGCAGAAAGGTGTTCCTTCCTGCACAAAATCAATGAGCACTGCAACTTTAGCACCCATGCACCATGGTGTAAGGGTGACTGCATTGGCGCATGCCAGCCCATTGTGCTCCGGCTCAGGGGAAAAGGACAGGAATGTGCCATATCCCATAGATACAGCTCATTCCTGCTTTTTTGTTTTGATGTAGGGCAGCGCAGCAAGAATCCTTGCAGCACTGCCCTGTGCCAAAACCTCATAAATGAGGCCCTTAGTGACTAACAAATAACACACAACTCAAAATGAAGATCCACGCCAATTTTATAAAAATAAGCTTCTTCCTAGATTTATTTTAAGACCAAGATGTACGATCAAAGGTAAGTATATTTTTCAATAAAAATTCTTTTCACTTTAAAAAGTGGGCACAGTGCAGTTTTTCATTTCAGCAATGTTAACCTATGGGAGGTAGACAAAAGTGCAGTTTTGAAGGAAAGGGATCTCTTTTTGTTTTTATTATATACTGACCCTGACCCTTTTGGTCAGCAGGACACCTCTCCCATACTGTGGAGTATTGAACAGCTTGTAAGCTGGAGAGTAGTGGTAAGAGTATAAATTCGACATATAACTAGTCCCAATGGACACATTGAAAACATTCGGTTTTACAGAGGATCAATTTAATAAGATCATTGGGGGGAACTCAAAGAATATTAGTACCCTGACTTTATCCAAAGGTGACAATGAAAAATGGAATACACTTTGGAATCTAAAAAAGAAAATAATATGGAATGAATTACATTCAGAATTTTAGAATACTGTAAAGAAGGGACCATCCCAATAGGCTCCAAATAATGAGCCTGGTCTATTTATAAAAAACGATAAGTTCAAAGAGCATTGGACACTAATCACCAATAGATCATTGAAACAGCACAAGAAATAATTGTACTAGAAAAACAGGAAATGTACATTTTAGAATCACAGTTAAAAGAAAATACAGCATTAGAAGAAGCAAAACGTAAATGAAATGAAATCCAAGAGGACATAACTGGATATAGAGAATATCTGGGGGAAAAAAGATGGATAAATTAAGAAAATATATGAATAGGTATTGTGTAGCTAAAGAATACTCATATCTCCAAAATGACTACTATGATAGACCAGCGAATGACATTGGACAAAATAGGAGACAATATCTAATTAACAACAGGAGGCCTATAAAAACATGTAACGTTCTCTGATACCTTGTACACTAGTATGGATTCAGATGAAGAAAATACATTGGACCAAAGATGTAGTAAGAAACAAGGTAAGGAGGTCCAGGCCCTGGCAGAGAAAATCCTATTGTTTTGGATCAACAACAGAGAAGATACAACCAAAACCCTCAGGGAAGAGGGAGGGGGAGAGGTAACTACCAATATCAAAATGTAGGCCCAAGGAATCAATACATGAAGACAAGATGTCAAAAAGATTGGGACTAAATAATGATAGGGCACCTATAATTTGAGAGAGGATTAGGTGTTGCCCCCTCAGCTCCACCCAATAAATATGAGATAGAGAAGAACATTAAAAATCTATTTAGAAAACTTAGATTAAAAACAATATTTATGGGAAAAGACAGACTATCTAAAATAACCTGTCTTGCTTAAAACTAAGCATGGGCGTAAAATCCGTTCCGTTCACGGAATTTGCGGATTTTCTGCAATTTCGCGGTCCGCGAATCTCGCGAAATTGCAGAAAAATCCGCGCAATCGCGTTCGGGACGGATTTTCAAAAACTGAAGTACATGAAGCACTTACAGGGTTACAGCAGGTGCCCAAGTTAAATTTAATTTCTTTGTAACCATTTACAAAATGGTTACAAAGAAATTAACTTCAACTTGGGCACCTGCTGTAACCCTGTAAGTGCTTCCTGAGCGGCACCTCCAGAGTTGTTGCCTACTTGCAACTATTCTCTGACCCTGCTCTGACCCTCGAAGCAGGGTCAGAGAATAGTTACAAGTATGGCACAATGCTCCAGGCTGTCACAAAAATTAAACCACAACAGGAAGCACTTACAGATAAGGAAGCAGGTGCCAGACTTGAATCTCAAATTCAGTAACATTTTAACCAGCCCCCGGTTGAGGCTGGGCAGGTGTGCTTACTCCCCATAATCTACAGTGGTGAATCAGAGGGTGTCAGTGGTGAACCAGAGGGTGGCAGTGATGAACCAGAGGGTGACAGTGGTGAACCAGAGGGTGGCAGTGGTGAACAAGAGGGTGCTGTGATGAACCAGAGGATGGCAGTGATCAACCAGAGGGTGACAGTGATGAACCAGAGGGTGGCAGGGGTGAACAAGAGGGTGGCAGTGGTGAACCAGAGGGTGGCAGTGGTGAACCAGAGGGTGGCAGTGTTGAACCAGAGGATGGCAGTGTTGAACCAGAGGGTGGCAATGATGAACCAGAGGGTGGCAGTGATGAACCAGAGGGTGGCAGGGGTGAACCAGAGGGTGGCAGTGGTGAACCAGAGGGTGCTGTGACGAACCAGATGGTGGCAGGGGTGAACCAGAGGGTGTCAGTGGTGAACCAGAGGGTGCTGTGATGAACCAGAGGGTGACAGTGGTGAACCAAAGGGTGGCAGTGGTGAACCAGAGGGTGGCAGTGATGGCCCCGAGGGTGGCAGTGATGAACCAGAGGGTGGCAGGGGTTAACCAGAGGGTGCTGTGATGAACCAGTGGGTGGCAGTGATGAACCAGAGGGTGGCAGCGGTGAACCAGAGGGTGGCAGTGATGAACCAGAGGGTGACAGTGATGATCCAGAGGGTGACAGTGGTGAACCAGAGGGTGGCAGTGATGAACTAGAGGGTGGCAGTGACGAACTAGAGGTGGCAGTGGTGAACCAGAGGGTGCTGTGATGAACCAGAGGGTGGCAGTGATGAACCAGAGGGTGGCAGTGATGAATCAGAGTGAGCTGTGATGAACCAAAGGGTGGCAGTGATGAACCAGAGGGTGGCATTGGTGAACCAGAGGGTGCTGTGATGAACCAGAGGATGGCAGTGATGATCCAGAGGGTGGCAGTGGTGAACCAGAGGGTGGCAGTGATGAACCAGAGGGTGACAGTGATGATCCAGAGGGTGGCAGTGGTGAACCAGAGGGTGGCAGTGATGAACTAGAGGGTGGCAGTGATGAACCTGAGGGTGGCAGTGGTGAACCAGAGGGTGCTGTGATGAACCAGAGGGTGGCAGTTATGAACCAGAGGGTGGCAGAGGTGAACCAGAGGGGGCTGTGATCAACCAGAGGGTGGCAGTGATGAACCAGAGTGTGGCAGTGGTGAACCAGAGGGTGCTGTGATGTACCTGAGGATTGACAGTGATGAACCAGAGGGTGGCAGTCGTGAACCAGAGGGTGGCAGTGATGAACCAGAGGATGGCAGTGATGAACCAGAGGGTGGCACTGGTGAACCAGAGGGTGCTGTGATGAACCAGAGGGTGGCAGTGATGAACCAGAGGGTGACAGTGATGATCCAGAGGGTGGCAGTGGCAAACCAGAGGGTGCCAATGATGAACAAGAGGGTGGCAGTGATGATCCAGAGGGTAGCAGTGGTGAACCAGAGGGTGGCAGTAATGAACCAGAGGGTGGCAGTGATGAACCAGAGGGTGGCAGTGATGAACCAGTGGGTGGCAGTGGTGAACCAGAGGGTGCTGTGATGAGCCAGAGGGTGGCAGTGGTGAACCAGAGGGTGGCAGTGATGAGCCAGAGGGTGACAGTGATGAACCAGAGGGTGGCAGTGGTGAACCAGAGGGTGATGTGATGAACCAGAGGGTGGCAGTGATGAACCAGAGGGTGACAGTGATGAACCAGAGGGTGGCAGTGGTGAACCAGAGGGTGGCAGTGGTGAACCAGAGGGTGGCAGTGATGAACCAGAGGGTGGCAGTGGTGAACCAGAGGGTGGTAGTGATGAACCAGAGGGTGGCAGTGATGAACCAGAGGGTGGCGCTGCTAACTTCCCGGGAGCCCTGTGGGTGTGAGCCCCTGCACTGCTGAGCTGCCCAGGGGTTATGAGCCCACGTGCTACTAAACTGCCCCGGGCCCAGTGGGTGTGAGCCCCCGTGCTGCTGAACTGCCCTGGAGCCCTCTCAGTGTGAAAATCATTTGTGCTCAATTGCCTGGGAACCCTCTGGGTGTGAGCACACATTGTGCTAAGTGTCCCCCTGCCCCCGGTACATATATACCCGTACCGCACAGCACCATTATGCTCTTGCACCATGAAGTCTGGTGCCTGGATGCTCCTGATCCGTGTAGGTGGTACCACTGTCTGGTGCAGTCAAAATGTAAAGTCATAACTTGCTACACAGCACCAATAAACATGTGTCCTCCCTGGCACCGGTATGCGCATGTACCAGGCGTGGAGCACCCGCATGCCACTGCACCCTACTGCCCAGCGCCAGCATATGCCTGTACGGGGCAGTTTAGTATGTGATGGGACTTGTCCAGCCGCAGCAGCTGCATGCGCCTGAACCCACTGAGCAGGATCAGAATGGCTTTGTACCAACAAGTGCAGCGGAGCTATTTTGGACATCTGAAGCATTCTGGGGTCCTGTGCCAAACGTATTTTTGCATCCATGAGTTTCCCGAGCGCCATCTCCGTGTAGCTCCTGTGACCAGGCGGCTGCTTTTATATTTTATATTTATAATAGCTGTCGATTCATTGGATTGATGTGAAAGGCTAATGTCGGGACTTACTGCATTTTTGGCAAAGATGTATGTCAAAATTGGATAGGTTGAGTGATAGTGAATTATAAAAAATGTTAAATATGGAGAGAGTCTTTTGTTAACTTGTTAATCTGGTCCTCTGCTCGGTCTCTGACCCTATATAAACAAGATGCATGTGAACAAGCATAGAAGCCCCGCCCGTTTGGCCCCATCCACCACACACTAGCGGTATGAAACGTCTTTCCGCCCGTCCCCACTATAATGGGCAGCTCACTCAAGGGACCTCGGTGCCTTTTGGCGCGCTGGCAAAGTTACAGGCACAAGTGGTAACATATTTGTGCAAATGGAACAAAAATCTGCGAGTTCGTCGGAAAATTCGCGAATTCGCTGACTTTTCTTGCAATTTCGCACGAATTCGCAGATCGCGAATTAGCAAATTTTGCCCATACTTACTTAAAACCACTGTCATCGTGGACCCTCCAAAGACAAATGGTAGGCAAAGAAGTAAAGGTTTTTGAAAGGGTTGTAGAGAAGGAAATAGAGGACTTACTCACAAAACAATTTTGGAGTAAAAATAACTTATCGAAGTTTCATAGAGAGGCTCTGAGGAGATTAGAGAGAAGTAACAACATAACCATTAACCTGGAGATAAGGGAGGGAGCATCATAGTCATAGATACTATTGACTACACCAACAGGATGTATGCTCTCTTAGAAGTTGAGGCCCATTATAGAAAATCCAATAGAAGTGAATGGAAAGAACTAGAGGAAAAAGTGACTAGTGTGTTAAGATTTGCAAAGGAGAATGAAATAATATGTCGGGAGGAATATGTATTCTTCCATAAGGAACACCCCATACTGCTACCTGCTCTATATGGTTTGCCCAAAGTACATAAATGTTTCTTGGATCCACCGATGACACCGATCATCTATAGACTCAACTCCCTCACTGAACCACTCAGTAAGTATGTGGATAGTTTCTTTAAACCACTGGTCTCGGAGCAACCCTCATATATTAAGGACACAACGGATATAATAAAGAACTTGAGGACATTAGGCTTGATTCTGATAATCACTGGTACTTTCATTAGATATTGAAGCATTATATACAAATATCCCCCACATTGCTACAATAGATATGATCACAAATATACTGCAAGATGAAGAAGGGGATTTAACACCACATGCCAGGCTGATCACCAAATGTGTTGAGATTATTTTGAAAAATATTATCTTTCTATATAATTGTGAGTACTTGTACCTGATCAGAGAGACCAGTATTGGTGCAAGCAACGCCTTACACCCCAAGCTTAGCCTGTCTTTAGGGGCATTTGAAAATGGTTGTGTAAGCTCTTCATTACAGGTGCCCTGTAATGCTGTTGTAATCTTCGTCTGTATTTACCAATACGGGTGTATTGGTAACTGAAAGTGATTATTAGCAAAAATTAATTTCTTTTTTTCCCTCAGGCTAAGAAGGCCTGATTCACAAAGGGCGTTAGGAGATTCCGCCTGAGTGCAGAGACTCCCCCACAACTCTCAGGATTCTGCCACAAGTGTGGAGGCCCTTTGTGAATCAGCCCTCTGTATTTCAAACATACATCATCCCTCCTCTAAATCTTTGAACTGTGACAGCTGTGAGAACTTTACTGTTCTCACAGCTGTCACACTTACATTACCAATACTTTTTCAGCATGCCTCTAAAAATCACACTTTTCTGCTTGCCTTTCCACTCAGATCCATTCTAGACACTGAGGAGTTTCTGGTAGAACATTATCAATATACTTCTTACACAAATCTCTCTTCTTTGACTCCCACATTACTTCCAACTGTAATTTAGGTCTTGATACATTGTTGTTAAGTGTTTCTTAAAGAGTCATATCATGTGGTTGGGACACTCCAGCAGCTTGATTGCTTAAATATTACCTTTAAAAGGGCCCATGTAGGCTGGGAATTCAGGTGAGGAGGAATGTTATGAACACATTCTTTCCTGCCTACTGGATGTAAAATAGGCTACTGGGTATGTTTTACCTGAAGGTGAAACCATTTCTGCAACACTCTTCACTGGAACGTGTGCAGGAATAAATGCCTAGATGCATCATTGAGAATTGCATTCGCAAACGGTGCGAATCGCATTTTTCGGCCGTTTGCGAATGCAATTGACTAATCTGGAATGCATCATGCATTTCACAATTTTAGGAATCGCAACCATGTTGCGATTTCTAAAATTGCGATTGCATTTAAGAAATCGCAATTACAGATTTCTTAAATGCAATGCATGATCATTTTTTAATTGCGAATTCGCAATTTGGAAGCGGTAAATTAGCATGAAATTGAACTTCATGATAATTTACGGAAAACTGTCAAATATGCACAAATTGCATTTTTGAAAGTTATAATGTACACACACACATGCCCTTGGGGCATGTGTGTGTGTAAATTGCATTTACAATTACATTTCAGGGGTGCAGGGAGGGGTTCTTTGGACCCCCCCCCCCCGCACCCTTGAAATTGCATTCACATTTTGTGAATCGCAATTTGAAATTCGCAAAATGTGAATGCCTTCCCATTGATTCCTATGAGCCTTTCGGCCCATAGGAATCAATGGGAAGGGTTTTCCTTAATTACGATTCGCAAATTTTGAATCGCAATTAAGGAAAAATACCGAATCACAAAAATAAATGCGAATTGTTAATGGATTGCATTTTGCGATTCCTAAATTGCGATTCCTTAATTTTCACAATTTAGGAATCGCAAAAAAAAACGTTGATGCATCTACCCAAAAGTGGCCACCTGGAAGAGAAGCAGTGCGGTCTGTGCACCTCAACAAAAACCTGAGGATTGGGACGTTATACCATCCCTCTTGAATGTTGTTGATGTCCCCTGGATCCTATCTTGATTCATATGAAATTCAGGCCCATTGGTTTTCTGCTCCCACTCGCCTGAATAAAACCAGAAAAATGTTGGCCTTATTCAGTTGGTGTGGCAGTGAGAAACAAGACACTTATAATTTTCTTCCTCCATTTTTGGGTAAACCTTGACAGCTCAGCTGTTGCAAACATTTGATCAACAGGGAAAGGGCGTACAAAAGTACTACTAAGAGCGGGGTTTAGGCTCTGCCCACATGTTGTATGTGTCCACTGATAAAGAGGGCTTATACTGCAGTTTTTGTTTTATAGGAAAGATTATGCTCAATACAGGAAGACTCAGTTGGGTATGGTGGCCAGTGATCAAAGGCCATGGGCTTGATCGCTATAATATGAAAAGTTATGATAAAGATAGTAGGCCTGACATAAAAATTATGTTAAAGTCTGTATGCCTTTAAGTGTGAATTTCTATTTCCCTTCATTTAAAATAGGCAGAGATGTATTTCTTTACATGGTAGCTCAGAGATGATCACAGTAGATAAGGGTTTTGGTGTCAAGATAGATGATGTGCACTGTAATAATACATGTTAGGCCCTCTTAGGTAAAATATCATTTTACTTGGCAAATTTTTGTTTTGTTTACATTTTTAATTGTATCACTGTGTGATGGTTTCCTTGTGAAAAGTTGTAAGCCTATGGTAAAGACTATAGCCTTGATTAGCTCACTGGGAAAAGCTTTGTCAAATGCCATGGGTAGGATCTTATTATTACTAAATGTTTTGAGAATGTGACTGTAGACAGGTATTTTGATACAAGAAATCTCACAGAATACATAGGCAAGGGTTTTGTTGTTGGTCACTGGAAGAAATTGGGTTATTGGTTGAGAAGGTGGAATCCCCATTCAGGAAACAACGACATCCTGTCAGGGTGAACCATGAAAAGTCACTTAATTAGCCAATGCTTAATTTGGTAGCATGGAACAAAAAGGAGTTAGGTTTAACTTAGAGGCAATGAGCAAAGTACTTATGCAGCACACAAACTAATAAATTGAAAGCACAACAAATGAAAAGTCCCAAACCACTTTAGAAATATAGAGTACATTTTAATAAATAAAATTATACCACAATGACAAAATCCAACCTTAACAACCGCAGATATTTGATTTTAGAGTTGTAGGTGAAATAGCACCTAAAAGCACAGTCTTCTTACAGAAGGGAAGTCCTTCTAAATCTTCCACAGGTCCGGGAGGGTCTTGATATGTGGCTCTGAAGGAGTGGCTCAAGAGGTCCAATATTTATACCTGGTGCCAGTCTTTGGGGCCCATTAGGATGGCGGGCGGATTGCCCCCGCCAGGCTGGCGGTAGCTGGCACCGGCCTGGCAGGGGCAATCCGCCCGCCATCCTCACATAAATGAACCCCCACCATATTAGTATGGCGGCGGGGACCGCGTCGGACGGAAAGACCATCCGCAGCTTTTCTGCCCCAGTCGCCTTGCGACTGGGGCAGAAAAGGTCTAATACGGTGGCGTTGTCTAATAGACACCGGCAGCCATATTAAGATGGACCAGAACACATGCCTTTCCGTGGCGACGATGCCGCCACGAAAGGCAGGGCAGGCCTGGTGTTAGGTTCCTTTGTGTGCTGTAGACAAAGTCCTTTGAAGTGTAAATGGGGCTGGGCACAGCTCCTCCCCTACCATCCTGTCCACATCTAAGCCCCCATCTGTGTTACTGTCTGGAAGCAATACACAAAACCCAGCAGCATACCCGCTATCAGCCGTGTGACCAAGGACATTGACAAAAGGCACAGTTGGTTGGAAAAAGAATATACCAGGTTTCTAAAAGTGGTATTTTCAAAATTGTAATTTAATGTCTGACTTCAGCATTAAAGCGGATTTTAAATGACAATAAATTTAGTGTGAACAGTATATCTCTATTTGCTCTCAATCCAAAGTTAACATTTATTAAATGTAAAGGAAACCAAGTGTTAGTCAATAGAAGAGATAGGCTTACAACAGTGGAAAATGCAGTTATGAGTTTTTCTCTGGCAGGACATGTAACACTTAAATAACCATGTCCTAATTTTAAATACAACACACTTTGCCGTATGAGCCTTTGGGGCCAGCTTTAGGGGTGACTTATAAGTATTAAAAAGGAACACTTAGTCCTGGAAAAAGGTTCATTTTGCCAGGTCGAAATGGCAGTTTAAAACCACATACATAGGCTGCAGTGGTAGACCTGGGACGTTTTACAGTGCTACTTTAGTGGGTGGCACAATGAGTGTTGCTGCCTATTAATGACATTTAAGTTTCAGGCCCTCGGTGCTGGTGCTACCATTTACTAGGGACTTACAAGTAAATTAAATTTACCAATTAGGTGCAGTTCAGTTTAGCCATGTTTGAAGGAGAGGGTACATTAGCACTGATTAGTAGTGGTAAAGTGCACATATACACTTAACAACAAAGAATATCAGAGGGTCAACAAATGGTGAACGCCTAAAAGAACCAACAGGAAATTATAACACCATGTCTAGTGTATAATCTAGATAAGGTCACCCCTAGAACCAACCCTCAGTGTGGTTAGGTAAGGATGCCCATCAGTCACCACACGGAACCGCCCTTCATCATTTGGGTTTCCTTTTCAGACCATCATTAAGGGTGCCACTTGTCGTTCACAGGGAAGGTATGGATGGTAAGAGCCTTCACCTGATCCGACAGATCTCCCGTGGTCTTACTTCACAGTTAAGAGGCTGTTAAAGAAATTTAAGGGGACTGATGTCGCACTGCAAAAAAGGAAGTGTAAAGAATAAGAAAAAGTGTGAACTTAAAATTGGATGAGGGGGTGCTGATAGTAATTTTATTCTGGTGCTACCCACTCTACCAAGATTAAAAAGCAGTTAATGACAATCACAATATTCTTGAATTGTCTAGATGTAATACGAGGTCGACATGTTTCAGCAATAAAGACACACTACGTCATTGCTTTCATCAGGACCAAAAAGAATAATAATAATAATAGCTACTGCAACTAAGTGATGGTGTAACACAAAAGTGCTTAAAATCATACACTGATACCGAGATCACCTGAATCCACTAGGTGCTTGCATCATATTCTCCACCTGTCCAAGTCGTCACAAGTGTCTAAAAATCATAAAGACATGGAAAATAAGTGCCTATTGGCAAGGGAAAGCGTTCACAACATGACATGGATGAACCAGGTTTTATCTTAACAACTCTGGTGTCTAGTGTTATCATAAACATACACTCATAGCATTATATTGTTCTCTGCTAATATCTCCACATTGGAATGAAATGTCTAAATTACCAAGGGAGAAATCATCTTACCCAACTTGGAAGATGTATAGACCTCACCCCACCTGGCCACGGCTCAGGAAAGGGGGAGCACCACTCTACAGAAGGAAAAAGGAAAAACAGAACTAGCTGTAAATACTACCCCTTCTCAGATTGTTTAGACAGAAATAAAACAGAGTCACTCATTCACAGGCAATGTTCTATCATAACTGTGTAGTCAGAAAAAAAAGAGGAAAAAGACCGGAATGGCCTCGTAAGTATTACCGCAAAAGCGTGTATCTTAATGTGCGGAAGATGGAAGTCTAGCGAGTGAAATCATTCAGAACACTCCTTTTGTATCAGCGCGACTCCTACCTGTCCGACGGTACTCCGCGCTAAAGTGTCTGAGCCGATCGGGGAGGTACAGGAGTCTGCAAGGGCTGCAGTATATGACGCTTAGCGTCATTGGCCAAATGCCGATCACGTGGTAACTGTCTCAGCCTAACGAAGTAGGTGATTGGCTGAGCAAGCGGCCAATCACAGCCCTTCGTAGCGTGCTTGGTAGTCGATGTAAACATTGCTCGGCATAGAAGCTTGAAAGGGAGAGGGTTTCTCTTAAAGTTCGATGTAAAAAACTTTATCAACTTGAATGAATGCACACAAACAAACCAAAGTGTCAAATGTACTGCCAATTGTTATTTACAACTCATCACTATCATCTGGTATTGAAAACTAGAAACTTGCATATAGAATGATAGATGAAATGCCTAGTTATTAATGTCAGACATTCCTGTAATTGAACCAAGTAAGATGTGTAACTGGATATAGCTTGATACAGCTAAAGATACCATAACTCTCTCTCATGGACCATGACATAACTGGGACCCTATGTTTTACAGGATGGTCCAGGGTATGTCGTCATTGAGCCCTACACAGTTCGTACCCATTTTAAAAACCCACTTTTGTTCTCTAATTAGGAGATATTTCGATATGTCGGAAACGTGTGCAGGGATGTAAGGTTGTTCAATTACTGTCCATTGGAAGGCCGTAGATGGAAGATGCGCCTCCAAGAAATGGTTTGTTAGTTTCGTAGCTTGTCTCTTGCACCTAATGGTGCTCTTGTGCTCTGATATCCTAATTTTGACCTTTCTGGTGGTCATCCCTATGTATTTAAGCCCACATGGACACACAATGAGATAGATTAAATTGTTACTATTACAATTTGTAAACTTAGTTTGGATCCATGGTTTCATGGTCCCGATATCTATCTCTGTTGACTTTTTGGTCTGTGGACAGGCCTGACATGACCCACAAGGATGATGACCCCTGACTCGGGGAAGGTCCCAGAGAGAACCCAGAGCCCTGGGTTCCACTTGCCGTGGTCTAGTGTGGATCAAACGATCTTTAAGATTCGGTCCCCTCTTAAAAGAGAAAAGTGGAGTCTGGATTGTCGCCTGATCAGAGTTCAAGATCGACCAATGTCGTTTCACCACCTTCTGTATCTTGTTGGACAATGTCCCAAAAGTTGTAACAAAAGTCAATCTTTTGAGGGGGGGTTTGGAGTGGATTGCTCCAACAAGGCCAGATGGTTGTTATTACTGGCCCTCTTGAGTGACCGTTGTACCAGTCTAGCTGGATATTTCCGTGCAATCAGTTGTTCTTTGAGGGCCGTTGAGTGGATTTTGAAGGCCCTTGCATTCGAGCAATTCCTCTGTGTAAAGTGCACATAGTCATGACGCCAAATTAAAAAAATACACCTTATGACATACCCTTGGGTTAGAAGATTTTCACTGTGATCATTCTTGTTAGGCCCCTTTGAAAGCAAAGGTATGTTGTTTTGCCAATTGTAATTTTGTACATTTGCAATTTTAGAACTGTATGTGTAAGGGTTATCAGTTTAGACACACTTCAGTAGGCTTATGTATTTTATGGTGTCAAGCTGATGGTATAGGCTATAGCTATATTAGTTCAATGGGAAACTTTATATCAGATTTCATCTTTTCATCTGCTTTTAATTATTATTTCACTAAGACCACCTGCCTGATCACAAGTTCAACTCGTGCAGGCGGACTGTCTTTTTGCCTTTCACACAGCGGTGCCTTAAAAAGAGGCACCACAATGGGAACGGCAAAAATGTTCCAGCATGGCATGCTCTGTTAGGTCTATTCCATGCTGGAACTTGGGGAGCAAGCATCTAGGCGGCTCTTTCCGGGTCCTGGCTACGAAGCTGTGGAATTCTTTACTGTCACACATCCGCGAAATTGATGAGCTGTTGAAATTCAGGAAAGCCATTAAAACGCATCTGTTTCCCCATCCCTCTTAGGATTCTGTCTAGCGTGCTTCCTCCATCTTTCTGTTGTGTTGTGTCTGGATTTCCTTCCAGAAGCGCAGGGACGCCCCTTTGCTGGGGCATCTGTGCGCTATAGAAGTGTTATTAACATAACATAACATAACATAACATGTTGTGCCCCCATGAATGCATTCCCATGGGGAGGTGTATGGGAGCCCTGTAGGTCCCCCTTTGTTTCCCTACCACCAGGCTTTTCATGGCAGACTCACACCCATGAAAAGGCTGGCGGTGGGGAAAATCGTAATATGCTGGGCGGGACTGCGCCAGTCCCACTTATCATATTGCATTGCCCCTCCACCCCATCAGGGAACATCGGTTCCCTGGCGCAGCCGACAGTCCACTGCCGAACTGCTCAAAGAGTCATAATCCAGCGGATGGTGGACCGCAACTGGTGCGTCACCGGGTACTCGTAATCAGGACCATAGACTTATAAGGGTGGATTGCTATTAAAGTGTTCTAGAGCTCGTAGACAGGTATTTTGTCACATGGAATCTCACAGACACCTGAAATAGGCGAGGGTTTTGGTGTTGGTGGCCCACCCTAACAAACTGTGCGGATAGATGATGGTTACTATATATAATACTTTATTATTGTTTTTTTAAATCATATAATACTTTATATTGTTTTGACAACTGTAATTTTGGATAAGTTTCTATTATCTGTTTACTTGATGAGATGCCTAGTAAGGCAGTTATGCTCAATAACTTAAGTCTAACTTGGTTATGGCGAGAAGTCACTTATTGACCTGATTGATTTGACTTGTTGAAAAATGGGACGTTTTTCATGTGCAGTAGGTCCGGTCTGATTATTATGAACGTATCTGACAGTAAGCCCAATCATTTATTATAAAACACCTATGTTAAAGGACATTGGCCCTTTGAAGGTGGGTTAATTCAGCACAGTCCTAAAGCCTGTTGATATGTATTCTGTTGTTGTGAACGTATCTAGGACCCTATTTAAATTTTCCCGATTTATGCCCTCATGTGGTTATAACAAATCATACCCTTATAAAGGCATAAGAATCATATCCATATTTAGTCATAGCCAATGCAGTCCAAATACGGCAAGGCTACTCCCATAGACTCCTAGAAAGTACTACGCGTTCTTTAAACAAACCAAGCCTCCAGCAGCCCGGGAATTGTTTTGATTTGTCCAAGAACTCCTGGAGTCCTGAAAGAACTGTGAGTTCTTAGTGACGTCTTATGTCCAACCTTATGTCAAACCCGGCACCTTCCAGGTATAAATATACCAACAGCTGCCCTAACAAACACACGGTGGTTTGGAGCAGATCGGCTATCTACTTACCCGAAGCCCAGCTGTAACGAAAGCCGAAGGAAGCCGACCCTCCCATTGACACACTGAGAGAGACGCTGTCTTTTCTCCTGCCGAGAAATCCAGCCCCAGTGTTTCCAGTCACCCTTGCGGGTTTCTGGGAGATCGAGTCCTGAGAACGAGATACAAGACCTCCTTCATTCTATAACCAAGGTACGGAGCCGATTAGATCCTTAGAGAATTCTTGATTCAGATTCTTGGCAAAAACTAACTTAACTTAAAACTGCAGCTCACTCACTCCTTCCCACGTACTAGGCTTAGGTTAGGTACACCGGGGAAGGCGTATCTTAGAAGCACCAGTTGAGTACGTTTAGTCAATGATTTTATGTATGTATATATTTTATCTATTTTAACACGGTATGGCTTAGAAACTGTACCATGTTTTTACAGTATTATTTCATAATACTCCTTTTACTGTACGCACTTTACTTTATAACAAGTATTGCAATTGTGGTAACTCACTTCTCTTGCATGAGAAAGAAGACTGTTCAATAAATAACCACTTTTATTGAAAACGCCCGCCTCCCTATTTCTCTGCACTTCTGGTGAAACTAAGTATGCACGATTGACTGAGTAAATAGTTGTCTATTGTTTCCGTGACTCTGGAGATATACTCCTTATTCTGGAGGGAGCAAAGTTGTCATGTTAATGCGGTTGTCAGAACCTAATCCCTTCTTGTCTATTCAGGAAAGTTAACACCTTCTTGTTTACTCGAGAAAGTTTCTAGTGACCTCTGAGCTAGCTGGCATTCATAATTAAGTCTAACATATTCAATAGAGACATAGTTGACCTCAGTCCTACGTCTAAACTATCGTTTATGTTATTCCAATGCGCAGAGCCTATTGGGAATATAGGAACTACACTACATAGCGCCCAACGTTTGGTAAGGCGATAATTTAACTCAGTCGTGCTTTTCACACAGACCCTTTTTTCCCGTAAAAAACTCCAATAGACGTCTGGAGTGGGTAAAAGGTTAATATCCGCCAAAACTTAGTAGGATGAGAATCCTATGTATTAGTTCTTGGTTCGGTCAACGTTGAAGGATACAGTGTTCCAAAATATTGTGCATCTAATTGTTTCCTTGCAACTTGCTCTACAGCAAAACTTTCTGTCAGAAAACATGTCGGAAAGTGAAGATGAAAGGGAGAGAGCTAGAATAGCAACTCAACTTTTAGCGGAAGACACGAGTCTTCGACAAGATGACCCTGATGCTATACTCATCCCAGTCAATGTAAGGAAGAGTGTAACTTACAAACTTATAAATAATGGAGTAACATCAAGAGGTAGTACAGTCATATTTATGGTAGAGGCCCATGAATATCGGCAGACAGAGGTATTCTTTTCCTGGATACATTTTCCAGCAGCACATGCTGTGACATGCGAGTTTCACTACTACAAAGTAGAGGAATCTCCAGCGGAATACGCCCCTTTCGAGGACGTTGAAATTCCACTAACATACCAAGAGCACCAGCTCTGGTTTAATGGCGCCCTAAAACATCAAAATCACATTACCAGGCTCGGTCCACTAGGTAGACCAGGAGCCACATGGCCGGTTCTAGCCAGCTACACACCACATTCTGACATTGAAAAAATGTCAGACCGAGAACTTTTAGTTCAGCTAAAACAACTAATTGAAATACATAGACAATTGGTCCAATATGTCATGCAGACTTTAACAGTCCAACCAGCAATAAGAATTCCACAACACACCCCTCATCAGGGGAACACAAATAAAATGACACCACAGTCTATACAATCAGTCATTGGCAAATTGCCCGCAAAATGGTAATAAATTCCGTTCTGGTTAGCTCAAAAAATTACTCAGATAGAGGCAGTATTTCCTGATACTACACCTAATGAGAAACACAGAATTCTGACTATCTGCCTACCAATGGGGATCGCACCACATGTGGAGGACTGTGACACTTGGGGAACAGTCTTTGCTTCCATATACACAAAAACACATGGTGTACCGTCTATGGCGGTTATACCAGACGTACTAAGACCGATTCAAAATGAATACGGTCCAGAGCTTGACTTAAATCTAGGAATGAAATTTCTGAAAGACTTCAAACAAGTCTCGGCTATACTATTTGCCAACATAAAAGGAGAAGCAGCATCTGTGGCGATCCGCCAAAAATTGAAAGAGACAGATATAGCAGAACAACCTTTTGAACTTGCCAGAATAATTGAAAAATCTTATGAAGAATTAGGTAGAGATAGTTTGGGTGGGAAACCACTGAAACCACAACTAACTGAAAATCCTGAAAAAACCTTTATTAAAAATAATCTCACTACTTCAAAAAAGAAGTGGGGGATAACAAATAAACCACTCCCAGAGAAAAACAGTTCCAGTCCAGAGGAAAGTCACCCAATCTGAGAAATAGATCTCCAGAACGGGGGGGCAGGTCTCCACAACGGGAGCCCTCTGAGAAAAGATACAATCTTAGAGATAGGGATAAATTAAGAAAACCTGACAGATATAAAGATATTGATACACGTCCCTCTCGATCTTTTCAGACTTCCTCACAGAAATCGGAAAGAAGAGGACGGTCAGAACACAAAGAAGAGCACGTCAAGTCCAAAGACAAGGAACCTGCTCATCAAAGTAAAAACTTACTATTTCCAAAGAAGAAGGTAGCTAGTATTAAAATAAAACATGCCGAGGATTCTGAGGACACAACTGAAAAACGGAGAGTGGGCCCAGACAATGCTAGACAGCGCAGCAGAAGTGACCATAGCTCACAAGATCCTGATGAATCTTCTGGAGACAGTGGACACGAATGAATACATTCAGGCGGAAACTGCAGACACCAGAGTTAGCGTGCCTCATAATATATACGAAATAACATTACGTATAGTAGGGGACAAAACTAGGAAAATAAAAGGTCTCTTTTGGGAGAACCTATCTAAAGACTATGATATCCTTCTAGCAGAGAAAGACTGGCCACCAGAGTTTGTCAGGGAGTGCCCACATGGCGAAGAAATGATTATGCCTGCCTTCTCAAATCACATTCCAATTCATAAAAAATACACATTTACTAGAAAATGGGCAGTAGCCCAAGCCCCTGCATTATATAAAAATCATGTAGGATGGGATGAGGATTCTCCTCACCATAAAATTCAGTTAAAAAATCAACCTACTACACAGAGGCAGTATCCTGTTAAGCAAGAAGCTAAAAAACAAGTCAGGGAGATCTTAAATCAACTTGAATATCAGGGGGTAATTGAAACATGCACCATACAATTGAACAATCCTGTCTCCAAGCCAGACGACTCATTTCATCTAGTTTTGGACTACAGACACTTAATCTCTTGTTGCAAAACATTTGCAGTACAAAACTCACACAGTATAGCACTAATGAATAACATCGTGCGCAAAAAATATAAAACGACATTAGATATTTCAAATGGTTTCTTCTATCAAAACATAGCACTCGAAAGCAGGTATTTGACCGCTTTCTCCTGTATGGGGGCCCAGAAGCAACTTTTTCGTCTCCCACAGGGATTCAAGAACAGCCCAGGATTATTCTCAGCAAGGGTAACAGAGTTACTACAAATGTATGATGATGAGGCATTATCCTATGTAGATGACATCTATCTTACAGACGACAACCTGGAGACACACTTGGAAAGAGTGAACACCATTATACTTGGGTTCGCAACTGAAGGGTACAAATTCAACTTTAAAAAGTCACGAATTGCCCACCTCACTGTCCTATTTTTGGGATACGAATTATCAAGTGAAGGCAAAAGCCTAGCAGACAACTTCTTAGAGAAGTGTGCAGTACTCCAAGCTCCAAAAACGCGGAAAAACTTACAATCAATTCTAGGTTTCCAGAATTTCGGAAGAACTTACATTCTAAATTATGCAGAGAGGGTTAAACCTCTCTACGAATTAACAAAACCTGATTTCAAACCAATTAATTGGACTCAGAAACACACATAAATTTTACATTCATTACAAACAGACATGTTAACTAAAACAAAACTACAAACACGCGCAAACGAACGCAACCTTGTAATCCCAGTCATCCCAGGAAGATGCGGATTCACGTACCTGACCCCTAATGAGGGAGAAACTGTACCAATAGCTTATAAATCACACTTGTACACACAAGCTGAAATGAAATTCAGTTCTACTGAAAAAATTCTGACTGCGGTTCAAACTGCTGTATCAAAAGAAAGAGCCCTAGCACAAGGTAAACGTATAATAATCGTACCACCGGTACCTGCCCTAGAAGCAGTAACAAGAGCCAGCATTCCAAATGCTAAAGCTTTACATCCGAGATGGATACAATGGGTTAATTCTCTTGCTGCATCAGACGTAGTATACGAATTTGATCTTAACTTAAAAACACAAGAATTTCTCCAATACGAATACGAATGTCCTCTGCCGACTGAAATTCTGCCTCTGGAACACTACGGCTGTGTAATATATACAGACGGTTCAGCACAACCCGCAGTTGGGGGTAAACAAGCTTATAGTGCTGCGTGCGCGATCGTTAAAGGTCGGTGGCACGAAGGAAAATTTAGACCCTTGATCACTAAAACTCAATCACTCGGAGACTGTACAGCTCAGCGAGCTGAACTACAGGCTTTCAAGATGGCGCTTGAAAATACCGATCGCGAATTCCCCACACTAATAGTGTGCGATTCATATTACTGCGTCCAGTCTTACAATGAATACTTGCAGAACTGGGTTCAAAAAAGATTCAAAGATGCAAAGGGTGGCACAATCAAGCATAAAATGCTTTGGGATAAAGTAGTTCTTTTACAGAAAGAACTACAAAAGACTCACGTGATACATACACTGAGTCATCAACGTGATGGCGTTCACATTGTAGGGAATTCATTGGCTGATGAGGCCGCGAAGGCGGCTGTGCAAACGGCTTCCGTAGCTGCCATGACCCGGTCAAAAACAAAAATAGACAGCGAGATAATGCTAGCTGTCAGTGCTTCAGTAAAAGACAGTGGTAAGACACTCCCGAATGGCTTTCCAGTAAAGTACTCATACAAAACTGATGCGAATAATGTTCCTTTTGCTCAAATCCCTGGAGTGGGGGATAGGGCAATTCCAAACATGGAACACAGGTTAGGACTAATTTTAGCGGCACATGAAGGGCTCGCTTCTGCACATGCTGGTGTTTCCGCCACAGTATCGCTATTAAAACAGAGATACTGGTGGCCAGGCATGAGAAAACAAACTAGAAACTATGTTTTAGAATGCGAAATATGCCAAAAAATGAAGGTATCAACAGTGAAACGACCAGCACAGACGCCCCTTCTGATCTCAGATAAACCATTAGCATGTGTTTACCTGGACCACTGTGGTCCCTTACAAAGGGATGGCAACTATAAATATATCATGGTCGCAGTGGATTCCTGCACAAGATTCATTTGGATGTGGCCCCAGTGCTCGGCTGACGCCAGAACTATTATAAAAGATTTGCGAGTCTTTATCGTCACATACGCAATTGGCATGCTACATTCTGACCAGGGTCCTGCGTTTAGCTCTCGAGCTTACAAGGAGGCCATGGCCAGCATGGGCATTGCATTGCGGTACTCTAGTCCATTCCATCCCGAGGGAAATGCGGTAGTGGAGAGAAAAAAACGTGACATAAAGCAATCTATAACAGCGAGGGTATTAGGTTCGGGTGACGGGTGGGTCAAACATCTAATAAGTGTCCAACGTACTCATAATAATCTGCCAAGAAATTCTCTAGGAGGTATCACTCCATACGAACTTTTGTTTGGTACTAGTATGATCATTCATGATCTCGATTGTCACACTTCAGTGGTGGAACAAAAAACCTTTGATATCAAAGATCGTTTGGCTGTTTTACAGGACTTAAATGAAACAAGAAGAAGTCTAAGTAACATAAAGCTAAAGCCAACGGCCACCGAAGAAAAACCACCTGTCCCAGCAAGACCTGTCTGGATTCCAAAGATTGGGGATCTGGTCAGAGAAAAGATCACGGTGAAGAAGGAATTTGGGCCTTCTTACAGAATAGCAGTACCTGTCTTAGCTGTCAGCGGAACAAGATCAGTAGTACTACCGCCCCTTGCTGGTAAAAAGGAGAACAGAGTTGTATCAATCGACCTGGTAAAACCAAAATCATGTGGCCAATAATAAGTAGTAGGCCCAGTGGACTCCCAAGAAGTAGCAGAAGATCCAACTTTGCTACAATTCAAGAGGTTCAAACTGAGAGACTAATCACATTTGATAAACCTGCAGTGAATAAAAAAGGACTATGCAACAAAGCCATGGAACTTGTGCCTCTTGAAACCCAAATTGCAACAGTTCGTCAAGAAACACTAATCTACCATGATGTAGCCTCTGACTACACAAATGCAAAGATTAATGAAAATCCGGAAGCTATTCCAACAATAGACAGAACTGCATCTGGCTACTTCATCAATTTCGATGACTTTTCTGAGGATCAAAGTGAACATGAAGAAACGCCAGCAACTAAAACTTTCAAAGAAAAAATGACTGAACTCTTTCATCAACTCAAAGAAACATATCTGATTTCAGCATGGATTGAATTATGGATTGTGTTAGGTGCACTTTTCCTCCTCCTCTGGCTCACTTTGGTTTTAAACTTGGGAAAATTCATTGATGGAAAATATAGTACAATGGACACAGCAAGTCAGAACATCAACTTGGTCCTAAAGCCTCACAGATCTTCTCACATTGAAAAAAGAGAACTATCGTCAGTGAACATCACAGCGATTCCTATACCTGGTGGTGTAGCATGGGACACAACTGATTACGAAATCCATGGCCCGGTTAAACTCTTGAAATATCCACATCAGTTCAAGGTTTCATTAAGTGACTTTGTGACACCAAGTACTTTCTCTGATGATTCAATCAATCAATCAATCAAAGCATTTGTATAGCGCGCTACTCACCCGGAGGGTCTCAAGGCGCTTGGGGGAGGAGGGGGTCCGCTACTGCTCGTAAAGCCAGGTCTTGAGTTGCTTCCTGAAGGAGAGGTGGTCTTGGGTCAGGGGGAGGTGGATGGGGAGGGAGTTCCATGTCTTGGCCGCCAGGTGGGAGAAGGATCTTCCTCCCGTTGTGGCTCTTCGGATGTGGGGAACGGCGGCGAGGGCGTGGCTGGTCGATCGTAGCAGGCGGGTGGGAGTGTAGAAGGTCAGGCGGTTGTTTAGGTATCTGGGGCCTTGGTTGTGGAGAGCTTTGTGTGCGTAGGTGAGGAGTCCGAACGTGATTCTCTTGCTGATGGGGAGCCACTGCAGGTCTCTCAGGTGTCCGGAGATGTGGCTGTGTCGGGGGATGTCCAGGATGAGGCGTTCTGAATGCGCTGGAGTGTTCTCTGAAGTTTGGCTGTGGTTCCGGCGTAGAGGGAGTTACCGTAGTCCAGTCAGCTGGTGACGAGCGCCTGGGTGACCGTCTTCCTGGTTTCGGTGGGGATCCACCGGAAGATCTTCCTTAGCATGCGTAGGATGTTGAAACATGACGAGGAGACGGCGTTGACTTGTCTGGTCATCGAGAGGGAGGAGTCCAGGATGAAGCCCAGGTTGCGTGCGCGGTCCGTTGGTATGGGTGCGCTGCCCAGGGCAGGGGGCCACCAGGAGTCATCCAAGGCGGAGGGTGATGATCCCAGGATGAGGACCTCCGTCTTATCCGAGTTCAGTTTCAGGCGGCTGTTCATCATCCACTCGGCTACGTCTTTCATCCCTTCGTGTAGGTTGGTTCTGGCGGTTGCGGGGTTGTTGGTGAGGGAGAGGATCAGCTGGGTGTCATCGGCGAAGGAGATGATGTTGAGGTTGTGTTGGCGTGCGATGGCCGCGAGGGGGCTCATGTAGATGTTGAACAGCGTGGGGCTGAGCGATGATCCTTGAGGTACGCCGCAGATGACTTCGGTGGCCTCTGATCTGAACGGGGGGAGGCGGACTCTCTGGGTTCTTCCAGCGAGGAAGGAGATGATCCACTCCAGTGCCTTCTCCTGGATTCCGATGTTGCTGAGGCGCTGCACTAGGGTGTGGTGGCAGACCATGTCGAACGCTGCGGAGAGGTCCAGGAGGATGAGTGCCGCTGTTTCCCCGTTGTCGAGCAGGGCTCGGATGTCGTCGGTGGCTGCGATGAGGGCGGTCTCGGTGCTGTGGTTGGCTCTGAAACCAGACTGCGAGTGGTCGAGGGATCCATTCGTCTCGAGGAAGGCGTCCAGCTGACTGTTGACGGTCTTCTCGATGACTTTGGCAGGAAAAGGAAGGAGCGAGATGGGGCGGTAGTTTTTGAGGTCGGTGGGGTCCGCTGATGGTTTCTTCAGTAGGGCACTGAGTTCGGCGTGCTTCCAGCTCTCTGGGAAGGTGGCGGTGTCGAAGCAGGCGTTGATGATGTCCCGGAGATGGGGTGCGATGATGGAGTCGGCCTTGTTGAAGACGTGGTGAGGGCAGGGGTCGGTTGGTGATCTGGAGTGGATGGAGTTCATCGTGCGGATGGTGTCTTCGGTGTTGATCGGGGTCCAGGCGCGGAGGGTAGTGGTGGGGGGTGTTGGTGTGGTCGTAGGGTGCGTCGGCTGAGTGCTGAAACTGTTGTGTATATCTGCGATCTTGCTGGGGAAGAACGAGGCGAGCGAGTCGCAGAGGTCTTGTGATGGGGTGATGTCGTTGTTTCCGGCGCTAGGGTTCGATAACTCTTTGACGATGTTGAAGAGTTCCTTGCTGTTGTGGGCGTTGTTGTCTAGTCGTTCCATGAATGCGGTTTTCTTGGTGGTGTGGATCAGCTTGTGGTGTTTTCGGGTGGCGTGTTTGAGGGTGGTCATGTTGTCTGTTGTCGGGTCTCTGCGCCAGGCTTTCTCGAGGGTTCGGCAGTTCTTCTTAGAGCTCTTGAGTTCGTCGGTGAACCAGAATGCTTTCTTGTTGCCGGGTCTGATGGGGGGGGGGGGTCTTCAGTGGAGCGAGGTCGTCTGCGCAGTTGCTGATCCACCTTGTGAGGTTGTTGGTGGCTTGGTTGGGGTTCGTCGACCTGGCGGGAGGGTTCTGGCTCAGGGATGTGGCGAGCTGGTCGATGGTGATCTTGTTCCAGCTTCTGCGGGGAACCTGTTGCGGGTGGTGGTGGAGCGTGGTCCTTCTGAAGCTGAAGTGGACGCAGCTGTGGTCTGTCCAGTGGAGTCCGGTGGCGTGGCTGAAGGAGATGTCCTTGCTGGAGAAGAAGACAGGGTCAAGCGTGTGGCCGGCATAGTGGGTGGGGGTGGTCACCAGTTGCTTGAGTCCGAGGTTGGTGAGGTTGTCCAGCAGGGTGGTGGTGTTGCGGTCGTTGTTGTTCTCCCGGTGGAAGTTGAGGTCCCCTAGGAGGATGTAGTCAGCGGAGGGGAGGGCATGCGGGCTGATGAAGTCGGCGATGTCTTCTCTGAATTGTGTGCATGGTCCCGGCGGTCTGTCGATGAGGGTGCCTCTGAGGGTGGTCTTGGGGTCGGTGTGTATCTGGAAGTGCAGGTGTTCGGTGGTTGTGAGGGTGTCGTCGGTGTTGGGAATATTAATAATATGATGTCAGATTTAGAAATGTCAGCAAAATTTACAGAACATGATTATTTAGAAGGCTCATCAAATTATGAAGAAATGTATTACTATCATCATTATGGTCATCACTATATGCATAAATCTGCTAATCCTAGAAATGTTTTTACTTATAATCAATGGGAACATTGTCCCACACCGCCAAAAGGCAGCTCGAAAACGTTTTATGAGAAATACTCATACTTCTCAGGGTTTAACAACACAGATCCAGAAACCTTTTATTTTAAAATGTTAAATAAGATAGGAATAAAAAACATGTTGACAAATACTAAATTGATTTATTCTGAAAAATGTTATGAAAAAATGTCTTCATTTGGTTTTGAATTTTGGAAAAACAACATTGAGACCAAAACCATCTGGGGTTCAAAAGATTGCAGGTACAAGGTCTAGAATCATTATTCAGAGCCTGCATGATCCCAGAACAGATAATGTTCCTGAATGACACCATTCAACAAACAACCTGTCTTGGCCTAGCCAAGATAAAAGACTTAAACAAACCGTCTATTCCAAAACCCATACCTGATAGTAATAGCACTGCAGATGTGGAGATAGACGTATCCCATATTTTACACCAAAACAGAACAAATCCTGATTGGAAAAAATGGTTGATCTGGCCCACAGACACTAATAACTGTCAAGATAGATTCCTGAACAAAACACAGGGGTTCAAACAGACCAGGCCAGACCCAAGATATTCCCAGAGACAACATCCAGGGATAGTTACAACATACAGTGTAGGGAAACTATGCCTCGAATGGCTACAGAGATCAACACTGCCTGAAATTAAGCAACACTTGGCTTTACTTAAAAGAAGGTGCTGACTTGCAAGATTTCATATTGGCACCCCGCAAACAGCGTCAAAAACGTTTCATATACGCCGGTATATACGCGGCTTACAACGGAGCTTGGAAAGTAATGCAAATTGAAACTGCTGAAAAAATACGAGAAATTGATCGTATTCATTTGGAAAAATCACTGTCTGTAGTGGACAATGGGTTAAAGACTCTGTCCTCCAGAATTTATTCACTGGACAGCATTGTATCATCTGCTATTGATATAATAGAACAGGATATGCTAATGTTACAACATGGCCAGTCCCAATTACGTTCTATTGTACAGTTAGGCTGGACGTTACAAAACCTCCGTTCAGGCTACGTGCCATGGCATCTAATCAACAAAACGTCATTAATTTCTATCTGTAACCTTACAGATAAACACATCTCTTTGGCACAAAAAGGAGCAGACTATACGATACTGAGCATTGAAAAACTCGAAAAGTTACCATTGACAATGTCAGAACGACTTGTCATTGAATGGATAATACATGGTACAATCACAATTCCGATAACGACTTTTCAGTTTCAATATTGCCAAAAGTATATACCAGCAGGCCTGTATGAAAGGTTGGGTAAAGGATACATCAAGTCAGCCTGGAATTTACCTTATACACATAGATGTTATAGTGAAGGGAAAAAAGAGATATTTCTTAGTGGTAACAACTGTAAAAATTCACTAAGCGGTACACTTCTGTGTCAAGGTATTAACTTGCATGGTTCATCAAACAACCTTTCATGTCATCTGCACGGCACCCCTGCAACACAGATAGAGCCTTTTTTCAGACAACTTTCCAACGGCAGCTACGTTCTAATAAGTGACCACAGCTGTTGTGGCATGGTGCCAGGAATAGCCTATCTCGTGAGCGTTACTTCCAGGGTCATTTGCTGTATGCAAGTATTGTATCCAAACAGCAAACCAGACAAGGAGGCAGCAATATGGCCTTCTCTGAATATCTCTTCTATTCGAATTGATACTTTAAGCAGAATGAAGTCTATTCTTTTACAGACAACTGTGCCTTTAACCTCGTCCAAAGAGACGTATGATCTGCAAGTTGCAAGGACAGTGGCAGAGATACATACACTATTATCGACAAATTGCCCCGTACATTTCGTAGAAATGTTAGGTCAAATCTGAAACATGTCTGATACCAGTGGCATCGCACATGTATTTAAGACAATTTTTTCGGGACTATTAGCACCCTTTGAAGCAGTCCAGAACATCTTCCCGAATTTCGTGCACTCTGTGTTCGGTGGCCTGCCTCTTCTTTTGGGACTCGTAGCTGGAATTTTATTTTTGTTCCTTCAGCTCCGATATGGCAAGTCAAGTCACAGACAAAACCCAGGCAACAATGGAAGAAACGATCCTAGCAATGAGATACCGAGAAAGGATTACTAAGGTCCTCAGCTTGGCGAAGCTAAGAGATCTGAATACTGCCTGGTTTCTTTCATTCAGACCAATCTGGCAAGATTGCATCTTACCTGTTCTACGATGCCTGCTATGCGGAGAAGAATGCGTGTTGGACGTCTGTCTTACACTACCATCAGCAGTATCCGAGGATATCGATACTTTGCTTGGTTCGGTAACGGCTCATGCAACGTGTTGTCCCCAGCGGTTACCTATTCTGATGACGGCATTCATTGAGACCTCACCATTACGATTATGTGGCGGTGAGGTACGAGATGAAAGCGGCACACAGGTACAACCTTCAGTGAGCATTGCTGATCCAAACATCGATGATGGTAATGAGTCTCACATTTGCACTATTTCAACTTTTTCGGACTTGGTCCAACATTCACCTACTGTTGTAGACAAATTCTTTGACAGCCTATCTGAGTTAATGTTCTCTCCTAGCAACGAGAATAATTTTGAATAACTTTTGAAAACATGAGCACACAGCGTTCCCTGAACTCTGAATTCGGCCTTCAGTTTTGATAAACAGAACTACTACAAAACATTGGAACTATTTTTCTTCCCTGAAAGCGAAATTATTTTTCCGTTCCCAAAATATTTACCTTTTTGGCACATGATACTCTGCTTAAAGTAGAACTATTCTTAGAGAACAGAAATTTCTATTTTTAGAATCTCTAGAGGCAATATTTTGACTTAGCCCCTAGCACATGTACAGTCTTGTATAAATATGTGCTGAAATGGTCTCGACCTTCTCTTCTGTATTAAGAGCCATTTCATAAATGTAATTTTCGCAAATCATTCAGCCAACGTACCATATATGTATTATCTGAATGTTACCACTGCTTGAAATCGTACAATATAATACTCATTTTTCGTGTATATACCATTTCAAATGCATTTTTATGTATTTTGGGGTGGGTTGGAAAACACATGCATCGTTATATGTTTAGTATTGCTTAGTATTTAGTAATGATGGACATTATACGTGGAGTGGGTGTTGTGAACGTATCTAGGACCCTATTTAAATATTCCCGATTTATGCCCTTATGTGGTTATAACAAATCATACCCTTATGTCGGGGGATGTCCAGGATGAGTCGTGCTGAGGCGTTCTGAATGCGCTGGAGTGTTCTCTGAAGTTTGGCTGTGGTTCCGGCGTAGAGGGAGTTACCGTAGTCCAGTCAGCTGGTGACGAGCGCCTGGGTGACCGTCTTCCTGGTTTCGGTGGGGATCCACCGGAAGATCTTCCGTAGCATGCATAGGATGTTGAAACATGACGAGGAGACGGCGTTGACTTGTATGGTCATCGAGAGGGAGGAGTCCAGGATGAAGCCCAGGTTGCGTGCGCGGTCCGTTGGTATGGGTGCCCTGCCCCGGGCAGGGGGCCACCAGGAGTCATCCTAGGCGGAGGGTGATGATCCCAGGATGAGGACCTCCGTCTTATCCGAGTTCAGTTTCAGGCGGCTGTTCATCATCCACTCGGATACGTCTTTCATCCCTTCGTGTAGGTTGGTTCTGGCGGTTGCGGGGTTGTTGGTGAGGGAGAGGATCAGCTGGGTGTCATCGGCGAAGGAGATGATGTTGAGGTTGTGTTGGCGTGCGATGGCCGCGAGGGGGCTCATGTAGATGTTGAACAGCGTGGGGCTGAGCGATGATCCTTGAGGTACGCCGCAGATGACTTCGGTGGCCTCTGATCTGAACGGGGGGAGGCGGACTCTCTGGGTTCCTCCAGCGAGGAAGGAGATGATCCACTCCAGTGCCTTCTCCTGGATTCCGATGTTGCTGAGGCGCTGCACTAGGGTGTGGTGGCAGACCATGTCGAACGCTGCGGAGAGGTCCAGGAGGATGAGTGCCGCTGTTTCCCCGTTGTCGAGCAGGGCTCGGATGTCGTCGGTGGCTGCGATGAGGGCGGTCTCGGTGCTGTGGTTGGCTCTGAAACCGGACTGCGAATGGTCGAGGGATCCATTCGTCTCGAGGAAGGCGGCCAGCTGACTGTTGACGGTCTTCTCGATGACTTTGGCAGGAAAAGGAAGGAGCGAGATGGGGCGGTAGTTTTTGAGGTCGGTGGGGTCCGCTGATGGTTTCTTCAGTAGGGCACTGAGTTCGGCGTGCTTCCAGCTCTCTGGGAAGGTGGCGGTGTCGAAGGAGGTGTTGATGATGTCCCGGAGATGGGGTGCGATGATGGAGTCGGCCTTGTTGAAGACGTGGTGAGGGCAGGGGTCGGTTGGTGATCTGGAGCGGATGGAGTTCATCGTGCGGATGGTGTCTTCGGTGTAGATCGGGGTCCAGGCGCGGAGGGTAGTGGTGGGGGGTGTTGGTGTGGTCGTAGGGTGCGTCGGCTGAGTGCTGAAACTGTTGTGTATATCTGCGATCTTGCTGTGGAAGAACGAGGCGAGCGAGTCGCAGAGGTCTTGTGATGGGGTGATGTCGTTGTTTCCGGCGCTAGGGTTCGATAACTCTTTGACGATGTTGAAGAGTTCCTTGCTGTTGTAGGCGTTGTTGTCTAGTCGTTCCTTGAATGCGGTTTTCTTGGTGGTGTGGATCAGCTTGTGGTGTTTTCGGGTGGCGTGTTTGAGGGTGGTCATGTTGTCTGTTGTCGGGTCTCTGCGCCAGGCTTACTCGAGGGTTCAACAGTTCTTCTTAGAGCTCTTGAGTTCGTCGGTGAACCAGAATGCTTTCTTGTTGCCGGGTCTGATGGGGGGGGGTCTTCAGTGGAGCGAGGTCGTCTGCGCAGTTGCTGATCCACCTTGTGAGGTTGTTGGCGGCTTGGTTGGGGTTCGTTGACCTGGCGGGAGGGTTCTGGCTCAGGGATGTGGCGAGCTGGTCGATGGTGATCTTGTTCCAGCTTCTGCGGGGAACCTGTTGCGGGTGGTGGTGGAGCGTGGTCCTTCTGAAGCTGAAGTGGACGCAGCTGTGGTCTGTCCAGTGGAGTCCGGTGGCGTGGCTGAAGGAGATGTCCTTGCTGGAGGAGAAGACAGGGTCAAGCGTGTGGCCGGCATAGTGGGTGGGGGTGGTCACCAGTTGCTTGAGTCCGAGGTTGGTGAGGTTGTCCAGCAGGGTGGTGGTGTTGCGGTCGTTGTTGTTCTCCCGGTGGAAGTTGAGGTCCCCTAGGAGGATGTAGTCAGCGGAGGGGAGGGCGTGCGGGCTGATGAAGTCGGCGATGTCTTCGCTGAATTGTGTGCATGGTCCCGGCGGTCTGTCGATGAGAGTGCCTCTGAGGGTGGTCTTGGGGTCGGTGTGTATCTGGAAGTGCAGGTGTTCGGCGGTTGTGAGGGTGTCGTCGGTGTTGGGAATATTAATAATATGATGTCAGATTTAGAAATGTCAGCAAAATTTACAGAACATGATTATTTAGAAGGCTCATCAAATTATGAAGAAATGTATTACTATAATCATTATGGTCATCACTATTTGCATAAATCTGCTAATCCTAGAAATGTTTTTACTTATAATCAGTGGGAACATTGTCCCACACCGCCAAAAGGCAGCTCGAAAACGTTTTATGAGAAATACTCATACTTCTCAGGGTTTAACAACACAGATCCAGAAACCTTTTATTTTAAAATGTTAAATAAGATAGGAATAAAAAACATGTTGACATATACTAAATTGATTTATTCTGAAAAATGTTATGAAAAAATGTCTACATTTGGTTTTGAATTTTGGAAAAACAACATTGAGACAAAAACCATCTGGGGTTCAAAAGATTGCAGGTACAAGGTCTAGAATCATTATTCAGAGCCTGCATGATCCCAGAACAGATAATGTTCCTGAATGACACCATTCAACAAACAACCTGTCTTGGCCTAGCCAAGATAAAAGACTTAAACAAACCGTCTATTCCAAAACCCATACCTGATAGTAATAGCACGGCAGATGTGGAGATAGACGTATCCCATATTTTACACCAAAACAGAACAAATCCTGATTGGAAAAAATGGTTGATCTGGCCCACAGACACTAATAACTGTCAAGATAGATTCCTGAACAAAACACAGGGGTTCAAACAGACCAGGCCAGACCCAAGATATTCCCAGAGACAACATCCAGGGATAGTTACAACATACAGTGTAGGGAAACTATGCCTCGAATGGCTACAGAGATCAACACTGCCTGAAATTAAGCAACACTTGGCTTTACTTAAAAGAAGGTGCTGACTTGCAAGATTTCATATTGGGACCCCGCAAACAGCGTCAAAAACATTTCATATACGCCGGTATATACGCGGCTTACAACGAAGCTTGGAAAATAATGCAAATTGAAACTGCTGAAAAAATACGAGAAATTGATCGTATTCATTTGGAAAAATCACTGTCTGTAGTGGACAATGGGTTAACGACTCTGTCCTCCAGAATTTATTCACTGGACAGCATTGTATCATCTGCTATTGATATAATAGAACAGGATATGCTAATGTTACAACATGGCCAGTCCCAATTACGTTCTATTGTACAGTTAGGCTGGACGTTACAAAACCTCCGTTCAGGCTACGTGCCATGGCATCTAATCAACAAAACGTCATTAATTTCTATCTGTAACCTTACAGATAAACACATCTCTTTGGCACAAAAAGGAGCAGACTATACGATACTGAGCATTGAAAAACTCGAAAAGTTACCATTGACAATGTCAGAACGACCTGTCATTGAATGGATAATACATGGTACAATCACAATTCCGATAACGACTTTTCAGTTTCAATATTGCCAAAAGTATATACCAGCAGGCCTGTATGAAAGGTTGGGTAAAGGATACATCAAGTCGGCCTGGAATTTACCTTATACACATAGATGTTATAGTGAAGGGAAAAAAGAGATAAATCTTAGTGGTAACAACTGTAAAAATTCACTAAGCGGTACACTTCTGTGTCAAGGTATTAACTTGCATGGTTCATCAAACAACCTTTCATGTCATCTGCACGGCACCCCTGCAACACAGATAGAGCCTTTTTTCAGACAACTTTCCAACGGCAGCTACGTTCTAATAAGTGACCACAGCTGTTGTGGCATGGTGCCAGGAATAGCCTATCTCGTGAGCGTTACTTCCAGGGTCATTTGCTGTATGCAAGTGTTGTATCCAAACAGCAAACCAGACAAGGAGGCAGCAATATGGCCTTCTCTGACTATCTCTTCTATTCGAATTGATACTTTAAGCAGAATGAAGTCTATTCTTTTACAGACAACTGTGCCTTTAACCTCGTCCAAAGAGACGTATGATCTGCAAGTTGCAAGGACAGTGGCAGAGATACATACACTATTATCGACAAATTGCCCCGTACATTTCGTAGAAATGTTAGGTCAAATCTGAAACATGTCTGATACCAGTGGCATTGCACATGTATTTAAGACAATTTTTTCGGGACTATTAGCACCCTTTGAAGCAGTCCAGAACATCTTCCCGAATTTCGTGCACTCTGTGTTCGGTGGCCTGCCTCTTCTTTTGGGACTCGTGGCAGGAATTTTATTTTTGTTCCTTCAGCTCCGATATGGCAAGTCAAGTCACAGACAAAACCCAGGCAACAATGGAAGAAACGATCCTAGCAATGAGATACCGAGAAAGGATTACTAAGGTCCTCGGCTTGGCGAAGCTAAGAGATCTGAATACTGCCTGGTTTCTTTCATTCAGACCAATCTGGCAAGATTGCATCTTACCTGTTCTACGATGCCTGCTATGCGGAGAAGAATGCGTGTTGGACGTCTGTCTTACACTACCATCACAGTATCCGAGGATATCGATACTTTGCTTGGTTCGGTAACGGCTCATGCAACGTGTTGTCCCCAGCGGTTACCTATTCTGATGACGGCATTCATTGAGACCTCACCATTACGATTATGTGGCGGTGAGGTACGAGATGAAAGCGGCACACAGGTACAACCTTCAGTGAGCATTGCTGATCCAAACATCGATGATGGTAATGAGTCTCACATTTGCACTATTTCAACTTTTTCGGACTTGGTCCAACATTCACCTACTGTTGTAGACAAATTCTTTGACAGCCTATCTGAGTTAATGTTCTCTCCTAGCAACGAGAATAATTTTGAATAACTTTTGAAAACATGAGCACACAGCGTTCCCTGAACTCTGAATTCGGCCTTCAGTTTTGATAAACAGAACTACTACAAAACATTGGAACTATTTTTCTTCCCTGAAAGCGAAATTATTTTTCCGTTCCCAAAATATTTACCTTTTTGGCACATGATACTCTGCTTAAAGTAGAACTATTCTTAGAGAACAGAAATTTCTATTTTTAGAATCTCTAGAGGCAATATTTTGACTTAGCCCCTAGCACATGTACAGTCTTGTATAAATATGTGCTGAAATGGTCTCGACCTTCTCTTCTGTATTAAGAGCCATTTCATAAATGTAATTTTCGCAAATCATTCAGCCAACGTACCATATATGTATTATCTGAATGTTACCACTGCTTGAAATCGTACAATATAATACTCATTTTTCGTGTATATACCATTTCAAATGCATTTTTATGTATTTTGGGGTGGGTTGGAAAACACATGCATCGTTATATGTTTAGTATTGCTTAGTATTTAGTAATGATGGACATTATACGTGGAGTGGGTGTTGTGAACGTATCTAGGACCCTATTTAAATATTCCCGATTTATGCCCTTATGTGGTTATAACAAATCATACCCTTATGTCGGGGGATGTCCAGGATGAGTCGTGCTGAGGCGTTCTGAATGCGCTGGAGTGTTCTCTGAAGTTTGGCTGTGGTTCCGGTGTAGAGGGAGTTACCGTAGTCCAGTCAGCTGGTGACGAGCGCCTGGGTGACCGTCTTCCTGGTTTCGGTGGGGATCCACCGGAAGATCTTCCGTAGCATGCGTAGGATGTTGAAACATGACGAGGAGACGGCGTTGACTTGTCTGGTCATCGAGAGGGAGGAGTCCAGGATGAAGCCCAGGTTGCGTGCGCGGTCCGTTGGTATGGGTGCGCTGCCCAGGGCAGGGGGCCACCAGGAGTCATCCCAGGCGGAGGTGATGATCCCAGGATGAGGACCTCCGTCTTATTCGAGTTCAGTTTCAGGCGGCTGTTCATCATCCACTCGGCTACGTCTTTCATCCCTTCGTGTAGGTTGGTTCTGGCGGTTGCGGGGTTGTTGGTGAGGGAGAGGATCAGCTGGGTGTCATCGGCGAAGGAGATGATGTTGAGGTTGTGTTGGCGTGCGATGGCCGCGAGGGGGCTCATGTAGATGTTGAACAGCGTGGGGCTGAGCGATGATCCTTGAGGTACGCCGCAGATGACTTCGGTGGCCTCTGATCTGAACGGTGGGAGGCGGACTCTCTGGGTTCTTCCAGCGAGGAAGGAGATGATCCACTCCAGTGCCTTCTCCTGGATTCCGATGTTGCTGAGGCGCTGCACTAGGGTGTGGTGGCAGACCATGTCGAACGCTGCGGAGAGGTCCAGGAGGATGAGTGCCGCTGTTTCCCCGTTGTCGAGCAGGGCTCGGATGTCGTCGGTGGCTGCGATGAGGGCGGTCTCGGTGCTGTGGTTGGCTCTGAAACCGGACTGCGAGTGGTCGAGGGATCCATTCGTCTCGAGGAAGGCGGCCAGCTGACTGTTGACGGTCTTCTCGATGACTTTGGCAGGAAAAGGAAGGAGCGAGATGGGGCGGTAGTTTTTGAGGTCGGTGGGGTCCGCTGATGGTTTCTTCAGTAGGGCACTGAGTTCGGCATGCTTCCAGCTCTCTGGGAAGGTGGCGTGTCGAAGGAGGTGTTGATGATGTCCCGGAGATGGGGTGCGATGATGGAGTCAGGTACAACCTTCAGTGAGCATTGCTGATCCAAACATCGATGATGGTAATGAGTCTCACATTTGCACTATTTCAACTTTTTCGGACTTGGTCCAACATTCACCTACTGTTGTAGACAAATTCTTTGACAGCCTATCTGAGTTAATGTTCTCTCCTAGCAACGAGAATAATTTTGAATAACTTTTGAAAACATGAGCACACAGCGTTCCCTGAACTCTGAATTCGGCCTTCAGTTTTGATAAACAGAACTACTACAAAACATTGGAACTATTTTTCTTCCCTGAAAGCGAAATTATTTTTCCGTTCCCAAAATATTTACCTTTTTGGCACATGATACTCTGCTTAAAGTAGAACTATTCTTAGAGAACAGAAATTTCTATTTTTAGAATCTCTAGAGGCAATATTTTGACTTAGCCCCTAGCACATGTACAGTCTTGTATAAATATGTGCTGAAATGGTCTTGACCTTCTCTTCTGTATTAAGAGCCATTTCATAAATGTAATTTTCGCAAATCATTCAGCCAACGTACCATATATGTATTATCTGAATGTTACCACTGCTTGAAATCGTACAATATAATACTCATTTTTCATGTATATACCATTTCAAATGCATTTTTATGTATTTTGGGGTGGGTTGGAAAACACATGCATCGTTATATGTTTAGTATTGCTTAGTATTTAGTAATGATGGACATTATACGTGGAGTGGGTGTTGTGAACGTATCTAGGACCCTATTTAAATATTCCCGATTTATGCCCTTGTGTAGTTATAACAAATCATACCCTTATAAAGGCATAAGAATCATATCCATATTTAGTCATAGCCAATGCAGTCCAAATATGGCAAGGCTACTCCCATAGACTTCTAGAAAGTACAACGCGTACTTTAAACAAACCAAGCCTCCAGCAGCCCGGGAATTCCCCCTGCTTTTGTTTTGATTTGTCCAAGAACTCCTGGAGTCCTGAAAGAACTGCGAGTTCTTAGTGACGTCTTATGTCCAACCTTATGTCAAACCCGGCACCTTCCAGGTATATATATACCAACAGCTGCCCTAACAAACACACGGTGGTTTGGAACAGATCGGCTATCTACTTACCCGAAGCCCAGCTGTAACGAAAGCCGACCCTCCCATTGATGCACTGAGAGAGACGCTGTCTTTTCTCCTGCCGAGAAATCCAGCCCCAGTGTTTCCAGTCACCCTTGCGGGTTTCTGGGAGATCAAGTCCTGAGAACGAGATACAAGACCTCCTTCATTCTATAACCAAGGTACAGAGCTGATTAGATCCTTAGAGAATTCTTGATTCAGATTCTTGGCTAAAACTAACTTAACTTAAAACTGCAGCTCACTTCCTCTTTCCCACGTACTAGGCTTAGGTTAGGTACACCGGGGTAGGCGTATCCTAGAAGCACCAGTTGAGTACGTTTAGTCAGTGATTTTATGTATGTATATTTTTTATCTATTTTAACACGGTATGGCTTAGAAACTGTACCATGCTTTTACAGTATTATTTCATAATACTCCTTTTACTGTACGCACTTTACTTTATAACAAGTATTGCAATTGTGGTAACTCACTTCTCTTGCATGAGAAAGAAGACTGTTCAATAAATAACCACTTTTATTGAAAATGTCCGTCTCTCTGTTTCTCTGCGCTTCTGGTGAAACTAAGTATGGACGATTGACTGAGTAAAATAGTTATCTATTGTTTCTGCGACTCTGGAGATATACTCCTTATTCTGGAGGGAGCAAAGTTGTCATGTTAATGCGGTTGTCAGAAGCTGATCCCTTCTTGTCTATTCAGGAAAGTTAACACCTTCTTGTTTACTCGAGAAAGTTTCTAGTGACCTCTGAGCTAGCTGGCATTCATAATTAAGTCTAACATATTCAATAGAGACCTAGTAGACCTCAGTCCTACGTCTAAACTATTGTTTATGTTATTCCAATGCGCAGAGCCTATTGGGAATATAGGAACTACACTACACTGTTACTTGTAATCTCGCAAAATACCTTGTAGGCAAGGATTTGTGTGTTGATTATTCTTATTAACAAATCCTGCGCGGATGAATTGTATTGTAATAATTCTTGCTAGAATATTTTAGGAAGGAATGACAGGCTTAGTTGTTTGCCTAATTTTTTTATAAAAAAAATTAACAATACATAAATGCTCACGCACACACACACTCATAGAGGTTCTACCTCAGCCGTTCACTCTCTTGCCTTGTGAGTAATTATATTTGTCTGATCCAATGTGCCCATCTGCTTAAAATTGAGTGTTTTTCAGTGCCATTGCTCTTGAGCAAGTTCTTAGCTTTCTATTTTTTTTATAGCTACCCTTTCCTTTATTTACTTCTTTTTTATTTTCATTTTGAAAGCATACTACATCTCTCCAGATGGTGCAAACAAGCCATTTGCTAGCAGCTCATTACATCTGCAGTACACCACATGCTGTACGTCCACTGCATCTAAACAAGGTGACAATCATGTAATGGCACTGTCAATAGTGTAGAATTGTTTTACCATTCCAAGATGGAAAACACATTGGGCCCAAACACGGCAGCCATGCTGTAACTGTAAACAATAATACACTATGTATGATACCAGTGCAATTTGGCCTCTCTCTTCTTTGTTTAATTGCATTTATTATTGGAAGCATATGCCCACCATGTTTAAGGGACGAACGTTTTCCTTTTCTACGCTTATTCTTTTTGATTATCTTGCATATGAGTTTGTGTATTTTATTAAGGTTATGTAAGAGGGTGAAAACAAGAATGCGTCAGTTGGTAGATCAATTGATACAAGAGTGCAATGATGAGTGACAGGATACATGTATGATGTCTTATTAAGGACATAAACCCATAAGAGGTACTTTCATTTATAAGTCAGACCTATTGTTACATCAATGCTTGTTCCCTCCGGAAGAGCATTGCCAGATTCCATTTCCCATTCTCATTAATGGGTTCAGAAACTTCAAAGTCTAAATCTGCTGCTTTGTGGCAGTAGTTTTCTCAACTTGCTGCATACTAGGAGTGACGTCTATGCAGATCTGGCGCAACCCTCATTGGCCCTCGTGCTGCTTTCACCAACACCATTGCTGACCTCATCGCACCCCACGCCCTCGTCTCCACTGACTACATCCTACCCGGAGACCTAAAATGCCACCTGGACAACCACAATGACCTCAACACCACCACCCTCCTAGAGAACCTCACCAACATAGGACTGAAGCAACTGGTCACTGCCCTCACACACAGAGTGGGACACACACTCCACACCTTCTTTGCAGAAGGAAACAGCATCACCTACAGCCACACCATGGAACTCCTCTGGACAGATCACCATTGCATCCACTTCTCCTTCAGAAAACCCACTGTACACAAGCATGCCCACCGCCTCCCCCGCAGATGCTGGAACAAAGTCACCAAAGACCAGCTCACCTCCGCCCTCATCAACACCCCACCACCAAAGACACCAGACGCTAACACCGCGGCATGCAACCTTCAGTGCTGGATCATGAACTGCACCGACACACTCACCCCCTCAAGAAAGCCACAGAACGACATATCAAGAAAGCAAGCTGGTTCACCCCTGCACTCCAAGAATCCAAGCGCTCCTGCTGATGACTTGAAAAAACATTGAAGAACACCAGAACCCCAGAAACAAGCACAGCCTACAGAGCAGCGACCACAGCACACCACCTACTCATCAAATCTATAAAGAAGAAATTCCTTCAAGACAGAATCTTCTCCAATGCCCACAACACCAAAGAAATCGTCTCCATCAAGGAGTTTGCCAAACCCTACAGCGAATCAACAGACTTCTCACCCTCCCAAGACCTCTGCAACAGACTCAGCACCTTTTTTCAACTAAAAATTAAGATGATCTATGAGAACTTCGACAAACAAGACCTCCCCACCGATCCAGATACCACCTGCAGTGACCCCACCCAACATACCCTGCTCACATGAACCCCGCTCACCACAGAAGACACCCTAAACACCATGAAGAGCATCCACTATGGCGCACCCTCAGACCCCTGCTTACCCCACAACTTCCACAGAGCCACCACGGCTATTGCACCCGAACTACGCTGGACAATCAACTGCTCCCTCAAAACCACCACATTCCCCGATGACTGGAAACATGCCAAAGTCAACCCCCTCCTGAGGAAACCCTCTGCAGACCCAACAGACCTCAAGAACTTCATCCCATCTCCTTGCTTCCATTCGCAGCCAAGGTCATCAAAAAGGCCGTCAACCACCCTGCTAGCAAACTTCACTGAAGCCAACAATGTCCTGGACTTCTCCCAATCCGTATTCCGCAGCACCCACAGCACCAAGACCGCCCTACTTGCCACCACTGATGACATCTGCTCTCTCCTCAACAAGAGCCAAATGGCAGTCCTCCTCCACCTGGATCTCTCAGCTGCCTTCAACACTGTCTCCCATCGTACAATAGCCACCAGACTCTACGACACCGGTATCCACAGAAAGGCCCTGGACTGTGTATGTTCATTTCTCACAGGCAGAACTCAGCGATTCAGACTCCTGCCCTACCTCTTAGAACCAGCAGAGACCAGATGTGGAGTACCCCAGGGATCTTCCCTCAACACCACACTCTTCAACATCTACAAGGCCCCCTCACAACCATCGTCAGAAGCCATGTGTTCAACAACGTCTCCTACCCAGACAACACCAAGCTCATCCTCTCCCTCACCAAAGAACCCAACATCACCAGCCACAACTTCCAAGAAGGGATGAAAACCTTCACCACCTGGATGAAGAGGAGCAGCCTGACACTCAATTCTAAGTCCTCATCCTTGACTCCAACCCCCTCTGCATGGGATGAAACCTGTTGGCCCCCCCTCCCTCAGAAACCCCCTACCGTGACAGACTACACACGAAACCTCAGCATCATACTTGACTCCTCGCTCATGATGAACCCCCAGATCAACGCTGTATCTTAGGCCTGCTTCAACACCCTCTGCATACTCCGAAAAATATTCAGATGGATCCCACCCGAATCCAGAAAAACAGTCACACATGCCCTCATAAGTAGCAGACTAAACTACGGCAATGCCCTCCATGCCGGAGTCAACAAGAGACTGCTCCGCAAACTCCAGACAATCCAGAATGCTGCAGCCAGACTGATCCTAGACATCACCCATCACAAGCCACACCACCCAACACCTCAGCGATCTACACTGGCTCCCCATCGAAAGAAGAATAACATTCAGGCTATTCACCCATGCCTACATGGCCCTCCACAACATCAGACCAGCATACCTAAACAACTGCCTCTACTTCCATGCATCCAAGAGGCACCTCAGATCAGCTGCGTTCTCTCTAGCCACCAACCCACACATCTACAAGACCAGAACAGGAGGAAGGTCCCTCTCCCACCTCGCAGCCAAGGCCTGGAACAACCTCCTCCACCAAGTGACTACACTGCCCCAGTTCAGGAAGGACGCCAAGACCTGGCTCTTCGGATGACCCCAGCACTCCACTGAGCTGCCCCCCCATCCCAGCGCCTTGAGGCCCTCGTGGGTGAGTAGTCTCGCTTCAAAATTTCCTGATTGATTGATTGTTTGAGAGATATTCCTGCCATAAAATTCTCAGGTGTAAAATGTCACGTTTTCGTCATGCCAAATCTTTATTTTAGGCCTTTATGTGGACTCTGTTCTGCCTTGAAATACTCTGTGTTGCGGTCTTCAACTTTCTTTTTTTAACATCTTGACAATGTTTCTGTAAACTTAAAAACCAGCATGGGGATTTGGATTTAAAGCGAACTATGCTACAGTTTACTTTTTCTTGTATAAATTTGAGACCGATGTCCACAGTCTTATTGAGCCTTGCTGTTCCCCAATTCTTTTTTCCCCCCACTTAAAGTTTTTTTTAAAAACGAATGCATGTGTCTGTAGATGTCTGATTTATAAAACATCATGTATTTTCTTTAAAAACGTATTTATTTTAGTGTTGTATCAAACCACTCTAGTTAAAACATTTGAGTTGGAAGATGTCAATTTATCTCCCAATTCTAGGCTTTTGTTGTCTGCATTATTGGGTCTGAAAGTAATTTACTAGGATGTGTTGTTCTATTTCTTCTCTTTTTATTGTTTGTGTGTTACTTAACATTGTATGTTTATGCCATCCCTATTAACGATTCTTTTGTCCAGGTAATATTATTTTTATATATTTGTTTTGTTATTATATTTTGTAACATACATTACAATTTTACCCCCAATGGTCTGATTACAGCCATCAAATATATTGGCTAAAATTAATTATTACTCAGCATGAACTAGAGCACACAGATTTTAAATAAGCGTTGGTGTTCAAATGGGTGAACAGAGCTCACAGTGGGGAAATCAGCATTTCATAAGAGGCTGTTGCTTCCAAAAATTCTGGTAAAGCCACGGTCGAGTAAGTTTTGGGTCTCAATATCCAAAGGCACATGCCAAATTGATAGCAAGACTGACTGTTCACCAGTTTAACTTTAATATAATTGTTCCAACCTTCAAGGGCTACGGATTCACCATGAAATCTTCCCAGTTCATGTCAGACAAGTCACGTGGAGGGACCCTTCGACCTCTAGACTCAAGATTTTGTGGTGTCACAGGCACTCACCGACAATTTGCAGCCATGCTTAAGTGTCATTTGTTTTCCATATAATCGTCTTTCGATATTGCCATGAAAGCTGGGATGCAGCAGTGATGTGTATCCAAGTCACATCCATTAGATAAGGCAGCAGAACAAAGCCAAAAACAATTTTCGTTGAAATGACTGGGCACTAGTACAAAATGTGTCTTTCGCCGACGGCAGTGGTGCCTATCATATCATGAGCAGCTGAACGCGGGCCCTCACCTGAATCTATTACTCTGTCGCTTTCACTGCAATTAACACATTTTCGCTGTTCCCCGGCCCAGAACATTTATGCAGATTAGGGACCTTTGGTGATTCCAGTTCCCACCCCGGGTTTCTTTCTTTCACATGTTGGGGAGGCAATTTCTGTCTCTCCGTTTTTTTGTGAGCTACAATGCATAACGTGAAAATTCATGCGTAGGCAAGCCAGGAAGGCTGACCATCTCTAGTCCGAAGCAAAAAAAAAAGCCAACAAAACAAAACAAAAAAAAATCCTGCCTGGCCATTTTGAGCCCATGCAGATAATAGGCATGTCACTTCAAATCCGCACGCATTTGGCATCCACAAAGGAAAGTAATACACCACAATGATATCTTTCATCATGGAGAGAAGTCGGAAACACAGGGAGCATGTCGAGTGCGGTTATCATCATCTCTGCTTTCTATTCCCGGTGCACAAATCATTTCATGCCTCCCACAACACAAACTCCGAGGCCGGGTTTCAAAAGCAATTTCAGCAGGAAAATAAGGTGCTTTTCTTCAATTTTTGAGCCATTTGTACAAGGTGAGTGTTGTTTACCCACCTGGTACACTGATATTTACATACCCCTTTAAAGGAAAATTGGTAGGTATGATTTATGGAGTACTGTGAGAGCACAATTTTCCTTGTAGTGCACCTAATACGAAAGGGCACTTGCAAAGGTCGTCCTGGCCATACAAATACCAAGTCTTCTCTTTGCAATAAGTTAGGTTATTCATTTTTCATGACGAAATGTCAGCAGTAGCCTTCTCCGGGGGTTACTTTATGCAGATAGAGGCCTAAGACTTTAATCTCCCGGCAAAAGAATACTCTGCAGCAGCGCGCGCGCAGTCCATCTATCACTGTTAAGACCTGTAATTTGTTTTTATTTAAATGCAAAGCCAGGGCTTGCAATGGGCAAAACAGCTGTTAAGAGGGGTGCTCAGGACTGAACAAAGATTGAAAATGTGTGACGTGCACTCTTGTGATCAATCCGTGGAGGTCAAACGACGAGTGTGCGTTTCTGTGGTTGTCTTTGGCCATCAGATCCGAGCATGTGTCCCCCGATATTTGACAAAGTCACAAGGCACGCCCACCCCTCAGCCCCCGTTAGAGCTTGAGGGAAAAGCTGAGGCATTTCTTGAAAGAAAAATTCAACACAATGAACAGCAAAACAAGGAAACGGGGTTCGGATCAATGCAGTTTGTTCATTGAGGGTAATGACTTTCAAGAAGGTGGAAACTGATGCTCAAGTGGGTGCCGTCATGTGTGCGTGGGGGGTGCCTCCAGTGCCTCCGAAAGAGTATAGTAGGGACGTGGCTTTCAATAGTGCAACAGGTGCATTGGAACCATGGCCCAGATGTGTGGGCGACCAACTCCTATCCAACTTTGACTGTTTGTGATGAATCAGGGACAAAAGGGACTCATTTTCCATATTTTTATTAGAGCCCATGGCATCCTTCCTACATCCCAGGAACATGAGGCAATGGTAGCAAGGGTTCTGACTGGTTTTGTTTCTCAAATCCCTTCTAGTGATAGATGGTAAGATGTAAAACAACACCATATTGCATTGTGTAAGAGAGTCAGGGGGCATATTCACAAGGAGCCATCGCAAAATTAACTGCAATTTATGCAGTCAAAGTCATGATAAATGTACCCACCATTCACAAGCTGGTGCTAACAGCCCACAGCAAAAGCTTACCCGCGATAGCAGCCGCAAAAGTCATCGCCACAGAGGACCCCCGCAACTATCGCTAATGAGATGCAGAGTAGGCGTTCCCGTGGCAAAAGCCGCGACAACACCACACCTCAACATTTACAACGACCAGACAGATCGGTAATAAGAACACAAAACATGCGATAAGGCACATTAGCAGCAGAAATTTTACACCTGCTCTGACCTGGTGCAAAGTCGGACCACAGTCTGCACCACAAAAGGGAGCACAGCCCACAGCCACACCTGAAGACAAACAGGTGCCATGAAGCAACTGAACATGCAGCACGGACGCCCAAGAGGGCCACAACACCCACGGACACCACACCCATGCCCGCAACATCACCCCACCCCCAAACCCAGACCAAGAAATTGCACACCAACACCATGAATCACAAAACAAATATGTTGCCTCAGGTCGCACAAACAGGAAAATCAACATATATGCCTGGCAAGAAAATGGAGAACCAGTCATACAGCAATGCTATCACCAACACAAAACACCATACAAACAAAAACAACCATTCGGATGAGTCCTAGCGGGTCCACACTGGACAATCCAGCCTGGAAGACGAAATACAACAGAAGAAGGTGTGCCATGCACCCAAAAAAGGAAAGAGAGGGAGAGAGCGAGGGAGAGAGATGGAGTGAGACTGCATAAGCAGGGCAAGGCATTGCAGGGCACCTGGCACCACATGCCAACGTGTGTGTGTGTATGGCCTTCTGTACACCATGAGCCCAAGGCCGTGTCCCAATCGCAGCAACAAAGCCACATCACATTCTGAAAACGCAAGTAGTAGTCAAACAAACCTCCGGTATGAAAGCTCCATTGTCCCAATGCATAAGGCGGGAGGACACCTGCGCCTCTGACCTTGGTCTAGAACGCGCCTGGAACACCCTGAGAGAGATGCCATGGCAGATGTAGTTACCGGCTCAGCTTCCGCATTGCCTACATCCCCTGCGTCCAGCCCTGGTTCCACTGCCGAATATGCAAATTCGAGTGTCCCATGGAAGTCTGCCTATCCAACACAACTGTAGATGAATTGGATTATGACTTGAGTGTGTGCCCCCGGTTGGAACACGAATAGGAGTGTAACTGAGACAGCCTAGCATGGCTTCCTGCGTATGCATTGGCAGTTATGCATGGGATATTGCACAATTCCTTGTGTGCAGTGACCACATCGAGGCGCTACCTTATTGGGCTGTATTGCGGATTGGTGATACAGCGTGTGCTGAGCACACCTGCCTGGACCAGTTTATGGATTGGCTCACCCTGGTGTTCCTTCAACACGACAACGATGTACTATTGGACCACATTGCATATTAAGCTGCGCAGGCATTCATGGACGAGTAACTACGTCCCTGCAGCCACATCCGACTGTCACCCACATCACAAGTCCCAACGACATGTTGCTACGTGGGGATTGCTCACATGTAACACCACAACAGAGGACACGTCTGCCTTCGTCCGATCCCTGGATGCATGTGCGTGTAACAACACGTGTGTACACACACCTGTGCAAGGTGAGGTAGGTCCATGGTCGTAGCAACACAGCTTTGTTTGGAAACGTTGCCAATGCAGACACACTGCTGTGGGACAGCACACACACAGCACTGTGGCATGACATGTGAACACGTCAGACCCTTTCACCTGAGCACTGTCAGCAGAGCAGACAAAATGCGGACCCCAGTGGCAGAGCAGCATGCAGATCCCATGGGCAGTGAGTCCTGCCCCCTCACAATGGGCAGACGCCAAACAACACATGACTCATCCAGCATGGCAAGGTGGGCTGGGAGCATTGCGATCCATGATGCAGGGCATTGAGGTTCCCAGTTACTACTTGCTGGTGTCCAACCGTGGCAGACAGACTTCCAGCCTGCATCTGCTCCATGTTCTCCATTGATCTCTGCATCTGTGCCAACCCTGTGCTCATATCGCTGGTGCCTGTCTGACCACACATCTCTTGTATGATGTTCATTGCCCCAGCGAGGTCAGCCAATTTCTTGGTTGGCGCATGGTGCATACAGAGGGTGTCCGATAGGGACTGTACGTGGTCCCAGATGGGACTCAGACACCCATGTATGGCATTGAGTTTGGCTGCCATGAGTTCGAAGCCCACTCGCAGCTGGTCAGCCAACTCCACCTGGCAACGCCACATACGTTGTTAGAACTCCATGAATTGGTTGGGGGGTGCTGGTTGACAGCCTTGGTGGTGTATGTTTCCTGCTGTGTCATCTGTGCAGGTGGTGGGCTCACCTCGGGGCAGATGGACTGCCCTGCTGCTGGGGATGGGGTGCAGAGGCTATCTACGATCCTTTGGAGGGTGCCGGTGCAGATGAGCAGGGGGTCCAATTCATCATCACTAAAGATGAGACTGGTCTGCTCTGCAGGAGGTGTTGGTTTTCCCTCTGCAATGTGTAAGGGGTGAAGCAGGGTTACAGAGTCGTACATGTATGTTGGAGATTTGCTGATGTATACGTTCTGACTGCATGCCAATTTACATTGTGGCTGTTTTGGTGTAGCTGGCTATTTGATGGCAGTCAGTGTATTTGTTCAACTACATGACGGATGTGTGGTAGTACCCGTGCTTTGTCATCATACAGAGTCAGGCAATGCCAGATATGAGTGGACCATTACGGGACCTGTTGTGAGTTGTTTACTATTGTGCTGGTGTTACACTTTGTACCTCATTGCTGTCATTGCTGTTGTTCTGTAATTGCTATGTGTGTGCTGCATTGTGATATTGGGGATCTGGAGGGGGGCCCCTCTGTGCACATTGTGGATGGGGGCCTACTTGGCATTTCTATGTGTGCTGCAGTGTGTCAAGGCTCTCAGTGACATGTTCCACGATCATTGTGGGGGTGCAGTGTGCTACACGTATTCGTGCATGTGTGCCATTGTGCCCATCTCCCTCCGCGCCCCCGTCCCTGGTCGTTACTCACCCTATTGCTGTTGTGTCAGGTCGTATCGTACTGTGTTCAGGCCCCCAGTTCCTGCCACCATGACCACACTGCTGACTGGTGCCACCATTTCCTCCAGCTCATCAGTCACCTCCTGTGTCGCAGGACTCCCACCTCCAGTTGCCCTTGCTGCCTTCCTGTTGGCAACGAGCTTCTCCTTGGTTTGGCTGTGCACTTCATGCCAGCTCCTCTTGACCTCCTCCGGTGTCCTCCTCACCACTCTGACTGCATTGACATGGTTGACGATGGCCTGCCATATTTCCGTTTGGGTTTCCAGTGCCGCAGTGGAGGTGCTGAACAGTTGTTGGTAGCGTCCTGTGACCTCTGTGATGATGGTACTGTCTTCCTGCGGACTGAACCCCGTATTCCTCTTCCTCTTGCCCTTGCCCTTCCCGAGCACAGGGTTCCTTGCTGGTCCTCCTTGGGGCTTATGGGGTTCAGCTTGGACTATGCACTTGGTGTGGGTGCATCCATGGTGCTACGCAGTTTGAAATGTTTTTTTTTCTCTTTTATAGTGCATTTTCTGGCCTAACGCGTGGGATTAGCAGGCCTGTGGCTGGTTTACTCTGATTTTTGTACCGCGATTGGCCTCATCGCATTTTTTTTGCGTTCATGTTTCGCATTTTTGCGGCGCGGTGTAGGTTTTCACACTGATTTTTGCCGCGTTATCTGGTGTCTATTGCATGCTACCGCCTTGTTGTGAATTCCACTTTGACACAGGATTATTTTCCTGCGATAGGCTGCGATGGTGAAAGTTGCGTTACGCTACTCTTGTGGTAGTTATCACACGTTCTTGTGAATATACCCCTGAGATAATTGGCAAGAGTTACGCCTTCAATTTACAAAGTAATCTAGTGCACCATGGTTCTGTGCACGTGCACCATTATCACAAACCATCCCAATTTTTCCAAAGTGTTAATGCTGAAGCAAAAGAAGAGAACCATGCTTCCTCACTTCTTGGCTTGTCAGCAAAAACTACAAATTGAATTATGTTTGCTGGCAAATGAGACACCCTTTTTGTACTGAGGTGACACCCGTCTAGAGGGAAAGAAAAAAGAAAATGACTTCTTTCTCATTGGCTACTGAAATAGGAAGCAAACAATAGTGGCGTATTGCTGATAGAGGCAGCGAATGGTAGCGGTTTGAGCAATGACCCATTGATAGTCTGATGCCATTCCAAAGAGGAGAAAGCGTACAAATCCCTGTGCTAAGTAATGTATGCAACCAACTTGGAAAAAGGTTATGACTATACTGTTGTTGTGATGTATTACGCTTGGGAATAAATGAGTTAGCAAATGAATTAGACTAAACTATTCCTCTAGAGCACAGTCAATAATAGAATAGAATATGTCTGCAAAAAGGGTATTTTGATTCTCCCTCTAAACAGATACAGTTTGCTGTATATATGTTTTCACATAGCTTTGTTGTGAACACAATTGGAATTTCTACTTTTGTCTACTATTGCTCATTCCAATTGTGTTACATTATTTTCAGAGGGCCGTTTTTAGAGTGCTAAGGAGTCAAGAGCCCCATTTAGGCTCGCAAATAAAATCATAGACAGGAGTGTATTTTCAGGTCATAGAGGAGATCATGAGAGGAAGCAGTCAAGGACTTCAAGAAGAATCAAATGACTGTGTGCTGGGAATTGGATGGACAGTCTTTACTTCAGTCTCATTCTATAGTCTGCAAATTTCCAGTACATAGATGAATTCTAAATATAAAGCTATAAGAAAAGTTTACTAGCGCTGGCAAAATGCAACACATTAACGTAGGTTCCTCATTCAAGACGATGCCACAGAACAGGTATCTGAATGCAGGAGATTTGGTGGGTGCTTTTCTGATTTTGTTAACTGGTCACAACAAATTCCATTGCATTGCCTTTTGCCTATGTTTAGGTACAATGGAGACATAGGGAAACTGAGTATCTCTATACCAGTACTTACTGCATTCCTGCTTTAGTTCCCTAAACTAACACCTTGCATGAGTTAATCCTTTCTGCAACTCAGTTTTCTGGTCTTCCTCCATTTTTCATGACTCAACAATTTTATAAATTAAGCTCGTGGGCAGGCCATCCATTTTTTTGTACAATGACCAGTCCATTTTTTCTGACCTATTATCGCCCTGCTTCTCAAGTTTGAACCATATCTGCTGGTTGCGGCCAAGGATGTGCAAAATCTGGATTTTACCAGTGAACATATGCCAAGTTTAGCAATTTACACCTTTGTGAAGCTTTATAAACATGTTTTTTTGTAATAAATACTAAGGGGTTATTTGCAGTTTGGTTGATGCTGGGTATCTACAAAAAACAGTGAATGTTTCGTGTACCAAACTCCGAGGACCCTCTCTCTGTTTAGAGTAAAAAAAAGTGCCTAGTTGCCAACAGCGGCTATGCTGGCAGGACATTTTAATTGATGACCCATGTGACAGTCGGTCACAATAGAATGTTCACCCTGATTTGGAGGTTTTCTGATGCACATATTTCCTGTTTGGAACTACCGTTACAACTCTGGTGGTCCTGGACAAGCAACAAGAGAAATAGCCCATGCACTGGGAGGAAAGCCCTTCATGACAGATGAATGTAAACATAAACTCATGATTTGCTATTGAAAAACAGGTTCTGTATAGGAGTTTCCAAGTAGATTCTACCATGCTACCACTTTGCCTGAAAAACACAATTATTATCATCACTCTTACTGTCCCCTCTTCGTTTGATTGCACGTAGTATGTTAAAAGGTATAGCTCTAATGTCTAGAATACCATAGACCTTCAAAACCCTTTCGTTTCCATTGTTATTGTAGAATCTTACTGTCTGCAAACCTTAACTTCAGAATATCTCTTTTAATGTACATATCTTGACGCTCCATGTTATTTTGCCCACCTCTTATCCATAGGTAACTCATAAACTATACTCACAAAGTAATTTACTGTCTGCTCCCAAGGCCTTCCCAGTACTTCCATACTCATCAATTAAACACTACTGTTAATCAGTAGCGTCTCCCTTTTTACGCCCAATATTTACTTATGTATCTACATGTCCATCAATAATATTCACAAATGTATTTCTTTGTCAACGTTTTTTGCAAATGCCCCTCCTGGGCAAACTCTGTCCATTCCCCGCCGAGTTCTACCAATGAAAAATAAATCCGACTCCATTGATAACCCTTCCCTCACCTCCTATTCAGCCATAACTTCTTATCCTTCTGCCTTACAAGTTTCCCCTCTGCACCACTCATCACACATTTGTGTCAGCAATACACCCGCTACTCTAAAAGAAGATGGTACAATGCAAGAGCATACACTCCAGCCTTCACACTGTTCAGTGACAACATTGTACCCTAGCCATTGATATCCTCGGTCTCTTTTCTACATTCATTGATTTTTATATGGATGTCCTGATCATAAATGTTTAGCTTCTTTAATTGTGAAGTCCTATGGTGCTTTCCACTTAAACCATGTAGATGGTATAGCAGAAACGTTTCAGGTACAGTACTGAAATGGCTTATAAACATCGCCTAGTGGTCTGCTAGTCTTTTGGAAGGCTGTTATACATTAAATTAGCACTTTTTAAATGTATTTACAGAGTTTTATATAGCACGAACTTGACCCGAAAGTATCCGGTGTCAGAGCGCTTTACATAGTACCAGTTGCGCTACATGAGGGCATTCATTTTTGTAAGGCACGGGGCAATTAAGTGATTTGCCCAGACTCAAACCCAGTTCCCCAGATTCGAGGTCGACCACCCTAGCCGTTAGGCTAACTCCTCTCCCCACTCACTTCTTTTCCTCTTCTATGTGCTCAACCCAGGTTTATTATGCTCTCTGAAGATTTCATCCTAGAAATAGATGACATTGGTGAGGCCTTTAAAAAACGTGCCATTATGCATTGAAAACCCAAAAGCTGCACAGACAAGCCCAAATGGTGACTTTTTAAATTGGCAGACCCATTGAGCAATAATGAAGCTTTTAAAGCCTTAGAAACAGCAACATTGGACATAGGCTGATTTAAGATCATGTTTAGTAAAAATGCTTCATGCATCCCAAAATCATTGGGCCCATTCAAGAAGACAATCTGAGACAAAAGTCTAATATTACGACTTTTGGTATTCACAAAGGTCATTTACGAGTCGTATCTTTATGTCCGCAGTCAGGCCGGAATCTACGCACCCGGACCATACTCTCCGCACCCAGGCTGTACTCTCTGGCACGGGCTGGATGAAGTGTAATCAATGGGCCGGAATACAATTTTTTACAAAAAGGAACATTAGGAATCTGTGATAAATGGTAGAGGAGAGAGGAGGTCATGAAAATAAGTTTGCGCAGGGAAAAGGGCATGGGCGGATATCATATCCAAGAAAAGTTTTCTCCTTTGCACCCTGGTACATGCAGTCCATGATTTGGCTCCCCTCAGTGTTGACTGTAGTGTCACGCTACAGTCAACACTGAGGGGAGCGCAAATTATGGACTGCTCAACACTGAGGGGAGCTCAAATCATGGACTGCATGTACCATGATGCACAGGAGCAAACTTTTCTTGGATATGATGTAGTGTCCAGCCAAACCCTCTTCCCTGGCCAAACTGATTTCCTTGACCTCCTCTACTATTTATCACACGTTCATAATGTTGCTTTTGGTAAATAATTGTATTCCGGCCCAATAATTACACTTTATCCGGCTGGAGAGTATGGCTTGAGCCGGAGAGTACGGCCTGAGTCACAGAGTACTGCCTGAGCCGGAGAGTACGACGTGGGTCCAGAGATTCCAGCCCAATTGCGGATGTGAAGGGCAGACTCGTAAATGACCTCTGTGCATACCAAAAGTCGTAAAGTTAGACCTTTGTCTCAGATTGCCTTTGTGAATTGGGCCCATTATGATTTTACTGATGCTTTTGAGCTGGAAAACTGCCGACAACAGATTTGTAATTTAGCATTCTAAAATCAGCTTGAAATATTAAGTTGCCATCACTTCTGTGTGTAAAAACCACTGAGGACAATTAATCTGTTCCTTCTTTTAGTTTAATAATCTAACCTGTTTTAACATCTCTCTCTCAGTTCTCCTTACAGCTACTGGTTACCATCTCAATGTGTGTTACATCTTTATATCTCCATTTAAAGTTTTATTTCATACTCTTAATTCCTGAATTCTAAATAATTTTCCTCAAACCTCTACCCATCATTCTCTTGACTATCTTGTTGTCTTGTCCCACTCAACACTGACTCTTGGATGGATGGATGGATGGGTTTTTATATAGCGCAATATCACCGCCAGGTCTCAAAGCGCTTTGCATTGGGAACCCGTCCTGGTTTTTCCCTGTGAGATAGCCCCTTACTGGGTATCCCCAAGGTGAAAGCCAGGCATCCCGCCGCGGGGGGCCGTAGTGGAGATTAAGCAAGCTATTGCCCAGAGTTGCAGAGTGTGAACCTGTGATTCGAGTAGGCACCGAAGCGAGAATTACCGAGTCCGTGGACATTTTGGGCTCAAGACCCTGCCGCGTCGGGAATTGAACCCTGGTCCCGGGTCTGATCTCAGCGTCCGGGTCTGCCTCCTCTAACCAGTGAGCCACACTTCTCCACTCTTGAAATGTTTGTAATAACATTCTAAATCCAACCAGATGCATCGAACTCAGAACTGCTGGATACGTTTCAGCCATAAAAACATTTCCCCAACAAATTATGTCTAAATAAAAAAAAATCTACCATCTAAAATGTTTTTTACAGGAATCCTCCCACTATTGTAACTAATTAACTTTACATCTCTCTTGTTATGCATGGCAGGGCGGTTGTTTGATAATAATGCATGCTACAGTCATGGCAGGCCTGAATCAATTTAAACATGACTACACTTACATTATAGAAGGTATGTTTATTACGCATAAGGGCTAAAAATTTGGACCAACTATTTAAATTGTAATGCTATAAAACATGTGACCAAACGTCATGTTTTCATTTAGAAACACCATGCTTTCTGACACTGTTAAAAATGATAAGAATACAGGGAAAACTTTCCACACATCTGATGCACACATTGAAATGTATGATGTTACTTAGCATGCCATTACTTAGCATGCTTTTATTTCGAAGTTTTTACTTCGCAATTGCCTTTATTTAGCAGCATTTTATAACGCATGCCATTACTTCGCATAAACATAGCAAACCATTAAAGTGACATTACTTAGCAGTATATTACTTCGCACGTTTTTACTACGCATACAGAATCTATTTTTTTTAATACCTTTAGGATATGAATTACATTTCTGATCACACGGTTACCCTCAAACACTACTCTACCCTAAACTACTCTAACATCACTACACTACCTTAAACATTAAATCTCTACCCCTACACAACCGTCCCCATTCCCCCAGTCCGTGCACTTCACTCTAACACTACTCTGTACGACCCCCTGACACTACCCTAAACCCTAATACAATACCCTACACTACACATACACTACAACACTACCCTAAACCCTAAAACACTACCTCCTACACTACACATACACTACAGCACTACCCTAAACCCTAAAACACGCCCCTTACACTACACATACAGTACAACATTATCCTAAACCCTAAAACACTACCCTTACACTACACATACACTACAACACTACCCTAAACCCAAAAACACTACCCTACACTACATATGCACTACAACACCACCCTAAACCCTAAAACGCTACCCTACAATACACATACACTTCAACACTACCATAAACCCTAAAACACTACCCTACACTACACATACCCTACAACACCACCCTAAACCCTAAAACACTACCCCTTACACTACACATGCACTACAACATTACCCTAAACCCTAAAACACTACCACCTACACTACACATACACTACAACACTACCCTAAACCCTAAAACACTACCCCCTACACTACACATACACCGTGCTTAATTTGTAAAATATGAAGTCCAGGTGCTCAAATATTTGTCGGAGACCACACCCACTTTCCACTGGCTCCACCCACTAACTCTATTGGCTCAGCCCACATCTTCAACTGGCATTGATGAAAGGCAGATGTAATACCCATCTGAATGTCAGCACGGGAGCCTTCCTCCAAGTAAGGTTTTCATAGGATGTTCCCCTGCCCTCTGAACCTTTTGAAAAAGGTCAAATCAAAAGTGCAATTAAAACACATTTCGGTATTTTGTGCAATCATATTGTTGTTCGAAAATAAATATGAATAAACTGCTTGTGCAAACAAGAGTGTAGACTAATAAGAAAGACTTATACATTTGTTTATGAGATCCTTCCGCTTCAGTGGAGGGATTTGGAAGAGGTTACACAAAGAGGATAAACCTACTCCCTACTACACGAATAAAATAAACTAGGAAATGATACCTTGAAATCGGTGCTGCTGAAAGAGAGAGAGAACACTTGTCCATGCAGAATGTCAGTGTGCCAGTCGGTCTGCCTTAATTATAGTGGTGATGGTCATTCTGTTCCTTGAATGAATTGGTAGCAAGACGGTGCTAAACTAAGTAAATTGTATGCTGACATTTAATGGAGGCAGGGACAATGTTGCTGGACACCAGTGAAGTAGCAAATGGAAGAAGGCACTGTTGAGTTGTCAGTTGTGTGTTTTATCTACAGCACCATTCTCATGTGTCAGTTAGCAAGTGTGCTTCTAAAGGCCCCTGGTGCTTAAAAGTGTTCTTTACTGTTCTCTGTATTTTTAAGTGTTTGATGTGGCACAAATGGACTTAGAGCCAGCTGAGGCGGGGCTGTGCAGAGATCATTTTTATTTTAAAAAGGTAATCTCGACCAGGGAGTGTTGTACATAGAGGAGTGTGTTGGGGAGGTTGGAAATCAGGGACGAGCGGGACGTCATTTGGCAGCACACTGGTTGTGTCACATGTATGTTACCAGAACGATTCTTTGCGCCGTGTCATATCAATACACACGGTGGTATGATTGCTGGAGCCTCTGACTCGGTTCAGTGACCGTCACCACAGACAGTAAAAGCAGCATTGTTATTACTTACTGCGGTTACTGTTGCTGATGACACTTTCCACACCACCCATGCAAATCACAAGACTTACATAGAGATTATCAGACACATTCTTTTATCCCTTTGGCTTTCATGGATTTTGTTTCTTTAGAACAGTGCCAGCCAAGTAAAAGTAAAGAAAGTACGTCATAGAGCAGTAGACACTTTAGAGTGCAAGGCCATGCCCTTTGGGCAGCCTCTGCGCATTGCATTGCACACGGTGTCCCGCCCGAGCCGGTGGCATAATTGCTAGGGCCTCTGAGGCTCTGACTTGGTTCAGGTGACTGTCAACATGCACTAGTCAAAGCAGCATTGTTTTTTATTTCTCATTGCGGTTAGTAAACCCTAGAATAAACAAGCATTTACAATGCAACGGTTTCGCCTTTGGAAATGTTAAAGCTATTTGCAATGTAAATGACAATGCCAATTATTTATCTGTTTTCAAAACCAACACATAAATACAAATGTTGTCATTTACAATTCCAATAACTCAAACTTTTCCAAAGGCGAAACCGTTGCATTGTAAATGCTTGTTGTTTTATGTTTCTTTTTATTTTGGTTCTTGTGTTTTTTTTCTGGGGGCCAGTTGATTACTATTATTTTTTAACTGGGTTTATGTAAGCAAACATGCATAGCAGTAGTGGCCCCAAAGAAGGGGGAGCATGGTGTTCCATAACTTCACAATACATTTCAAGGGGCCAGTTGATTTAAGACTTACAGAACTCTAATTTTTTAGCACTTGAAGAGCTGCTTATGGCAGAGACAAGATGCCCCATGATCAGGAGACGTTTGTGATAAATATTGAGCTTCTTCACTTAATCGTCAACACTGGTGCTTATAGCACAAACTCGAACCAAAGGGATTGGAGCGCTTTTCATTGGCACACATTCATTTTTTGTAGGCATGGGAAGATTAAGGGATTTGCCCAGAAATACAGGATGTTGAGCCTTCGCCGGGACTCGAACCTGGTTCCCCAGCTCCAAAGGCAGCAGCTCCGGCCGTTATGCCACATCCTCGCACCGCTTGAAGGGTTTCATGTTTAGTAGTAGTTCTGTTATAAGTGGCGCGCATAGGAACAATGGACGAGGGACCAGGCACTTTTTTCACAATTTAACCACTGCATATCATGGATCTGCTAACGTGGTCTTTTGTCCATCCACAGTTCCTAAAATTAATAATAGCTGTGATAAATGTGCTGGGTTCTAAGTAAATTGTTATACATCGCCATTTGTACAGCGCCTTGTGCCATTCAGATGCCACTCAAGCCTTTTAATATATATTACCTTTTCATACGGTGCGGATATTTCCCTCCAAAGGTTACATACATACAGCTGTCTCGAATTATTGGTCATTAGCGCGGTTGCATATTTTGGTGGCCATTGGCACGCGCACCGAACCCCTGCCCACTTGCGCCTTCTAAGACACACACAGGCAGCATCGATTGGCCCAGCTGTTTGAAGCTGCCAGGCCCGGCTCCTCCAGCTGAGCGCTCTTTGTGAGCCCGGGCCTGTTGCCTAGCAACCGGCCTCCGCAGCTGCCATGCGTGGCAGGTCTGAGGGAAAGGAAGCACATGCTCGGGAGGCAGGGTGGGGCACCAGCGCGGTGCCATCCTGCAGCAAAAAATACACACTGCACCCACGACCAGGGACCATCAGCAAGCGGGCGCCTCGACTCCACGCAGCGCCCTCTGCCTCGCAAGGAATCAAAACCATCTGAAACAAAACCCAGCCAGCCCAGAGCACTGGTTTGGATTTAAAAATAGCCCTGTGAGTGGGAGAGAGCCAGGAAGCCGCAGCGTTTAAGGCTGCTTGCAGAACCGAAGGGTGTGCGGGAAATAAATCAATGGCGCTTGTCACTTCCAGCTGTCTCGAGCTTGGTAAACCGCGCGATGCTTCCCCCTCTGCCTTATACTCTGTGTTTCAAGAAATTAAAACTAGGGCAACAACTGTCTCGTCTGCCAATGAGGACGTGGGCTTAGCTCAGTGGGGTGGAAGGCGGGGGGTGTGGGTGTTAAACAGTTGAGCGTGATCTGCGTCGGACTAATGAGGAGGTGCAGTATAGAGGTGCCTATATGCCGCCGCGTAATTAAAGAGTGTTTATGTCAACAGTGTGCCACGGGCTGCGCGGGGACTGTATATTGTGGCACTGCGAGCAGCTCTGACGGGGATCCCTGGTGAGTGAATCCTACGGAAAGGGAGCCGGCAGGTCAAACACCTGCTGCCGCGATCTGGCCCGGGCCCGAGATCGAACCGGGAGATAAACGGCTCGGCTCGTCCACGGTAAATAAATAAATAAATCCCTAAAATGAGCACACTGAGAGGTGGATATAACTAAAGCTCCGGGCCGCGCTGTGATTGGCTGACGTCACGGGGGTGTCCCGGGCCGGCAGCCAATCACAGCGCGGCCCTGGAATGACGTCACGGGGTGTCCCGGGCCGGCAGCCAATGGCAGCGCGGCCCGGGACAAAGGGGCGGGGCTTAAAAAAGCACCAGAAACGCCCCCGAATCGCGTTTTCGAGAGAAAACGCGATTGACAGCCTCTGCCTCCCAATGGCTAGCCTCCATTTATGGAGCTAGCCAATTGGAAACAGAGGCTGTCCTAACCTCACTATTAAAAACAACAGATTTCGATCTGGGAGGGGCTTCGCCCCTCGCCAGGTTACGAAACCTAAAAAACGGGCCTAGCAGACAATAAAACAAGCCCGCAAAAAACGGCCCTCCGACTGACCTGTGAGAATGCAGGCAGTCAGCCCTTCAGCCACACCCTGTTTGCTCCAACAGCCAGTTTGAAGCTGGCCTCACACCACTAGTTGGCTGTGATTGCCGATTTTAATTTGACATGGTTGACAAGTGGCATCCGTCCCATGCGTGTCACCGGCATCCAATTGTTTTTCAAAAGACACATGTGACAGCATATTGCATTCTGGGTGTTGTAGTGCCTGAACATCCAAGCAACTTGCTATTAATTGTCCAAAACCTGTGCCTCGTTGAGGATGTCACTTTTGACATCGCGCTACTTGGCAGCATTGTGTTAATGTTCACTGTGGGCATTTTAATAACCCCCACTACAAAGGCTGCAACCCCATCGCAAAATAAAGTGTGTTGTTGCAATTGTGAATGGTTGCTGGAATTATTGCTTCCCGGTTTGGTAAAAAAATTTGTTGTGTTTTGTGTACGTGAAAGCACACAAAACATGGGCTCCTGAACCACCAGGAACTGCCGTCTATGGACAGGAAGGCTGCACGGGCCCGAGCGTTACTGCTGGTGGCACTTCCCACACCGTGCAAATCACAGCATGATCATTTACATTTACAGAAAGATTCACACACATTTATAATATTTATCCCACTTAAGCATTTCATGGATTTGATTTCTTGTACGCAGTGCAAGTAAAAGTAAATACGTCAGCCACTTTAGAGTAGACAGGGGTTATAATAAATTAAGCACGGGCAAGGTCCTGCCCTTCCGGCAGCCTTGGAGCATTTGCACTGCACACAGTGCCCCGCCCGAGCCGGTGGCATGATTGCTGGGTCCGCTGAGGCTCTGACTCGGTTCAGGTGATCGGCATTGTTTTTTTATTACTCACTGCGGGTATTGCTGGTGGCACTGCCTTATTAAGAGGCCTGCTGCAGGTTGAAAATTCCCGCCTCCACGTTCTGCTAACTCCTGTGCTGATTACTCGTGAAGTGCGTGTGTGCTGGGATTTGGTCAACGGTCCCTGGAATGAAAAAAAGTTACGCACGGCACGCTGTCCCAGCCCTCTACCCGGCTATAGTAGAGCCCAGACAGCCCAATTTTAGGCCCGCCCACTAACAACAATGAAAGCAAATTGATTTGTAAACGCATCATGGAGATGGCATTCTTATCGGGCTCGCTCTCTAAGCGCTGCACAGCAACACACTTCTTTACCTTGGGACTCTGGAGACTGTAAGATAGTGAAGTGAACAACACCGCAGTAAGACATCTATATTTAATCTACTCTTTGACACATCAGACGTGCAGACTGCACTGCAGTCGTCATGTTGATGAAAGTTGTCAGTGGCAGTGTAGACCCGGCCCTGATAAAAAGGTGCCGGTGCTAAGCACCGGAAAGCACCGGCACAAATTAAGCCCTGCACATACACTACAACACTACCCTAAACCCTAAAACACTACCCACTACACTACACATACACTACAACACTACCCTAAACCCTAAAACACTACCCCCTACACTACAACACTACCCTAAACCCTAAAACACGACCCTAAACTACACATACACTAAAACACTACCCTAAACCCTAAACCACTACCACCTACACTACACATACACTACAACAATACCCTAAACCCTAAAACACTACCCCCTACACTACACATACACTACAACACTACCCTAAACCCTAAAACACTACTCTACACTACACATACACTACAACACTACCCTAAACCCTAAAACACTACCCCCAACACTACACATACACTACAACACTACCCTAAACCCTAAAACACTACCCCCTACACTACACATACACTACAACATTACCCTAAACCCTAAAACACTACCCCCTACACTACACATACACTACAGCACTACTCTAAACCCTAAAACACTACCCTACACTACACATCCACTACAACACTACCCTAAACCCTAAAACACTACCCCCTACACTACACATACACTACAACCCATATACACTACTCTACACTACACATACAAAACCCTTAAACCTTAATGATAACACCCTGCATGACCCTAAAAACTACACTACCCCACTTACCTCTCTCTCCTCGTGGTCCCTCTCTTCACCTTCAACCATGGATCCACTCTTCTCCTGCTTCATGGTGCACGTCGTGGGGGATAGTCTGCAAGTAATTTAATTTGCGAAGTAACGGCACATGCGAAGTAACGGCATCTGCGAAGTTAAAGCATGCTAAGTAAAACCATGCGTAGTAAAAGATCCTGCTACGTAAAAAATGAGCACTAATGGTAAGTCAAAATAATGGCTGCGAAGTAATGGTAGATTACCCACATATTGTAATCATGAATGCAAGCAGAGTTGATCTTGCAGTGATCTAGGTTGGGAGTAAGAATTGTAAAGTACCGTTACCTACTGTATCTTTTGTAGGCTTCAGTAGAGAGGCATTGTTTATATTTTTGTAGCAAACAGAAGCTGAGCACAGGTGACCACACCACACTCCATAAGACATCATTAGGGATACATTTATAAAAACGTACAGGTGTAGAGACAGGGTAAAACTCGTGGACCTGTTGCTTTGGGTTATATTGAAGGGCTGAATTCAACTGCTGAGGGAGTGACAGCATATGCTATGCTGGGAAACTATGTGTGCTTAGCATAATTCCAGGGTAGTAAACCGGCACTGCCATATAATTTAGACGGCTGACATTGTCTAGATATTTAGGTTAGGGAATAGACTAACACATTAGGAGTGTATGATGAAATACACTCTGGGCCTATCTAACATTTCCCATCGATCTGCATATAATCTGCGGAGTTGTTTAGAATAGTTATTATCATTCTGATACCCATGATTTGTAAACAAATAGTACAAATTAATCATATGGTAGTGGAATACTGACCACTTTTTTGTGTGTGTGTGTGTGTGTGTGTATGTGTGTGTGTGTGTTGATGAAATCCTAAGGGTGAACTTGATAGAAGAGTTTTCAATTGAGTTTTCGATTGTTTTCTGCTGACTAATCCAACTCCTCGACACCATTCAGTCTGGTTCCAGGCCAAACCACACCATTGACCACTGCCACGGTTCACATCCACATGACTCTGGACAGAGGAGATACAGCAATCCATATCATCCTTATCCTTCGGGACTTCTCTGAAGCATTTGACCCAAATTCCCACCCCATCTTCATCCAATGCTTCCACATCAGAATCCAAACACACACACTCTGATATATCTGCTCCTTCCTGACTAGAAGGACCCAGTCAGTTAGCCTGGCTACTGATTTAGAGTACAAGGAGGGGGTCCATTAATTTTTATTTTCCATCAAGCTATCTTATAGAGCATATCTCACTGAAGACACCTGCTAGTTTTCCCTTTCTCTGAAAAGGGCGCCTTTACTTTTGGGGCTAAAGGGGTCTAGTGGTTATAACCCAAATAATATTAGTTTGAACAAAGCACACACTTGCACTACCAGATCCTTCCCTTCACTCGTGCATTTTTCAAGATGCGGTAGTATACAGTGGACCCAAATCCTTTTCCAATCGCACCTTTTTCCATATAGCTCAATTTCATGCACCAGTTTTTTTAACTCTCCTACCCTGCCAATATGTTTCTCTTTCACACACAAAACGACTTCCTTAAATGTAGTCACTCATTCGACCACACTCCTTCCATGTACCAAATAATTCTACTGCATTCATTCCTGCAAACCCCTGAGAAATGCCCATACAAAATGTGATGTTTATATGCAAATCATTTGCAGAAATACATTTTTTCTATGCAAACATTGTTGAGTAGAATGCAAAGAGGGTTGACAGCTCCAAACTTCAGTGCATTCCTCATTCTAAGGTAGGTGCTCTTGAACCTACATATGACACCACTCTCATTCCTTGTTGGCACTCCTGACCCAGAGCAGTGCTACTGCAGGGGAGAGCACAATGCAGGCACTTTATTTTAAAATTGATGCATTAACAGTGGAATACCGTGTTAATATTCCTACTCCTAATTTAAGGGTGGAAATGCAAATTTGCACATTAACATTTAGGGGCTCTTTAAATCCTATACATGTGAAGGTACTTCTAAGAGTTAACAAGGGGTCAAGGGCAGGTACCCTCTGACATTGAAAGACCCCTCATGAGTCATGCATGGATGATGTGACCAAGTGCACGTTGGAGCAGTGGGCATGCTTGTGTTGCCACGTGCAATCGGGTATGGTCATCGAAAGGCAATAGGTTTTCCCCGTACTTCAGGGATCTGTCTCATAACTGATGGGAGTTTACAATCTCTCAAGGGATTCTGATATTGACAGAATACGATGCGAGTTTGGCACTTAATGAAAACCATTGGAATAATTTTAAGCGTACTCTTGGATTGTACAGATAGAAATTGGATACAGGGTCTATTGAACATAATTCTCACCTTAGGAGATCTTGAACTTGAACACATCTAATACCTTAAGCCCTCAGGAATTAGTGGGAGTTTTACCCCCAAGCGACGAAACGCGCTGTCTAACAGAAGTGGAAAGAATAAAAACACCAAAGAAGAAACAAAGTCTATATCATTGCTTGTATTGTACTCAATTGTACTATACTTTGATTGGACTTGGAAATGCGTGTACTTCAAATATTGTGAATTGTCATGCTTGTGTTGTGTTGTTATGCATGGAGTTGTGTCTGAAAAACAGCAGCTCCAGTATTTCTGCATCAGCGAACACATCTGGGTTTTACCCTTACTGGCAGGATCCAATGCAAATCGGGAACTGTGGGCCCTGGAACTTGGGCCACACTTTGCAAGGGCATTTTGCACTTGCAAATATATGCTTGTGATTTTACAAATCGGGTTATCAGTAGATATAAGGTTCGGAACTACCTTCTGATGCTTACATATGGAATGATGGGATGCGCACATTTGTACATGAGCACTGAAGTGTCATATATTCTGAATTATAAATGATAAATCATTATGAGAAAAAACCCATCAATATTTTCATTTAAAGTTGTTTTCTTTGAGAGTGGTGATATAAACCAAGTATCTCTGAAGATTTCATACAAATGATTCCTACCTAGTGCACAAGCTACAATTTTATCAATGTAGGTTTGAAAAGTGAATATGATGTTATTATATATGGCTAGGTCTGCTGTGTTCTGTGAAGTGAGGCTATTTTAAGTTACAGGATGTCACACCATACCAGAGTATGCTGTGCAGTATGAGTTGGTTATAGCAAAAGTAGAGGAAGTCTTTAGGAAGGATCATTGAACTGAATATGTGTGTTGCAAAAACAGAAAGGTGATCACGTGCCCACAAGCATTAAGTTTTGTTTTGATAAAAGGTAAAACGATAATCCTAACAATCAAATGCTCAGCACCACTCAGTCTGGTTTCAGACCCAACCACAGCATGGATTGCTGTCACGGTTGACATCCACATTACTCTGGACAAAGGAGACACAGCGACTATCATCTTCTTGGACCTCTCTGCAGTATTTTACCCAGGCTCCCACCTCATTCTCATCCAATGCCTACATGACATTGGAATCCAAAGACACACCCCACTGATGGATCTGCTCCTTCCTAACTAGAAAAACCCAGTCAGTCATGCTGGTACAGTACACCTTGGAAGTCTGCAACCTAATTTGTGGAGTGCTGCAAGGATCTTTCCTAAGCCCAACCCTCTTCAACACACACATGATCCCTCTAATCAGCATCATCCGATCTCACAACATCAATGTCCTCTCCTACACCGATGATACACAACTAATTTTCCCCATCAAGGTCAAGACTCCCAGTGCCCAGATAAAGCTCAGTGCCTGCCTGATTGAAATCGCCCACTGGATGAAGATCAAATGTCTAAAGCTGAACACAGAGGAGACTGAAACCATGATCTTCGGGAAGAGCACATCACCTTGGGACTCCACCTGGTGCCACAAAACACCCACCTTCACCACCCATGCCAAGAACCTCTGGATCATCATTGACAGCAAATTTGACCTGAACGCCCAAGTCATTGGCGTCACTGTCACATGTTTCAATACCCTGACGATGCTTTGAAAAAGTTTCAAATTGATCCCAATCAGCCCCTCGAAAAACGTCATGCACACCCTGGTCACAAGCAAACTAGACTACAGGAGCCCCTGTATGCCGGAACCAATAAAAAAGATCACCAGAAGGCTGCAGACCATTCAGAACTCGGTGGCCAGAATCACTCTCATCTTCCGGCACCGCACTCACATCACAACACACCTGAAGGAGTTCCACTGGCTCCCCATTCACAAACGAGCACAATTCAAACTCCTCACCTACATACACGTTCAAGGCGCTACATAGCACTGCCCCATTAATCGTATCTGCTTTCACAAACCTTACAGAAAACCTTTGCTCGCCCAGAATCCTACTTGCACAAATCTCACAAATACGGGAAACCACATCCAGTGGTCGATCCTTCTCCTACATCACTTCTAAAGCATGGAACATTCTGCCACTAAACATAAGAGCCTCGTCCTCACTTCTTGAATTCTGCAAGAAGCCGAAGACCTGTTTTTTTGAGTGGTCAGACTAGGTCCTAAGTTTGTCATAAGCACTAGATCCTAGGTGTGCCCAGACTCACACCAGCTCAGTGCCAGGATACTCCCCTGGGTGAAAGTGCGCTCTACATTTCTGCATAACATAAAAGCCAGAATATTGTGCCCTAAATAGGAAAGATTACATTTTTTTTCTTTTTATATAGCTTGAATTCGACCCAAAGGTATCAGACCAGTTAGGTTACAGATGGACACATTCATTTTTTTGGTAGGCAGTAGAAGATTACGTTATTTGCCCAGAATCTCAGGATCTTGAGCGTCCCTGCCGAGACTCAGACCTGGTTCCCCAGCTTCGAGGTCAACTGCTCTAGCTGTTAGGCCACATCCTCCCCCCTTTTGCCAAACACCATACTACTAAAGTATTATCAGAGTTCCTTTGCACACAAATTCTATACCATTGAAATGCTATCAAAATGTTGGTTTGAAAAAGTCTCAAATTATGTGGAAGATAAGGTTACATGTCTAGGAAACTGTAAAAAGGCCAAACAACAGCATCACATAGCCAGTCTCGATTAGACTTTTGAGGTACCTAATATTTGGAGTTTCAACTGGGAGCGCGCCTAAAGCCCTACACGTTTCATAAAATTAGGCCAAATGTAACTATCAAATGTTTCCGAAAGCTGCTGCTAAATAATAAATCAATGTCAAAATATAATGTCCAAAAACATGTTTTAAATAATAACTATATATTCTCAAAATACCAACAATGAAAGGCTTACCAACACAACAAACAATATCGTAAATGATTCCAAAATGTCACTAAATGGCCCAAACTAGTACAGCAGACTTTTAGCAGTCTCCCCCATCTGCCCATAAACCTTGCTATAGGCCTGGGCGTTGCTGTGGGAAAGATGAACCTGTTGTTTTATTCCTCACTGGGGATGATTAATTGCTCCCCTCTCCTTTTGTGCTGCCAGACATGGTGTTATTTTAAAAAAACACTTTGACCAAGCCCTGGAGTTTTTCTGATCCAGGGACCTTCCCTAGGCCAGTTTCTAAGGCGTATTCCTAGCTGGCGTGTGCTCCAGGCAGTCACATCGGCCACACCTAAACCAGGTTATATCTTCAGCAATATGAGCCTCAGAGGGGCAAATGCCAACTTGGATATGAGATTTTAGGTGCAAATCTGATTTTTTTTCACTGCACAACCTGATAGCTGCCTTGATAGAAAATTGTGTGCAACTTCCCTTTACACCACATCGTCGTGCTACTCTGAAGGAAATGCTGTGTATTAACAGAGAATGAACACTGAATATGAGACAGTACAGAACCTACGGTGTACAATGTCTTAACTGAGAATCCTAGGTAATGTCTTGTGTGCAATCCCGTTTGATTTCTGATCTGTACTAAGGGGAAGCATTTTATACACATATGCATGCAGCTATTGCTTGTTAAAGTTTTTGCTGTGCAGTTCGGTACTTCTACCTGCGAGCAGGTTTCGTCTAGAACTCTACAGAACGAGACTGAAAATGGCTTACTGGGAAATATTCTACTGCAACCGAAAGCTGTGACAGGCATTTCCATGCATAACGTCTCTGTAATGCCATAAAACTGAGACACATATTGGACGAGATTACAAACAGGCGATTAGTTCACCAGCGAAGCAGAACCAATGCCTCCGCTGAAACAAGCAAACAAGCAGTCGGAGATGTTAACATCGTTTGCCATATGACGCTGCCTGGACAGCAAAGTGGGAGGGGAGTTGAGATGACTGCAGAGCGTTCAACCAGCATCTCAACAACCAGCATCTGCAGGGGGAAAGGGGGGGCTCATTCACGTTGCCTCTTTCGTAATTTACGTACTTTCAATCGTCCGGCCAGTTCAATGCAAGTGCGCAATTTACGAAGGATGTTGGTATACATTCATTTACGAGTTAAAGAAGATGATCACGAGCATGTTGGTAAACAGGGAAGCAGGAAAAACTGTTGGCTCATAACAGCAATTGCACACACAAAGACACATTTGAGCAGCCCTTCATTGTGCAGTAAATGGCTTCCATGGGGTTGAGGTTATCAATATGCATCAGAGAGCTGTGTGGTTGCTTCTATTCTAATAGCTAATCTATTGGGTCATCTTAGAGTGGTTATACAGCTTATTTGTGTACATTTGTTCATCTTCTGCACCAACAATATTTGGGACCCCAAAGGATTGTGACTACTCACTGATTCTTCTGCTTTGCAAGGCCGGCATCTGTGCTGAGGTAGATCTGAACTAATCTTCGCATTATTTCTATTAAATGTATGTGTAGAAAAGAAGTAAATGACAGAAAGTGAAAGGCACTGCAGTAATTGGGAGTGGCAGTGTGGGTGCATATGGGAACATGTGGAAAAAAATAATTCTGTGAATATCGGTGTCTGAATGTGTATGTTGTGTATGTGTTTGTGCGCACATTTATCTGTTTTCATTTATGTGCGTACACACAGTTCTGTGTGTGTATGTCTATGTTCGGCTTGCCTGTGTATGTGTGTTGTGTGTTGTTTGAATCTATCTGTCTGTATCTCAATGTGTGTTTCTGTGGCCATGCATATGTGTCTGTGTGTATGTGTTTGTGTCTGGGTGTTTGCCTGAGTGTTGATGTGTATATGCGTCTCTTTGTGTGTGCATGTGTTTCACAGTATTTATGTACATCTGTGTGACTGTGATGGTGTGTGTATCCTTGTGCATTTCTGCGTGTGTATGTGTGTGTTTCTCGGTAAGTGAGACACTCGGTATTTGTTGTATGTCTCCAGGTGAATGCCTCCATGTCACTGTGTATTATGCATGTTTCTCTGTAAACATATGTGAGCGTGTATCTGTTTGTCTCCTCAAAGCATGCCTGTGTTTTAAGGTGTCCGTGTGCACATTTGTGTGTATGTACAAGTGCCCAAGTATCCGAATGTGACTGCTCGTTTGTGCGTTTGCTTTTGTGTGTGTGTATTGCTCTCTCTGCATATGTGCAGGTTGTGTGCATATGAACGTGTTTTTTTGTGTGAAATATTGTTTTATTTGCTTAACCTTGGTTACAACCACATAAGAGGTAACAGTGTTAGCGTTATCGCTGAAGAAAAAGAAAACACCTACTATGAGGCTAAATAAAGCATAAAAACGATTCTTTGCTGTGTCTCGTGTTTTGGCTTGCAAAGGAAAGAGGTTATTGCCAAACTCTCTTGCTGAACATGAAAACAAGACAAGGAAATTATGAACACAGATCAGGGCTAAAACGAAGTAATTAATCAATAATTGACATATTATTTCGCTATTGGAAAACTTTGTCTTACTTTTTTTTTAAAACAGTGTGCAATGATTAGTTGTCGCTGAAAGAATGACTGACAAAATACTTGATTCGTAAATTCTCAAACTTAGCATGCAGGGGGACTTTAACAGAATTAGCAAATTTAAACTGAAGTTCATGTAGCTTTCTGTATATGGTTGTTCTGTATCAGTTAAAACTCTTCGAAGACACATAGGAAGTTGAAGACCTGTTTCAGGGAAAACTTCCTTTAAAATTCTGCAAGTGCGTCCAGTAAAGTAATTGCAGAATTTACTAAATTATAACTCAGACACTGTTTTATTATCAAGAACACCTGTCGGTCTCCAGAGATTAATGAATAGTTTTTTTTATTTTATAAAGGGGAGGAAACTAAAAATCAATAATTCGAAAACTTTTATCATGGCCTGCGGGAAGAAGTTAAAGAAGTTAAGATCATTCCAGTTCAAGGATCAAAAAATTGAAGTGGTGGATAAATTCTGTTATCTTGGGATTACTTTTAGCAGCAGTGGCATGTGGGCACCGGAGATAGTTAATATTAAGGCTAAGATGAATAAGGGTGCTTCTGGTGTTTTTAAATTTGCCTCTAAAATTGGAAGTCGCCGTATACATGACATCTTGTATGTTTACCGACACAGATGTGCTCCAGTGGCACTCTATGGATCGGGTGTCTGGGGACACTGTCGCCACGGGGATCTGCAAGTGGCGGAAAATGACTTTCTAAAGAGGCTACTTTTTCTCCCAACCTCAGTCTCCAATGAGCTGGTCCACCAAGAAGTTGGGTTGCAATTTTTGACTGATTTAATAGGACTGAGACCACTATTGGCCTGGAGATCCATCTGGGCCAAGGACGCAACTGGTTTCACTGGGAGAATCATTAATGACTGCCTCCGCCTGGATAAATATAGTCTGATCCCATGGCTTAAATATATTGTAACATCATATAGAGACATGTTTGACATGGATGTCTTTTCGGATCCAGCTAGCGCCACAGATATTTCCAAACAGGAGCTAAAACATGTCTATCTGGGGGTTAAAGCAAAATTGCGTAGTGAAGCGAGCCGCCAGTTTGTAACTCATCAATTTTACTATTCTAATAACTTGGCAGGAGATGGCTTTCCGCAGTATTTACAAATGGTCACTAAGCAATCTCACCAGTATGTCCTCACCAGACTAAGATTAGGCATCGTCCATAATCTGGTGTCTTTCCCCCTGTTAAATAAGCATACGTCAATCCCCTGTCCATGTGATGGGACTTCTAAGCAGAGCACGGTGCACTTTTTGCTTATTTGTCCTTTATATTTGTATCTCCGTATTGCCTACCTTAAACCCCTTTTTTAAAAATACTCGGTGTCCACTGTTAAAACTGCCATGAGGCTTTTATTTGCTCTTGATGTACCGGATGTGTGTTTTTTTACAGCAACTTTTATCTTGAAATCTGTGTCCTCCAGGAAAAGTATGGAATTTATACCCCAACTGTGAATGTACTGTTTTTCCGTAAACTAGCTGCTATTGTTGATTAGTTACCTTTCCTTTTTCTGTTATAATATTGAATTCCTAATTTTTAAATTTTACAGCTGTTGTGTAATTTTGATGCAATTTCTTGTATGCTTTTATGATGGGTTTTTTAAATGATCGAATAAAGCTTTGAAATGAATGAACTCAGTCACTTTGCAGAATTACTTTGATATGCAAGGATAAACGAATAATCAGATAGCATTTTCAACTCTGCAATTAACAGATAATAATAATAATAATAATAATAATGTAGACAGAGATACGTAGAATAATTTGTCCCTCCCCCTCTCTGTACTTTATAAGGTCATTAAGGGGCTAATAAAATCTCAGGTGTCCAAGACAGGTCCAAGAAGGCTGAATTCACACCACATGCTCAGAATAATTTCTATCTATCTATCTAAATGATTTTAATTTGTCTGCTTTTAATAAATTAATGTTTTGTAGATGTACTTGCACCATGCATCCTCCATTCTTGTAGCTGTGCTAAAATCCACTGTAAAACATTGTTTTCTGTTTACGTGCTGGCAGCAGTCCTGTATTTTGCCTAGTATGCCAAGCTGCCTTCATTTTCAGTGCACTCTTACTGTCTCAATGTTTGATCCCCATTTCAGTAGTATAACTCCTTGTCAGCATCAGTTACACCCGACCCACCTGCAAGTCTACTTGTTAACAAATTCCTCATCGTTGTCAGGTTATGCCACATGGCTACAGGGCATATCATATCCCCTCATCGCATTGAATAGGAACATTTTTTCATATAGATTTGTGGTACTCGTTTGCCTAATTTAGCTGGTATCAGATGTTAGGTTTGGACAAACGTGCAGATGTTGCCGATGGAAAATGTGGTTTAACCCAGTCGACAGCGGACATTTTTTTTTATATGTGCACATACATTACAGCTGTGCAGGGGAATGATATAGCTGAACATCAAGCAAAGCACCAATAACATCTAGAAAACAAACATTGAGGCCACTGACTCCATCTCTCGTCATCCGTAGGGCCACACCCCCTCTCTCTGCACACTGGCTGAAGAAGTGTAGCTCGGTTTCGCTGTCATACCGGAAATATCCAGGCTTTTCCATTCCAAATCATCAGCAGGGGTTAGGATTTCATTCCAGGCCCCAGTGAGAGTCATGGGGAGCCTGGATTTCTCCTGGCCTGGGTCAGGTGGAGATGCAAGGTCTGCGGTTTACCCCATCTGGCTCATCCTGCCATAATAAAAAGCCCTGTCGTTAGCACTGTAAGAAGAGATGCTCAACTCATGTCACGTCTCAGTTCCCATGAACTATGACCCCAGCGCTTGAAGTTTGAAAGCTTTACAGTGACCCAAAGGGCATGGGAGACAACTGCTCCTACCCCACATTACAACTGAGGGCAGCCACCCTATCGCCCGTCCTCTCGCGGCTCCATCACTTGTATCAGTTACAATTCGAGGAATGCGTGCGCCATGGCTGCACGACAATGCACGTGCTGCTGATGCCTCAGTGATGCTGCACGGGTAAAGGTGGGAGGAGCCTCGCAAAGAGAGCTTCGAGTACACAGGGCATTCAGCAAAGGAGGGATGGGTCTGCTTAGCTAGCCCGCTTAGCCACTCTGCATCATCTTTACAACACCACATTCATCTGGGCTCAATTCCAAGTACAGTTAAGTCATGGCTGAAGCCCTGCAGAATGCCACTGTGTATCTGTGGGCAAAAATTAAAAACACGCCTTTTTATGGCTGCACAGCAGCCTCTGTTACACAGTTGGCAAATACATTCATTAGACTTATCTTTGATTGCAATGGCTTGTTTTCTTTATTATTACATGGTTTAAAATAGATAAGCAAATATAGCGGCAGCCTGGCTGGAGCAGTACGATGGACAGATAGATCGATAATATTCTCTCTTTACTGCAATTTCCAAGCTTTGTAAAAAAGAAGTGGTTACTGATACCCAGTATTGTAGCAGCTCAATTTACTGTAGTCGGAATGATGAATGGCTGAGTTGTCGTTACCAGGATGCAAACTTGTAACCGCAGATGCAATTGAAAGTTCAATGAGCGAAACTGATTAATGAAGTGTGAGAGAAAGGATGTTTATCTAGTAGAGGTAAAACGCCCCCCCCCCAGCCCCACATGATCATCCTCTTTCTGACTCAGCCCAGCTTTTGATGGGGCCTGCGTGCTCCTCCTCGTAGGAGGATGTTGGCAGTGAGAGGACCAGCCCAATGCCCAAATGGGACAGAATCCCCATCTATAGTCCTTGTCCAGTTCTATTGTCCTTCAGGTATCAGTCACAATTGAGGGCCGCAGTGGAGGGCTATGCTGCTGCCATCTTGGGAGGACTCATATTTCCGTGCTTCAAGACAAGCCTGAGGCCCTACAGGTGCAATGTTCCATAACAAGGGTACCACAGTGAATGGAAATGGCAACCTGCACAAGCATCTGGGTCTTTTTTAGAATGTGCAAAATGCCATACGCCGTCAAAATGTGCTGTAATATTCTGTTAAAAAAGTGGATGGGATATCCGCCACATTTGTGATGCAGCATCTCATCTGCCAAATTCTAAGCAAGGGCCTCTGTTTGCGAGATAGACACACCCTAGTCAGTTCATTAAATAAAAATTATGTTTCTTACCAGTTCAAGATACATTTCAATGAATCCGATCCAACATGACTAATGAAAAACGTAACAAATGATTCTGCTTTACCAGCCCACATCCACACTTATGGACTCGCTTCTGCCATCCTATACTCTCATAAGTCGCAATTGCATTGAGAGAAATAAATGTGTCCCAAGTAATTATTAACACTGAATGTGGGGAGTTGTCATAAATAATGAGAGTTGGAGCGCTGAGTAGGTTATGATGCCGCTTTCCTCTCCACAATGGTAATTAACAGAATATCACCCTCTGTGCATCTGCATATATGGCTTATGCCATGACAGGTGTGATATTGTTTAACAAAAGGCATTTAAGGTTAAATTCCTGCACACAGGAAACATCACACTGAACAGACCTTGAGACTTTCGGAGAGCTATGCAGGAAAGATAAATAATTTTAAAATGCAAACCAGGAGGCAGTGCACAGTGTTATTCTTGTGTCTATTTTTCTATAATGGGGTCATAAACTGGATTTTGACCCTTGCACTGCATTAATGAATGGATGTGTGTTGATTAGCACAGTTGCTCTAAATAATGTGTTATTTGGTCATATTAATTTTCCTAAATATGGCATATCTTATCTATCTATCAATCAGGATGTAAAAAGCATGGTTAATCAACCATTAAGGTATGCATGCACATGCAACTCCCAGCTGTTTATTCGAACAGCCAGGTCTTGAGGGCCATTCGGAATTCCGTAAGTGAGGTGATGGTCCGTAGGTGCATGGGGACTCTGTTCCAAGTCTTTGCTGCGATGTAGGAGAAGGAGCGTCCTCCACTTCTGCTTCAGCAGATGCAGGGAGTATGGGAAAGTGAAAGGGAGGTGGAGCATAGTATTCTCAATGGTTGGTGTTTGTTCAGGTGGCGTTTAATGGAGATGGGTACTTCATTGTGTAGAGCCTTGTGTGCATGGGTCATCAGATTAAATTGCCATCTCTTCTTTACAGGGAGCCAGTGGAGTTGCCTGATGTGGGGTGTGATGTGGGGTTTGTCAGGGAAGGCTGACGATGAGTGTGGCTGTAGTGTTCTCTATGGTCTGAATTCTCTGTAGGAGGTGTGCGTCTATTCCGACGTAGAGGGTGTTGTCATAGTCCAGTCGGCTGGTGATGAGGGCTTGTGTCACGGTGCGTCTCATGTGTGGGGGTAGCCACTTCAACATCTTATGTAGCATGCGTAAAGTGAGGAAGCCGGCATAGGAGACAGCGCTGATCTGTGATTTCATAGCGAGCTTGTTGTCAATGAGGATTTGGAGATTTCTGGCATGGATGGAGGGAGTGGGTGCAGGTCTTAGGTCTGATGTTGCCAAATATCAGTACTTCCATCGGTTGTATGGCGTTTCAACACATGCTTTTACCAGGCATGCTTTACAACGCAGATATTACAACGCAAGTCGTTACAACGACTTGTGTTGTGGGGCACTGGATTGTGGAATAGTTTAATTTTCTATTCCAACTCCAGTCCCCGTGCATAGTAGGGAAGGTGTTGGATCGAAAATTAAACTATTCCCTATCCATTAGCGCCCTCCAGCGAAAGTCGTTGAAACGACTTTTGTTGTAATTCCTGCGTTGTAATGGTAGTGTGTGGTAAAAGTTTTGTTGTAAACGATGTTCCCCCTTCCATCTTGCTTGTGTTTAGCTGCTGGCAGTTGTTCTTCATCCAGTGGACAATGTTTGTCATGCATCTGTGGAAGAAGGTTCTGGTGGTAGTGGGGTCGTTGGTGAGTGAGAGGATTAGTTGGGTATTGTCTGCATAGGAAATTATGTTGAGACCATGGGATCTGACGATGTTGGCCAGCGGGGCCATGTATGCGTTGAAGAGCGTGGGGTGAGGGAAGAGTCCTGGAAGACATCACATGAGATCTCGTTGGGTTCAGGGGTAAAAAGTGGGACATGGATTCTCTGGGTTCTTCCAGTGAGAAAGGAGGTGATCCCTCTGAGCATGTCTTCTTGGAAGCCAATTTGGTAGAGTCTTTCGATCAGTGTGAGGTGGGATAGGGTTTAGAAGGCATCTGAGAGGTCGAGGAGTATCGAAGCTGCTGTTTCTCCTCGGTCAAGGAGGGTTCAGATGTTGTTTGTGGCTGTGATGAGGACAGTATTCTAAGGACAGTTTTGGTGCTGTGATTGCTGCGGAAGCCTGATTAGGAGGCGTCGAGTAGCTGGTTCTGCTCCAGGTGTGTCATGAGTTGATTGTGGATGATCTTTTCCAGTAACTTCACTGGGAATGGGAGCAGGAGGTTGGCCAGAAGTTTTTGAGATTGCTGGGGTCCGCAGAGGGTTTTTTGGGTTGTAGTCTGACGGTGGCGTATTTACAGGCATAATGACATTTTGCGGTGGTGATAGAGGTGTTGAGTAGGGTGGTCAGTTCCTGGTCAATCCTTTGGTTTCCTACGTTGAAGATGTTGTGCGGGCATGGGTCTTTGGGAGCTCCCAAGTGGATCGATTCATGGTGGATGTAGTGTCCTGGGTCGAGAGGATGTTCCAGGTGGTCAGTATGTGGTTTGTGTTGGTTATGGTGGTGGTGTATGAGTCAGGGAAGTCCATAGGTGCGGGTTGGGATTAGAAGTTTCTTTATATGGTTGCGATCTTGTAATGGAAGAAGTGGGCAAGGTTATTGCACAGCTCCTGTGAGGGTGTGATGTTGTTTTCACTGGCAGTGGGGTTGGAGAATTTCTTGATGATGTTAAAAAGTTCCTTGGTGTTGTTGGTGCTGGTTTTGATGCGTGACGCAAGGGCTGTCTTCTTTGTTGCCATCAGCAGGCGGTGGTAGAGGTTGATGTAGTTCTTGAAGGCTGCCCTGTTGGGGGTGTCCTTGCTGGTGCACCATCTCCTCTTCAACTGTTTGCTGTCTTGTTTTACTGTTCTGAGTTCTTGGGTATACCAGCTAGCCTTTTTGGAGGATTTTCTCTGGATGTTGCTCTTGATGGGGATGATACTGTCTGCATAATTGGTAATCCAGGCGTTGAAGTTTTTTGTCCCTGCTTGAAGTTGGTGGCGGTATCAGAGTTGGCAGTGTTGAGGGTGTATGCCCAGCTGGTCTCTGAGATTGTGTTCCACCTCCAATGGGGGGTAGTGGTCATGTTGGGGGTGGCAGTACAGAGGCTGGAGATGTTAAAGGAGATGATGGAGTGATCAGTCCATGTGAGTTCAGTGACATGGCTGTGTTTGATGCCGTCGATTGAGGTGAAAAGTGGGTCCAGCATGTGCCCTACAGTGTGTGTATGGTCTGTGTGCTCTGGGTCAATCTGAGGCTGCTCATACTGTTGAGGAGGTGTGCATTTGTTTGTCGCTGGGGTTGTCGATGTGGAAATTTAGGTCAGTGAGGAAGATGTAATTCTGGGATTCCAAGCCTGGGGGCGCAATGAAGTCCACAATGGTGTTGCAAAAGTTAATGCGAGGGTGCTTCTGATGGTTGTTTTGTCGTCCGTGTGGAGCTTGAAGTTGAGATGTTCCATGGGGATTGTTGTGTTTTCGGTGGTGGTGGTAAACTGTATGGTATCTTTGTGGATGATGGCTGTTCCTCCTCCTGACTTGTTGGTGTGGTCCTGTTGAGTGATTTTATATCTGCCGGGGATCGCTTTTTTAATGTCTGTGGTGGATATGGGGTTGAGTCAGGTCTCAGTGAAGAAGACAGTGTAGGGTGCGAGTGTGGTGATGAGATTCCATAGTTCAGTGAAATGCATGCATAGTGAGCTTGTGTTTAGCAGGGCGCATGCAAGTTGGTGTTTTTGTTCAGGTGGTGTCTGTGGTGTGTTCGGGGTGGGGCTAATATATGGGCTGGTATGTGTGCAGTGTCAGGTGAAGTGGCAGTGGGTACAAGTGAAAGGTTCTACCATGGAGAATGGTTCGGCATGGGGGAAGTGTTTGTTGCGGTGTCTGGTGTCGAGGTGGGAGGGCCAGGGTTCGTGGCACTGTGTGCGGTCCAGGCACGGACGTGTCACAGACGGGCTTGCCATTGGTGCACCACCGATGCGGTCGCACTGTGGCCTGCATTAATTAGGTCCTGTGGTGGGTCGGACTTCTGTTGGCGGGAAGAATGGTGAGTGGGAAAATGCAGTCTGTAAAACCCCAGCTGGAAAACCTGGGCAGCTGGATCAGTCTGGAACAAGCAGGAACTGGAGGCCACAGGCATGTGGCAAGCTAGGTGTTCAGGTGCCTACTAGATCGATCCATCCATCCATCCATCCAGCCATCCATCCATCCATCCATCCATCCATCTATCTGTCTATCTATCTATCTATCTATCTATCTATCTATCTATCTATCTATCTATCTATCTATCTATCTATCTATCAATCATGAAATAGATCTTTTGAATAAGTAAGAGTGATATATGTTGAAAATGTTCTTTCTGAAATCAGAGGTTAGCAATTTCAAAACCATATGAAATTATATATAAAAACTGTAGTTTGAAATGCTGTCCTCCAGCGTGCAGATTAAATTAGAATTTCCTGAACCATGAGAGTAGAAAGAAACGGTAAAAAGGAAATCCAAACTTTTGCTTTCTACAACAGAAATCTGGAAGAGCAGAGGAGTCAGGTGTTTCTGTGACCTCCCTAGTAGAAAGTAAGTGCTGACTGAGGAGCGCGTTATGTAAAAGGAGGCATTGACTATTTTTGCTTCATTACTGATCCATTTTAGGAACTTCCCATGCATGATGTGGGCCAGTAGCAAGATTTCATAATAGAATAGCCATCGGCCTGCTCCTCAGAGTCTGGGTAATGTGGAGGAAAACAGAGTACACACAGCTAGGGGTTAGGGTCACAAGTTGTGCTACCAAGCTAATGTTTAGTTTCATGATAATTTGGTTTATTGTAAGCACGTAACTCTTTTTCTCTTATCGAGCTTTCAATTTGCACGTCTTATAAATTATATTCTCTCGCACCCCAGCATCCATCCCCTGCAGCATGATCCCAACCCATCAGTATATCCGCTGAGAATTAAAGTCAAGCATTTTCCTATGGGAAGTGTTTGCCCTTAACATTTTTAACCGGAAGCCTTCCAATGCCACTGTGGTGAACGGATAAAATGTACGCAGCAGGTGGCAACAAAAATCCAAGTCAAATCATTTCCAGTGTTAGTGTTTCTATATTCATATTGTAGGGATCAGACAAGTAGAGGATGAAGCATCTAACACACACTAATGTTTGTAAAGAAATACATCACAAATCAGTCCTCCAGAGCTGCATGGAAATCAGTGTTTAGCAATGTATGTTAACCAATCCTGCGAGGGATGCATTGACGAATGGATGCAGAGATTACACTCACATAAATTGCTTGTTTAAATAAATCGTTGCTGGCTTCGTTGCAGTGACTTGCATGAACAGCAGTTATTTGAGCTTCCATTAGCTCCTTCGTAATACTGGCCTAGTCCATGATTCTTTGCTATATTAAAACGGATGCCCAATGTATTGGTTGTGTGTATTTATTTTTCTTTAGTGAAAAACGGGGATGACTGTCTGGAACCTGGGCGAAAAGTCGAGAAAGGACAGGGAGTCAAAAAGTGGACGTTTATCAGACGAGTCAGCCGAAGTTTAAAGCACAACAGAAATGAGCATTGAATTAATGGAGAAAAGACCAGTCAAGCCTTTTGAGACTGGGGAGGCAGAACAGGAATAGGGACTGTCAAGTTAGAAACAGGCGAAGATCAGTAGCAGAACAGAAGGACCTGGGTCATTGCTTCCAGATTTGTAGAGTAAGCAAAACAGAAGACGTTTTCTCGCACCTACTTTCATTGTAAGACTTGTCACAGCTCTTAGTTCATTCACCATTTGCTGTTTTCCCTGGACATTTATTTTACTTCTCTTCCCCTTCTTCCAGTATTTCCTTTTCCCCTCTTGTTGTCTTCTACCTGGAAGAATTGCGCTGTCATTAATATTATATTATTTCTAGACACAATGGTCCCTAATACATGAGACAATAAACGTAAGGCTCTTAATTTAATGAAAAATATGTATGAACATAGATACAGATTGGTATGATATACACCAGTGAATAAAGTGATCAACATGTTGGTGCAGCGCGGCTCCAAAATATTTTTCATAAACCATCACCTTAACCCACGGAGCTACTTACTATGTTCTCACAACTCGGTCCATCATTCTAAACTTACATTTACACACACATTTACTCTGCTCCGAGGATTCAGTAAGGATCCAAAAGAGGAGTGGCGGTGCTATAGCGGAGTGTCTAGACTAAACTTTATACATTATTTACAACTGCTGTTTTATTTTTAATACCATTATATCTCCTAGCATGATCTATACATTTTACTAAAATGAAAAATAATTCAGTTACGTAATAAATCCTGAAAATAAAGTTAAATTTCAATAACATTCATTTATTAACATGAAAGCTTTGAAAAGGCGAAGGCGAAGACATCAGCATAGAATGTAATAGTTCCAAACGAAAAACTATCTGTCTCTCTCTCTCACTCTCAGGCAGGACTTAGCACCTATTCAAAAGTTAAAGTTCATAAAAATTTCAAAGTCCCTGCGCCATAGGAAAAATTGCACAGACCGACAGAATCTCGGGGTGCAAAGATTAGGTCAAAAGCGAGCTCACTTCAATGTCCCAAATGTCCTCTTTTTATACCCTATTTCACTAACTTATCTATCTAAATTCGTAATGCTTAAGTCCTAGATTGTCTGTGATTGGTCAATTTAGAGTCAGATGAGCATCACCTCATCATTTTACATTTTAATTTTATGCAAAGTCATCCTCACGTTGCGGCATACTGGGGTGTCATTGTCAAAAGTTTTATTTCCTTCGAAGTGTCCTTTAAATTGTTATTTGCTGAACTTTTCCCACAAACCAATATGCTGACTTCATCATCTTTTGGCTTAAGCCCCACAAAATGGCCACGCTGTCCTTGACCCATACTGCTCAGTCACAAGCAGCTCGCATCTCCGATCTGGCACACTTCTATCGCCATCTCGGAATTTCAGTCAGCTTCCATCTTTATTTGCTCACATAGTCTTCAATTTACGAACTATTATGAAAACAAACACAAATAAATGTAAATTTATGAAATAAAGCCCTTTCTGTTTACTTCCCCCTTTCTAATGATATCCCGGTTAGTATTTACCTAGCTTTAAGCAACATATATGCGTGGTTTTTCTTACCAATCTGCATGATTTTTGCCACAAGTAAACGGACAAAAGCACATCCATGCAATTCTCAATTAGATTATAACAAATGCATACTCTTTATGACACAATATACGACAAATTAGTAAATTATGCTTTGCAAATCCATGCAAATAAGTATCCCATGTGTATTTGTGTGTGTGCTTTCTATTCTATGTTGGTTAATTTCAAAACCACATATTTAGTACTTATTACTGTTATGGAAAGTTAACCTCGGAAGGGGTATTCAAAAGTTTTTGTTTCCACTTTTCTCCATCAACTTCCCCCTTTGGTGATTTTATCACCAAATACCTCCCAAATTTTAGAAACTTTTTAACTCAACATGTTTCAAATTCTTTTAATTAGTACTAGTTACAATTCTGTTTCTTCTAATTTCTTTGTATCTTGATAAAACTTTTCTTTATATTGCTTCATCTCAATATCGTCTTTTTCTCTTTCCCTGTCTTGTTTTTCTTCAATCTTTTTCTTTAAAGACCTTTTGATATTTCTTCTCTGCCTACATTGACAACTTAGTCTCAAAACTAAGATCACTACTATTATTACAGTTACTGGTATTTGTATTTTACCTATTATAGATCTACTTATTTCATAAAACCAATTTCTAACTGCTGATAAACTTCTACCACGTCTTTCAAGAACACCTTCTACTTCTAATGGTTCTATTTCTTTATGCAATTGTGTAATATTTGTAATGTATTTCTCAATGTTCTGACTCTTATTAGGAATGTATGTGCAACAGTGTTGGACCTTTAAAATTAACCCTGGGCGAAGCACTACGCTACGCTCGCGGAGTTTGCGAAGTTTTCGCAACTTCGCACTATGCGAGCTGCGCGTAGCACAGTGCGAACATGCGTAGTGCAGCGTAGCGTAGTGCAGCGGTCATTTTTTGCTTGTTCGCGGTCCTGAACGTCAGGTTCGCGACCGCGAGCAAGCAAAACGACATCCCGGCGAGATTCTCAACACGAGGAGGTCAGGTTTCTCATTGTGAGTGGTTGCGCATGCTCGCTACCGCTCTCAATGAGAAACTACCTGTTCGCGTTGGGGAAGCTGCCGCTCGAGTAATAATCTACTCGAGCAGCAGAAAACTACAGCTCGCACTGTGCAAGATGCCGTTTTCAATGCTTGCACAGTGCCGGATGCTTGTCCGCACTGTGCAATCATTGAAAAAGCATCTTGCACAGTGCGAACATGCTACTACGCAGCTCGCGTAGTGCTACGTGAAGATCGCGTAGTGCGTAGTGCACTTCGCGTAGCTTCACGTAGCGCTACTTCGCGAACTACGCCCACCCTTATTTAAAATTCCACAGATTCCTCCCTCTTTTGCCAATATTATATCTAAAGCAAGTCGATTTTGCATTACCATACTTCTCATAGCAAATATTTCAGTGTTAACCATCAAAAATCCTCCAGCTGTATCTGTTGACAGTCTATCTACTATCGTTGACAATTTTCTAATTCGATTTGCACTAAATGATATGCCTATTGCTGGTATCAATGCTCCAAAAACATCACCTATTATTTCAATTACACTTTCTCTTTTTCTACCTCTTAAAGGTTTACCTATTTCATGAATTCCATTCGTAGCTCTGTCAACATGGAACATTTTGGGAAAAACCAATCCAATATAGCATGAGCCATACCAGTGGTCAGGTAACCTATAATAAGCTTTGTTCCCACACAGGAAATACATTCCCGGGAAAACTGGGTCATTTCCACCTTTAAATCCCCATCCCCCATTGATAATATATGTATCTTCACATTGACTTGCACCCACAAAATAATTGTCATACACAGTGTTATCTCTTTGAATACATAATTTCCCTAACATTGGTGTATCTATACTTATAACCACATTTACATATGTCCTTCAATAATATCATCTGAAAATTCCCATTTTGTAGATTTAGTCTGTTTTACTTTTTCTTGTCTCTTATAATATTGTCTCCTTTCTTCTACCATATTCAAAAACGCTTTTTCATCATTTCTCATTTTACAAGTCAAATTATTTTTAAAGCATAATCATGTGTCAATTCTTGTTTCCCAAAAATATTCACCAAAAACTTTAGCATGCTTAATTTTGTTTAGTACTGCTATAATTTTCAATTTCGCAAATACATCATCTGAATCAGAATAATAATATTCTAGTTTTCCAGATCTATAAAATAGACTTGATATAACACTACAGGTCACACCAAATGTCAATGGCAAATGGTGAAAGGTCACACCTTCAGACACATATGCAGGCAGCTTTACACAAACATAGCAATCGCTGGCATCCATTGTCCTCACATATTCAGACAATAATTTTGAAAAGGTGTTTTTAGAAAAATCACTAATCGAATTATCTTGATGTATTTCAGGCCTATATACATGTAATTTCTCATTTTTCAAATCATTATTTTTATCTTTCAAACTCTCATTTGTTTTCAGTCTTTCAATATCAGGAGTAAAAGGGATACAAATAGCAATAATTACAGCTTTCGTTTGGATACATATATATATATATATCCCTTTCTTTTTTTCACTGTTACATTTAGGAAATCCTTTTGCTCTCTTTATGTTACAGTTTACTCACTTTCCTTTTCGACACCTTGGCTATACAAGTTCTCTTGGCTGCTGTTTACATCTCTTATTGGAGGCAGCACCATATAGGTCCACTCAGGTGATTTGTACTTTTGATTTGGTCTTCTCACTCTTTTTGGTCTTTGCACAACTTCTATTTTCTTTCCCAACAACTCCTTTTGATTTTTTATTTCATTTACTTCATCCTCTTGCACTTTTGCTTTATTAACCAGTTTAATTTTCAGTCCATCAATTTCTTTAGGCCAATTATCTCCTTTTCTTACTCTTTTTATTTCAGGTTCAGTAGTGTTTCGCTCCACTCTCCAAGTTCATTTTCTCAAACTTCTCCTTAATTCAGTTTCATCATCATTGTCATCTGTCTCTGTTTCAGATCTTTCTATAGTTTCATTTATAATGAATATCACATGATCGGATTCTTTTTCGGAATTTAAATTGTCTTTAGTCAGTTCTTTCACTCTGTTAGGAACTTCTCTATAGCTGGTACCTGGAAGCTCATCCTCATCGTGAGTTATTTCCTTTTCACCAGTTTCAAGATTTCGGTTCCTGCTTTCAGAGCTTTGAGACTGTTCTTCAATATTTTCCGAATTATCAGCTTTCTTTTCACTTTGCTCAGTGTCCCTGCTGGTATCCGTTTCTAACAAATCTCAACTTACAGGTCGATCTTCAATATTTGGTATTTCAACAATTTCATTTTCTCCTTCTGATGCAGAGCTAGTATCTGATATCTCCAGATGTCGACGATCAGGTCGAGCTTCAATATCTGGATCGCTTTCTGGTTCACCTTCAGTATCTGAATCAATGGTGCTTTCGCTTTCCTCCTGCAGATTTTCAGGCTCTGGCACACAAATAGTGTGACTGGCGAATACCCATCTTTTGAGTCCAGCACACTTAACTGCAGTAGTACTGACAAGAACGACTTGTCGTGGTCTTTGCCATCGAGGCACCAGACAATTTCTTCTCCTGTGAACCTTTATCCGTACCCAGTCTCCAAGGACTAGATCATGAGCTGGATGTTTTTCTTTCGTTTGTGAGTCAGTTCCCACCTGATGGAACACAGAAGTTGCTATGTCAGACAGATTTTTGCAGTAATCCAGTATGATATCATCATTTATGCTCAACAGTTTATCAACTGGTACAAATGCTTGTCTCATTACTCTTCCCATCAAAATCTCATGTGTGCTCAATCCTGTTCTCTTGTCAGGAGTACACCTCAGGGTCATTAGAACAAGTGGCAGGGCATCAAGCCACTTCAGTCCTGTAGCCAAACACATTTTGGCAATTCTGTTTTTTATTGTTCCATTTACTTGTTCAACCACCCCTGAAGCTTCTGGTCTGTAAGCAGAATGCAATTTTTGATGAATGTCCAGTGCTTCACAAATCAGTCAGTCAGTCAGTCAAATTTGCTTTATTCGAGGTAAAAAACTCATAAAAGCATAAAACATTTAAAACCATTACATCCACAGTAACAAGTTTTTAAAACATATTTACAACCTCATAAGAAAATTTTTAAAATGATAAAGCATTGTGACATTAGAGATGTTAAAATTCATCAATAAAACCTACAATTCATACAATTATTTAGCCAGTATAAATGCAAAGAGAGCGGGTTCTCATTAGCTGGGAGAGCAGATAATGGCCTAGGTTCATCTCAGCAAGCCTTCTATTGTACAAGAGATTTCCTTCTAATGGCCCATGCCCAACCCAAGAATTTAGCAACTGCCACAGCAATAATTGGCAAAGAACTGGTGCAGATAATCCTTAGGGCCACATCACTCTCTCTCGTGCCTAGCTGTTTGCACATAGCCCTCAGCCAGACACGTCGAGGGACTGAGTAAGCCCCGCACACAAAAAGTAAATGGGCAATGGTCTCAGGACTGGTTTTACAGGCTGGTCAGACTTGGGAATTACCCTCTACCCATCTTCCGGTTAGTGATCTAATTGGGAGAGACCCCACTCTAAGCTGGAAGTATAGCTTCCTGTCCTGACTCAGGGTCATTAGAACAAGTGGCAGGGCATCAAGCCACTTCAGTCCTGTAGCCAAACACATTTTGGCAATTCTGTTTTTTATTGTTCCATTTACTTGTTCAACCACCCCTGAAGCTTCTGGTCTGTAAGCAGAATGCAATTTTTGATGAATGTCCAGTGCTTCACAAATCATTTGCATAAGTTCATTGTGGAAGTGAATTCCACGATCTGTTTCAATAGTTACTGGGAAACCGTAGCGTGGTATTATTTCACGTAACAGGAGTTTGGCAACAGTTACTCCATCATTCCTCCTAGTGGGGAATGCTTCAACCCATCGTGAGAATAGACAAATGATCACAAGCACATACCTAAGTCTGTTACATGGAGGAAGCTCAATGAAGTCTAATTGCATTCTAGCGAACGGACCTCCCTCCCGTCCTATGGTTCCCATACTCACAACAGTTTTTCTTCTTTGGTTCAGTTGTTGACATACAAGGCATCTTTGACAAAGGCTTTCAGCAATCATCCTAAACTTTGGATTATACCATGTCTGTCTAAACAATCTAATCAAAGCATCTCTTCCAATATGGGCTTGACCATGATACATACTGGCCATGTTTGAAATCGTGTTATCTGGCATTACTGGTCTTTCATCTTTATAAACCCAGATATTATTCTCTTCTCTGTCTACATCCTGCCTTTATCCAGTTATCCTTTTCTTCTTCACTAGCTTTTTCCCGCATTTGTTTTACCTCCTGTCATGTCTCCACTACTGTTGTTAGCATTAAAGGACTTGAAACATGTTCAGTTTGTCTATCCCTAATTATAGATGCTTGATTTTTGGCACAGTATTATGCAATTGAATCAACATATTTATTACCATGTGTTATATAATCATCTCCCTTCTTATGGGCTGCACATTTAACTACAGCTAGCTCATCTGGCAATTGTATGGCATCAATCAACATTTTCACAAATTCAGCATTTCTGATGGGGGATCCTGCCGAAGTCATGTAACCTCTTTGGGACCACAGTTGACCATAGTCATGGACAACCCCAAATCCATACTGACTGTCAGTTACTATGGTGATTCTGATTTCTTTTCCCAACTCACAAGCTCAAATCAAAGCAATCAATTCTGCAATTTGAGCTGAACGGATTCCTTTCAGACAAGATGCTTCCAAGACATCTGCTACTGTACAAACAGCATATGCAGCGCTCAGTACACCCTCATCTGTTCTCAGACATGATCCATCCACAAACATCACATAGTCAGATTCAGGTAAAGGTGCATCTTTGATGTCAGACCTTGGTTTGGTGCAATATTCTAGTACATCCAAACATTTGTGATCCACTTCATCTCTTACTTCCTCATTCCTGGCATCAGGTAATAATGTAGATGGATTCACATTAACACATCTTGAGATTGTAACATTGTCTGTGCCTAGAATTGCCTTCCCATATTTTGTCATTCTATTATTGGTAAGATACTGTGTCTTACTTCTAGTGAGGAAAATCCCCACCGAGTGAGGTACATACACTCTCAACGAAAATCCCATCACTATACCTTCACTTTGTTCAATACTCAGCATCCCGGCAATGCCTTTGCAACGGGATCCATAACAGCAGAAAAGTATGCAATTGGCTTTCTCAGCTTTCCATGTCTCTGTATTAAAACTGACAAGGCACATCCTTCCCTCTCACTGCAATATAGCTCAAACTCTTTTTCATAATCTGGCATTCCTAAAGCTGGTGCTTCACATAGACTTGTTTTTAGCTGCTCTAAAGCTTCCAGTTCTGTCTTATTCACAGTTATTGGGTCTTTTACATCTGCTTTTGTCAATCTCTGCAAATGTGTAGCTATTAGAGAAAACCCACTAATCCATTGTCGACAATATCCAACCATTCCAAGAAACATTCTCACTTGTCTCTGAATTTTTGGAGGTTTCATTCCCTGTATAATTTTTATCCTTTCTAAGGTGACCTGTCTGATTCCCTTAGCAATTTTGTGTCCCAAATATTGTACTTCTTTTTGACAAAACTGTAACGGTGACACTTTAACGGTGACACTTTATGTCCTTCATCTGCCAGATGATTTAACAAGGTGACAGTGTCTGTTTTTGATGCCAATAACAGGTCATCAATATACTCCACTAGTACTAATTCTCCAGGTAGACTCAGACCTTCTAATGATTTCTTTAACAACTGATTAAAGATTGAGGGACTCTCAGTATACCCGTAAGGAATTCGACTCCATGCTAAAATACGTTTTTTGAATTGAAATGCAAATATTGGCTGGCTTTCAGGGTGTAATGGAACTGTGAAGAACACATTACATAGATCAATGACTGTATACCATTCTGCATCATGTGGAATTTGGTATAAAACTACTGCTGTGTTTGGCACAATTGGACAACACGGAACAACTATCTTATTTACCTTTCTCAGGTCCTGTACTATTCTAAACGTTCCATTTGGCTTTTTCAATCCCATTATCGGTGAATTATAAGGACTGCTTTCTATTTCTCTCAAAATCCCTTGTTCAATCATTTTGTCTATCAATGGCGTTATTCCTTCAATTGTTTCAACTGTCATCTTGTATAGAGGTATATTCAAATAGCCTACTCCTTCTTTTACAGAAACTTTTACAGGATCTACATTTTTCATCAAACCAATATCTTCTCCTGTAAAATTCCACACTTGCTCTTTGACTACCTCTTTCAGTTCTTTTGGTATTTTCTCTCGATCAAACATAGGAAACATTTTATTCTTTTCTGCTTCAATTAGTGTCATTGTCATTTTATACAGACTATCCTCATCTGGAGTTTGGAGCTCTATGCCATCTGGTGAGCAATAAATGGCACAGTTAATTTTACACAGTATGTCCCTTCCAAGGAGATTTACAGGACAATTGTCACACACGACAAATCGATGCATGTCGTTGAAATTTCCAATCTCTATTTCAATTGGTTTTGTTAAGGACGTTTTAATCTGCTGATTTGCTACACCTACAACTTGAATGTGTTCACCCAAGAGAGGTAGATTTTGAATTTCCACTGATCTAACAGTAGAACTAGTAGCACCTGTGTCCACTAGGAAATTCACATCTACATCATTCACCTTTCCATTCACATATGGACCAGACTGATATACCTCTAGAGTAGCGCCAAGCACGCACTTTTCTCCCTCTCTCAGGCACCGTCAGAAACTATCATCCGCTCGCTTCTGTCCTCTTTCAGCCAATATTGCGGACTCACATGCACTCTATTTTTTCTCGTTACCTGGTCTCCTGCGCATAATCCTGTCTCTGTACTGTATCTCTTTAGGTGTACATTATGAGGATGAGGAAAAGTGTTCTTCTGATCAACATCATCTGTACTAGGACTCCATTGCTTTTTCATTGCCATCTCGTGTCAAACACTTCCACACGACCCACCTGGTAATTTCTGCTGATGCCTGAGGAAATTCTAATTGACACCACAGAAACCATCTTGCAGCCTGCATTTCTGCCCAGGAACTGTCACACACAGGGAACAACCTTTACAACGCAACTTTTACAACGCACTAGCATTACAACGAAACTTTTACAACGCAACATCCATTACAATGCATGCATTTACAACGCAGTCATTACAATGCATGACACTACAACGCATACCATTACAATGCAGTCATTACAATGCATACCATTGCAACGCATAGCATTGCAACACATAGTACCCGTACACTATCCAACACTTACCTAATGTTGCACCCCCTGGAGTTAGAATAGTAATTTTTACCCCTACACTATCCAACACTTGCCCTACTGTTGCACCCCCTAGAGTTAGAATAGTAATTTTTACCCCTACACTATCCAACACTTACCCTACTGTTGCACCCCCTGGAGTTAGAATAGTAATTTTTACCCCTACACTATCCAACACTTACCTTACATGCAATGTAATGTTATGCGTTGTAATGGTATGCGTTGTAAATGTAGTATGCGTTGTAGTGGAATGCGTTGTAAAGGTAGTTTCAAAGAATTCGTTGTAATGGCATGCGTTGTAATGGTATGCATTGTAATGGATGTTGCGGTGTAAAAAATGCGTTGTAAAGGTAGGCGTTGTAAAAGTATGCGTTGTAACGTCATACATCCGTCACACACCCAACACCCCCTGTTCTTTGCAGTTCACCAGAAAGCCACGAAACACTCATACCCTGAGTAAATGATTTATTTTCCATCTCCTGCTCCCAGCCTGGTAAACATCCTTGACACCGTGATCAGGTTATCTGGACAATAGTCTGACTGCTGGGCCTTGATCAGGGTGATTAAACAATGACTTGAAAGACCGGGCTTGATCAAGGCAATTGAACAATGACCTGAAACAATGAGCCTTGATCAAAGTCGAGTGAACAATGATTTGTGTACCAAGCCTTGACCAGGTCACCATCTACAAACGTCGTCTGGATCTGGTTGTCAACTGCAAACACTGCCCTGATTAAACAATGAACTAACAGCCAAAAGACTGGGATGAAAAAGTATAAATGGCTTGTAAGCTGCAGAGTGAAGCAGCAGCCTCCTGGGTTTTGTCTCTGCCTTGCTTGGGACTCTGTTCCATAGCCCGGGCTATTGAATAAATCTGGGTTCCTCCTGCAGATGAAGGTTCCTGTGTCTCCTTTTACTAAGTATGGTAGGTAGGGAAGACTTGGGCGGTTCCCCCGCTGCCGAGACCCAGTAAGTGGGTTATTCTGGTTCTTCAAATGGAGCCTGAACAGGGACTCCAGACAGCAAGAAGGTCAAGCCCGGTGGATGCGAGGGGGTGCACGGAGAGACTCCTATGGAGGTACCCTACCCGAGGGATTCTTGCAATCCGGTAAGCCGAACGACTCGCCCGCTGTTCCTCCCCACCCGGTCTGGGCCACTTGACCGCGTTCTCGCTGGAGTCTCCTAGCAAATCATTTCTGGAGCAGGACACAGACCTACGTTTGCAGAAGAGAACTACCCCTGTAAGGTAAGGGTGGACTGATCACCCACCAAGTCTGTATGATTCTGTTATTGACTTTCGCAAAAGCCAAGCTGTTATTCACTTTTGCTGTGTCTGTTATCTGTTTTTTTAAGCATGCCGTTCAGTAGTAAGTTCAAAAAATTATGTTGTTGTATGTGTACACAGGACTCCCAGATGGAGGCGACTTGTCCACTTCCTCCAGAAGGGACCCCTGGCCATACGATGTATGTTAAACATGGCCCTTCCGTTATAATGTTTTCCTCATTCTGGGTAAAATATACGAAACGAAGTGATGCAGAATTACAGTGGCCACATTATGGCTCCTTTAATTCCCAAGTTCTCACCAACTTGGAGGAACAATTACTGAAAAGAAAAACACGCCAGTCTATGTTTGAATCTGTCCGATTTTGGAGGAAAGAGATAGAGCAGAGAGCTAGAAAGCAGAAGGCTCAAGAAAGAAAACAGGAATATATGTCAATGGCCGACCACGCCAGAGAAAATTTACAAAATCAAATGACAAAGTCTGTAGAAATAGCCGACAGGAAGCATGGGGCCCGGGTACAAAAATGTTATCCAGCTCATGAGGAGAAAGGAAAGGGCCATATGGAAGGGGGAGAAGAAGGTGATTCCTTGCTTGATACCATGCTAGAAAGTCCTCCTGCATATGCCCCAATGTACCCTGCCTGATGCGTCACACCCCGCATGTCCCCTGCCACAGCCCACTCCAGCCCCCACTGCCCCTCTTACTTTTCTCCCTGTGACACCATCCCTCCTGATTTTTCCTTTGACACAGACCACGCCCGCTAACCCTGACCTTGCTGCAGGAATGACAACAAGTCTACATCCGCTCAACCCCTGCGGCTTTACCCCTACACGCCCTTTCCCTACTTCCCCGTGGTCTACAGTTAAGCAGGATTTATATAAATTGTTGAATTCCCCCCGACTGGCATCCTTGCGCTCTTCAGTCAGCTTTTCGTCCCATCGAGAAAATTACCTAGAGAGGCAACGGTGTGAATGTTGGATAAATAACGGGAATATTTAAGCCTTTAAAGAAATATTGTCCACCTTTTCCCAGTGGACGATTATGGAACAGACCACCTGGGCTGAATACATGTGTACCCTGGTAATGCAAAGATATGAGAATGCGTTTATGCAGACACCCACCGGATTAATAGACCTTAGGTCGCAAATAAAAAGAGGCGATGTTCAGGGAGAGGAGATGTTTAGCTCTATGTCTGCTTTAATGGCTTACTGTGATATGACCGCTTTTCCCAACACCCCTCTAGAAACAGCTATGCCAATGAGAGAGGCGGCCCCTGTCTTTGTTAACGCACTTACCGAAGCCCAAAATAATGGTCGAGGGGCTGTTGAGGCACACTCGCGCAGGCTTTGGGTTCATGTTCCTTGGAAAAGGTCAGAAGTAATGCAGTTAAAAGGACAATTACCAGATCCTGAAGAATCCAGCTGCCTTTTACAGAGAATTAGGTCAGATTATCTCTGCAGGTACTCTCGTTCTTGAGGATATGGATTTACTTTTTGGTACAGTTGTCTCCACTGAAATCTGGGCCAAAATTCGACATACTGACCATGAAGCGGAATTGGGAGGTAAATGGTCTGACCTAGAGGCTATGGAAGAAGCAAGGGTAGGAGGGACTAAACCAGAAACTGCCAACCTGACTTGGTCCGGTAAAATAATGACATTTATGAAAACACTTTTGCCGGAAACTGTCATTAACTGGGATAAAATAAACGCCTGTAGGCAGCGACAAGATAAGAATGTGGCTCACTTCTTTACCCGTTTTGAGACAGAATACAAGGGACATAGTGGTTTGGATCCCCGCACCCCAGGTTCTGGCCCAGTGTTTGTCGATAAGTTTGTCAGCAACTTGCTCCCTGAGATTTCCGCCAGGCTTAAGAAAGTTGAAAGTACGTGGTCTGCCCAAACTATGACTTGTATCTTGGCTTTGGCACAATATCACGGGAATAGGGAGAATGAGGTTAGAGACAAAGAAAGTAAGAAGGTTAGAGATCTTAAGACTAAGGCACTTCTGCAGCAGGCTTACTCTCCCCGAGGTCCCAATGCCCGCGGGAATTTCAGACCTCAACCCCAACCCCCTCCGAGGGCTCGCCAGTCTACCCCCACCAGCCCTCAACGATCGGGAGCCCTCCAAACAGATCAGTGTGCTTATTGTAAGGGGCGCGGCCATTGGATAGATGAGTGTCCTGTGTTAGCTGAAAACATCCGAACAGAGAAGACTCGGCCTCGCGCTCCCAGGGAGGGGAGGCCGACTAGGGACCATGGCCCGCCCCATCTACAGGATAAAGAACGCAGGCCCAGGGAGGACGCTCCCATCCGGAAGCGCCCGGCCAATAGGTTTGATGGGTACGAAGCAACACGCACTACCAAGCTTAGGACAGCCAGGAAACGGGTATTAACAGAGTGCAAATTCCAGTGGATCAAAGTGGCCCGTATGTTCAAATGTCAGTTGTGGGGAACGATCAGAATTTTCTTTTGGATACTGGGGCCACCAGGTCTTCTATTGCACGTCTGTCAGTCCCGGAGGCACCCCTTTCTGGCAATATGAATGTCTCAGTGGGTTTTGCAGGAACACCTGTGACCAGCCCTGTCTCTGAACCCCTCCCTCTCGATATTGGCCCTGCACATGTTGACGCTCCCTTGGTCCTTACTACAGGTTGCAGTGAAAACCTGTTAGGCATGGATTTACTGAAAGCTCTGTATGCGACCATATCATGTAGTCCCCAAGGTGTATCCCTAACCATTTCTCCCACTGCAGCTTCCTATATGTATCTGTCTGGTCCCCTCCCACCAGAATTGCAGTCTTTATCTTCTTCCCTCTGGGCATCATCAGACACTGATGTAGGGTGTCTCAACATATCCCCTCATGTGGTACGCATCCAGACAGGTGCACTTCTACCCCGCCTCCGGCAGTATCGACTGCCCACGGAAGGAGAAATGGCCCTTTTAACAATAACATCTGAATGAATGGACAAGGGGGTAGTGGAGGAAACACGTGGCAATATATGTAACAGTCCCATTATTCCTGTTCCTAAAAAGACCAATGAAGATGCTTTCTCCCCTAAAATATACTGATTTGTGATTGACCTTAGAGCCCTTAACAAAATAACAATCTCCCAATATCCTGTTGTCCCTGACATTACAGCCCTCTTAACGATGGTCCCTTCTGATGCAACGCACTTCTCTGTCATAGACCTGAAGAATGCTTTTTTCAGCATTCCTATACATCCTGACAGCAGACATTTTTTTGGTTTCTCCCTTGGTGGGCGGAGCTTTAGATTCTGTCGCGCCCCTCAAGGTTTCACCGAGAGGCCCAGTATCTAGAGTCAAGCCCTAAAAAGTCAATTAGATTCTTTGGAACTCCCTGATAATTCCACACTATTACAATATGTAGATGACCTCCTCATTGCTGCAAATTCTGCCCCAACATGTAAAGAAGCTACTCTCTGTTTGTTACGCAACCTTGCTATCCATAATATTAAAGTCTCTTTGAAAAAGCTTCAGTTTTGTCAAGAGAAGGTGACCTATTTAGGTCATCTCGTCTCAATGGAGGGAAGGCAGCTCACCGCTGATCGTGTAGCCATTATCAATGCTATGACGGCCCCACGAACACAGAAGCAGGTGCGATACTTCATAGGCCTAACATCATACTGTAGACAGTGGATTTCCAATTTTTTGGCCATGGTCAAACCTCTCTTTGCCCTCACCACCAAAGACATATCAGACAGTGCCTTTCCATGGACTTCCAAGATTTAAAAAAGGCTCTGTGCACTGCTCCAGTCCTCGGTACTCCTGATTATAAAAAACATTTTTTTCTTTTTGTACATGAGACAGATGGCTGTGCATGCGCTGTCTTGACCCAGATGTTCGGAGGTCACCATCGGCCATGTGCATGTTTTTCAGCCACCTTAGATCCTGTTGCAAGGGCTCTCCCAGGATGCCTACGGGCGACCGCTGTGGCCGCCCTCATGGTCCATCAGAGTGCGGGGATCGTCATGAACTTCCCCCTGACTCTGATGGTCCCCCATTCTGTAGATATCCTCCTTAATAACACCAAGACACAGTACCTCACTAGGGCATGACTCACAGGATATGAACTAACACTCTTTGCCAGCCACATTAACATCAAAAGATGCACTGTACTAAACCCCGCCACATTACTCAGACTGGATACTCAGGATGCCCGCTTAGACCCACATGACTGCATATTAAGGACAGAGGAGGAGTCGAAGGGACGGGTTGACTTATAGGACACCCTGATAACAGAACCAAAAGGTACACTGTATGTAGACGGATCATGTCTCAGAGGGCCAGATGGTAACACCTCAGCTGCCTACGCTCTCACGACATTAGGGCGAGTAGTAGAAACAGCTCAGATTCCGCAGTGCTCTGCTAAAGCAGCAGAATTAGTGGCCCTCACTAGAGCTTGTGAGTTAAGTAAAGGGATGACAGTAAATATTTATACTGACAGCCAATATTCCTCCGGGGTGGCCCACAACTTCGGGAGGTTGTGGAAAGAAAGGAATTTCCTTACTTCCCATGGCCCCCTAGTTCACAGACTGTTAGACTCCCTGACACTCCCCAGAAAGGTGGCCCTTATAAAATGTAAGGCCCATAAGAAAGTGACAGAGGATGTTGGGAAAGGCAATGCCCTGGCTGACCAGACTGCCAGACAAACAGCTCTTACAAAAAGGGAAGGAATGTATGTAGGAGGTCCCGCTAGGTGGGTGGCAGACGAGGGCATGGTTGAAAACACAGTACAGAGTGTGATTGATATTCAGTCCCATACTACTCTAAGGGTGTGGAAGGAGCATTTAGCAAAGGAGGGAATTGATGGCTGTTGGGTCCGTACGACTATGGAAAGACCATGGATGTTACCTGACAGTCACGTGCCACCAGTAGTTATGATGGCCCATGGTCCTGCTCACATCAGTGCAAAAGGGATATGTAAACTGTTGGAACCTACATGGTACAACTCTAAGATACCAGCATATGCTGACAAACTGGTTAAAACATGCATGATTTGCCTAATGTATAACCCAGGAAAAGGCACAGTTACTCCTAAGGGAGGATTCTCTCCTCCTACCTTCCGTTTTGAAGTCCTCCAAATGGATTACATCCAGATGGACCGATGTAACAATTTGAAATATGTCCTAGTGGTGGTCTGTACATTCAGCCAATGGGTGGAGGCATACCCCGTCAAAGACTGCACCGCTATCACTACTGCCAAAGTACTATTAAAAGAGTACCTCCCACGATTTGGTTTGCCCCGCTTGGTCTGGAGTGACAATGGGACACACTTTACGACCCAAATTATGGAATATGTCTGTACAGCATTGGGTATAAAACAAAAAATTCATGCAGCTAACCACCCCCAGTCAGCAGGTCTAGTGGAGGTGTACAATGGCATCCTAAAAACTAAAATGGCCAAAATAGTAGCCGAGACAGGTGTCACTTGGGTTGATGCTCTGCCCTTAGCCCTACTGTCCACAAGAACAACGGCCCACACCAGAATCGGCCTGTCTCCCCATGAAATTGTGTTCGGGAGGCCTGCCAATGTATGGGGTGTCCCGCAGCCTAAGAAACTGTCTGATGTTGAATACCCTGTATTAACTGATTACCTGTACAGTCTAACTAATACCTTTCGTACTCTTTATCACCAGGTGCATGACGCCATACCTGACAAAAGCGAGGCCCCAGGACACGTCATCCAACCTGGAGATCGGGTCTTGGTGAAAAATGTTCCATGGACTAAGAGCCTCAAGCCCCGCTGGACACAACCCTGACAGGTGTTTCTGGCCACCCGCACCGTCGTGAAAGAAGAAGCTCGGAAGAATTGGGTGCATTCATCACACAGCAGGCATGTGCCTCTGCCCCTCCCCTATGATCAGTGGGTGAGGGAAGGACTAGGAGACTCAGAAACAGAAACAGTCCCGATGTTTGTCCCATTCAGCGATGCCAGACTGCATTCTACATCTACGGAAGCAGAGAGTGACAGCATACTGAAAGGAAGGGCGGATCCCTCCCTTATCTCTGCTCAACACCAAGAACAATTGTTTTACGACCATACTGTTCCTACTTCCGACCGATACAACTTGCGCCCCCGAGGGAAGGCTTGCCCTTGACTTCACCAAGTACCTATAGGCTGTAAGGCTGTGATCTTCCCCGGCTGAGAGTAGTGCTGGTGTGTCAGACTTAGGTAAGCCATAAGGGCCCAGGGCACCTGCGCCCAGTGAAGCAACCACCAATCACAGACAGCCACTAGAGGTCCCTAGCTTAGCACAATGGCTGCCGTCCAAAACACCCAAATCCGGAAACAAGATGTCATCCTCCGACATAGTAAATGCTTCATGGTCACCGTGGTGACGCTGATGATCTCCCTCATCCTGTCTATCCTTGGTTGGCTGTTACTAATCTACCATCCTGTTACCTCACCAACTCCTACCCCGACTCCTGCAGAACACCAGTATTACACGTTACCAGCCCACAAATTACCCCGCCATGCAGAATTCTTCAACAACACCTTCATCCAAATGTTGCATCATCACCAGCTGATCATGAACACGTCCAACTGCTGGGTGTGTGGACTGATGCCGCATTCCATGATACACCCTGTCCCATTCTTTCCCTAAACCTTTTCCATCTCTGGGTCTTGTCTTGCATGGTGGATGTTGATGCAGGGGGCCTACACTGTCAATGGTACTGCCAATTCTGCCCTTGGAACATTTCGGGATGACTTCTGGCGGAACAGATCCGGCCATGCCAATGCTCCTTTTTGCCCGACCAGCTCATCCACAACGCTACAACCACCAGATGAACTCGGTGAGATGGTTGTATTCAACTCAACTAATCGACGAACATTTTCCAGATTCCGCACAAGAAAGATACTGCCTGATGAATGAGACACTGTGAATGTCATAAATGTGCAAGGCCGTGTCTGCATTCATGGCCTAGGGACTAAGAAAGTTGGTACCAGTACGTGGGATATCACAAAAACTTTAAACTCTGCATCACTGCCGAAGCTGGTGGCATCCCCCAACACCTATTTCATCTGTGGCACTGCCACCTACACTTGGCTCCCCCGTAACTGGTCTGGTACCTGCTATCTGGCCTTCCTCCTTCCACCAACGTATTCTACCCATGGAGGTTACCACGTGTCAATGAAGGGCGCTCTGCGCCACTCATGTAGGGGCGTCATATCAGCCGAGGATACAGCAGGCCAGGAAACCGGGGACTTCTGTAAAGGTTTCCTTCCTTTCTGCGGCCCCATGGCCAACAGTCGGGCTGTACGAGGACTGACCAGGTTCCTTGAAGCCACCATCACTGTAACAGCTGGTGCCCTCTCCAACATCACTGCAGAGCTGCAGGCGGACCGCCTTATAATGCTTCAGAACCGCATGGTCCTAGACCTCATCCTTGCTGATCGTGGCGGTGTGTGTAAATTGATCGGCTCCAGCTGCTACGTGTACATGCCAGACAACGCACCTACAGTGTACGTTGCCATCCAACGTCTGCATCGCCTTTCTTCCGGAGTTCATCTGAATGAAGGCAACTGGTCCCTCACAGGCTGGATCTGGGGCCTCCTTTCCCAGTGGGGGTGGAAGATCCTCATCTTCATTGCCTTGGGAGTAACTGTCCTGGTCTCCTGCTGTTTGTGCTTTCAGTGTCTGCCAGTGCTCTGTACAATGTGTGTCCAGTCCATCAAGCCTCCACCCTCTAACATTCACAACACCAATATGATGATGATGCTCCAACAAGAAACGGATGGCCTTATGAACATTGAAATTTCTTAAAGTATTTGCCACTCAATGGCAAAAGGAGTGTCTGAGGAAAAGTGTTCTTCTGATCGACATCATTTGTACCGGGACTCCATTGCTTTTTCATTGCCATCTTGTGTCAAACACTTCCACACGACCCACCTGGTCATTTCTGCTGATGCCTGAGGAAATTTTAACTGACACGACAGAAACCATCTTGCAGCCTGCATTTCTGCCCAGGAACTGTCACACGCCCAACCCCCCCTGTTCTTTGCACTTCACCAGAAAGCCACGAGACACTCACACCCTGAGTAAATGATTTATTTTCCATCTCCTGCTCCCAGCCTGGTAAACATCCTTGACACCGTGATCAGGTTATCTGGACAATGGTCTGACTGCTGGGCCTTGATCAGGGTGATTAAACAATGACTTGAAAGACCGGGCTTGATCAAGGCAATTGAACAATGACCTGATAGACTGAGCCTTGATCAAAGCAGAGTGAACAATGATTTGTGTACCAAGCCTTGACCAGGTCACCATCTACAAACGTCGTCTGGATCTGGTTATCAACTGCAAACACTGCCCTGATTAAACAATGAACTAACAGCCAAAAGACTGGGATGAAAAAGTATAAAACGCTTGTAAGCTGCAGAGTGAAGCAGCAGCCTCCTGGGTTTTGTCTCTGACTTGCTTGGGACTCTGTTCCATAGCCCGGGCTATTGAATAAATCAGGGTTCCTCCTGCAGATGAAGGTTCCTGTGTCTCCTTTTACTAAGTATGGAATGTATGGAAGACTTGGGCAGTTCCCCCGCCGCCGAGACCCAGTAAGTGGGTTATTCCGGTTCTTCAAGGAAGTGGAGGTTGTGGCACCTGACACTGTGATTTAGCTACCTCTTACGGTGGCGATGGTTGCTGAATTATTTCATTCTGCACCTGTGGATTCAATGATTTATTTTCCGGATTAACTTTCGGTGGATACTTAGACTCTTTCCTCCAATGTCCCATCCTACCGCAATTATGACATGGATATTTTTTCTTCAATTCTTCTATATTTACAGTTAATTTTGGCTTGCTAGAATTTCCTTTCACTCTATTTTGGTTACCTTCTGCATTCTTATTTTCTAGCTGAGCTACTTGATGTTCTGCAACCTTTACCTATGCCCACATTGCTTTCTCTTTGAGTTTTCTCTGTTTTACCTCAATTTCATCACTACAATATTTTGCATGTCTCAGTACTTTGTCTACGGAACATGACTGCCATCCCATCAAATTATGCTTAATCATATCCCCTATTTCCTGTCTCAATCCAAACACAAAACGATATACAAAATGACTTATATCCTTTTCATTCAATTTCTCATATCCACTGTACGGTTTAAATACCAATAACAGTCTTTCATAAAATGCATGAACTGACTCTTTGGCCTCCTGTATTGTCCTGTCTATTTTTACCCAATCTGTTTCTTTTGGTGGAATTTTATATTTCAAAAACACTATCACTTGCTCATATTTTCGCATCACTTCAGGGTCAGCAGCACCTGTCACTTTATCTCGTGGATATTCCTCTTTTGGCCAATCCACTGTAATCTTACATTCTGACCATAAATCTGCAGGTACTACTATGTCAAACAACCCATCTAAATCTTCCCAAAAACCTTTGAAACTTTCACAAATCAATTTACTTGCCTGTACCATTCTACTCGTTTGTCTCTCAATCTAGGAAAATCATTTGTGAATGATAAAATATCTTGTCTGCTCCAGAGTACATGTACATTAACCCTGGGCCTAGTATGCGTAGTGGGGCTACGCGAAGCTACGTGAAGTGGACATGAAGCTACGCCCACCCACGCACTTCGCGTAGCCCCACTACGCGCTGCCCGACCCCCTCCCACCCTCTTCTACAAACCTAATTTCTGCTTAAAAATACTTGAAAAGTAAATTAAAGGCACTTACCTGGTCCGCGGCGTCCCGGGGCTCCCTCTTCTATTTCGCGCCGCGTCTTCCATCCAAATGCGCATGCAGGTAAGTGCCCTTAATTTACTTTTCAAGTATTTTTAAGCAGAAATTAGTTAAGTAGAAGAGGGGGGGAGGGAGGCGGGTGGCGGGCAACTACGCTACGTCCACGGAGCATTCGTAGTGTTACCTACTACACCTACTTTGCAAAATGCAAAGTAGGCAACACTACGTACACTCCGTGGGCGGAGCGTAGACTTGCGCCCAGGGATAATGTACATATCCTCCTCCAGGTATTTCTCTCATTGGAAATTCTGTTACCACCTCTTCCTTTTCTCTTACCGGGAATGCTAATGTGGATTTGTCACTGCTTTCCTCTCTTTTCTTTGTCCAAATCATCTTTCACTTATCCATATGTCCCCATTTTCTCAATAATACAATTAATTCTTTTATTTTAGTAATTCTTCCTGCTGTATTCATGTTTTCTATGTCTTTGTCAGTAAAATCCACTCTATATGGTTTCTGCAAAAGTTTGTATTTAGTATAATCCACATCCATTTCACTTGCTAGGCTTTCAAACCTTTCATGCATGCATTTTGTTTTCCACGTAATACTTTTACACATAAACGTGTTCTCATCATCCTGATAATTTTTCAATCTATTGGTACCAATTGTTCTAATTATTAGTTCTTCCATATCAACTTTTAACCTTGCTACATGAGCAATTTTGCTTCTGTCTCTTTCAGTTTTAAGGTTTTTATCTAATTACTTAATTCTTCCTCTGTTGGCCCTACTGGAGTTTGTGTTAAATCAATTTTCTCTACACTTTTCTCAGGAGTTACAGAGTCTGACTCTGCTCCTGTTGGGAATTTATACGGAAGACTCGGATTAAAAGTCAAATCTGGCGGTGTCATTTGGTTAGTAGGTTTAATTTCTGACTAATCTGGATAAACCTTTTCTTTCACTTTTTGTAAACTCTGATTTAAAGGAATAGTTTGAGATGGCTCTTTGATTTTCTGGTTTTCAAACACTGGGATTACAGGACCTATTGCTACCGGAACTGTTGCAGCTTCTATATTTTTAGTAAGCTCCTGTATCTTTTCAGCCAATTCATTTGCACTTGGCCTCTGTACCAAGGATTAGGAGAGCCAGAAGCGGAGGCCAGCTTTTTTCCTATAACACCGAGCTTTGGAATTCTCTTCCTCTCCAGCTACGGAAAGAAACTAATAATCTGATTTTTCGAAAGCTGTTGAAAACCTGACTCTTCCCCAGATAAGCTTCATATGCCTCTTCTTACTTCCAGCGCTGGAATGCCCATGGGTAGCCATGCGCTTTCTAAATGCCACTTCTATTCTATTCTATACTATTCTATTTGTTGAACGTATATATTCAGCAGTACTCTGTTGTGCTTCAACTTATTGCTTTACTCTATTTCCCATACTCGCCATTACATTTCCTTGTTTAGGTGTCCCTGTATATCTTGTTCCTATTAATGGAACATCTGGTTCGTATCTCATTTCTACTCTTTCTGGGAGATCTCTAAAATTTGAAAATCGTTTCGGAGTTTCTGCTAGTCTATCCTTTAACTGTGGAGCACTTGGGTTGTACCCATAGAATTTGCTTGGTATGGCAGTGGTCTCCTATTTAGGATCTCTTCCAATACTGCATCCTCAGACCCACAAACTTAATAACTCCTTTTCCCTGTTTCTATATTCCTCTTTACGGTACATTTCCGCCCTTTTTCCTCATCTACAAATCTAACCGGATACATTCCTTCACACATGTTAGCATCTCTCCATCTTCGCATTCTAGTCTCATGCGTTTCTCTTTGAAATCTACAACCTCTATTCCTTGGTCCTAGGTAGTCTCCAAACCTTTCTTGCTTTAAATCATGCATTTAATCTTCCCACTCAGCCAAGTCTTCAAATTGAGTTGATCTAGGTCTTGGTCCAAGCTTCATCATTTTGTCTCTCAAGCTTCTTAATATTGCAAGACTAAAAGATCCTTCTTCTGGAAAAGCTGATGCCCCATCATTTCTGGTATATCTTGCCCAATTCTCTAACTATATACATGTATGATAGCCATATTTTGTCATCATGTATGATGCAGGCATTTTCGGCGGAGGAATTATTTTTCCCTCTCTAGTTTCAATTACTTTGTCTTTTTTTAATACGTTTTTCAGTTTTTGAAACCATGAAGGTTTCTCTTTCTCCATTCCGTAATAAAATTCCATTTTGTTATTATTCTCCTGTCTTTTCAAAAGATCGCACATGGTTCACACTATCGCACCAATTTGAACAAGATACGTTACACTAGTGCTCACCCAACTATTTTGCTGCTTTTGCAGAAGCACCAATCAGCCCTTACTCTGTCTTGGTCATGCGGACCAATCCCAGTCCAACACTTTTGACGTCAGCCCTGCTCCGGCTTCTGCAGCTTCGACTGACCCCTCCTTTACAAAATTTATCGGAACACTGTACTTACACTTTCATACAGCAAAATCAGTTAGTAACTACATAAAAAACTCTGTTTCGCTAAAACCAAAAGGATAGTTCCCTCAATCATACAAGAATTCTGTATTTCCAGTAGACAGGCTTACCTCTTCTCTACCACAGAATTTATACTTTCGCCGATAAAGTAGCACTTCCCTCTACCTTACCCTTCTCTTTCAAGCTTAGGTTAAACTTTATTACTCTCTCAGGTACAGTTTTAAGAAAGAATACGCAATGATCCCTGTACTCAAACCCAAGATTTCACAGGTTACCCTTGCTATACATTCATCACTTTTACACGTAAAGGTCCCTAAACTTGTAACATACGATGATGTCACCACTTTGAAACAGACTATGCGGTGTGCGACTTCACTTGCCACACTTCCTCTGCCTGCAGACAGAGTGACCAGCTTCCCACACTATCCGGAAGCCTTTTCAAGACTACATATAACGCAATACGAACTCAACAGATGTTAGTCCAAAAATTCTGTACATCACAATTTTATATATTCTATTCTACACATAATATTTCCTAGTTAACCTATAGCAACCTATGCTCTGCTACCAAGTATTACTGGTGCAGCCCGGCTCCAAAATATTTTTCATAAACCTTCACCTTAACCCACAGAGCTACTCACTATGTTCTCACAACTGGGCCCATCATTCTAAACTTACATTTACACACACATTTACTCTGCCCTGAGGATTCAGTAAGGATCTAAAAGAGGAGTCGCGATGCTATAGCGGAGTGTCTTGACCAAACTTTATACATTATTTACAACTGCAGTTTTATTTCTAATACAATGGTTCCTGAAAGAAAGAATTTTAGAAACATGCCACTATTCATTTATTTTATTTATCTGCTAGTAAAAGTTAACTGTTGGATTACAAGACCGGCTTAATTATCCATTTATTTAATTTTTATTTAGAGATTATATCTCCTAGCATGATCAATACATTTTACTAAAATGAAAAATAATTCAGTTATGTAATAAATCCTGAAAGAAAAGTTAAATTTCAATAACATTCATTTATTAACATGACAGCTTTGAAAAAATATGTTAAAGTCATATTACCCAGATATAGAGGTGAAGACATCAGCATAGAATGTAATAGTTCCAAACGAAAACCTATCTGTCCCTCTCTCTCACTCTCAGGTAGGACTTCGCACCCATTCAAAAGTTAAAGTTCATAACAATTTCAAAGTCCCTGCGCCATAGGAAAAATTGCGATTAGGTCAAAAGCGAGCTCACTTGAATGTCCCAAATGTCCTCTTTTTATACCCTTTTTCACTAACTTATCTATCTAAATTCGTAATTCTTAAGTCCTAGAATGTCTGTGATTGGTCAAGTTAGAGTCGGATGAGCATCACCTCATCGTTTTACATTTTAATTTTATGCAAGGTCATTCTCACGATGCGGCATGCTGGGGTGTCATTGTCCAAAGTTTTATTTCCTTTGCAGTGTCCTTTAAATTGTTATTTGATTAACTTTTCCCACGAACTAATATGCTGACTTCATCATCTTTTGGCTTAGGCACCACAAAATGGCCACGCTGTCCTTGACCCATACTGCTCAGTCACAAGCAGCTCGCATCACCGATCTGGTGCCTGCGCACTTCTATCGCCATCTTGGAATTTCAGTCAGCATCCATCTTTATTTGCTCACAAGGGGCCTGATGTAGGTCACCAAATACCGGTCGGTAACGGCCGAATTCGTCCGTTACCGACCGGTATTTGGTGATTGAGATGTAGGGGGCTATATTTTACAGAATCGGTAAATTTACCGATTAGGTAAATTTACCTAATCTGTAAAATACCGAATCGGTAATTTTTCCGATTCGGAAAATTCCTGATGTAGGTAGCACTGTTTCCAGTGCTACAGGGCTTTCAGATTCGGTATTTTACCACCCAATCCAATTGGGTGGTAAAATACCGAATCCAGGTGTGCATGCACATGTGTGCATGCACACCTGTGCCATGTGACGGACAGACATGCCCTTAGGGCATGTCTGTGTGCCACATGGCACACATGCCTGAATTCGGGGTGCCAGAGGGTGTCAAAGTGACACCCCCTGCATCCTTGCAAAAATCGGTATTTACCAAATCGGTAAATACCGATTCGGTAATGCCCATTGATTCCTATGGGCTTCAATGCCCATAGGAATCAATGGGCATTACCGATTCGGTATTTACAGAATCGGTAAATACCGAATCTTAACGATTCGGTATTTACCGAATCTGAAATACCTACATCTCCCCTCCTCTTTTTTACCACTTCTTAAATACCGATATGAATCGGTATTTAAGAAGTGGTAAAAAAGATTTACCTACATCGGGCCCATAGTCCTCAATTTAAGAACAATTACGGAAACAAACACAAATAAATGTAAATTTAGCCCTTTCTGTTTACCTTCCTGTTATTGAAATAGGATCCATGTAGGTTTTTAATCCAGAAACGTCGCCAATGTTACAATGGTGGAAGGTCCAGAGGTGGTAGGTTTCAAGTAGGTATTTATTGAGATACAAGGTGATGTTAAAGCTAGGATGTAAAGTAGGCTAGTAAGTTTCCTTGTAAATATGCCCCAGCAGGAGCTGTCCTCCTGGCAGCTCAGCCTTCAGTCACCAACTGAATCTGTACACTCATCCAACATTCTATGACATGTACACGATTCTACACAGGGAGCAGGGGAAGAAAGAGAATAAATAAATACCCATACAACACTTCCCTTTTCTAATGATATTCCGGTTAGTATTTACCTAGCTTTTAGCAACATATATGCGTGGTTTGACTTACCAATCTTCATGATTTATGCCACAAGTAAACGGACAAAAGCACATCCATGCAATTCTCAATTATAACAAATGTGTACTCTTTATGACACAATATACGACAAATTAGTGAATTATGCTTTGCAAATTCATGCAAATTAGTATCCCATGTGTATTTGTGTGTGTGCATTCTATTCTATGTTGGTTCATTTAAAAACCACACATTTAGTACTTATTACTGTTAAGGAAAGTTAACCTCGCAAGGGGTATACAAAACTTTATGTTTCCACCTTGCTCCATCAATGTGTATGATGTAAACAAGAACAGGACTCGTTTGATTCAAATACAGCAATGTAAATAGGGTCCATGTTATAAGCCAATGGTGTTTCGATCCCCTAACGCGATGTGGGATCATCATCAGGACCTAGAGAATGTTGAGCCCAAGGGGAAGCGAACAGATAATTCACTAGATAGAAAGAATGGGGTGAGGCTGTCCCAGGGCACCAAAAAGCGATAGAAGTAATGCCTGTACCTGAAGGAGAGGTCCACAGGTAATATTTAACATGGCAGTCAGATAACAAGGCTACTGACGGGCACTTCCAACAAACAATCAGCCAAACCGGCATTACGTTCCCTCCACTGGCTCCCCGTGGATGAGTGCATCAGATTTAAATTGTTGTGCATTGCCCATAAAACACTGTCAGGAACAGGCCCCGCCATTAACTCAGCCCTGATCCTTCGTTATAATGCAATTACAAAATTTCGGTGAGATGACCTGTGTCTGGCCGAGGTACCCAGAATAAAAAGAGCCACAAGTGGCAGACGACTGTTCTCCTACAATGCCTCCAAACTCTGGAATTCATTGCCACTTCATTTACGTCTGATCCCCAATCACCAGACCTTCAGAAATCAACTTACGACCCTGCTGTTTCCCTAGTGTGTCTCCATCTATGTTGGTCCACAGTGCTGGGACACTTCCGGGTAGCCATTCGCTTTATAAATGCCTTTTTTTCATTTAATTTCATTTCAAAATTGAAATCACATATATAACCCAGTGACGGGGTCTTAATGCTAGGGAGCTGGAGAATCGAAGTCCTGTAAAAAGAATGGACCACACGACATACACAACAGAGCCAGTGGGCTTGATTTTTACTGCCACTGTTTAAGGTCTGTGTTAGACCTAGTACCATTGGCGTGAGTCTCCCTTCCATTTTTCACTGATTGCCTCCTCTGTTTTTGATATGTTTTGTTGGTTTGGATGCGTTGGGCACTGTGCCACTGCTATTCAGTGCCACAGTGCAAGTGCTCCCTATTGTAAATCCATGTATTGATTGGTGACTCCATGATTGACTTATTTGATTTACTTGTCAGACCCTAGTACAGTGCTCCTTGCAGCACTGATTATGCCACTCAAAGAAGCAGCTTGTAAAGTGTGTCTCAGGCCGGCCATTGCAGAGCCTGTGTGCAGTCTAGTACTGCCACGTCGACTTGGTAAATGCACCCACTTACCAGTTCCTAAACCTTCGCTTTTCTACATGTTACCACCCCTAAGGTAGGGCCTTGGGCAGGGTGCATTGCATGTGAAAGGTAGGACTTGCCCTGACGTGTGTGGCATGTCCTGATAGTGAATAATAGCCAATTTCATGTTTCACTATTGCAAGGCAACCTGTTCCTATAGGCCATAATGGGCAGTTTGATTATAACATCTTATAATTCTAACTGACCCAGGGAACATGGTAGAAGTTCAACTGTAGTATGCCTGAAATCAGAATGATAAAATTCATCTTGTAGTGGAGTTGGTTTTAACATTTTGTGTTTTAAAATACCACTTTTAGAAAGTAGGTATTTTCTTGCCTAACCATCCAGCCTGCCTCTGCTAGCTTGTGTATTGTATGTCTGATTTTGTGAGTGGCAGGGGCTGGGGGTCTCCTGGAGACAGGGTGAGTCAGCACTAGGCTGAATAGACCTATCGGCATTGGGAGTGGTGGGAGGAGTAGCACCTGGGCCTGAATAGGGCTGTGACTGCCTTCCACAATGCTGACTCCACCTCCTGTGGTGTGTCTGATGACCCTAGCCCACACTGACAAAGGAAGAAGGTGTGCACTGGCAGAATGCACCCAGAACTGGTTTGGACAGGGTACAGGACCCTCTGCCTTCAGAGGAAAAAAGGATTTACTTGTATAAATATTGGGGCCCAGACCCCAGGACTTTAGATAAAATCTGGTAAATCAAGACAAACCTTTGCCAAGGAGAAGAATCAAGGAAGCTGCAGGAGTTTGGACTGCCACTCTGCCAGTGTGCTGTTTTGCTGGGTTGGCCTGCAGTGGTTTCTCTATTGCCAAGGAAAGGAGTAGTAACTTTTAAGGAACTTTCCTCATCTTGCAGAATATTTTGCCAAGGGCTTGAACTTGTGCTTGCCTCCTGCTGAAGTCTCAGGGCTACAAGACTTCACCACCAGCTCCCCCTGACTGAATTTCCTTGCTGGGAATTCTGTCTGCAGAAGCTTGTGTGTTGCTGGGAACTAGAAGAGTGTCTCAATGAGAAGAAGCATGTCACCATAACAGCTGTTGCCGTCGCATCGCCGGAAAAGCGTGTCACCGCCACAGAGTCCGCCGCCGCATCACCAGAGAAGCGTGTCTTCGTCGCAGCTGTTTGCCGTCGCATCATGGGAGAAGCATGTCACCACCGCAAGTGTCATCATCACATCACCAGAGAAGCGTGTCGCAGGGCCTGTTGCGGCTCAGAAGTTATCGAGTCGCTGCACTGCCATCAGGCATGCACGCATCGTCTTCACGTCGTTGCATCGTATCAAGGGTACCATTTTATCGCATCGCACCAAATTGTCGTATCAAATCGAGGCGCCATCTTGCCGCATTGTAACCGGAACGCAGTATGAGAATAAGACGCATCCCCTAATCTGCACAAGCATTGAGGTGCAACGCATCGCCTCCCCCGAAGCAAGGAACCTTTTGTTTGTTTTGCGTTACGCATTCAAGGTACTTTTGTGAGAAACGTGTCGCATTTATCATCAACTTGAACTAAGTTACTTCTACCATCTTTAAGTAAGTATGGGCGAATTTTGCGGATCTGCGGTCCGCGAATTCGCGAGAAATGGCAAAAAACCCCACAAATTTGCAGATTTTCCCGCAAACTCGTGGATTTTTTTGCGATTTGCACTGGAGTACTTTCTACTGGCTAATCCAGTGAGTGCTACCTCGTTGGGTAAATGTATAGTGCTTTTCCTACACTGCAGCTGCGTAAAGGGCCAGATGATTTGTCTCCACTGACCATGTGTGTCTGTAACTTTGCCACCGCGCCAAAAGGTGCCGAGGTCCCTTGAGTGAGCTGTCCATCATAGTTGGGAAAGGGCGGGAAGACGTTTGATACCGCTAGTGTGTGGTGCGGGGCCAAACGGACGGGGCTTCTATGCGTGTCAACATGCCTCTTGTGTATAAAGGGTCAGAGAGCGAGCAGGGCAGCAGGTGAGGAGAAAGTAGCCTCCTGGTCACAGGAACTATACGGGGATTGCGCTCGAGAAACTCATGGATTCAAAGACCTCCCTCGAGTATTACAGCTAATTTTGGACGGCAGATATGGGGTTAAAGCACACTTGCCCAGCCTCGACTGTGCTCACTAATGTTTTGGGCTGATTTCAAAGTTACTGAATTTGAGCTTCAACTCGGGCACCTGCTATATCTGTAAGTGCTTCCTGTTGAGGTTTAATTTTTGTGACAGGAACCTCATGGCAGAATGAATCCTGCCCTGCATAGTTATCCACGAAGATGCCACCGTTTTGTGCAATACCTCTACTCAAATGGAGTACTTTCTACTGGCTAATCAGTAAGTGCTACCTCGTTGGGTAAATGTAAAGTGCTTTTCCTACACTGCAGATGCCTAAAGGGCCAGAAGATTTGTCTCCACTGACCATGTGTGCCTGTAACTTTGCCACCGTGCCAAAAGGCGCGGAGGTCCCTTGAGTGAGCTGTCCATCATAGTTGGGAAAGGGCGGGAAGACGTTTGATACCGCTAGTGTGTGGGGCGGGGCTTCTATGCGTGTCAACATGCCTCATGTGTATAAAGGGTCAGAGAGCGAGCAGGGCAGCAGGTGAGGAGAAAGGAGTCTCCTGGTCACAGGAACTACACGGGGATTTCGCTCGAGAAACTCATGGATTCAAAGACCTCCCTCGAGTATTACAGCTTCGATGGCAGATAAGGGGTTAAAGCACACTTGCCCAGCCTCGACCGTGCTCACTAATGTTTTGGGATGATTAAAACGTTACTGAATTTGAGCTTCAACTCGGGCACCTGCTATATCTGTAAGTGCTTCCTGTTGAGGTTTAATTTTTGTGACAGGAGCCTCGTGCCAGAATGAATCCTGCCCTGCATAGTTATCCACGATGATGCCACTGTTTTGTGCAATACCTCTACTCAACTGGAGTACTTTCTACTGGCTAATCAGTAAGTGCTACTTTGTTGGGTAAATGTATAGTGCTTTTCCTACACTGCAGCTGCGTAAAGAACCAGAAGATTTGCCTCCAGTGACCGTGTGTGCCTGTAACTTTGGTCCCTTGAGTGAGATGGCCATCAAAATAAAATAAAAAGCCACCCGCGAGCGAATTTGCGAATTTTGCGGCAATTTTGCGAGATTCGCGGATTGTGAAATTGCCGAAAATCCGCAAATTTCGCGAGCAGAACAGATTTTCGGCCCATACTTATCTTTAAGTTTATTTTGAGTACAGTACTGTGGATGTTTGTCGTTTGTGGTCTTGTGTTAAGTCTATAAAGATGACTTATTTTTCTAAACTGGTGTGGGGTCCATTTGTAGTGTTTTCACTGTGTTACTGTATGTGTTCACAAATGCTTTACACACTGCCTCTGAGATAAGCCTGTCGGCCAAGATATCAAGGGGGTGAGCAGGGGTTATTTTAGAAGTGTACCCCCTAGAAGCAATGGTCCTATTTGGTCAAAGTTACCTACCTCTGTCAACTAGAGACCCCCAGTTCTAACAGTCTGCACGTTTGTCAGTTTCTCGTACTCCTAAGTTGAGGGAAGGTTCATGGTACCCTCCAGGGTCACCCCCTGCTCCTTCAATTGTGCATCACTTACTCAAACGAGAGAGGCTGGGGGTCAGTAAAGATACGAACATGCTCAAGGTATGTCAAAAATACCATTAATACTTGTTTATTTCTATTTATAAAGAGGTAAATATGTGAGAGTCCTGCATCCAGAATTGTTGCAGACGTTCCCCCCACTGCGTCACTGAAATTAAGCCATACCTGACTGATGAGCTTTGTTAGGGCATAACTGGTCCTAGATTACTTATGTTCCAGTTCAAGACTGGGGCAGGGTCAAGAATTATTTGGGAAAAACCGAGGTCCTGATCTTTGGTAATCAACATGACATTTGGTCTAACGACTGGTGGACAGACACACTTGGTGGCTGTCCCTGTCCTGTATCCCATTCGAAAAAACTAGGGGTTGTAGTGGACAATTCTCTCTCCTTAAGCTTGCAGATCAGCAGAACAGTGTCCACTTGTTTTGGGATAATTAGGATCCTTAGAAAGATTTCCCAGTTCCTTTAGGTTGCCTCACGAAAGCAGGCAGTTATAGTCTTAGTAATGTCTAGACTGGACTATTGCATTGACCTCTATTTGGGCACTAATAAAGACCTGGTGCGATGTTTGCAGCTGGCGCAGAATGCTGCATCTAGGCTTGTGATGGATCATTCAAAATACCACTCAGTCTCGGCTTCCCTTATCACTTTGCACTGACTTCCTACGGGTCGAAGAATTCTGTTTAAAACCCTATGCCTGCCCCACAATGCTTACTATGGCCTAGGCCCCAAGGCCGTTAAAGTTATCTTCCAGCGCTATGTTCCGACTAAGCAGCTTAGGCCGGCAAGTAAAAATCTGCTAATAGTCTTGAGGTTTAAGAAGGCTGCATGGGGAGGCAGGGCTTTTTCCATTGCTGCTGCCAGCATCAATGACATGCTCTAAAAATGTCTCAGTTCCCTGAACTTGCCAATCTTTAGTCCCCCAGACTGATTTTGTGTCTATGATGTTCATCCAAAAGTGGAAACTGTGTAAAGACAGCTGGGAAATAAAGAAAGCAGAGTATATCTGTTTTGTGTTGGTGAGCATATTTTTCGGTACAGGTCTAAGTGCAACCTTATAATGATAAGATGTCGGGTCTGAAGTGTTAGGCCCAGAAAAATTAACAAACATCTGTGCAAATGTTTGTGAACTACCTTTCGGTGGTGTTGGGCAATGTTCCCATTGATAATAAGTGAAAACATTACGTGGGATACTTGTTTTGTGCATGAAATGATGACCATAGTGTTGGTAACAACACATGGTGTCAAAATCAGATGTATCATCATACAATTTGTTACTGGAAAATGCAGCAGATTGTTCTAAATCAGACAGCATAGAATTTACAGTTTGATAGTCCCAATCATCAGAGAAAGTAGTGGAGGTGATGTCATAATTCAAAGACATTTTAAACAAATGTTGTATTTTCATAAGTTCAGTGGGACCAAATACATCATATGAAACCCTAACCCAAACTATTCCTCAGGAACTGGAACTGCTGTAATGTTCACAAAGAACAGGTCTCTCTGTACACGATGTGACGATGTATGAAGTTTCAGGACCAAGGTCATGTGGTACTGCGGAGCGTTCTGGGAAATAGTGTCCATTCTGGAGCAAGAAAAAGACAGTCACTACACCTATCCAAAGGACTAGGAAAAGTAGACCAATTGCAATCCACAGCTGTGGCCAGGGAGAATTTTTTTTCGTGTTTTTCAGTCAAACATAGAGATCATATATTTTTTCTTTGTGGGCAACAGTAGCTGACGGTGACTCAGGTTCACTCGGATTCAGAGAAAGGGTGTAAAAATCGATGTAGTAGCCAGACGCAGTTCGATCTATCTTTGGTAGCTCGGCAGGTTTTATAGAACTGCCAGTTGACTTGTTTTGAGATATATTCACATAGATGTCAGTATTAGACCGAATTGAGATCTGTGTTTCATTTGTGTTTTGTTGTTGCTCAATTTCAACAGGCACAAGTTCCATTCTATTGTTGGTAACTCCGTTATTTTGTAAAGTAGAGCCTTCCTATGTTATTAGTCTTTCTATCTGAACTTCCTGTATGGTAGTATGAGGAGATAAGCGGCTACCCATGAGTACACGCGGCCTGCTGTTCAGTATCAGCCCCATAGTGTGATTTGATCAGATCAATGGAGAAAAATTCTCTTTTCTTTCTTGCCGGCAAGAGGCAGAAGAAGTATTGTTCCTGTTACTTCTACAGCCAAGATGGGTACAGGCATTCTGCGAGAAGGCCCAAATTCTTTTTGGTCCACTGTCTTTTCTCTGACCAGGTCCCTGGTCTGTGGGACCCAGGCAGGTCTTGTCGGAAGAGCTTTCACTTCCCCAGTGGTGGTGCATTTTACTTGGACGATACTTTGTAATGGGTGGAATTTATTGAGTTCCTGTAAAACAGCCAAACAATCATTGATGTTGAATGCTTTTTCATTCGTCTTTTGCTGCCACAATCGAGGTTGGGTAACCACATTCTAGTCCCAAACAGGACCTCATATGGAGTACGGCCCACTAAGGAACTTCTTGGCATGTTATTAAGTGCCCTCTGGACCCCATATAGATAATTGACCCAACTGCCACCCAAATCTAATACCCTCGCTGTTAAGGATTGCTTTAAGTCTTGGCTTTACATCTCCACAATCGGATTTCCCTGGGGATGATACAGAGAGGAGTACCACAAGACCACATCGAAACTTCCCATTGCTTCTTTGTAAGCCAGAGAGCTAAACGCAGGGATACGGTCAGAATGTAACGTGCCAATTGTGTTTGTCCCTATGAAGATTCGCAAATCCTTAACAACAGTTCAAGCATCAGCCAAACGCTGGGGCCAAACCCACAGGAATCTAGAGCATAAATCCACAGCCAACAAGATGTACTTGTAAGTCCTATCAGATTGTTACAGGGCCGCAATGGTCTAAATAGACACATGCAAGAGGGCTGTCTGATATAAGTAGTGGTGTCTGTGGCAGACATGCTACGGAGGAAACCTTCATCTATTGACAGGTGTCGCACTTAAGGACGAAACCCTTGGTCCATTTAGTAAGAGCACCAATAATGCTGTTTCAGGAGTGAAACCGATGCAGTGCTTTCACATTTGGAACGCTTGCTTTTATAACAGCCTGTAAGGTTGGTACTGGAGTTAGGACAGTTATTCATTTCCCCTGAGCTAGTGCTCTTTCTCTCACTACATTAGCCTGATCTGTGGATGCAAAATGCATTTCAGTGTTTGTGCACAAATGTGATTTGTATGCGATTGGTACTGTTTTGCCTTCATTGAAGTTTAGGTATGTGTATCCTGATTGACCCGCTATTAAACAGATCACCAAATTCGTGGCATTTGCACATGTTTTTAAGTGTTTGGAAGCTATCATGTCAGCTTGCAAGGAGCAAAGAATTTCTGTGTGATCCTGTGTCCAATGTAAGACTCAAAAATCAGGTCTGATTAAGTCGTAGGAAGGTTTCACTTTTTCTGCGTAATCCAAAATGTATGTTTGCCAAAATGTAGGAATCCTAAAATGGATTGTAAGTTTTTCAGGGTCTTTGAAGGTTGGAGCAGCACCCATTTTTCTAAAAGATTAGCTGCTAGGCTTTTCCATTCACTTGAGAGCTCATGTCCCAAAAATAAGACATTGAGGTAGGCAATAATGACACATTTTTTTAAGTTAAATTTCTAGCCCACAGAGGCAAACCCCAGAATTATGTTGTTCACCCTGTTCGAATGATCCAATAATACATTGTCCGTCAGTTAAATATCATCTACATAGGACAATGCCTCTTCATCAAAATTTGAAGTAACTCTGATACTCTTGCTGAGAACAACCCAGGACTATTCTTATACCCTTGGGGAAGTCTACAGAATTGGCATTAAGAGTGGAGGGATGTAATATCTGCTTTCAGGTGCTATATTTTGGCAAAAGAATCCATTTCAGATATCTAGTGTTGTTTTGTATTTCTTACACACAGAGTTATTAATGTGGCACTGTGTGCATTTTGTACTGCAAATGTTTTCCTGCATGTGTTTAAATGCCTGTAGTCTAAAACAAGACAGTATGCATTGTCGGGTTCCATTACGGGAAACAAAGGATTATTCATGTAAGAGGTGCAATTCTCAATCTCACCTTGATATTCAAGTTGATCTAAGATTTCCATGACTTGCTTTTTTGCATCATGTTTACTTGGGTACTGCCTCTGTGGAATTGTTTTTTTCTGGGATTTCATGGTGAGGTGACTCACCATCCCACCCTACATGATTGCAGTATAATGTGGGAGCTAGCGCTACTATCCACTCCTGCACGTATGTCTGTTTACATGATTCTGGAACAAGATCTGGGATGGCTGGTAATATTACAGCTTCTCCTTTTGGGCAGTCCATAGCAAATTTAGTTGGCCAATCTTTTTCAGCCAATAGGATATCGTATCCATATGTGACATATGTGAGGTTCTCTCAAAAGAAACCTTTCACTTTCTTGGGTATGTCCTCAGTAGCCTGGGCATCTTTTATTTCAATGCCAGCTATATCCTTCATTTTGAATTGAGGTTTACTTTCTTCTTTTTTGATTATATAGTCTGAAGTGCGATGTGTGTCTCTTGGCTTTGCTCACTCTTCTGATCTGTGTTCTGACCGTCCTTCCCTCTCTGAGTTTTTTGATAAACCCTGAAAGGAACAAGAGGAACATGTATCAGTATCCTGATACCTGTCAGGTTTTTTAATATTATCACGATTTCTAAGGTTATATTTTCTGTCAGAGGGCTCCTGTTGAGGAGACCCACCCGTGACTGCGAATTATTCTGCTTGTTTTTGATTGTTTATTATCCCATTTCTTTTTAGATCAATTGGGTGCTTGCTAGGAATTAACATTGTCAGGATTACCGATTAATTGTGGTTTCACAGGTCTAGCTCCCAAATTATCTCTTCCCAGCGAAACATAGGTATCTTCGATAATTCTTGTTAAGTCTCGTTGCTTTGTGCAGGAGTGCATTCCCTCAAGTGTTGGTGTATAGCCACCGCTACTGCTTCCCTTTTTATGTTGGCTAACATATTTGTTGATACTTGGGCATAATTGACTATCAATTTCATCCCTAAATACAGGGCAGCTTTTGCCCCATCCTCATTCTGTATTTGTTTCAATACTTCTGGTATGACTGCTATTGAGGGGGTACCATGAGTCCTTGTATAGACGGCAGCGAAGACTGTCCCCCAAGTTGTATAATCCTCTATCGGGGGAGCTATCCCCATTGGCAAGCAAATTGTCAGTATTCTGTGTTTTTCTTGAGGGCCTGTTTGTGGAAACACTGCCTCAAGCTGTGCTATTTTCTGTGCTATCCAGAATGGCATTTGCATACGTTTAGTAGGCTTTCTTCCCATAATCACGTTCAGAATTTGTGGGGAGATTTCAGTTGCGGTCCCTTGTAGTTGACCTGTTTAATTTACCCTTGCGGGTTTAAGTGTGAGTGTTCGCATAACGAACTGTGTACAATTTCTGTATAGCCTTTTTATTTCTTTGTGAAGTGGACCTAAGTCTGCTGCTGGCAATGTGTCAATTTCTGGATGTGGTGTGTAAGCAGCAAGAACCGGCTAAGTCGCTCCATCTCTACTGAGTGGACCAAGTCTCACTCTTTCTTTGGTATGTGGGAGGGCACCTTTAAACCAATTTATATGTTCTTGATTAGTGAATGGGATTTCTATGTCCTCGTATGGAGAATATTCTTCAGGTTTATCATCCGAAGTGTAAGAATTAAATGTATGCATGTGTGCATCTGAAGGTGGGAATTTAACCCAAGGAAAAAACTCCTCTGTTCTGTATGTCTCGTGTGCCTCAATTACAAAGGTAATGGTCCCACCTAATGATGAGAGACCAAAATCTGCTAATTTTATAGTAAGTGCATTTCTGCAATTTTCTGAAATGTTTGTAACACCTTCCTTCTCTACTTCCTCGGCTGCATTTAGTGCAGCTGCAGCCTCATATTGGACAGACATTGTGAAAGGAGTTTCAAGGAAATAGAGATAAGGTTTATGCACAATGTAGGGAACTATAATCCTTCAAGCTTGAATAAACCTACAGCCAATACATAGGGTATACCTACTCATGTGCAGCGGATTGTACCTCCCCACTCCAGACGTCTCTGGTTAAATGTGAGAAGGGGTGACTGAGAAAGCACGACTGAACTACTCAGATTTGACCATTAGTTAAGAAGCAAACCAACGTTGGCGGTGACATGTCGTGTAGGTCCTACAAATCTATATAGCATCTGCACGTTTAGACAACATAAACTAAGGGATTTGTGTCCAGGCTGATTCCAGACACCTCCAAAGGATATGTTGGTCTGTAGATTAGCTAGCTCACAGTGCCACTGTAAGCCCCACAAACTCACCAAGGAGTGCATTGTTTCTGGCAACTATCAAACATGACAACCCTGACCCTCAGGTATTGTGAAAACAGTACAGTACGTTTCGCTCAGTCACTCGTGCTCACTCGGTCTCAGAGAGATATACATAATAAACTGTGGCATTTTTTGAACCAGTCTTATTCTAATATGTGCTGCAACAACCATTAGACAGAAACAGATGCATACGGTTATAAGCACCAACAGAGTAAATACAAGGTTGAATTCTACCATGGTGCTAACACAATGAACATATACAGGCATATAGTTACATGACAGTAATCATGAGCACTCCTATGATGCAAACCCTAACTAGATATACCTAAGTGTACCTAGCATGTATGTAGGTGTATAGCCAAGAACCCACCTAGGAAAGACCCAACCCCATTACCTGATGGGAGAGAACGAAGGACCCCGGCTTGGTCATGAGTTGGACACCCCGCAAAGGATGTCAGACAGATGTATGCTGGAATGTCTGCATGTAGCGACCTCAGCATCTCTTGTATCAGCACGGAAGCGTCTCCTCTAACTTGTGCAGAACATTATTAAAAATGTAGGTAATACCAGCATTTTTAAAACATTGGATCTGCAGTATAGGGATAAATGAAGATGATCTAGCCTCTTTAATACTAATAGTTTATTTTAGTCAGTGCAGGGTGCATATATAGTTCTGGAATATTACATACTGGGAGTGAGATCTTAATTCCTAAATAGGTGACCTCTGGAACAGTAACTACATTAGCAGGAGGATCTTCTCCAACATAAAGAATCTGGGTTTTTGAGATATTTAGCTTATAGCCCGAGAATGATCCGAACCGGGCCGCTAGTTCGTTAATGTGTGCATCTGAAGGTGGGAATTTAACCCAAGGAAAAAACTCCTCTGTTCTGTATGTCTCGTGTGCCTCAATTACAAAGGTAATGGTCCCACCTAATGATCCCTGCACAATCCCGATCGAATTTCCAGCTACATGTTTTAAGAGACTAGAGAGGATCTCTTCTAGATTTCTATGGGGGTATAAGGGACAACGAAGAGCTTATAAAAAGATAGTGCTATCGAAAGACCGGGGGGCTGGGGAATACCCTATTTTTTGTTTTATTATGCAGCAGCTGCATTGCAATTCATCAGCCCACTGGTAGTGGGGGATAGAGCCCAGATACCGCCCTATAATACCCCTTCTATTTACGAGCTTGGGATGGGGGAGACGATTAAGGGCTGTTTGGTCAAAGTAGTAGAACCTAGCTACTTTGAATTTAAAATTTTAAAAGCCGCTTATTCGGTATGGAAATTGGTCAAGTGCCAGATGGGAGTCCCAAAGTTAAATGTGTATACACCATTTGTAGCATCTGATTTACGAGATCATATTGGCACTAGGTGGATTACTAGAGGAACTCAATGTTTAGGTGATCTGCTGCAGGAGGGACATGTGGTTTCATTTATTGATCTGCAAAAGAATTTTGGCTTACCTAAACACAAATTCTTTATGTTTCTCCAAATTTGCAGCTTTTTGCAGACTTTAGGCCCTGGGATTGAACAGCAATTGAGGAAATTTCCCCTTATTGAGAGTATGGGGAAAACACATTGATAGGGCAATTTTATTCTTATCTTGTTGCAGAATTCTTAGACGATCTTGAGAGCTGCCAACTCAAATGGGCAATCAAGTTAAGCTCAGAAGAATTAATATTGCTGAATCATTATCATTAGCAAATCAGGTTCTTATGACAGGGATGATGAGCTCGCAGCATTAAATGGCCATACATGATCTATATTATACTCCAAGAAAAATTTCCAAATGGAGCACTGCCACTGGGACCAAGTGTAACAGGTGTGGACAATTTGCTGCTGACGCTGTTCACATGTTTTTTTCTTGTCCCAAGTTATCTGAATTTTGTTTATCAATTGAACAGTTTTTGGGTATAATATTGGGATGGCCAATGATTATAAGTGGTGAATTGGTGCTGACTGTGTTAGCTCCGAAATATCTGGTCATATAAGATCTAACGCTATGACAAGTTTTATCTTCATCTGTATGGCTGTAGTACGTGCGTGTATTACAAAAGATTGGATTAATCCGGACTCTCCTTCCTTTTTTAGCTGGCGTCAGAGATTATTGGCAATGTATAATTTGGAATTGGCTATTTATAAGACTAAAGGAAGAAGAAAGAGGGCTATGGGAGTCAAGATCTGGGCACCTGTAAAGGATGGATTTAGGAAACCTTATATATGTTATGTATCTTTTCTTTGTGTTGACTGCATTGCTTAATGTATTTATAATGTATGCTTTATACTCTGCATTCCTTGCATAAAATAGGGTAAAAACCAATAAAAAAATATATATATTCTGAAAATCTGGGTTGTGTTTAGAAAGCAATCCTTAAGAAATATTGTACTTTTTGACTCTGGGTATTTCTAAACACTTTAGGAATTGTTGCATGGATTTGCAGTTCTTCCTTTGATAGAACAGGAAGAACTCTCATTCTGAGACAATGTTACATTTGAAATATTTTTATGATTATGAATAAGGGACTAAGAGGTCTTACCAAGTGATGTCCAAATCCCAAAGATAGACACCAGAAAATATTAATGCTTGCTGATTGCATTTTCCTTTGGCACAACAAGTCAAATAGAAGCTATGCTTATCTACAGCAGGGAAAAGCATATTTACGAAGCATCGGGTAATTATAATATTAATAGGGTGATATATTTATGAACATACATAATGAAACTCATCTTTAGCTATGCTTAAGTATCAGTAATAGCAAGGTTTTAATATAAAATACAGAGATATTATAACAGCTGGGGTATATTCTTTAGCTGTTATTATAGATGCAGTACTCCTCTGGCAGGTTACCCAGATATCTCCTATTGCCTTTAGATACCCCTTCAACCTGCAGATGTTAGTCCCCAGCATAAGTCAGACTGATGGTGTTCTGTATCTCTGTTTTCTTTTTTGTATCATGATAATATTTTCCATTCACCATTTCTGATACAGGCTGTCATGATTCTGTGTATGATAGTGAGACGTGCAAAAGTGCATCACTCCTGTTGGGACCGGGAGTAAAAGATTAGGGATGTTATAGCTAGCAAATAGAATAAAAAACATTAAAATTCACTGAAAAAACAAGGGTTACACGGACGTTATACACCGGAGAAATTCAGTAGTTATGATCCCGCAAATGCACTGCTTATGACCTCACATATTTCATCACTCATGACATGATCATTGACATCACTCATGACATCTCAAATAATGTCTCTGATGCCATCACTCATGACACCATCCAGTGAATGTAAGTTTTTTTAAAGAGTTTATGATTGCTAAACATAAATATTAAGCTACTAAAAAACTTTAGGTAGTACACCAGGTGTATTTCTAATCTGTGATACTACTTTTCATATATATCATGTGAGTGGCTGTGTGACTGTATGTATCCTTGTGCATATCGGTGTGTGAGTGGCTATATGGGTGTATAAGCTTTTGTGTAAGCAGCTTTGTGAATAAGTGAGATGCTGTGTAAGTGGCTCTATTGGTGTGTGAGTGGGTGTGCCAGTAGATATATGAGTGAGTGAATGATGGTACAAGTGGCTCCATCAGTGGGTAAGTGGGTGTGTAATGACTGTATGGGTGAGAGAGTAGGTGTGTGAATGGCTGTAAGAATAAGGGACTGGGCGTGTAAGTGGCTGTATGTGTGTTTGAGTGGCTGTTTGAATTGGTGTTTCGTTATGTGAGTTTGTGTGTTATTTACTGTATTGGACAGTGAGTGTCTGTGTGAATGGCTGTATCGGTAAGTACAGGAATGTGTGTTTGCTTGTATGGATGTGTGAATGGGTATCTTAGTGGTTGTTTGAGTGTATGAAGGTTTCTATGGGTGAGTGAGTGGCTGTGTTGAGAGGGTGATTGGGTGAGTGAGTGGGTGTGTGATTTTGTAGGTCAATAAGTGGATATGTAAGTAGCTGTATGGGTGAGTGTGTGGTTATGTGGCTGGCTGAATGGGCGAGTAACTGGTTGTATGAGTAGCTGTATGGATGAGTGAATGGTTATGTAAGTGGGTGTACGAGTGAGGGACTGGGTGTGTGAGCAGCTCTATGGAGGACTGAGTGGGTATGTGAGTACTGGCATAGGTCTGTGAATGGATATGTCAGTGGTTGTGTGGATGTGGGCATACAAGAGGTTTTATGGGGGTGTGATGAGGTGTGTTAGTGGTTCTGTGTATGATGTCATTAGTGATGGCATCAGTTATGTCATTTGAGATGTGATCAGTAATGTCATCAGTGATGTCACTGATCATGTCAGGAGTGATGTAATATGCGAGGTCATAAGCAGTGCATTTCAGGGGTGTAAGTTATAGTTAGCTTAGCTAACTATAACGGCTGAATTTCTATGGTTTTGTACAAGTGAAATCTGAGCCTAACTATAACGTCCCTATAGCATTCATTTTTTTCAGTGATTTTCTAGGTTGTTTTTAATTCTATTTCCTAACTATAACAACCCTGTAACCTCTGGTTTTGTAGGTGAATTTCTACCTTTTTTCAAATTCTATTTCCTTACTATATCGTCCCTCTAACATTTGTTTTTTTAAGTCCATTACTATGTTTTTTTTAACTAGTAGTCATGTTTGCAGAGAGGTGGAGAAAGGGGGTGGAGCCTCCAACTAGCTCTCAGCAATTGCACTGTGTGGGACTTACTGCAGGTAACAGGAGTTCTTGGCTCCGATGACCCTCAGCATCCAAAGGGACTTCATCTCTCAAACAGAAGTTACATTTGCAAAGTGGTGGAGAAAGGGTGCTGGGCCTCTGACCAGCTCACAGCAATCCTGCTGTGTGGGACTTACTAGAGGTAACATGAGGGGTTCTTGGCCCTCAAGGACCCTCAGCATCCAGGCGGACTTTATTCCCCAACCAGTAGCGGGTACACTACTGGTTGGGTGCGTTTGCAGAGTGATGGAGGGGGCGTGGCCTCCGAAGACATCTCAGCAATCTCAACATGTGGGACCTACTGGAGGGAACAGGAGGGTTTGTTGACACCCAGGGACCCTCAACAGCCATGGGGACTTCATTCCTCAACTAGCAGAACACCAGGACGCACTTTTGCAGAGTGGTGGTGAAAGGGGGAGGGGCATCGGGTGACTTGTTGGCTGGCTTTAAAAAAACAACAATCCTTTATTAGGGGAGGAAGGCCGCATGGCCCCCCTTCTCTGGGCCTATTTTGGTCCCGGGGACCACATCCCCGGGGGCCAGGCCTTTTTGAAATGTATGAGAGGGGCCATGTGGCACCCTTCCAGGCTGAATTCAGCCCCATGGGCCCACCCCCCAGGGCCCAGCCTTTATAAAAAATGTCTAATTTGTTTATTAAGGGGATGGGAGCTGCGCTTCCCTCCTCACTGGGCTGATTTCAGCCCGAAGAGCCCTCCCCTGGGGCCCGACCGATCAGTAATAGAGGGGGGCCATGTGGCCCCCTCCTTTGGCTGATTTTGGTCCTTGGATCTCCATCCACCGGGGCCCGGCCTTTCTCAAATGGTGGAGTGGGGTAGCATGGACCCTCTCCTGGGCCAATTTCAGCACTGGGGACCCCATTGCTCAAGGCCCGGCCTTTTTTAATTTTAAAGTTTTTTAAATTTATGGAATGAGAACTCTGCGGTCCCTCTCCCAGGCTGATTTTACCCCCTCCCAGTAATGGAGAGCAGGGCCACTTGGCCCTCTCCTTGGACTGATTTCGACCCTGGGGACTGCATCCCCCGGGGCCCAGCCTTTCTCAAATATTGGAGTGAGGCAGTGCAACCCCTCCATGGGCCAATTTTAGCCCCGGGGACCCCATCTCCTGGGGCCTGACCATTTCTGTTGGGTGCCCCCTGGGGCAGCAAGTCTGTACTGAACCATAGAGGGAGCCTGAAGGACCCCATGGACCCTGCCATCTCCTCACCTCCTGACTGAGCCAGCATTGCTTTTAGACATAGGGAACTGCTAGAAAGGCAGCTCCCTGAGCCTAAAACCAATTCTGGTCTGCTTTCAGCAAGCAAGAGCATTTTTAATACTCTCACTTGCAGGAAACAGAGCATTTGCTGTGGCTTCCATCAAGCCACAGCAAATAGCTATGTCCCTGGGTGGGCACGAGCCAGCCCTGGGGAGTGGCAAACCCAAGGCTATCCATGGTATCAGAAGGGGGCAGCACAGCCCCACTCCTTTCTTCTGTATAGGGCAAGCCCGGAGGGGGTGGCAGTCTCTGGGGCCGAGAACATCCAGGATGTAGGCCGCCTGGCCCCCCTTCCAATTATTTATAAAGAAGATGGCCCGGGGGGGTGGTGGTCCCCGGGGGTCTCTGATGCCACCATAATACATATTTATTATAGCACCTTGGAGGTGGTGGTTGCTGGGGCCAAAGGGGGTCAGAGAGGCCCCTCGATAACAATACGTTAGTCCCAGTTAGGTGGTGGTCCCTGGGGCACGGGGGTTCAAGATGCCCCCCAAATTTTATTTTTGCCATATGGCCCTGGGGAGGTGGTGGTCCCCCCGGGTCTGGTGGGGTCCGAGAGAGCCCCCTTTTAAGGAAGGTGGTGGTCCCCGGGGCAATAATATGCTCCAGTAGGGGGGCCTGCCTGCCTCCTTCCTTTATTGGCAACATGTCCCTGAGACCTTGCTCACCTGGAGGCTGATTACTAACGAAGCACATTTTATTTTAATTTTTAGTGCGATCCACGGCTCCAACGTGAATCTTGCTGAAAGTTTTTTTTAATGATTTTTTGGGGCCCCAAGGGGCCCCTATGTATTTCAACCCTGCTCCCATTTCTTTTTTTAACATTTTTCAGGACTCAGCTAATGCTGAGTCCCAAGATGGCTGCCAACACTTACTGGTTTGACGTGCTGGCAGCCTATCAGATCAAAGCACAAGATCGGGAGGGGTTGCGGAGCCTTTGCACCCCTATATATACAAATTGGGATTTTGGTCAATATCTGTAAAACTACTGAGCAGATTTACACTAAATTACAAAAAGGCATTTCCCTGAACCTATTTCTACCTTCCTGACAAATTCGGTATAATTCACAGTTCGGGCTGTAATCGTGTCTAATGGTCCTATGAGAATTAACATGGGAAATGCATGTTTTTTTACCTCACTTTTTCTCAACTCCTGCTTGACAGATAACCCCAAAACTTACCATGCACCACAATAATCACCCAGGCACTTTTTTGGAAAAAATTCATAACGATTCTTCAAACTACACCAAAGATATAAGCAAGTCCAAAAACATTGTTCCTATGGAAAATAGGTCTTAACTATAAATACCTACTGGTGACCGCCAGCAGGTAATATTTATATCTATATAACTATAACCCGTGCCTTAATGTAACTGTAACTCGTGCCCCCACCATGCACAGTTTCCTCTTCAAGAATTTCACTGCAAATATTGTTGAATTGCTGTGGTTTAGTGTGTGTAAAATCTGAGCCGAATTATAAGGTCCCTGTAGCTTTTGATTTTTTACTGAATTACTAAGGTTTTTTCTTTTAACTATATTTCCTAACTATAAAGACCCTGTAACCTTCAGTTTTTTTGAGTGAAATTCCACCGTTTTTCAATTCTATTTCCTAATGATAACTTCCCTGTAACCTTTGGTTTCTTAGTGAATTTCACTATTTAAAAAACATATAAATTGTACTACAATTTTACCCCTAAGTTTAATTTACTAATATACATTTTCACAAGTTTATAAATTAATTTTATTCACACGTTCATTCTTGTCATATCTTAAAAATAAAATTAAAAAAAATTAAGGTGAAGTAACTGATGTAGTCCGTCTATAAATGCAATGCACCAAGTCTTTCTGTTTTTTAAATTCATTTTATAGACCCACAAATACATTCCAAAACCAAAAGCACATGTTACATAATAAACCAACCACACTTTCATTATACTCATATGCTATTGCAATTACTATACTTGTATCACTGCCTGTGTGTGGCTTTATGAGTGTCTGTGTGGGTGTGTGGGAGTGTGAGTGGGTATATGGGTGTGAGTAGGTGTGTGGGTGGCAGTGTGGGTGTGGGAGTGGCTGTGTGGGTATCTGAGTAGGTATGTAAATTGCTATGTGGGTCTGTGAACAGTTTTGTGGGTCTGTGAGTGGATGTGTGAGTGGCCGCATGTGTGTGTGAGTAGATGTGTGAGTGGTTGTATGGGTTTTAAGTGGGTGTGTAAGTGTTCAAATGGGTGTATGGGTGTGAGTGGGTGTATGGGTGGCACTGTGGGTATGGTGTGGAAGTGGCTGTGTGGGTGTCTGAGTAGGTATGTGAGTGACTGTGAGGGTATGTGAGTGGTGTTGTGGGTCTGTGAGTGGGTGAGCAAGTGGCTGTGGGTGGGTGTGAGTGGGTGTATGGGCATGTCAGTGGATGTGTGAGTAGTTGAATGGGTGTTTACATGGGTGTGTAAGTGTGTGAATGGGTGTATAAGTGACTGTGTGGGTCTGTGATTGGGTGTGTGAGTGGCTTTGTGGAACTCTGATTGGGTGTGTGAGTGGCTGAATGGGTGTGTGCGTGGTTGTGTGGGTGTGTGAATGGGTCCATGAGTGGCTGTGTGGGTCTGTGAGTGGGGAAGTAACTGTATTTATGGGTCTGTGAGTGGATGTGTGAGTGGCTGTATGGGTGTGTGAGTGAGTGTGGAAGTGCTTTTCTGGGTATATAAGTGGCTATGTGAGTGAGTGTGTGATTAGATGCGTAGGTCTGTGAGTGGGTGTATATGTCTGGATCTGCCACAGAGCAAACAAGGGGTGTGCTGAGCATGGAATCAGTGGACTCTTGTGCACAAAAAAATAGTTTTGGGCAATTTCTTGGTCATGGGAGTTCCCTCACAGACTCCTCAATCAGTCACTTTTAATTTTTAGTTTCTGACCTGGGGACCATGTCCCAATGCACAAAATGGTGGCGTCAACATTTCTCTCAGGTTGCGACGAGCTAATCACAGGATTGGTGTTGGTGAATCTGGGTCTCTATATACATAAATCTTTTTACATTAATAACTACGAAACTACTGAAAAGATTTAAACCAAATTACAAAAAGCACTCATTCTAGACTGATATCTAGCTTTCTGCCAAAGTTGGTGTAATTCTGTTCAGTGGTTCGGGCTGTTGTCGTATCTAAAATCCCTATTGGAAATTGCATTAGGATACGTGTTTTGGGACCCACTTTTTCTCGGTCCCCACATAACGGATCACCCAAAAATACCCCAGACAGCAGCTGAAGTGACTGGCAAACTAGTTTTGAAAGTTATATGGAGATTTGTCAAACAATGCCAAAGTTATTAGCAAAACAAAAAACAGTCGACTATAACTAGGTAATATCTATCTATCTATCTATCTATCTATCTATCTATCTATCTATCTATCTATCTATCTATCTATCTATCTATCTATCTATCTATCTATCGAGATATATATATATATATATTTATATATATAGTCACTGAAAAAAACATAGGAATCAGGGATGTTATAGTTAGAAATTTTCATTTAAAAAACCTTTGGAATTCACTGAAAAACCATAGGTTTCAGGGACGTTATAGTTAAAAATTTGCATTTACAAAACCTTAGAAATTCACTGAAAAAAACATAGGTTTTAGGAACGTTATAGTTAGCTGGAGATTTCACTGTTACAAAACCATAGAAATTTGGACGTTATAGTTAGTAGACCTAACTATAACTCGCGCCCCCGCAATGCACTGCTGATGACGTCATATATTACATCACTCATGACATGCTGAGTGACATCACTGATGACATCTCATATAACATCACTGATGACATCACTGATGACATCATCGAGTGAATGTGTATTTCTGTAAAGTACAACAATATGATATATATATATATATATATGAAATCTGGAGTGGACACGGCTGCGGATGCGCAGTCCATACTTTATGGGACTACACCCTTACTTTAACGGTGTTCTCGGCGCCACGACGGATGGAAGTGCATGGGAGGGGGAGAGGACCGTGATTGACTTTTTAAATGCCCCGAAAACTAGCTACACTCCCTGCCTGCTCACACAACCCATCGGTCACTCACCAAATAAACGCACCGATGGATGGGATCGCCGCCAGCCTGGGAATGATGTTGCATGCTGGGAAATGTGGTTCACCTGCGAACACAGAGGCGACTCCATACCGTGTTTTGGAGGCAACCCACGCTACTTCAAGTGGTGGGACACTTCTTTGATGAAGGGATTGCAAGCAGCAGTGGCGACTTACTCACCAGGGGGGCATTTTGACAAAGGAAAGTAAACCCCCGAAACGCGTTAATGCCCATGGTGTTAATTGAAAATAAAGGATTGAACGGACCTCGAGTGCTGCCTCAAGTCTTCTTCTTGTGGGGGAGACGTCTGTGGAAACATATGGCGTGGTTAGCGACGCGACTTGGAGTGTTGCTGCGCGCTAAGGCTGGCACCCCCCGCAAGTGTTAAGGGGGTCGCTACATGGAAGATCCCCTGACTGCCCCGCACGAAATCTGGAGTGGACACGGCTGCGGATGCGCAGTCCATACTTTATGGGACTACACCCTTACTTTAACGGTGTTCTCGGCGCCACGACGGATGGAAGTGCATGGGAGGGGGAGAGGACCGTGATTGACTTTTTAAATGCCCCGAAAACTAGCTACACTCCCTGCCTGCTCACACAACCCATCGGTCACTCACCAAATAAACGCACCGATGGATGGGATCGCCGCCAGCCAGGGAATGATGTTGCATGCTGGGAAATGTGGTTCACCTGCGAACACAGAGGCGACTCCATACCGTGTTTTGGAGGCAACCCACGCTACTTCAAGTGGTGGGACACTTCTTTGATGAAGGGATTGCAAGCAGCAGTGGCGACTTACTCACCAGGGGGGCATTTTGACAAAGGAAAGTAAACCCCCGAAACGCGTTAATGCCCATGGTGTTAATTGAAAATAAAGGATTGAACGGACCTCGAGTGCTGCCTCAAGTCTTCTTCTTGTGGGGGAGACGTCTGTGGAAACATATGGCGTGGTTAGCGACGCGACTTGGAGTGTTGCTGCGCGCTAAGGCTGGCACCCCCCGCAAGTGTTAAGGGGGTCGCTACATGGAAGATCCCCTGACTGCCCCGCACGAAATCTGGAGTGGACACGGCTGCGGATGCGCAGTCCATACTTTATGGGACTACACCCTTACTTTAACGGTGTTCTCGGCGCCACGACGGATGGAAGTGCATGGGAGGGGGAGAGGACCGTGATTGACATTTTAAATGCCCCGAAAACTAGCTACACTCCCTGCCTGCTCACACAACCCATCGGTCACTCACCAAATAAACGCACCGATGGATGGGATCGCCGCCAGCCTGGGAATGATGTTGCATGCTGGGAAATGTGGTTCACCTGCGAACACAGAGGCGACTCCATACCGTGTTTTGGAGGCAACCCACGCTACTTCAAGTGGTGGGACACTTCTTTGATGAAGGGATTGCAAGCAGCAGTGGCGACTTACTCACCAGGGGGGCATTTTGACAAAGGAAAGTAAACCCCCGAAACGCGTTAATGCCCATGGTGTTAATTGAAAATAAAGGATTGAACGGACCTCGAGTGCTGCCTCAAGTCTTCTTCTTGTGGGGGAGACGTCTGTGGAAACATATGGCGTGGTTAGCGACGCGACTTGGAGTGTTGCTGCGCGCTAAGGCTGGCACCCCCCGCAAGTGTTAAGGGGGTCGCTACATGGAAGATCCCCTGACTGCCCCGCACGAAATCTGGAGTGGACACGGCTGCGGATGCGCAGTCCATACTTTATGGGACTACACCCTTACTTTAACGGTGTTCTCGGCGCCACGACGGATGGAAGTGCATGGGAGGGGGAGAGGACCGTGATTGACTTTTTAAATGCCCCGAAAACTAGCTACACTCCCTGCCTGCTCACACAACCCATCGGTCACTCACCAAATAAACGCACCGATGGATGGGATCGCCGCCAGCCTGGGAATGATGTTGCATGCTGGGAAATGTGGTTCACCTGCGAACACAGAGGCGACTCCATACCGTGTTTTGGAGGCAACCCACGCTACTTCAAGTGGTGGGACACTTCTTTGATGAAGGGATTGCAAGCAGCAGTGGCGACTTACTCACCAGGGGGGCATTTTGACAAAGGAAAGTAAACCCCCGAAACGCGTTAATGCCCATGGTGTTAATTGAAAATAAAGGATTGAACGGACCTCGAGTGCTGCCTCAAGTCTTCTTCTTGTGGGGGAGACGTCTGTGGAAACATATGGCGTGGTTAGCGACGCGACTTGGAGTGTTGCTGCGCGCTAAGGCTGGCACCCCCCGCAAGTGTTAAGGGGGTCGCTACATGGAAGATCCCCTGACTGCCCCGCACGAAATCTGGAGTGGACACGGCTGCGGATGCGCAGTCCATACTTTATGGGACTACACCCTTACTTTAACGGTGTTCTCGGCGCCACGACGGATGGAAGTGCATGGGAGGGGGAGAGGACCGTGATTGACTTTTTAAATGCCCCGAAAACTAGCTACACTCCCTGCCTGCTCACACAACCCATCGGTCACTCACCAAATAAACGCACCGATGGATGGGATCGCCGCCAGCCTGGGAATGATGTTGCATGCTGGGAAATGTGGTTCACCTGCGAACACAGAGGCGACTCCATACCGTGTTTTGGAGGCAACCCACGCTACTTCAAGTGGTGGGACACTTCTTTGATGAAGGGATTGCAAGCAGCAGTGGCGACTTACTCACCAGGGGGGCATTTTGACAAAGGAAAGTAAACCCCCGAAACGCGTTAATGCCCATGGTGTTAATTGAAAATAAAGGATTGAACGGACCTCGAGTGCTGCCTCAAGTCTTCTTCTTGTGGGGGAGACGTCTGTGGAAACATATGGCGTGGTTAGCGACGCGACTTGGAGTGTTGCTGCGCGCTAAGGCTGGCACCCCCCGCAAGTGTTAAGGGGGTCGCTACATGGAAGATCCCCTGACTGCCCCGCACGAAATCTGGAGTGGACACGGCTGCGGATGCGCAGTCCATACTTTATGGGACTACACCCTTACTTTAACGGTGTTCTCGGCGCCACGACGGATGGAAGTGCATGGGAGGGGGAGAGGACCGTGATTGACTTTTTAAATGCCCCGAAAACTAGCTACACTCCCTGCCTGCTCACACAACCCATCGGTCACTCACCAAATAAACGCACCGATGGATGGGATCGCCGCCAGCCTGGGAATGATGTTGCATGCTGGGAAATGTGGTTCACCTGCGAACACAGAGGCGACTCCATACCGTGTTTTGGAGGCAACCCACGCTACTTCAAGTGGTGGGACACTTCTTTGATGAAGGGATTGCAAGCAGCAGTGGCGACTTACTCACCAGGGGGGCATTTTGACAAAGGAAAGTAAACCCCCGAAACGCGTTAATGCCCATGGTGTTAATTGAAAATAAAGGATTGAACGGACCTCGAGTGCTGCCTCAAGTCTTCTTCTTGTGGGGGAGACGTCTGTGGAAACATATGGCGTGGTTAGCGACGCGACTTGGAGTGTTGCTGCGCGCTAAGGCTGGCACCCCCCGCAAGTGTTAAGGGGGTCGCTACATGGAAGATCCCCTGACTGCCCCGCACGAAATCTGGAGTGGACACGGCTGCGGATGCGCAGTCCATACTTTATGGGACTACACCCTTACTTTAACGGTGTTCTCGGCGCCACGACGGATGGAAGTGCATGGGAGGGGGAGAGGACCGTGATTGGCTTTTTAAATGCCCCGAAAACTAGCTACACTCCCTGCCTGCTCACACAACCCATCGGTCACTCACCAAATAAACGCACCGATGGATGGGATCGCCGCCAGCCTGGGAATGATGTTGCATGCTGGGAAATGTGGTTCACCTGCGAACACAGAGGCGACTCCATACCGTGTTTTGGAGGCAACCCACGCTACTTCAAGTGGTGGGACACTTCTTTGATGAAGGGATTGCAAGCAGCAGTGGCGACTTACTCACCAGGGGGGCATTTTGACAAAGGAAAGTAAACCCCCGAAACGCGTTAATGCCCATGGTGTTAATTGAAAATAAAGGATTGAACGGACCTCGAGTGCTGCCTCAAGTCTTCTTCTTGTGGGGGAGACGTCTGTGGAAATATATATATACATATATATATATATATATGCAGTGTTGTATTGAAGTATGAGTGGGTGTATAAGTGTCTGAATGGATGATTTAGTAGGTGTGTGACTGACTGTATAAGTGAGTGATTAAATGTGTCTTACTGAATGCATGTGTTTGTGACTAAACTGTGTGAATGTCTTTATTAGTCGGTTAGTTGGTGTGTAAGCAGCTGCATGGTTTGGTGAGTTGCTACATGAGTGTCTATATGGGTTATTTATTGGTTGTCTGAATATCTGTATGGGTGCCTGAGTGTATTTGTGGGTGGGTAGGGGAGTGTTTGACTCTGCACATAGATATTTGCATGGTTGTTTCACTGGGTGTATGGGTTCAAGAGTGCATATGGAAACAGCTGTATGGGTGGGTAAGTGTGTGTGGGTGTGTTGGTGAGTGAATGGATGGCTCAGTGATACATGTGTGAGTAACTACATATGTTTTAAAGAAGTATATGTGAATGCTGGAGTATATAAATGACTATATGTGAGACTGAGTGATTGCAAGAGTATCTGTATAGATGAGTGTGTTTCTATGAGTGATTGTTTAAGAGAGTAAGTATGTGTTAGTATCTGTATAAATAAGAGCGGTGGTGTGTGTATGACTGTATAAGCAAGGACATGGGTGTGTGATAGCTTCTTTGCATGACTGACCAGGTGTATGAGTAACTCTTTTGGTGAGTGGAAGTGTGTGAGTGTCTATATGGGTGTATGAGTGGATATATCAGTGGCTGTATAGAAGAATGACTGTGTGTAAGAGTGACTGTATGGGTTAGTGGGTGGATGTGTGTGTAGATTTATGAATCACTGAGCAGGTATGTACTAACTGCTATTGGTCTGTCTAAGGTTTCGATATTGGTGGTCTGGATTTTAGAGTGGGTGTATGAAATGTTTTATTCAGATATGAGGAGGTGCATCAGATGATCACCTGGATGATGTCATGAGTGATGTCATCAGTGATGTCATTTGAGATGGCATCAGTGATGTCACTGAGCATGTCATGAGTGATGTAATATGTGACATCATCAGCAGTGCATTGCGGGAGCATGTATTATAGTTAGGTCTACTAACTATAACGGCCGAATTTCTATGGTTTCGTACAAGTGAAATCTCCAACTTACTTATAACATTCCTGAAATATATGTTTTTTTCTGTTAATTTCTAAGGTTTTTTAAATGCTAATTTCTAACTATAACATCCCTGAAACCTATGGTTTTTCCAGTGAATTTCACAGGTATTTTAAATGAAAATTTCTAACTATTACGTCCCTGAAATCTATGGCTTTATCAGTGAATTTCAAAGGTTATTTAAATGGAAATTTCTAACTATAATGTCCCTGAAACCTATGGTTTTTTCAGTGAATTTCAAAGGATTTGTAAATGTTAATTTCTAACTATAACGTCCCTGAAACCGATGGTATTGACAGTGAATTTCTAAGGTTTTAAATGCTAATTTCTAACTGTGCCTACAAAGGTAGGACATGTGAAGAAAGAGGAAGAAAAGCGCACAAAGAAGCAAGACAAATGCAGAAAGAGGCAACAGAAGTCCAGAAAGACGAAGAAAAGTGCAGGAAGAAGAAGAGATGTACAGAAAGAACCAACAGATGAGCAGAAAGTCCTCTTGTGCCCCCAACGTTTTGTTGATGGGTACTGGTGGTAATTGACTCTGACTAACCAGGCCTAGAGCCAGTGCTATGTTAAAAGACACTTAGAATACAGTGAAAACACCTATATATACTAGGGAACACTACGTGTTGGGGCACCCCTGTGATTAACATGACCGCCTCTGTATTTGCCATGAGTTAATGCCTGGATCATTGCATGAGTACATGAGTAGTGACTGGATGATTAGAGTGCTACAAGGAGAGTTCATGACGATTTTATAAGTGCTTGGGTTTTGGCACAGTGATTGGATAAGCACATAGGATTGACTGGGTAATTGGAGGACTGCAAAGATAGTACCAGGAAGATTACTGGACTGCATAGGTAGTCCTCAAGGTATTGCAGCAGTGCATGTGTTAGTGACTGGGGAATTGAAGGAGAAAATGAGAAGTGTGTAAGTGGGTACAGGACTGTATGGGTAGGGCATATGGGATTGTAACAGTGATCTGTTAGTGCCTTGATCATTGCATGAGTACATAGCTACTGACTGGAAGATTAGAATACTGAAAGGAGAGTGCCTGAGTGAATTTATAAGTGCTTGTGTATTGGCGGAGTGTTTGGATTAGTACATGGTAGTGGCTGGGTGACAGGACAACTACACGGGGAGTGACAGGGTGATTGCTGGACTGCATGGGTACTACCAAGGAATTAAAGGAGCGAATGAGAAGTTTGTAAGTAGTTAAAGGATTGCATGGGTAGTACACAGGGATTGTAGCAGTGCATGTGTTAGTGCCTGGATGATTGCATGACTACATGGGTACTCACTGGATGATTAGAGTACTGTGAGGAGAGTGCATGGTAAATGTATAGGTGTTTGGGTTTTGGCGTAGTGATTGGATAAGGACATAGGACTGGCTGGGTGATTGGAGGACTGCACAGGTAGTACCAGGGAGATTACTGGACTGCATAGGTAGTCCTCAATGGATTGCAAGCAGTGCACGTGTTAGTGACTGCGCCATTGCATGATTACATGAGTAGTGACTGGATGATTAGAGTGCTGCAAGGACAGTGTATGGTGATTTTATAACTACTTGGGTTTTGGCGAAGAGATTGGATAAGTACATAGTGCTGGCTGGGTGATTGGAGGAGTGCATGGGTAGTGATAGAGGGATTTCTGGAGTGCATGGGTACTACCTGGGCAATTAGAGGAGTGAATCAGTAGTGTGTAGGTGGTTAGAGGTCTGCATGGGAAGTGCTTAGTGGATTGTATCAGTGCATGTGTAAGTGCCTGGGCCATTCCATGAGTACATGGGTGCTGAATAGTAGATTAGAGTACTGCAGGGAGAGTGCATGGTGAATATATAAGTGCTTGGGTTTTGGTAGAGTGATTGGATAAGTACATGGTGGTGGCTGGGTGATTGAAGGAGTGCATGGGTACTGACAGGGCATTAGCTGGACTGCATGGTTAGTGCTTAGGGTATTGTAGCACTGCATGAGTTAGTGCATGGGTCATTGCATGAGTGCATGGGTACTGACTGGATGATTAGAGTACTGCAAGGAGAGCGCATGGTGAATTTATAAGTGCTTGGGTTTTGGCGGAATGATTAGATAAGTACACACTTGTCACATCAGGCCCCACCCCCTCCCTTCACCACTGTGCAAACGTGCCCTCTGGCAGGTTTTAAGTTGGGGAATTAATTCCCCTTGAATCCTGAGGGTCCCTGGGGGCCACCTAGCCCACCAGGTACCGCCTGTAGGCGCCACAGAGCTGCATCACAGAGAGGTGTTCCAAGGCCGTGCCCCTTTTTACACCTCTCTGCAATGCAGCTCTGTGGCGCTCACTGGAGGTACCTGGTGGGCTAGTTGGACCTAAGGGACCCTCAGGATTCAAGGGAAATCAATTCCCCAACTTACAACATGCCAGAGGGCCCATTTGCACAGTGGTGAAGGGAGGGGGTGAAAAAAGGGGCGTGGCTTCGGACCACCTCTCTGCAACGCAGCCCTGTGGCGCTTACTGGAGGTACTTAGTGGGACTTAATGCCCCAACTTAAAACATTCCACAGGGTGCGTTTGCACACTTGTCACATCAGGCCCGCCCCCTCTCTGCACCACTGTGCAAATGCGCCCTGTGGTGCGTTTTACATTGGGGGATTAATTCCCCTTCAATCCTGAGGGTTCCTGGGAGCCAACTAGCCCACCAGGTACCTCCAATTAGCACCACAGGGCTGCGCTGCAGAAAGGCGGTCCGAGGCCACACCCTTTTTTACAGCTGCAATGCAGATCTGTGGCGCTTACTGGAGGTACTTGGTGGGCTAGTTGTACCCCAGGGACCCTCAGGATTCAAGGGGACTTAATCCCCCAACTTAAAACACGCCATAGGATGTGTTTGCACACATGTCACATCAGGCCCAGTCCCCTCCCTTTATCACTGTGCAAAAGCACCCTGTGGTGCATTTTAAGTTGGGGGATTAAGTCTCCTTGAATCCTGAGGTCCGTGGGCTACAACTAGCCCACCAGGTACCTCCAGTAAGCACCACAGAGCTGCATTGCAGAGAGGTGTAAAAAGGGGCGTGGCCCTGGCACTAGTCCACTAGACTCATAATAGACTCATAATGCAGCCCTAAAACTTGCACCCCCACCATACACAGTTTTGTCATCAGTGATGTAGTGTCAAATGTTGCAGTGATGGTATTAGTGATGTCATAGGATATGTCATAAGTGATTTCTTCTACGCTCGCTGCCTGAATTGAGGTTCCCGACCTTCCTGCACAGCGGCCGGGCTTGGCTCCGCCATACCTACAGCAGCAACCGACCGGCCAGGCTTGGCTCTGCCGGCCGGACACATCCCCCAGCATCCTTAGGGGGCCAGTGACGACGCCGTAACCAGCGCGCCAGGCGGTGCATAAAGCACCGGCAGGGGCCGAGTCCCCTGTCTTTCATTCTTCTACGCTCGCTGCCTGAATTGAGGTTCCCGACCTTCCTGCACAGCGGCCGGGCTTGGCTCTGCCATACCTACAGCAGCAACCGACCGGCCGGGCTTGGCTCCGCCGGCCGGACCACATCCCCCAGCATCCTTAGGGGGCCAGTGACGACGCCGTAACCAGAGCGCCAGGCGGCGCATAAAGCACCGGCAGGGGCCGAGTCCCCTGTCTTTCATTCTTCTACGCTCGCTGCCTGAATTGAGGTTCCCGACCTTCCTGCACAACGGCCGGGCTTGGCTCCGCCATACCTACAGCAGCAACCGACCGGCCGGGCTTGGCTCTGCCGGCCGGACCACATCCCCCAGCATCCTTAGGGGGCCAGTGACGACGCCGTAACCAGCGCGCCAGGCAGAGCATAAAGCACCGGCAGGTCCCTCGTCCCGCGAGGACGCGCGTGGGACGTGCCGGACGAAGCCAGGACTACGGGCGGACAGTCTAAGACAGTCCAAGACTGGTAGAGACTGGGCTGGGCCAGTTACTCTGCTCGAATTTTCGAGGTGAGACTTTGATATTGCGGGGGGTTAATCAGGACATCATTATTATTATTGCTTCGGTTCAACTGTGGATGAGTTGTATCTAGGGCTCGTGATACTTGTTGCCAACGTACCCACAAAGGCTTTTCGAGAGGGTTTTGTTTACTGGTTCATGGTGAGCTATGTCTTGTAGAAAGCCATCCCCTGTTAATAACACTATGGACAACTATCTAGTCCAGGTGGTTGCCAAAATCAACAGTGAAAGGAGATCCTCACTTGGGCTGGGTGTATCACCTAGATTATCTACACCGCTCTTGCCGGAACTAGACCTGGCCCAATTTTCTGAGTTAGACAACAACAGTACAGCTGCAATACCTGATCATGCTGATAATGTTACAACGTCCCAGTTAGTCTATGTAGCGATAGATAGTGACAACGAGGAGGAGGCTGAACTACATTTAACTGAGGAAAAAGCCCCTACTCCAGTGCCTGCGCCACGTACCACCAGAGGTGTCAGAAAGGGGCTGCCCAAGCGTGGAGGGTTAAGATCAAGCCGGAAAAAGCCTGCTTCCCCTCCCAGTAAGACTGGGGCGGAGGATGATGAATTAATTGATGATGTTTGTATGTCTTTAACTAACAAGCAATTGAAGAATCTGTTGGACATGATAGACACCAAGATACAGGGTATTGTAAAGCCGTTGGTAGGCAGAATAGAGAAGCTCACTAAAGAGGTCAATCGATTGGGGGATCTATTGAATAACACCTTAGCTGAAGTAGAAAAACTGCCTGATGAAGTTGCTAATAGGGTTGAGCTAAGGAAGGGAACCTCTATACAGGTTGGTGGTGGCGTTTTCCCCCTATTTGACCAACCGGTGGCTCCCCAGGTATCCTTATTGGATGGTGTGCATGAGAAAGTTGTCTCTCCAGTTGTATCTTCTGTTCCGGAACCTGTGAAAGGCTCGGCTGAGCTGATAGTTGAGGCTTCTCCTCTGGTTTTGGTCTTAGCTAACGTCCCTATATTGGCTCCAGGGCAGGACGAATCTACTTCATCCTTGTTGTCTAAAGCCCTACATTGGTTGACAAATAATATGGTGATAACTCCCTGTGGTAAGCAACACTTGGCAGAAGAACTAGTCAAGGCCAGGAGGGTAGAGTGGATAGGAAGCAGTGCTAAAAGATTCAGGGGTGATTGCGTTGTTTTGCATTTCTCAGACCCAGAGGTATTGTTCAACATATTGCCCAATCTCCTACCTCCACAGCGAAGATCCACCGAGATTATCCCACTCACTTTAGATTTCTTTTACCATCGGAGTGGAAGGGTTTCTAATCAGTGTATGTTAAGGACAAAATGGAATGTTGTTCCAACGAAAGGGAGAAGGGTAGCGAAACCCACAGAATGGGGACAAAATTTGGAAAATGGGTTCTCAGCTCTTTCTAACCTAAACGAGTGTGACTGACTCTTCGAGGGCCAAAGTGTAGTACCATCAGTTATAATTGATCAGAATTTATGTAGCTTGCCTGCCCAGAAAGGCAATTGTCATAGCAATGGGATGATGATCAAGCCAGTAGCGACAGTAGCAGGCGAGCCGAGTATCCCGAACTTTACATCTGAAGCGCTAGTTGGCTGTGCGACTGGGGTAGCTAACCTAATCTCTTGGAATTTGGCAGGGCTGTCCTCTAAACTTGATTGTGGGGACTGGCTTGGCTTTGTTACCCTATTCGATGTATGCATATTTCAGGAGACTTGGGCATGTGAACCTGTTTTTGTGCTAGGATACCTGAACTTCTCTGTGCCAGCTGTAAAGGGCCCAAAAGGAAGACCAATGGGGGGGCTCACAATATGGATCCGGCAGTCCCTAAAATTTACAATTAAAAGTATAGAGACTAGCCACAATGATATTCAGTTGATCAGGATAACTACTGACACTCTAGGGTCACTTGACATCTATAACATATATGCTAGGAGTGCTAAGGGTGGTCGATCCGAGGTCTTAACCGCCTTGGATAACTTTCTTGATGTACATTCCAACGTAAACAACATTGTTATAGCAGGCGACCTTAATCGGATGTTTGAGCCTTTGGTTTCGGGAGAGGCCTTCTCTGGAGCTGAAGAGGACTCTCATTGGGGTATTCCTGAGTTACAACTGAAGCCAGTCACACGTTGGACTGAGGACATAATAGCTCTCAATGCAATGTGTCTCGAAAAAAGACTGAGAGCTCTGAATGGAAGAACATTGCGGGATAAAAACGGCTCTATGACTTTTGATAATGGTAGACATAAAAGCAGAATTGACTATGTAATCTGTAGCTTGACATTGTGGCCAACTCTCTGTGATATGGAGGTTGTCGTGAGATCCGAAAGTGACCACAACCCCCTATGCGTGGAGCACAAATGGTGGTCTGCTGGGACAAACTCCACCTGTTCGAATGCTCTTGTTCCACCTCTGATTATCCCAGAAAACAATATGCGCAGGCTCAGATGGGCCACTGTAGCCAACAATCAACAGGTCATTGATACTATCAACTATGAAACTGACCAAGCCATATCAGCTATGGAATTGATTAGTGTCTCTTCTTCTGGTTTGGGGGATGTGATCAATATTCATGACACCCTCTTCACCAAGATCAGGATGCACTTTTTAAAACCTGTTAAGCAAACCGGGGCAATGGCCCGTAAAGGTGCAAGATGGTATAACGCCGAATGCAGGGCAACACGACTTGCCCTTGGTCATGCCATTAAGAAGAGGGAGCCTGTGTCCATCTGCCTTGCCAGAAAGGTTTACAAAGTATGTATAGCAAAAGCCAAGAGAGATTGGGACGAGCAACATTGGTGCAAATTGAAAAAGGCTAGCGAAAGAAAGGACTCCAGAGTGTTCAGGAATATTGTCAAATGGGGCAGTGAGAGAGCAGAAGAATCCCCAAACAACAATGTACCACAAGAGGCTTGGGTAGAATTTTTTAGCTCTCAATATGCTCTTAACACTCAGGCTACAGTTGAGGATAGTTTTATTATGTCTTTTTCACAAGGTAACCTCTTTACCCACAATGAGATTATGTCTGCTATTAACGCAGTAAATAGAGGGCGCGCTCCCGGCTCAGACGGTGTCCCTGCTGATATATTTTTAAATGATAAAGATCGTTGGTGCAAATATATTCATCTGCTTATTAACTTTATTGCTAGGGGAGCTGAGGTCCCTGCTTCATGGAGAGGAGCAGTGATCATCCCTGTGTTTAAAAAGGGCGACCGAGCACAGCCATGTAATTACAGGCCAATTAGCCTAATTGATACTGTGCAAAAAATAGTCGGACGTGTGGTTGTAAACAGGCTCCTTGAATGGGCTGAGGATAACAACATCTTATCACCCTTTCAAGCAGGATTTCGAAGGGCAACAAGTACGGTGGACCAAGTGTTCCGTTTTCAATTGCTACAATGGAAAGACCGTGGTGCTAGGAGGAGGCAGCCTATATGCGGCCTTCGTCGATTTGCGGGCTGCCTTCGACCTGGTGCCGCGGGCCAAATTGTGGCAAGTTTTACAGGGTTTGGGGGTCCCGGAGGAATTACTAACCCTGATAATACGCCTCCACGAGCACAATTTTGCTAAAATCCAGTGGGGCGGCCATGGGATGGTTACAGCTGACTTTCCTGTTGAGCGAGGAGTCAGACAAGGGTGCTCAATGACTTTGTTCATAAACGGCGTTGTCTCCCGTATGGTACCTGTGTCAGTAGATGCTCCCTCTCTTTCGGGTCTAAAAATTCCCATATTAATGTTTGCGGATGACACGCTTATTCTATCTAAAACCCCTAGTGGTTTGCAGTGTGCTCTGTCGATTTTGGAGAACTTTTGTGGGGAACATGGATTAGAGGTGAATGTTACTAAAACTAAACTCATGATTTTTAAGCCGCATCGCAGCTTTAAGTCCAAAATTGTTATGAGCGGTCGGCCACTAGAGTTAGTTAACTCATTTACATATTTGGGTATCCATATTGCAGACAACAACAGGTGGAGTCAGCACCTAAATATTGCTATACTGCGACATAAGCAACTAGCGGGTGCCATTAACTCTGAACACAGGAAGTCCCTGACTAAACCCGTTAAGCCAGCTTTGCTGGTTTACGAAGCTAAGGCAATTGGGTCCGCACTTTATGCTGCGGAGTTGTGGGGCTTTGAAAATTTGAATTCCCTGCAAGCCTCAGAAAATAAATTTTTACGGTTACTCACCGGTACACCTAAAAGTACTCCGTTGTTGCCCCTAAGATATGATCTTGGCAGGAAACAAATTAAGGATTTGGCCAGCTTACGCCCCATTCTGTACTGGCGAAGACTCTGGACTACTCCCGAGCTTTCACATTATGCCGAAGGTTTTATGGATGTCATCAAAGCGGATGGCTTCCATAAAATTAGCTGGCTAAATTAATTGAAAGCAATACTGTTTGAGCTTGGGTTGGGTTCTTTATGGTTGGATCCTGCTGGTGCATCATTTCCCACAAAGATTGTCCTAAAAAATATTTTCTGGGAAAATGTTGCTAACAAGAGTCTGAGCAGATCTAGCATTGGGTCTATGTCTATGTGTTTCCTTGAGGCTAAATTGTATCCTGCTCTAGAGTCATATTGGGATATTATTTCAAAGCCGGGTGACAGGAAGCTCTTATTTCAACTGAGAGCTGGAGCACTCCCTATAAGAGCATTGACTGTTAAATGGGTTGCAGGGGGGAGTGACATCTGCCCTGCCTGTGGAACAGGGAAGGAAACTCGGGGCCACTTTTTGTTTCCCTGTAAAGCCTATTGTGCACCAAGGCGTGTCTGGCTAGCACCTATGTGCAGGAACCTTGGGACCACTTGTAGTTCTGTAGCCCTGCGCATTATATGTTCAAGCTCCCTTACTTGGATTTTGATAGCTACAGCAAAATATACTGGTTGGGCGTGGGCGATCAGACAGAGACTGCTAGTTAGATAACTATTCTCTGTCTGTAATATTCGATTGCTTGAATTTTTTACTATTGCTTTGTAGATCATCAACGTTTTATATCTTTGCAATTTTTAAAAAGGGTATTAATCTTTTTTTAACATTTAATAAGTATTGTAATGAAATTTCCTTTTTTAAATCGAGTGTATTCTATTGATGTAATAGTGCTATGTCATTGTGATTGACTGTAAATTTAATTCTATTTTTATATTCTGTGTGTATTTTGCTTTTATGAGTAATTACTCGAATAAAACACTATTTGAATTTGAATAAGTGATTTCATATTGGAAGTAATTAGATGTTCATAGATCCACCGGAAATAGGGGTATCATTAAAAAAAAAATGGGGGTCCCGGGGTGGTCCCTACCCTACCCACTTATATATTTTTTAAGGTTTATTCCACAACAAGTGACTGAGGTTTGAGTCCTTACATGGCTGCCGCCACATTATTGTTGATGTGGTGGCAGCCTATCAGATCTCATCTGGAGATCCGTCCGCTCTGTGGATATTCCCGTGTCAAATATCTATTTTTTGAACCTTACTCTCTCAAAAAACTACTGAACGGATTTACACCAAATCACAAAAAAGCACTGATTCTGGACAGTGGCAAAATAAAACCTTGCGCAGCCCCTGAGCTCTGGGGGCCCCCTCTGGCACTAGTAGGGCCCTCACCTGAGAGCTCCAGACTGGGTCTGAAGCGTGGTGGGTCCCCTGCTCGTATTTTGCAGGGAGGCCCCTTCAAGTTTCGTTACACCACTGTTTCTGGACCAAGATGTTATGTGGTGTGCTATGTTAAGTCTATTTGTTGAGTGCACTTGTCATCCGTGAGAGTATCCAGGCACTTGAGAAGGTTTGTAGGTTGAGTGAGAGTGGCTGTGAGTCAACCGGAAGAGATTCGTAGGTGGAAGATGATGCTGGTGGTAGCGTTCTGAATGGTTTGGAGTCTCTCTGTGAGGTGGGGTGGGATTTAGGCATAGAGTGTGTTGCCATAGTCCAGCCTGCTTGTGATGAGGGCTTGAGTGATGGTGCATCTGGTGTTGTGGGGTAGCCACTTGAAGATCTTGTGTAGCATTCTTAGGATGAGGAAACAAAAGATGGTAACTGCGTTTTCCTGGGATGTCATGTTGTGTTTGTTGCTCATGATGAGTCCTAGGTTTCGATGTGATTTGTGTGGGTCCTAGTTCCACTGGCCACCAGGAGGAGTCTCAGGGTGAGCTCTTGATCATTACTTCCGTTTTATGTGCTGAGCTTTTTGCATTTCAGGTTCATCTAGTCTGCCACACTGGTCATCCAGTTTATGAAGTTGTTTCTGCTGGGGTTGACATTGTCTGCCAGGGATTGGATAACCTGTGAGTAGTTGGCATAGGATATGGTGTTGATTCTAAGTGCTCCGATGATGCCTGCGAGGGGTGCCATGTAGATGTTGATGAGAATTGGACTAGAGATGATCCTTGTGGGATTCTGCAGATAAGTTTCTTAGGGTCAGTGGTGTATGGTGGGAGCTTGTCCTTCATTGCTCTGCCTGTAAGGAAGGCGGCTATCCACTTTGAGCTGTTCCTTGTATTCCAGAGTGGTGTAGTTTTGAGACAAGAGTGTAGTGAGGGACAGTGTTGAAGGCTGCGAGCAGGATGAGAGCTGCAGTGTCTCTATGGTTAAGGATGGTTCGGATGTCATCGGTGCCCATATTGAAGGAGTTTTCTGTGCTGTGGAAACCTGATTGTGTGCTGTCCAGTAGTTGGTGATGTTCTAGGTGGCTGGAGAGTTGCTTGATGATCACCTTCTCCATGATTTGGTGGGAAAGGGAAGCCGTGAAATGGGTCAGTAGTTGCTGAGCTCACGCCCCACTATGCACATTATTATAAACTGTGATGGCACTTTGGATGGGATTACAGATGTTATAAATGTAGTCAGTAAATATGTCATAAGTGATTTAATATGCAAGGGTAAAAGCAGCGCATGGTGAGGTAGAAAGTTATAGTTACTTTAAGGTACAAATTATAGTTACTTGAGATAACTAAACAGGTGAATTTCAGTGGTTTTGTTAGTTTAAAATGGCATGTTTTATGCAAAATGTTCACCTAACTATAACATTCTTTCAACCTTTGTTTTTTCCAGTGAATTTCTAGGCATTTTTTATTTAAAGTTACATTTTTTTACAGTTCCTATCTATAAGTAACTTGAACCTTTTGCTTTTTTCAGTGAATATATATATATGAATATAGATAAATATATATATATAGATATATATATATATTTTCACTGAATAAACAAAGGTTTAAGTGGCTCTACAGTTAGGAATTGCAATTATATCTTATCTTACATTAAAAAACATAGACATTCACTGACAAGAAAAAGGTTAAAGTAACATTATAGTTAGGTGAAAAATTATGTGACAATGTAACATTTTAAAGTAAAAATAATACTGAAATCCATCAGTTAGAGTTATCTCAAGTAACTATGACTCATGCCCTAAAGTAGCTATAACTTGCATCCCGCCATGCAAACTATAGTCAGATGTTCAGATGTTACAATGATGTCATCACTGGGGTCAAAGAACAAGTCATGAGTGATGTAATATGTGATGTAATTTGCAGTGCCTAGCGAGGTCATGAGCCATAGTTACTTTAGGAATCAAATTATAGTTTAGGGCTCAAATTATATATAGTTTAGGGCTCAAGATAACTATAACTTGTGAATTTCAGTGATTTTTTTAGTTTAAAATGTTATGTTGCCACTGAAATTTTCACCAAACGGTAAAGTTAATTTTAACCTTCGGTCTAGTCAGTTAATTTCTAAGGTTGTTTTTTTAATGTAAAGTAAGATATAATTACAATTCCTGATTATAATGTCACATTAACCTTGGTTTCAGTAAACAACTAGGTTTTTTAAAACATAAAGTAACCTGTTATTACCATATGTAAAGCCAACCCTTTAGCCATGCATGGCATGTGGTGTGGCCAGGTCCTGCGGCTAACCCCTTGTAGGCAGCAAACTCCTGCCACGCATGGCCTTTGGCTGTGTGCAACGTGGAGTTGGCTCCACATTCTGGTCTCTCGTGGGGGTTGGGGTTGGGAGGGGAATGGGTGCAGAGTTTGGCATCTAAACCCCACTGGGTGCATATGGCTGACTATGTGATGTTAAAATATAAATGGTGACATTTGTATTGCTCGTATGGCCTATTACAAAAAAGGTCCCCAACTGATATCCTTTACTACAGCCCAATGCTCCTACCCTGACTTTAAAATTCGCTGGTGCACTGTGATTGTCAACCCCAAAAATTCGTAAAGCTAGGGTTGGAAACCTCTTTTTCTCCTAACTGACCCCTAAATTATAGAATTCCTTATCAGATAGGATTTACAAAAGAGAAAATGAAGAACGTTTTAGGAAGAAGTTGAAAGCATGGCTGTTTGTAAACTAGGCGATTAGAATGAATCCGGGAATATGGTTTAACTGAGGAGTTGTAGTCGGCTCTGCTGTTTATAGCACTGGGATGCCTATTGGGGTAGCCATACGATTTATAAACCGCCTAGAATAGAATTTTAAGTATAGCAAACCTACTGACTTTGTCAGCGGTTCAAAATTACAAAATATAAAAAGTGGGCCTATGGCTTAATAAAAGGGTCAGCATATCAACATATATAAAGTACACCCACTGTCTTTGTCAAAAAATCACCAATTATTTTCATCACATTTATAATAATTCGCACAGTACAATGTTTAAGAAAATTAGATTTTTTTTTTAAATCAAGTCTTTGGGTCTCTTTTTAACAGTTTTCAGGCTTCAAAATGCAGTCACAGAACAGGAGGCTCTGTACTCCAACTAAAGAGCATAGAGCTCTTTAAAAAATGTGGAAATCTCTCATGGGGTCATGGGTTTAAGGACCCAAGAGATTTACTGTTTTTTCTTTCGATTAATTTATTATTATAATTTTGAGTTTTAAAAAGCCCTATCTAGACTCGAAGGTATCCGAGCGCTTTACATATTATTTGATAACGTTTACAAGAGGTACATAAGGGGATTCATAAGAGTAATAGTTCAACTATACAGCATTAAGTGGCTATAAAGTCATTGAAAGACCTGATACAGCTGACCTTCATGATACTCAGAACCAGGGTGAGCAATGTCTTAACAGTTATCATCAACAATGATCAAAAATACTTCGCTAAATGGAGTACAACAGCTACATTTCTGACGTTTGTTGTTGTGACAATGTGTAGAGCAACCTGTACAATACATAAATGTTGCTAGGGGGATGCTGAACTCCCTGCAGGTATAGGGGCACCACCCAGCTCCAAAACGATAAACAAAATGCCCTCATGGGGCATTTTGGGGTGGTTCTTAGCGGCGCAGTGAATAATAAATGAGCTGCTCCTGTAACTCATTTAATATTCACATTTAATGATTTTTTTTGGGTGGCCGGTGCCCACCCGGGGCACCCATCCCTTTTATTATGTTTAGGTCTGCAGGGGGAACCCCAGGGCCCCAGCCGGCTCCCCAGCCAAAGTTCAAGTCAAGTCAAGTCAATAAAACTTTATTCGGCCACATTATGACTATAAAAGTAGATACACTAGTAGCAACCAGTATAAATAAGTAGTAAAAAGCAGGAAATATAAAAAGCTATTAGTTAGCCCTTAAGTACATATGACATAGTGTAATACGAATTGTACAGCCAACCTATTCAAAATTAGAAAATAAAATAAAAGCAATATAATATCACTACCAAAATTAAAAAGTCATCAAATAGGTTGTAGGACATTCAGCATTCAACTCTACTTGCGGTCCATTTTTTTCCTTCTATGTACAGCGCCGGCCAAGAAGCTGGCAACGCTAGCCAAAGTGGGTGGAGCTGGCCACTTTATTATTTTTTAGTGGGTGTCCCGGTACCCACCCCAGGCATCCACAACTTGGATTTAATTGGAGGCCACGGGAGGGTGAGCCCCAGGACCCTCATAATCACAGCCAGTTCTCCTGGCGGGAGTCAGACATTTTTAGGTCGAGCATTCGAGACCTATTGTATATACTTTAGTATATATACTTTAGTATATACATTAGTACATACTTATATGTGTATGTACTTTGTGGGCTCTGGAGATCAGCCCTAGGACTTGTCTGCTTCCGCTTAGGGACTTTTTTTCTGTTCAACTGCTTCTATTTAACTATCTTGATAGAAAACGACCAACAGAGGTCAGTAAAATACAAGAATCACTTTAGCATTCTCTATATTCCAGTCTATGGAAATTGTGTTCCACAAGCACCCGTAGACAATAATATGCTTTTGCAAATCTTGTATTTTCAGTGATATGACCACCGAAGGCCCTGCTTTTATATTAAAAATAGAGCTTTGGACTATACCATTTCCAGCCGAAAGGCAATATTTCTCTCCATGTGTTCCCATACCTGGTGTGTCACGCAGTTTGGTGCTTACTTTCCCTCCATGTTAAAGAACAGTGGCTGTTTCAGCACCCAGGTTAATATGCTGCATAGCTAAATACATATAAGGGCCCAAAGATGAGACCAATTGCATTGCAAATGCTTGTATTAAAGTAGGCATGTGCACTAGTGCCCACATTTTGGTGGAGTATCCCATCCGACTAATCCACCAAGTACCTGACTTCCATCATCTAGTCTGCATGGAGTGAGGGTTCTGTTGTTTCTGTCTCCTAAGGATGCAAACATATATCTAGTGGTGTTTGAAATTCATGTAATTTTTATTTACAAAATTAAGCAAATTTTCAGCAAAATTACGTGTAATTATTTGGTGTTCTAATCCATTATTTTGACCTATATTTTGTCGCAAAATGCATCCGTGCTCCAACTTTTGGCATGTCGATGAATTTAAACAAAATACCACAAACAACAACTGCTTGCATTCAGATGTTCGTGAGTATTACTGCTAATGGCGCATTTCATGGGAACTGATTTCCATGAATTGTGTATAATTACGCAAATAGTGAATTCCAAGAAACACTTGCAACATGAAATGCCTGAAAGCGAAATACGAAGCTTAATTTAAATTTCACCGAGGCCTACATGTCTACCCACTAACGATGTAGAGAGAGACAATTCTTCCAGTGGCTCACCCATTTGATGATGTTGGAAATTTCATGAAGTTTAGGCAGGGGCATTAAATATTGGAAGTCCTACCCAGTAGGGTAAAAATAAATGTAAATGCCAGCATTTGTAAAGCGCACAGCTACCTCCAACGGAAGTGTCCCGGCCCTGTACGTATACCACTATGGAACCCTTCCTGGCTTTTTCCCTGTGAAATGTCCACTCCTGGACACCCCCAAAGTGAAGCCAGGCATCCAGCACTGTTGGGGCCGTTGTGGAGATTAAGCAAGCTATTACCCAGAGTTGCAGAGTGGGACCCATGATTAGAATTGGCACCGAGGCGAGAATTATCAGGTTCGAGGAAATTGAGCCAAAGACCCGCCGAGGTGGGTATTGAACCCTGGCCCCAGGTCAGCCCTCTGCATCAGGGTCTGCCGCTCTAACCATTGAGCCACACTTCTACACTAGAGTCACATATGGTGGCCCAGATCTCAGAACACTAAAATTCCAGCTTGAGGAGGGTTGGAGAATATGAATTAGTTTGCAATCTGTAGGTTGGTACCTCTAGCACAGAATCAGAACTAATTGCAGCGCAATGCAAGAGAGAGGGAGTCCTGAGCCAGTTATGCAGCGCTTCAAAGGAATAGAAATCCGATCTTGTGTCTTACAAACCCTTATCATATACCATCAGCTGATTTAACCAGCCATATCCTTCATATCCCTTCAAAAGATGCCCTTTCCATTGAAAGCGTGAGCATTACTGTGGTTTGGCAAACAGCATTGTATTTACAATGCAATGGAGGTCGAATATCTATTCTGCTAAGAGGCCATTACAGATGACAATGGTGAGAATAGGAAATGCAGGAACATTAGGCCTGGGCAAAATTTAAATAACACCCTCACAATTCGCATAGTTTTTGGAATTTCACGTTGTGCTTCTTTCACGAATTACACCGTAATGCTGCTTTGCATAATTAAATGCCATTCGCTGTAAAAATTTGCCAAGAATGCATGCGTGCAATAGAACGCAAGTGGATGTTGTTCTCGGTGCTTTGTACAAATGCACCCCTTCACAATAGATAGATATGACAGGTTTGCATTACAAGTAATTCTGTATAATTTTGCGCAATTTGCTGAAATTTCAAGCAATTATGCAAAAGCAAATGATGTGAATTTTGCACTGCTCTAAGGAAGACCCCTTGTCCTAACAGATGGGCTTTCCATGAATAAGGTGCAATGCATGATTCCATAGCGGCTGTGAAATGAAGGTATCTACACCTCATCAGTAATTTGTACATTGAAGACCATAGGACTAATTCACAAAAGCATCTACGAGTACTACTGAAGTATTCACTTACGTACTCTTACATGTCCAGTGCACCAATTCTCCATTTATAAAAGTGAAAAAAGACACAGTCCTTTCTACTTGTGGTAATTGTAAAGGAGTATTCCCTTATATTCCCCTTTCACTTCCATTTTAGATTTTTTTTTTGCCAATTCTCAAAAGCTTTTCATTGTTCGTAAAAGAGTACTACAGGGCACTACATTACGTTCTCCAAAATGCCTTTCTGAATAGGCCCAAAGGTACCAAACATAAAATGTAGGACTAAATTAAGAGAATGTGGAGGATCACACAAATTTATAAAGCAAGTTAAGTCCCTACCAATCTCCCAGCCAGTGTTGTTTAAGAGTCATCCACAAGATTTTGAATTAATGAGTATTCACACAAAGAACATTGAAAGCGTACATTTAAAGACATATACACCAAAGTGTGTGAATACTGATATTTGTGCAAAAAAATCAAAACTTGGGTGCTCATGTACTAATATTTCAAATAATAAACTGTAAATTGCGAATAATAATTCACTATTTGCGATTTCATACTTCAAATGCACTAAAATATATTCTGCAGATTTGACTGTGTTATTAGGGTTGGTTCACAAAATAGTGAATCTCAGTGAGTAGTAATTTGACCTACCTCATTAATATGCATTAGGAACATTGCAAATTGCGACCCACTATGTTTGACTCGTATCACAGGCATGGTGACCTGCTGGTGTCAGCAGACCACCATGGATGTGATTGCTTTTAAATAAATCAACCTTTTTTTATTTTTTTGCAGTGCAGGCCATTTTCCTGTTTGGAAACAGGATTTATTTAAAAAAGGAAAATGAAAACTTCTACAGGCATATTTTAGTCGCAAGAAGTGGTGCCAAATTGCCCCCTCCACATTTGGAAATGGCTCACCCCCTCCTTTGAGGTGGTGGTAAAATATTAATGTTTTGCGACTGTACAATTTATGAGTACAGGTTGGGCGAAAGACTTAAGCTTTCCATACATAGATTTACTACCAAATCGTTGGTTAAGAATAGAAGTACTTAAGTTAAGAATAGGTATTAACCCGGTTATTATAAATAGTGCAATAAAAGCAGTTTTAATGCATCCTGATGGCAAATGTGTCTGTAAGATAGGAACGAAATGTAATATTTTGCATATTTTATTGGATTGTTATATATTTTTAAACTTACGTAAACAGTTCCTTCGCCTGATATTTTTAAAATATGATGTTAAGGAGCGTTCACAAGCATGGGAGCTGTTGGTTATCATGGAAATATTAGATATTGCGATAGCTATCAGGAGATTTATACAGGGCGTTTATAAGTTCCCCGGCTGGCTGGAGGCTTAAAGCAGCCAATAGCTTTATAATCCGAAATGAATTTTATGTTTTAAATTGTTTTAAACTAAGTTTTTAGGATAATATGACTTTTATTGTTAAGAATATGAAGTTGTGATATGTTGTTTTTATAAGACAAAGTATGAACAGTGGTTTATAGATCAATGGTCTAAATAAACTTAAATTTTTGACTTGACTTGACTGGATTTTGGTTGCACAGCATTAATGCATTGCTTAAGTAAGTGGTATTTGATAGGTTGCTTGCACTGTTCAGTCTTAGTTGGCAGGGTATGCCCAGACGTGGATCCCTTGCTCACTTTGACACTGGATTCAAGCTAGCCTGGCTGATGAGGGGTGTTACCCCGAAACCGGTCCCAGGTCGCTTGTTTCCGGTCCAGGGAAGACCTGGCATCATTGTGTTTGCATTGAAGGGACATCTTCAACGCGCATCTTCCAAATGCCGATTCCTTGTGGTTTTCTACAGCCATTTAAGAAATCAGAAAAGCTTTTCTGAATCGTTAATTGGGTTTAGTACATTTCAAAAAGTGTTTTAGCGGTTGCAACCCCTCTGAGGGTTCACGAATATTGCAACACTGTGTACATAAGGCCCTTGGTGTTGATTTGCAGTGATGTCAATGAAACCATTATTCACACATAGATGTGGCACTCTACTGCACTATTTCGGCCCGAATACACTTGTCATACCTCTAAGATGCCATTAGTAAATTAGGCACAGGGTCAATTCCAATCCTGCAGTGGGGCACATGTCAAGCATGTGTGCTGCTCTACCTCTATATTCCACCCCCATCTACAATAATCTAGAGGATGTGTGGTTTAAATCCTATCATCACTTATGTGTATTGCTCCATTCTTGGACAGAGGCCTTCTGCTGTGTGTGGACATTTGTTCAGAGTATAAGCCACCAGGGAATATGCAGAAGGGCTGCACTCAGAGAAATTGGGATGGGGCTGCCAATACAGCATTTTGCTGCCCTGACAACTAACTCTTTATTAAGTGTAGGTTACCTACACCAGGGTAGTATGTTTCTGGGCGTGTAGTCTAGATTCTCCCCATAAAGTAAGGGCACTTCTAGTTGGAAATTGTGAATTTCTGTGTTGTTTAAGATGTTCTTGGTGGAATGTTTGCTGGAACAGCTAAGGCCTGCTTGCTTATAAGCCAAGTGGTCTAGCCAGTGTAGCTGACAGTACATGTTGTTCAGTCATTTAGACAAATAAACAATCAGGAACTACTTTTTATTAAGAATCATTGGCTTTGGTTCCCAGTGGTTCTTGGCAGGTAGCTGCTGGAAAGCGTTTCTTGATCCTGTTGATTTCACGCTGTGTTTCATCAGACTACACATTAATTCATCTTCCTCCACCCCTGCCCCTCCCTTGACTGTTATCAAACGCAAACAGAAAGTTATGAAGTGAGTCATAACAGGGCACATCTCAGAAGAATGTGATCCCTCAAAGGTCAGCCGTTCTTGCTCGTCAGTTGTTGACATTTAAGCATTTATTCCAGACGTTGCTGATAGTGTTGTCTGAGATAATGGGGCGAAGATTGCTCTGTCGGCATGCAATTATATATATAATGAGATGCAAAAATGCAAATGGGGTGCTGCGTGCCAGTTCTTCGGTGCTCCTTTTGTCAGGATTGCCGGCACCGGGAGACTTTGATGGATACTGTGTCAGTGCGTGGAATGAGAGCGGGGCTATCTCTTAAGCAAGCGCCCAGAAACATGATATCTCAAGATGCTAATTAGACGCAACCTTTGAAGAAGAAAAATCTAGGGGTCATGTATGCTGTTTGCAAATTCTGAAAATGCTATTGGACTAATTGTGGCAATATCACTTTTTTGTAGAGGTATAGATTAGAATACAGTAGTTTCAGGCGTGGGCTTTAATGATTAATTCATTGTCAATGAAAAGCCGGCATTGACCTGTTGAACTGATATATTTTCTCTGACATGAGTGACACACTTATAAGAGAAAGGTCATAACAAATGTTTAAGTTATTTTAATAAACATTTGAAATTTGCAAAGATGTGAAAAATCACATGGACAATATTCACAATTATAGTGCCGGAACTTTGTGTAAGTGCCCACGAACCCTTCTTTACAAGGGACAAACTGCTTCTTCATCTGTCGTGAGAATTTTAGATTAAATGGGTGCATATTTCCACTTCTCCCCCCCCCCCCGCCATACCCGAGTTTAAAGGCAAGTTTGAAGGTAAAGGTGGGTATAGTGGTAGCTCTTCCTCATTCTCGACCTAAGAACTGATCCCTTCTCACTTCACTGTCAATTAACTGCCTGCCTGTCAAGAAAAAGGTCAAACACAAAATACTCTGGGCCTCATTTATGAGAAATGACGCATCACTGCGTGAAAGCAGCGATGCGTCACTTCTCAGTGCGTACTCCTTGTGTCATGATTGATGCGTCATATTTATAATATGACGCATCATGTCGCAAGGAGTTACAGATACGTCAGTATTTCTGACGTATCTGTAGGCGCAAAAGTGACGCATTGCTGGAGTGTGTCACAAAAGTGACGCAACTCCGGCAATGTGTACTTTCACATGGGCAAGTCCCATGTTGTTAGTGCCTGCGTTAGTCTTACGCCTGCCATGAAGCAGGCGTAAGATTTTGACTAATTAGCGGCCAAGAAATGGCGCAGTGAAATCTTATCGATTTCACTGCGTCACTTCCATGACCCTTTCTTGCGTCAAAACGCCCCCCTTGCATACATTATACCTGGTGCAGGTATAATGTGGCGCAGTGTTTTACAAAGTGACGCATCTACCTTGATGCGTCACTTTGTAAATATGGCGCAACAAGGCACATTTTTTACGCCACTGGTGCGTCACAAAAAGTGACGCAGCGTAAAATTGACGCACAGCCTCATAAATGAGGCCCCCTGTCTTGTACATGAGCCGCTGCACGGGTGTGCAGCAGAATCCTTTTGAGGTGGATTTTTGGTAACTTACCGATCGACGACACACCTAAGTCTTGCCCATATTTTTTCTTGCAGAGCCGTGGCTCGCCTCTGCTCTCACAAGGCTGAAAAGTCTGGGACACCTTACTTTTATTTCTCAGCCTCTATGCACTCTTCACTATGCAACATAAGTGTCGGCAGTCAGACTCAGCTTTTCCGCTAAGCACATAGATCATTTTTTTAACAACCACTCTTACTCTGTGCACCCATTTTGTCTTGACCCATAGCTCTGTTAACAATCCAAAGCATCTGACTGTGCTAACACAAAACAAAAATGATTACTTTATTTAAGTGTGAAATGTGAATGCTTACCCAGAGGTAGGACTTCACTCGACACTTTTACATGGCTTCAAACCAGCTTTCCTTTTTTAAGAAACAATATGACCCACACAATGTTGAGTGTGAGCTCACAAGTAAGAAGACCGAAGACTTCAAATTAGATTACTGTAAAAGGTTTAATGGTTAACGCCTCAGTCTCATCAAACAGTTTTCTAACAGTTAGTGATTCCAGTTTTCAGCATTTTGGAACATATGTGCACAAGGTATGGGAAGGAACCAAGGAGAATAGGACGGGGAAGTGCTATTGTACTGATGGAAGATACCACACATCTTCCTATTTACAGAAATGAAAAATCAAACTTCATAACTTAAAGCAAACTTAATAGAAATGCACATCATAATATAAGAACAACCAAAATACCAAGTTGACTAACAACACATATTTGTAAGCGCAGTCACTACTCGGTGTGTCAATAGGATCCATAGCCCCATCGCTACACAACAATCCTATGCTTGACAACTCTTCCTAAATTTCAGATTCTCCCATCTTGGGTCTTGACCACACTGCAGAATAATTTCACAACCTTCATAGGTGCATATCACCCACTCTCATGTCAATTACACCTGTGCTTTTCTTTTTAGTGTTCTCTTCCTTTTTCTCTTTCTTTTGCAGGGTTAATTCTCTGTGTGTCCAGGCATCTCCGGTATCTACACGTACACAGAATTTCTGCCATTTCATCCACCCCCGGTGGAGTTTAGTGTTGAGATTTAGTCCCTAAACAACTCTAACAGTGGGGCATATTACCAAGCAATAGCGATAATTATCGCTATGCATGGTTAGCGGCTAAAATTATCTCGCCGTGCTCCGACGATTTTTACCGCTGAGATACCTTGATATTATCAAGGTTTATCTCAAAAGCAGTAAAAATCCTGTGAAATGCATGAATATCGCTGAAAAATCAGCGATATTCATGCATTATCGTGACAATGCTCTTAGCCATGTTATCCCCCCTCCATAGGATAACATGGCTAAGAACTGCTCTGGGCAGGCGTTATCTTTTGGAGATATTCGCGCTTAGCGCGAATATTTCCAAAAGTAAGGCTTTGTTGATAATTGGAGATAGCGCTATTAGCAACTGTTTCCAGTCGCTGACATCTTGGCACGCCCACTTTGCATGTCATTATCTCCTACTAGCTGTCGCTAACTGGTGTTAGCGATAGCTAGGTAATAGGGCGATAAAATTATCGCCGCTTTAGGGGGAAAAAGTCCCGCTAAGGCGGCGATAATGGCCCTTGGTAATATGCCCCAGTGTTTTTTCTGTTACTTGCTCTGTGGGCAGCCTGAATGCAGCTAAACATCCTACACCTCATCTCTCCAATTTAAATCATTGCTTGTGGCCAATCGTATATCTGCTTTGAGTGTTTTGTTAAACCACTCTACTACCTTTGGTTTCTGGATGATATAGAGCACACTTACGATGTTCAGTCCCTTTGTTGCCCAGATCATTTTTGCATTTCTTTGAAGCAGAACTAGATCCCATTGTCATTTAGGATCAAGTTGGGGAATCCCTCTCTCCCAACCAATGTATCTAAACATTTCATGACACTGTTAGTACTGATATTTGCAACACATTTATTCTCCAGCTATAAAAGTTTGGGTAAATGTTTGAGGTAGGGGGGAGGGCAAGAAAGCCTACTCAAGCAGCAACCACAATCCTTGTCAGGGTGAAGCCACAAGCAAACCCTAAATTAACCTGTGCTCAGCCCTTAGGTAGCTTGGCAGAGGCACTGTGTAAAATATTTGTGCAACATTTCAAACAGTAACACAGTGAAAACACACAGCAAAAGGATCCCAAACCAGAATTTAGAAAAAAGATGGATTTTTTGATAAATATAGCAAGACCAAAATGACAGAAATCCAATAAGTAGAACTGGAGATATGCAGGTTTTAAGATTTCAGTTAAAATAGCGCCAAAAAGAACAAAGGGGCAACTGTGAATATCTGGTCGCACTGGACCATGACAAAGTCACAAATTCAACCCGACCACAATGGGGCACAAGCCAGCTCAGTGACCCAGTTAAGCCCACTAAACAAAAGAACTTTAAATCCTTGTTTATGGGGCTTTTTGAGTGTCTGTGTCACGCACCCCAAGTGATGTGTCGATTCTGGGATCAGATGAGGCTGCGGTGTGAGGGCCTGTGCCGACACAAAGGATGCGCCACACGTTGGTTCTGAGGAGCTGTGGGTCTCTGAGGCAGAGTCCAGCATCATTGAGGCTCCCATTGACAAGGGATGAGAGGGCCAGCGCCAGGGTGCGCCGCGCAGCAGCAGTTCTGATGAGGCCACGGGCTGTGACATTGTATGGGTCTTTCTAACAGAGCCAACCCACACAGCAGCGACGATGCATCAGCTCTGCTGGATGTTGTGCCATGCAGCAGAGGAGGTGTATCGTTCCACTGGACCTCCAGAGGTTGTCAGAGCTCCTTAGGCGCACTTACAGGGGTCCAAGAGTGGGGTGGCACCACTTGGCAGGGTAGACTCATAGATGGCAGGGTCCGTGCTGGGCTAAAGGTTGTTGGAGCCTTCTGTTTCTGAGGCTCAAGTTAGGAAATCAGCCAACTAGCCCTTGGAGTCACAGAGGAGACACAGGTTCAACAGATTCAGGTCCGGTCCTTATCACCCAGTGAAAAGGGCAATAGGCAGCAGGTCAGCACAGCATGCCAGCAGACCTTCAGAGCAGTAGTCTAGCAGATTGTCAGTCGTTTCAGCAGCACAACAGTCCTTCTTCCTGGCAGAGTATCCACAGGTACAGAAGTGTGCGAAAGAGGTGCTGTCTGAGGTTCAATATTTATACCTGGTGCCCTTCCTCTGGATGGTGGGAGTAGCTTCTAAAGAATTCCCTTTGTAGTCACCTGGCATCCTGCCTTCCTTGAATTAGCTCCCGATTAACTACAGGGGTATGGAGACCTTTGTGTGGAGGCAGGACATTATTCATGTAAAAGGAGGGCTGTGCCCAGTTCCACCCTCCCGTCTTGCCAGTGATGGCCCATCCAGGTACACGTAAGCACTCTATTGTTTGTGGCTGTCTAGGAGGTATACACAAAGTCCAACTACACTAGGTCATGTGACCCAGAGACAGGCTGCAGGCATCAAAAAGCTAAGGTAGGAAAACACCAACTCTCTAAAAGTGGCATTTTCAAAAAATGTATTCAAAATCCGACTTTACCATAAGATAGGCATTTTCATTACAATTCCAAAGACACTATAAGAACTAGTCTCCTGTTAACATTTGGTAAATCTCATCTAGGTTATGTGTAGCCTTACCACCCTGCAAGGGCGACACAAAAGTTTGATAAATAATGCCCTCAATGCCTGAAGGAGACTATAAGGTCTGTATGCCCAAAGACCTGGCATCCAGTCATGCGGTGGGAGATGACATAGATACATTGTTTTCTACTTATGAGGTGACACTGAGAGTATACAATATCCTAGAGGAGCACTGGGGTGGGGTAAGCATATGCCTCCAGTGGGGAGGGACACACTTTTTTTCCCTTGAATCTGTTTATTGGTTTTTCAGGTTATTGGCAAGGCTTGTAAACAACAAGACACATCATAGTAACATTGGAAGGGACACACTTCTTACTCAAGAAGTAGAGGAGTAAACCAGGAATATCCCTTGAAGGCCATTCTTCTAGCTAAATTTGGACTGACCCTGAGAAGTACCACCAGAGATTCAGGGACAGACACAAACACCCAAATCTATCTTGGGTGGATTTCTTGAACTATTCAACAAGGCACTGAATGGCTGGGTGAGAAGCAGCAAGATTGTTATGATGTGGTCACATCCTGATGTTTGCATGTGTTTTGTTTGAATGATTCTGTCTTAGATTGTAAGGTGGAGGGTATTCCATTGCGGTCAGTTGCTGATGACACCTTGGGGAGGACTGACGCCAGGTTGTCTACAAAAAGCCTAACTGAAAATACACAGCAATGGTGTAACATCAGTGCTTTCCTCCACAACATTTTGGTGACTAATTAGATTTTGTGGTGGAGGAGGATTGCAGCTGAATTGGATTAGCACAGCGTAGTCAGTCCTATCTGATGGGAATAACACACCTGTGAAACTGGCACAGATGAGATGGTCGGACTGTGACCATTGGATTTGGACGAAGAGGTGTGGATAACCTCATGGTTCAAAGTGCTGTGGTTTCAATGTTTTTGAACCCATCCTTACCATCTCTCATGGTTGGGGCTTTTGCGTGAAGGTGAAACAGACATTTCAACGGTCGCATCTTGAAACCCCTGCGCGAATGATTCTAGTGCGCACTGTGCACTTGAGATTTCAAAGGCCGTAACTTAGACTTCCTGAGTGAGAAATCCTGCTGCACATTGTGCACCACGAGCAGTGACGCACACCCTGCAGTCACATCATTTAATATGCTCACGTCATACATGTCATAAAGGAAACTTGACTGCAACGCAAACAATATGAGACTATTGTGTCACTGGCTCCACATCCCAACTGGAACGTTCCTCTTCAAGCTGACAGGGAAGCTGATGCAGATGACTCTTCGGAGCACAAGTAATATAGGATTTTCCTGTGCTATTTACAAGCAACAGCAGTGAGGGGGTGAAGATCTGCCCATACACGCCTGATTTGGCAAAACCATATTAGGCTGCAGATTGAAGTGAGGGAAATGCTCCATGGAGTGATGAAGGGCATTCCATTGTAGAACTCTCAGGAGCAGTTTTTTTATTTTTTTATTTTGTTTTTGTTTCCTTTCCTTGCATCTTGCTTTACAGTTGGTTACTGAAATTTGACTACGGTTAACAACATTATTACCCCACCATTTGTTTTGACTCAGCCAGGGGCTCCATCGATACCTTGGGAGGATTGGGTAGAGATGATGGAGAATTACATAATAGCACTAGACGGTCATGATTTTTCAGCTTTCCAGGAAAAAGGCATTTCTTTTGAGTGCGTTGGGTAATGAGGGGCAAAGGATCTTTAAGTACTTGCCTGTTGATGTAGGACCTAACGGTCAACCCATTACCAATGTATATAAGTAAGCTGTTAAATGACTAGAGAACATATTTGCCAAGGAACTCAATCTAGTCATGGTGTGGTACAAGTTTTATACACACCCTCAGGCTGAGCATGAAACAATTGATGAATTTGCAGCAATATTGAGGGAGCTCTCAATTCAATTTCGATTTGGTACCATGAATGATGAGTTAATACATGGCCAGCTCATCATGCAGTGCAAGGACAAGAAGATTCAGGAGAGGCTGTGGGCAGCAAAGGATCAATCTCTTAAGGAAGCAATAGATATGGCAAAAGTCATTGAGGAATCTCAAAGAAGCATGAAGGAACTCAACAGAAAAGAGAGAGGGAGTGACATTTCTGTTGTCAATGAAAGCAGCCTGGAGAATGTAGTGGATGTGGTTTGTGTGGTAACGAGGAGAGATAGCCAGGGAGCATCAGTACCTAAGATTAAAGGTAAAAGCAAGGAATGCTTTAGGAGGCTGCAGATTCAAAAAGTTGTTTCGCTATCAATGAGGAGTGTAGGACGTTTGAACACAGAGGACACGATGCATGAATGTGCAGAGACAACAGTACGTGGGGTAAGGTAAGTAAATCCAATGCGGTAGTCAGAGGAGCTCTTTTTTAGTCTGGCCCATAATGTGTCATCTGGGTCACCTTTAGACACCCCTTCCGCAAAGGATCTGGAAGTAATATGGGCCAGAGCTGTTCCCCTAGATGCATCAGATCTGTCGCCAATCTCTTGAGGAAGGCATAGTGCCGGAAGCATGGAAGCAGGCAGTGGTTACCCCCCTGCTTAAAAAGCCTTCGCTGGACCCTACTATTCCGGCGCACTTCAGACCCATATCCCTCCTGCCCTACCCGATAAAAATCGTGGAAAAGGTGGTCAGTAGGTCCCTGTCAGGATATCTGGAAGACAACTGCCTATTGGACAGGGACCAATTTGGGTTCCGCCCAGGCCACGGAACAGAAACTGCATTGGCAACCATGTTGGACACCCTTCGAATGCGTGCCGACAATGGCAACTCCTCAGTCCTGGTGCTGTTGGACATGTCGGCCGCATTCGACACGGTTAGCCATGCAGTTCTGCTAAGTAGGCTGGAAAAACTGGGCGTGAAGGGCAAGGCCCTGAGGTGGATACAATCCTACCTGACAGGTAGACAACAGGTGGTGACCCTAGCACCTTTTTCATCTCCCAAGTCCCTGGTCAGTCATGGAGTACCTCAGGGCTCCTCGATCAGCCCTATTCTTTTTAATCTTTATCTGCAGCCCCTGATCCCCATGATTAAATCCTATGGTATAGATTTGATAAATTACGCCGACAACACCCAGCTGGTGTTCTCCTTAGAAGGAAGACAGGCGGTGACCATGGAGACCTTTCAGAACTGCATGAGCAGGGTCTCCAGGTGGCTGACAATAAACTCCCTTCAATTTAATGAGGGGAAGACAGAGGTAGTTTACTGCTCGTCAGCCAAACGGAGTCAACAACCTTCCCAAGAGATCAGGCTTGCGCCGGAGCTGATCCTTGCATCCCAGTCAAGACCGTGCGCAATCTAGGGGTACTGTTTGATGCGGATCTCCAAATGACCTCTCAGACCAATAAAACCATCAGTGTCTGCTTTGGACTGCTGAAAGCGCTTAGACAGATCTTTCCCCTTCTGCCTGATGAGTCTAGACCGCTAGTGGTTAGGAGTGTGATCCTGGCCAGACTGGACTACTGTAATTCCTTATATCTAGGGGCCCCCTTATACATCTTACAGGGGCTCCAGAGGGTCCAGTCTATAGCGGCCAAGATGGCACTTAAAAGACCTCGCAGTTCCTCCACTACGTTGGCGCTCAGAGACCTACACTGGTTGTCAATTGGGAGTAGAGTCGCTTTTAAGTCCCTATGTATTGTGTACAGAGCCCTGCACAACACGGGACCTATCCCTTTACAGGAAAGGCTCACCTGGTATAAGCCCTCCAGGTCCCTGCGCTCCTCTAGCCAGGGTTTGGCAGCAACTACCAGGATTAGGAGATCGAGGATGGGAGGCAGAGCCTTCTGCACTTCTGCATCCAGGCTGTGGAATGAGCTTCCCCAGAACATCAGGCAAATTGACACCCTACTGGGATTCAGAAAGAGCCTGAAAACATGGCTGTTCGCCAAAGTCTAACCCCCGTGATTCTATCTATTAGCTCCGGTGGCTGTTTTATATGTCATGACAGCTAGTGTATTGTTGTACCATCTGACTACTTCATGTTTGGGCGCCAGGATACCCGTAGGGTGACAGTTGCGCGTTACAAATAATAAATACAATACAATACAATACATGGAGGAGATGAAAAAAAATGTGTCTATGGTGATAAAGTGTTGGTGGTGTGTGAAGTTGATGGAAACATGCAAGTGGCTGTGGATGATGTCAAGAGGTTGCTGAGACCCTTAGCAAAGTTTAAAGTGTGTGGGAAGGAAGTGGAACTTATGGTGGATTCTGGATCTATGTATCCCATAATTCCCAAGAAATTGTTCAATGCTGTATGGAGTAGTGCTACATAGTTGGCAAAGGATATCAATCCCTCAGGGTACCAAGGGGAGCCCATTGACATTGTGGGATACATGGAGGGGGTTATCCAATTTGGAATGCGATGCACAACAGGCAAGGTATATGTGTCAGGGGATGGTCCACCAATTTAGGGGTGTATGCATCAATTCGACCTCAACATAATGATTAATTCCAGAGCTGCAAATCAAATTATGGTGGTGCAAGATGTGCAGTTGGATGATGTATTGAAGGGAGAAGAGAAGGTACTTGGGAAGTCCGTGGAGTGTTTGATAAAATATGTGCACAAGATCATCTTAAAGGAAAATGCTGTGCCCATGCAGCATAAACTTCAGAGAGTACCTTTGTCTGTGAGGGAAGGTGTCAAAGAGCTCCTCAGAGGGGGGGGTGGCCTGGTGGTCCAAACATGGCGGACGCATCTTAAGGTAGCTCCCGTGGCCCTACAAAATCCTATGTTAATCCAGCTGCTTTGCCATGCCTATTTCCATAGTGCACCTTCTACGGCTCTTTGTGATACCACGCGGCCACCTGCGCATCCCTCAGAGACACTTATCAGTGCTTGTTACATGGCCCGTGACCCTGAGCAGACTGGGGCCCGGTGCGCCAGCCTTGATGTGGGCGATGCGCTATAGTGAGCGATGCACCGCTGAGTGGGCCATGGCATGCCCCAGAGACAATCAAGACTGCTCTCTGCCCAGGTAAGGGGAGTCAACCATCCAGCGGTGTTGCGGCGCACAGCGAGACTGGAGGCGCAACATCTTGTTGTCCCCATTGGCGCCTTGGCCTGGGTCTCGGTGGCCATTTCAGGCCGCAGTGTGGGCATGGTCTGGCCGCTTTGGGGCCTAATAACGGTAAGTGAGAGGAGTGATCCCCCTGGCCATGGTCTCCCTGTGGGGAACTTTGTTGGTGCTGGAGTCCCTGCCTGGTGAGACCTGCGGTTGGCTGGTGACACTGACAGCCGGACCAGAGTTGCAGAGCCCTCCAGGCCCTGGGTCCCGCGCTGCTGGGAGTTTGTGGCTATACTGCTGAACTTATTGTGGCACATCCCTGGTGGGGGAGTCCCCGGGGCCTGATTTGTGAGGACCTGTGAGGCCTGTCCATGACCGTGCTGATGCGGGACCGGGGTGAGTGCTCTCTGTCCCCTGCCTCCACCCTCCAGTGCAGCCCTGATAACATTTAGTGGGGTGCGGGGACCTGTGCTGCTGTGGCAGGGTGCCCTTGCCTGTCCTAGGGTTATTAGTGGGTAGATGCCCTCTCGTGGAGGCGGCCAGGGTAGGTCTCAGTGTGGCTTGTGGGTGTAGTGCCCTCCCCTTACTGTCGCTCCCGGCCAACCCTCCTGCGTGATCCAGCTAGCATCATAAGCTCCACGACTTCCTTGAAGCACTGGGGTGCCCTTAGACATACGCCTCATACGTATCCAGACAAAATGGTAAAGGATAAATTGCCCGGCGCCCCTCAAAACAATGCACAATAGATAAATTCACTGGCACTGTGGCCCAGCTGTTCGACCCTGGGAACTTGACGACACCTATACCTGATAATGCAGCATTTCTCACGGCAATCACACAATTCAGAAACATGCTGGAGGTTAAGATCAGCGCTGTTAGGTAGGAAGTTATGCTTCTCCGGCAAGACCTCCGAAACGCGGTGCAGCGTATTACCGAATCTGAATGTCGAATGTCAACAGTGGAAGACACAATAACAACCCTCCAAAAGAAAGTTTTCACTCTAGAGACACTCACGAAAGGCTTAGCAACGCGTGAAGAGAATGCAAAGGGACATGCCCGAAGGAACAACCTCCGCTTTGTGGGATTTACTGAAGGTTACAAGAGTAACAATATGAAGGACTTCCTTACCAAATGGCTTATAGACTGGCTTCCAGCTAACTTAATGTCTCCATGCTTCATAATCGAATGTGCGCACTGGGCTCTATTGCAGAAACCACCACCTGGCGCTCATCCTCGACCAATTATTGCTATATTTCTGAACTATAAGGATATGTCATCTTACAGCAGGCCAGGATGAAGGAAACCCTTACCTACACCTCCCACCACATTATGATTTTCCCAGACAACACTCAAATGGTTCAACAGTGCCAACAGTCTTTTGCCGAAGCTAAGACCCGCTTACGGGGCTTGAATATCCAATATCCAGTATTCCCTGCCTTTCACAGCCAGCTTGAGGCTGTACTATCAATCACGGATGGATGGGTGAAAGGACATGTGAGGTGACGGTGGTCCCAGATGGGTTTAATTATCTTGGGGTGTTCCTGTCGGCTTCTCAGCCTATTTCATGGGATAGAAATCTAGCCCCACTATGGGCACAAGTCAAGGAAGAGGTGCATTCTTGGTCGCACTTACCACTATCCCTGTTTGGCAGATCTGCCATCTTTAAGATGATTTTTCTACCTCACCTCCTCTACCAACTTCAAAATCACCCTTACTCAATACTACCCACCTGGTTTAGACAACTAAATGCAATTGTTGGGCATTTCCTTTGGGGTGGTGGCTCAGCACGTGTGGCTCTAAGAATGTGTTTCCAATCTACATACTGTGGAGGTATTGTGACTCCAGATGTTCAGGCATACCATGCCGCTTCACATCTTCTTATTCTTAATGACTGGTGGTATGGTGACAGAGGAGATCCAGTGTATGCGGCCGAACGCTCGTTACTGGACATTACGTCATTACAAATGATCTTATATTCGGGGATGATGCTTAAAACGCTACCACCCACAACCAGGATGGTCTTCGTGACATGGCAGCAAGTGCTGTATAGGATGGGGGGGTGGGGTAGATTAAGGAAGGAGGCCCTTCTTTGGCATAAAGGCCTATGACCACAGATATCCATGCTGTCTGGATTTGCAGGCTGGGAGGCCATTGGTATCTATACAATTTGGGAGGTCCTACATGGTCGGAGCCTAGAATCCTACCAGCAGCTCAAAACTGAATTTGACATGCCCCACTCACAGTTTTACAGATACCTTCAATTCCGTCATGCATTCTCCCCCTATATAGCACACCAAGAAGACATACCCGACTTCAACCCCATTGAGGCCAAAATCTTTATGGGGGAATTGGGTGACCACAAAATTACTGCAATATACCGTACACTTGTGACCAATAGCCCCACTACACTCAACACCTCACTAGACGCCTGGCAAAAAGATCTCGGTCCTATAGATGACGATGATTGGGCCAAGGCACTGGAGTACCAGCACAGCGCGGCCATCCCGGCACGCCTCCGCCTTATACAATTCAAATATCGCCACCAGGTTTATTTCACTAGACACAGGCTTTGGTGGATGGGACTGATCGTCTTCTCCCATTGCCTACACTGTGGTGTCACAGAGGAAGCTCTCATACACACCATCTGCCAATGCGTGGCATTATCGAGGTTTTGGCGAGGGGTGATAACTGGCCTCTCTGAAGTTCTGAGATGGGATATTCCACAATCAACGTGCTTGGCTATGCTAAATATCGCAGAGGGGATAGGGAGCAATAGGTATAAGCGCCATTTATTATTTATTGGACTCACACTGGCGAAGTAAGATATTGCCAGGGCATGGAAGGATGTGTCCTCCCCATCGGTGGAGGTTCGGAAGAGGAGTCTCTACTTCTCTGTGGGGCTGGAAATACAAATCTTCAAGGTGAGGGGGTGCCCCCAGAAACAACCTAAGATATGGAAGAGGTGGGCAGACTATCGGGGACTCAACATAGAGCCCATTCCCCCTGCATCAAATATTGAGGAATTGGCATGTTGATCAGATGATGAGCAACAGATTAGATCATAACTATGCACCTGTTCGACCTGGGTGGCTGGGAACTACTTGCATCAGACTACATATTGGGACTATGCCACTGTTGTTCATTGTTTGGGTTCTAACTCAGATATCCTTAACTGTTATATTCTTATATTTGGATACTGCAATTGTTGACACTAACACTACTATGTCTACTGTAATATCGGTAATTCTGGATACACCGGGCAGATTTGTCTGTTGACTATTACGTTTTGTTATGCAAAAAAAAGAGCTGTTCAGTGATATGCTTAAGGAGGGCATTATTAAACCAATAGCATTTTTGCAGTGGGTTTCTCCAGTGGCATTCACCTAAAAATCAGATGGTTGTTTGAGGTTCTGTGTTGACTTGAGATCCCTTCATCAAGAAATTGTCGTTGACACATTTCCTCTCCCAAATATCAGTGAAGGGTTAGTATTAGTGAAGGGTGGTAAGTACGTATCGAAGTTGGATCTGAGGAGTGCTTACCTTCAAATCCGATTGCATGAGGAGTCTTAAAAACTCACAACTTTTGTTACTACTGAAGGGACGTTCCAATTCAAGTGTATGCCATTTGACTTAGTGTCAGCTGCGAGTGTGTTCCAACGTGTGATGACAAAAGTGTTGGAGGGTGTCAGGGACGTCATTTACTTCCAAGATGACATTTTGGTCATGGTGGAAACCATAATGTCACTTTGATGAGGGTTCTAAAGAAGCTGGAGGATATTGAACTAAATTTGAATAATGACAAATGTACATTTATGACAGAGCAGATAGATTACCTTGGGTATTCAATATCCAATGGGGGTGTTAGTCCCAAACACTGTCAATTGCATGCTATTAAAATAACACGTGCGGAGAAGGATCAATTACCATCTTTCCTTCCATTTATTGAATATTATGCAACATTTGTTGACAGGTTTCCAGATAAAAAAGAGAGTAGGGGGAGATTGCTGATAAAGGGGGAAAAGTTTGTGTGGGGCAAGGAACAGAGTGTTTGTTTTGAAAGTATCAAAACATAAATTTGCAATGCGGGAGTATTGGTGCTGTTTCATAACAGATTGTTAAGGGAGTGTTTTGGTGGCCAGGCCTGGACTACCACGTAAAAAGGTGGGTAGTGTGTTGCTCCATTTTCAAGCAAAATGAGAAAAGGTTGATAGTGGGCTGTAACGATGTTGGAGGACACAATGAAGATCTAGCAAGGCCTTGGCATACCATTTGCTTAGATTTTATTGGTCCCATGATAGAGCTGCCTGCGGATTTAAGATTTGCGATGATTGTGGTTGATGTGCATTCTAAATGGATTATTTTTAGATTTATGAAAGATGTGGTATTGATAACTGACAATTGTACCCAGTTAACTTCTCACCAAATGGTAATTATTATACAGAAAAATGGCATAAGACATGCTGGAACCTCATTATATAACCCCTGGTGTAATGCATTCAATTGGCCATTGTGAGTCATTGTAATGTTGAGAAAATGGTGGCTAGTATGGTGTGGGCATATCACACCACCAAGCAAAGTACCACACAGAAAATGTCTTTCCAGGTCATGCGTGGCCATTTGTCAGGTACTAAGTTAGTTCCTGCCTGGTTGAAGGAATGGGTTGAGAAGGGAGAATGCAGGAGAATTCAATTTTGTGGTGTGGGAAGCAAGAATGCAAAATTTAGCATTGATGATTGGGTAAAAGTGAGATCCAGAAGAATTGGGAGAGGTCTTTCTAAATTTAAATGCCCTTTTTGCATTGCTGCAGTAGGGAAATGTGTTGTCGCATTGGAGAACGGTGAGAGGTGGAATTTTAAGAACATTGCATTGTGTCAAAGGGGAGGAGAATGTACAAAGGAGGGGGATGAAGGATGGCCAGCAGCAATGTTTATGAAGAATATGGAAGTCAGGGGTGGTGGATCAAATTACTGTTTTGATTCCTCCTTTGAAGAAAGGGGTGATTCTGTGGTCAAGACTAGTTTCAGGGTTTGTAGGGCACCCGCTTATCTTGATGACTCTGTCAGATAACTGATCTGGGGTCAGGCACCTCTATTGGTTCGTTATGCAGATGTTGAGCATTTAGTGAGTTTTTAGTTAAGTTTCTTTCTGTTTTTCTTGTTGTGTTTGTTTTCTTTTCAGTGGAAGGTAAAGGGATTTGATGTGATATTTGCAAGTGTTCTGTTTAAATGGTTCTGCCTTAGATTGTAAGGCAGAGGGAATTCCATTGTGGTCAGTTTCTGCTGACACCTTAGTGAGAACTGACACCAGGTTGTATCTACAATAAAACCTAATTGGAAATATAGAGCTATGGTGTGTTGTGAGTGCTTTCCTCCACAGCAAAGATCAATGACTGCAATCAATAAGCTGTACAACTTAATTCTATGGGAGCACACGCTCAATATTTGTTTTACATACCTGCACCAGCACCCAATGGACAGCAAGTTGACTGACCTAAGGAAGCCTGCTGGGGAACTTCTGGATCAGCACCAGAGTGTCTGAAAAGCTTCCTGGGGTGACCCACTAAGGGTACTTCAGGTTCCCCTAGAAAGGTGAGGGAGAGGTTAAAGATGACCCAGACAAGGCCCATATTATGGCAGGAGGAAACAGGTACCCAAGCACTTTCTGAGAAACAGGGGGGAGGTTCTCGTGGGTGGTGGCCTAGGGTGCCACATTTTCAACCCCGATGCTTTGAGTGCTCACAGTTAGCACACAAGCAGGGGAGCCCTGTCTCTCCTAAGAAACCACCCACTGGTGAGACCACTGGTGGCTTATGTGGCCTCAAGTGTAAGTAGTCCCCAGGTGTAGGTCATAGACCATGATATTCCTTAGCTGGGTGACAGACTCAGTGGGTGAGCTTGTGGTCCCAGAGGGTGGGAGTTGCCACTTCCACCAGGTGAAAGTTAATGGAATCCCTGTCACTGGTCTGAAGGACACTGGGGCTAGCCAGACCATGATAATGAATCATGGGTACAAGTAATATAGTTCCTTCCCACTCTTCTTATACATCAACTTGTGAAACAACATATTATCCAATATTCATCTTCTGGCTTAAATCCAGGTTTAATACCCATATCATCTTTTTCTTCTAATCTAGACAAATAATCTAGAGCTTTTTTCTTGATTCCAGCAATGTGATGAACTTTAGATTACTGTAAAATAATCACCTATCATCTTATCCAACAAGATATCACATCTAAACCCTTTTTCATGGAAATTTCTGTCAGAATTGTGTGGTCAGTCTGTACTTTGAACTGAATTCCACACAGGAAACTCCTGAACTTGACTCTATGACTGGGTAACTTGATTCTGAACCATGACGAGCTCTAGATTCTGAAGTATAAAGAGCTATGGTCCCTTTGACACTTCTCCCGACATGTTTGCTTGCATTAGCACAGCACCTAAGCCTTTTAAACTGGCACCAGTAGTCACCATTACACTATGCCCAGGCACAAAAACGTTCAGTTCAGGAGTTGCAGTCAAACAACCTTTGATGTCCTTAAATTCATTCTCATACTCCATATTCCATAAAAACATAATTATGTTTTTGCAGAAATCTCTCATTATAAACATCCTTTTGGCAAGTTGTCAATTCATTTGCTTTTGTGAGCTAAATTAGTGTGGTGGGTGGGGTATGGTGTAGTACAGTGTGATTTGGGGGTGGAGTTTGTTATAGTATGATCTGGTATTACGTGGTGCAGAATAGTTTGGCGCTGATGGGGTGCAGTGTTTTCTGGTGAAATAGAGGAGAGGTTGTATGATGTGGTATGACATATAATTCATTGTGGAGTAGCATTCCAACACAGCCCAGTATACTGTGATGGTATAGAAATGTTGAATATGCTTTGTTCGATATCAGGCAAATTTTATAGTGCAAATTTCACTTTTTTTTGTTGGGTAGTTCACACCGCATACATTCTCTTGTCGTATTAACCTGAGACAGTAGAGTGTGACGCCTACTAACGAGAATTGTAGTGAATTAGGGATATTTTCACAGAAGTTAAAGTTGAATTTCATATGTGTTAAGCTGAAAACATTAACGTGCAGAAATTGTGTATGCTGATGTTACTTATCTACATATCTGATGTGCTTAGGTAATGCGTTACAATAGAAGTGCTCAGTAAAAGTGATAATTTATTTGTAGTTTCATTAGGTCTGTGTGCTCTCCTTTATGTTGGCCGATTTCTGTAGGCCTGAAATGCATTTTCCCTGGAAGTTCTTGCATTAGATTTAATAGTGGAATTTCATGTGCATTTTGTATTTGTTCTTGCTCACGTTTCTGTTGCAGGTGGAGAATTCACCCTTGTTTGCGAGAATAATGTCTTTGTTTTAGGAGATAGGCTTAGGGAGAAGAGGATATGTTAAACGCTGATACTGATAATGGAGAACTGTTGTATTTTCTCATCGGAGAAAGCCTGGGAATCAAGATCATCACGCCAAGGCCTGGGAGCATCACTGACTAAAGGAAAATCACTTAAGAGGAGGTGGCTTGACTGGATGGTGTGATGTCGCAATGTATCTTGGGAAACTACCTGTAGTATTGATATATCGCAGTTAGGGAAAGTGTCCAGGAACTTCTGCCTTGCCTGAAGAGAGAGAGCATCTTAGAATGAGCTCTATAGCTTTATGCTACTTGACCCATCTGATGTGAAGAGACTTCTTAGGAAGGCTTCACATGCTGACACCTTAACGAATTTTGCCTTGGGGATCGCTATGTAGGGATGTCACGTTAGTGGTAGTGTAGGGACAGAGTAATGCTTTATACCCACAAACGTTCAATGAAGGGGAATCTCGACGTCTGCTCTGTCATTTTCTGTATCTTGATTCTGGAATTGATCATCCTGTGCATACCACACCGACTTAACTTTATCCGTAGGTTTAGCTTTGTATTAGCTCCTATGTATTTCTGCACCCTCACCTTGAGGTGCCAGTACGTCCAGCTGTTTTTGGCTTTGTAATAAACTAAACTTAATTGGGAATCTGTGATTCTTAGGAGTCATTATAAATTGGAACTGTAATGTTGATTTGCTAACGATTTCTCTCCCCTCCACGCTTTCATGCTGACAAAAAGTCCCATCGGTCTTGGGTTTTAGAGCAGATCTGGAACACGGAAGCCGGCTCCTTAAAACATCTCAGTGGAGATCCAGCATAACCTGCCAAAATAAATATGGACTGCATTCTGGATGTCTACAAAGTACACGGTCCACATTATTTAACTGCAAAATGAGTGCATTTTAAAAACAAATTCAAACATAAAAATCATGTTTTTGTTTTGTCTTTGTCTCGCAAAATAGTCTAGTAACCTAAAGGTCAATAAGATTCAAATTTTCTCCTCTTCTATAGGGTTCCACTCTTTCGGCGTCTTACTTTTCAAATTGCAATAAGCGTATCTTCATGGAGAACTGACAAGCAGAAATCCCTTTGAGAGCTATTAACACACGCAGATGTAACAGACTTGAGCGTTGCACTTCTTACGAACATTTGAGGTCGCAAATTGATTCATATGTGTAGCACTTATATATAAGGAGCAGCAGCGACCGGCATAGCTCTCGGGTGGTGGGGTGGACATGCAAAGGGTTTGCGGGGGGTAACGTGGGGGGAATAAAAAAATAAACGTACCTTTCCACCGGGTCCTGAGCCCTGAGTCTCTGCTCCTGCTCTCCTTCCTCTGACTCTGGGAACAGGATGCAGGCAGCCAGGCTCCCTCCCTTAAGTCAATCAAAACTCTGCAATGCAGTGTTGTGATTTGTCTGAGCGCCGTGACACAGCACTCAGTAAGGGGCTGGAAGGGTGGGCATGTTCTCCAGGCAAGCTGTAATGCAGCCAGCCTGCATGGAGAATGGGAAAGTGCACATGACTGGTTTGGACAGCCCGAGAGGTCAGTCATGGCACACTCAGGAGTGGGCAAAGCACTAGCCCCCTACCCTGCTTGGAGAGCAGAGCAGCCCCACCCACCTGCACCTGCCCCCGCAAAGCAGCAGGAAGCATAAAATGACAATAACACAAAGTTATTATTTTATGTATCTATTATGTACACCACACGCTACTTAAAAGCAGTGGGGCAACGCTCCACCGACGTAGCAGATAAGGAGAATATTTGTATCGGTTCTCTGTCAAACAAATATCGCAAACTGTTCAAATACTTGAGTTTTAGTACACTGCAAAATTATAATTAGTCTCTGTGTCAGAGTATGGTGCATCTTTCAAACGCTATTTGGCATAGATCACAGTAATGCACAGTTTCCTATTCACTACTCTACTTTTTATTTATTTAAACTTGTTTCCTCGAAGACCTAAGTGACTTCTCTAATACTGTACTTGCACGAGAGAAAGATGACATGGATTGTTCTTATGAGAAGAAGAAACCCTATAGTTGTAGAAACTAAAGGTCTATTCGTCAGGCTTGGCATAATCATGTAAACATTCTTACCATGTAAACCTGATTGACTAGCAAATTGTTTATGCATGGAACGGATCATCCTAAAAACAGCTAATGTGAAAGACAATGTATCACAAGGAGTATTCAGCTCTATCCATAATCACGAACCAGACGACTAAAACCAGTGGTCAAGCAAATATGCCTGTTCGTACTTTAAAAGGCTTGGGCAAGTTCATTAAAATGGCAATAGATTACTGCAGGCAAGAGAGTATGCTTTGCGACTGCAATAACAGTATCTTCTTGATCTGTGCTGATAAAATGTTAACTACTAGGACTAATTCTACTAGGACTAATTCATTGTTTAATGACCACTGAACCACTCGTAAGGTGACTCATTTTAGAGAAACTGTTAAACTGAGAGTTCCTGTATGGATGGTTTGTCCACCATTGGGTCACTCCTACAGTAGTCCTATCCTCAAAATTGGGTTAATAAACTTTCTGTTGATGAAAACAACTTGTATTGACCACCAGTATGGAGGAAATCTACAGTTATTCATTCCTGGGTTGTCATCTTCAAACTTTATGAGATCTATTTATGTACAGCATATGGTTTTCCCCCAGTCTGAATAAATCTGTTGTACTAAACACAGGAATCAAACTTCTATATAGCGGCTCCAGGCACTTGCCAGTCCTCAACAAAATACAGAAACAAACTAATAAAAATAGATAGACAGATAAATGAGTAAAGAGTGCTCTGATTTGCAGTCAGCACCACGTTTACACCACCAAAGTTTTGATGTTGACCAGTACAGCCAGAAAACGAGAGACAAAACCAGAGACAATGGGAATATTTACATGCTGTGGTTGTGGATATTATGGGTGAAGACAGTAACATTTAGATAGAGTAAAGCCCATTTGGTTTCTCAAGTGTGTATGAATAGTTAGAACTATCTCATATTCTAGTTTGGTGAGCTTTTACTTGACTCTGGATTCTTCTGGGATAGTGCCAAATCATATCAATCCTCTTACCATATGTGAAGTCTCTTAAAGATATCTGGGTGATTATCAATGAAAGGTTCTCAACCATGTCTGCCTAAATGGATCCAAAGAAAAAATCATGTTGCTGATTTTCAGGGATCCCAGAAAGCTTCCAATTAATTGCCAAATTCACTTGTCCACCCTTTCACTTTTCATCTCCTCTTTTCTAAAGCCAGGAAGATCGATCATCAACTTTTAATTTTGTCATTCAACCTGCAATATAATTAAACCTGAAGATCAAAATTGTAATAAGTAATGTCTTCCTCCACCCTTGCCTCATCTGAAGGATTCTTTACCTAATATTACACACTCTGGCGTTATTGAAACATTGATTTTCAAGGTAGATGAACCAAAATAAGGAAGAAGCTCCACAGAAGGCTGAAATACTAGACCTCCCTAATCCTTGGACTGAAGAGAACATATGACATCTCACTGTGAAGCCTCCCCACTATTTACTACAAAAGAATTATGTATATTCAACATCATCTGCTTCAATCACAAGGCATTGTGTAGCTAGACCCCATAACTATCTTTCAAGGTGATGCCTCCATATGTGATGAATGGGAAGCCTACGTTTGAATTCAAAACTATAATTGTTTCTGTAGCAGACAAGCTACAAATGGTTTTAGTGAAATTCCAAGCATTGATAAGGTTCTGTGCATTGGAATTCCCTTCTTTGCCTCTTAGCCTACTGATAGGAATCAGGCAATGCTCCAAATGTTTCGTTAATGTACTGTTCTTTCTCTATTCTAGACTCTAGTCTCTCTTGTTTGCTATCCTTCATCTTTATAGTCGCTTAGTTAACTTTAACCTTTCACGTCACCATCACATCACTCATTCCCTGTAAAAACTCTAAAACAGCTCTAAGGCAAAGCTCTTATTATGCAAAATACATGAAAAAAATATCTAAATTAAAACAAACTATAGTATAGGAAAACACAGGAATACATGAAAAACCTGGGACGAAGAACATCTTGAGTTTAATCTATCACACAAATGTCAAGCATGGTACGTAATAATTACCTGAATATGGGCATTCTCTGTTATCATTCTAATTTAGGAGTAACAAATGCACAGTTCAATTCTCCACACTGGAGGTGTCATTTGAGTGTCTTGATGCCTTGTCCTTTTGTTTATTTATACAGTTGGTGTTGAGCCAAGTGGAGCACTAGAAATGTAAGGCCAATCAGGGTTTGTATGTAGAAAATAAAATAACCACTGCTGCTATTAGTATTTAACTTATTTTTAAAAGGAGGACGTGGAGCAATACATTGTGTGAGAAAATTCCCTTTTTTGGTGGGGTCATCTCCATTGTTGCTGAACTGTGTTGCTGGCTTTTTAACTCTGTGCACTGGGAAACCAATTACCATGGTCCAGTGCATGTTCTCTGACCATTAAAAGCATGCTAAATTGAATACCACCTAAATGGTCTATTTAACTTTCCTACAAGTCCATAATATTTGTTGTTCAAAATACACTTATTGCATGTAAAGTTAAATGTCACTCATGTACTACTGTGCCATCCACTAATGTGATCAGGCAAACATGACTCCAGGCCTTCCATAGAAGCCTGGCAGCTGCAGTTTTAAACTAAAAATGTGTTGGAAGTTGTAAACCTTTCTTTTAAATTTTAATAGTCCATCTTTTTGTAAGCAAGGCAAAGCAGGGTGCATGGAATTTTAAACTAGGACATGTAGAAATGTAAAGCTAACCTATCTAGCATCTAAAAGCGATTTTCACTGAAGTAAGGCTGGCTGTTTCAATAGAGAAACACTTTGATTCATTATTGCATTAAATCATTTTACCTATAAATGTCATTCTTGAACTCTTTGTAATATTTATTAAAAGGGCAATTCATTGGTGAAGTCAGATTTTCAATACACAGTTAGGAAAATATACCTTTAGAAAGTTACCTTTTATCCTGCCCAAATCCTCAAGAGGATAATTTGTATGATCCTCTATCTGCAGCCTTTTGAGTGCTCACGCGCTAAATAAGGCGTGCAAACAGCACCCAGAGCAGAGACAAAGCTCTGGGTGTGGGGAGGTGTTTCTGTTCCACTGGCAGGATTACCAACATGAAACGAGGAATTGAATACATGAGACCCTTTATAAGGTTATGGAACAAAGAAAGAAAAAAGCATGTTCAGATAATGAATACTGGACCTAAGCGGGATATTCTGATAATAATGAGAAAAAAGGACAAAATAAAATAAAAACAAAACATATTAAACCCTGTCTGAAACCCTTTAAAGGAGTAGTGGATCATAGAACCATGACAGAGAGAGGTGTCCTAAGCGGCACACAGACTGGGGTGAAAAGCGCCATAGCAGCACGCAAGAGAAAGTTGTCCTAAGCAGCAGGCAGAGTGTTGATGGTCAGGATGATGATTTGATTTTGATTTGAAAATAATTTATATCGCGCAACTAAAACCCTAAGGTATCAAGGCGCCTAGCAAAATAAATCAAAAAGATGGCAGATCAAACTACTAGTATGCTAGCGCAAAAAGACGGGTCTTCAGGGCCTTTCTAAATAACTGCAGGGTGGGGAGGGACCTCAGTTCCACAGGAAGAACATTCCACCACTTGGGTGCCAGATTGGAAAAGGCTTTACCTCCCCATCTAGCTCTTCGGATACGCGGGACTGATAAAAGAGCCTTGTTAGAGGAACGTAAGTTCCTACAAGGACTATAACAGGACAAGATGGATCCAATTCCTATAAGGCTGTTTCTTGCTAGAGCCCTATAGATCAGGCACAAGGTTTTAAACAGGATGCGATCCTCCATGGGGAGCCAATGAAGCCGTTTTCTGGCCAAAGTGGCCGAGGTGCCCCGAGGTAGGTCCAAAGCAAACCTGGCTGCTGCGTTCTGGACCACCTGCAAGCGCTGCAGCAGGCTTTTATTCAATCCCGCATACAGCGCATTGCAGTAGTCCAGGCGAGAGCCCACTAGAGCCACTGCCAGTTGTTTCCTAGCTTGCTGCGAAAGGTAGTGCCTGATCCTCCTCAGTATGCGAAGGACGCCCCAACAGGTGGAAATGGTCCTGTTTACCTGTTGACACATACTGAGGGTAGGATCGATCACTACCCCGAGATTTTTAGCAGATGCAGCAGGGACAGGACATGCTCCCAGTGAATCTGGCCACCAATCGGCTGACCATACCGCCTCCTTACCTCCGAACACCATCACCTTGGTCTTCTCCCCATTCAGTTTCAGCGAATTGTGAATCATCCACTGTCCGACAGCCTCCATACAAGATCTAAAATTGGAGGCAGTCGGAGTAACTGACTGGGAGAGAGAGACGAGGATCTGGGTGTCATCCGCATAGGAAACTACCTCCATCCCAAAAGATCTAATTAGTCTGGCAAGGGGGGTACCATAGATGTTAAAAAGGGTCGGGCTTAACGCCGACCCCTGAGGGACCCCACATTGCACAGACAGGGATGGAGATAGAAATTTACCCAGCTTCACTCTTTGCTCTCGTTTATCGAGGAAAGAAGTGAGTAGAGCTAGTGCCTCCCCCTGAACCCCAATCTCCCTCAGGCGAGATGTTAGCACTGAGGGAGAAAGGGTATCAAAGGCGGCTGTAAGATCTAAGAGGATCAGGAGGGAGGTCTGTCCCCCATCCACACACATACGGATATTATCCAGTACTATGGTGAGGGCAGACTCTGTGCTATGTTCCCTCCTGAATCCATGCTGGGAGGGATCCAAACAGCCAGAATTTTCCACGAAGGCAGCAAGATGTTTATTCAGATGGATTTCTAACATCTTCGCGGGGGCTGGGAGCAGTGAGATGGGACGGAAATTCTTTAGTACCCCAGGGTTGAGAGAGGGTTTCTTGAGTAAGGGTCTTACTACTGCATTCTTCCACTGCTGAGGAAAAATACCCTCCCTCATGGCCCTGTTCATGATGTCTACAAGGGGGGGTAAAAGAGAGTTTCTACAATGCTTTAGGATCTTAAGCGGGCAAACATCTAGAGGAGAGCCAGATTTAATTTTATTAAGAAGTGTCTCTGCATCCTGTAGGGAGAGAGAAGGGAAGGATTCCAGGCACCATGCCTGAGGTTTCTCCGAACGGGCAGGGTCCAGGGCAGCAGGGACAGCGGGCTTGGTTGTAACAGGTCTCAGCAACTCTAGAGTGGTATAAATGTCCAGGATCTTAGTCTGGAAGAACGACGCAATATTGTTACAGAGCTCCTGTGAGGCAATCACCGGGTCAGGGGTCTGAAGGGTAACAAGAGAATCCGCTATCCTAAAGAGCTCTTTAGGAGAGGAAAGTGAGGAAGTTAGGGCAGTAAAGTATTCTTGTTTTACCCTAATAACTTCCAATTTATACTTTCTTATCAAGGTCTTATGGGTTTCCTTATCCCTTAGATCCCAGCTGGTGTGCCATAAACGCTCCTGTCTCCTGGCTTCCTGTCGGAGTAGTCTTAAATGCTCCGTAAACCATGGGGCTGAAGGTCTTTTCCTAGCAGAATAACATGGCCGTGTAGGGGCCAGTACGTCCAGAGCCTCTGTAATGGTCTTATCATATTGTAAGACAGCCGACTGGACATTGTCTCCCAGGGAAGTAGACAAGCTAGATATCCAGGGTAAGAAGGAACTTTCCGTGATATTATTCAGATTCCTACGTAATTCCGTCTTACTCGGAATATTTCTAAAACCATCCAAGATCGGACAGGACATAGTGAATGGTACGGCCAGATGATCTGACCATGACAGAAAAAAGGAATCTTTTACTGTCAACCTCCGATCGTTGGAAATGATTCCATCGAGCGTATGTCCTGCTCGATGGGTGGCCGCTTTCACCAGTTGGGAAAGTCCACAAGCTAGCATAACATCCAACAGGGAGAGAGTGTCATGGGTCTCTGACAGCTCAAAAAAGTGATGAGTTTATGGATGATGACTATACTAAAGGGGATGATGAATACATAGAGGAATATTGTAATAAAGAGGTTGAAAATCCAAGATAATTCCAAGTAAAATCCAAGGTTTATTGAACTGCAGCACAGTACATCCACTCTCCAAGTTACCAGTCCTTTCTCTCCACCCCAATCCATTTCAGACCATAACAATTCTAAATGGAATCCATAACACAATGTGCATGAGCAGCTATGAAGAGACATTCTATTTAAAAGGGAAATATGTACAACATTGGAATTTGTATTAAAAGGGAAATATCTGTAAACAAGAATACTACACATTTTCCCCCTAAAGAAAATTAAGTGACTACGTAAACATTTAAAAAAACAAATCCTTACACATAAAAGAAACTACTGGTTATAATAGAAAATTTAAGACACGCATTTGGATACTCTTCTAACATTCCATCTTTTGCCATCTTGTGTGACAACACTATTGTGATAAACTTTCACAACCTTCATAGGTTTGCCAAACTTTGTCTCACCTTTGGTAATATAACCAGGTTTACGAATCCTAACCACATCACCTACCATAAAAGCAGGTTGTTTGACTTTCATCCTAGTATCATAATCACTTTTGTATTTGCACTGTTTGAGTTCCACTTTCTCAGCTACATCCTTGACATTCACATCAACCATGCGATAACCAGCACTTTTCTTAAACCACCAAGGACATAGGTTAGATACAGGATCTCTACCCTTTAGTAGGCGGAAAGGAGAAACTTCTGTAGTGGCATGAGGCGTTATACGGTACAGCCATAACTTTTCTCTCAATTTCTCCTTCCACATTCCCCCAAACTTCCGAGCCCATAGGATATCTTGTTTGAGAACCCTGTTATATCTCTCCACTAGCCCATTTCCTTGTGGTTCATACAGAGCAGTGGTGCAATGCTTTATACCATAAGTACTCAAAAACTCCAACATCTCTGAAGATTTGAACTGTACCCCATTATCTAATACAATGCTTTCTGGGAATCCTTCTCTTGAAAATATCTCTCTCAAAAATAAAATAACACTTTCAGTGTTAGGATGAGGTACCAGTTTGACCTCAGGCCATTTGGAGTGATAATCCACAACAACTATAGCGAATCTACACTCCTGTGGTAAAAAATTGAATGGGCCAGCAATATCGATCCCTAATTTCTGCCATGGATGATCTGGCTACTTCACAGGAGTCAAAGGTGCCAGATCACATTTGCACGTCTTATCACTTTCAATGCACTCAGGACACTCTCTAACAAATTTATCTACAAACCTATCCACTCCTGGCCACCAGAAATTTGACCTAATTAATCTTTTCATGGACGACATGCCCATGTGACATTCATGACTCATTTGCAAAATAACATCTCTTACCGCAAAAGGTGGAATACATTTTCCAGCTCTGAATAGTAGATTTCCCTCTATGGCCAACTCATCAGCAACATTGTAAAATGGTATAACTTCAGCTGGAATTAATTCCTTCGAAGGCCAACCCATCATCACTGACACTGGGATATGGTAATCTTGACAAACAATCTGCAGTCACATTGAGTTTCCCAGGCACATATTCTATGTCAAAACTATATTCTTGTAATCGTGACATCAATCTAGCAATACGAGCAGTCGCACTTAAACCTCCACCGGGTGAAAGAATACCCACCAAAGGCTTATGATCAGTACGTATCAAAAATCTTGCACCCCAAATATAATTCCGGAAATGTTCAACAGCCCAGACACATCCTAATAATTCCTTTTCGATTACAGCATATCGTTTTTCAGTGTTATTTAGAGATCTAGACGCGAATGCAACATTCCAGTCCTCCTTACCCGAACGTTGCGAAAGCACGCAACCCAGGCCATAAAGGCTAGCATCCACTGTCAAAACACAAAGTTTGTTCAAACAAAACGGTCTAAGTGTAGGAGCTGACACCATGTCAAGTTTAATACTGTCAAAAGCATTTTGTTGTTTAGTTCCCCACAAAAATTCAACATCTTTCCTGGTTAGTTCTCTTAACGGCTCCACTTTAGTTGCGAAACCAACTATAAACTTACTGTAATATTCACAGAGTCCTAAAAATGATAACAATTTATCTTTGCAATCGGGTGCAGGAGCTTTCAGGATTGCATCAACTAACGATTTCTTAGGAGCAACACCATTCCCAGAAATAGTATGCCCTAAATATTCTATCTTCTTTTGAAATAACTTGCACTTTTTACTCTTAATGGTAAGACCAAACTTACTTAACATTTTACACACATTACTCAGGTGTTCCATATGTACTTCATCACTCTTAGAAAATACTAAAATGTCATCCTGAAAACACTTCACATAGTCACTCATGTCTTTAAAAATATGATACATCGATCTCTGAAAAACTGAGGCTGCCGATGCCAAACCAAATGGCATCCGTTTGAATTGATATAATCCCTGAGGTGTAATAAATGCTGTGAGATGACGTGATTCCTCTGCTAACACTACCTGATGATACGCAGATCTCAAATCTAAGGTAGAAAAAACTACAGCCTCACCAATCATGCTCACTACTTCATTGATATTCGGCAGAGGATGACAATCTACTACTATATTAGCATTAAGTGCTCTCAAATCTATGCAAAGTCTCAGAGATTTATCAGGTTTGCGTGCCAAAACTACTGGCGAAACCCATTCTGACGATTCTATCTCCTCTATGACATCATTTTTTAACATATCTTTTAGAGTATCACTTAACTCTTCTCTAACATTGAGTGGTACAGGTCTAAGCTTTTGCACAACTGGTTCAGCTCGTTGTTTGAGCTGGATGACATGAGTGAACCCGCTTAGCTTACCTAACATGTCTGAAAAAACTCCAGGAAACTCACACGAAAGTAACTTCCAAGCATTACTCTCTTCTACAAACATAACTCTTTTATTTAACTCATCTCTATCCTTTAACACCATGACTGGATCTTTGCTGCGTGGATTCAACGTAATGTTAAGTTTGAATTGATCGCGCCAACCCAGAACATTCACACCCTTTACTACAACATATAATTTGATGTACGCAGATTGAGCCTTAAAATATATGGTGGAAGCAATATAACCAATGAAATCAATGTATGAACCATTGAAACCTTTTGCCATTACATCAGGAGGGCACAAATCACTCTTAGCAATCTTAGATTCATACATTTCATGAAAGTATTCTTCCGTTATGATGATCCAAGGAGACCCAGAATCAGCCATTAGCTCTAGTTCAACACCCATAAATTTAACCACACACTTAGGAGAGTCCAACACATCCTCTTCAAGCAACCCTAAACTCACTAATGATACAATCATTCCTCTTTCTTTAAGGGATTCATCAGACACGACATGCTCACATCTTGACAAATTTGATCCCAAATCAGTGTCATCTCTCACACAAGAGACATCCCCTTTTTTAAAATAATTACTTTTTTCCCCAATTTTCTTTTTGTCTTCCCTACAGGACTTGGAAAAATGACCAACTCTACCACATTTGTTGCACTCTTTTCCCAAGGCAGGACAAAACTTGAAGGAAGCTACATGATTGTAACTCCCACATCTAAAACATACAATGCGGTTACGTGATATATTCCTATAGTTTTGAAAACCTTTTGTAACATTGTTCATAGCACATACTTCTTCACTTAGTTTATCATTCTTGCTACCCCTAGTGCTCGTTTCTTCAATAGTTTTCATGCATTTGCTAGATTGTTCAAAAGCCTTGGCAGTGGAAATGCTTTCTAATAAAGTGGGATTACCTAATATCCACAATTGTTCCTGTGTTTTCTTACATTTAACATTGACAGTTATCTGATCTCTGATCATTTCGTCTGTCATTGCACCAAAATTACATGAAACCACCAAAGCTCTCAAACCTGTTAAAAAATCATCAAAAGATTCATTTTCTTTCTGTGCCCTCGTATAAAACTTGTAACGATTCAGAGCAATACTGGTTGTGGGTTTGAAATGTGTTTCTACACGAAGCATTGCTTCATCAAATACACCAGAGTCACCAGGAACAGGTGGTAAATTTCTAAAAATAGCTTGCCCTTCGGATCCTAAACAATGAAGAAAAATATTATTTTTTCTTTCATTTCCCATCCTTTCCCCATCAATAGCCTTTAAATAAGTTAAAAACTCCTCCTTCCATCTGTTCCAGGGGATGGGAGGATCACCCTTACATTGTAAAAATTTCGAAGGCGGGTCAAACTGCATGGTGAAAATGCTAATAGTACAAATTAAATAGTGAACAAAATGAAGCAATATGATATTATTACCGTTGAAATAAAATAAAATGCAAAGTAAATAAACACAAATTCAATCCTTGAGTACACCAGCTGTGTACATCAGCGCTGTAATGTCCTACACAGCAGTTGTAGATTATAGTACAAAAGTCTAGCACTAGCTCGAAATTTCCAGCAATAATGCACGCGATGTGAAAATGTTGTTAAATAGATAGTTGTGAAGTTCGTCGTGCGGCGTGGCTTATTTGATCAATATATTCCAAAATGTGAAACATTACCTTTATTTCACGAGCACACCCGAGTCACTACTTGGAAACCATGGTAACTGCACGCTCCAACACGGCGCATGGAGATTTGTTGCACGGGAAGACTCAGTCCTTTGCGTGTTGCCCGTTGAAACCACATTCAAAGGTAAACATTTGCTTATTTCGTTTAAAATTGTGAAACTTTCGCGCAAACACCCATAAATTTCGTAGTTTACGGTAAACACAGCGTCCTCAACCGTGCAGTCTCCAAGATGAAAAGCGTTACCAATAGAATATTGTACACCAGTGAGAGCAGGTGTAAATAGTATTCCAAGTAAAATAAAGTTTTAAATCCTTAAGTCCTTAAGTAGGATAGTCGATAGCAACGTCTTCTATGTAGGAATGAACCAAGCTCCAATCTTCAAAAGTTTATAAAATCCAAACTAGGTTAAGATCAGGTACAAATTCAAAATCCTTTCAAAATCAGGTGTACCACACCTGTGCTGCTGTAGTAGTAGGTACTAGACACCCTCGTCGCCAATTTTGTAATAAAGAGGTTGAAAATCCAAGATAATTCCAAGTAAAATCCAAGGTTTATTGCACTGCAGCACAGTACATCCACTCTCCAAGTTACCAGTCCTTTTTCTCCACCCCAATCCATTTCAGACCATAACAATTCTAAATGGAATCCATAACACAATGTGCATGAGCAGCTATGAAGAGACATTCTATTTAAAAGGGAAATATGAACAACATTGGAATGTGTATTAAAAGGGAAATATCTGTAAACAAGAATACTACAAATATGTTTTAAACTTATAACAGGATGATGATGATGGAGGGAATGACCTATTTGGTGAGGAGGTGTTACCCTCCACTTCGAATGATAGTATAAAAAGCCTTTTAGGGGCAGAGATGTTTTCCCTTTTTAACATAAAACAGAAGCAAGAATGGTGGCCGGAGTATATTGGAAGCTTGATAAAGAAATAGATTAGAAATCCTTTGGTAAAAGATGTGAGGAGCATTTTTAAAGCTGACTGCTCAAGACCAGTTATTGGAGATAATTTCTGTCTCACTCCAAATCTGGATCCAGAGTTAATAACTTTAATTAAGATGGGCAGAGGAATATAAAAAAGGCCTTCTAATAAATCTGGATCTACTGAGAGGAGGGAGCCAGAGAGCCCCTGTATTTGTGCTTCCCTGCCTTAGCTTAGGCTCAGAATTATATGGGAAGAGTGTTTAGTGGATGCATGAATGAAACAGCATTTATAAAGTGCACACCTACTCCGTGGAGTGTCCCGCAGCAGGAGTGAAAGTGTTTTTGGCAGGGCCGGCAGAACGGTAATTTCTGGTGGCCAAGGATTTCAGAGATCCCGCAACAATTATAGATTGAGACAAAGTGGAAGAGGCTAACAAGCTCAAGCCGGAGAATCCTTCTATCCTCAGAGAGGACGATATCAAAGAGGATGAGCAAACAAAGCTCAAGGACAGGGATTTACTCCAAGGTGGGTAGAGAGATTACTTTTTTCTCCCCAAGGAAAAGCAGGTGGTCATCTAAAATGTTTCACCAAGGTATGGAAGAATATAACCTAAGACCCTTGGATATTGGACAATATGCAGGGTTTCAGAATAGAATTCACAGAAATACCCATTCAGTGGAATCAACCAATAGAGGTAGTTTAAGCAAAGTACCACAGTGTGTGATGAGGAAGAGATAAAATGTATTTTGGGAAAAGGAGCAATTGTACAGGTGAAGAGGAGGGACAAAGGTTTTGTACATACTCTGTTCTTGGTAGAAAAGAAGAAAAAAGGACAGAGGCCTGTTATACATTTAAGAGGTTTGAGCAAATATCTATTGCACAGACACTTCAAGATGGAAAGTATATATTAAAGTATATATTAAAGAATGACTGCTTGTTAAAGTTGGATCTCAAAGATGCTTACTATATGATACATATGGCTAAGAACAGTCAGATAATACCTCAGTTCACATGGCAAGCCCAAATGTATCAGTTTGGTTGTCTCACATTTGGCCTGTCTTCACCATAGTTTTTCACCAAGGTAATGAGGGCAGTGGTATCTTTCCTGAGAGAGAGAGGCATTCAGATGCTTATTTATTTGGATGACATTTAGGTAGTGCTTCAGTGTTTAAAGCAGCTTCTAAAAGACTTGAATTTGGTAAAGAAATTAATGGAAAGCCTAGGCTTTATTGTGAACAAAGCGAAGTCAATCTTGACACCAACTCGCTGTTTGGAGTTTTTAGGGTTAAACCATAGAAACAGTCAATGTGGTTTTATTACTGCCACTGAAGAAGATGAACAAAATAAGAAGGGAAATCTATATGTGTTATAGAAAGAATATTTAATTTTAACCCCTTCTGTGCTCAGGACGTCCGGGAGCCGACCTGAGCCACGGTGGGCTTGTGCGCAGGACGACTAACAGACATCCTCGCACATGGCAACTGAAATCCCTCTGGTGCCGGCACCACAGGAATTTCTTTTTCCCCCCAAACAGCTCGGGAGCTGGGAAAGACCTTCCCCAGCTCCAGAGGCTGTTTGTTTGGTTTCCCTGCAATGACAATCAGCACACACGTCGCACTGACATCATTTCAGTTTCACTTTCTATGTGCTCAAGGGGCTATCTCAGACCCCTGAAAGTGAGGAGAGGTATCGTTAGAAAGGGGAGTATCTCAACTTTCTAATGGTACCCCTCCCTAGTGGATCCCTGCTAGGGGATCAGCCCAGGAGGGCGACCCCCAAGCAGGGATCCACTTTCTAGGCACCAGGGAGTGGGAGCGGCTCCTTGGGCAAGGGCCTTTGCTCCCCCAAATTAAATTGGGAAAGCCCACTAGACGACAGGAATTTTTTATTGTTGAATTTAGGGGTGGGGGTTGCCCAAGATGGGCATGCCAATGCACCCTCCCCCTTCAAAATTCCAGTCTTTCTGTCCCCCTGAGGGGCAGATCGGGGCAGGAGCCCCCAGTCTTCCTCCCAAGGGGGTAGAAAGCCCAGTAGATACCACAGATTTTTATTCACTGCCATTAGAGGTGGTGACTGCCGAAGACGGGCATGTCAATGCTCCATCCCCAGCAAAATGACAGTCTTTCTGCCTCCCTTGGGGGGCAGATGGGGCAGTAGCCCCCAATATGCCCCCCCGGGGAGGTGTAGAAAGCCCACTAGATTCCAAGGTTTTTTCCATTTAATTTAGGGGTGGGGGCTGCCCAAGATGGGTATGTCAATGCCTCCATCCCCTGCAAAATTACAGTCTTTCTGTCTACCCTGGGGGGCAGTAGCCCCCAATCTGGCCCCTGGGGAGCCGAAAGCCCACTAGATGACAGGATTTTTTTTTATTGATATAGGGGTGGAGGCTGCACGAGATCGTCATGCCAATGCCCCCCACCCTGCAAAATTCCACAGTCTTTCTGCCCCCCTGGGGGACAGATAGGGGCAGAAAGCTTACTAGATGCCAGGGATTCAATTTTTTTATTGTTTTTAGGGGTGGGGCATCCCAAAATAGGCATGCCAATGCCTCCACCCCCCAAAAAAACTGCAACAGCCTTTCTACCTCCCCTGGGCAGGAGATGGGGCAATAGTCCCTAATCTGGCCCCCGGGGGTGAAAGCCCACTAGGAACCAGGGATTTTGTTGTTTTATTTATACATAGGGGTGAGGGCTGCAGAGAATGGGCATGCTACTGCCCCCACTGCCAAAAAAGGATTACCCCACCCAGAAGGCAGATCGGGGGATAGCCCCTTATCAGCCCCCCGCGGGGGGCAGAAAGCCCAATAGGCACCAGGGATATGTTTATGGACATGTCAGTGAGAAGCCCCCTGGGCAAGGGTCACTCCCTTTTTTAGACACACATTTTGGCTGTTTCTGTGATATTTGTATTTGCATCTACACCCTAGCAGAGGTAGAAAACCACTAGAAACCAGGGAGAGTTTGTGTGTGTATAAACTGGAGATATGCTGATGGTGTGTGTGTGTTTGGAATTTTGCTGGCGGTGTGTGTGGACCTGCACTTGGCTAATGGTGTGGGTAAACTTGCGCTTGATAACGGTGTATGTAGATTGGTGCTTGCCTGGTGGTGTACATGAAGTGGCGCTTGGCTGGCTGGGTGCAAGGATGGTGCTTGGCTGCAGGGCCGGACTGGCTGTAGCAGGCACCCGGCATTTCCCCGGTGAGCCGGAGGGGTGGGGGATAGTTTTTTGGCAATGCGGTGGTTTTGAGAAGCGTGGCTCACTGGTTAGAGCGGCAGACCCTGATGCAGAGGTCTGGCCCGGGACCAGGGTTCAATTCCCACCTCGGCGGCTCTTGGATTCAATTTCCCGGGACATGATAATTCTCGCCTCGGTGCCTAGTCCAATCATGGGTCCCACTCTGTGACTCTGGGCAATAGCTTCCTTAATCTCCACAACGGCCCCAGCAGCGCTTGGATGCCTGGCTTCACCTTGGGGGTGCCCAGGAGTGGACATTTCACAGGAAAGCCAGGATGGGTTCCACAGTGGTATGAATACAGCGCTACGAGGCCTCCAGGTAGAAGTGCGCTATATAAATACAAACACAAACACATTTTGTTACGGGGAGCCGGTTTCGCACCAGTGCTTCAATATAGGGCCCCAGTAACAAAAGTGGGAGTGGTGCTAGCATGCCCCTTCCCCCCAGGGCCGGTCGAGCGGCAATCTGCAAGGGCTGATTGCTGTTCCGCGTATGGCTCTGCTTAGCTGGCGGTGTGCAGGGATGGCACTTGGCTGGCAGAGTACGTAGTTGCCACTTGGCTGGCAGTGTACGTGGACATTGTTTGGCGGACTGTGTGCATTGATAGCATTTGGCTGGCGTTGTATGTGGATGGTGCTTGCCTGGCGGTGTGCATGGATGGCGCTTGGCTGGTGGTTTGTGAGGATGGCACTTGGCTGGCGGTGTATGTGGATAGCGCTTGGCTGGTGGTGTGTGTGGAAGGTTGTGTGTGTGTACTGACGCTTGGCTCCCCCGGGTGTCTAGTTTTCAGAAATGTGTTGGTTTAGCAGTTTCCCTAGATGGCCACCGAGCCTGGGGCCAAAAACCCAGGTGACCCTCCTTGCAAAACCAGGTCGTTTTGTGATAGGTAAGTTTGATGTCTCCACAATATGTTTTGGGCTATTCCGTGCCACGGCACTTGGCCCACCCACATGAGTGAGGTACCATATTTTTGGGGGAATGCGAGGTGGGTGGAATTTTGTGGATCCACAGATTCCAGAACTTTTCATCACAGAAATGTTAGGAACATTTTTTTTTTACACAGTTTGAGGTCTGCATGGTATTCTGGGTAACAGACCTGGTGTGAGCCACACAAATCACAGTATCCTGGATTCCTATGCGTGTCTTTTTTTCAAAAATGTATAGGTTTGCCAGGTTTCCCTAGGTGCTGGCTGGGCTAGGGTTCAACATTCACAAAAAGGGTCTGTTTTCACTGTAAACATGTTGTGGGTCCACGTTGCATTTTGGACCATTTCCTGCAGTTGGCACTACGCCTGCCTACATATGGGAGGTACCAGTTTTATCGGGAAATGCTGGGTGTGTGGAATTTTGTGGACCCACACAGATTCCAGAATTTTCCATCACAGAAATGTGAGGAAAATGTGTTTTTTGACAATTGTAGAGCAACTGTTATTACCTATTGACTTTCTATGCATTTATTCATTTCTGCCTTCCAAATGTAAGACAATGTGTAAAAAAGAAGTCACTTTGAAAAATGTCCTATAATTCACTTGCTAGTATGGGTACCCACAATTTCTGAGAAGTGCAAATAGCTACTGTTTCTAAACTCTATATTTTGCTCTTATTTCAGAAATACATAGGTTTCTTTGATACCAATTTTTCACTCTTTATTTGTTGCCAAATGAATTGCTATATACCAATACACAATGAAAAACCATTGCAAGACGCTGCTCAGTTATTGGCTCTGGGTTCCTCAGGTGCTTGGTAAACCTACAAGTCCTATATATGCCCACAATCAGAAGGGTCCAGCTAATATAATGGTATGTTTTTTTTAAAATCTGTCATACTTAGAAGTTACAGATGAAAATGTTGGCACAAATGGCTATTTTTTTCATCACATTTTCAATTTTTCTTATTGTCAACTGTTAGTTTCTGTAAAAAAAACCTTGAAGGACCTACACAACTGACCCCTTGCTGAATTCAGATGCTTGTCTACTTTTCAAAAATGTATAACTTTCCAGGATCTATTATTGCTTTCACACCCATTTATAACACTAACTGAAAGCACAAAAAGTAGAAAAAAGAGGCTATGCCCCAGTAAAATGCCAAAACTGTGGAAAAAATATTGGTTTTCTGACAAAAGTCTGATTGTCCTTAAAATCTGGGAAGATGACGATTTCAGCACCATAAACCCTTTATTTATACCATTTGCAGGGAAAAAACAGATGCTTTCTTCTGCAGCACTTTTCCCCCATTTTCCCCCAAAAACACAATTTTGCTGTATTTTGGATAATTTTTGGGTCTCCTCCAGGGGAATCCACAAACCTTTTAAAATCCCCATGATGTTGGAAGAAAAGGGCGCAAATTTGGTATGGATACCTTTTGTGGACAAAACGTTACAGGGTCTAAGCGCAAACTACCCCAAATAGCGCAAAAAAATAGCTTAGCACTGGGAAAAGGCCTAGCAGCGAAAGGGTTAAGGGAAGTGGCAAAACTAATAGGCCTGCTATCCTCTTCAATTCAGGCAGTTTCCCCAGGTCCATTATATTTTCAAGCTCTTCAGACAGTGAAGGTGAAGGCGCAGCGATCTGGGTTAAGGTATGTAGACAAGATACGTCTAGATAAAGAAGAGGACCTGGAGTTAAGCTGGTTGTGAGAAAATGTGCACCCTTGGAATGCACAAGCGATTTTTGGTTGCAATACAGATGTTGGGCTTGACTCAGAAGCAGGTCTATCTGGTTGGTTTGCACTTTTGGGTGTACAAGAGACTGGTGGATTCTGGTCAAATGTGGAAAGAGAACAACACATCAATTTTTTGACAGCAGGACTTTATGCACTCATGAGTTTCAAACAAATTTTAAAAGGCAATGCAGTACGCAGTGTCCTATATAAATCAGTTGGCGGGCACAAGGTCCCGTGGTCTGTCGGAATTGGCAAAAGAGCTTTGGATATTTTCTTTGGAACACTAGATCAGTTTGAGGGCAGAATATTTGCCTGGGAAGGAGAATGTAACTACAGATGGGAATTCAAGATGTTTTAATTATTTCAGTGATTGGAAGTTGAATCAAGAGATTTTTAAAAAGATAGATAGGCAGCATGCAGATGTGTCAGGAAGACAGATAATACAGTTTGATGTCAGATCTAGGTGCATTAGCAGTGGATGGTTTTCTACAGCGCTGGAAAGGAGAAAGAGCGTATGCGTTTCCCCCATTGCCATGATTCAGAGGGGTATGCCAGAAAGTGAGGAGAGAGGAATGTCTTCTAGTGCTGGTTATTCCATTTTAGGAGTCTCAGGCGTGGATCCCAATACTTTTTGAATTCGCTTGCAAAATACCCTTTTTTCTGTCTGTGAAAGAAGGTCTGTTGAAGGACATGGATGGAGAAGAGCATCTTTTGGTGCAGGCGGGGATTTTGAACGTTCTTTTCAGGAAAGTGTCATCAGATCTCCTTGTGTCTCAGTCCTTGCGGGAAAAGCAGAGGAGTTACTCAAAGAATCCTGGGCACCAGTTACTTGATCTAGATATAAAGAGATTTGGAAACTATGGGTATGTTGGTGCTTGGAAAGGAGTTTGGATCCTGTTGAGACACCTATAGTGGGGGTGGTAAATTTCCTAGTGGAACAATTTGAAAGAAGTCTTAGTTATAGAACTATAAATTGCTATAGATCAACAGTGTCACGAGGGCATAGTCAGGTTAATAGTACAAGTGTGAGTAAAAACATATCGATTTATAGAGCCTTGAAAAGTATTCGATTCAGAAGCTCTCCTATTGCCAGGTATGAGGGGTTGTGGGGTGTAAATATGGTGATTTCCTTGTTGACCGCATGGCCAAATAATAGATATTTGGAGTTAAAAAGATTGACTATGAAGTTTGCACCTCTAGAGTATTGGATGGAAAGACTTTGGAGGTAGGTGACGGGTTTTATGGTCTTTTGTGGTAATTTTTGATTTTACTAAATGACAAAAGACTAATTCTGAAAGAGTTTTCTATCCAAAATTGAAACATGCAAGAACCTTTGTGTAGTGGATTGTATGAAGGAGTATGACTTTAGAATGAAAGAGATTAGACCAGACAGAGTAAAGCACTTAACGATTTTGTTTGTAAAACCTTTTAAAGCTGTAACTTCAGCTACTATTGCAAGATGGAATAAATAGCTTATGCAACAAGCAGGAATTGATTTACGCAAATGTAAGGCTTTTTCTATGGGAAGAGCAATGGCTAGCAAAGCATTTTGCAGGAGAGGAAGATTAGAGGACATTATGAAGGCAAACTTTTTATCGAATGCTAGTGTTTTGCAAAAGTTTGAGGAAACCATTTAATTATTTTTCTTGTTTCAGAAAGCAAGGAATAATAATACAACAGCTAGATGACGAGAAGTTGGGGTTTGAAAGAAAATGAAGAAGACTGAATTTATTTCCTAGATCTCGCATTTTAAAGAGGAAGATCATTCCATGAAGGGACTACTTATATGTGGAGGAAGATTCTACTTCTAGATTGTTAGTGTTTTTTAAATGTAATCTGATCTTTAAAGTACTACATGGAGTGGCAATTAAAGATTAATGCATAATGCCAGTCTCCATGTCTTTATTGACATTTAGATTCTCTAGTCTCCACATTTGGAGAATCACTATTTCTTAAACTTTGAATTGATGTATTGCTGCGAAACTCTAGTCACTAGTCATGAATATTGTACAATCAACCCAAAGGAAGTGGTAACCAGTCCGCATAAGGAACTGCTCTTTGTGAATGGTGAAAAACATTTTAATCTTTAAATAGTTTGCAACCGTTTTGTATTATTTTCCTTCTAGGAAAATGGGCTGCTTTAAAAAAATGGATTGTTTTATTTAAAAGCAATCCCAGATATTGCGTTCTCAGGTCTGTAGCAGGGCATCATTTTTGTGATTGCACCCACTCATAGCAGTACCCACCTCATTAATTTTTATGAGGTTTGTTGAATTGTCAACCACTACCATTCTGTATTTTGTGATACAACCTATAAATCCATAGGTTGGTTCACAAGATAAGAATGCATTTGGTAAATGTCGAAGTATCCAGCTACCTTTGAGAGGGAACGAATCAGTATTCTGTGTTTTAATGTTTTGAAGCCTGCATTATGGGTGAATGTGTTTTGTCTTCAGCATCTGCTTCAATAGTGTTGGACTAAGTTTTGAGTAGTGATTTTACCCTGCCATGGGCCAGCGCCAGATTGTAAAGGAGTGAGAAAGCTTTGGTTAATGGTGTGAAATTGTTCTTGGGTTTTCTCACTGATATTGGCTATTGATTTGATTTGATTTTGGTTCTTGTAGAGCACTCTTTTGCCACCAGGTTTTATGGTACATAGAACTGTATTAACTGTAGTGAGTCCCAGATCTCATGGATGTTTAGCAGAAAAGAAGTGATTTCAAAGGTGCATGAAATGGAAAAAACTGTGATGTTTGTCTACATTAAACAGCAGTTGATTCCAAAGATTTGATCCTCAGTAGCTAAAGGATTTCCCCCCCATCTAGGACTTTTTGTAGACTGAATTTCAGAAGAAGCTATCCCTGCAATCTGAAGAAGTGGACTGTTTTGTATTGCTGAAATAGTTGACATACACAGTAAAGCACAGGTTGGTAAAAGCTTTGCGCATCATGGAGTAATCTAAACAAGGTCTTCGGTTCCATCGGGAGCCAATTGAGGTCTCAATGGGCAGCAGAGACATGGTTTGACTGCTGCAGCTGGTTTACAAGCCTTGCACCCGTGTTCTGTGCTCTTTGCAGCTTGGAAATATTGTTGGTTGGGAGAGTTGGTTTTTTGATAATTGATATTAACATACAACCAAAGATCAGGTCTTTCCTCTGTCACCATGACGGGATGCTTTAGAGTATTATAAACTTTTACTAAATAAGACGGGCTTGAACTTTGGGTGGCTTTAATAAGCTGCTTCTCTGCAGGTCCAGCTGCAGACCCTCGTCAGCCTCATCAGTGGAGACTGATATTTTAAGCACTCTCAGGACAATAAGGGTTTCCATCAAGGGTATAGAAGCCTTCAGCTGAAGCATTGCAAACTCTGTCCATACTGAACCGGCTTGCATCCATGACTATTTTATAGAACGTATCCTGCAGATTGCCATGTTTGACTGTAGTACCCAGTGCAGGGCGAGGGCTGATTCCATAAATTCCATAAGGGTCTTGCAGAATAACTTTGGCAATGAATATGAACTGTGCAGTTCTTTTTCACATTCTACTTCCCTCCACCACTCTATCAAACACTGAGACCCAAAGAGGATAAGAGCACCGCTGCGGTCAATTGCCCACAACACCAATACACCTCACACACAGACTTTCAGGCCAATACAACACCTATCCAGCCGAGTCCTCCATTGTGGTATAGCGCGCAAAACGGTTGTATGGCATTACAATGCGGGCTTTTACCACGCGTGCCATTACAACTCTGTTTTTACAATGCAAGTCGTTACAACGACTTGCGCTCTAAGAGCTGGATAGAGGAATAGTTTAATTTTCTATTTCAACTCCAGCCCACGTTACAGTAGGGAAGGTGTTGGAATAGAAAATTAAACTATTCCCTATCCAACAGCGCCCTCCAGCGCAAGTCGTTTAAACGACTTGCTTTGTAATAGCAGCATTGTAATGGTAGCGCGTGGTAATACCCGCGTTGTAAAGGCTGTTCCCCGTGCAAAACAAAGATGCGCTGTGGTGCCTCTTCAGCGGGTTGAAGCACTCGACAAATCTCATATTCCACAGGAAAATGCTCTGCTATTGACTACCACCCCCATTTCTTTTGTGTATCGCTGTTTGCAACATATTGTCAAAATTGCCTTGAGCTCCAATCTCATGGACATGACATCACACATAATAAAAAAAGAAAGAGCTATAAGTCGTTTTAGGTCGAGCGACCTATCTCAATGCGCATGCGCATTGAGCGGGAGCTCGATATATAGCGGCTTAAACAGAGCTTACCGAGATCAGGCGATTCCCAGGCGATTTCTTGCAGTGCCCGTGAAAGCGCGTGCACAATGCCACCAGCTGCTTCGCTCCCATTATCACATCAAAGGCGGCCGCATCTCAGGCCCCTGCTGCTTCACACCCTCATGCCGCTCTCCCCGCTGCGCCCCCTCCCCTGCCCGCCGTGTCGCATTTCTCCTCCGCCGGCCGTACTTTCACTTTGACGGCCGCAGGCCGTCTCTCTGTTTCTCCTTGTTTGCAAAATGTATTGCGAGATCTCTACACTTTTTATGGTCTAGTCCCATAAACTTTCAAAGACATTCAAAGGTCATTGGCAGAGTAGCGTGCACCCCATGACCTCATCCCCGCACCACAAATGCTGCGGGGCCCACCGTACGCACCTATATTCCCTAGCCTATCAATCCGTCCTCCTGTTTGCATTTTCTCCTCTCTGCCCATGCCTGCATCTAACAGCGCATACAAATCAGATGTTAATTTGTCCTTTCTCATTCCCATCTTCCACTCTAAGCACATCAGGATTTGTCCTAGTCTCCGTATCAGGGCCCATCTCCTGGTATTTCTGCACAGTATGTCCTTTCGATAGGGTTGCATTTTACTTAAAACTTGAGGTAGTAGAGCAAAGAGCGAGGTTGCAGGTTTGATCTTATAGTCTTTAGCATCACTTAAAAAGGCCAACTTCCTCACCCTTTTTTTAAAATCAATTTCTTCCCACACGATCTTGAAATGTCCCCGGTGCTAGGTATGTGGCCTGTCTTTTGTCTTATTATGCTTTGTAAATTCTTCGCCACGGTAATATATTTTGGTCTTTCCGATTTAATTACTTGTCTTAGAGTACATGGCCCGACCCCCTCCAAAACATAATTATATTTCAACAGCCCCTGATAGTATTTAAACAATAAACATAACTGGACCAATTCCACTCGTACTTTACTATTTATAGACCCTAACCAGCTTTTCTAAATTGACATTTCCACCATCTCAAGCTGATGGATTGATTTTTTTCCTCTACGATTTCGCACCCATACAGCAATGGGCTTGTCATTTTCAGATTACAGGCTTCTTTCAGTACTTCCACTGATTTACACCCCAGCTTCCCATTCAGCCTCCGGAGGGCACTCGTGACTCGCTACTGCTCTTGCATCTGTGACATTATTTCTACATGGGACCTAAAATAATGAATGACTCTAAGCTCAGTTGTCTTAATGTCTCAAGCCATATATGCACCGGGGGTGACCTACTGAGGGGGAGACAGATGCATGACGTTTGCTGAGGGTTCAGTTTTAGATGATGTATTGTCATCGAAAAAAGGTTAGTGCATCGGAGAAGTGGGCAACAGTGAGGGGTCCTTATGCACACGCCAAACATCTTAAATTCAATCTCCTGTTTTATTGATGTTCCATGAAGCACCTCTACCCCTCACCCTCACTCACCCCTACCCCTCACCCTCAACCACTCACTCACCCTCACTCTCACTCACTCCACTATCCCCCTCAACCCCTCACCCTACCCTCACTCACCCTCACCCTCACTCACCCTCACCCTCACTCACCCTCAACCCCTCACCCTCACTCACCCTCACCCCTCACTCACCCTCAACCTCACCCTCACTCACCCTCACCCTCACTCACCCTCAACCCCTCACCCTCACTCACCCTCAACCCCTCACCCTCAACCCCTCACCCTCACTCACCCTCACTCACCCTCACCCTCACTCACCCTCACTCACCCTCACCCTCACTCACCTCACCCTCACTCACCCTCACTCACCCTCACCCTCACTCACCCTCAACCCCTCACCCTCACTCACCTCACTCACCCCTCACTCACCCTCATCCCCTCACCCTCACTCACCCTCACCCACCCTCACCCCTCACCCTCACCCTCACACTCACTCACCCTCAACCCCTCCCCTCACTCACCCTCAACCCCTCACCCTCACCCTCACTCACCCCTCAACCCCTCACCCTCAACCCCTCACTCAGCCTCACTCTCACTCACCCTCCCACCCTCAACACCCCACACTCACCCTCACTCACCCTCAACCCCTCACCCTCACTCACCTCAACCCCTCACCCTCAACTCACTCCTACCCCTCACCCTCACCCTCACTCACCCTCTACCCCTCATCCTCAACCCCTCACTCACCTCACTCTCACTCACCCCTCACTCCACCCTCAACACCTCACCCTCACCCTCACTCACCCTCACCCTCACTCACCTCACTCACCCTCACCCTCACTCACCCTCACCCTCACTCACCCTCACCCTCACTCACCCTCACCCCTCACTCACCCTCAACCCCTCACCCTCACTCACCTCAACCCTCACCCTCACCCTCACTCACCCTCACTCACCCTCACTCACCCTCACCCTCACACTCACCCTCACTCACCCTCAACCCCTCACCCTCACTCACCCTCACTCACCCTCAACCCCTCACCCTCACTCACCCTCACCCACCCTCACCCTCACCCTCACTCACCCTCAACCCCTCACCTCACTCACCCTCACCCCTCACCCTCACTCCCCTCAACCCCTCACCCTCAACCCCTCACTCACCCTCACTCCACTCACCCTCACTCACCCTCAACCCCTCACCCCTCACTCACCCTCACCCTCACCCTCACTCACCCTCACCCTCACTCACCCTCACCCTCACTCACCCTCAACCCCTCACCCTCCCTCACCCTCACTCACCCTCAACCCCTCACCCTCACCCTCACTCACCCTCACCCTCACTCACCCTCAACCCCTCACCCTCACTCACCCTCAACCCCTCACCCTCACCCACCCTCAACCCCTCACCCTCACTCACCCTCACTCACCCTCACTCACCCTCACTCACCCTCACCCTCACTCACCCTCACCCTCACTCACCTCACCCTCACTCACCCTCACTCACCCTCACCCTCACTCACCCTCACCCTCACTCACCCTCAACCCCTCACCCTCACTCACCCTCACTCACCCTCAACCCCTCACCCTCACTCACCCTCACCCACCCTCTCCCTCACCCTCACTCACCTCAACCCCTCACCCTCACTCACCCTCAACCCCTCACCCTCACCCTCACCCTCACTCACCCTCAACCCCCTCACCCGCAACCCCTCACTCACCCTCACTCTCACTCACCCTCACTCACCCTCACCCTCACTCACCCTCACCCTCACTCACCCTCAACCCTCACGCCTCACTCACCCTCAACCCCTCACCCTCACTCACCCTCAACCCCTCACCCTCACTCACCCTCTACCCCTCACCCTCACCCTCACTCACCCTCCCTCACCCTCACCCCTCCTCACCTCACCCTCACTCTCTACTCCCCCTCACTCACCTCAACCCCTCACCCTCACCCTCACTCACCCTCACCCTCACTCACCCTCACTCACCCTCAAACCCCTCACCCTCACCCTCACTCACCCTCACCTCACTCACCCTCACTCACCCTCACTCACCCTCCACCCTCACTCACCCTCACCCTCACTCACCCTCAACCCCTCACCCTCACTCACCCTCAACCCCCTCACCCTCACTCACCCTCAACCCCTCACCCTCACCCTCACCCTCACTCACCCTCACTCACCCTCACCCTCACTCACCCTCACCCTCACTCACCCTCACCCTCACTCACCCTCAATCCCTCACCCTCACTCACCCTCAACCCCTCACCCTCACTCACCCTCAACCCCTCACCCTCACTCACCCTCACTCACCCTCAATCCCTCACCCTCACTCACCCTCACCCCTCACCCTCACCCTCACCCTCACTCACCCTCAACCCCTCACCCTCACTCACCCTCAACCCCTCACCCTCACCCTCACTCACCCTCAACCCCTCACCCTCAACCCCTCACTCACCCTCACTCTCACTCACCCTCAGTCACCCTCACTCACCCTCAACCCCTCACCCTCACTCACCCTCACTCACCCTCACCCTCAACCCCTCACCCTCACCCACCCTCACCCTCACCCTCACTCACCCTCAACCCCTCACCCTCACTCACCCTCAACCCCTCACCCTCAACCCTTCACCCTCAACCCCTCACCCTCACTCACCCTCACCCTCACTCACCCTCAACCCCTCACCCTCACTCACCCTCACTCACCCTCAACCCCTCACCCTCACTCACCCTCACCCTCCCTCACCCTCACCCTCACTCACCCTCACCCCTCACCCTCACTCACCCTCAACCCCTCACCCTCACTCACCCTCAACCCCTCACCCTCACAACCCCTCCCTCACCCTCACTCTCACTCACCCTCACTCACCCTCACCCTCACTCCACCTCACCCTCACTCACCCTCAACCCCTCACCCCTCACTCACCCTCACCCCTCACCCCACTCACCCTCACCCCTCACCCTCACCCCTCACCCTCACCCTCACCCTCACTCACCCTCTACCCTCTCACCCCTCACCCTCACCCTCACTCTCACTCACCCCTCACCTCCCTCACCTCACCCCTCACCCTCACTCACCCTCACCCTCACTCAACCCTCACTCACCCTCACCCCCTCACCCTCACCCTCACTCACCCTCACCCTCACTCTCCCCTCACTCACCCTCACTCACCCTCACCCTCACTCACCCTCACCCTCACTCACCCTCACCCTCACTCACCCTCAACCCTCACCCTCACTCACCCTCAACCCCTCACCCTCACTCACCCTCAACCCCTCACCCTCACCCTCACCCTCACTCACCCTCACTCACCCTCACCCTCACTCACCCTCACCCTCACTCACCCTCACCCTCACTCACCCTCAACCCCTCACCCTCACTCACCCTCAACCCCTCACCCTCACTCACCCTCAACCCCTCACCCTCACTCACCCTCACTCACCCTCAACCCCTCACCCTCACTCACCCTCACCCACCCTCACCCTCATCCTCACTCACCCTCAACCCCTCACCCTCAACCCCTCACCCTCACCCCCTCACCCTCACCCTCACTCACCCTCAACCCCTCACCCTCAACCCTCACCTCACCCTCACTCTCACTCACCCTCACTCACCCTCACTCACCCTCACCCTCACCCTCACTCACCCCCACTCACCCCCACCCTCAACCCCTCACCCTCACCCACCCTCACCCTCACCTCACTCACCCTCAACCCCTCCCCTCTCACCACCCTCAACCCCTCACCCTCAACCCTTCACCCTCAACCCCTCACCCTCACTCACCCTCACCCTCACTCACCCTCAACCCCTCACCCTCACTCACCCTCAACCCCTCACCCTCACTCACCCTCACTCACCCTCACCCTCACTCACCCTCAACCCCTCACCCTCACTCACCCTCACTCACCCTCACCCTCACTCACCCTCAACCCCTCACCCTCACTCACCCCTCACCCTCAACTCCCCTCACCCTCAACCCTCACTCACCCTCAACCCCTCACCTCACTCACCCTCAACCCCTCACCCTCAACCCCTCACCCTCACCCTCACCCTCACTCACCCTCACTCACCCTCAACCCCTCACCCTCACCCTCACCCTCACCCTCACCCCTCACCCTCACTCACCCTCACTCACCCCTCAACCCTCACTCACCCTCACCCTCACTCACCCTCACCCTCACTCACCCTCAACCCCTCACCCTCACTCACCCTCACCCCCCCCCCCTCACTCACCCTCAACCCCTCACCCCTCCCACTCACCCCTCACTCACCCTCACCCCCTCACTCACCCTCACCCTCACCCTCACTCACCCTCAACCCCTCACCCTCACCTCACCCTCAACCCCACCCCCTCACCCTCACTCACCCTCACTCACCCTCACCCTCACCCTCACCTCACCCTCACTCACCCTCACCCCATCACCCTCACTCACCCTCACCCCTCACCCCTCACTCACCCTCACCCCTCACCCTCACTCACCTCAACCCCTCACCCTCACTCACCCTCACTCACCCTCACCCCTCACCCTCACTCACCCTCCCATCACTCACCCTCACCCCACACCCTCACTCACCCTCAACCCCTCACCCTCACTCACCCTCAACCCCTCACCCTCACCCTCACCCTCACTCACCCTCAACCCCTCACCCCTCACCCCTCACTCACCCTCACCTCTCTCACCCTCATCACCCTCACCCTCACCTCACCCTCACCCTCACTCACCCTCAACCCCTCACCCTCACTCACCCTCACCCCTCACCCTCACTCACCCTCAACCCTCACTCACCCTCACTCACCCTCACCCTCACCCTCACCCTCACTCACCCTCACCCCTCACCCTCACTCACCCTCACCCCTCACCCCTCACTCACCTCCCTCACTCACCCTCAACCCCTCACCCTCACTCACCCCTCACCCCCTCACCCTCACCTCACCCTCACCCTCACTCACCACCGGCTCACTCACGGCCTCACCCTCACTCACCTCACCCTCACCCTCACCCTCACCCTCACTCAGC